>NC_084827.1:62503200-63753200 GCF_033115175.1 Lepus europaeus
CTGCCACCCGTGTGGGAGACCCGATGGGGTTCTGGGCTCCTGGCTTCATCCTGACCCAGTCCTGGCCTTTGTGGACATTTGGGGAATGAACCAGTGGATGAAAGATCTCTCTCTTTCCCTTTCAAATAAAATGAAATTAAAAAAAAATCAAAGTGAAATCAAGCTTCAGAACAATATGTGTACCTCACATACCTCTTGTAAAAGGTTCATGGAAAATGTGTATTCTGAAAACACTGTACACATTTCAAATATCTTTCCACTAAAGTAAACAATGTTTTTCATTTTTTAAAAGATTTATTTATTTATTTGAAAGTGAGTTACACAGAGAGAGAGAGGTCTTTATCCTCTGGTTCACTCCCCAGTTGGCCGCAATGGCCAGAGCTGTGCCGATCCGAAGCCAGGAGCCAGGAGCTTTTTCCATGTCTCCCATGTGGGTGCAGGGGCCCAAAGACTTGGGCCATCTTCTACTGCTTTCTCAGGCCATAGCAGAGAGCTAGATCAGAATAGGAGCAGCCGGGACTCGAACTGGCATCCATATGGGCTGCCGATGCTGCAGGCTGGGGCTTTAACCTGCTGTGCCACGGTGCCGGCCCCTCATTTATTTTTGGTTTTTACTTACTACTTAGCTTTTTAATCGGAAGGCAGAGACACAGACTGAGAGAGATCTTCCATTCACTGTGTCACTCACCAAATACCTACCAACAGCCAGGGCTGGGCCAGGCCAAAGTTCAGGAGCTCAGAACTCAATCCAGGTCTTCCATGTGGTGTCAGGGATCCAAGTCCTTGTGCTGTGACCTGCAGCCCCCAGGGTGTGCCTTAGCAGGCAGGCAGGACTTGACCCCAGAGACTGAGATGGAATGTGGGTGTTCCACATCATCACCGCTTTGCCAAATGCCTGCCTCTAAACTGATCTTTCAATTCCATCCCCCACCCCATGCACTTTTTGAAATGTCCCCATGATTCAAGAAGATGAGTGATTCTGGAACATGAAGGGCAAGGGACAGGAGTGCGTGGGAGGGGAAGCTCTCAGGCATGAGTGGCACACGTCTCAGCTGACACTGGAAGTGGGGACAAGGAGAACAGAGAGGAGATCCCTAGTGGGGGAGCTGGGGTGCGGGGCTCGGAGGTTGGCCAGGAGCTTCGATGGGTAAGAGGAGGCAGGAGAGGTGGTAGGTACAGGGGCTGGGGTCCTGAGAGAGAGATAGGGCCTTGGTGAGGCTGTAGACCTTTAGGGCTCCAAGAGAGGGGCTAGGGCAACTGCCCTCTAGGGGACTGGGGCCCCCTCTGCTGGAGGGGGAGACGCTCCTGAGGTTGCTCTTGGTGGGGGTGTGGGGAAGGCAAGAGGGCAGTCTGGGGGAGCCCTGGGGAGCCTGCGCTCTCCAATGTGACTTACAAGCACCCAGGACCCAGCATACACTTGCTTGCTCTCTCTAACTCTGCCTTATAAATACATCTTTTTTTTACAAAGATTTTTATTTTTATTTCTTTACTTGAGAGGTAGAGTTACAGACACAGAGAGGCAGAGAGAGAGAGAGAGAGAGAGAGAGAGAGAGGTCTTCCATCCGTTGGTTCACTTCCCAAATGGCCGCCGCATTGGCCAGAGCTGAGCCAATCTGAAGCCAGGAGCCAGGAGCTTCTTCCGGGTTTCCCACATGGGGCAGAGGCCCAAGTACTGGAGTCATTTTCTACCGCTTTCCCAGGCCATTAGCAGGGAGCTGGATCAGAAGTGGAGCAGCCAAGACAGGAACCAGTGCCCATATGGGATGCTGGCACCGCAGGTGGAGGCTTAGCCTACAATGCTTGCCCCATAAATAAATCTTTTAAAAAATAAATAAGTAAGGCAACCAGAATTCAGTCATGGGGTTCTGTCCTATTGGCCTAATTTAGTGGTAATCACTTTTCCTAGGTATCCCCAACCACCATGATTAGATTAAATTCTACCTTTTTTTTTTTTTTTATTTGTTTGGAGCTGGTTCTGTGGCTTAGCTGGTAAAGCCACTACCTGCAATACCAGCATCCCATATGGGTGTTGGTTCACATCCCAGCTATTCTACTTCTGATCCAGCTTCCTGCTAATGCACCTGGGAAAACAGTGGAAGGTGGCCCAAGTGCTTAGGCCCCTGCACCCATGTGGGAGACCTGGATGAAGATTCTGGCTTCTGGCTTCAGCCTGGCCTAGCACTGGCCATTGAGGCCATTTGGGGAGGGAAGCAGCAGATGAAAAATCTCTCTCTCTCTCTCTCTCTCTCTCTCTCTCTCTGTCACTATGCCTTCCATATAAATAAAATAATTTTTAAAAAAATATTTATTTTATTTATATGGAAGGCAGAGTGATGGGATTAGGGGAGAGACAGAGGAAAAGGAGATCTTCCATTTGCTGGTTCCTTCCCCAAATGGCCACAAGCCCTGGGGCAAGGCCAGACTGAAGCTGGGAGCCAGGAACTCCATCCAGATCTCCCATGTGGGTGCAGGAGCCCAAGGACCTGGGCCATCCTCCACTGCCCTCCCAGGCACACTAGTAGGAAACTGGATTGAAAGTAGTACAGCCGAGACTTGAACTGGTGCTCATAAGGGTTGCTGACATTGCAGGTAGTAGCTTCACCCGTTGCACCACAGAACCAGCCTCAAATTCTCTACTGTTGGCACCATTAACCTATGACTTTGGGATTTGAACTCCTGTATGAGTTTAGGGGCCAAACTGTATTCCAGCCATAGCAATGACCATGGGCAGCAGCAGATAGAGCAGAGGCAACCATGGAAGAGGGCGCTGCAAGCACAGGGGCAGGGGTGGGCAGGGCGCGTGGGGACCCTCCATTCTGGAGCTGAGCTTGGTGGGAAGGAAAAGTCGGCAAGGGGGGAACAGGCAGGGTGGGCTTCCCTGATGGGAGCTGATCGGTCTGCTTACCATTGCTGTGGCCAAACACCCGAGGTGGGGCCATTGGTGAAGAAAAGGGGACTCGCTTCACTCACAGCTTTAGAGATTCAACAGCATGGCACCCACATGCTTCCTGCCCTGTGCCACGTGGCAGGCAGCACGGGGCAGGAGCGTGTGCAAGAGGGAGCAGTCACATGGCAAGATAGGACAGGAAGTGAGAGCAGAGAGGGGGCCAGTCTTCCTCTTTCCCAAGAACCCTCTCCAGGCAGCTTACTAGAGTCCCTGGAGAGCTACATTAATCCCTTCCTGGGGGTGGTGGGCAGCACCCCTTAACCTCATTAACCTGAATGGAGCCCCACCTCTGTGTGACCCTACCACCTCCCACCACTACTGGGGACACAGGCAAACCACGTCCCCAGTGCTCTGAGAAGGTGCTAAGCACCTGTTAGTTTGCAGGAGAAGGAGACTGTGGAGGCACTGGCTGCAGCTCCAATGGCAGGCTCTGGGCCAACACAGGGAAAGGGCAGAGCAGGAGGAGAGTGAGCAGGAGCCGGGAGGAGCTGTTACAGGGTTGGCACAGCCGAGGCTCCGTGGCTGGTCAGATGGGGTGTGTGAGAAGACAGAAGGATGCTAGGAGAAATGGACTCCGCTCAGCACGCCTTGTCTCCTTCCTGAGCTTCTACAGCATGCTACACCTTCAGTCGGGGAGCGAATGAACAAATTGATAGAAGATCTCTTTCTCCCCTTCTTATTCTGCCTTTCAAATGCATAAAACAAATCCGGGCCAGCACTGTGGCACAGCGGGTTAATGCCCTGGACTGAAGCGCTGGCATTCCATATGGGTGCTGGTTCTAGTCCCGGCTGCTCCTCTTTCCATCCAGCTCTCTGCTATGGCCTGGGAAAGCAGTAGAAGATGGCCCAAGTCTTTAGGCCCCTGCACCTGCATGGGAGACCCGGAAGAAGCTCCTGGCTCCTGGCTTCAGATCAGTGCAGCTCTGGCCGTTGCGGCCATCTGGGGAGTGAACTAGCAGATGGAAGACCCCTCTCTTTGTCTCTACCTCTCTCTGTAACTCTGTCTTTCAAATAAAATGTATCTTTACCAAAAAAATCAAATGCTATAAAAAAAAATCTTTAAAACTACCAGGTGGGAGCTGGGAGCTCAATCCAGGTCTCACCCACGGGTGGCAGGAACTTGAGCCCTCACCAGTGAGCTTTGATGTGGGATATCACCATCAGGCCAGATTCCCACTGCATAGAGGGGGCAGTTGAAGCTCAGATTGGTTAAGGGGCCAGCAGACAGGAGCTCCAGTTCCCAGTGGGTGGTGCTGAAGAGGGGCGGGGGGGGGGGGCTCCCCATGGCTGCTGGGGAGGCAGCTCTGGACACGCGCTGCTGGCAGGACCAGCTCCTCGCCATCTGCTGCGGGAAGTCCTCTCTGCTGACGATCCACAGAGGAGGAACCAAAAAGTGGCTTCTCCCACAGTGAGCTCATGCTCTCTTGTCAGATTTCCCTGTGATGATGAGATAAGAAGGAAAAAATGGCAGAATTTCAAGTTACACCCAAACCACCAAGAATCCTTCCCGGTCTCCAGCACCCAAGGGCTGTTTAGCCCCATGCCTGCCTTCACCCCCCACATCGCCCCTCCCTCCCCCTGCCCTTCCCCCCCAACATCACCCCCAACCCCACCCCTGGCCCAGGACCTCCCCCAGCCTGGCTCCTCCTGACTGGAGCCAGCAGGAGCTCAGAGCAAGCCCCACCCAGAGCTGGAGAGCAACTTTCCAGTGTCCTGGGTTCTTCAGTGAATGCCCATAGGAGCGGGAAGCTGAGGCCCGGGTTACAAGGACTTGGGTTTGGCACAGCCAAGCTCCTCTGCACGACTCTTTCCCAGGTCCTTGGTCCTTGGAAACCACGCACATGGTAACACAGGGAACCGTGTGACCCCCCAGGATGGGCGGGGGGTCCCCGGAAGGAAGCAGAATGAGCCAGGAACTCGGCCAGGGTAGACAGAGGGGTTCTGTGTGCTTCCTGGTGCTCCTCAAAGTTCATTCGGTTCCCGAACTGTCACCTGAAAATTTCTAACAAGAATCTGGATTTTTCATTTTTTTGCATGAATGTTTGTACTATCTCCCCTGTTTCGCTGGTGGTCTCTGTCTACCCACCAGGAATCCTCGGTGGGAGTCCCCAGCTAGAGGCAGAGCCTTCTCTGGGAGCAGGAAGCTGGCTTTGCTGCAGGAAACCTGTGAACCACCACGCCAGTATCCTCCCTCCCTGAGCACAGGGCTGCCCAGGTCTCTCTCTCTCTCTCTCTGCCAGCTGGGAGCAGAGGCTGGGTCGGTGTGTGGGGGCGGAGGGAGGATCAGAACAGACACCTGCCTGGTGGTGTCTCCCTGAACCCGCAGACTGCCCTGAGCACCCCCTGACTCAGAGAGGGGGGCTCCCAGCTGCCCTCCCTCCCCAAGTGTCCTGGATGCTTTATGAAATTCTTATAAATGCATGATTTTTTTTTTAAATTTTGGAAGCAGAGAGAAGGTAGGAGAAAGAGAGAGAGAGAGAGAGAGAGAGAGAGAGAGAGAGAGAGAGGAGTTGCTGCTCGCTGGTTCACTCTCTAAATACCTGAAATGGCCAGAGCTGGATGGGGACCAAAGTCAGAAGCCAGGAACTCAGGTCTCCTATGAGGGAGACAGGAACCCAAATGCTTGAGCCATCACCTTCTACCTCCCAGGGTCTACCCAATAAGGAGGCTGGAGTCAGGACTCCCAGCCTGGAATTGATCCCAGGTACCCAGAAGTGGGATGCATGTATGCTAGCTGATATTATTTTTGTGGTTGTTATGGTAGCTTTATTCTTTTTAGAAGCTTACTTATTACTTTTTATTTATTTGAAAAGCAGAGAGAGAGAGAAAGAAAGAGAGAGAGAGAGAGAGAGAGAGAGAGAGAGAGAGAGAGAGAGATCTTTCATCCACCTGCTCATCATCCCCCAAATTCTCCCAATAGCCAGGAACTCCATCCAGGTCTCTCCCATGGGTGGCAGGGACCCAAGAACTTGAGCCGTCACCTGTTGTCCCCCAAGAAGCACATTAGCAGGAAGCTGCATTGGAAGTGGGAGTAACATTGAACCCCGGCACTCAGATAAGGCATGTGGTTGCTCCTAGCTCACACCCCAGTGCCTGGCCCCTACCCAGCATGTTAACTTGGCTAACTAGCCTCCCACCCTCTCCCCTGGTCCTTTTAAGGCATCCTTAAATCTTGGCATCCGCTTGCTCTGCCGGACAAGCCTCCACTCCTCCCCCAGCCCTGTAGTCTGGGTTTATGACGCTAACACAAAGATTAAGTGCGAATCCTTTGGCAAGTCTGGAAAACACCAGGATGGAGCTTGCATTCTTTTGCTCAGGCTGCCATAACAGATACCTACCACAAGCTGAACAGCTCGAGCTACAGAGATGTACTGTCTCGTGGCTCTGGAAGCTACAGGTTCAAGATGCATGAGTTGGCAGGATTGGGTTCTTCTGAGGGCTGTGGGGGACAGGGTGCTCTCCCTGGGCCCCTGATGGGGGCGGGCTCAGCTGTGGAAGCATCGCCCTCACCTGTTCTTCTCCCGGTGTGTGCATGTCTGCATCCACATGTCCCCACTGTATAAGGACATCGGGCATATTGGATGGGGACTTGCTTTTTTGGCTTCAATTTTTAAAAAAGATTATTTCGGGACCCATGTTGTGACACAGCTGGTTAAGCCACTGCCTGGGACACCAGCACCCTGTATGACCAGTCGTTCAAGTCCCAGCTGCTCCTCTTCCCATCCACCTGGGAGCGCAGAGGAAGATGGCCCACATGCTTGGAACTTTGCCACCCATGTGGGAGACCCAGATGGAGTCAGTGGTGGCACTTGTGGCCATTTGAGGCATGAATCAGTGAATGAAAGATCTCACTTGCTCGCTCACTCCCCCCCCCCACGTCACTGCCTTTTTTTTTTTTTTAATTTGAAAGGCAGAGAGTTACACAGAGGCAGAGGCAGAGAGAGAGAGACAGAGAGAGAGAATATGATAGATCTTCCATCCGCTGGTTCACTCCCCAAGTGGCTGCAATGACCAGAGCGGGGCTGACCCAAAGCCAGGAGCCAGGAGCTTCTTCTGGGTCTCCCACATGGGTGCAGGGGCCCAAGCACTTGGGCCATCTTCCACTGCTTTCCCAGGCCATAGCAGAGAGCTGGATTGGAAGAGGAGCATAAGGGACTTGAACTTGTGCCCATATGGGATGCCGGCACTGTGGGCTGTGGATTTACCTGCAAGGCCACAGTGCTGGCCTCTTTTCACTGCCTTTCAAATACACTTTAAAAGATAAATATTCAAAAATGTATTTATTTATTTGAGAGGCAGAACTGCTGAGAGAGAGCCAGAGCCAGAGCCAGAGGTGAAGAGTCTCATCCACCAATTTATGCCCCAAATGCCCACAACAACCTGGGTTGAGCAGACCCCAACCTGGGATTCCAGGCTCAAACCTGGTCTCCCATATGTGAGGTAGGAATCTAATTATTTGAGCTATCACTGCTGTTCCCAGGGTTTGCCTTAGCAGCCAGTTAGGATAAGAAGCTGGGGCCAGGTACAGAACCATGTCACTCTGACATGGTCTGGGGATCTTAACCAGTGTCTTAACCGCCAGGCTAAACACCTGCCCCCAGGTTCTCATTTTAACTTTAGCTAATTACCTCTGCAACAACCCGATTTCCAAACAAGACCACATTCTGAGAGACGGGGTATCAGGACTTCATCCTATAGGATTTGGGGGACACGATCCAACCCATAATGGGAGAGAACCCAGAGGCAGGGAAGGGAGCGAGGCCCTATGAAGAATGTACTACCAAACAGGTCTCCATGTGGGCAGCTGGAATCCCATGGGAACCTCTGAATAAAGTGAGGGTGCAAGAGCTAAGGGAGCACATGCATTACTGGAGTGGCCAAGGCCCTCATCCCCTGGGGCTGCTGGCTGGCATGCAGGCCGGGTGGCCTCCAGTGTCCTGGGGTCCCCAGACAGACATAGGTGCTGGCAGTTGGAAGCTGGGCCTAGGCCAGGGTGCACAAGATGGAAAGAAATGAATGACGGAATGTGGACAGGGCACCGATATGTCACGCTTGTCCCTTGCCTCAGCTCCCAGCTCCTTCCTGGTCACCCACATCTATGCGTGTGATTGGCAGCTGGACTGTCACATGTCACCCGTCTTCAGTGACGATGGGTCTCAGGGTCCCCACAAGCTCTGTCTGGATTTGATAGATATTCACCATCTACTAGGTTACACCTGGGAAGATGCACCTCCGTGCTGTTTGCATTCCCTGTCTCCACGGCGAGCTGCCCTCTTGCTATGATACATACTGTTTGAAACCTACCTTTCTTTTTGGATATGTTTCCATATTGCCAGGTAGATGGCTACCATTTGTTTTAAGAGCTTCCTAATAGCCCAGGATGAGCATGTGACATGATGTATTCTTCCGCTGAGGGATGTACAGATTGTTCCATTTCTTCTATTGCTAGGAATGCCACAAAGGACACTTGGGTGCACGATAGATTTCTAGAACTACTGAGATGTCGAGTAGCATGTGCCTACTTTTAAATTTCTTTTTAAAAAAGATTTTATTTATTTATTTGAGAGGTAGAACTACAGAGAGAGAGAGAGAAAGAGAGAGAGAAAGAGAGAGAGAAGAATGTTCCATCTGCTGGCTTACTCTCCAAATGGCTGCAATGGCGGGAGCTGGGCTGATCTGAAGCCAGGAGCCAGGAACTTCTTCCAGGTCTCCCATGAGGGTGCAGAGGCCCAAGGCCTTGGGCCATCTTCTACTGCTTTCCCAGGTGCACTAGCAGGGAGCTGAATTGGAAGTGGAATAGCTGGGACTTGAACTGGAGCCCATATGGGATGCCAGCACTAGTGGTGGTGGCTTTACCTGCTATGCCACAGCACCAGCTCCTTTAAGTTTTATTTTTGACAGACACATCATAATTGCACATATTTCTGGAATACAACGTGATGTTTCAATGTATGTGTACATTGTATCATGATGAAATTGGGGGTAATTAGTGTATCTATCACTCAGACATTTATCACTTCTTTGTGATGAGAACACTGAAAAACCTCTCTTCCAACTACCTTCTATACCATGTGCTATTGTCAGCTATAGTCTCCTTGCTATGCAATCAAACCTTGTCAGTCCCATCCAACTGTAACTGTGTACCCACTGACCAGCCTCTCCCACCCCCACTCTAGCCCCTCTGCAGCCTCTGGTAATCCCTTTTCCACTCTCTGCTTCTATGAGAGTGTACAGATGAGTGAGGTCATATGGAGTTTCTCTCTGTGCCTGGTTTATTTTGCTTAGTGCCCCCCAGGTTCATCCACGGTGCCACAAATGACAGGATGTTACCCAGCCTAAGTTTTCTGAAGGGTGTCCACTGTGCGTAAACACACATTTCTCAGCCTGTTTCTGTATCTTGCCTGTTGTGAGTGCTGACATTTCTTTGACTCATTTCATTTTCTTTGCATATACTCACTCAGGAGTGAGTCTGTTGTATCTTACGGTAGTTTTTTTTTTTTTTTTAATTTTTGACAGGCAGAGTGGACAGTGAGAGAGAGAGAGACAGAGAGAAAGGTCTTCCTTTTCCATTGGTTCACTGCCCAATGGCTGCCGCGGCCGGCGCACTGAGGCCGGCACACTGAGGCCGGCACACTGCGCTGTTCCGATGGCAGGAGCCAGGTGCTTCTCCTGGTCTCCCATGGGGTGCAGGGCCCAAGTACTTGGGCCATCCTCCACTGCACTCCCTGGCCACAGCAGAGAGCTGGCCTGGAAGAGGGGCAACCGGGACAGAATCCGGCGCCCCAACCGGACTAGAACCCGGTGTGCTGGCGCCGCTAGGCGGAGGATTAACCTATTGAGCTGCAGCGCCGGCCTTTTTTTTTATTTTAAGATTTATTTCTTTATTTGAAAGGCAGAGTTACAGAGAGGCAGAGGCGGGGAGAGAGAGAGAGAGAGAGAGAGAGAGAGTGAGAGAGAGGTGTCTTCTATCCTCTGGTTCACTCCTCAAATAGCCACAACAGCCAGAGCTGGGCCAGGCTAAAGCCAGGAGCCAGGCGCTTCCTCCAGGTCTCCCACACTGTGCAGGGGCCAAAGCACTTGGGCCATCTTCCACTGCTTTCCCAGGCCATAGCAGAGAGCTGGATCAGAAGTAGCGCAGCAGGGATTGGAACCAGCGCCTATATGGGATGCTGGCATGCAGGCGGCAGCTTCACCCACTGCACCACAGCGCCAGCCCCTTGGTAGTTCTATTTTTTAAAATTGTATCTATGTATTTGAGAAAGAGAGGGAGAGAGGGGGAGAGAAAGAGAGAGAGAGCGCGCTCTCAACCTCTGGCTCACTCCCTAAACACCTGCAACAGCTTGGGACTGGGCTAGGCCAAAACCAGGAATTTGGAACTCCCAGGACTCCCACACTGGGGGACAGAAACCCATTACTGGAGCCATTACTACTGCCTCCCAGGGTGTGCACTAGCAGGAAGCTGGAGTCAGGAGCTGGAGATTGGACCTTGAACCAGACCCTCCTATAAGGGACACTGGCATCCTAATTGCTGTTTTTAGCTTTGTAAGGAAATGCTGCACTGTTTTCCCTCACTGCCTTCATCTCCAGTCCCATATACATGTGTAAGAGCCCCTTCTCCACGGCCGCCAGCATTAGTTTTGGTTGTTTTGGTTTTGGCTTTGGGGATGGTTCTCTTATTTGACAAGCACTTCTAGACCTCTACTTTGTGGCAGGCTGTGGGCTAAGTGCTGTGGGTAGGGAGAAAGCAGTGCAGTCAGCAACACCTCTGAGTAGCTTGCGATCTCAGGGCAAGGTGGGTAAACACAGGGTAAGCCGCCTGGAAGAAGCATCTAATCTTGTCCAGCCAGAGAGGAGAGTTGGGGAGGGGAGTTCTGGGTGGGGTGCTCCCCAGAGCAGAGCGATGCAGCCAAGGCAAGGTGCATGGTGCGTGGGAGACACAAAGCGTGGAGGCACGGTGCTGTGTTTTAGTGGTTAAGTGTGGAACCAGCAGCAGGGACCGGCTTGGGGCAGGGGCGCAGGGGCTAGAGGGGCTGGGATGGGCTCTCCAGACTTCCTCATTCCTAAGCCGCCACCTGGCCAAGCCTGCAGGGTGCCTCTGCAGACAGGCAGCAGCAGGCATGGGAGGGTCTAGGATCCTGCCAGCCCCGTTTCTTTCTCAGATTGGGCCCCCCAGGCAGCAGACAGTAGATCGGCACCTTCCCAAGGGCTGCTGGCTCTCACCAGGGTTCCGTCCTGAGCACCAGCCAGAAGGGGGAAACCAAGGCAGCCCGGGATCTCAGAGAAGCAGGACTTGAGGCACACAAGGTCCAGTTCAAGGCGTCCACACCAGACTTGGAAACAGGGGTCCAGAGTGAGACGTGAATCGTCCAAGTCCACACAACGACCTGGGGATTTGGGGAACACCGTTGTTACCGATTCAAACTTGACATTTCTCATACACGAGCTTGTGATACGCCAGATGCTGGCTTATTAAGCCCCCGTTAGTAAGATTCTGAGTTCATCATTGTAAAAGCTGGTTCTGAGGTAGGCACTGTTTCCTGTCCCTCCCTACTGGACACACGAAGTTGAGGCTGGCTTCTGGTGGGGGTGGGGGAGGGGATGCACTCCAAGAAGGGGCCCAAACTGTGACCCTGGCCACACCGGGATGAGGCGTGCAGCTTGGACAGGGTGGGGGCCGGGAGCCAGCCAGGCCTCCCACATCTTGCCTTGGCTAAGGCCCAGAGAGAGACAGGAACAGACAGGAGCTCCTGGGAGCTGGTGGGTGGTGGTGGTGGTGGTGGTGCCTGTCTGCGGGGGATGTGATCAAAGGGCAGGGCGGGAGGCTGCTGAGCGGTGCTGGTGCCGAGTGAGCAAAGGAGCGAGCAGCGGCTTGAAGGCCAGAGAGGCCTGGCAGAGGGCCACCAACCCACACGATGCCCACCTTCTGCCTCAGTGCCCCAGCCAGGACACCAAACCAAGGGCAGTGACTGTCAGCTGGTTCAAACCCACTGGCCCCAAACTTGCCCTTGTCTCCCAGTCCCACACCCAGGGCTGCCCGCAAACCAAGGGGTGGTCTGGGAGCACCCAGTGAGTCCCTGCTGACCTCCCCTGGAAGCACAGGTCCATGGCTACCTGCAGCCAGTGTGTGGCCTTCCTAGCAGCTCTGCGACAAGGAGGCCTTGGGCCTCAGCATGTCCTTGCCTCTACCAGCACCTGAGACTGCATCTGATAGAGGAGACTGGGGAGCCTGGGTCCTGCTGTTCTAGATTCCAAGGCCAAGAAAACACATACAAAGACAGAGAGAGTTTAACCCTAACCCTAACCCTAACCACCTCCCCCCGACCAGCCCCTGTGCCCTCTGGGTAGAAGGAGCCCAAGAACCCAGGGCTTGCTGAGGGTGCCCAGACACCTCATGGTAGAGCCAGCCTGGACCTCCCAGCCAGGGCTCTGTCCACGCTTGTGTTAGTTTTCTGCAGCTGCCATAGCAACCTGCTACAAACTGAGTGACTTACTGTGACACATGCTTGTTCTCTCGCTGTGGAGCAGCAGGAACTAGAACCGGCACCCATAGGGGATGCTGGCACGGCAGGTGGTGGCTTTACCTGCTATGCCATAGTGCTGGTCCCTTGTTTTGATTTTTGTGCTTTATTTTGTTGGTCTTTTCTCTCATTCATCAACACCAAATAGTTTTCACTATAGAGACTTACATATAATATGTTCGAAAAGTTGACAGACCTGGGGCCAGTGCTGTGGTATAGCAGACTAAGCCTCCGCATATGGTGCTGGCATCCTGTAGGGGCACTGGTTTGAGTCCCAGTTGCTACTCTTCTGATCCAGCTCTCTGCTATGGCCTGGGAAAGCAGTAGAGGCTGGCCCATAGTGTTTGGGCCCCTACACCCATGTGGGAGACCCAGAGGAAGCGCTTGGCTTTGGATCAGCTCAGCTCTGGCTGTTGCAGCCATTTGGGGAGTGAACCAGCAGATGGAAGACCTTTTTCTCTGTCTCTCCCTCTCTCTGTCTACAGTTCTGCCTCTCAAATAAATAAATAAATCTGTTTTATTAAAAGTTGACAGACCGGACTGGGTTCTCTCCCCGAGAAAAGATGCTTCTCTTTTGGAGAGTTTTCGTCACTATTCCCAAGTCTTTGTTCATCCACATGAGCTGAATAATCATGAGCTCGGGGCCAGCGCCTTGGCTCACTTGGTTAATCCTCCACCTGCGGCGCTGGCATCCCATATGGGCGCCGATTCTAGTTCCAGTTGCTCCTCTTCCAGTCCAGCTCTCTGCTGTGGCCCGGGAGGGCAGTGGAGTGTGGTGGAATGAGAAGGCCATGCCAAGATGGCCGCAGACAAGCCAGCGTCAGTTACTCAGGAATGGCTTTGAAACCCACATGGCAACGGAGCCTGCCTGGCAACAGGCTGTGATTGGATGGCTTTGAAACCCACATGGCAACGGAGCCTGCCTGGCAACAGGCTGTGATTGGATGGTTTTGGAAACTGCCTGGCAACAGGCTGTAATTGGTTGGGGCATAGACCGCCCCTTGACGGATTGGCTGGTCTTGGCTATATAAGCTGTGTACTAACCGAAGTAAATGAGTCTGTGGGCTGCTTGCCTCAAGCCCGCTTTGACCCGACTCCCGGGGTCTGTGTGGTGACTCCGCGCCTCTTGCTCCCACCACGCTCCTCCTCTCAGAAACGAATCCACTGCAACATTGTTGAGAAATCAACTGCAACAGTGGAGGATGACCCCAGTGCTTGGGCCCTGCACCCGCATGGGAGACCAGGAAGAGGCACCTGGCTTCTGGCTTCGGATCAGCGAGATGCGCCGGCTGCAACGGCCATTTGGGGAGTGAACCAACCTTTCTCTCTGTCTCTCTCTCTCTCACTGTCTATAACTCTACCTAGCCAAAAAAAAAAAAAAAAAAAAATTGTGAGCTTGTGTAGCCCACTCTAAGGTATTTTTATTTTTATTTTAGTAGCAACCATCTATGTATTAACTTGAAAGAACTAGGCCGGCGCCGTGGCTTAACAGGCTAATCCCCCGCCTTGCGGCACTGGCACACCGGGTTCTAGTCCCGGTTGGGGCGTCGGATTCTATCCCGGTTGCCCCTCTTCCAGGCCAGCTCTCTGCTATGGCCTGGGAGTGCAGTGGAGGATGGCCCAAGTGCTTGGGCCCTGCACCCCATGGGAGACCAGGAGAAGCACCTGGCTCCTGGCTTCGGATCAGCGAGATGCGCCGGCCGCAGCGGCCATTGGAGGGTGAACCAACGGCAAAGGAAGACCTTTCTCTCTGTCTCTCTCTCTCACTATCCACTCTGCTTGTCAAAAAACAAAAACAAAAAAATTTGAAAGAACTGTCTTTATGGTGCTGAATCTTCCTAGGTAAGCACACATTTCTTTTGTTCAAGACTACTTTTAGGGGTTTCAGTAGAGTTCTTTGGTTTTTCACATCTTCTAATGTGCAAAAAAAAAAACCTTTCTTTTTCTTTTTCTTTCTTTTTTTTTTTTATATATATATTGAAAGGCAGAGAGACAGACAGGCAGGCAGGCAGACAGATAGAAATCTCCCATTTGCTGGTTTACTCCCCAAATACCAGCAGCATATAGAACTGAGTCAGGCTGAAACTAGGAGCCAGGAACCCAGTCTGGATCTTCACACAGGTAGCAGGGTATTAGAGCCACGTCTGCTGCTTCCCAGGGTGCACACTAGCAGGAAACTGGAATCAGAAGTGGAGCCTGGGCTGGCGCCGTGGCTCACTAGGCTAATCCTCCGCCTAGCGGCTCTGGCACACCGGGTTCTAGTCCGGTCAGGGTGCTGGATTCTGTCCCGGTTGCCCCTCTTCCAGTCCAGCTCTCTGCTGTGGCCTGGGAAGGCAGTGGAGGATGGCCCAAGTTCTTGCGCCCTGCACCCCGTGGGAGACCAGGAGGAACACCTGGCTCCTGGCTTCCGATCAGTGTGGTGCACCGGCAGCAGCGCGCCGGCCGCAGCGGCCATTGGGTGGTGAACCAATGGAAAAGGAAGACCTTTCTTTCTCTCTCTCTCTCTCTCTCTCTCTCACTGTTCACTCTGCCTGTCAAAAAAAAAAAAAAAAAAAAAAGTGGAACCTGGACTTGAACCCAGGCATGTCAACATAGGATGCAGGCATCCCAAGTGATGTCTCAACTGCTGTGCCAAACGGTTGCCTCTCTTTGAAAAGTTTTTATTTATACATTTTTATTTTATCTGAAAGTCAGTAAGAGGTGTGTGTGTGTGTGTGTGTGTGTGAGAGAGAGAGAGAGAGAGAGAGAGAGAGAAATCTTCCATCTGCTGGTTTACTCTCTAAATGCCTGCAATAGCCAGAGCTGGACCAGACAGAAACCAGGAGCCCAGAACTCCATCCAGGTCTCCCGAGCGGCTGGCAGGTGCTTGAACCATCATCTGCTGCCTCCCAGGATGCACATTAGCAAGAACGTGGGATCAGAAGCGGAGTAGGTGGTGCTCCAGTCGGGCACTTCCATATGGGATGCAGATGTCCCAAGCAATGATGTATGCTGATTTGCCAAGAGCCCACCCTGAGCCTGCCCTTCTTTTATACTTCCTTTGCTGTCACAATTGAGGCCTTCTCTTCTGTTTCATCTTCTAACTGCTTTCTGCTTATTTATGGGAAAACCTTTGGTTTATATGTTAATTTGGGTGGGAACAGACTTGCTATTCTATACAGCCATGTGGGCTAGCCTCGGCTACTGCTCACTTGTGGCCTCTGTCAGCCGGTTTCCTGCCTCCATTTTGCCTTCTGGGAGTCTCCACCATAAGACTTGTCAGGAAACACCTTCAAGCCACCTCTGTCTTCAGTTTGAGCAAAGGATGGGAGACCTGGCACCTCCACACTTGACTTCTAGCAAAACGAGGCCCATCAAGTGACACAGGCACAAAACAAACACCTGACACCAGACGTGTAAAAAGACAAGTGGCAAGACAAGGGTTTGGCCTAGGAGTTAAGTCACTGGTAGAGTTGTTCATCTCCTACATCAGAGTGCCTGGGTTGGAATTTATTTATTTAAAAGACAGAGTTTCAGAGAGAGAGAGAGAGAGAGAGAGAGAAGCAGAGACACAGAGAGGGCTCTTCCATATGCTGCTTCACTCCTCAAATGGCCACAAGCCAGGAGCCCAGAACCCTATTTGGTCTCCCACATGGACAGCAGGGCCAAAGTACTAGGGCCACCATCCGCTGCTTCCCAGGTGCCTTAGCAGGAAACTGAATGGGAAGTGGAGTAGCTTGGACTCAAACCAGTGCTCTGATATGGGATGCCAGCATCATAAGCCATGCTTAATTCATGGCACCACAACACCAGCCCCAAAATGCGCTGTTAATCATGTCCTCAAGTGACTTCTGCTGGAGACAAGGAGAGGAGTGGATGGGATCCAAGGCTGAAGATGTCTTAGAAACTGCCTGGCTCCCACACTGCCTCTCTGTGGCTTACAGAGACCTCCTAAGAGGGGTAAGGGACATGGAATGATGCTTGATGGACCCCGAAGGGCAGGGAGGGGCCGGTGCACTCTCTCACCAGTTTCATCACATGCTAACCACATGTCTGCAATCAGTCTTTCTAAATGTCTTGCAAGAATGTCTTTCATGATGATGGGGCTGGTGAGGACTATTGATGTTTCTTGGGCTTGTTCTTGGCCAGGAGATGATGCTGTCTCTTTCTGTTTGGTTATGAAACCCATGTGTCTCTTGTGACAAGTCCTGGCCCTGATGGGAAAGAAAGAACTTCCCTGCCACGCAACCACTTGATCTCTGAGCTTGGCTGACTCTGCTGCCTCCTCTCCACCTCCCTTCCCTCCCTTCCTGCGCCCTTCCTAGCACCACTGCATCGGGGCCCCATGGTTCCTCCCTCCCCAGCCCCTTCCTGTTCCAATCTTTCCTCAAAATCTTGTCACCCCGTGCTGATCTTGGGTGTGTCACCCCAGCCAGGGGATGAATGGTTATAGGATGGACCAAGATGGTGCCTCATTTATCTTTTATTTCTGAAGGGAATGGTGCATAGGAGGAGCTCACCAGGGAGGAATGAAGGCAGGCACGCATGCACATACCAATGAAGCAGTTGGCCCAAGAGCTGTGCTCTCCAGGGCACCCCAGCTTCTATGGGAAGAGGTTCTTTTTATTTATTTATTTTTTAAAAAAGATTTACTTATTTATTTATTTGAGAGGCAGACTTGCAGAGAGAGGGAGAGATAGAGAGAGAGAGAGAGAGAGGTCTGCCATCTGCTGGTTCACTCCCCAAATGGCCACAACAGCCAGAGTTGGGCCAATCGCCAGGAGCTTCTTCTGGGTCTCCCACATGGGTGCAGGGACCCAAGTACTTGGGTCATCCTCCACTACTTTCCCAGGTGCATTAGCAGGGGGCTGGATCAGAAACGGAGCAGTTGGAGAGGCTTAACCTATTACACCCCAGCACTGGCAAAGAGGTTCTTAACATCATTCAACTGTACACAGTCCCTGGTGGGCATCTCTGAGCCGCTTGGCTCTACAAGTTGTCTGGGACAGGGTAAATGATCTGGGGTAAATCCTCCCTTTGTGCACCTGTCCCTCTGGCCGAGCACCCTCAGGCTTCTTACTCTTAAGCAGAAGTTCATTCTTGGGAAAAGACCTGGGGAGGAGTATTCTTATAGAAAGGGTCTGTGTTAACCCTCCCCTAGGGTATATTTGCACTGTAACAGCAGACTTGGTCTTAAGGCACAGATGTGACTCCAGAGCCTGTGAGTGGGATGCTGGGGGTAGAGTTGGCAGGGGTGGGTGGTGGTGGCAGTTGGGGTGGTGGTGGTATGGGGTGGTGGTGGTAGGGGCTAAGGGCCCTATCACAAGCCTTGAGAAAACCTCAGATTACAATCTACTTTGGAGACTGGTCTTTATTTGTTAGACTGATGCCCTCACCATCGCTCCTCTCTGGACACTACCTGGCTTGTTACTGTCTGCAGTGCAGGTGGGACCTGGGCTCCCAGCCCATTCTTCCCTTAGCACAAAACATTTTGTATCCTTCAGTTCTGGCCAGATTTGTGTGTGTATGTTTCTCTATTTTTTTTTTAAGATTTATTTATTTACTCAAAAGTCAGTTACACAGAGAGAGGAGAGGCAGAGAGAGAGAGAGAGACAGAGAGAGAGAGAGGGAAAGAGAGAGAGGTCTTCCATCCATCCGCTGGTTCACTCCCTAGATGGCTGCAACAGCTGGAGCTGCACCGATCTGAAGCCAGGAGCCAGGAGCTTCTTCCAGGTCTCCCACACGAGTGCAGGGGCCCAAGGACTTGGGCCATCTTCTACTGCTTTCCCAGGCCATAGCAGAGAGCTGGATTGGAAGAGGAGCAGCTGGGACTAGAACCAGTACCCATATGGGATGCTGGTGCTTCAGGCCAGGGCTTTAACCCGCTGTGCCAGTGCTGGCCCCTCTCTTTCTATTTTTAAGTTCATTTATTTATTTGAAGGGCAGGGTGACAGAGAGGGAAAGAGACAGATTGATAGACAGATATCAGCTGATTTACCTCCAAATGCCTTCACTAGCTTAGGCTGAGCCAAACCACAGCCAGGAGCTGGGAACTCCATCCTGGTCTCCCCAGGTGGTTGCTAGGGCCCAAGTATTTGGGCCGTTGTTTGCTGCCTCCCAGGTGCATTAGCAGGAAACTTGATTGGAAGCTGAGGCAGGACTTGGTCCCAGGCTGAATCTGCTGGGCCACAGCCCTGCTCTGGCATCTCTTGATGACATGTAGGGTTGGGTTTGGGCCTCTCTCTTCTTTGCAGTGCACAGAAAGCACCAGCAGTGAGGCAGAAATCGAACACTCAGCACAGAGTGAATGTGCTGGCCAGTGGATCTGGGCCTTCCCAGCCTCGGGAGCTGTAAGCAAGGCATTTGTGTTGTTTATAAATGACCGCCTACGATGCGTCGTCCCGGCAGCTGGGACAGACTCAGACACAGGCCTTGTGGCCAAGCCACTGTAACAGCCTCTGTCTTAGCCTTCCCTGGGCCTCTAGTTAGCTTTGAGTACATTTTCTTTTTGTTTAAAGATTTATTTATGGCCGGCGTCGCGGCTCAATAGGCTAATCCTCCGCCTTGCGGCGCCAGCAAGGTTCTAGTCCAGGTCGGGGCACCGGATTCTGTCCCAGTTGCCCTTCTTCCAGGCCAGCTCTCTGCTGTAGCCCGGGAGTGCAGTGGAGGATGACCCAAGTCCTTGGGCCCTGCACCCCATGGGAGACCAGGATAAGCACCTGGCTCCTGCCTTGGGATCAGTGCGATGCGCTGGTCGCAGCGCGCCAGCCGCAGCGGCCATTGGAGGGTGAACCAATGGCAAAGGAAGACCTTTCTCTCTGTCTTTCTCTCACTGTCCACTCTGCCTGTAAAAAAAAAAAAAAGATTTATTTATTTATTTGAAAGAAAGAGTTACAGAGAGAAAGATCTTTCATCCATTGGTTCACTTTCTTTTCTTTTTTTCATTGGTTCACTTTCCAAATTAGTGCAATGGCTGGGGCTGAGCCAGGAGCCTGGAATTTCATCCAGGTCTCCCATGTGATTGTCAGGGTCCCAAGTACTTAGGTCCTCTTCTGCTGCTTTCCCAGATGCTTCATCAAGGAGCTGGATGTGAAGCAGAACACCAGTCCTTGAACCAGTGCTGGTGGCTTAACTTTCTGGGTCATAACACTGGCCTCCTGGTTAGCTCTTGTCAAGCTTACCCTTGCTATCCAATTACCACCTTGCCAGGAGAGACCCCAAACCAGCCTATGTAGAGCAGCCACAGGGAGAGCAGACAGCAAGGAACAGAGGTTCCCCCAGTCAACAATCAGCAGGGGCGGCCACCTGGGCATGTGGGGTGCCCCAGTCATCAGACTATCCGAGCCCCACCCTTGTAGCCTTCCAGCTGAGGGCCCTGGCGCTATGAGCAGAGCCACTCCGTCCCTGTTATGCCTTGTCCCTAATCTTGACCCACAGAAGGCAGCAGCGTTGTTAGTGGTGGTTTCATCTCATTGAATTTGTTCTTAAATCCTTGTAACTGGAGCTCGGTGAATGAATGGGCAAGCTGCTTCTCGTTGAGCCTGGATTTTCTCATCATTCCAGCCCATTCTACAGAGTGAAGGAAGAACTGGAATACAACCACCACCTCCTCTGGGTCCTCCTTCGTGTCAGTGTCACCTCAGTGCCCCCAGGGGGACTTCTCTGCACCTGCTCCTCACCTTGCTCCCTCAACTCTCCACTCATGGGCTCTCTCAGCACCTGATTTTTTTTTTCTTTATCCAGTGTGTGATTACAGTCATGCGCCACTTTAGGGCTGGAACACATTTGGAGAGATGCATTGTGAGGCCATGCCATCGCTGTGAGGATCTTGCCAAGTGACTCACACACACCTCGGTGGCATAGGCCACTCACTACATGTGGCCACTTGAGGTGGTCAGGAATCCAGGTAAACGTGAGATGGATAAAAGGCTGCTTCCATACTGGTCTACCAGGAGCTTCCTTCTAAGTAGGAGTCTGCTCTAAAATAATAATAGAAAGCACAGTCCAGTAAAACCAGTAACACAATCATTTAGTGCCAAGTCCCACGTGCTATAGTTTTATGGCACTGGCAATAAGTAGCTTCCTTCACACCAGCATCACCCCCAGCTCCTGGGTAATGTGTTGCACTCTGCTGTTGCAATGAAGAGGGATTTTTCAACTTTGTCACAATTTTAAGGGACCACCATCGTAAATGTAACCAAAGCATTGTTTTTGGGGTGCATGGCTGCTTATGCTGGAGTATGGGGTTATTTGGGAAACGTTGCTATAGGAGCAGTGTTGCCTGGCACATGGAAACTGTGACGGAAAGAACTTGGACTTGCCCAGGGTCACATAGGGAGTTGTAGATCTGGGATGTGTGCCTGCTTTCCCGGTGCTCCATCCAGGGCTTCCTCTGCCACACCGCATGCCCCTACTTCAACACAGCTCTTGGATTTGTGTGTGTGTGTGTGTGTCCAAACTTCTGTGTTTCTGGAGTAAGGCACAGCGTCTCCAGAACTCCCCCAAACCAAAACCATCCTGCCGTCTTCTCCACCACCACCGTCCTGCCAAAATAAGCCGGGATGGGTTATATGAGTGCCTGGATTCCAGCAGGCGGGGGGCTGGCCTGAGAAGAAAAACAGCCCCCAAATGTCGATTTGTTTAAACTCTTCCACCAACTTCACAACACAAGGAAACCAACCGAGACGAGGTGGTAAGAAGCGATCAGTCGCCGGTGCAAATCCATGCCCGCTACAAGAGCTGATTCCCAAATCCTTGCCCACTACAAGAGCTGATTCCCTGTGTTCCACGCGGCAGATATGAATAGGGTCATTAAAATATGGCCAGCGAGGGGAGGGAGAGTTTACTTTTTCTGTCTCCTTCGAGTCTGTGTCCTGAAAGCTCAGCAGGAATTTAAACAAATAGCAGGGAGGAACGGTGACTGATCAGATTGGAGGCAAAAGCCCCTCTCACCCTTCTCTTCCTTCTAGTACACTCACCGCCTTCTGCATGTTTTGCTTTTTCAAAGGTTTTTTTTTTTTTTTTTTGTAAGGTTTCACTTTTTAAGAATGCTGCCACTTTTGAATTTCTTTTTCCCGTCTGGACAGCCCACTTGAGGAAAACAAAATTAGCATCAAATTGTTCTCATATTTTTCCACCTTTTTTTTTTCTCTCTAGGTCAAGAAGACATGGCTGTTTCTCCCATAAAGGAATGTCAGGAGAAGGGACAGAAGGAGGGTAAAAAGGAATCCGGTCTTACTGCCTCCGTTTTGAGTAAAAAGTAAAATACAGGGCCGGTGCTGTGGCGTAGTGGGCTAAACCTCTCTGCTGCAGCACCGGCATCCCATATGGGCGCTAGTTCGTGTCCTGTTCCTCTTCTGATCCTGCCTCCCTCGGGTCGCAAGCTTCCGCCCCGGAGTCCGTGCACGCGGGGCACGGCGACCTGGGCAGCTGCCAACGGAGGGAAGCGGGCGCGGGTAGCGCCGAGATGGAAAACAGAGCGATTCCCGCAGTGGAAGATGGCCCAAGTGCTTGGGCCCCCCGCAGCCATGTGGGTGATCCAGAAGAAGCTCCTGGCTCCTGGCTTCCGATAGGCTCAGCTTTGGCTGTTGTAGCCATTTGGGGAGTGAACCAGCAGATGGAAGTTTTTTCTCTCAGTCTCTCCCTCTCTCTGTCTATAACTCTACCTCTCAAATTAAAACAAACAAACAAACAAAAAAACCCAGTAAAATATAGAGTTAAAGGAAGGTGGAAGTATCCAGAGAAAGTTATGAACAAAAGGGATCTCATGGGCATGGGTACTTGCTGTCATTTGGGGAGTGAGCCAGCAGATGGAGAATCTCTATCTCTCTGTAACTCTGCTTTTCAGATAAAAAAGATTTATTTGTTTATTTCAAAGTCAGAGGGAGAGAGAGAGAGGTCTTCCATCCACCGGTTCACTCCCCAGATGGCTGCAATGGCCAGAGCTGGGCTAGGCGTAAGCCAAGAGCCAGGAATTCCATCTAGGTCTCCCATGTAGGTGCAGGGGCCCGGGGACTTGGGCCATCTTCCACTGCTTTCCCAGGTGCATTAGCAGAGTGCTGGATGGGAAGTGGAGCAGCTGGTCTGGAAAGGAGGCAGAGGCTTTACCCCATAAGCCACAAAGTGTGCCGACTTCCTTTGCCTTTCTCAGAACAAGGAGTTGCTGTGGGACCCCTAAGACTCCTGGAGGGTTGTAGCTCGCTGCTCTGACCTCGGGCAGAACTCAGTCTTCCTACCTGAAGAAGGGGGCGAGGGCGCACACACTTTGGGAGCCGCGAAGGTGACGTCACACCAAGGGGCAACCATCGCTGGGTTCAGGAAAGAAATACACAAAATTCCCCAGCCACTCTTGTGGGAGGCTCCAGTGCCCAGGGGGAGGGGGGACAGCGGCTGGAGAGCAGGATCCAGCCCGCTGCCCTCCCGCTGAGGGACTGTGCTGGGGACCAAGGACCCAGGGTCCTTCTGTCACAGCCCCCACACACCTCGGCCCCAAGATTCACTGTTTTTTTTTTTTTTTTTTTTCCCCTTCCTTCTCCCTCTGTTGCTGCTGGGTCCTGATGACTTCCATCTGGCCGCAGGGGCGCGAGTGGAGCCTCTAAAAAAACCAAAGCAAACTAAACCTAACCCCTCCCTGCGGAACACATGCACCGGACCCCCGCGGCTGGGGACGCCGGCGGGGCCCCCGGCACCTGCGGGAAGAGTTCCGCGTGGACGCGGCCCCCGCCCTGCCTCCCTCGGGTCGCAAGCTTCCGCCCCGGAGTCCGTGCACGCGGGGCACGGCGACCTGGGCAGCTGCCAACGGAGGGAAGCGGGCGCGGGTAGCGCCGAGATGGAAAACAGAGCGATTCCCGCGCCTCGGCTCGGCGTTCATCTGACTCGAGTTAGCGTCGTGCCCCACCCCCCAGCCCGGCGCCAGGGAAAAACTTTCCCCGTGGCTGCGCCGCGGCCCTCGGCGCTGGGGGGTGGGGTAGGGGGAACCCCGCCGTCCCTCCCCTCCCTTCCTTGCCCTCCCCTCGCCCCACCCCCACCCCAACGCCCGGCCCCGGGCGCGGTGCACTGCGCGGCGCCGGCTGTGCCCGGGCTGAGCGCGCGGGGGCGCTGCGCGGTCCGCGCGGCGCTGCTGGATTGCGCGAGTGCAGGCGCTCGCCAGCCGAGGCAGCACGGCTCCGCGGACTTTTTTTCAAACTCCCATCAATGAGACTTCGAGGAGGAGCGCGAGGCGGCGGCGATCGCCGACGCGGAGGAAGGCGACGAAGCGCGGGAGCCGCCGGAGGGAAGAGCGCGAGCCGCGCGGCGCGCCCGAGCCTTGCGGAGCTGCCCGCTTGCTGGCGGTAGGGGCTACCCGGCCCCCGCGCGTCTCGGCTCGGGCCCCTCCCGGGCGCGGCCCAGCCCGGCGCTGCCCGTCTGAGCCGCGGCGCACGGCAGCCCGCGGCGCGCCCTTGTGCCGGCCGAGTTGGGATGGGGACCCGCAGCCGCCGCCCGGCGCCCGAGAGGCCACCTGCGTGCTAGAGGCAAACTTTTGTCTCCCTCGGTAAAGTTGCGTCGGCCTTCTGTGTGGCTCGCTTGTCTTTGCGGAGCGCCGCCTACCCCGGCCGACTGGGATGCTGCGCCGTCTCGGAGGCTCCCTTGGCCGGGGGCCGGCGCCGTGACGCGGGGACCGGGTACTGGGCTTAGAGGGACTTGCAGACCAGCGGGGGGCGGCCCCGCTTCCTCCCCTGGGGTGGAAGGGGTTTTGGGTGATGGGACTCGTGGCCGAGAGGCGACTTTCCCCACCCTAGGGCAAGCTTCTGTCTTCTCGGTGTGCGCCCGGGCCGGGGGCTGTTGGTGCGGGTGCGGGTGCGGATGAGCGCGGGGCTGGGTGTCCACAGCTCGCGTTAGGTGGGCGGCGGGAGCGTGTCGGTGGCAGCGCGGTGCCCAGGGCCCGCGGCGGCCACTTGTACGAACTTCCAACTGCACTTCTCCACGGCGCGCGTCCCGCAGCCCGGCCTCTCTTTCTTCCTCGCTCCTTCCTCCCCCTCGCTGGGCCCTGTCGCCCCCTCCCCCTCGGCCGGCCTCTCCTCCTTCTCCTCCTCCTCTCCTGCCCTCGGCCCCGAGATCCGCTTGACTTCCCCAAGAGATCCTCACGTAATCCTTGGCCCGACCCGCAGGTCCCCCCCACCCCTCACTTCCATCCCCGCCCCCCACCCCCCCATCCCGGGACAGTCTCTCAACAAGTATATTTGCTGAGGAATTTGAAAAATCCACTACTGCAACTTGATCTGTGTGTGATGGATGGGGAGAGGCGCGGGGAGAGTTGGGCGCCAATCCTATTAAGGGTTTAGAGAGGGGAGCGTTTTTCCCCGACGGGGCGGGGGCAGAGGCCGGTGGGGGGAAGGGCGCTCGCGCTCGCGTGCGGGAGTCCGCGGGAGCCACGCCGCAGAGCCCAAGTCCAGCCCGGCCGTTGTGGGTGTCCTTTCCCGGGAAACGCGGCTTTTAGGGCGCGGGGAGCTGCGGGTGGACCCGCGCGCCTCACCCCGGGTGGCCAGAGCGCGCGGGCCTGGGGTCCGCCTTCCGCCTGGATGCCTCTTTTGTGTAGTTACTGCGCGGCTACCGGAGTGAACCGCAGCGCTTCCCCGCGCGCCTCCCCTGGCTCCCCATCCCGGGCGTCCCGTGCGGAGAGCGAGGCCCGTGGTGTGGGCTTCGGCGCTCAGCGGCCACCGCAGCGTCCTGGGCCCGGGGCCCCGGCGCCCTTGCCGGGCGTGTGAAGGTTTTAATCCCAACAGCTTCAGATCAAGGCAGAGGTCGTAAAACGCTCACGTGCTGTTTGCGGACGGGGCTCTGGGGGCTGGCGGAGAAGTTGAAAGTAAACGTTTCCCTCGCGAGTGGCATAAAATAGTGTTTAAGCAAATATTGTATTGGCATGCTCGGGGGGGGGGGGGCGGTGCCAGAAAGTAAAGGCAATAAACTGTGAAATCCAAAATATACAGCAGGGGATCGCGGCGCAACAGGCGGGCTTCTGAGCAGCTGGCCTGATGCGAGCTGTTTGCTTTGGCCGCCTTGCCTCCCGGCCGCTCCGTGCCCAGCTCCTTACCTTGCTACCGCTCTCCTGTGCTCCTCCCTGGGGCTGGGAGCTGCCCGTCCTGTGGGTATCGGGTCGGGAGACCGAGCACCCTGGCCATGCCTGGCTGCTTTTAAGTTTCGAGGCCCTCTAGACTTTTTCCAGCTTCTGGTCTGCCTTGAAGGTGATCATTTGGGAATGTCCAACCCGAGACCCTGAAGATGCCCCGGCCTGGGGTCTCCCTCCAGCCTTCCTTCCCCTTCTTAGGTCTCTTTCTGTCTTCATCTTGCCTGCTCTTCTTTTCCTAGGAGTGCACATCTGTCCTGAGCCGGGCAGGAGATGGGGGTGGGGGGGAGATGACTCTGGTTTTCAGATCCCACTCAGACTCAGCAGTCCGGAAAGTTATCACTGGTCTGGTGGGTCTGGAAGTTAATTATATTTTGTAAGAGTGAGGTTGGTTTTGTATTTCCCCTCTGCTTCCAGAAGCATGCCAGTTTCAGGAGGCTATTTTGCCATTCATGGGGGAGGAGGTAGGTGGGATTTAAATGAATGCCTGGGAGATGCTGCCCACCTGCCCAGGATGAAGCAGCCTTGGGTTGGTCTTGAGTCTGTGTGAGGGTTCGAGCAGTCCCTTGCAGAGTCAGTTGGTGAGAATGAGAGGGAAAACCAGGGCAGGGCAGGGCTCACCGAGGAACAACGTGGGTTTGTTAAGAGATGTTTTTTTAGCCTTCGTGGGAATTGCCAGGGATTGGCACAGGGTTCCCACTGTTTCGGAGACTTCCAAGGGGCTCCCAAGCTCACAAGGCTTCACCCTGGTGTGCGTGTGAGCGATCCGTGGTCTTGGGGCTGGTGGCCTTGGGATGGAGTGCCACTTTCTCAGGGATGTGGCCAGTGTGGGCAGAGCACACAGCAGAGAGGAAATCCTCTGAGTTGCTTGGTCACAAGAGGGGGCCCCAGGGCTGCTGGTCAGCGGCTCCTGACCGGGCTGCGGGGGTCTTGGGGGCTGTGTACTGTAGCGGGCTTGTTTGCACTGCAGACTGAAAAATACACAAATACTTCACGCTTTTTGTACTCCCACAAGTGCCCTGTACACAGTGCAGCCCCCGGGGCTGGATTAGCAAGCCAGAGGATTCAGCAGGCAGGCAGACAAAATTGGATCTTTGCCTAATAAACACCCTTCTTCCATGCGTTCCCCCCGCTCAACCCTCCCCCCCCCCCCCCCCCAGCCACCCCAAGGGAAAACGTCCCTGCACAGATGCCAGCAATTCCCTTTAAACGAGCCCAGGAGGCTGGCGTGTGCACATTGAAAGCTGATGTGACCCCCTCACACCCAGCTGGCTTGTTAAAGCTCAGAACTGGAGCCCTGCACCCTTACGGGCTCTGGATGGGCAGGGCAGCTGGTGTCTTCCTGGGGAAAGTGTCCAGCCCTGGCGGCCTTTCAACAGTCTGGCAGCCGCTCCAGGAGTTGGGGGCAAGCCAGCCCCTCTCCTCTAGGCTGGGGGGGGGAGGGGTGTTCTACCTGTGCCAGAGCTTGTCTCCTCTGTGCACAAGAAGGCAGCCAGGCCAGGTGGACCTGGCTGCAGACAGCTGCAGCTGTTTCTGCCCTGCCCAGCCGGGGCCCTTTGAAAAGGAACCCCGGGGGCTGCCTTTACCCCTTTCTCCTTTTCAGTAAGTGTCAGAGGCACGGACGCTGGAAACACGTGAAGAATGCCAAAGAGAGAAACAGCATTCTCAGATTCCAGCAAATTCAGGGCGGCTGAGTGAGCAGGGGCTTGGCCCAACAACCAGGCTCACCCAGCGGTTCCAGTGGACAGGGTTCACTCGCTGCTACAGACTTGGGAGGGGGCTCTGCTTCCTCAGGCTGGTGGAAAAGCTTTGGGAAAGAATCATCCACAGGGACATTTCTTAGTGCCCTTCTGTGGGCAGCAACGGTGTTGACACTTCTGGAGATTTTTCAGATCCGCTTGTAGCATTTTTCTCGAACATTCATTAGAGTGTTCGCATAGAATACATCACGGATTGTAAGAAGGAAGTCACTGTTCATGGCTTTGAGGGATGCATTCACAACTGTGGGATAACCGCAGACTTTGAGCCTGTTTTGTGTCTTCCCTCAACTGGAGAAGTCCCGACCATCCTGTCTGCACTGTGGCTCGGGTTTCTGGAACACCACCCACAGGGGAGGGAAACACGCACATGTTAACACGGTTTTGAGATTTGGGTTGTTCTGGAGTGTGATTTTGCATGTGTGTGTGTGTTTTTAAAAATCTACCAGGTTCCTGGGAAGTGCATTTTAGCTGTGAGGGCCGGGTTTCAGCCATTAGCATAAGAAAAAAAGTTTTAGTGCGTTTGCTATTGTCCTGCTTGGAGGCTTGCAGAAAAGCGGAGGCCGGCGGTGAAAGGGTGATGGCCTATTGAGAGTCCTCGCGGCTCCTCAGCTGCCTCCGAAATCTGCCTCCGATATCGCTTTCATCTCGCACGTCCATTCTTCGGCCTGTTTCACACGTTCACTTTGGTCAAGCTTTATCGATTATGTTTTCTTCTCTGCAAATCTGTGGAAAATTTAATGAACCAAAAACAGTCGTGAAATAAGGGGGACTTTTTATTCATTAGCAAGGAATTGGCCTTGATTTCCACCCCCCTCGTCGCCCTCCCCTCCCCCTTCCTCCGGCCCCCCACCTCCCTTGGGGCGGCGAGGGCCCCAGTTCGCCGCCAGGGAGCTGGGGGGCGGAGTGAGGGTGGTCCCGTTGCTTGCCCGGGTGTGTGTGGGGGGCCTGTCGACAGCTAGCGTGGCTAGCGCCTCGGCGGTGGTGGCTGCGGCAGGGTGCGCGGGGAAGCCTGCGCCTGGGCACCCTGCAGGCCCCAGCCCCGCGCGTCCTCCGGGATCCCGGCTCTGAGGGCTTGAGTGGCGGAGGTTGGGGGTGGGTTTCCATTTCCCAGCCTTACAAATCGTTGGAGTGCCTGGGCCTTCCCGGGACCCGGCTAAGTAGCTCCCTTCCTCCAGACCCAGCTCCCAAACCTGCAATTAAGCAAAGCCCCTGGTGTGATTACGCTTTGCTGACTCGGCTGGGTCTGGAGCCGGTTCCCTGGATGAAACGGCGACCTCTCGACCTGCGCACCGGCTTCTCCGGGCAGCCGGGAGTCCTTCCTGCCGGACCCGTGTCTGTGCGTCCGGCCGTGCCTCCCTCCCCCTCTCGGTCCCTTCCTTGCCCTCCTTGCTACCTTTCCTTTCTCTCCTTGCGTCTGCCTCGCTCCCCGCTCTCCGCCTCCCTCTCCTTTCTCTCCCATCTTCCCCGGCCCCCCTCCCTGTCCGCTTTCCGCCCCGCCGGGGCTCGCCCGCCCGCCCGCCCGCCTGGGGCGGCAGAGAGGCCGCGTGTCCGGGCGGCGCCCTCCGTGCCCGCGTCCGAGGAACATTCCGTGCCCCGAGCGCCCTCCCACCTGCGCGCCCGCCTGGTTTGCGGCGCCCGAACAATGGCTGCATTGTGGGGGCCCGCGCTCGGTCGCCGCTGGCGAGCATGGCCGGTGGGGACGCAGGCCAGCGGGCCCGAGGCTCCCTCTTCCTTGCCCTGGGCTCCCGCAACTCGGCCCCCCTCCCCCACCCCCTGCGCCCTGCACCTCGCAGAGGGGACCCAGAGCCTTGCACGGAGCCCTTTCCCGAAGTTTTGGTGGTAGCTGGAAGTTTCCTTCGGGCCCCGGCAGGCTCCAGGCAGGAAAGCCCCCCTTGGGCCGCGCGCCCTGCTCCGGCCCTGGGCGCCAGGGAAGAAAGTGCTATCGTCTCCTCCTTGGGAGTTGACCTGCAGGGACCCTCTTAACGCGCAGAGAGAGGGAGAGAGGGCTCCTTGAATGTTAAGGGTGTTAAAAGAGCATCGTCCGCGTCCGCGAGAGCCCAGGATAGTCCGCTTTTCAGCAGATGCTTAGCGCTGCTGCTTTGTGCGGTGGACAATGCAATAAGTCAGGCCGACTCTGAGCCACGTTATAAGGGCCGCTCAAGTACACTTCTGCTAAGTTGAATTGATTGAAATTTAATGGCGGTTAGTGGCGCTGAATGGTAATGATTTTTGGGCGTGTCTTTGGCAGATTTGACATTAATAACCAGAGTGTGTGTTCTTGCAGAGAGCCTGCCACACACGTGAGGCCCTGGCGTTACTCATTTTCCAGAGATGCCAGGCCTTCCTGCTCCTTAAGTCCTTTCCCCTCTCTCCATAATTCAGTTGATAAAAAAAAAAAAAAAAACAACAAAAAAAAGCACCAAACAGGAAAGAGAAAAATCTTTCTCCGTTGAGCACGTACATCATGTCAACATGATTTTGAGCTCATGATTTTTTTCAATTCCTACATAAATCAGCTTCTAATGTACAGAATGTGATGAATTTGTTTTAGCTGCCGCTGTGAATTAATGCTATGCAAATAGAAGCTTTGCAGGTGAAATGATTTACTTGATCATTGCAATTTCTAATATTTAAGCTCATTTATTATGTTGGGGGGGGTTCAAAAACATAATCTGTGTTTTTCATGTCTGAGATCCGATGCGAGTGTAGAGGTAGACCTTGATGGTTGGGAAATAGCTCTTCATTTGTGGATTCTTCAAGAATCCGAAGTTGACGGAGCAGAGGCCCAAGGAGCAAGGGGTACAAGGCCTTTGCAAGTTCTGTCTGAGTGAGCACCTAGAAATGCATTTAGGAGATTGCAGCAAACCAGTTCTGCTTTGGGAAGTAAGGACGGAGTCCCATCCCGCTGGGAGCTGAAAGGTGAGTGTGGCTTGGCAGGTGGAGGGAGGAGGGTGCAGGGGCTGTGATGCCTCCTGCCCCCCCATCTTTGTCATCTGCCGATTAAGATCATCTTAAGAGCCCATCATTAAGCACCTGCTTATGAAGGGGACAGTGGTGTAGGAAGTTGGGGCAGACCTCCCTCCCGCCCCAGGGTGACTGCTGGCAAGATTTCCTTACTTAGTTCATCTTTTTCTGGCTACTTCCCTCTGGAGAGCTGAGGGAAAGAGTGAGGGTGATAAAGTCAACCTGAACTTCTTGGGGTCACCTCAGAGAGAGTGAAGCCCAGCTGGGGGCCCCTGGCCATGTTGCTTGGGGGGTGGTCTCTATGGAAGGAAGAGTTCAGTATTTGTGGCTCCCTCCAGCTTTAGAATCCTGGGAGCCATCACATCCCACCCCTGGGTGACCCACTCCAGGTCAGGCAGGCAGGGCACAAGAGTGGGGTCTTTGGTACTTTCCTGGGGAGATTGAGGCAGGGGGCTTCTCAAGCTTGTGTCCCTGCCTTGCCCTGCTGGCCAGTCTCCCCAGCCTGCAGTGCCCAAGCCCACTCTGGGATGTGGTCCCAGGGTGAGTGCAGACAGGGTGAACTTGGGGACACTTGTGGGGGTGGGGACAGCACTCAGCCTGTGGTGGCTTCTTCAGGAGACTGAAGGCAGGGCTGGATCATAAATATGTCTTGGAGCTCAAAAGCGAAGAGTAGAGTTTTGACTTCTCAAAAAATTGAGGTCGCGGCGGTCTGGTGACAGGCTGGAGGCTCATCACTCTAATGTTTCTGAGGACAGCAGTGGGCAGAGCTGTCATAATACATTGTGTGCATCCCGAAAGTGGCAGGTCACTGTGGAGGTGAAGGGAAGGGGACGTGTGTGGTGGCCACCGGCCAGGGGTCTGCACGTGTCACCTGGTTTGTGTAGGGGGAGAAGCAGCCAGACTCAGCAGTGGCTCAGCAAGTTGAGAGATAGAAATGGATGTAGGAGGGGCCGGCGCCGTGGCTCACTTGGCTAATCCTCCACCTGCGGCGCCGGCATCCCATATGGGTGCCGGTTCTAGTCCCGGCTGCTCCTCTTCCAGTCCAGCTCTCTGCTGTGGCCCGGGAGGGCAGTGGAGCATGGCCCAAGTGCTTGGGCCCCTGCAGCTGCATGGGAGACCAGGAGGAAGCACCTGGCTCCCGGCTTTGGATCGGCCATAGTGGCCATTTGGGGAGTGAACCAATGGAAGGAAGACCTTTCTCTCTCTCTCTCTCTCTCTCCCAACCCCATTGTCTATAATGCTGCCTGTCAAAAAAAATAAAAAAAAAAAATAAAAAAAAAAAGAAATGGAGGTAGGAGTTGGGCGCCCCAGTTAAGTTCCAGCTTGGGGTACCTGCAGCCTGTAATGGGAGCCTGGTTCTAGTCCCAGCTTCTCTGCTGCTTCCGACATAGCTTCCTGCTGATGTGTTTCCAAGGCTGCAGGTAATGAATGGCCTAAGTGTCTGGATCCCTGCCCCTGACAGGGGGGACCTGATTGAGTCTTGGCTTGAGTCTGGCCCAGCCCTGGCTGTTGGCAGGATGGGAGATCTCTCTCTCTCTCTCTCTTTCTCTCTCTCTGTGCATCAAAAAAATGAAAATAAATTCATAAGTATTTATAAAAGGAGTCAGAACAGGATGGTAGGGTTGCGATTTGATTCTGATGCAGTCCTTTGGAGAAGGTGAGTCACATGTACAAGCCAAGTATAGCACGAGGGCACTTCAAAAAGTTACAGGAAAATGGAATTAAAGTTTATTTCTGTGCAAATAAATTTTGAAAGCCATTACATATTTTTAAAATAATCCTCATTTTCCATAAACTTTTTGAAGACTCTTGTGTGCATGGATTTCAAAACATTTTGCACCAAAATAAACTTCTTTCAACTCCATTTTTCCATGAACTATTTTTTTGGGGGGAAGAATTTATTTATTTGAAAGGTAGAGCAACAGACAGAGGGAGAGAGAGGAGAGATTTTCCATTCGCTGGTTCTCTCCCCAAATGGCCGCAATAGCTAGGTCTAGGCTAGACTGAAGCCAGGAGCCAGGAAGTTTCTGAGTCTCCCATGTGGGTAGCAGAGGCCCAGGCGTGTAGACCGTCATTCACTGCCTACCCAGAAGCATTAGCAGGAAGCTGGATTGGAAGTGAAGCAACCAGGGCTTGACCATGGGATAAGCAATGACCCATCCCAGTTAGAGAGAGATCTTCCCTCTACTGGTTCACTCCCCAAATGTCTGCAATAGCTGGGCCAGGCAGAAGCCAGGAGCCTGGAAATCCATCCTGGCCTCCCACATGGGTGCAGGGTTGCAGGTACCTGGGCCATCTTCCAGGCTGCTTTCCCAGGCACATTAGCTGGGAGCTGGATAGAAAGTGGAGCAGTCGGCAGGTAGCAGCTTACCTATTAAGCCACAGGGCAGGCAGCTTGAAACACTTTTTTTTGTATTTTTTTAAAGATTTATTTATTTATTATTTGAAAGGCAGAGCTAACAGAGAGGCAGATGCAGAGAGAGAGAGAAATCTTCCATCTACTGGTTCACTCCCCAGATGGCTGCAACAGCCAGAGCTGGGCTGATCTGAAGCCAGGAGCTTCTTCCAGGTCTCCCCTGTGGGTGCAGGGGCCCAAGCACTTGGACCATCTTCTACTGCTTTTTCAGGCCATAAGCAGAGAGCTGTATTGGAAGAGGAGCAGCTGGGACTGAAACCGGTGCCCACATGGGATGCCAGCAACAGCTTTAACTCGCTACGCCACAGCACTGACCCTGCTTGAAGCACTTTTTTTTTTTTCTTAAAGATTTATTTATTTGGAAGTCAGAGTTACACAGAGAAGGAGAGGCAGAGAGAGAGAGGGAGAAAGATAGATCCTCCATCCGCACTGGCTCACTCCCCAGCTGGCTGCAGCGGCCGGAGCTGCGCCAATCCAAAGCCAGGAGCCAGGAGCTTCCTCCCAGCCTCCCACATGGGTGCAGGGGCCCAAGGACTTGGGCCATCTTCCACTGAGCCTGTATGGGATTCTGGCACTGCAGGCAGCAGCTTTACCCACTACACCATAGCACTGGCCCCTTGAAGCACTTTTAAAGTTAACATTTACTAGGTTTGTGTAGTATCACGTGATGAGCTTGGCACTCTTTTACTGTGTAATCCCTTTAAGCAATTTTAAATGAATCAGCTCTTTCTATTTTCAAAAATGAAAATATTGAAATCAGCAAACTTAAATAAAAACGGATACTCGCTCCTCTGGTTCAAATGGCTGCAACAGCCAGGGCTGCACCAGGCCCAAGCCAGGAGCCAAGAACTCCATCTGGGCCTCCCACGTGGGTGCAGGGGCCCAAGTACTGCAGGCATCCTCCGCTTCTTTCCCAGGCAGATTAGCAGGGAGCTGCATCAGATGTGGAGCAGCTGGGACTGGACTCTGCACTCATATGGGACGCTGGTGTCACAGGCGGTGGCTTTACCCACTGTGCCACAACTGCTGGCCCATCTGGGAGCTTTTTGAAGTACTCGTGTATAGCGTGTGAGGTCCATCTTCACGCTGTAAAGCATGAACGAAAGATGCGTGACACATGTGTATACGCTGACACACACGTCTATTAGTAAAACTTGAACCATTAGCTTTCTCTGCGAATTCGATTTTCTTCCACTCAAGGTGAATTTGCACACAAAAGAGAAATAGGGAAAGAGAATGATAGCACCACCGGAAATGACTTAAGTGAGGCAGATCTGAGAACAAGACCTCACCTCAAGTGAGCTTCCTGGGCCTTTGGGATGGTATTCAGTGAGAGACTTGTTCAGTATGCAAATTCTCAGGCCCTGGGGAGCCTGTTGAATGTGAATTCCTGTGGAGTGGGATCCGCAACCTGCATTTGATCAAGAATTTTTCAGGTTGCATGATAGGGATTGTGTGTGTGTGTGTGTGTGTGTGTGGTGTCCCCCGGTCCTGGGCCTGGAGTGTGGGCACACGGTGAGACTGTCAGCTCCTGGTCAGCTCATGCTGGGGCTGGGCAAGCAAGCTGAGAGTCCAGTTGCTTCTGCTCCAAAGCAGGCCCAGAGAAGTGGACCCCGAGGGGCAGTGGTGGGCCTGGGGACCCTCTGCTTGGGCACGAGAGAGTCTTAGACCAGCACCTTGATTTGTGTGGTTGTTCCGTCCTGGGGGTCCCTGGGGCAAGCTCGCTCTTTCCCTGTGTTGTGACGACTGTCTCTCAGCTTTGTGGCAGCAGTGGCCAGAAGTCGGATCTTCCCTGGGTCCAGTCTGAGTAGATGTTCTGGAAGTATGAGTCTGGTTAGAGGGACGGCCTGGGATTGTGGGTGGGAAGGCAGTGGTAGAGAGCTGGGCGGGTGGTGGGAGGAACCTGCTGCACCCACCCAGCCCATGCTGCCATGGGGTCAGGCCTCGGAGTTGCAAGGAGCCTGCCACAAGGGTGAGCAGATCGGCTGGTTGCACTGGGCAGTGCTAAGGAGGCTGTAGGCTGGACCACCACTGTCCTTGGCCCAGTCCCCCAACTCTCCTTTGTCCCCCCACTGCCTCCAGCTACCCACACAACAGCTAGGCTGCTTGGAACTTCGGACTCAGGACCCTTGCTAAAGCTCTGTTTTCTTGGTCTCTGGTTTTGAAGGAGGGGATAACCTCTGTGTTTAGGGGCCCAGTGAGAGTGCCAGGAGAGAATGTGTTCTGAATCCTGGAGCCTGCGCTGGGCTCCCCGTTCCTCCTCTGGGGGTCCCTCCCAGATCTGAGTCCAGTATCCAGTGGCACAATCTGAGTTGCAGGTGCAGGGGGTCCTTGCCCGCCATGCCTTTGTTGTCATGGCCTCTGTTCTCCCTTGGTTTTTGGTAGCCTTGCTCCAGGCCCAGTCCGGCAAATGGATGGGCATGGGGGCCACAGTCCATGCTGTCCTGTCCTCTGTGGAATTGTCCCATTAAAGGAGGCAACAGGCTGCGGGCAGAAAGGTCTGGTTTGAACCCCAGCCCTGCCATTATTAGCTGTGTGGCCTTAGGCAAGTCACTTGACTTCTCTGAGCCTTAATTCCCGCAGCTATAAATGGAGACACTGCCTTTTGGAGGGAGGTTGTAGAACTGGTAGGTGAGCAGGCTGCTGGCACGTGGCTGGCATGCTCCTTGGCACACAACTGAGAGTTAACTATTTCCTTTAAAAGACTCGGGCCAAACAAAAGGTCACACAGCTTGGCAGGCCCCCGCCCCATGCCACCTGGTGAAGCGTGCTGTGTCTCTGCAGAATTGCAGCTGGCAGTGGCTGCAGGCTCCCAGCCCCTTGTGCTATCAGGTGGGTGGCCTCAGCCTCCCTCCCTGTCCTTGTGGTTTCTTTGGAGGGTGTGAGAGTCATAGGAGCCATCCATGGGAGAAGGGGCTGTGGATACTTTTTCTTTTTTTTTGAGTTTATTATTTGAAAGTCAGAGTTAGAGGGAGAGACAGAGAGAAAACTTCCATCCACTGGTTCACTCCCCAGATGGCTGCAATGACTGGAGCTGGGCTGGTCCAAAGCCAGGAGCCAGGAGCCTCTTCCGGGTCTCCCATGGGGGTGCAGGGGCCCAAGGACTTGGGCCATCTTCCACTGCTTTCCCAGGCCATAGCAGAGAGCTGGATCGGAAGTGGAGCAGCTGGGACTTGAACCTGTGCCCATGTGGGATGGTAGTGCTGCAGGCCAGGGCTTTACCTGCTATGCCACAGCGCTGGCCCCCGTGGGTACTTTCCATGCTGTTCAGGGGTGACCAGAAGCCCAAAGCCACTTTGCACTTGTCCTGCTGGGCCTGACTGATGGGATCTCTCATGTGTCACACACAAGGTTACCGACAGGATCACCTCTAGGAGGGCCAGGGAGACCCAGGCCCTGTGCTGTGGGAGCAGCGCCTCTGCTCAGGTGGCCCCTAGGCTCAGCGTGCATGGGTGCCTTCCCTGTGTGGGGTCAGGGTGCCATGCCCACTCCACACCCCCTGCTTCTAGAAGGGAGTGACGCTGGGAGGGGGCACTGTGTGCCTGTCTTTCCGCTGGGCCCCTTCATCCTCACCATCTCTGTTTTGTATATCATGTCCTGGGCATCTGGCAGCTTGAGATGGGGGCGGGCCTCCAAACCTCAGTGTCCCGTCCCATAGGCTCACCTGGGGTTGGAGGTCTCACTTCTGATCTGCACAGTGCCTGCTCTATGGAATACAGTGGGCCAGGTCCTGCTCTTGCAGGGGGAGAAGGAGCTGATGGAACTGTCCGCACACCACAATCCCCCCCCCCCCCCCCCCCCGCCGGCTTTGCCCTGCTCTGTCTGCTCACCAATGTCTTGCTCCTTACTGGAAGGAGTCTGTTGAGTAACGTGCATGAGGTGCTGCAGCGTCAAGACTTGTGCTGAGGCACAGCGGGTAAGACGCTGCTTGGGATGCCCGCAGCCCATATGGGGGTGCCTCGTTTGAGTCCTGGCTACTCTGATCCTGATCCAGCTTCCGGCTCATGCACACCCTGAAAAGCAGCAGGTGATGGCTCAAGCGCTTGGGAGGCTCTGATTGAGTTGGGGGTTTCTGGTTTCAGCCCTGGCTGTTGTGGGCATTTGAGCGAGTGAACCAGTGGATGAGAGATTTCTGTCTCTCTCTCTGTCTCCCTGCCTTTCAGATAAAGTGGAAATAAATACAGTATGTTTGAAAAAGACTTGCACTTGATATTGGTTTCTGTCTTTGGCTCCGGCCTCCCAGCCCATTGTCGGGATCCCCACAGCTGCCTTCCCGGGTGTGTTTTTACACACAGCAGATGGGGCTCTGAGTGGGAGCCTAGTGGAGATTCCCCCAGGGTCAGGGTGCTGGGAATGGTGGCCTTTGCTTTCCCCATCGTCCTGCTGCCTGGGAGACCTGGGTAGACATGGCTGGCTGGCTGCATGGCACAGCTTTAGGGGCCTTGGTGATTTGTTCCATCCTGAACATTCAGTGTGCTGGAATCGTGACACGCGGAGTGGTGTGCATACCGGCAGCTACTCTGCTCGGAGGCAGCCCTGTAAAGCAATCAAGGGCTCTTAGTGGTTCCCAGGGCCTTGCAGGAAGGGAAGCCAGAAGTGGGCTGTGGGCTGCTGGCATTTCCGTCTGCTCTGCGGCTCTGGTATGCAAGACCTGGGTGTCACACTCTTCTGCAGATATTGTCTTGGCCTGCAAGCCCCCAGCTCCCAGCCCAGAAGAGCAGCTGAGGCCCTCCCTGTGCTCTAGTGGGAATACTGCTTAAAGATTTATATTTTTGAGGGGCTGGCACTGTGGCATAGTGGATAAAGCCACTGCCTGCAGTGCCGGCATCCAACGTGGACACCGGTTAGCATCCCAGCTGCTCCACTTCTGATCCAGCTCTCTGCTATAGTCTGGGAAAGCAGAGGATGGCCCAAGTCCTTGGGCCCCTGTGCCCACGTGGGAGACCCAGAGGAAGCTCCTGGCTGCTGGCTTCGGATGGGTGTAGCTCTGGCTGTTGCGGCCAATTGAGAGTAAACCAGTGGATGGAAGCTCTCTCTCTCTCTCTCTGCCTCTCTTCTCTCTGTGTAACTCTGACTTTCAAATAAAAAATAAAAAAAGGGATTTATGTATTTGAAAGTCAAAGAGAGAGAGAGAGAGAGAGAGAGAGAGAGAGAGAGAATCAGCTTCTATCTGCTGGTTCACTCCCAATTGCCTAAATGCCTACAACAGCTGAGGCAGGGCTGGGCGGAAGCCAGGAACCAGGGTGGCAGGGACACAAGCACTTAGGCCATCTTACGTTGCTTTCTCAGGCGCATTAGCAGGGAGCTGGATCAGAAGCTGAGCAGCTGGGACTCAAACCGGCACTCGTGGGGGATGCTGGTGTTGCAGGTGGTAGCTTAACCTGCTTTGCCACCACACTGGCTCCAGTGGGGTGCTTCCACTCCCTGTCTTCTAGGATTCACCTTGCATGGGTGGTCAGTGGGCATTAGAAGCCCAGCTTGGCCCCTGGCGGTGTGGGCTTTTCTTGTGCGGATGGGAGGGAGAATTCCAGATCCCTGAGCAGTGTCTGGCCTTGGGCTTCAGCCAAGCAGCCTTTGGAGGTGGCAGAGTGAGCACTGTGTGTCCCCCTGGAGCTAGCTGTGTGACCTCCGTCCCCCTGGGGCAGCTCCATAGTCAGGGCCAGGCCAGCTGACTCCTGTTTTGGGAAACCCTAGCCAAGTTAGGGTTCTAGTACTGGAGCAGCTAGCAACCCTGCCTTGTTGGGAAATGAGAGGGAGCTGGCCTTGGGTGTTTACCTAGTGCCTTTTTCACGGGGTGCTCCTTTTTCCTGGTAGACTAAGGCTTAGTTGTCCAACCTGTGACGGGGGAGTGAGGGGGGTTCCTTCCTTGGGGAAACTTGTTGATACTGGCAGCCGTGTCCTGTTTCTGCTACCTGACCTGGCACTCGGAGCTGCCCTCGTGTTTTCCCTGCTGTGCCTGGACAACCTGGCCTGGCGTAGCCCCTGCCTCTGTAGCTGGAAGGTACAAGCTCAATAGACCCGTGCAGTAGGGAGCAGGTGCAGAGATGTGTGACAGGCCTCAATCTCCAGGAAGGAAGAGTCAGGCTGAGACGGAGGTGGGGTGGGGGAGAGATGTGCAGCTAGCAGTACATAAGGGAATAGGGTGTCAGGATTTTATATTCTTAGGCAGATGCCTGGATGATCTGTTTAAAGCAAGCAGTGGGGAAGCGGGGAGCCCAGTCTGCTAGGTTGGGAGAGCTCCCAGTAGGCCTCACCCTGGCCACAGGCTTGAGCCCTTGGGTGTGATGCTGTACTTCTAAAGTGCAGGCAGCATCCTTGGCTGTGTCATCTGGGACACAACCCCCAAACCAGGACCTCCTGCTGAAGCTGGCTCCCGAGGGCTGCCCGGGGAGCAGGTTAGCTGCAAAAAAAGGGCTATGGTGCTCACTTTCAAGGGGGCGCTTGGCAATGTGGGTGGTGACACTGTTGGTTGTTCCAGCATGGCTGTTGCTGTTGTTGGCCTTGGGTAGGAAGAAGCCCAAGAGGCTGCTCAGCGTGCTCTTGTGTGCAGGATAGCCCCACAATGAGGGGTTATCCAGGCCCCGTCCCTGGTAGCAACAGTGCAGCCACTGAGAAACTCTGCGTGGAGGGAGGTCACCAAGAAGCCCACTGCTGTAGGGGTCCCCTCCCCAACTGCTGTGTCACTGGGCATCCTTGGGCAGGCCATTCGGGCTGTCACAGCAGGCAGTGGTTCCTTTTTCATGCCTTATACCCACACTGGGCAGCAAACCGTTAGCCACTTTTCTTGTGCCTTGCATTCGAAATGGTGCGGCAGGTGCCATCAAGCATAATTAATTGCTTGTGCAATCCGTCACTCCATCAGCAGCACTTACTGGAGCATCTGTTAAGTGCTGGGCGCTTGTTAAGCTCACCGCCGTGGCTCCCCCATGCTAACTCGCTTTTCCTGAAGTCCCAGCAGGTCCACAGATGCACTGCCTCCTCTGTTATCCTCCAGGGCCCAGGAGGGAGGCCTCGGTAGGCTGGCTGGATAGTGGGCAGCTTGACCTTGAAAGACAGTTCCATGGGAATGTTGGCCGGGAGCAGGCGTTGCCCCAAACTGTTCTCTCAGTGACTCTGGACACGGCTGTTTGCCTGGCCCCAGGCTGACACGTTTCTCATTTGGTGGTGGGTTTTGTGTTGGGTTGTTCCTGGCAGTGCCTGCCCAGGGAACGCAGTCCTGAATTAGAATGATGCAGAGCCCTGGTGTGGGGCCTCCAGCGGTGGCTCCTTCATTTAATCGCAGAGTTGAGCTTCAGCAGCTGGGGAAGCCTTCCTGCTGCCCAGGGCTGGCCTGGGCCTTCCAGGGTGAGGACTTGCCCACCGAGGGGCGGGGAGGTAAGGACTGTCCAGGCAGAGGGGCTCCCAGGGACCAAAGATGGAGCCAGTGTGACATCCCCGGAGCCTCCAGAAGTGGGGGCCCCTGGGGATGCCTCAGAGGGTGGCTCTGTGTGTGACCCCAGGGGTGGTGCCCGCTGACTCAGGGCATGCCTGTGGGTTAGCTTCAGGTAAGCTTGCAGTGGACCTGTGTTCTCTCTGGCCTGGAGCATTCAGAATCCCGATTTGCAGCAAAGCAATCACCAACTTTGCCTTTTCATTCTCTGACTCGTGGGTTTGGGCTGACACAGCTTCCAAGGTTTATTTACCCCCCTCCCCCAGTCATGTGGAGTGGGTGTAACTGTGAAAAGGGGAAGGAATTGCTAGTACAGAGGCACATGGCTGCTCTCATGCCCTCCGTGTCTCCACCTGCTCCTGACCTCCCTGAAGATAACTCCCCGTCCCCTGCAGGACAGTCTCCTCTGGGGCCTGTCAGAGGACATGGCTGGTGGCAAAGGGGGAAGCTGAGACTGGTTCCTAGGATGCTCTGCGCTGTGATCCTTGGGAACACATTTAGTGCTTTTTTAAGAGTAGTAGTGGATGGGGCCTGTGCCGTGGTGCATGGTTCTAGTCCTGGGTGCTCCTCTTCCAATCCAGCTCTCTACTATGGCCTAGGAAAGCAGTGGAAGATGATCCAAGTGCTTGGGCCCCTGCACCCGCTTGGGAGACCCGGAGGAAGCTTCGGATCAGCACAGCTCTGGCCATTGCGGCCATTTGGGGAGTGAACCAACGGAAGGAAGACCTTTCTCTCTGTCTCTCTTTCTCACTGTCTGTAATTCTACCTGTCAAATAAATAAAAAAAAAATTTTTTTAAGAAAAGAGTAGTGGTGGTGGTTAGACATCCATCATCCATTCATTTCCATGCATCGTCATCCATTCATCCACCATCTATCCATCCATCCATCTTCCCAGCCCACCATCCATCCATCATTCCTCTCTCCTTCCCTCTCCTCCTCCCTCCTTTCATCTATCCATCCATCCTCCATACATCTGTCCATCCTTTCCATCCATCCATCCATCTTCCCTCCCTGCATTCATTCATTGATATATCCATCCCTCCTTCCATTCACATACCCATCCATCTTTCATCCCTCCCTCCCTCCATCCATTAATCCATCCTTTCTTCCTTCCATCATCCATACAGCCATCCTCCATACATCTCTCTATCCTTCATTCCATCCATCCATTTATCCATCCATCTTCCCTCCCTCCACTCATTCATTGATATATCCCTCCCTCCCTCCATTCATCCATCCTCCATCCCTCCTACCTTCCCTCCCTCCCTCCCTCCAGCCATATATCCCTCCTCCATCCCTCCCTCCATTCATTCATCCATATATCCTCATCCATCTATCCATTCATCTATCTATCCTTCATCCATCTTCTGTCCAGCCATCCTCAGTTCATTGACTACAAGGTTTTCAAAGGCCTTTGCTGTAGGTCTTTGCTGTACCCTTCCTCCTCATTCATAAAGCCACTACCTCAGGACTTCAAGAATCATCTCCTGTGGAGCTTTCCTGCCCCAGCCCTAGGCTCTCATTTGTCTGTAGGGCTGCCCTTGCTTGTAACACTCATTACTCCTGTCTTGCCATTGTCTGTACTTAGTAAATGTTTGTTGGGAAGTGACTTTCAGGAACTTTTTCAGTGGGAGAAAAATGGCTTTGTTCATTTTTGTTTGGTGTCCCTCTTAAGAAATAGGATCCAACCAGGTAATCTCCAGATTGGTGACAGTGATTTGAGAGAGCAAGAGTGCTTGTTATTAATGATTAGTTTCAATGTAGCAGAGTTGTATTTTCTTTTTTATTTATTTATTTTTTGACAGGCAGAATGGATAGTGAGAGAGAGAGACAGAGAGAAAGGTCTAACTTTTTGCCGTTGGTTCACCCTCCAATGGCCGCTGCGGCCAGCGCATCTCACTGATCCGAAGCCAGGAGCCAGGTGCTTCTCCTGGTCTCCCATGCGGGTGCAGGGCCCAAGGACGTGGGCCATCCTCCACTGCCTTCCCGGGCCATAGGAGAGAGCTGGCCTGGAAGAGGGGCAACTGGGATAGAATCCAGCGCCCCAACCGGGACTAGAACCCGGTGTGCCGGCGCCGCAAGGCGGAGGATTAGCCTGTTAAGCCACGGCACCGGCCTAAAGCAGAGTTGTATTTTCATAGTTGTATAATAAGAGAGTGTTATAGTTCATTTGGATCCTACACATAGTCTCTGTGTACAATGTATTTATACCCATTTTGGGATGGGGACTAGATTGGAGGCAGGATGTTAGGTGGATATGGATTGAAACATGGTGGAACTGGCTTTGCTTGTTAGTTAACGCGAGACCTCAGCCAGGCCATTTCCCTCTGAGCCTCTCCTAGTTTATTTCTTGGAACAGATTACACCAGCTCTGCCCCCCCCCCCCCGCTTTTTAAAAATTATTTGCAAATTTGAGAGGCAGATAGAGAGACAGAAAAAGTAAGAGAGAGCTGTCTTCTGCTGCATCACTCCCCAAATGCCTGCAATCAATAGCCAGGCTGAAGCAAGAGCCAGGAGTGCTATCCAGATCTCCCAAGTGGGTGGTGGCAGGAACCCAATTATTTGAGCCGTCAACCACTGCCTTCCAGGTTCTGCGTTAGCAGGAAGCTGGAGTCAGGAGCAGGGCTGGGATTTGAATCCCATGCATTCCAGTACGGGTCATGGGCTTCTTAACCAGGAGGCCAAACACCAGCTCCATTGCTCCCATCTTTAATCCTGTAACCCTGTCTCAAGGTGGAAGGGGCCTTGTAGCCACCAGGCACTAGATGTGCGAGGCTCAGGCCACGGGCAAGTGGTGACAGCACCGTGCAGTCGTTATCACCATGTGCATTTCACTGATGCCACTGAGGCTTTGTGGTTCCACTGCAGTTGTTCAGGGTCCCAGAGGGTCCCTCCCTGGGGTCCAGCTCCTGCTTTGGGGGGAAGGCAGGGTGCAGCCTTGGTCTCAGCAGAGGGGACTCCCTGTGTCTGGAAGGTGCATTTGGGCCCATGGCTCTGTCATCCTTTCTCCGTCTGCTGCTCCAAGGGGAAGTTTAACTTGCTGCAGGTCCTTCTCCCATCCTCAGCTCTCTGAGGGAGGACTGCGAGCGTTTTCCCGAGGCTAGTTCTTTCCCTGTACCAGGCTAGACCATGCCACCCTTTCTTGTGGCAAGTCTGGATGCCACATGTTCCATGCCACCCAACTTGGCATCAGGGTGCTCCCCCACCATCCACCCCCAGCCAGCTCTTCCTAGAAAGGGACCACAACTGAGTGTGGGAGCAGGCCTTGGAGACAGCACATTTAGCTCATGGGGGAGAGCAAGAGTGTGCGTCAGCTACCTGGTGCCTAAGTAAGCTTGTTACTAATGAGACAGACCACCGGGACTCGAGGTGTTGGGCAGAACCCTCACCCCTGTGACTCGCTGTCCCTCTGTGCATGCTGCACCCAGTCCTCTTTGTGCTGGGCCTTGAGGACTCAGTTTCTACTGTGAGACCTTGGCAGGCAGTGGGGCCTGTGCATCCCAGAACCCGCAAACTCCGTGCCCTAGCCCTGACCACAAGAGGAAGGTGATTTTTTTTTTTTTTTTTTTTTGGTATAGTCAGAGTTACACAGAAAGAGAGACAGGGGATTTCCATCCACTGGTTCACTCCCCAGTTGGCTGTAATGACCGGACCTGCTCTGATCTGAAGCCAGGAGCCAGAAGTTTCCTCTGGGTCTCCCATGTGGGTGCAGGGGCCCAAGGGCTTGGGCCATCTTCCACTGCTTTCCCAGGCCATAGCAGAGAGCCACAGTTTTCACATGGCTAATGATTTCAAAAAGCATCAAGATGATGTGTGCATTAGCAAGTCTCCCTACCCCTGTTGTAGCCCAGTCATCCACACAGCTCTCCCCAGAACCAGCCAGTGGTATTTGGATTTGTGTAACCCTCCAGAGATAAGCTATGTGAAGTAGCATGGAAATGAATATATAATACTCATACAATATATATCATAATAGTACTACTTTTTCCCCCTCCTTTTTAATACAAAATGGAAGCCTGGTTACACGGCCTGTGTCACAACTTGTCTTTTTCACTCACCGGTCCATGTGAGCACATAAAAAATTCCTCATCCGTTTTATTTTTTAAATTTAATTTATTTGAGAGGCAGAGAAAGCGGGCGAGAGAGGGTTTCTATCTGCAAGTTCATTCCTCAAGTGTCTGCAACAGCGCCAGGCTTGGCTGGAGGCAGGAGCCAGGAACTCCATCCAAGTCTCCCACGTGAGTGGCAGGGACACAAGGACTTGGGCCCTCCTTCCTCTGTTTCCCAGGGGCGTTAGCAGGAAGTTGGGTCAGAAGCAGAGGAACTGGGACTCACGGTGGCTTGACCCACTGTGTCACGATGCCTGCCCCTCCATGGCGTTTTTAAAAAGGTACCCTTTGGGCCGGTGCCGCGGCTCACTTGGCTAATCCTCCGCCTGCGGCGCCAGCACCTCGGGTTCTAGTCCCAGTCGGGGCGCCGGATTCTGTCCTGGTTGCTCCTCTTCCAGTCCAGCTCTCTGCTGTGGCCCGGGAAGGCAGTGGAGCATGGCCCAAGTGCTTGGGTCCTGCATCCACATGGGAGACCAGGAGGAAGCACCTGGCTCCTGGCTTCGGATCGGCCATTTGTGGGGTGAACCAACAAAAAAAAAGGAAGACCTTTCTCTCTGTCTCTCTCTCTCACTGTTTAACTCTGCCTGTCAAAAAAAAAAAAAAAAAAAAAAAAAAAAAAAAAAAAAAGGTACCCTTTGTTCAGGTTTGGCTTGGGGATGCAAAACATTTACCACAATCTAGGTAGTGGGGCTTACAGGTCGTTTCCTGCTGTACCCAGGTGACTGCAGATCAGCTTTCTGTCTCTGTAGGGTAGCTTGCATTTTCTAGAGTTTCATATAAATGGGACTATGCAAGGTGTGTTCCTTTTTCTGGGGGGAGGGGGGGCGGGCGGGGGTGTGTGTGTGTGACTTTTTTCACTCCTGTGGTTGTGCATATCAATTGTCCCTTTCTCTTGCTGAGTAGTATTCCTGCGTAGGTACTCTGTGATTGGTTTGTGCCGATGCTTGCTGTTAGGTTATTTCTGGTTTGGGGCTGTTACAGATAAGGCTGCTAGGAACATTTCTGCACAAGTCATTGGTGGTGGGGGTGGGGGTGTGTTTTATTTTCACTTGGGTAAATCCTGAGGCCTGAGGCGTGGTATATCTGTCTCACATGGGAGACACGTGGGTAATTTTAAAATTCCTGCTGGTATTTTAACTTTTTAGGAAACCCCACATCCTTGAACACAGCGGTTGCCATTTTGTATTTCCAGCAACAAAAGAAAAGAACTCTGCCTCCGCCTTGGAGACACTTGGAATGGTCTTGACTTTTGAATTACAACCATTTATCTAGGAGGGTGGTGCTATCTCTTTGTGGTTTTAATTTGCATTTTCCTAAAGGGTTATGTGGTGTGGCCTTGGGAGTGCCTCAATGCCTTCTGTGTCTCTTTGAAGGATCTGTTGGGATCTGCTGCCCGTTTTTTCTTTCTTTCTTTTTTTTTTTTTTTTGACAGGCAGAGTGGACAGTGAGAGAGAGAGACAGAGAGGAAGGTCTTCCTTTTGCCGTTGGTTCACCCTCCAATGGCCGCCGCGGTAGGCGTGCTGTGGCCGGCGCACCGCGCTGATCTGATGGCAGGAGCCAGGTGCTTCTCCTGGTCTCCCATGGGGTGCAGGGCCCAAGTACTTGAGCCATCCTCCACTGCACTCCCTGGCCACAGCAGAGAGCTGGTCTGGAAGTGGGGCAACCGGGACAGGATTGGTGCCCCGACCGGGACTAGAACCCAGTGTGCCGGCGCCGCAAGGCGGAGGATTAGCCTAGTGAGCCGCGGTGCCGGCCCGTTTTTTCTTTTTTAATTTTGGTAGTGTCAGAATTCAGTTTTGAGGGTTTTTTACATATTCTGGACACTGGTTCGCTGTCAGTTATATACTTGGCTGTCTAAGGCTTATCCTTTTTCATTCTCTTAACAATGTCTTTTATAGTATGACAAATTTTAATTAAAAAAAGTTTTATTGTTTATTTGAAAGGCAGAGAGAGAGAGGGAGAGAGAGAGAGGCCTTTCATCTGCTGGTTCACTCCCCAAATGCCCACAACAGCCAAGGCGGGGTCAGACTGAAGCCAGGAGCCAGGAGCTGCATCTAGGTCTCCCACATGGGTGGCTGGAACTCACATACTTGAACCATCTGCTGCTTCTCAGGCATGGAGTAGCTGGGACCCGGGTGCTGCTGATATGGGATGGCAGCATTCATTGCAAGCTGCAGTTGAACCTGCTGAGTCGCAATGCTGGCTCCCATTGATTGGCTTTCATGTTGAACCATTTGTTTTATTCTCATGTTCTTTCTTTCTTTCTTTATTTTATTTGACAGGTAGAGTTAGACAGTGAGAGAGAGACAGAGAAAGGTCTTTCTTCCATTGGTTTACCCCCCAAATGGCTGCTACAGCCGGCGCTGCGCTGATCCGAAGCCAGGAGCCAGGTGCTTCTTCCTGGTCTCCCAGGGCCTAAGCACTCGGGCCATGCTCCACTGCCTTCCCGGGCCACAGCAGAGAGCTGGACTGGAAGAGGAGCAACTGGGACTAGAACCCGGCGCCCATATGGGATGCCGGCGCTGCGGGTAAAGGATTAACCAAGTGAGCCAGGGCGCTGGCCCCTCATGTTCTTTTAAATATTTGTTTATTTGAAAGGCAGGGTTACAGAGAGAGGGAGAGAGGTCTTCCACTTACTGGTTCACTCCCCAAATGGCCACAACAGCTAGGGGCAGGCTAGGCCTAAGCCAGGAGCCAGGAGCTTCTTCCCTGTCTCCTACATGGGTGGCAAGGGTTCCAAGCACTGGGGCCATCTTCCACTGCTTTCCCAGGTGCATTAGCAGGGGCCTGGATCGGAAGTGGAGCAGCCAGCCCCCACTTTGTGAACACATGGACTACATTTGTAATAACTGCATCAGTGCTCATATCTGCCGATTCTAACCTCTGGGTCTTTTCTGGCTCTTTTTTGATTTATTATTTTTCTCATTATGGTTTATAGTTTCCTGTTTGGTAATCTGTGATGGATACTAAGTATTATAAATTCTATCTTGTTGAATATTTTTGTTCCCCTATAAATATTTTCATGTTTTCTCTGGGCCGTGGTTGCTTTACTTGGAAGGTTTAAGCATTCTTTTGAGGTCTGTTACCTGGGTGGTGGGGGGTAGGCATTGAGCCCAGCAGATGAGACACCTGTTAAGATGCAGGGACCCTCGTGGGAGCGCCTGGGTTCCATGCCAGGCCATGCCAGGCTCCACTCCTGACTCCAGTTTCCTGCTAATGCAGACCCTTTGGGGGGGGGGGCGCAGTGGTGGTGGCCCAAGTTGCTGGGTTCCTGCCACCCATGTGGGAGACTTGGACTGAGTTGCTGGCTCCTGTCTTAAGCCCCGCTACAGCCATTTGCTGTGGGCTTTTGGTGTGTAAACCTCTGGACAGAAGATCTCTCTCTTTTTGTGTCTAGGTCTCTCTCTCTCTCTCTGAAACTTTAAAAAACAAACCAACCAACCTGGGGCTTGCGTTAGGCATAGGAGGTAAAAACCTACCACCCAGCTGCTCCGCCTCCAGTCCAGCTCTCTGCTATGGCCTGGGAAAGCAGAGGAAAATGGCCCAAGTCCTTGGGCTCCTGCACTCATGTGGGAGACTCAGATGATGTTCCTGGCTCCTGGCTTCTGCCTGGTCCAGCCCGGGCTGTTGTGGTCATTTGGGGAGTGAACCAGCAGATGGAAAATCTCTCTCTCTCTCTTCCTTTCTCTGTATCTCTGTCTTTCAAATAAGCAAATAAATCTTGAAAAAAAATTTTTTGATGGAAGATTTCTCTCTTTGTGTCTAGCTGGTCTTTCTCTCTCTCTCTTTGAAACTTAAAAAAAAAAAACAAAAAACAAAAAAAACAAAAAACAAAAAACAATCAAACAAAAAAACTCAAATCCCCCAAACCAAAAACATGACATAAAAATTTTGGCACTAGAGCCTCAGGCTAACTCTCACTGGCAATGGAGGGAGACTCCTTCCGGTTTCTCTCCAGTGCTCCGTGAGGTTCTGCAGCCCCGGCCGGTGGCCACAGGCCCTGGCCCTGTGGGCGCCGGGCACTGTTGATGCCTCCTCCTTTTGACTGGTTCTTCACTGTGCACTGATTCTACACTGTAGCGCCCCAGGGTCCTCTGTGGGTCTTGGATGGCTTCCCCTGTGCTCAGCTGCCCCCTCTCCAGGACTCTTTCTTGAAAACGCCAGCCACCTACCCGAGCCTCCCTGCCTCTGGAATCCACCATTTCTGCTGGGCGCTTCCCCACGCCTCGCCATGCCACGCCACACCACCCGGGGTCTGAGCTGGGGTGGGCTCCGATTCACCTTGTGTGTTTCATCGTCTGGGGCAGGGTCCCAAGAACCCAGCGTTTCAAATGTGTTTTGTCTGGAATTTTTGGTGGTTTCATGGAGGGGCGGGGGAGAGAGAGGAGCAGCCTGAATCTGGTCCCTGTTTTTTCATCTTGGCGGGAAGAACTGAGTTTCCTTGACTTTTTTTTTTTCTTTTTCTTTTTTCTCTCACTACCGAGGACTTTTCCAATTTTCAATGGTTCGAAGTATCCCGCAGTACGGGTAGGCCTCAGCCTGAGTGTGTCCCTGGGGTGTGTGATTCTGGGGTCCACTGTGGCCAGGGTGGGTGGCAAGGGAGGAGCCTGAGGACCCTGGGGGTGGGGCACAGGGGGCCAGACCCCAGGGCCCAGCTGTGCACCACGCACGCTCTCGGCTGTGTGCATAGCCTGAGCGTGGGAGCCGCGTCAGGACAGAAAACCCCGGAGTGCTCGGGCTTGCCAGCAAAGGCACTCGTTCAAGATGTTGTCATGGGGAGACAAGGAGGGAAGCGGAAGTGGGAAGGGCCTGGTGTGAAAGGCGCTGGCTGGGAGGCCTGGCTCCCGCCCTGACCAGGCCTCTCCTGCCTGGCTGCAAGGCCCTGGGCTTTGTCTCACCCTCCCCCGTGCCGGGGCGCGGGGTCCTGGGTCCTGGGCACAGATGTATGGCCTGGGCTCAGTGCCTGCCTGTACGCTCAGGAGCGGAAGCCAGCGGCCTAGGCCCCAAGCACCAGGCCCAAGCCCCGGGCCCCAGGCCCGGATCTGGGGCTCCCTGGACCATGTGAGCTGGGCTGCAGCTGTGGAAAGTGCTGGGCCTGCAGCCTTGGGAAGGGCTCCTGAGATGATCATAAATCACCCTGCCGGCTGGGAGGGCTGCCTCCGGCCTCCTTGGCCTACGGAGATGACTGTGGGCGGGCCCCTGGGGAGCCCACCCTTCAGAAGCCAGGTCAGGCCAGGCCAGGCCAGCCAGGGCTGCTCCATGGAGCCAGAAACCCAGAGGGAGAGCTGAGCCAGGGTCAGTGGGCCCTGGATTACCACAGTCGGGGCCTCTGGCTGCGCCGGAAGGGACTGTGCATTGGTGGCCACTAAGGCAAGGTCAGGCAGCCTGAGCTAAGGCTGAGGCCCATTGTGGGAGGGCGGGAGGACAGGGACATGATGGGGGCCAGGCCCTTTCTGTGCCGAGTCTCGGCCCCTGAATTTCCCCATGCTGCACATCCTGCAGGTCTCCCTCCTCACTCCACGGCACTGGCAGAGCTGGGCAACCCTGCCTGTGAATCCTCTGCTGAGAGTCCCGATGGAGAGCCCTTGGACAGGCGAGGGGGCCCAGTCCTTGGTGGCGGGGGCTGCCCTTTGTGGCCTGGATATCTGCCGGTGGCGTTTCTCCCTGGGCTGTGTCAGCTCAGCCTCCAGGGCCACCTCGGGTGAGGCCCCCACCTCCCTGGGCCTCCTTTGTTGCACCTGTCAGTGAAAAGGATCCCGTGCCCAATGGCCCAAGAAGCTGTCTGGTGTCACAGGGCCTTTGAAGGGATGCCTAGGAGAGTGTGAATGTTCACGGGATCCCAGGGGAACCCCAGAGGTGATTGTGTTGGAGTTGGGGCACCTGTGTGTGGCAGTGTGTCTTCAGGTTCTTTTGGAGTGAGGTGGCCGACTTGTCTCTTGGGAAGCCCCTAAGGGCACCTGCTGGCCAGGCCTGGGATGAAGCCTCTCCCCCCAGGCCTCGGCCCCATGGGCTCCGTGCTCCTGTGCTCGGCGCCGCTGAGCCTGGCCCAGCTCTTGGGCCCCAGTGGTCAAGCTTTTCCCCTTGCCAGTCTCTCAGACCTCACTCCCCCATCCCTATTGGCTCTGCGCTTACACCCCGAATTTCCTGCATTTGCCTCCTTGCAAAAACCAAAACCAAAAGACTCTCAGGTCCCTCTGGAATGGTGCCTGTTCATTCCTCCTTGCCGGACATGCTATCCTCCTCCTCCAAGCCTGTCTGGGAAGGTCCTCCTGACCCCGAGTGCCCTCTTGTGCAATCCAGACAGGGCAGCCGTGAGGTCTGTTAGGCGGGCCTTGTCCTGCAGGGAGAGCCGGGCTGGCGGGGAGGAGGGAGAGCGCCTCGGCCTGAACCACCTCTTGGGGCTGCTGCAAGGAAGGCTGTGGGTAGACGCTCCTTCCCATCCACGGATGGCTTGGAAGCTTGGTCACATTTCTCTGGTTTGCAAAATACGGGAGAATGCAGGGAGCACTGAAGAGGTGCAGGTCACCTTGTCCGCTGGACTCCACCAGCTTCCTGCAGGCTGGGGTGTGGCCGAGGTGGGGGAGCATTTCTGCGGTGGCCCCAGGGAGGGGGTGGGGTGTTAGTGGAGGGAAAAATCAGAGGAGCAGCCCCCAGAGCAGGGAGGCGAGAGCCCAGAGTGTGCCCATGGCCAGGCATGTCTGCGCCAGCCATGCGGCGCAGCCAGGGCTGGCTGCTCCCATCACCTCTTTTTTCCCCTTTCTCAGGTGAGCTGTGGCCAGGGCAGACCGGGAGGTTGCTGCACCCCAGAGCCGGTGTGAGTGCAGAGCTGCAGTGGGGTTGGAGGCAGGATGTGGGGTCGTGGGGACAGGGTGGTCAGCAGCAGAGGAGCCTGGGGCCCCTGTGGAGCACTGGAGCTGCAGGGGTGTGGGGAGGAGGGACTTAGAGGCCAAGGTTGGGGTTTGATAAGATGGAGAGGAAGGAAGTGGGGCTTTCCAGATGGAGAAGCTGCATGAGCAGAACCCTGGAAGGTTCTAGAGCTTGGCACAGCAGGCCTGGGGCTCTGGCCTTGCTGCTTTCTCTAGCCTGGTTTTCCACTGTGTCAACCTCTCACTCCAACTGGACAGGTCTCAGTTCCCGGAGTGTTCTGTCCTCACCCCTGCTTTGGGTGCAGCTTGCCATGCCTTCTTCAGTGCCTCTCCCTCCCGGAGCGCGGGGTTCTGTTACTCTGCTGTCACACGCTGGGGCTCGGGGCTCTGTACCCCCTTGATCCACAAGAGCATCTGGTGCCCATGTTTGCTGAATGAATGAATGCATGCATGGACAGATGTCTCTGTTGGCTTGAGGGGATCCACCGTGCCTGGCTGCTGGGTAGAGGAGGTTCCAAGAGGGGCCTTCTCACCTGTCTGCTGGTGGGAATCCAGTTTACGAAGAGCTGTGGATGGACGGCCACGGCCAAGGCCAATGCCAGATGTGCTCTGGGTGCTGGGGTCTGGCTGCCATCTGGTCCTCTGCGGAAGCTGGCAGGAAGGGGCTGGTGCAGTGGGGCAGTGGGGCAGCGGGGGACCCGTCTCCCGGGATGGGCAGGCATGCATCCGTGCTGGCATGTGCCATCTTGTCTGCCCCTCGCCCTGAGGAGGTTGGGATGGACTTTGAGCTCTGCCTTTTTTCCAGGAGCAGAGCGTGGCTTTTGGCGTGTCGGAGACATGTCTGCGAGGTGGGGCTGTGGAAGGCAAGTCGGGGCCAAAACCCCAGATCATCTTTTTCCAACGGTTTTGCAGGAGGCAGGTTCTGTCGGTGCTGTGTGGGTTTTGTCCATGAGGGCGCCTTGCAGGCTCTCCCCTGCCTTTGTCCTGGGGGAGAATCGCATTGACCCAGAACGTCTTTTCTCCCAGGTCCCAGGAAGAGCCACCCTAGTGACTGGCCCCGTGGGCACTCCCAGGGCCTGTGGTCACTTGGATATGTCTCCTGATCCCCAGGGACTCAGAGAGGACATTCCCTGCTCCGATGGTGCTAAGCCCAGAAAAGGAGTGAAACACAGCACCAGAGCTGGCTGTGGGCTCCTGGTGCAGCCATGTTCCTGTCACGCCTTTGGCCACGGGTTGCAGTGGATGCCTCCCGCGGGGCCACGTAAGGCCAGGCAGGGATGGAGTGGCACAGGTGTGGGAGCCTGCGGCCCAAGCTGCCAGGACTGGGCTTCTCAGCATCAGGATCTTGACCTCTTTGGGAAGTGTGTCCCCTGCAATTTGCTAACCACACTTGGTACGCTACAGGTGTTTATTTCAATTTTTTTTTTTTTTTTTAAAGAACTGATTGTTTCCTGTCCAGCTTTTACAGAAGGTTCCCCTCACTGGTACCCTCTGCCTGAGTAGGAGCAAAGGGCTGCATCGTAGCTGGGGCATGGGGTGCAGGTCAGGTTGCAGGGAAGCCTGGCCCAGCATCCCTGTGTCGTGTGTGGGAAGCCCCACGGGCTGCAGCAGGCAGGCAGGACTGCTGCCCGAGTGGGCAGGAAGGAGAAGTCCCGTGCGCTGTGGCTTTCCTGCATCTCAGAAGTGCGTGTTGCCCTTTGGAAGGCTCTGAGAAGGGCTACGCAGAGGAAGTTTGCTTTGTGTTGACCCAGTCTTTTGAAAACTCGGAGGTGGAACATCTGACTCACAGCAGGAGCTGTTGTTTCCCAAGCGGGTGTGGGGGTGTGTGTGGGGTGTTGCGTGCAGGCTTCTGTGCCAGCTCTCTGTGCTGGTTTTACCTTTGTCTCTGGGGAAATGGAGAATTGATGCATTTTGCATCTTGTGCATGTTCATTCCTGCAGCCAGTGTCCAGTAGAAGCCGCTGTGCTGGCCGCTGTGTTGTTGCAGTCAGTATGTGGTGAGCACCTTCTGGCTTCCAGACTCCGTGGCTCCTCCCCTCCTGAAACCTGGGCCAGTCCAGTCCCTCAAGCCAAGGGATCCTATCTGCCAGTCCCTCCCTCTCTCCCTCCCTCCCTCCCACCCTTCCTTCCTCCCTCCATCCCAGCCTGGGACCACAGGCCCCTGGCACATGCTGCAAGGATGCACCTCCCCCCCAGCCCTGCACCCCATTCTCATCATGACCCTGGTCCTGTGTGCCACCAGGGGATGGCACTCAGCAAACGACCTCAGGATGGCCTCGGCTGTTCTCTGCACCTCGGGGCTCACAGCTTCCATTGAGTGATGGCCGATCCCGCTGTGGGTGAACGAATGGCTTAAAGAGAGTGGTGTGTACAAACCAGGGCTGCTGAACACAGAAGCAGGGCTGAGGCGGGAAAGGAACTGGAGGCTGGCAGGATAGGCAGGTGTCAGGTGAGGGGAGCAGAGGCGTGGGAAGGGAAAGGCAAGGGCTGGGAGGACCCTTAGCAGCTGCAGGCCCCTGAGCACAGGGACATCTGTCAGTGATACCGTGGCACTGACTCCTCTCCACCGGAGCCCATCAGCACCTGTCTGGGTGTCAGGATTCAGGGAGACATGGGCACAGCATCTCCACTGAAGCCAGGTGGCTCCGAGACCTCTGCCTCCGGGAGGTTCTGGAGCTCACCGCCTGATTTTCTTCTTGGCGTGTATTTCTCGCCGTTGCCAGAGGAGACTCGGGGTCCTGAGAGAGGAGATGGTGATATGGCAGGAGAATTTGGAATTTGTAGATTGGCAGACAAATACCCCTCTGGATATGCAGTGGTAACGCTTGCTCCTGGACAGAAGGCCCTCTGTGGCGGGCTCTTGGGGATGTCCTGGTGCCCACCTGGCTCCATGTGCTCACGGCTGGATAGAGTTTCCTTACCTCATGGCGGCCAGGCTGGGCTGGACTGAGTGCTTCCTGGAGCCGGCTGACCCTTGGTGACCTCGTAGTTTGCCGGTCCAGCCACAGCGCCTCGGTCTGGACACAGCGGTGTGGTGTGGGCACCGACCTCAGGCTCTTGCCTGGGGCAGGAGGATAGTCCCCTGAGCCATCTTTGCTGAACCACAGGGAACAGAGTCAGGGGGGACCCTGGGGTCGGAGGGCACGGAGGCTGCCCTCAGCAGAGACGAGCTGGCATCTTCTGACCTGGGACCGCTGAGGGGGTGGCTGCAGCGTGGCTGCCTCTAAGCGCCGGGCGCTTTTCTGAGGTCGGAGCAGAGGGAGAGGCCAGGACCTGGGAGAGGGCTGAGCAGGGTGCAGCGCTGCCTGGGCGAGCACGTTCAGCCTGGGGAGGGGGGTGTTTGCTTCTATTCCGGCTTGGCCTCTGTGGAGCCAGCCCCTTCCTCGCCTGCGGCTGGTGAGAGGGTCAAATAATTACGGGGCTCCTCATTTCCCAGCCAATTGGGAAATTAAATCGCATCTCCATCCGAGTGCTATTAGTGACTTTCAAGATGTGGTAATTGAAAAGAAACTTTTTTAATCCACTTACCAAATTGGCATGGTGGGGGACTCGGAGCGGCAGGGGGCTTCTCAGCACCTTCCCCGCGGCTCCTGGCCCTGAAAGGCCATGCCCCTCTCCCCCTCATCCCTGCCCCAGCAGGCTGAAGCAACCCCCCCCCCCCAAAGCAAGGCCTACCTCCATCTGTTGGATCATTCCCCACCCCCTCCCCGCCCCCGCCCTGGTTCTAGCAAAGCCAGGGCTGAGCCAGGTTGAAGCCAGGAGCCCAGGTCTTCTGTGTTGGGGTGGCAGGGGCCCAAGTACTCGAACCATCATCTGCTGCCTCCCCTCCCAGGATGCATTAGCAAGAAGCTGCATCTGAAGTGGGGGAGCTGGGACTCACACTGGCACTTCGATATTGGATGTGGGCATCCCTAGTGACAGCTTAGCTCCCTGTGCCACAATGAATGCAGTGTTTTTTTTTTTTTTGACAGGCAGAGTGGATAGTGAGAGAGAGAGACAGAGAGACAGAGAGAAAGGTCTTCCTTTTACCATTGGTTCACCCTCCAATGGCCACTGTGGCCGGCGCATCCCGCTGATCCGAAGCCAGGAGCCAGGTGCTTCTCCTGGTCTCCCATGCGGGTGCAGGGCCCAAGGACTTGGGCCATCCTCCACTGCCTTCCTGGGCCATAGCAGAGAGCTGGCCTGGAAGAGGGGCAACCGGGATAGAATCCGGCGCCCCGACCGGGACTAGAACCCGGTGTGCCGGCACCACAAGGTGGAGGATTAGCCTGTTAAGCCACGGCACCAGCCGAATGCAGTGTTCTAAGGGACTTCGGGGCACAGGTGAAGGAGAGCTGGTCTCAGTGATGGGGTGAGGGCGTTGGTGTGCTGGACAGGTGACAACCTGAGATTGCTTTTCTGGAGGAAGAAAGTTAAGGCCTGTGGCCCGTGCATTGCCTGTGGCAGCTGGTGGCAGCTTGGGCAGGGAGCTGTATGGCTGGAAGAGCCATCGGGGCTCCCCATTCAGGCTGCTCAGCCTGACATGCCACGTGCTGCTGGGTGCCCCCTTCACAAGGGAGAAGACAGATGTCACGTGTCCCTTGTGTGCCGTGTGGGAGTCTCCTGGGCCCAGCCTGTAGTAGCTCCCATTTGGGTTAGCGCAGGTGGCATGGCCTGGGGGCTGCAGCTGGACAGGATGGAGACTTTCACAGAGACAGAGGAGCTTTTAGGGTGGTGCTGGGGGACCATGGGGAGCTGGCTGGGTTGAGCCTATTGAACAAAGGGACTTCACTCCCCCCCCTCCACTTCCCACTGTGGCCTTAGAAGTATCCAAATTTGCAAGTGAGGAGCAGCTTCCTCCCCGAGACCCCACAACAGTTTATGAGAGCATCACAGGCAACCTGACTGTGCCCCCTGCTCCCTGCCTGCACCAGGTCCTCGGTGCACGGCTGCTTTGCAAGAAGTCTGGCAGCAGCTGGTGCCTTGGAGGGAAAGACCGTGCCTTTTTTTTTTTTTTTTTTTGGAGGTACTTTATTGAGCTATAGAACACAAACCATGACATTAACTTTAAAAAAAAAAAGACTTATTTATTTGAAAGTCAGTGTTACAGACAGAAAGATAATCTTCCATCCATTGGTTCACTCCCTAAATAGCCACTATGAAGGGTGAGACCAGGCTGAAGCCAGGAGCCAGGAGCTTCCACTCCCATGTGGGTGGCAAGGGCCCATGTGCTTGGGCTATCCTCCACTGCTTTCCCCAGGCAAGCTAGCAAGGAGCTGGATTGGAAGTGGAACAGTTGGGACTTGAACCGGTATCTGTATAGGATATAGCATTGCAGGTGACTTAATCCGGTACGCCACGATGCCAGTCCTAACATTGACTTTTTAAACTACGCAATTCAGTGGTTTATAGAATATTCACAAGTTGTACAACCATCACCACCATCACATTTTAGGACATTTTTAACACCCTCAAAAGAAACTCTGCACCCATTAAGAATTGCTCTCATTCCCTGGCAACCCTTAATCTGCTAAGTTGACACTGTTTGGTGTGTGTTTTTGCACAAATTCCTGAATAAAAGGTCCAAAAGTGATAGCCCTGTTAGCCATAGTCCACACCACTCCCTATTGCTCCAGGCCTGACCCGCTCCCACTGTGTGACCCTATGGGCCTGGGAACTGGCAGTCCTTTGCTTCCTCCATCGGATGGAGAGACGCCGTTCTGCCTGCAGCCCAGGTCCCCGTGAGAACTCACCTGACTTGTGCCAGGCTTCAGCTTTCTTTTCCCAAGTCTGCATCTGTGAGGAGGGTCGGTGAACCAGCCTCCACGGCCTGGTCTGCGCCTGCCAGTGCTGCCCCACGCGAGGACTGGCAGACACCGGGATGCGGGTGGGCCAGGACCTCACCGCCGTGCTGCCCGCTTCCCTGCCCGCCACCTCCCCCTCCACAACAGCTCCTGCACGCCATGCTCATTTCGGCGCCGTGTCGACATGAGCCGGCTCAGTATTTCAAACCGTTTAACCCGCTGCGATGGAAGCCGTAGCAATTAAATTTTAATTGAGATGCACGCTGCTCAAGCAGACACAAGACAGCTACAGCTATTGCTAATTAATTTTCTTCCGAAATGACAACATTTAATAATTATGCTCCATGACGCTCGTGTTATTTACGTGCGTTGGTTGTGGTGGTGGTGTGTGCGCCCTCTGTGAGCTGTGATGGCCTCATGGGCTGTGCCGGGAAGTTGGGACAAGATGCCTCTCGAGGCCTTAGAAGGAGCCTGGCTCCTGGTTCCCCTCACCATGCACCCACCCCATGCACTTCTCTGCGCAACTCTCAGGGCTGGTCACTGGGGGGCTTCCCCTCCCCTCCACGGCGGTGAGAGCCCCTGGTTCGCTTAGCCAGGGAATGGCCCCTGTGCTTAACAGATCTGCCCTGAAGAGGCAGGAGAGCAAAGTGGTGGCGCATCTGGGAGGTGGAGCATCCTGCAGGCGTGGATTTTCCAGGAGAACTTGGGGCAGGCCACGTCTGCCTGCTCACCTGGGAGGCGGGAAAAGCAGGACCTCCTGTCTGGGGACTTCCTGACTGCCCACCCCCAAATGCCCAGGACATCACCCCTTTCCAACCCAGGTATAGGTGAGCCCACCAGGGACCTCTGCCACCCCACATAGGGCCAGGGAACATGGCCCCAGCATAGCAGGTGTCTCAGGAGGAAGACAAGGGGCCCAGAACTGGACACGAGGCACGCCCGCTGCCCTCAGATGGTTCCAGCAATGGGGCTCCAGTTTCTGCAGCATCTCCATGTCCTACTGCCACAGAGACTGTCCTGGACCAATGCCCTGGGTTCTAGAAACTTGTCTGACCCTCTCAACAGCAGCGCTCCCCCCGCCCTTGACCCTGCCTGAGCCTTAGGCTGCAGGCTGCCCCCGCTGCCCACCGAGCTCCCTGGAAGGACGCAGTCTGGGAATCTGAAAGGGCTGGATTCCAGTGCCTCATACAAGTTGTGTCCCCCAACCTCTCTGGGGCTCAGTTTTCCCCATCTGGAAAGTGGGAATAATGTGGCCTGCAGGGGGAAGATGGAATATGTCCACGTGGGCCTGAGGGAGGAGCAACTGGGAGCCAAGGTGCATTTCATGGTACACATAGCCCTGTGCATTAACAGGAAGTTGGGGATGGAGAGTGGAACTGGGGCTCTAAGCTGAGGTCCCAAGCATCTGCTTAAATCCCGCGCCAAACACTCACCCCCGCAATGAGCTCAGGATGGAAGGCGAGGTTGTGTGCGTGGGAAAGGGAGAGGCAGGAAGCCAAGACCCAGGTCTTGTCCCTGGGCTCCGACTCCAGTGCAGCCGGGTCCTCCGTGAGGTCCAGAGGAAATGGCAGAGACATAGAGAGTGCAGCGGAGGCCTGGGGCTGAGCCGGGCTGGAAGCGTCCTGACAGTTGTTCTCTCCCCAGGGACCGAAGGGTGAGCAGGCCAGGACGGGAGGGTTCAGCTGCTTGGGGGTGGCCTCTGGGCCAGCCTGGGTTACTGCCTGGGGAGGCCGGAGCCAAGGCTTGTTTTCATGGCTGGGTGCAACCCACCCCCAGCACTGAGAGGGTGGTGAGCATGGGTTGGGGGCAGTGTTGTTTGTCACTGGGGGTGTGTGAGCAAGTGTGCGACTTTATGAGCTGGCGTAATCGTGTGCAGTTTGTGTGAGTGTGTGCACGAGTGTGTGCCATTTCTGGGTAATGTGTGGCTGTGCAACGAGTGTGAACATGCAAGTCTGGGATGGAGTGAGTGTGGGTGGATGTGTGAGGGAGGAGTGCCCCAATGACATGAGTGACGGGGGGTGGCATGAGTCCCGTGTGGGTTCCTCTGAATGTCTTTCCTGCTCTGGGGAACCACAGACACGAGACCTGTGCCTGGCAGAGCCTAGGGGGGAGGGAGTGGTGGCAGCAGCTGCACATGGAGCCTAGGGGTCCTGGCAAGGCCTCTCTGTCGGTGTGTGTGTGGGGGGACTGTGGTGAGTGACTGGGTCCATGTGCTGCCTGAGCCTTGGGTGTAGATGTGAGGCTTGGATCCCCATATGGTCAGGCTGGGGAGGACAGAGGCTCTGGGGTGCAAAAGTTGCTGAGTGGGGGACCTTTCAGGGTGGTAGCTCCCAGCAGGCAGGACCTGGGCTGCCCATCCAGGCTGAATGTCCGGCGCTGGAGTAGCGCAGCACAGGACTAGGTTTGTGTGGAGGAGGGAAGGGGGCTGAGCTGGGGAGTTCTCCTCCCGGGGTTTCCTGAGCGGGTGGCCATAAGCCTGGGGGTTGCTCTGGCCCCTCTTTTCCAGGGCTCACTTCTCAGCATCCCTCCCCTCTCCTGTGACTCAGAATGCAAGCCTTGCCTGTCCTGATTCAGTCGCCACACCCACACAGCCAGAGAAAATAATTAGGGGAGCGCAGCGCGTTCTCTGCCAGGTTCCCAGGGCTGGGCTGGGGGCGTGTGAAGCCGCAGGCTGGGGTGTCCCAGAGGCAGGCTGGTGGGTGGAGCTTCAGACTCTCCTGCGTGGCCGGTGGGGGAGAAGGCCCCTGTGGGTCTCTGTTGGTGGGATCTGTAGCAGGCTGGGGCCATGAGCTGCGGGTGTGTGTGTGTGTGTATGTGTGTGTGTGGCATGACAGGGAGGGTGACCGCGTGGCCAGGTCAAGTGCTAGGGGTGGGGACCTGGCCTCTGGTTGCTTGCTCGGCTCGTGGGAGGCATTTCCAGACTGACAGATGGACTGCTGCCCGCCCTGTGAAGTCAGCACTGCAGTCATCCAGCTCCCGGGTGGGCGTATGGCTGAAGGGTGAAGTGTCTGTCTTTGGTCCCTGATTCTGGCTCCTGCTAGTTGAGACCCTGGGAGGCAGCAGTGGGGGCTTAAGTAGTTCATGTGAGAGACCTGGATGTAGTTCCCAGCTCCCAGCATTGGCCTGGCCCACCCCTTGCCATTGCAGGCAGGCAGGCATTTGGAAAGTGAATCAAGAGGCCGGCATTGTGGTGTAGAAGGTTAAGCTGCAGCCTGCAACGTGAGTATCCCGTAAGGGCCCTGGTTCGAGTCCTGGCTGCTCCATTTCCAATCCAGTTCCCTGCTACTGCTCCTGAGAAAGCAGTGGAGGATGACCCAAATACTTGGGCCCCTGCCATCCACATAGGAGACCTGGATGGAGTTCCAGGTTCCTGGCCGTTGCAGCCATCTGGGAAGTGAACCAATGGATAGAATCTCTCTCACTCTCTCTGTGTGACTTTGCCTGTCAAATAAATAAATCTTTAAATAAAAGGCCATAAGAATGAGAAAGTCAATCAAATAAATGTTAAAAAAGAAGAGCTGGCTGGCTCCAATGCTGCTCGTGACTGGTTACAGCCTTTGAAATCCTTGCACAGTGTGTGTGTGTGTGTGTGTGTGAGACCCCAGCCAGGACCTCCTTCAGCGAGTGCCTGGCCTACCTGCTGCAGGCGTTAAGCAGGAAAAGTGCCGCAAAGCCCACACACCTGACCTGGGCTGGACCAGCCTGCACTTCAGTGTGGCCTGGGAGCTCAGAGCTGCTGCCCACACAGGTCTGGCCTAATGCACACTCTTTCTCCAGCAAGGGGACTTATTTTATTTTATGATGAAAAAGTTTTACTTATTTGTTTATTTAAAAGACAGTTGGGGTGGTGGGGGCGGGGTCTAGACACACAGAAAGAGATTGGCTTCTATCAGCTGGTTTACTCCTGAAATGGTTGCAGCAGCTGGGGCTGGGCCAGGCTGAAGCCGGGAGCTAGGAACTCCATCTGGGTTTCCCACGTGGGTGGCAGGGGTCCATGCACTTGAGCCATCACCTGCTGCTTTCGCAGCATGCGTGTTAGCAGGAAAGGGGAGCTGGGACCGCAGCCCAGGTGCTCCAATAAGGAATGCGGCGACTTTAACTGCTCCACGCCGGCCTCAGCCTGGGGATTTACTCTCATTGCTCAGTACTAACAGCGGCTGACACTGACCCAGAGCTTTCTCTGCTAACCATGCCTGCCCATTCTCCACCTTACCCTTTAGAGAAGGAAATGAAAAACTTTCACTTATTTATTTATTTAAAAGGGAGGTGGGGTAGAAACAGAGAGAGAGAGAGAGACTTCTGTCTGCTGGGGGAACAGTAGGTAAGCGCTAAGGTGGTCTTTCTCCTGAAGCTTATACCTTACCCACCGAACTGCCCTGTCTCCAGCCCAGGACCGGCTGCCCCAGGCTCCCTTCCCATTTCCAAACCTGGGAGAGAGTGCAGGTTTGAGCTGTCTGGGCTCACAGAGCGTGTGCAGGGGTGCATGTGTGCGTGTCATGGGTGTGTTGGTGTTTGGGCAAGTGGAGAAAGCAAACAGCTCACGCATCCTGTCCCAGCCCAGCAGACATCACTGCATGGGGAAGGAATGTGGATTCGGCATGCAGTTTTTTTTTCCTCTTTGTAGAATGTAAATACCTTTGAGTTTTTGCAGGCTCCGGAAGGCTTCTGCTCCTCACGGAAGGCTTCTGCTCCTCAAAGCTCACTTGGAGGCTGTTGTGCAAAAGAGAAGGCTGGTGCAATGCAGGCTCACGCATGCGCACGCACGGGCACACTCTGACAGCTGGGGAACAGGCGCGCCTTAAGTATTGAGATCAGGAAAGCCGAGTGCTGGGGTGGGGGAGGCTGAAGCTGCACCCTGAGCAGGGCCATCTTCTGTTCATGCTGCTGCCACCTTTTTTTTTTTTTTTAAGATTTATTTTATATCTTCCAACCGCTGGTTCACTCCCCAAATGACTTTAACAGCTTGATGCTTGGAACTCTATCTGGGTCTCTCACACTGGGGGCAGAAACCATCCTCCAATAACTTTCCAGGTGCATTAGCAGAGAGCTGGATGGGAAGTGGAACAGCCAGGACTTCAACTGGCGCTGGTGTCACAAGTGTCACAAGTGGTGGCCTAACCTCCTACGCCACAATGCTGGCCCTAAGGAGGAAAGGAGAGATGCAGGAACAAGACCCCGCCCCATGCAGGGCAGAACCTGGGGAGACTGTGGGGAGGCCTGGCCATGTGTGGCGCTGTCCACTGCTCCCAAAGAGGTTGAGCCTCCTGCCAGGGTCCCTGGGCGGTGAGTGGCGGAACAGAGCCTGGGTGCTTTTGCGCTGCCATTAAAGATGTCAGGGCTGTCAGCTGGCCACAGCTTTGGCAACCCCAGCTGTCTTCCCAGCCTGCAGTGGGCCCCCCACCCTGTGTGCCTGTGGGATGTCAGTGACTCTTTAGAAGAATGGGCTGGGGATTTGCAGCCAAAGTGAGGCGGGCTGGAGGCAAGCATGCCCTGCCATGTCCTGCAGGAATCAGAGGGTGGGAAGCAACACTTGCCCCTTTGCCCCCCCCTTTCAGGGTCTCAGGAGGCTTCCTGGGGAATGGAGGAGCACAGGGTCTCACACACACTTTTCCTTCAGGGTCAGAAGGAACGCTGGCTAGGTGCGGCCATATCTTCATATTTTCTCTGTGTTCATCAATACACAGAGCTTTTCAGGCAAAAGCAGAAGGACCTGTTGATGAAAGACTATGACCCCAAGAGGCTGGCGTTGTGGCAGAGCAGGTTAAGCCACTGCCTGTGATGCTAGCAACCATTTGGATCCCAGCTGCTCCATTTCTGATCCAGCTCCCTGCTAATGCACCTGGGAAACTGGAGGAAGATGGCCCAAGTGCTTGGGCACCTGCACCCATCTAGGAGACCAGGGATGAGAATTTTGGTTTCTGGTCCAGCCCCATTTGGGGAGTGAACCAGTGGATGAAAGACATTGCAATTCTGGGACGGAGGATCCCACTCCCTGTCCTGGCTGTGGCTGGCAGCCCTTGGGCTAGAGGGTCCGTTCAACCTGTTACTGTGCTCTGTGGCTGCTTGCAGAGTTTGTCAGCTTCCTATGGCATGGCATTCTGGCCTCTCCTCAGGCTGGGAACACTTGGAGATGGCTTTCTCGGGACGGTCCTGTGCAGGGAACCCAGAGCTGAGTCTACCTGGGGCATTTGGCTCAGGAACTCCTGGCCCCAGAGAGGACCAGCAAATTGCAGAGACGGATTTGCAGGGCTCCGTGTAGCTGGGCCTGTAAGGTGGGGGAACAAATGGGACTTGATTGTGGGAACCTTGGAGAGCGTGAACCCGAGGAGAGGCTGGCAGATGGCGGCAGGTTGGGAAAGGCGGAAATGTAAGCACAGGCTGGGGCTAGGCTGCTCTTATCAGGGGAGTGCAGCCTGCTGCCAGGGACAGCCAGCAGCAAGGCGATGCAGGGTTTTTAGCAACTTTCTTCTTACCTCCCTCCAGCCCTCTGAGTACCTCATCCCCCATCTGAGCTTTTTGTATGAAGACTACTCAAGGTCTCAGTTTGCATTTTAATAAACTATTCTTGAAAAACTTCCAACAAGTGACTCTTTAATGGTAGAATTTCAGGTAGAGTCCTGGTGGTTTTTATTTTTATTTTTTAAGTCAATGGAAGACTTATTTGTTTGAAAGGCAGAGATACTATAGAGGGAGAGATAGAGAGTCTTCCATCTGCTGGTTCACTCCCCAATGGCCGCAATGGCCAGAGCTGAGCTGATCCGAAGCCAGGAGCTTCATCAAAGGTCTCCCATGTGGGTGCAGGGGCCCAAGAACTTGGGCCATCGTCTGCTGCTTTCCCAGGCCACAGCAGAGAGCTGGAGTGGAAGTGGAGCAGTCAGGACTTGAACTGGAGCCCATATGAGATGCCGATGACGCAGGCGAATGCTTAACCTACTACACCACGGCGCCAGCCCCATATCTAGCACTTTCCAAGGTGGGCTACAGCTTCCTGGCAGGCTCTCTGTGGTCAGGTAACCCTCATCACAGGCTGTCTGCTGTGCGGCAGCCACCAGTAGGCACACAGTATGCAGGGTTAACAAGGTGACCCCACTGTGTCCTGGGGATGTGTCAGGGGCTGGCGGTGACTGTCAGAGAGCTGACGGATCCTGGCTGCAGGCAGGCGGAGTGTGGGGTCGTGTGGGAGCACACGGGGCTGGCAGGCGACTCTCGCTTTTGTTGTGGGTGCTTCATTGCAAAGAGCGAGGCTTGAGTTGGTGGGAAATGAGGCCTGGGAGATAGGGGCAGGGAAGGGCACAGGCCCGGCAGGCCCCACAGGCGCAGTGGCCACCTGTTGCCCAGGAGTCTCCGGCATGCTTTGCCTCTCTGCTCCAGTTCTTTTGCAAATACTTATTTACCTCTTCCTCCAGGAAGCCTTCCCTGACCTCCCCCTCAGGCCAACTGAGGCCTCCTGGCAGCCCCCTGAGCTTGTCTCTGTTAGGAGTTTCAGTCTGGGTTGACGTTGCTGGTTTCTCTTGATGCTGTTGCATGGGACAGGACTGCCCATGCTGTTCTGTAGGCATGGCTCACATGTAGGGGGCCCTCAGGAGAGCCATGTGGCCCCGGATGAAGAATCTTGTGCTCACCCTAGTCCTGGAGACATTAGGTGCCCAGGCTGCAGCTGACCCACAGAGGCTGGGATGGGCGTGTGGTCATCAGGCCAAGGGGTCCAGGCAGCTCAGGCTGGGATATGGGACTTCCAGGAGAGGTGTGTGGGCTCCTGAGGATGCAGGGGGGAGGTGGGGCTGGGAGAGCCTGGACCCAGCTTGGCAGGTGAGCCTGGGGTGCCTGCCTCCTCCCACCTGATCGCAAAGATCCCGGCTGATTGATCCTGTTGGCGTCCCTGCAAGACAGAGATGGTGTTGCACCCATCAGGGTGGTGCTGGCTTGGCTGCTGGCAGAGGGTGAGGAAAGCCAGTGGCTGAGGCTGGCATGGGCAGCACCCACAGAAGAGTCAGGGGCAGGCACTGCCTAGGAGGTGGAGGACAACCACGGCTCGGCAAGTCGGAGCAGGGGGCCTAGCCAGACGGTACCCAGGCCACACACTGGCCCGGTTCTCCCTCGAGCCACCCCTGCCCTGCACCCCTGTCCCAAGCCCAGCGCTGCCCATGGAGACAGTGGGCTCAGGCCAGGGAGAGTGTTGGTGCCTGGGGTGCAGTTCCCCGGTGCAGGTGGCTTGGGTGCCGCCTGCGGCCCCACACACCCAGCATTCCAGCTTTTCTTCCCAGTGGGGGCCCCACACTGTCCTCCCTGGGGGTCCAGCCTGCCCGGCTCCTGGCTGAGGCACCAAGCCCAGAGATGGGGGACACTAGCCCAGGGTGGCAAGCCAGTGTTGGCTGGAGTAGGGATGTGTATCTGTCCTGCTGGCTGTGGTTTATACTGAGCTCTGGGCTTGGCTTGGGGCTCGGGGCTCGGGGCTCGGGGTTTGGGGCTGGAGGATAGACTGTTTTCCTCATTGACAAGGGACTGTCTTGTGTTAGCTGCCTGGGCAGGGGACTGGATGAGATGACCTCTGGAGGTTCCGTGGGGTCAGAGGGAGAAACCCTGCAGGAATTGGGGGTGGAGGCCTAGGAGTAACTCCCCACGGGCCTGAGGAGGGCTAAAGTAGAGGAATCTTAGCACCATTCTTTCTCCCCACCACCTGGGGCAGCTCAGCAGATGCCGGAGCCCACCCCTAAGGTTCTGAGGAGCCAAGGTAGGGAGTGGGGGGCACCCCACCCTGGGAAGCCTGATCAGGACTCCTGGCACCCAGGCAGAGACCCAGAGAGCAGCCTTTGTGACTTGGTGCCATCATCTGTAATCGCCCCTCCCCCACTCCGCCCCCAAGAGGGTGTGGGAGGGTCACCAGCACCACGCCCTTGACCCTGCAGAACCACCCCTAGCCACTTTGAGTGTGTGATGGCTCAGCCAGCCTTGGGAGCACTAGGCTGTCACTTTTTTGTTGATCCTGGATGGGTTGTGTGCCTCGGAAAGCCGATATGTGTAGACTTCTCTCCAAGTGCTATGCCTGAAAGCCTTTGCTCGCCAGGAGTTTAAAATTTGAGACAAGGAGCACTTCCTGCCAGCAACACTTTTCCCTGAAGGCCTTAATTGGCAGTGCTGCCCGGCACTGCCCAGGGCAGACATTACGAGTTGATTATCGCACCTCTCCTGACCTAAGAGATACCCTGATGCTGTCCTCAACCCGGCCCTGCCCCAGAGTGCTGATGGTCACTGTGGCTGAAGCCTGCTTGCCCCAACTCTGACCTCATGGGTGTTGACGCCTGCAAATATTTAGGTGTTAGTCTGTGAGTCAGTCATCAAACACTAAGTGAAGCTGGGGTGCACATCAAGGGATACAGACAAATAAGCAAATATTTAAAATACAAGTCGAGCAGAGCAGAAGTTTTGACCTCAGGGGGCATGGAGATGGGATTGAGCCCTGGCCTGGCCTGCTGTTGGCAGCGTCCCAGGGAGCCTTCCTGGAGGAGGTGATGCTAGTAGGTATTGGGGAAATAGTGTTCCGGACAGCGGGGCTGGGCTGGGGAGGAGGGGAAGATAAGTGACCAGAGTCAGCAACAGCACCAGCTGTTGGGGGACTGAGGTCAGCTGATGATGGGGTAGAGCAGGGGCCCTGCAGGGCTTGGTGCCAGGGTGGGATTCAGCCTTCATCCTGTGGGCACTTTGCTGCCTTCCTGGCCTTTGTTCCTCTAGTTTGGGGGGTTCCCCATTCGGTCCTTGCCTACCCCAGCCCTGAGTGAAGGGGTCTTGGCCGGGAGCAGTGCCTGGCCTGCGTGCCCGTGCCGCCCTGGCCCCTGCCCGCAGCTTGCCCCGGCCGGTCAGTCCGTGGCCCCTCATCGGGACAGAGGCCAAGCTTGTTTTTGCTCCCCGATTCCTGGGGAGTCGCGCCTCAGCGGTACACAATGCAGCTGTGAAAATATCTGGGTCTGGCATGCAGACTGCACACTGGGCCCCTTGTTTGCTCTGCAGATGGTGCAGCCTGGGAGCTCACCCCAGCCCCTGGCTGGGAGGGTGTGTTGGTGGGGGGAGGTATCAGGGAGAGACCCCAGCCTTCCGGCCTTCTGGGCTGACTAGGGAGGAAGGTGACGATGGGAGTTTGGAATTGAGCAGCCCAAGACCATTCGCATCAGAGGCACAGGCTCTGGGGGTTGGGGCCGTCCTGCCTGGCCCCAGGGCTCGAAGTTCCTGTTGGTGGAGTGGCCTCCAGCACTGCCTGGGGGCAAAGCTCTGCTGCCCCTGTGGCCAGTGGGCAGGCTGTAGTGATGACGCCAGGCCTCTGAGTATGTGTGCGCGCCAGGCCCTGTTCAGTCCCATTTTCCAGATGAGCAAACTGAGGCCCAGGGAGAGCTTGGTTTTTGTCGACAGCTCCCAGTGGAGCTCTGAGACAAACCTAGATGCTGCCTGGAGCCCACAGGGCAGGTGTCCGGGTTTTAAAGCAGGGCCTGCTCAGTAGAGAAAGGAGGAGACAGGGAAGTGGGGTGCAAACCACGGGGTGCAGGCAGCCTGGTTTTCCCATGAGGAATAAGTAGATGGTGTGACATCATCTCAAGTGTGGACCATGACATGCATGGGTCTTAGCCGGGGCCTCGCAGGAGCCAGAGCTGTACCCATCTCTTCTGGAGGGAGGCTGGCTGCCGCAGGAGGGGCCTGCCTTTCCCATCAAGGGCCCTGCCTGGCCCCTGTTCCAGGCCCGTAAGTCAGGGAATTAGGGTTAATTACCTGTTTTCCTGAGCACCAGGAAGCCCAGGGGCTGGGCAAATTAGGGAGCTTTCATGCTTGGGAAAATAAATTCAAGGAGTGGTAAAGAAGCAGGTGCACCTGTTAGGAGGTGCATTTTTGTGTGACACCTGTTTCTAGCCACAGTGCAAGACCAGAGCGTTGCTCCTCCCTTGACTTGCAGGCCCCTGGGCTGAAGCTCCTGGGAGAGGTGGGTCAGTGGGCGCCAGGCTGGGGGTGCTGTGTGGCTATGTCAGAAACCCAGGGGACTGAAGGCGTGCCCTTATCCTTTCTACACCTCTCTGCTCCCTACCTAGATGGCCCCCACTGTTCCTCTTCCTCCTGCTGGTTCCTTCTCTGCTTTCTGTCCCTGCCTCGCCCTGGGATGTGCCAAGAGCCTCCCCTCCCTTGGCTCATGCCTTCCTAGCCCCCGCAGTGCCCTGCAGGTCAAGTTTAAGGCCCTTCTGTTCCCTGTCTTGAGCCACAGGGCCTGGTGCAGGGTGATGGGGGGCCTCCCTGGATCTCCCTAATTGGCCGCCCTCCCTCGCGGAGCGCCAGCTCTCTGCTGCTTGTCTGACGCGTGGCATATGCTGCTGCATGCATTGATGCTTTCCCTGCCGACCTGTCTGCCTCCATGAGGGCAGCAGCTGGGCTCCGATCCCTGACCCCCTGCACCAGCTCCTGCATGCAGCAGGCATCTGCAGACCGGAAGCACTCAGCCGAGATGGAAAAGGAAAAAGCAGATGCCTGTGTACCTGCCCTGGTCCACTGGTGCGGCTGCATCTTAGCTGTGTGGCTTTGGTGAGGGCGCTGACCCTCTCTGGGCCGCTGGTTGTAAAGCCAAGGTCATGATTTGGGCCTGGGAGGAATCTCCTTTCATTATCCCAGGTCACATGCCACGTGCATGCAGAGATGGGACAGGGTGGTGGTGGTGGGGTTCTGTGTCCGATAAGCAGCACCTGCTGTTGCTGTGGAGTCTGTCGCCAAGGTCGAAGTTGGGGAGCCTGAAGGGTCGACCCTACCATGCAGGGGTGCAGACATCTTTTGTGGCGCTGGATTCCCCTTCTGAGTTCACCCTTTTGCCCTGGGAGCCAAGGTTGGGGCCAGGGGCTCTTGGAGAGCCTTCTTGGGGCAGGGGAAGAGGGTCCTGCCCAGGAGGAACTGTGTGGTTCCCCCTCCCCGTGCAGAGTTTCCGGGGAAGTGAGCAGCTATGGGGCCAGGCTTCTACCAGCAGCCTCCACTCCCCCACCTCTGGGAGGCCACATGTTCCTGAGTGCTGCCTTTGTCCTGCAGGGGCCCTGTTGGAGCTGTGACAAGGCTCTGGTTTCCAGTACAGAGCCAGGCAGGTGGCAGGAACAGGTGAAGGCCCGCCAGATCCCCCTCCCCCACCTGAGGGCCAGACCAGACCCCATGCGGGCCAGCGGCCATCATAGGTGTCACTGACTGTGCTGGGAAGGCCACTGTCTTCTCAGTCACCTCAGGATGGGCGCAATGTCCTAGAAGAGCAAACTGAAGTTCAGAGAGGGCAAGCAAGATGGCCAGGGATACACAGCAGGTGTGGACTGTGCTGGTCTGAGCATATATGTTCTTCTTCACCTGGGAGAATTCAGATGTATTTGTGTGTGTGTGTGTGTGTAAGATTTATTTATTTATTTATTTGAAAGGCAGAGTTACAGAGGCCAAGGCCGAAAGAGAGAGGTCTTCATCCGCTGGTTCACTCCCCAAATGGCTGTAACAGCTGGAGCTGGGCCTATCTGAAGCCAGGAGCCAGAAGCTTCTTCCGGGTCTCCCACATGGATGGAGGGGCCCAAGGATTTGGGCCATCTTCTACTTTCCTAGGCCACAGCAGAGAGCTGGATTGGAAGTGGAGCAGCCAGGACTTGAACCAGCACCCATATGGGATGCCAGCGCTGCAGGCGGTGGCTTTACTCACTGCTACACCACTGCACTGGCCCACAGGAGAATTTTTAAACTAGATTATTTTGCTACTAACTATTAAGAGTGAGGCCAGGGGCCGGTGTGGTGGCATAGTGGGCTAAGCCCCCGCCTGTGGCGCTGGCATCCCATATGGGCTCCGGTTTGAGTCCTGGCTGTTTCACTTCTGATCCAGCTCTCTGCTATGGACTGGGAAAGCAGTGGAAGATGACCCAAGTGCTTGGGCCCCTGCGCTCATGTGGGAGACCCAGAAGAAGCTCCTGGTTCCTGGATTTGTATTGGCCTAGCTCCAGCCCTTGCAGGCATTTGGGGAGTGAACCAGTAGATGGAAGACTTCTGTCTCTCTCTGCCTCTATAACTCTGCCTTTCAAATAAATAAATAAATCTTAAAAAAAAAAGAAAGAAAGAAAAAGTGAGCCCAGCTCAATGCCGTCCTTGGAGGAGTGGCGGCGTCAGGGCCGTGTCCTCTCTCCAGTATCCCCCTGTGGGGAGCCAGAGTCCCACCTTGGCTGCCCACTTCATACTGTGGTGCTGTGCAGGTGTCCGCCGGGGGTGGGGATGGGCGCCCATTTTCCAGATGAAGCCGCTGGCCGCTCGGGCTGGGTATGATGGGATGAGTCCTCGGGCCTTTGGGGCCCCAGTTTGGCTGCTGTGTGTTTAGCGATAATGAGGTTGTAATTACTATCACCCTGCATCTGTGTGTGTTGGCACCGTGTGCTTCACGGCTGCAGTGTTCATGGATTTGATCTCATCTCAACAGCAAGTCTGCGATCAGGGCAGGAAGTGTTGATTATTTATCTCCAGTGTCTGTGGGTTTGGATCCATGTGTATCCTCTTTTTTTTTTTTTTAATAATTTATTTATGTAAAGTGGGAAGTGACAGAGAAAGCGGAAAGAGAGAGAGAGAGAGAGAGATCTTCCATCCACTGATTCACTCTCCAAATGCCTGCAACAACCAGGGCTGGGCCAGGCTGAAGTCAGGAGCCAGGAGTTCCATCTGGGTTTCCCATGTGGTTCAGGGGCCCAAGGACTGCGATCATTTTCTGTTGCTTTCCCAGGCGCGTTAGCAGGGAGCTGGATCGGAAGTGGAGCAGCCAGGCACTCCGGTACAGGATGTGGGCATTCCAAGCGGCAGCTTAACCTGCTCTGCCACAACGCCAAGCCCCCTGTGTGTTTCTTTGCACACATGCATGGGCGTATGTGACTGTGAGTGTGCACACACACGTGGCTGTGTGTGTATGGTATGTGGCCATGTTTGCACATCTTGGTTTTCTACTGCTAATGTGTGCATGTGTGACCGTGTGTAGTTTGTCTGTGTGTGTGCACGTGCCTGTGCGTGCCCCTGCGTGTGGTTCCCGGGCAGGCATGCCACATGGCTGAGATCAGAGAGGGGGTGAGAGTGCGGGGCCCCGCAGTGGCGGCGATGGCTGGGAGGCGAAGTTTCGTCTCTCTTCCCCGAGATTGATTTCGCCCCGGGAAGGACGCTCTAATTCCTGTGACTCACTCGTTAGCGGAGTTCAAAGCAGCCAGGTGGCGGGAGGGTGTCTGGGATTCCGGGTTTCAGGGTGATTCGCTCATTCTGCTCTGATCATGAATTTATCCTCCAAGGCGGGCCTTTAACGCAGAGCTGTTAACCTTTTCTGTGCCAGGGACCCCTTGGCCGTGGTCTCCTGCTCAGGACAGCACGGGAAAGACCTGGAATGAAATATAAAAGGATTGTGAAAGATGCCAGCTACACTGAGTGTCTGGGATAGAGCAGTGCCCGGGCTTCCTGGCTGACCCAGCAGGTGACAGGGTCGTGTGTGGGAAGCTTGGTGAATGTCTCTGACACCACCAGAGGCAGCCTCCCAGGCCCTGGAGGGTATGGCACAGGTTCGTGCCCAAGGGAGACACCCTCTTCCAATGCCAAGTTTGTGAAGATAAAAGTTACCGTTTCCATTCAAGTTCCAGTGGTCTTGTTTTAACCGGAGCTTATAAATTGTTTGGAAGCCAGAAGGGAACTTGTCAGCACCTCGTTCTGTTTTTCCTGCACTGGCTTGTGTGACAGAGACCCCTGTGTATGGGACAGGTGTTTGGTGCAGTGGGTAAGGTGACACTTGGGATTCCTGCTTCCCATCTCAGAGAGCCTGCGTTCCAATCCTGCCTCTGCTTCCGACTCCAGCTTCCTGCTAACGCACACCCTGGTTGGCAGCCAGGTGATGGCTCAAGAACTTGGGTCCCTGCCACCCACTCTGGGGGACCCGGAAGGATTTCTGGGCTCCCGACTTTGACTTGGCCAAGCTGTTAAGAACGCAGTTAAGAAAATTAGGGGACTCAACAAGCTGTCGGAAGACCTTTCTCCCTCTCTCTGCCTGTCAAATAACTTTTTTTTTTTTTTGAATGAAAATGCTGCTATTGTCCCCTACCTCCTCCTCAGAGCCCAGACCTATGGCATAAGCCCTGAGGGAGGGCCCAGGAATGCCACCTGTGCTTCTTGATGCCACCAATGTCCCTCCTGAGACCCCAGAGAGTGCAGCTCCTTAGTGCGGGGGGAGGGGTCCCCGGGGCCTTGCTAAGGCTCCGCCTCCCTTCAGCAGAATCCTGGAGCAGGGACGAGTTGATTAGGACAGAGCTGAAGCTGTGTGAGTTTCAGGGGTAAAGTGGGGGTGTTAACTCCACTCTGTGACTCCTAGAACCTGTGGCAGGCAGCCCCCCATCTGAAGTCTGGAAGCCAGGAGCCGGCCTCTCCCTGCTGCCCCAGGTGGCCTCTGGGGGGACCAGGGCAGGCCATGGTAGAACAGCTTCAAGGAGTGAAAGTGGCTGCCTGGGACCCTGAGCGCCTGTGTTTACCCAGAAATTGTGCTAATCCCGCTAATTCCCAGATTTACGCAGACTTTTGGCTCTGTCTCCTACCTTCCTCTCTGAGAAGGGGAGGAGGCAGCTGATCTGCAGAGGGTGGGACCAGGGGCACGATGGGCACAGCCTGGGAACCTGCCAAGCCCACCCTCCTCCAATCCCCGGGCCCCAGCAGTCCCCCACAGGTATTCAAGGAGCTCTGGTGCTTCCACGTGCGTATCTGTTCCCTGAGCCCCAGGAGCAAGGGCTGTAGTCTGGGCAGTGGGAATCTGCACAGATCCAGACCCCCTTCTGCCCCCAGCAAACTGCAGTGACTGTCCCTGCAGGCCCGGTGGGCTTGGGCCGCTCACCTCCCTGTGGGACCCAGGGCTGCTGCTTCTTCCTCGTGTCAGGATCCAGGGGTGACGTCCGCGCTGCCAGTGTAACTGGGTGGAACATTGGCAGGAGGGACCTGCAGCTGCTAAAACCAGCACCACGGACCCAGCCACTTCTCAGCAGCACAGCTCTGCTGCTCACAGTTCTGGAGGCCGCCAAGTCCAAGGTCACGGCTCCGGCAGCTTCGGTGTCTGCCAAGGGCCTGTTCCCCCTAGATGGAGACTTAGCAGCTTCGTCTTTACCTGGAGAAGGAGCTTCCCCCAGCCTCTTTTAAAATTTTTTTAAAAGATTTATTTATTTGAAAGGCAGAGTTACGGAGACAGAGAGAGGTAGGGAGGAAGGGAGAGACAGAGAATCTGTCTCCAAATGGCTGCAATGCCAGGGCTGGGCCAGGCCAAAGTCAGGAGCCAGGAGCTCCATCTGGGTCTCCCGTGTGGGTGGCAGGAATACAAGTACGTGGCTGTCTGCTCCTTTCCCAGGCACATTAGCAGGGAGCTGGATCAGAAGTGGAGCTGTCAGGAGTCAAACCGGTGCTCATATTGGGATGCCTGTGTCATAGGTGGCGGCTTTACCCACTACACGTGATGCTGGCCCCAAGGGCACCGGCTCTTCTAAGGAGTGAGACTTTGGGCATGTTACCCAAGCCTCTCTAAGCTTTGGTTTCCTCCTGTATCAGATGTTTGGAGGATTTAAATGAGCTCATCGCTGTGTAGTGCAGGGCACACAGGAAATGCTTGGGCAAGCTGTCTTGTTCCAGCTGTTAGTTTGATTTTTGTTCTTGTTCAAATTCAAGATCTGTTTCAAAGTTGGGCCTAAGCATCCTCCCCTGAGTCTGCTGGGAGGCAAGCCCAGGCTGTCCACGAAATCACTTGCATTTTAAAGAGCCATGATTGGCGCCTGTGTTATGACGCAGACATCCTGTGTGAATGCCAGTTGGAGGCCCAGCTGCTCCCCTTCTGATCCAGCTCTGTGCTAATGGCCTGGGAAAGCAGCAGAAGATGGCCCAAGTGCTTGGAGCCCTGCCACCCATATTGGAGACCTGGATAGAGTTCCAGGCTTCTGACTTTAGCTTGTCTCAGTTCTGACCATCACGGCCATTTGGAAGTGAACGAGTGGATGGAGGATCTCTCTCTCTGTTTCTCTTTCCCTGCCTCTGCCTCTGTCACTTGCTTTCAAATAAGTTTATAAAAACAAAGAGAGCTGTGATTTTCTGCCTCAAAGGTCCACTCATGGCCTTTTTTTTTTTTTTTTTAAGAATTATTTTTTTTTATTTGAAAGACAGGGTTACAGAGTGAGGTAGAGCCAGAAAGAGAGAGAGAGAGAGAGAGAGATTTCATTCTGCTGGTTCGCTCCCCAAATGATTGCAACGGCCAGAGCTGAGCTGATCTGAAGCTAGGAGCCAGGAGCTTCTTCCAGGTCTCCCATGCAGGTGCAGGGGTCAAGGAGTTGGGCCATCTTTTGCTGCTTTCCCAGGCCACAGCAGAGAGCTGAATCAGAAGAAGAGTAGCTGGAACTCGAACTGGTGGCCATATGGGATGCCAGAGCTGCAGGCTGGGGCTTTAACCTGCTGTGCCACAGTGCTGGCCCCCACTCATGTCCTTTTTAAAATTTTACATTTTTTCTTTCTTCTCAAAGATTTATTTAGTTATTAGTTTGAAAGGCAGAGTGATAAGGGAGAAGAGAAAAATCTTCTATCCACAAATTTACTCCTCAAATGGTTGCAACAGCCAGGGCTGGGCCAGGCTGAAGTCAGGAGCCTGGAACTTCGACTGGGTCTCCCACATGGGTGCAGGGGTCCAGGTACTTGAGCCAGCATCTGCAGCTTCCCAGGTGCATTTGCAGGGAGCTGGGTGGGGAGGGAGTAACTGGGACTCAATCCAGCGCTGTGATATGGGATGTGGGCATGCCAACTGGAGGCTTAACCCGCTGTGCCACAATGTGCCCCTCATGGTCTTCTTTGATGGCTTCTCTGAGCAGCTGCTGGTGGCGGCTGGACCAGGCCATGGGGCTGCTGCGGGCGAAGCTCCTCACCTGGAGGGCTTGGGACATAACGTGACTGCTTGCAGGGCTCCGACTGGGAGCGGGAGGGACGGTGTGAAGGAAAAGGAGTTTTTCAGATACAGAAGGGGCAGGTGGGCGGTATGGCTTATGTATGGCCTGACAGTGTGCAAGGGCAGAGGCCTGCTGTGCTGGGTCTGCAGATAGACACAGGAAGGCTTTCCCTGAAGGCCTGGAGGTGGGATGGGGTGGAAGGGCGGCTGGTGAGCCACGCAGGGAGACTTGGTTTGGGGGAAGTGCCTGGCCGTGGGGTAGGGAGTGATCTGGTGGGCACCAGTGGAATGAAAGGTGCCCAGATCGGAAGAATGCTTGGTGGATGGAGCCAGCTGGGAGAGACACTGCCGGTGAGGTGCCCTGGGGACCAGAGTGTGGTGATTGCAGCTCAGTGTGCATGTGTGCGGGTGATAGCAGAGGAAGTCGGGGACCCCAGGGTGTGGCGCAGGTGGCTGGCTGGGTGGGTGCCCGTGGCCAGGCTAAGGGAGCAATGCAGGAGGGGCCAGCCTGGGCCATTCCCAGAGCCAGGGTCTGAAGGAACAGACTGAAAAATGGGCTGAAAAGAACTTGCAAAAAGCACAGGGTGATCCCTATATCTCTTGATAAAGTCTGGAACCCTGCGACTCCCCAGAACCCTCAAGGAGACTTTTCTCTCCCCTGTCTGCCCGACTTGCTTGGGTTTTCTGAGTGGGGAGTGTGGGGGGATTGTGGCAAAGGGCAGAGTGGGGTGTGCACGCAAAAGCTGGAGCCAGCGGGGACTGTGGAGCTGTGGAGCGTCCTCCCTGTGATCCTCCATGCCATCATTCAGCGTGTTCTGATTTCCTACTTGGACATGAGGGCCTACATTTGTGGGCTTGGCTTTGAGGCCCCCGGAGTGGAGCTGAGCATTGCCTTTGCTGTTCCCCACGCTGCTACCTCCATGCTGCTGTCCCCAAGCTCTCCGTGTCCCCTTCCCATAGGCCTGCAGTCCTGACCCCGCCTCCTTTCCTGCCCTGCAGCCATGAACCTTCTGAATTCCACGCCCCTGTCCAGTTGTGGTCCCATCTTTCTGCTTCTTTGATAGTGCAACTTTCTTTCTTTCTTTTTTTTTAAAATTTTTATTTATTTATTTAGACAGGCAGAGTGGATAGTGAGAGAGAGAGACAGAGAGAAAGGTCTTCCTTTTTGCCGTTGGTTCACTTTCCAATGGCCGCTGAGGCCGGCGCATCGCGCTGATCTGAAGCCAGGAGCCAGGTGCTTCTCCTGGTCTCCCATGCGGGTGCAGGGCCCAAGGACTTGGGCCATCCTCCACTGCCTTCCCGGGCCATGGCAGAGAGCTGGCCTGGAAGAGGGGCAACCGGGATAGAATCCGGCGCCCCAACCGGGACTAGAACCCGGTGTGCCGGCGCCGCAAGGTGGAGGATTAGCCTGTTAAGCCATGGCGCCGGCCGATAGTGCAACTCTCTGATAAAAAGGTTGGGCATTTGGTGCAGGGTTTCAGATGCTGTGTGGGCCACCTGCATCCCATGCTGGAGTGCCTGGGTGCCAGCCTCGGCTCTACTTCTGATTCCAACTTTGAGCCAGTGCACAGCCTGGGAGGTAGGAGGTGATGGCTCAATTAGTTGGACCCCTGCCACCAGTGTGGGAGACCTGGACTGAGTTTCTGTCTCCCAGCTTTGCCTGGCTCAGTGCTGGCTGTGGTGGGGTTGAGGGCATTTGGGGGAGTGAATCAGTGAATTCTCTCTCTCTAATAAATAAATGAACATAACATTAAAAAAGATATGATACAATTGTGTGTGCCTTGGTTTCCCACTCTTCCCACCTCTCCCTGACCCTGCCCAGGCCCTGGTATCCACCATGTGGCTGAAAGTAACAGCCTAACCCATCGGGCTGTTCTCCATTCTGGGTAGCCTGTGATGGAGCTGATCGGTCTGCTCTCTAGAGTGTTTCTGTCTGTCGGTTCGGCTTCCAGAGCCCCATGCTCTCCTTTGGCTTCCTAGCTCCTCCTTCCTCCCCAGTGGCCGTCCCTGCTTCCTGTCCTTGGCTGCCTCTGGCACTGGAATGTTCTCGTCTTGTGTTCTCGTCTTCTCCACCTTCACTCTGTGCCCTGGGGTTCTCGCCCAGCAGCCGCGATGCTGCTTCAAGCCTGCAGCATCTCCAGTGTCACGTGGTCCAAGCCCAACTCCTGATTTCTGTCCCAAGCCTGCTCCCTTTTGGTCAATAGACAGCGCCCCCCAATCATTCCTCTGGGTTCCCCAAAATATCACTCCTACCCTCCTCTTAAAATATTGTATTTTTTGGGGACAGTGCTGTGGCACAGTGGGCTAAAGCCCGGACTGCAGCACTGGCATCTCATGTGGGTACCTCTTTGTGTCCTGGCTGCTCCTCTTGCGATCCAGCTCCCTGCTAACGCACCTGCGAAAGTAGCGGAGGATGACTGAAGTCCTTGGGCCCCTGCACCCACATGGGAGTCCTGGAAGAATTACAGAGGGCTCTTCCTCTCACTTCACTACCCGGAAGAAGCTCCTGGCTCCTGGCTTCAGATTGGCTCAGCTCTGGTCGTTGTAGTAATTTTGGGGGTGAACTAGCAGGTGGAAGACTTCTCTCTCTGTCTCTACCTCTCTGTAACTCTTTCAAATAAATAAATCTTGAAAAATGACATTTTAAAATATATTGTACTTTCAAATTTCTGTTCTGCAATGTTGGATACAGGCACTCTCTTCCTTTTTTGTTTTAAAGATTTATTGTTTAAAAAATTTATTTGAGGGGCTGGTGCTGTGGCGTAGCGGGTAAAGCTGCCACCTGCAGTATCAGCATCCCATATGGGCATTGGTTTAAGTCCTGGCTGCTCCACTTTCAATCCAACTCTGCTTATGGCCTGGGAAAGCAATATGATGATCCAAATCCTTGGGTCCTTGCACCTGCGTGGGAGACCTGGAAGAAGTTCCTGGTTCCTAGCTTTGGATCTGTGCAGCTCCAGCCGTTGCAGCCATTTGGAAAATGAACCAGAAGATGAAAAACCTCTCTCTCTCTCTCTAGCTCTGCCTTTCAAATAAATAAATACATCTTTTAAAAAAATTTATTTGAAAGGCAGAGCTAGAGAGAGATCTTCCATCTACTGGTTTACTTCCCATATGACCAGGGCTGGACCAGGTGGAAACCAGGAGCCAGGAGCTTCTTCCAGGTCTCCCACATGGGTGCAGGGGCCCAAGGACTTGGGCCATCCTTCACTGCTTTCCCAGACCGTGGCAAAGAGCTGGAGTGGAAGTGGAGCAGCTGGGACTTGAACTGGCACCTTTATGGGATTCCTGCATTGCAGGCAGAGGCTTAACCTGCCACGCCACAGTGCCAACCCCAACATTGTCTATCTTAGCTGTGTCTGAAACATACTGGAAAACTGGCGGCTTCTGACCCATCGCTCAGCTGGTGTCCTGTGTCCTGCTGGGCACTGCTGTAGCCTCCACCCCATTTGCAGGTCTGTGGTCTCTGCCTTCAGAAAGCTCCACATCCTCCCGGTTCCAGTGCCCCCAGCCCCAGCCACCGCCATGGCTTCCTGGGTTTAGGGCTGTGCTCTGCAGGTCTGCCTCCCTGCAGCAACACAGGGAGCCTTTTCCCCTGGAGCCGCGGCCTGGCCTCCTCTCTGAGGACCCCTGGATGCCCCTTCTTGCTCTCCTCCCCCCTGCCCTTGCTCCCAGCCTCCACCTTCTGCCAGCAGCTCCACCCTTCCCACCTCCCCCAGCTGCCACTCCATCTTTCCTTGTTACCTCCCACTCACTGAACTTAAATGCACATTTATTTTGCCCCTGGTTTGTTTCCCAGGTAGAGTGGCAACTTCCGAGTTTATTTATTTGTTTTTTTTTTTTTTAAGATTTATTTTTATTTGAAAGTTACAGAGAGAGGTAGAGCCACAGAGAGAGAGAGAGAGAGAGAGAGAGAGAGAGAGGTCTTCCATTCTGTTGGTTCACTCCCCAAATGACCACAACGGCCAGAGCTGAGCTGATCTGAAGCCAGGAGCTAGAAGCTTCCACCGGTCTCCCATGTGGGTACAGGGGCCCAAGGACTTGGGCTATCTTCTACCGCTTTTCCAGGCCATTAGTAGAGAGCTGGATTAGAAGTGGAGCCCATATGGGATGCCAGAGCTGCAGGCTGGTGCTTTAACCTGCTGCGTCACAGCACTGCTCCCCCCCCCCCCCCTTTAAGATTTATTTATTTATTTGGAAGTAAAAGTTGCAGAGAGAGGGGGAGAGAGAGAGAGCGAGAGAGCGAGCAAGCAAGTTTCCAGCTGCTGGTTCACTCCCCATATGGCTGCAATGGCCAGGGCTGGGCCGGGCTAAATCCAGGAGCCAAGAGCCAGGAGCTTCATCTGGGTCTCCCACATGGGTTGGCAGGGGCCCAAGCACTTGAGCCATTTTACACTGCTTTTCTCGGCCATTATCAGGGAGCTGGATAGCAAGTGGAGCAGCCGGGACATAAACTGATGCCCATATGGGATGCCGGCAGTGCAGGTGGTGGCTTTACCTGCCATAGCACCGGCCCTCAACTCTAAGTTTGATAGTTTCAGCAGCAGGTGTCATGCCAGATGCCTCATAGGGGCTTGGCATGTGTGGCCTGAGTGTATGTGAGCTGGCACATGGGGAAAACTTGTGAATGGGTGAATGAATGAATGAATGAATGAGCAAGCGAATGAATGAAGGATGGGTTCTAGCCAGCAGGGAAAGGCAGAACCTCTGGGTGTTGTCAGTTTCCCCGTGACTCCAAGGGTGTGGGTTTTCCCTCCTGATTTCCTTTCCCTCTGTGGCTTCTTTCTGCCACTTACCCATCTCGTAGATGACAACTTGTTGCTACGATTTTAAAACTCCGGGTAAAGGGCGGCGGTGGTGCACAGCTGCCGTCTGTGCGGCCGCTCGGAAGCGCAGAAGGCTCTCAGGACGCGCGCTTTTCCAAATTAATTAAACCCCGCTTCCCAGGCGATAAGAGGCCGAGAAGGAAGTCGGTGGCTGCGGGAGCGAGCGGCGCGAGAATCTGGGTCGGTGTGTCCCGGCTGGCTTGGGTGCTGCGCCGCTGAGTCTTTGTTTTCTCCTGTAGGTCGCACCCAGGACGATGATCGGCTGAGATGGAGGCGCCCGCCCCTGCCACTGCCCCGGAGAAGAAGGAAGCCAAAGGAGGGATCCTGGAGGCCAGCGGTCTCGCCGACCTCGGCACAAAGACTTCTCCACTGGCAGTGGCCGCGGCCGTTGCCGCCCACGGAGGTACTTTGTGCGCGCTGTACGCCCAGAGAGCGGCAGGATTTAATGAGAAATGAGAGCGCCAGGGGTGGCCCGCGGCATCGGGGAGTTGTGCGGGGTCTGTGGAGGGCGCCCTGCCCCAGGGAGCATCGTGCACACGGAAGGTCGCCTGCGGGATTGCCTGGCACAGCCAGGGGTCAGGGGCCTGGGCTTCCCTAGACTGCGGCTCCCTGCTGCTGGGTGGCACTGGGTGCGTTCAGCTGGCACATTTGCCCTGTGCCGGGACCCCCTCTTCACACCCCTGCCCTAGAGAACTATTTTGGAGCGTTAATTGTCTCCCGATGCCTCTGGCTGTAATTAGAGGGTCAGGTACGGAATTGGAGTGTCTTCGGCGAATTTCTGGCCAAACTTAATTATAACAGAAGGGACCACGCCAGCCGCAGCCTCTCATTTCACTACCCCGGAGAGAAACGCTCTCTGGTTTCCGCTGGTCCGTGCCAGCCTCCCGCGGGGAGGGTTTGGCGGGAAGGCGAGACCTCCCCTTGTGTCTGCGCCGTCCATCTGGAGGCCACAGGACTATTTCTGTCTCAGAGGAGTGCAGAGCCTGAGATTTCTTTTCTGTGCCTTTTTATTCAAGTGCATTTAGTCATGCCCTGTTGCTCTCGCTGCTGCTCAGCCCAGAGGGGTAGCAGGGAAGGGGCTGAGCCTGGCGCTCCCTCTGGTGCGTGCGCGCTCGTGCTCCCAGCCGTGGCGGGGTCTCCAGCAGGGGCCGTGTTTGTGCAGTTCTGTCCCTCGCGGCAGGGCTGGAGCCCAGGGAAACGGAGTGTGTGTTGGGGGGCACAGGGGCCAGTGTTGCTAAGAGTGTACTTGGGGACCTCTAGGTTGCTGTTGTCATTTATTTTTATTTTCCCCGTGGTTCCGGGTTGAAGGTTGCCATTGCTGCGTGTGTGTGGCCCAAGCGAGGAGACAGAGATTGGAGGCTCCTTTTGGGATCCCACAGGGAGGAGGAGTGTTTGATCTCCTAATCTATTTTTCTCGGACCTGGGCTCTGCCAGGGGATCTGTGGAGGGGGTGGGGTAGAGTGGGAGGAGCCAAAGCTGAGTACCCCCCCCCCCCCAACTCAGGGAGGAGTGGAGGACTCCCAGAGGGTTTTAGTCACATGGTATCCCAGGGTCAAGGCCTGACCTGGGGTGTGCCTTTAGATGCTGCTGAACTCCAGGGAGCCTGACCTCCCTTCAGCTACCACCTTGCCATGCTGGCCTTGCTGAAGCTGCCCATCGGAAAGCAGCCAAGAGCAGACTTGGGCAGTCACTTGGACATAGCTGAAGGCGGGGACCCTGCTGAAATGGAGCTGATGGTCCCTGTTGGCAAGAGCATCTGGCACTGGAGGGAGCCTTGACTTGGAGGCAGAGGGGTTGGCCCATGTTCCTAGCTTGGAGCATAGCCGCTCCCAGGGAGGTAGTCACTACCCCGGCAGGCCCTCTGTCCCCTTGGTGGCTGACCCAGGGGAGCTTGGCTGATGAGGCTCCAGTAGATGGTGGGCTCCAGTGAGCCCGGCTGCTGCAGGGTAGCTGGCCTGTTGCCTGCAGAGCGGTCTCAGCTAGGTGCACCTGCTTCTGAGATCACCTGGGATCCCAGAGCCTCCTTGCCCATCACTGCTGCCTGTACCTCTCTGAGCAGCTTGTTGGGGGAGGGTCTTCCTGGAGTCAGGGAGGAGCAGCTGTTCCTTCCTGGAGCAGAGCAGCGTGTTGTGGGGTGGGGCTCCTCGTGCTGGTGGACCATGGTGGTTGCATTCGTGGCAGCCCAGAGGGGCATGGCCTGGACCCTGGCCTTTGAGATCTGTGCTATGAGGGGGTTTCACAGATGTTATCTGGTCTTCCTGATCTCAGGACATTGGATCATCCTTAAGTCTTACCGAGCCGTGGCAGATCGTACTGTGGATGAGAATCCTCATGTCCTCAGCACTCTGCCCTGGGCCTGCCTGTCAGCAGGTGAAAGTTTCCCTGGAGCTACTGGGCTGGGAGATGCCCTTTCCCTCAGCTGTGGGTCTCAGTGTGGGGTGCTGGGCCTGGCGAGAAGGCAAGCAGGGGTCTCCTGGGGACCTGAGTGGAGCAGGAGAAAGTGTGAGTTGGGAGTGGCAGAGCAGTTGCATGGAGCCAGCAGCATTTGCCTAGGACCCCTGGGGAGTTGGGTGCTCAGCCAGCAAGGGTGGGGCTGAGAGTGGACATCGGGAGTTACATAGAGGCCTGGGAGGGGGACAGTGCTGCCGGATCCTGCCTCTCGAACGGGAGAGTCTCAACCACAGCCTCTCCATATCCATGGGGCATGGGTGCCAGGACCCCTCCTCATACCAAAATCCACAGATGCTCAGGACCCTTTTATAAAATGGCATAGTATTTGCATAGAACCTATGTGCTATTGCTTTTTCTTTTTTTAAAGATTTCTGCATGAGTAGAAGATGGCCCAAGTCCTTGGGCCCCTGCACCCCTGTGGGAGATCCAGAAGAAGCTCCTGGCTCCTGGCTTTGGATCAGCACAGCTCTGGCCGTTGTGGCCAACTGGGGAGTGAACCATGGGATGGAAGACCTCTCTCTCTCTCTCTCTCTCTCTCTCTCTCTGCCTCTCCCTCTTTCTGTGTAACTCTTTTAATTAAATAAATAAATCTTAAAAAAAAAAAAAGATTTCTGCATGTATTTTGAAAGAATTACAGAGAGAGAGAGAGAGAGAGAGAGAGAGAGAGAGAAAGAGACATCTTCCATCTGCTGGTTCACTCTCCAGATGGCTGCAATGGACATCACTGGGCCAGGCTGAAGCCAGGAGCCAGGAGCTTCTTCTAGGTCTCCCATGTTGGTGGTAGGGACCCAAGCACTTGGGCCATTTTCCACTGCCTTTCCCAGGCGCATTAGCAGAGAGCCAGATCAGAACTGGAGCAGGTGGTATGAAGCAGCACCCATATGGGATGCCGGTGTCACAGGCAGTGGCTCAACCTGCTACACCACAAGGCCCGCCTCTGTGCCTCTTATCTACTTTGAATCATGTCTGGGTTATTTGTCATACCTAATACAATGCAAATGTTATGAAAATAGCTGTCATACTGTATTGTATAGGGAATAATGACAAGAAAAGTCTGTACAGAAGGGACACACTGTGATTAAAATGTATTTTTGGTCCATGGTTGGTTGGGGACATAGAAGGCTGATTATATTTGCTTTTAAGCTGTTATTTTACATGGTTTGGGAGTAATTATTTTTCAAAGATTTATTCTATTTGAAAGGCAGAGTTACAGAGAGAGCAAGATCTTCCAATTGCTGGTTTACTCTACAAATGGCCAAAATGGCTGGAGTGGGCCAGGCCAAAGCCAGGATCCAGGAGCTTCTTCTGGGTCTCCTACATGGGAGCAGGGGGCATCTTTTACTGCTTGCCCAGGCCATAGCAGGGTGCTGGATTGGAAGTGGTGCAGCTGCGACTCGAACTGGTGCCCATATGGGATGTTGGCACTGCAGGTGGTGGCTTAACCCACACCGTGCCACAACACCAGCCCCTTGATTGGGTGTTAATTTGAGCCCAGCTGTTCTGGTACTCTGGGGAAGCCTCAGAAGGAGCCCCACGTGTGGCTCTGTGCCTCTGCTCCCTCCTGGGGACCAGGGGCTGGCAGCACCTGCTCTGGTCCAGACAGGCAGACTGAGTCTTGAGGTCACCTGGCTGGGCTGGCCTTCGTGTTGTGTGACTCCGCTTAGGACTCCACCTGAGGCCGGGCTGGCCGGGGTGGGTGTTTCCACTCCACTGCATGTGCCTGTGCCAAGACGGGCGTCAGAAACTCCTTTCGCCGAGCGGGGCAGCCAGGGCCGGCGGGACTGCAGGAAAAACCAGCGCTGTGGTCAGACTGGGGCAAGGTTCCTTTCACCCTCGGGCGGGAGCCGCTGTGGGCGACGCGGACCCTGCTGCCAGTGGTTCTTGCCGAGCCTCTTTAGCTGTTGTGCTAACACTTTGGAGGCCGTAAATCTTCCAGAAACACATTTTAGCCCGGAGTTCCCCCCCCGCCCCCTCATTTTTGAAGCGGTGTAATTTGAAAGGCAATTTGATTCAGATGTTTCTCATTGCTCTGCACCGAAGCCGCCCAGAATGCTGTGTCTTTTCCTCCGCTGTCGCCGCCGCCCGTGGGTTTTCTTTCCAAAAATATTTCTGCACCTCCCTGTGTGTCTCCATGGAGCATCAGCGGCCCTGCCACTCCGATCCTCCGGGACACCCGGAAGGGCTGGACCTGGGACACTTGGAGCCAGGTCTGGGTAGCGGGAGTGTTCCTGGCTTTTGAAAGCTGGCTGTCACACAGGCGCACGCTGAGTGGCCACTGTGGCCAGGCCGGGAGCCTTCCCAGCCTGGACCCCGCCAGCAACTTCATCTTCCCCCACTCTTGGCTCTGGGATGGAGCCCACCCCTAGACCTGCTAAGTCTGAGCCTGTGGGGTGGGTGGGGCCCAGACAGCTGTGGTCAAGTAAAAAACTTCTGGGTGATGCCGATAGAGTCTTTTTTGAAAACAAAACAAAATAAACCCTTAACTTTATTTCTTAATTATTTTCATTTTCTTTGAAAGGCAGAGAGACAGAGACACAGACTGAGTTTTCTTCTGCCTGCTGGTTCATTCCCCAAATGTCCACAACAGCCAGGATTGGGATAGGTTGAAGCACGTGGGTGGTGGGGACACAAGTACTTGAGCCATAGTCCACTGCCTCCCTGGCTGTGCGTTATCAGGAAGCTGGATGGGAAGCAGTGGAGTCAGGATTCGAACCAGGCACTCCCATACAGGATACAGGTATCCTCACTGACTGAAGCTCCTGTGCCAAATGCCCAACCTCAAATCGGTCCATTTATTTATTTTTAAAGATTTATTTATTTATTTGAAAGTCAGAGTTAAAGAGAGAGAGAAGGAGAGAGAGAGAGAGAGAGAGGTCTTCCATCCGCTGGTTCACTCCCCAATTGACTGCAATGGCTGGAGCTGAGCTGATCCGAAGCCAGGAGCCAGGAGCCAGGAGCCAGGAGCTTCCTCCGGTTCTCCCACACGTGTGCAGGGACCCATGGACTTGGCCCTTCTACTGTTTTCCCAGGCCATAGCAGAGAGCTGGATCGGAAGTGAAGTAGCCAGGTCTCAAATCAGTGCCCATATGGCAACTTTACCCGCTACACCACAGCACCGACCCCGGTTTGTTTATTTATTTTTATTGATTTATTTGAGAGGTATAGGGAAAGAGAGATACATAGATCGACAGACAGAGCTCCTATCCACTGGATCACACCTCAAATGCCTGTAATGGCTAAGGCTGATTGGGGCCAAAGCTGGGAGCCAGGAAATCAACCCAGGTCTCCCCTGTGGGTGGTAGGAGTCTGGTTATTGAGCCATTCCCACTGCTCTCCAAAGTCTGCATTCACAGGAAGCTGAAGTCAGGAGTGGAGCCATGAGTTAAACCTAGGCACTCTGATATGGATAAGAGGCATTTTAAGTGCCAGTCGCATGTTGGAGTTAGGGTTAGGGTTAGGGTTGTGTGTGCTTTGGCTCCATGAAGGAAGGGGAATGTTTTCTTCTGTGAAATGGGAGTCCTACACAGAGCTGCTGAGGTCTGCTCATACAGACCTGACACTGGGAGCTACTTCCACTGCCCCTCTTACTGCAGGCAGTGCAGCGTGCAGTAAGGCTTGTCCTTGATTCTGCAGCTAGACTGCCGGGTGACGTCCCAGCTCTGCTGACCTCAGGCTGGTCTGTGCCTCAGTTTCCCCTTCTGTAAAATGGGTGGAACAGTGGTGCATGCTTTGTAATGCTGTGAGAATTACCTGAGTCAGCAGGTGGAAAGTAGTTGGTAAATAAATTTTTTTAAAAAAAAAAGAAAGGGGGCTGGAGCTGTGGTGTAGTGGGTAAAGCCACCGCCTGCATATGGTTGCTGATTCAAGTCCCGGCCGCTCCACTTCCGATCCAGCTCTCTGCTATGGCCTGGGAAAGCAGCAGAAGATGGCCCAAGTCCTTGGGTCCCTGCACTGGCTTGGGAGACCCAGAAGAAGCTCCTGGTTCCTGGCTTCGGCCAATTGGGGAGAGAACCAGCAGATGGAAGACCTCTCTCTCTCTCCTTCTCTCTCTGTGTAACTCTTTCAAATAAATAAATAAGTATTTAACAAAAAAATAAGAAAGTAGTTGGAAGAGAGCGCTGGGTACTGAGTTGACTGTGAGGTCTGGGTGAAGTATTTGCTTTAGTAACTGTTGATGTTCTTCCTATCAAGTTTTCTTTTTCTGGGCTTAAGTTGGTCTCTCTTTCACTGGTCGCCCTTACTTGACAGCTTGGTGAGAAGCCCAAGATTCTGATGTCTTCCTGCTCCAGTGGTGCAGGAGTGTGGGCTGCGAATCAGGACTGGTTTCCTGCCCTGCTTGGCTTTGCTCAGCCGAGCAGGAGCCTGACGGGTCTCAGCCTTCTCAGCTGGAGGGTGGGACCAGATCAGAGGTTGCTAAGGCCGCCCAGCCTTGGAGTCTCATGAGAGGACTGTGATAAATGCAGACTCCTGGGGCCCGCTTGTGTGGACCTCAAACAAGTTTCCCAGGTCATTGGGTGCGGGTGGTCTTGTGGGCCCCTGTGTCCCACCAGCTACCCTTTTCTCTTGTCCACTGGCCCTGCTGGCTTCTTGGCAGGGTTCTGGGTGGCCCAGTTTGCTTAGTGGTGAGTCCTCCACCTATGTCGCAGAATGCAAATCCCAGAATATTCCCACGACCCAGACTGCGAGCGTTCCCACCAAGTCACCCAGGATTAGAAAATCGTCCTTACCCACAACCCCATCCATCTTGGCATACCTAAAGATCTGATACCCTTCCATGGATAAAGACCCCAAAGTGCCCTGTGTCTTTTCCCTCTGCCTGCTCCCATGCCTACTACCTCCCATGCAGGGTGCTCACATGGGCACAGTGCTGTTGGTTCCTCCCTGCCCCCAGCAGACCACCCATACAGGACTAGAGAGTGAGCCTACCCGTGTGTGCCCTCAGAGCTGGTGAGCTCAGTCACCTTTGCTGGTTTGGGGTCCCCTGGGCATGAGGCTCACTTGGGGCTTGGCCCGCTCCTTGACCCCAGCTGTGCTCCGGCCCCCAGCCCCTGTGAATGGCAGGGGCCTTGCCAAGTGGCCCAGCCTGGCCAGCTCACTTGAGGTTCACTGCCGGGCCACAGACTTCCACGGCAAGCCTGGGGATGCACTCGGGTGTGACTCAGTGGGCGGTTACTCTTGGGGAAGTCGTCCCAGGCTTGCTGTGGATCCTGCTGCTTGGCTGGATTCATGCCCCAGCCACCCTGATCTGCTGTCGATTCAGCAGAGCACAGGGCTTGGCAGCCTGGCTGTGATAGGCTTAGGGGTGCCTGGGGCAGAGCAGGGAGGTTCCAGGCTCTTCCCTTTCCACCATGGAGTGTTCTTGGGAAGAGTGGGGCTCTTCCTGGAGCTGTGCATATCAGCCATGTGCTGTGGGCAAGTCGCTGGACCTCTGTGACAGATGGAAAGAATGCAGTCTTTTCCTTACCCGGTTATCTTATTTATTTATTTTTTTAAAAGATTTATTTATTTATTTACTTGAAAGTCAGAGTTACACAGAGAGAGAAGCAGAGGCAGAAAGAGAGAGAGAGGGGTCTTCCACCTGCTGGCTCACTCCCCAGTTGGCTTCAGCCAGATCTGCGCTGATCTGAAGGCAGGAGCCAGGAGCTTCTTCTGGGTCTCCCACATGGATGAAGGGGCCTGAGCACTTGGGCCAGCTTCCATCGCTTTCCCAGGCCATAGCAGAGAGCTGGATCGAAAGTGGAGCAACCGGGACTCTAGCCGGCGCCTGTATGGGATGCTGGCACTGCAGGCGTGGCTTTACCTACTCCACAGTGCCAGCCCCCAGCACACAATCTCATTGTGCTTTTACTTTTTTGCTTAAAGGAAGCCCTTTGTGGCATCCTTTTGGCACATCCAAATTGCCAGCAGCACTGCCTTTGTGCTTTGGAGCCATTTTTAAGACAATAATGATGGGCCGGCGCCGTGGCTCACTTGGCTAATCCTTTGCCTCCGGTGCCGGCATCCCATATGGGCGCTGGTTTCTGGTCCTGGTTGCTCCTTTTCCAGTCCAGCTCTCTGCTGTGGCCCAGGAAGGCAGTGGAGGATGACCCAAGTTCTTGGGCCCTGCACCCGCATGGGAGACCAGGAGGAGGCACTTGGCTCCTGGCTTCGGATTGGCGCAGCGCGCTGGCTGTGGCAGCCATTTGGGGGGTGAGCCAACAGAAGGAAGACCTCTCTGTCTCTCTCTCTCTCACTGTCTAACTCTGCCTGTCCAAAAAAAAAAAAAAGGACAATAATTGTTACGTGAACACAAGCACTGCTGTACTGCGACAGTCAGTTTGGTAATACTGTCGGCTACCAAGTGCCTAATGGGCGGGTAGCTTATATGGCATGGACATGCTGGACATAGGGTTGATTCACGTCCCAGGTGGGACTCATTTTTGAACTTTTGACATTTATTTCTGGAATTTTCTGTGTCACATTTGCAGATCTTGGTTGGCATGGAAAGCAAAGCTGCAGATAAGGGGGTGACTGCCATCATAGTTGTGATAGTAACTGTTTCTGGCTACTGCAAGTTTACATGGAACAAAGTTTGCAAAGTGGCTTGCAGAGTGTGCATAGGTGGTGTTAAGTGTTAATATGACATATATCTGAGCATTCGTGAGCATTCCTGCCTGTCTTGACCTTCTACTCGCTGGTACAACCGGCTCAGAAGGTGACCATCTGAAATCAGACTGGACCTGCTTGCCTGCTGCACAGTGGTCTGGCTTGCTACCCCTGCCTGCTCGCTCCCCTGGGTTGCACGTCACGTCTGTGTGGCCCCATGTTCTGCCTGGCGCTCCTGAGTTGGCACGCTCTGCCTGCCCTGTAAGAGAGCCTGGCGGGACTGCGCGTGTCTCCTGGTTTGCTGCGGATGTCTGAGGCAGAGCTGGGGAGAGCTTCAGAGTCGGGAAGCTTCGGCCACGCAAACGGCAGAAGCTTCAGACATCACCTGCCTCGAGTCCATTCCTTTCACAGCTGTGGGAACTGAGGCCCAGAGCCACGAGGTGCCGCTGTGTGACACTGTCCGGACCAGAAACTGAGTTCCCATCAGGTGGAGCACAATTGTCCCCGAATGCAACCCCCGTCCCGGCCCAAACCCCGGCTCCCCAAATTGACGATGCTTATGTTGGAAACATTTTTCTGATGTTTGGTTCTGTCAGAAGTAATTTTAGCATTTCTAAAGCTCAGTGAAAATACTGCCTCATTACTTTGATGTCAGCGCATAGTTTACTATTAGTATATTCTGGGGTTTATCATTTTAGTCATGTTTAACACGGCTGCAGCAGGCATGCACTATTAAATCTGGCTTATTTTACATTCCTGTCCGGAATTATTTATTTGGAACAATTTCCTCTCTATCAAAAGACACGGCTAATGCTGTGTTTTAATGTGTTATTTACACACAAAATAACCTATTTACAGCTCAGTGTGTGCCGCAGGCAGAATGGATGGGCCCCAGTTCCCAGTTCTCCGTTATATCGGAGTTTAACAATCTGGATTGCTAATAGAACCATTTGTCATTGCTGGGGGTGGGGGGTGGGGGGATGATTTATTTTATGTCTGTGGTCGGGTCTCACCGCCTCTGAACTTGGGAACATTTTGAGGATAATGAAGTGAAGCCCAGTGTTTGGGATGCATGGGGAATGCCCACGGTGCCGGGGCGCTTCTGGGCTCCCCGTGTGCACGTGTGAGTCCTGCAGATGCCTCTGGAAAGTGTATCACAGGTGTGGTGAGGGTGGAGACCCTGCCTGTGCCCTCTAGGCGTTCCTTGTTGGGGGTGACACCCAGCAAGTCCTGCCCAGGGAACTTCGTGAGGAGCTGTGTCTGAACTGGCCTCAGGGACAGCAGGGTTTGCCCAGGTAGGGGGAGGAGCAGCAGAGTGACTGCTGGGAGTCTGGGGCCTGGTTGGGGTGTGTGGGCTTGGTGCTCAAGGCCTCTTGGGCTGCCCTGAAGAGAGGCCTGGAGTGGCTGGGGTGCCAGGGTGGGTGCGTGGCCACTGGGCCATGTAGGCTGGGGTCCTGAGAACTCCTTGGAGCCTCTCTTTTCAGGGTAAGGAGGGAACACAGTTCATCTGGAGCCCTGTGGCCACATGGAGAGTGCAGGAGGCTAGGGGGAGACATTCAAGAAAAGCAGGAGCCATGGATCCTGTCCCTGAGATTTGGTGCCCACCCCCGGAGACAAACCAGACACACCCAGGGGAGATGCTGGCCTGGGCGGTGCCTGCTGCATGGGGTGGCCCAGGAAGGCAGCGGAAAGTGGCGGGGTCTGAACTGGGCCCTCACAATGTGTCCTGCAGCCCTGTGCCCTTGAACCCATTCAGGGCCCCTCTGGAAGCCACTGCTCTCTTGGGTCAGGTGGCTGGGAGGAGTCACCAGAGCAGACCTTACAGAGCCTGGCTTGGGGCAGGCCACAGGGGGACAATGCATGGGGCCCCAGCCCCCTGGGTGCCCAGTGTTGGGCAGGCACAGGTAAGGTGTGAACTCTTGCCCTGCCCATTCCTGGTTGGGTTTCCTTGGCCGGGACTGCACCCCACCCAGGGCCCTCACTCAGCCTGGCCATGGTGCTGAGCTTCCGCAGGCAGGGATTGGCAGCCTCAGCGGAAGTGCCTCCTGGCCCCAGCACACAGGCTTCATGGAGTTCACAGAGATGTGTATTGTAAGAAACTGCATGCATTTCAAAAAGTCCTGCATTCAAATAAAACTTAACCTTTTCATTTCATTTCATTTTCTATGAACTTAGAAACTTTTTTTTAAAAGATTTATTTATTTAGCCGGGCGCCGCAGCTCAATAGGCTAATCCTCCGCCTTGTGGCACCAGCACACCGGGTTCTAGTCCTGGTCGGGGTGCCAGATTCTGTCCCGGTTGCCCCTCTTCCAGGCCAGCTCTCTGCTGTGGCCAGGGATGCAGTGGAGGATGGCCCAAGTGCTTGGGCCCTGCACCCCATGAGAGACCAGGAGACGCACCTGGCTCTTGCCATCGGATCAGCGTGGTGCGCCAGCCGCAGTGCGCTGGCCGCGGCGGCCATTGGAAGGTGAACCAATGGCAAAGGAAGATCTTTCTGTCTCTCTCTCTCTCACTGTCCACTCTGCCTGTCAAAAAAAAAAAAAAAAGATTTATTTACTTATTATTTGAGAAGTAGAGTACAGAGCCAGAGTTACAGAGAGAGGGAGAGAGAGAGAGGTTTTCCATCCGCTGGTTCACTCCCCACGTGGCTGCAATGGCCAGAACTGGGCTGATCTGAAGCCAGGAGCCAGGAGCCAGGAGCTTCTTCCTGGTCTCCCATGCAGGTGCAGGGGCCCAAGGACTTGGGTCATATTCTGCTGTTTTCCCAGGAGCATTAACAAGGAGCTGGATCAGAAGTGGAGCAGCCAGGACATGAACCAGAGACCATATGGGATGCCAGCACTGCAGGCGGTAGCTTAGTGCACTCTGCCACAATGCTGGGTCCCCCCAAATTTTTTTTTTTTGATTAAAAATTTCTTTCTTTTTTTGACAGGCAGAGTTAGACAGTGAGAGAGAGAGAGACATACAGAAAGAGAGATAGAGAGAGAGGTCTTCCTTTCTCCGTTGGTTCACCCCCCAAGTGGCTGCTACGGCCGGCGTGTTGCGGCCGGCGCGCTGCACTGATCTGAAGCCAGGAGCCAGGTGCTTCCTCCTGGTCTCCCATGCAGGTGCAGGTGCAGTGCCCAAGGACCTGGGCCATCCTCCACTGCACTCCCGGGCTACAGCAGAGAGTTGGACTGGAGGAGGAGCAACCAGGACAGAATCTGGCACCCCGACCGGGGCTAGAACCTGGTGTGCCGGCGCCGCTGGAGGAGGATTAGCCTAGTGAGCCGCGGCGCCCAGCCAAAAATTTCAGCTTATTTATCTGAGAGACAGACAGACAGAGAAGGACAGATAGAGTTTGATCTCATCTGCTGGTTCACTCCCCAAATGCCCACCTCTGCTGGGACTGGGCCAGGCTGGAGCTGGAATCCAGAATCTCAATGTAGATCTCCCTAAGGGATCAGCAGGAACCCAATTACTTGAGCCATCACTGCTGCCTCCCCAGGTCTGCATTATCCAGGCATTGGACCCACAGTACTCCAGTGTGGGAAGTGGACATCTTAAATGCTAGGCTAAACACTCTGTGACTTGATTTTTAATTTTAATTGTATTTATTTGAAAAGGAGAGAGAGATAGACAGACAGACAGACATCTTCTATCAGCTGCTTCACTCCCCAAATGCCTGCAATAGCCAGGGCTGGGCTAGACTGAAGTCAGGAGCCTGGAACTCCATCTGGGTCTTGCATGGGGGTAATAGACCAAGTACTTGAGCCATCATCTGCTGTCTCCCAGGGTGGGCGTTAGCAGGGACATGGACCAGAAGCAGAGGTGGAACTCAATCCCGGGCACTGCAATAAGGGTTGCAGGTGTCCAAGGGGCAGCGTAACCTACTGCCTCACAGCCTCCCCTGCTTCCTGAACTTTGGGATGCTTTCTGGCATTCTGTAAATAGTTGGTACTATCTTGCTATTGCTGTCCTTGCAATAAGTGAATATTAATCTAAGAACCATTTGCTGCGAGTGGCACATTTGTTTCCAGTAAATGTTTGAGAGAGTGAGTGGAGGAGCTGAGATTTCAGGGTGAGCAGCAGGGTACCTGGGACAGGCAAGGCACAGCATGGACCAAGGAACTGAGGGCTGAGAATGGTGCAGAGGGCTGGGGCTGCAGGGCTGCGTGGGCACGGCTGACAGGGCAGGAGGCTTCCTCACTTCCCCTGTGCTTGTACAAGCTTGTGGCTCAGGCCATGTCTGGTGTCCCCTGGGGGCTGTGTACCCTGCCCCAACGTGGAGGCCCGGTGTGTGCTGTCGGCCCTCGGCCCCTTCCCTGCGAGTGTGTCCCGGCCGGCACAGTTCACGGAGGGTGCGCACCTGAAGCGAAGCCAAGTCTGAAAGGCAGGCTGCAGCCTGCTCATCTCCCGCCTGCCTGGCCGTTCTGCTTTCAGCAGTGGTGTTGAGATCCGGTGAGGGTTTGGGCAGTGGGCAGTGGGTAGCGGATAGCAGCCTCACACCTTCTCCAACCCCCGTGATTGTGGAAGTGGAGGAAGGGCCCGGAGAAGGCTCGGGCAGGGTGGCGTGTGGTCACTGCTGCTGTGTTGGTGGCCTTATGTACCCTTTCCCTGCTGATGCCTTTTGTCCTTTACCCTCCTGGGACCCCCCCCCCCGCACCCCTGCTGTGACCCCTGGTACTGAGGTGTCTGGGCTAGGGGAGCCGCCTGGGGGTAGAGAGGGAAGCAGACTTTGTTAAGGCACCCCTTGCTGCCTCTGGGGACCTTGTTCTATTTCCAGTCCCCACACTGTGAGGTTGCCACCCTGGCCACGCCCCTCTACAGCATGTTCGCTGTGAGCAAAGGAACAAGATGGGCAGCTGCGAGTTGGCCCAGCTCCGGGAATGGGCGGTCCCTTGCTTCCTCGGTGAAATGGGGGTCTTGAGGTTGACCTCGGCCCACTGTGCAGGGCAGGGCAACAGGGCTGCCCCCCGTCCTTCTCCCTGGACACTGGGGAGCCCGTGTTACCTCCTGGTTGCCTCTGTGGCAGCTAGAGCAGTTCAGAGTGTTGCACCTGACACATGCCGGATCCCCAGCTTGGCTGGCTCAGGGCTGCACTGCTGGATAGTTGAAAATGAACATTCTGACAAAAACTGCTCTGTGAGTGTTTCTAGTTCATAACTCCCCCTGTGTGGAAATTATCCAAATGGCATCAGCCACTGGACATGGTGCAGCCCCATATTGCTTAACCATGGGGTGTGTTTTGTTCCTTGTGTCGGCATCCCAGAGAGCCCTTGCACAAACCCAGAGGCTGCAGCCTGCTGCCCATGTGGCTGTCAGGTATCACTGGTTCTGTTGTTGGCTGAGACCTCATTCTGCGGTGCTTGCCTGTATACCTGCGGCGGAATATTACTTGGCCATAAAAAGGAATGAAATTCTGGAAAACGCTATGCACAGAGAGCCTGACAAATGTGACGCTAAGGGGGCCAGACATACAAGAGCCAAATACTGAGTGGCTGCACTATAAGAACCATCTGGAAGAGGCAGAGCCCTAGAGACAGGAAGGGCTGAGGCGGGGCAGGCAGCTGGAGGGAGAGCGGGGTGAGGCGTGGTGGCTCGAGTATGGGATTCCTTTTCGCGGTCAAGGAAACATTCTGTAATTAGACAGCAGTGAGGGTGGCACAACCCTGCGGGTACACTGGAAACCACTGGATTGTGGACTCGAAAATGGTGAGTTTTACTGTGTGTGAGTTGCATGTCCATTTTCAAAGGGAAGGGAGGGGGTGGGAAGGAGGCTGTTAGCCTTGTCCCCACGGTCCCCTGTAACCCCTCCCCTCCCCAAGGCTGCCTGGAGCATCCTTCCTGGTTGCTACTATAGGCTGTAGGAGCTCTAAAAATAACTGGAGTGGAAGGAGACTGTTTAATGACAGAGTAAATAATTACATTAAGGGTGCGAGTACGGAGGGGAGCTGAGTAAATCACTTTAGAGGGAGCTGCAGCCTGCAGCCCACTCCAGCCCTTTATCAGCCGATTACATCCTCCCGTGGACTTGCGGTAATTGATGGCGGGCAGAGGGCCCCCGTGGCGGCGGGGGCTTCGGGGCGCGGAGGGGCGAGGCTCTCCTGAGCTCAGGGCTCAGGGTTCCCCTCTCCACCTTGCCATCTGGGTCTAGTGGGTCTGATGCTTCTGGGAGGAAGGGGCTTCCTGGGCTCCTGAGGGCACCCAGTGAGCGTGTAATAGATCCTGGTAAGGAGCAGATCTGGGACAGTGACTGGGGATAGTGGGCATCAGGTGCTTTCTGGTGGTATTTGCGGGGGGGTGGTGTCCTGGTATCTGTTGAGGGGGCCAGTGCCAGGCAGATCCCAGCTCCCAGGAAGTGGCAACTCTGGAGCAGGAGGGCTGTTTGGTGCACCACCCCCTTTCCCTGCAACCTGACAAGAAGCCCCTTGTTACTCCCTTCCTTCTAGCTGGGGCCCCACCCTGTCCTCAGTGAGGCCTGGCTGGCGGCAAGCTGCTACCCGGGTGCCCTCACTCCTGTCCCCAGGCCTGTGCCCGCCCGTCAGTCCTGGAGGCTGGACAGGCACCACACTTTGCAGGGTGCCCTGCTGGGGCCACTCATCATGCATCAGGACACAGGAAGGTGGCAGCCCCTGGCCTGAAGGGCAGCTGTCCTCCAAGGGAGCATAGTCAGGATGCTGGGTTGGGAGGGGACAGAAACCCACCCAGCCTCTCCGAGCTGCGTGGAGGTCCTGGCCTCCGTAGTGGAGAAACTCAGGGTTAGATTTGCCTTTAGGACAAGACCACATGTGAGGGCTGCGGTGTTGTTGCTGGTGCACAGTTTCTGTCTGTGCCCTGGGCTGGTGTCCAGGTGGGGCCAAGTCGCTGCAGGTGCATGTGGCCCTGGGTTCATTGCAGGTGACGTGAGCAGAAGGGCGAGGAGCTGCTCAGTGTCCAGGTGTGGCCCCGGGAACCAAATGACCCCAGCTGCTGTGACCAGGCCAATGCTGAATTCTCCCACTCCTATGACATGGTGGTCATTTAGCCTCTGCTCCTCGGGGGCTGTGCGTGGGACGCTGAGCAGGCCAAGTGCAGACGTGCCCCGCTCCCTGGGTGACCAGTCTGCAGGAGGAGTGGGCACCACACTGCGGACACTTGCTGGTGGCTGTTGGGTCAGAGCTTTCAGAAGCAGTGAGGACTCTGGTCACTCGGTCCCTGGGCCTCGTGCTTTGCGCTTAGCCTGCAGTGACCTGGCCTGCTCCCCTTCCCTAGTTGGTCTTTTGAGCTCCCCGGCAAGGAACGTAAAGTACCCCTGAGAGGGGCCAGATGAGAGGACATGCCAGAAGGGTCCAGGGTGGCTCAGCTGAGAAGCGGGTTCCCTGTAGGGCATAAGCAGAGGCCTGTGGGTGGGGTGAGAGGGGACGCTGTGGGCAGGGCAGAGGCCTGGTATGAAGCGGAAGGAGCAGAGAGGCAGTTGGATGCCCTGCAGAGGAACCTGGGCTGTGGGGCATGGGGAGCCATGGACAGGCATTGAGCAGGGAAGTCCCTTAGGAGGGACTCGTCTTTTTGCTGATGGGCTTGAAGACTCAGACACACGGAATGCAGGTGATTCTTGCTGGATTCCTTTGCTTTTCAGGTTATTTTTTTTTCCTCTGGGTGTTCTCTCTCTCTTAAAGATTTATTTATTTGAAAGGCAGAGTTACATAGAGAGACACAGAGAGAGGTCTTCCATCCACAGTTCACTCCCCAGTTGGCCACAACGGCTGGAGCTGGGTCAATCTGAAGCAGGGAGCCAGGAGCTTCCTCTGGGTCTCCCACGTGGGTACAGGGGCCCAAGGATTTGGGCCATCTTCTGCTGCTTTCTGAGGCCATAGCAGAGACTGGATTGGAAGTGGAGCAGCTGGGACTCAAACCGGCACCCATATGGGATGCTGACACTGCAAGGGCAGCTTTACCTGCTATGCCACAGCGCCGGCCCCTGCTTCTTTCTCTTTTCTTCCACAAATATTTGTTGAAGACCTCCTGTGCCTTGGGCGATGTGCTAGCTACCTGCAGCAGCAGGGAATATGCAGGCCAGGTCCCCTGCTCCTGGCACTGATGTCGTAGTCAGGGAGACGCAGGTGAGCCCTCAGCTCAGCCTCCATGGACAGAAGAGTTCTGTGACATGGGCCTTCTCGCAGGAGACACAAGTGCTGGCAGTCTGGCCTTCCCCAAGATAGGCACGCGGCTCCCAGGGATGTGATGTCACCGCCTTGCCCAGTGCTGGCTCTGCACCATGGGGAACGGCTCCCTTAGCTGGGCAGAGAGCAGAGACTCATCCCTGAGCCGGCTGCAGCAGAAGCCCAGGATGGCCTGGGGCAGGGCTGCAGAGCCCCGTGTGCCTGTGCCGTGCACCGGGAGCCAGCCCCTCGTGTCCTTGACCTTCACCTGGGAGCAGCCACGACTTCTTCCTAAGGCTGTGCTTAGGGCTGAAGCTGGGACGCAGGCAGGGCCATCCTCACAGGGGCTTCTGCGGGACCGACTTTGGCACCAGCGGGAGGGGGACCACGCTGTCCTCTGGGGCTGTCTCTGGCTCTCTCACCATCCTCCACATCCTTGGGGAATCGTTGCGGACCCTGTGGTCTCTGTCTGGGGACATTGACCTTGCTGGTGCCTCAGGCTCCTGGGAGCCCCCATCTCCTGTCCTCACCGCGATATGTAGGCCTTGTGCCTGTGTTGGTGGAATTTGCCTGGCTAAGGCATATTGTTCAGAGCTTTGCACCTCTGTGGCTGCCAGGTGAATGCTCACCTGTCTGTGAGTTCTGGTCTCCCCTTTTTAAAGATTGATTTTGGAAAGCAGAGTTAGAGAGAGGGAGAGAGATAGAGATCTTCCATCTGCTGATCCACTACCCAGATGGCCACAATGACCTGGGCTGATCCTGGCTGAAGCCAGGAGCCAGGAGCTTCTTCTGGGACCCCCATGTGGGTGCAGGGGCCCAAGCACCTGGGCAATCCTCTGCTGCTTTTCCCAGGCCACAGCAAGGAGTTGGATCAGAAGAGGAACACTGGGACATGAACTGGTGTCCCTGTGGAATGCCAGCACTGCAGGTGGTGGCTTTACCCGCTATGCCACAGCACCAGCCCCTTGTTCTCCGCTTTTTACGCCTGGGGAATAAAGTGCAATTAAGATGACAGTCCTGTGTGTGTCACTGTGTCACCAGGCCCCGGTAAGGCATGGGGCCCTGGCTATGAGTGGAAGCTTTATCGGGCAGGGCCGTGGGTTCAGCCAGCCTGGGATGCCCTGGAGGGTGGTGACACCCTGGGGACAGCTGTGGAAGGCTCCCGTGGAGCTCTCAGTGTGGCCTTAGGGTGCCTGAACATCACCAGCGCTGACAGAGCATCCAGGCGGGGCTGCGGGCAGTCCCAGATGTTCCTGTGCCCCTCCCCTGGGAGGAATCAGAAACTTCTGGGAACTTAAAAAAGCAAAACCAAACCAGAAAGCCCGAGTGCCTGCTTCCCTGGCTGTGATTCCAGGCGCTCCTCTGTTGCTTTGGGGCTGGGAGGAGGGCATGAACAGCCTTTGAAAGCTCTTCCCAGAGGAAGTGGGGGTGGGGTGGGTGCCATGTGGACACCCCCTCCACCCCCTCTTGATCCCGTGTGTGGCTGCCACATGTCCTCGAACACTCTCATCCCAGAAGCACACAGTGGAGCAGTCTGACTCCCCCCGGCTGCCTGTGCTCAGCAGGGAGAGGGCCACGCCCTGCCTGTGCAAGAATCTTCCAGCTGGGTGGCTGCCCCGCACAGGGGGCGCCACCCCCAGTCTGCTGCACCCTGGAGGTGGCTTTGCTCTTGTAGCTACGCCTGGTCCTCCCTCTGCAGGTGCCCTCTCCGCTCTGGGCCCCGTACTGCCCACTTTGCCTCCACCTCCTGCCTCGTCCCCACCAGCCCGACGCCCATCCCAGGTGCACTGGAAAAAAAAAAAATTGGGGCCAGCATTATGGCTTGCTGGGCTAAGCCACCACTTGCAATGCTGGCGTCCCCTATCAGAATGCTGATTGCGATCCCAGCTGTGGATGTTGATTCAAGTACTTGAACCCCTGCCACCCCCCCCCCGGGGGGGGGACGACTCTGGAGGGGGTTCTTGGTTCCTGGTTTTGGCCAGGTCCAGCCTTGGCCGTGGTGGCTATTTGGGGAGTGAACCAGCCAAGGGAAGATTGCTCTCTCTCTTTCTGACGCTCTGCCTTTCAAATGAATAAATAAATAATTTTTTTTCCATATCCCTGATCCACACAGGATCTAATTAGCTTATTCCCAGTGATATCAGATATAAATTGCACTGAATGTAGCCGGGCAGGTGGCTCCCTGCTTGGGGCATCGGCTGACATTTCTGAGCCATCAGAATTCATCCTGATTGATAGAACCATCCACAGGGACACAGGGAAGGAGGTACAGACCTCTCTGGTCTCTGAGTGGCAGCCGCTGTGGGTTCCTGCTCAGATCCCGGGCCTGTGTAGTACACACAGCCCACTTCCTGTCTCCAGCACTGGGATTCAGATCTGAGGGTCTTCTCTTTCCATCTGTTCTGAGCATTTGGATATTGAACCAGCAGATGGAACGTTTTGTGTGTGTGTGTGTGTGTGTCTCTCAAATGAATACTTTAAGGATTGATTGATTGATTGATTGATTTGAAGGCCCACAGAGAGAGACGGAGGGGGTGCCTCTTCCATCTACTGGTTCACTCTTCAAATGGCCACAGCAGCCAAGGAGCCAAAGCCAGGAGCCCTGGACTCCCATCTGGGTTTACCACGTGGGTTGCAGGGGCCCAAGCACTTGGGCCATCCTCTGCTGCTTTCCCAAGTGCATTAGCAGGGTGCTGGATCAGAAATGGAGCAGCCAGGACTCCAGCCAACTCTCCTGCTATGCTACAATGCTGGCTCCAAGTTTTAAGAAATTTTACGCATTTGGAGCTGGTGCTGTGGTGTAGAGGGTAAAGCTGCCACCTGCAGTGCCAGCATCCCATATGGGCGCTGGTTCAAGTATCAACTGCTCCACTTCTGATCCAGCTCTCTGCTATGGCCTGGGAAAGCAGTAGACAATGGCCCAAGTCGTTGGACTCCTGCACCCGCATGGAGTCCCGGAAGAAGCTCCTGGCTCCTGGCTTCAAATACGTGCCGCTCCAGCCATTGCAGCCAATTGGAGAGTGAACCAGCGGATGGAAGACCTCTCTCTCTCTCTCCTTCTCTCTGTGTAACTCTGTAATTCAAATAAATAAATAAATCTTTAAAACATTTTATGTATTTATGATAGAGGGTGATACGAGAGAGATAGGCAAGCCGAGCTGTCATCTGCCAGCTCACTGCCCCCAAATGCCCACATCAGCTCCAGGCCTGGGCCGAGGAATGCAACCCAAGCCTCCCACGTGGGTGACAGGAACCTAATCCTCACCATCCTTGCTGTCCCTGGGAGAACCGGAAATGGAAGTCAGGTGGTAAGATGGCGCGTGCAGGTGTCTTCACCGCCAGGTTCGGTGCCCTCTCCCAAGGTCAGGGTTTGTTGAGGTGGAGAGCACAGGCTCAGAGGTTGCTTCCTGGGCCTGCGGGTCGTGGAGACCCCACACGGGACAAGTTGAGACAAGGGCGTGCTTTTCTGAGGACTGTCCAGTGCCAGGGCCCAGGGGGCCGGTGCAGGGGGACTGTGATGGCTCTCCCAGCTGGCTCTTGGAACATGGAAGCGACTTCAGCGCCCGAGGCTCAGGGATGAGCCTGATTTATGAGCAGTCACTGGAAATATATACAGTGGTATGAAAGCCTCGCCATCCGGCGAGCGCTCCCAGGCCGTTGTAAAGATAAAAGTAACAGCAGTTTGCAGGCCGCTTAAACCCTTACCTTTGGGCTATAGATGGGTCCGTGCAGACAGTAAGTCTTTAGTGGAAATGTTTATTCGTAAAAAACACGATGAAGCCCTGGAGAGAAAACGCCCCGGCCTTTATGACCGTGTGGTCCAACCAGCTGCCGGCAGACCTGGTCCAAAAATTGGGGTGGGGTGAGACTTGAACCTGACCTGCTGCCTTCCAGACAGCATTGCTGTCCCACCCGCTCCCTTCCTCCACCTGCCCCATCCATCGAGGGAGGCCCGTATTGCTCCCTGTCTGGCTTTGCTGCCTGCTGTGGCTCCCAGGTCCCTGGGAACAGATACATAGGGCTTTCCCTGGCCCCCAGAGCTCTGGGGAGCTGGGAGAGCTGCCTGCAGCCTCCACTCCACAGACCAACGGGGGCCTGATGCCAGTGGTTCCCAAAGGTTTTGGTTCCTGGACTCCTGTATGTTTAAACGTTGCCAAGGAAACCCCAAACTCTTTAGCTTACACAGTTCTGTCCATTGTTCTTTACCTACAGGGGAAAATTTGTAAGTATTTTCTTTTAAAGTTCATTTGAAAATAATAATGATCAACCCAGTTTTTTAAATAAAAAAAAAAAAAGACTATTCTGCAGAATAAAAAAAAGGTTAATGAGAAGAGTGGGAATGTTCTGAAACTCTGTAGACCTCTATAAATGTCTGGTTTTAGGGGTGGGAACCCTTTATTTCTGCCAAGGGCCACTTGGAGATTTAGAGCATCACTCACAGGCCACACAAAATTACCAACTTGAAAATTAGCCTTGGGGCCAGCACTGTGGCTTTTCGGGTAAAGCCTCTGCCTGCGGTGCCGGCATCCCATATGGGCGCCGGTTCGAGACCCGGCTGCTCCACTTCTGATCCAGCTCTCTGCTATGGCCTGGGAAAGCAATGGAAGATGGCCCAAGTCCTTGGGACCCTGCATGCCAAGCACGAGACCCAGAAGAAACTCCTGGCTTCGGATTGGCACAGTTCCGGCCATTTCGGCCATCTGGGGAGTGAACCATCAGATGGAAGACCTCTCTCTCTCTCTCTCTCTCTCTGCCTCTCCTTCTCTCTCTGTGTAACTCTTTCAAATAAATAAATAATAAAATATTAAAAAATAAAAAATTAGTCTTTTCCCATTCTGCCTGCAGCTGGCTGAGCAAGGCCGGAGCAGATGATTCCTCGGCTGCATGCTCCCACTGCTGGGATTCTCCTGTCTACTTCTGCCCTTAATCCCTTGCACTATGCTGTACATTTTAGTTTTTAAAGAAAGATTGATTTATTTGTTCAAAAGGCAAAGTGACAGTGGAGGAGAAGCAGAGAAGAGGGGGAGATAGAGAGACAGAGAAAGAGAGAGGGGGAAAGAGGTTTTCTATTTGCAGGCTCACTCTTCAAAGTGAGCAACAGCCAGGGCTGAACAAGGCCAAATCCAGGAGCCTGGAACTCCATCCGGATCTCCCATGGGGGTGGCAGCAACCCAAGCCTTTGAGCCACCATCTGCTGCCTCCCAGACACATTAACAGGAAGCTGGGTGGGAAGCAGAGTAGCCAGGATTTGAACCGGCTCCCTGACAGTGAGCTATGGGTGTCCCAGGCAAGCTGCTGCTCCCCAACGCCAGCCCTGTGTTTTTGTTTTTTTGGATGAGGTCCTTGTGGTGGTGGTTGCTGCTGCCCTGGTGTTGTTAATGCCCGTCCCATGGGTGGCAGGTGGCACGGAGGAGTCTCGGGCTACAGATCAGGCTGTCCTGCCTTTCCAGCCTTATGGACACCAAATGGCCACAGGCTTTTGTGTAGCCCCCCCCCCCTTTTTTTTTAAAGATTTTTATTTATTTGAAAGGTAGAGTTACAGAGAGGCAGAGGCAGAAAGAGAGAAATCTTCCATCTGCTGGTTCACTCTCCAATTGGCTGCAATGGCTGGAGCCAGGCCAATCCAAAGCCAGGAGCCAGGAGTTTCTTCCGGGTCTCCCAGGCAGGTGCAGGGGCCCAAAGACTTGGTCCATCTTCTACTGCTTTCCCAGGCCGTAGCAGAGAGCTGGATCAGAATCAGCACCCATATGGGATACCAGCACAGCAGGTGGCAGTTTTACCTGCTATGCCACAGCGCCATCCCTGAAGACTGGGGTTTAATGGGGCCCTGGGTCCAAGTCCCTGCTTCTCTCCTCTGTCCCTTCCTGGAGGAAGTGACCCTTGGCCCTGAGCTTGCATCTGGTGGAGATCAGAGTGCTTGAACCCTGGCAGACAGTTGATGAGAAGAGCCAGAATCCCCCCGGGGCTCAGCCTGCATCCCCAGCACTGCCCTGGGCCCGCAGGCTTGGGTCTGCTACCACGAGGCCAATGGGGCTGTGCAGGACTTTGTTCTTCCATGCTAGGAGAAATGTCCAGGGAGAAAGCAGCTTCTGCCTCTCGGAGCCATGCCTGGGAGGCAGAGTGGCCGAGCCAGTGGCTTGCAGCAGAACTTAAATGGTGTGTGCTGACCCGTTCCACTGGCCAGGCCCAGACTGCTATGCGTGCTGAGCAGACAAAGCCCAGAGCCAGGGCTGCCAGAGCCAGGCCAGGCTCTGGCCTCAGCCAAGTGCGTTCAGGGTGGGGGCTGGGCGCCACGGGGAAGAAGCATGGAGTGTTTTGCTGCAGAATTTGGTAACACACTCTCACTATCTGCTCCTCTGCCTGCTCCCCACACCCTACCCTGAGTAGCCAGCCTTGTGAGTTCCTCTGAGCCCCCCTGGAGGAACCCTGGGACCCCCCCCCCCCAACCTGCCCCCGCCATGCCCCAGTGCTGGCTCCCCATCAGGCCCTCTGCCTCTCCAAATCCCAAGGCTCCTTCAAGGCCAAATTCAATCAGTCGGTTCTGTTTAATTCAAAAAGCATTTCGATGTTTATGGAAGGCCTGCTGGTTCACGTGTTGCCAAGGCCACCCAGCTATTAAGTGGCTTAGGCAGGATCTGAACTTGAGTCTGTCTGGCCCCTAAGCTCAGGCACCTCTTCCTCCCCACCTCCCCCAAAGCCCCTCCCTCCTCTCACCTGCTGATAACCTGAGTGACCACACCCCCTGCCTTCAGAAACTCACGCCCACTTTGGGTCTCTGTCAGAATCATTTTTCTGCAACCTAGTGCTGGGCCCTGTGGGTTTTGGGGCATGGGTTTCTTGGCTGAAGTTGGTGGGTGGGGTGCCTGCCTTTTAGGGGTGAGTGGCTTCCGGTGGGTGTGGTTTGTGGTGCACTTTGGAAGTCCTGGTTGACGGAGTGCTGATGACAGTGCGTCTGTGTTCTCTGTCCCTTTCCCCCTGCCGTCCTGCCATCAGCTGCTGGTCCCAAAGGCAGGCCCAGAGAATTCCAGAACACGAGCCTCCTTCTCAAGAATAGGAGACTTGAGGACTTTGCAGTAGGCCTTTGCCAGTTCCTGGGCCGGTCACCATGCTGGGGAAAGTACCCCAACCCTCCAAGTTGCCAGGGAGAGGCACCGACGAGCTCAGGGACAGCATCTCAGTGTGGTGTCCATTCCAGGAGGGGTCATTTCCAGATACTGCTTCCTGTCCCTGGGCGTAGAGAGGCAAGGAAGGCTTCTGGGAAGAGGCATGTCTGAGCTGGGTGTTGAGGGATGAATAGGAGTTCACAGGGCAGCAAGGTGGGGGCATACAGAACAGAACAGGGGCCTTGGCAGAGGACTGGGCGGCAGCTATTCCTGAAGTCTCTGTGCCCGGAAGGCTGGGGATGCAAGGCCCTGGTGGATCCCTTCTGCCCTCTGTCTGACTTCCTTGTGGCTGAGCCCGAGCTGTCTCTGGCTGCCTGGGATTCAGGACAGTGACGTGAGGGTGGGCTCTGGGGTCAACATCTCTTCCCCACACCCACCCCGCTAGCGCTTACGTCTGCTCCAACCTCTCAGCTGCTGCCCTCGCCTTAGCTGTCTTCCCCTGGGCCTCCGCTCCGGGGGCCCTGTTCCGGGGGCTGTGCGTGTGCGTCTCCATGGGCCGCTGGAGTTGTCTGGAAGCTGGAGAGGGTTAAAGCCCCACACCAGCTGGTGAGCATTAGTTCCCGGTCTCCGGCGACAACGTCAGAGACTGATGCAGGAGGCAGAGGGGAGCTGGTGGCAGGAGGAGGCGGGGAGCGGCCACGGGCTCTCCGGGGTGGGCTCCTGGCCTGGGACCCTACCCTGGCACCCCCAGGTAGGCTGGTGGCAGGCAGGGGTGTCCCAGAGACGATCGAGACCAGTAGGTGCGTGTGTGTTTGGGGCACCCCTTCTCTTTGAGAGTTTGCTTTGGGGGCCCAAACTTGAGTGCCCTTCTTTTGAAGGGGCTGGGGGTGGGGGTGCTGTTTCCTTCAACAGACTCTTGGGAGGCCCCAGGGCAGTGGCAGGAGGCAGGGGCAGCCTTGGGGTCTCTAAGGAGGTGCCCTGGTCTGCCCGGAAGCTCCAGTGCATGTTTGCCCAGGAGGCGTGCAAAGGGGATGCTGTGTGCCGACTTGGTGGCCAGGGTGCGGCTTCCCCATGGTTTCAGAGGCTTTACCCTTGGTGCGGCCACCACCACGAGGTGGGGGACAGCATCTCTGGAAGATGAGGATACCAGGGTGGGGGGCTTGTGGGTGGCAAGGTGCAGACCGACCCGGGAGGAGGAATCCAGCTGTGGGGGCTTCTCCGGCAGAGTTTTTGGGGATGGGGAAGGCTAGCAGGCGATGTGTTTGTCTATTTTGATTGCGTATTGGGAGGGAAACAGTATCCAAGTTAGGCATGTGCTGATGGTCAGCTGAGCAGCCCTGAGAAGGGTGATTGGCCTCAGCCCCTGCTGGGTGAGAGCTGAACATGTGGGGATGGGGAGGGAGGGCTGGGTGGGCCCTGTGGCGGGGGCACTCGCGCTGTCTGGGACGTGTAGCCTGCTCTCCCTCCTTGCCCTTCCTCCTTTCCAGGGGAGGGCCTGTGTGGCTGCCGGCTATAAAAGACTACATCGTCTGTCCCCACCAGCCCTTTGGAAGATTGCCCAGCCTGTGCTGCCACCAGCAATCCCATGTCACAGACGGGCAAGCTGAGGCTGTTTCCCATGAGGTGGCCCAGCTGGTCTCGCCGGCCATTTCCTATCTTTGAATCCATGTGGTATCGGGAATGGGGCTGGTGGTTCCAGCCCTGGTTGTGTCTCATGCCTCGGTGGCTGAGACCCCAACCAGTGGGCTATGTTCAGGTTCCTGCTCGGCCAGTGAGTGACTTGGCTTCTGGAATGAGTGACTTGGCTTCTCGGGGCCTGTAAACACGCGACAGTGCAGGGTTTATGGCAGGGGTTAGAAAAGCAGTTATCAGCCAAGCGCCTGGCACGGGCCTTGCAGAGGACAAAGTCGGAGCATGCCCGTGGATGGGACTGGGGCTGCCTAGCCCCTGTGTCCCCCTGATCCTGACCCTGCAGAGGGCTCCCTGGCACACATGCCATAGTTACTGCCAAGTGAGTGGGAGAGAGAGAGAGAGAGAGAGAGAGAGAGCGAGCGAGAGCGCTCGCCCACCTGCCCCTTGTCCAATGCTGATGCCGATAAGGATGGCAAACGGAGGTGCTTGTGCAAATGACAGGCTTGCTTTTCTTATTTGAATCATTCAAGTGAGCAAAGATTTGGTGCATGCAGAAAAGCACAATCAATAGGATTGTGTTCTGGGGTAATTGTCATTCCTGTTAGCATAGATCTTTTTCTCAAGATTTACTTTATTTATGTGCAAAGCAAAGTCACAGATACACACACACACACAGAAAGAGACTTCCCATCTTCTGGTTCATGTTCCAGATGGCCATAATGACCGGGGCTGGGCCAGGCTGAAGCCAGGAACTCCATCCGTGGGTGCAGGAGCCCAAGCACTTGGTCCTTCCTCCGCTGCTTTCCCAGGTGCATTAGCAGGGAGCTGGATCAGAAGTGGAGCAGCCGGGACTGAAACCAGCACTCAGATGGGATGTGGGTGCCACAGGCAGTGGTTTCACCCGCTGTACAGCGTGTATTTGTCCATGCCTTCTTTTCCTTTCCCAATGATAGTTCAGTTAAGGGAATTAGAAGCTAAACAAAACAAAGAAATAACTCCCAGGGCTTTTGGAATTCAGAGCGTCAGAGGAAATGGTATGCACAGAACGAATGTGATGTTAAGCCTGCATCTGATTCTGTTTTAAATACATTCTCAACCCATCTTCTGCCTCTTGCCTTGCCCCGGAGTTCCTTCTTGTCCCTCGGTGGGGCATCTCCATGGAACGGTGGAGGGGAGTGGCAGGCGCTGAGGATGTCGGGGAGACACTGGGGCAGGTGCACGCTGCATCTGTGCACAGAGGTGGGCTTCCCAGGGGCGCTCTGCTCCTGCCCCCGCTGGTGCCCCGCGCTTCCCAGGCGAGCCAGGCTATGTTTGACATGCAGCGGGCGCGCGCCGTCTTTGGTATGCCGTTTGGTCCCTGGACTTAATGAGTTCTTCAGGGACGCTGCACTGTAGCTAAAGATCATTTACCTGAATTGCTTTTTAATTTCTGCCATGGGAAGCTGCCCCAGTGCAGGATAATTACATTGTAATTTACAGCAATCCCAAATCTATAAATTTCGCTGTGGGGGGGGGAGGGGCTGCAATTGTATGGGAGCTGAGAGAAGGGCACCCCGCCCTCCCCTTACATCCACCCCAGGCATTGTGAAATTAACCTGCATTTCTGAGTGCGAGTCACAGTCACCGGGCAGGTGTGGGAGAAGCCGAGGGAGGGCCGCTTCTTGCCCCGTAGGTGCCGCTGTGTGTTTAACGCCAGGGAGTGTTTGGTTCCAGGGAAGGGGGAATGGGTGATGTCACAGCCTCTGACCTGCGGGCTTACAGCACTTCTGCTGTGGGACACAGGGAGCCTCCTGGAGCAGGTGGCCAGGAGTGTGGGATGCCTGGCGTTGGAGGGCAGTACTCCCTGGAGCTGTCGATGGGCCGGCTCACAGGGTGTTACTGGGTTGATGAGAAACAGACGCCTTGGGGGAGGATCCCAACAAGAAGGGGACAGAGGGGCAGTGCCTCTGAGGGTAGGAGGGGCCTCCCCTCATATGGCCAGCACAGGATGCCCTTGGTTTTCCCGCTTGCCGTGTCGCTCACTGAATTCCCTGAAAAACCATGCACAGGGCAGAGTCATTCATACCCTAACCGATGCTGAGACTGTTCGTGGAATTCTGGGGTGAACGCAGTTTATTTCACAAAGAAGAAAAAAAATTGGCTTTTCTGATAAGTTGGCTTCCAGGAATCGAACTGTTCGTATCTGGGTCAGTTTCCTTTGGGAAAATTTCCTTTAGGAAGTGGGGTGAGGCATAAATTTGCAGCAAGCCTAGGAACCTAGGTTCAGAGAGGTTAAGTCACTGCACCTCACAGAGCACGTGGGAGATGAGGTACACCGGTAAACTCTGAGTGGAGGGCAGTCAGGTGGGGCACTGACCAGAGTGACAGGGAGGCAGTGGCGGGGGCAGTGTGTCATCGTGATTGCTGCTGTGGCTGTGTGTGGTGGTGCCCCTGGCCCGGGCCCCTCCCTCACACACATGGTCCCCCGGGCTCCTTGTGCCCTGATGCCTGTTACCCTGTCCTTTGCCACCATCTCCAGGAAGCCTTCCTTGATCACAACCCTCCCTTCCGCAGCCAGCAGAGCCTAGCGTGGCTCGTGTCTGATGACTTGTCCGCCCCCATGAGTGGGCGGTGTGCTGTCCCCTGGGCCGAGTCCTGCTGGCCAGATGTTTGGAGAACTGGGTGAGAGATCACAGGGATGTCTCTTCCTGTGTCTGCTGCTGCACAGATAGGCTCAGAGCTGTGCGCACCAGCTGTGGCCCAGCGGTGTCCCAGGGAAGACCAGGATGCAGGGGTTGGGGGGAGGGATGCTCTCACTGCTGGGCATGATGGGGGGCCGCCTTTGTTATGACACAGGAGAGCCTGGGGCAGCAGCCAGGCCTTGTCCAGAGGTAGCCATGGTCAGCCCGGCTGGGTGTGGGTGGGAGCTGCAGCCGGCATCTAGCATATTTGCATGCACTCAGTCTAACCTTCAGCTCAGGGCCGAGAGACTGGGACCAAGGGAGACGGAATGCATCTCCGCGGAGAGGAGATCCCTGGCTCCCGAGGAAGTGTCCTGGACCTGGCTAGCCTGTCGCCCTCAGCAGCTGGGATTCCCTCATGTCCCTGTTTCTCAGAACAGGAACCTAGAGACCCAGGGAGAGCAGCTGTGGTCACGCAGATGGGGAAAGCAGATCGAGACCCAGGCCCGCTGGGTTCCACAGCCCATGCCTGTTAGCCTCCATTTGAGGGGGTGCCATTTGAGAGGCAGGCAGTTCAGTCCCTCCACCTTTGTACTGGACACCTGCGCCCCATGTCCCGGCCACAGGGTGCCGCAGTGACTCCCAGGACCAGTGGCAATGCCAAGGTGTCCTCTAGGCATGGCTGTGTCCTCAGCTCCTAAGACACGCCCTGTTGGGAGTCAGGGATAGATGAGTGGCCTCCTAGGAGGTGAGCCAGCATCCCCTGGCTAGGACCTTGGTGAGGGCTCAGTGGGGATTCACACCCACCAGGATGGCTGCTGTCAGAACATCTGCAGAGAATACAAGAGAGCCACTGAGGATGGGGAGGCATTGAAGGTCCAGGGCAGTGCTGCTGGGAGTGCAAACAGCAGTGTGATGGTTCCTCAGGCAGTGACATGTGGGGCTCGCACCATGGCGCAGCGTGCTAAGCTGATGTTTGTTGTGCTGCATCCCGTGTGGGCACTGTTTCAAGTCCTGGCTGTTCTACTTCTGATCCAGCTCCCTGGGAAAGCAGTAGAAGATGGCCCAAGTGCTTGAGCCCTGTACCCACATGGGAGACCCAGATGGAGTTCCTGGCTCCTCCTGGCTTCGGTCTGGCCCAGCCCTGGCTGTCAGGGCCATCTGGGGGAGTGAACCAGCAGAAGGAAGATCTCACTTTCTGTTGCTTCCTCTTTCTGTGACTCAACATGGCATAAAGTTGCCATGGGACCCAGCAATTCTTTTTTTTTTTTTTTTAAAGATTTATTTATTTATTTGAAAAGTAGAGTTACAGAGAGGCAGAGGCAGAGAGAAAGAGAGAGAGAGAGAGAGAGAGCAAGGTCTTCCATCTGCTGGTTGACTCCCCAAATGGCCACAATGGCTGGCGCTGCACCTATCCCAAACCAGGAGCCAGGAGCTTCTTCTGGGTCTCTCACGCAGGTGCAGGGGCCCAAGGACTTGGGCCATCTTGCATTGCTTTCCCAGGCCATAGCAGAGTTGGGTCAAAAGTGGAGCAGCCGGGACTCAAACTGGTGACCATATGGGATGCTGGCACTGCAGACAATGGCTTTTCCGGCCACACCATAGCACCGGCCCCCTGCTCCCAGCAATTCTGTGTGTGGGTGTTCAGTCCTTCGCCTTATCTGTCGCATGAGTTCCAAGTCTGCCAATGGACACCTGCAACAGTGGATGGTCTGAGCCCTACCTGTGTTATGTTTTCTTAAACAGATGCACCTATCATAAAGTCTAACTTACAAATTAGGCTCAGGAAGGGATTATGGTAACTACTAAGGAAATACAACAGCTGAAATCATATACTATAGTAGAAGATATTTCCAACCAATGGGTTTTGATTTTGATTTCTGGAATTTTCCATCACCTCTTCCTGGACAGTGTGGTTGACTGTGGGTTATTGAGGCCCTACCTTCGGGGAGATTTCTATAAAGAAAGGCACACAGGGACTTGGAGAGACCTTGGTGCACCCCAGGTCATTGCAGCGTGGCTCACAGGGGCCACAGAAGGGGAGTAGGCCAGGTGTGTGCGGTGGATGAGTGGCTCCCCAGGGGTTGGCCCAGCTGGACTCAGGGACAGCACTCAGCATGGAGTCGGGGGGCACATTGGAGGACCCCTGAAGATGCTGTGCTCAGCGAAAGAAGCGAGACCCGAAGGTCCAGGTGCTGATTCTGCGCCTCACGTGGTCAGTCACCTGCATGGAGAGTGGAATCGCGCTTGCCAAGGACCAGAGGGAGGAAGGAACGGGGTGCAGAGCTGCAACAGAGCTCCAGGCTGTGCAGTGTGCGGAGATGGAGCAGTTCTGGAAGTGGATGGTGGTGGCGGCCGCACAGCCTCGTGCGTGTTTTGCAGGGGTGGGGAACGGTTGACTCGCAGGCCATTGGAGGCCCACAGAATCATTTGGTTTGGCCCTGCCCAGTAATGCTGGGGCCGGCGCTGTGGCATAGTGGGTAAAGCTACCGCCTGTGATGCCGGCATCCCATATGGGCACTGGCTCAAGTCCCAGCTGCTCCACTTCCAATCCAGCTCCCTGCTGGTGGCCTGGGAAAGAAGCAGAAGATGGCCCAAAGGCCCCTGCACCCACATGGGAGACCTAGATGAAGCTCCCGGCTCCTTGCTTTGCCCTGGCCCTGCCCTGGCTGTTGCAGTCAACTGGGGAGTGAACCAGAGGACGGAAGATATCTCTGTGAAGCAGCCGGGAATCGAACCAATGCCCATATGGGATGCCGGCACTGCAGGTGGCAGCTTTACGCACTAAGCCATAGCACTGGCCCCAGCAGGCTACTTCGTAAGTTAACAATTTTGTGTGGTTTGTAAATGATTTTATAAATATGCACATGGCCTCAGGCAGAAAGAAGGGTTTCCACCCCTGGTAAAGCTATGGCAAGATAACACTGAAAGATGATTAAGAGGGTGCATTTTATGTTTTGTGTATTTACTGCAATTTTATTAAATGAAATGATTGAAAGCGAGTCTGTAGGGAGCAGGTCCCAAGACCCAGGGACTTTCAAAGGTCCCACAAACCTCAGGGCTCCCTGCTAGTGCCACCCCAGTATTTCTACAGCAGGAGAACCTGTTGGGACGCAGCCCCTGGCCACTGGCTGTTCTCAGGAAATGTGCCCTGAGATCTGAGGCTCCTGTGCCCCCACTCCTCTCTCTCTCTCTCTCTCTCTCTCTCTCTCTCTGTCTCTCTCTCTTTCTCCCTCCCTCCCTCCCTCCACAAGAAAGCCACTTTGAGGCCAGCCTCTTGGCACAGTCCCTTGCCCTGGGGGGGACATCTGATTTTTGAGCCCTCCACCCAGCCAGACACTGAGGGCAGAACCTTGGAAAATAGCTTGGCCTCAGAAATTTAAATCTGATTTTTTTCCCCTTCCTCTTGTGAAAGGTTTGAAATCCAGCATAAGCTTATTCCAGGCGGACCGAGGTTATTTTGGGAAGCAGCAATTAAAGGTTTTATATTTTTCCTCTCCCTTTTGCCCTTGTCGCTTGCACAGGTCTGGGAGGCTGCTTAGCCGGCCCCCAGCCCGCAGCCCACAGGACTCGGCCCTGTCTGTTTCTCCTCTAGTTCCGTGCCTTGGGAAGGGAAAGAAGTTAAATTCCTATTAATTACCGCCAAAGCCGCTCCGTAAGCACTTGCTGAGTAGGCTCAGAGATGAGGTGGGGAGTTTTCCTCCCAAGAAAATGACGAGATGCAAGGAAGCCTTGATTTGGCCAGATGCTGTAATTTGCCACGTCATTCGATTCTTCTCTCTGACTAAAGTGGATCCTCTGCTGAGGCCGTGCCCCCTTCCACCTCCCAAAGATCCATCATCCCCGGTCACTGTTGTTCCTACCTTCTCTGCGTGCTCTATCTGGGCCCAGGGCTCCCAGAGGAAGCACAGGGTACCTGCTGCTCACACACTGTCACCCGCAGTGTCACACCCCGACACACGCATATCCCTCGCAGCCACACCACACACACCTGCACACACCACCACGCCACCATCACATGCATGCATGCCCGCACACACGTGCACACACAGTCACACATGCGTATGCTGGAGGTCCCACAGAGATAAGGCGGCAGAGCAGGCTTGCGCTTCTCTCTCCTCTCTCTCTTTTCTCTCTCTCCCCCGCATCTTTGGCAGAACGACATGTTGTGGGGGCCTGGTTCTGAGCAAGTCAGTGCCTTGTGGGTGCTGTCTGAGCTCCCGGAGAAATTTGGTGACTAGGATCTTGGACGAGGAGTGGGACACTGCTAGGGTTGAGTGGTATGCATTTGGGTGAGTAAAATCTCTGGATGGAGACAGCAGGGATGCACCAAGGAGTGAGTGTGTGCACGCAGCCATCCCATTGGGAGTGGGGGGGTCTCAGCATCCGAGCTGGCTGATGGCACTGTCATCACCATCCTGTGACGCTGGTGTCCCTCCCCACCCTCTACTTCTCCCCGTGCAAGGGTGGCTGCAGCTGTGGCTCAGGGCTCCAGAGGAGACTGTGTGAGCCTGGAGATCCCATGCAAGTTTGCTGTGCCCCTTTGCTTTGGGGGCTCCTCCCTGGTTACTGCAGGGAATTCCTGGGGCTTTGGGGAACTTAGAGGCCAGTCCCTGGGAGTCTCTCAGGCAGGCAGTGCCCTGGGAGCTGCAGCCCCTTGGAGTCAGCCACTCAGATGCAAGGGGGCGTGGCCAGTGCGTACGTGCACATGAGTGGGTGATTGCTTAGAAGAGGTGTTTTTGAGTGTTAAGCGCTCTGGCTGAAAATTGTGGCAGGTGTGGAGGTTGGTGTTTGCTGTCCAAAAGTGGTTGGCGGGTGGTCTTTCTCACTGGCCCCAAGATGGGCAGACCGTGTGCCTGTCTCTGCCTCTCTGTGCACCTGCCATCCCGTTGGGCGGGGTGCTGGGTGGGCTCCTGGGGGGCGGCCATCTGGCCCCACAGTGCCATCATCGGGTCCCTGAGTCCCTTCTTGTCATCTTGTTTCAGGGACTTAGCTCTCCCTGCATTGGGCACTGTGCCCCGGCCCCCAGCAGGCCCAGGATCTGGCACAGGGAGGCGCCTGTGAATGAAGAGCAAGTTGGGCTTGTTCAGGGCCAAGTGTGTTATGATCCGTGTGGGTGGGAGTGTGGACTGGCGGGTGGACACCACCATGCACAGATGCACACGGGTGTGGGGGAGAGCGCAATGCTCGTTAACATGTTCCCTGGGGGAAAGGGGCCCTCGTGGAGCTGCAAGGTGAGGCTGATTGAGCTCAGGGCGGAGGGGACGAGAAACTCATGAGGGCATGGGGTGGTGGGGTGTGTGGGACTCCTCTGTCCCTGCACGCTGTCTGTTCTCTGGGTGGCTGTCACTACCTCCCCTCTGGTCCTCTCTGCCCCACTCACCCTGCCTCCATGCAGTCTCTGTCACTCTCTTTCTCATTCAGTCCTGGCCCCTGTATCTCTCTCTCTGTGCGTCCCCAGTGTACTCTCTCTCTGTCTCTCTTTGTCTGCTGGGTCTCATTGCTTTGGGGTCCCCCATTCTCTGGCCTCTCCACGCGTCTTTCTTCCTCTTTCTGTCTCTCTCTCACTCCCTGTTTGTCTCTTGGAGCCCTGCCCTGTTTGTCTCTGTACACTGAGGTTGGCCCATCTTGGAGCCTGCCCCCTTGCCAAGGGCTCCTGGACAGACCTGAAGCTTTCCCAGGGCACTCAGTCCGGCCTCTGGTTAATGGCACTCAGTGGGCAACTGGTTGGTGTCCCCCCATCCTCCCTCGACTCCCCCCGAACACTTGTGGCACAGTGGCCTCCGCTGTGGGACAAGACCTCCCTGGAGGTTGGCAGGGCTTGTGGTATAGGGACAGGTGTCGGTGGGAAAGGGGGCTGGGGCGCCTGCTAGGCTGCTAACGTCAGATCGGGGGCAGCTGTGTTTTCCTGGGGAACCACAGGCATTGGGATGGCTCATACCCTGGTAAATGAAATGAGGCTCCAAGTATTTTTATTCCTTTTTTCCCCCATTGAGGGGATTGTTCAGTGCAAACAGAGTCTTCATTTTGCTAGCATTTTCAGCATTCTGGAGCCTTTGAAGAGAGCTTCCCTTGTGCTCTTTTTCTCTTCTTTAAAAATGAGTTTGTTTATTTGAAAGAGTTAGAGAGAGAGAGAGAGAGAGAGAGAATCTTCCAACCGCTGGTTTACTTCCCAAATGGCTGCAACGGCCAGAGCTGGGCCAGGTTGAAGCCAGCAGCCTGGAACTCCATCCGGTCTTCCATGTGGGTGTAGGGGCCTAAGCACTTGGGCCATCTCCTGCTGCTTTTCCCAGGCACATTAGCAGGGCATTAGCAGGGAGCTGGACAGGAAGTGGAGCAGCCTGGACAGGAACTGGCGCCTATACGGGATGCTGGCGTCCCAGGTGGTAGCTTAACCCGCTACGCTGTCACAGCGTTGGTACCCCTGCCCTGTCCTGTTTCTGATCGTCCCATAGCCCCAGTGCTATTGTCCCATGACAGGCAGGAGCAGGAACAGAGGTTGGTGCCTGCTCTGGTGGCTGGAGGGTGGGTTTGCACCTGCTCTGATACTTACCAAGTCACCTAACCCTGCAGGCTCCGTTTTCTGCACTGTAATCCTGCCTCCTGGAGTGATTGAAGCTGGCGGGAGGCCGGGCTCATAAAGGCTCTCAGGGAGGAGGAAGGATCAAACTGATGCTGCTGGTGTCAGGGGTGTCCCCACCCAGGGCTAGTGCCCAGAGCCACAGCCATCCAAGTGGCCAGTGAGGTCTGGGGCTGTGGAGTGGCATCACCCTGCCCCGTCCAGCACCGCGGCGAGTTTCTTAGCTGGTTCCTGCAACCAGCTGTGAGAGCCAGGTACACAAGTGTGGTGTTTGCTTGGTGGAGAGGCATTGGTGTGGCTCAGGGCCCAGGCTCCTGCTCCGGGGGTGTGTCGACTCGAGCCACAGGGAGTGCTGAGCCCCGGTCTCTGAATCTTAGGAGGCCAGCATCCCAGGCTTGCTCCGCCAAGTGTCAGGGCTGGCGCTGCAGAAGCTCGGCGCTCCATGGGATGAACAGGAATTCCCCCTTCAGACTCTGGATTTCAGTGACTTGGCCCAGAGAGGCAGGGAGGGGTGGCAGAGGCTGCCGGAGGCTGGAGAGCTATGGGGCTGAGGCTCAAGCTGGGCCTTGCCCGCGTGGCTAGAGCCTGTGATCCTTCTGAGTCTGCCCCGCCCCCACCATGTGAGCCTGGTGGTGGGGGTGGGGGGCTCTGCTGGAGCAAGTGTGGGCATTTGGAAAAGTGTGACTGTCTGCTCTGAGGGTTGGTTCTGCCACTGCTGCACAGGTGGCCTGGGCTGGACATCTCACTCCTGGAGCACTCGGGCTGCTGGATCTGCAGGTGGACTGCTGGGTCATGTTAGGTAGTGGCAGGCCGGGAAGCAGACTGGTCCCCAGGGGCAGCAGCAGGCAGTGTAGGGGCCCTGCCTGTCCCCTTCCTCTCGCAGACGCTTCTTCTCCAGCTGAGTGGGTCTCCTCCTATCCTGATGCTCTGTGCTATGCCACCCCTGGAGGTGCTGGCCGTGGGCAGTGGAAAGACTCCTTCCTAAGGAGGGACTCAGTGGTGCTGTGGGTAGCATCAGGGAAGTGGTGGCCCATTGGGTCTTTTTTTAATTACAACTTTTTTTTTTTTAATTTTAAAAGGCAGAGTTACAGAGAGGCAGAGAGAGAGAGAGAGAGAGAGAGAGAGGTCTTCCATCCACTGGTTCACTCCCCAGGGCCACAATGGCCGGAGCTGTGCTGATCCTAAGCCAGGAACCAGGAGCTTCCTTTGGATTTCCCACACGGGTGTAGGGGCCCAAGCACTTGGGCCATCTTCTACTGCTTTCCCAGGCCATAGCAGAGAGTTGGGTCGAGAATGGAGCAGCCGGGATTTGAACTGGCGCCCATCCTTGCTGCTGCAGTCAGGATGCATGGAGGCCATTCAGGGACACCCAGCATCCAAATGTATGGTTCTATTTCAAACAGACTCCGCAGAGCAAGGTTGAGGATGCAGCTGGGAGCCAGTGGCCAGGCCATCCCGAGGCATCTCAGCACTGTTACTGCGTCTGCTGTCGGCTTGGCTGGCTCAGCTGAAGTTGGAGCTCGCGGTACGTGGGCCTGATGCAGTGGATTTCAAAGGCGCCGTCTGGCCCCGATCCTCTGCGTGCTGTAGAGCCGTGCTTTTTGCTGCACGATTCTTGCTGTTCAGCTATGGCGAGGCCAGCACGAGATCACCGCCCATGCAGAGATGGTTTGTCGCACAGCTCCCAAGAGGAGGGCACCTTGCTGTGTCGTGCTAGCCTCAGAAGGCAGAGAGACCAGGGAGCACGTGGGAAAGGAACTTGATTGTGGCTTTTGGGGAAGGAACAGGTGAGGCAGGGTCCACAGGCTTAGGCTTGGGCTGGTTAGAATAGTTGCTCAGTTTCTGGGGTATCGGGGCTGTTGTCTGGCTCATGGCCGCGTGCTGTTGCGGCAGAGGAATGGTACCTCGTGGAGGTTGTTAGAGCTGGAGACAGAACTGCATGGGTGGAGTGGCCTGCACAGGAAAAAGCTCACTCCTCGGTGAGTCCTTTGCTGCCTGGCCCTGCGGGGGCCGGGGTGTCCTGGCAACCAGAGCATTGAGCATACGGAGAAGTAGGAGAATACGGTTAACACAGATAATCGGCGGTGAGGAGATGGGATCCAGGCCCCTGTAGACCTTTCCCTGGGCTCCTTTGGCAGGCTGTTTCTGATGTCTGTTCCAGGTGGCAGTTTCCCACCACGTGGCACAGGTCCTCGCCAGCTTCCTGCAGAAGTGGTACATTAGGTGTGGTCCTGGTGCTGGCCTGGTGTCCGAGGCTTGGTGGGTGACACATAAGGAATGACCCTGCCTCCCGCACCCCTCAGGGGTGCATTTCAGTGGCTCTGCACCCCTGGGCTTCCTGGCTCAGCCCACGTGGGCTCCCACTCTGCAGCTAGCTTTCCACTCGGCTCGTGACCAGGCCGGGAAGCCTTTGTGGGTTTGGAGGGAACATTATTATTTTGCTACATTGACGGTGCTTTTGGATCAGCGTACCAAACGGGGGAGAAGGAGGTCCCTCTGAAGCAAGGAAGGTGGTTGTGAGCTGGGAGAGTCCAGGATTCAGGAGGTGGACTTGTAGCCACAGGTAGCTCAGACAGAGGGAATTGGTGGCGCTGAGGGGTGTGAGCCGGGTGAGTGTGGGGGCGGGACTGTAGCATTAGTTTCCTCATCTGCAGTGCATGCAATGTGCACACGCCTGGGTGTAGAGTCCACTGGTACCACTTTTTGGGTGTCGCCTGGCCCTAGTGTGAGGATACTCCTCTACCCCCAGCCAGGCCCTGCGTCTTCTCGGCAGTCACTGCTGGGCCCCCATATGCCTGTGTAGTTTCCTTCTCCAGTGTGTTGTCCATTTGATCTGCTTCCTGCTTCTGAGATAGAAGGGATGTTGCTGTACCCATTTGACAGACAAAGAAGCTGAGGCAGAGCCTCACAGTGCTGCCCAACCCATGTGAGGCTTCGGTGGGAGCTGAGCGGGTGTAACCCTAGGGAGACTGGGACCTGAGCATTGTTGCAATGCTCAGGTCATTGTTTGGGGCCTGCATCACCTTCCAGGTGAGATGTTGCTGAGCCTTTCTGAGCCCCAGCCAACAACAAATACCACACTGTTTTTGACTTACATAGAATTCACCCCTGAAGTACCTTACCTTGACACGTCTGGTGTTTGGAAAACACCACACACACACACACACACACACACACACTTAAATATTTGATTTTTTAAAAATGATCTATTTATTTAAGAGGTAGAGTGACAAACAAAGAGAAAGTTCTTCCATCCACTGGTTCCCTCCACAAATGGCCGCAATGGCCGGAGCTGGCTGATCTGAAGCTAGGAGCCAGGAGCTTCTTCCACCTGGGTGCAGAGGCCCAAGCAGTTGGGCATCTTCCACTGCTTTCCCAGCCATAGCAGAGAGCTGGATCGAAAGTGGAACAGCTGGGACTTGAACCATCACCCATATATGGAATGCTGGCTCCACAGGCTGAGGCGCAGCCTACTACGCCACAGCGCCAGCCCCAAATACTCAGTATTTTAAGCACAGAGGAAACATGTAACCAGAAGCCATACCTCTGCACAGCCTAACAATTTCTTGTCCTGTTTTTGACCTGTAATATATCACACTGGGGGATGGTCTGTCTTGGGGTCCAGGTATTGACAGCTGGGAATGTGTATTGTCTATAGATTGTTCAAAAACAGTAATCAAGGGCCAACATTGTGGTGCAACAGGTTAAACCTTTGCTTATTATGTTGTTGGCATCCCATATCAGAGCTCTGGTTTGAGTCCCGCTACTCCACTTCTGATCCAGCTCCCTGTTAACGAGCCAGGGAGGGCAGGGGGAGATGGCTAAGGTGTTTGGGACTCTGCTACTCATATGAGAGACCTGGATTCACTTGCTGGCTCCTGGCTTCTGCCTGGCCCAAGTCCTTATTGTGGCCATTTAGTGAGTGAACCAGTGTATGGAAGACCTCTCTCTTTCTCTTTCTCTTTCTCTTTCTTTCTCTTTCTCTCTTTCTCTTTCTCTTTCTCTTTCTTTCTCTTCCTCTTCCTCTTCCTCTTTCTCTTTCTTTCTCTTTCTCTTTCTCTCCCCCTTCCATGATGCTTTTCAAATAGATGATTAAATGAAATCTTTAAAAAAAAAAAAAAAGCAAAGCACTGGAAGATGGTCCAAGTGTATGGGCCCCTGCCACCCATTGAAGCTCCTGGTTCCTGGCTTCGGCCTGGCTCAGCCTTAGCCATTGTGGCTGTCTGGGAAGTGAACCAGCAGATGGAAGATCTCTCTGTTTCTCTCTGCCTCTCCCTCTCTGTAAGTCTGACTTTCAAAGAGATATATGATCTTAAAAAAAAAAAAAAAAAGCAAAGGGGCTGGCACTGGGGCATAGGGGGTTTAGCAGCACCAGTATGCTGTATCGGTATGAGTTTGATTCCCAGCTGCTCCACTTCCAACCCATCTCCCTGGTAATGTGCCTGGGAAAGCAGTGGAAGATGGCCCAAGCACCCATGAGGGAGACCTAGAAGAAGCTCCTGGCTTCTGGCTTTGGTCTGGTCCAGCCCTGGCCATTGCGGCTATTTGGGGAGTGAACCAGTGGAAGAAAGATCCCTCTCTCTCTCTGTCACTCCCCGCCCCCCCCCCCCCCCCCCCCCCCGTAACTCTGCTTTTCAATAAAAAGAAATACATAAATAAATAAAACTTTATTAAAAAAAAAAAGCAAAAACAGTAATCAAATGGCTGACAGTCCACTTTTTATTATTATCCAGTGCTGGCAATTCCAACCTTTGTCTTTGGAACACAGTGCCCTCTGGAGTAGACCAATCCCGTGGCCCTCCTTCTTGGCAGCCACTGCTGTCAACCCCCATCTACTTTCCTCTGTGACCCTGTGACCTCCCTGCCTGTGACCTCAGGGTGACCTCAGAGCACAGGACTGTTTCCCTTCCTCCAGCATGCTTCCGTGCCCTGTCTCCAGCTGGCCTTGTGTACCTGCCGGTCTCCATCAGCAAACTCAACCAATACAATTTTTTTTTTTTTTTTTACAGGCAGAGTGGATAGTGAGAGAGAGACACAGAGAGAAAGGTCTTCCTTTTTGCCGTTGGTTCACTTTCCAATGGCCGCTGCAGCCGGCGCATCTCGCTGATCCGAAGCCAGGAGCCAGGTGCTTCTCCTGGTCTCCCATGCGGGTGCAGAGCCCAAGGACTTGGGCCATCCTCCACTGCCTTCCCGGGCCATAGCAGAGAGCTGGCCTGGAAGAGGGGCAACCGGGATAGAATCCGGCGCCCCAACTGGGACTAGAACCTGGTGTGCCGGCGCCGCAAGGCGGAGAATTAACCTGTTAAGCCACGGCGCCGGCCTTTGTTTTTGTTTTTAATGATTTATTTATTTGAAAGGCAGAGTTACAAAGGGGGAGAGAGAGAGAAGTTTCCTAAATGCTGGTTCACTGTCCAAATGGCCACAATGGCCAGAGCTGTGCTGATCCAAAGCCAGGAGCCAGGAGCTTCCTCTGGGTTTCCCATGTGGGTGCAGGGGCCCAAGCACTTGGGCCATCTTCTACTGCTTTCCCAGGCCATGGCAGAGAGCTGGATCAGAAGTGGAGCAGCTGAGACTTGAATTGGTGCCCACATGGAATGCCAACGTTGCAGGCAGAGACTTAACCTACTAAGCCACAGCTCTGGCCCCCACTTTAGACTTTTAACCCACCAGATCTTAAGTTAAATGTTTATGGAGAGTGGAGCCTTAATCCAGTTACAGTGTTCAGGAGGAGAGCTCAGGTGAAAGTCATTGGGTCATGGGGGGCGTGGCCTCAGAAATGAGTTCTTGGAGGAAGTTGTTCCAGAGGTTTGGGCCCAGCTTTTCTCTCTCTCCTACCTGGCACATGATCCTCGCTCCACAAGTGCTCTGCCATTGCCAGTCCACTCCCTCATTAGACACCAAACCACCAAGACTGCCCGATCTTGGATCAAGCCTCCAGAACTCTGGGCTAAGTAACCCTTTTGTCCTTTACTTAGTTGACTCCGGCATTTCATTACAGTGATGAGAATCCGAGTAACACACTTACTATTTTGTATATATGTTGTGATCTGTACACAATGTTACGTTTCTGAGATGTGTTCTAGTTTCTAATTCTTTATTGCTGGTATCTAGGCATGTGGTTACATTTCACATCTTGGTCTTGTTTCCAGCAATCTTGGTGACTTCTTGCGAGTTTTCAGTTTGTCACTGTAGATCTTACCGATATCTAATAGTATCATTTACAATTTGTTAAAGCATTTTCCTTTCTCTTTTATCCTTTCTTCCTTGCATCTTACTGTGCAGTCTAGATTAGCACAGTCCCAACAGAGATACAATGAGAGCCAGTAGTCACATACAACATATAAGATGTGGCTGAAATGAATTGTAATACAATATTTTATTTAACCTATTATATTTAAAATGATCATTTCCACATGCAACCGATGGAATGGAGGCATTTTCCCTCTGTCCTCCATCTCAACCCTCAAGACCCAGCCCATATGTTATGCTTGGGTCACATCTTAATATGGACCAGGCACGTTTTGAGTGGTGAGTGGTTAGCGATTGGGGCTGGACCATGTTAGGATCACCAGTTCCTTGTTGACCGGAAGTTCATTTTGGTGAATGAGCCTTCCTTTTCTGATTCTTGAGTATCATGGAAATAATTCTGAAGTTTTCCATTAGAATAATGTTTCTTGGTTTTCTAGTAGATTTCTTTGATAGGTTTAAAAAGTTGCTCTTGTTTTCTGTTTTGTTCAGGTTCCCTAAATCTTGAATGGTTTTTGAATCTCATCAACGCTTTTTCTGCAGCTATGGAGACAATCATAAGATTTCCACCTTATCCTCTTGCTAGCACAGTTTATATCAATCCATTTCTGTTATGGCAATGAATTGATTTTTGGGAGACTCCTGATTGAGTTCCCATGAATTGATTTTTGGGAGACTCCTGATTGAGTTCCCATGGTTGAATTTAGTTGATAATATTTTCATGAAGACTTTTTGGATCCCTATTCAATAGTAGGATTGACTTATACATTTCCTTTAATTCTGTCTCTATTCAGTGATGTTTCAACCAAATTGCAGATTTGTGTCATGTGCCAGAACATTCCAAGTATTCAAATATTGGCATATGGTGAGGATTATCTGAAGTTATTTGTCTGTGTCCACATATCTGTATATGTTCACATTTGTGGATGTCCAATAAATGTTAAGGATTGTCTTAAAAATACTTGTGTATATTTAGGATTATTCATTCCTTGAATGTTTGGAGAGATCCAAATTTCTCAACCGCCTTAGCCTGGTTGCTCGGAGGTCTTTTTTTTTTTTTTTTTTCTTTTAATCTTTTCAAGATTTATTTAATTTATTTGAAAGAGAAAGAGAGAGAGAGTTGGAGATTAATCTTCCATCTGCTGGTTGACTTCCCAAATGGCTGCAAAAGCTAGGGCTGGGCCAGGCTAAAACCAGGAGCCTGGAACTCCATCAGGTCTCCCACATAGGTGGCAGGGGGCCAAGCACTTGGACCATCTTTCATCTGCTGCTTTCCCAGGTGCACAAGCAGGGAGTTGGATGGGAAGTGGAGCAGCATAGGATGCAAACATTGCAGGTAGCGCCTTAACCTACTGCAGCACAACGCTGGCCCCGAGTTTTATTTTATTTTATTTTGGTAATTACTAATTCAGTGTATTTAGTGTTTATAGGTAATTCCAGCTTTCTCTTCTCTTTTAGCTGTGTTTCATTAAATCAATCTCTTTCTCCTGTTTTCAAATCTATTGTCAGTATTTAACCTGAGTTCCTGTCTCAGTTCTTAATCTTGCCTGTTGGTGTCTTCTCTGTTCTGGATTGGTCTGATCAGAAGTTTATAAATCCTTGCAGATGGGTTCAGCGCTGTGGTACAGCAGGTTAAGCCACCACCTGCAGCACCAGCATCCCATATGGGCACCGGTTGCAGTCCTGGCTGGTCCACAGTGATTTTCTGTACACCTGCCAGGTTTTTCATAAATCACAAAGATTTTGGATCAGTTTTCTATTGTTTTCATAGCTTGCTGGGTGACTGGTGGTGGTGGTGGTGGGGTTCTGGGTGACTGGTGGGGTGGTGGTTACAGACAGTCGGAAGAGAGTGTCTAACATCTTCCATCCATTTTCCAGGCTGAGGTGTGAGAATCCAAGTGTTGCTGGCCCCTGTTCTGGTGGACATGGAAGGGTTTCCAGAGATGCATTTGGCCGCTGGTCTGCAATGCACGTGGGGCTTCCTACCTCCATCTCCCATGGGTTCGAGGCCTTGGGTCTTCTCCCTGTGTGGTCACCAAGGACCAGAGATGTACACTCACGGGCTGCCTAGCCTCGTGCCTGGCCCTTGCTCTGGTCTTCAGAATCCCTCTGTTTTCTGTTCCTAGCTAGTCTCTCTTTGCTTTTTGGTCTACATATGCATCTAATGAGATGTTCCTTATTTTGATGGAACCTTGTCAATTGGCTTGGAAGTCCCAAAGCTGCACCACTGAAAGCAGAAAGCAAGGTTGATGGTGAAGGAACCTCCCCTTTGGGGGAAAGAACTGTAATCATTATCTACTCCTGGCAAAAGACCCGTGAAGTGGTCGGTTTTCCAGGGAGGTAATCTTTGGTGTCTGCCTTCTTCTAGCATCCACAGGCGAGGTCATTCCCCGGCTAGCTGTGTTGGAGCAAGACCAAGGCACATGCCCTTTGCACTAAAGACACAGAGTTTGGTGGTTATTAGGAGGGCCTGGTGAGCGGGGAGAGGAAGCCTGTGCTGTCAGATTGAACCTGGAGCCTTTGGGTCCTTGGTGCTGCCTGGCTGGGTCATCTTTGCAGGCCACCTGACCCTTCTGCAAATATGTCTTTAACCTGGCAACCAATGTCTGTGGTGATGACGCCCCACCCCTGGTTCAGAGGCTTAAGGGAACCTTAACTGCTTGATTCTTCCTTGCTGGATTTCCTCTTTGCCTTCATTCATTCAGAGAGCATGTACTGAGGGGCTGCTGTGCACCAGGCACGGTTGCAGATGCTTCTTCATTGCCTTTGTTCCACTTGACTCTTTCAGGCAAACTATTGGAAATATTGGCCTTTTGGTTTTGCTTTCATTTCTAATGAAACTTTAAGTAGAGGGACTTGTGTGATCCCACGGTCCCCAGTCTGAGATTCTCCCAAACTGGAAATTTTGAGTGCCGATATGATGCCACATGTGGAAAATTGCATGTTCTCAAATTTTGTTTCAGGCACAAATTTATTTTTTCTGTGCTTTCAAGTGTATTTTAAAATTTAACAAATCTCAATATTTCATCATATCCACTTCCTATGTCGATATTTTATGCATATGTATATATGCTCTTTGTTCTTAAAAACAGGAATATTAATATCACATAATGTAGGGTTCGTAATGATGATCTCGAAGTGAGGAAAGGGGTGCATGCTGTGATGTAGATGGTATAGTTAAATGTACACAACAGTCATGGTATAGTTAAGTGTAGACAATATGTGTAACCATGTATATGCAACATAACGTGACAGCCACATAATTTTTTAAAGATTTATTTATTTATTTAGAAGTCAGAGTTACACAGAAAGAGGAGAGGCAGAGAGAGAGAGTCTTCCATCCGCTGATTCACTCCCCAGTTGGCTGCAACGGGCAAAGCTGGGCCTACCTGAAGCCAGGAGCCAGGAGCTTCTTCCAGGTCTCCCACACAAGTGCAGGGGCCCAATCACTTGGGCCATCTTGTGCTGCTTTCCCAGGCCACAGCAGAGAGCTGGATGGGAAGTGGAGCAGCCGGGATTTGAACTGGCGCCCATATGGGATGCCAGCACCGAGGGTGGTGGCTTTACCCACTATACCACAGCGCCAGCCCTGAGCCACACGATTTTTATACTCACTTCCACATTTGAGAGAAAGCAGGTGATATTTGTCTTTTTGTCTAGCTGGCTTATTTCACCTAGCTTTATGATGTCCAATTCTACCCATTTTGTTGCAGATGTCAGGATTTCATTTTTTTTTAATGGCTGAGTAATATTCCATGGTGTCTTGCACAAATGTATTTTAAAAACATTGTGTAAGGTACCTGCGTGCTATCTGTATAAGGTGTACGTGAAACATAAATGAATTTCGTGTTCAGACTTGGGTCTCATGCCCAGCATGTCTCATTACGAATGGGTGAATCTTCCAAAATCCAAAAAATTTATCTGAATTCCAGAACACTTCTGCTCCCAAACATTTTGGATAAGAGATAATCAACCTATAGCTTCATGGTTGTGAGTTTAAAGCACAAAACTAACCTCTTTGCTTATAGTCGCTGAGATTGAAAAAAAAAAAATTGAACAGGGAGAAAAGGGTATTTGATGAAAAATCTTCCTCGCATTCCTGCCTCCAGTGGTTCCTCTCCCAGGAGGCAGACACTGTTGCGAGATTTCCTAGATGTGCATACATAAATAATACAGATGGTGGTGAGTATTTATATTTGTGTGCTTATCTATAAATTCACATGCATGCATACATACATATGCTTGTTAATGCGATTGTCAACCTCCGGCTGGCTCTGCTTGACAATGCGTCTTGGAAATTGGTCCCCATCAGAGCCGAAGTGCTTCTTCACGCGTGTTTATGGCTGTCTGGTATTCCATTAGAGGGACACACTGTGATTTATTTAAGGGGTCCCCCTCTGATGGATATTTCAAGTTCCAATCTTCTGCCATTTTCAAACAGAGCTGCAAGAAATCGTCTTGCGTGCCCGTGTTGCTTTGCGTATTTGATTGCATGTTTGCAGTGTACAGAATGTGGCTCACGGTGAGTCACAGTCTCTTCAATAAGAACCAATGCTTCGTTATCAAGGGTGCCCATCATGGGATGGGCTGGCCTGGGCCTCCTGGACTTCCTGTGGGTTCCTCCTAAAAGACAGAGTCACAGAGAGAGGTAGAGCCAGAGAGAGAGGTCTTCCATTCGCTGGTTCACTCCCCAGATGATTGCAACCGCCAGAGATGAACTAATCTGAAGCTAGGAGCCAGGAACCTCTTCTGGGTGTCCCACACGTGGGTGCAGGGACCCAAGCACTGAGCCATCTTCTACTGCCCTCCTAGGCCATAACAGAGAGCTAGATCGGAAGAGGAGCAGCTGGGACTTGAACTGGCGCCCATGTGGGATGCTGGCACTGCAAGTTGGGGCTTTAACCCGCTGTGCCACAGCACCTGCCCCACCATAGATACTTTCTGAAGGAATGGAAATACCTAGACTTCAAGGAAGTGACAGTTAGCAGAGGCGTGAGAAATAGTTTTGTCACTTTTGTAGGCCATCTGGAAATGAATTCAAAGAAGGGCTTTCTAATTGTGCTTGAAATGAGTGCCTTCCTTGAGAGCTGCTTCCCAGGCCTGCGGTGGTCCAGGTGGAAGGCTGGTGAAGGAAGCCTTCTGTGCAGTGGAAACTGACGCAGTACAGCACGGAATTCAGGGTGACACTGGAGCCACGTGAGCAGCACGCTCGCTGGAGACGACTTCTTCGATGGCCCCAAGGCAAGTCGTTTGGGTTCTAAGTGGCTGGGACGGACCTTTAAGTACAGATCTGGTGTTTTGTCCTTGTATTCCAGAATGCCAGTGACAATGAATGCTAGGAGCCAGCTTTTACTGGGTTTGTATCATGGGCTAGCCCAGTGCCTCCCCACAAGCCTGTTGCTGTCACTGATGCCCCCGACACCTGTGGTCCAGGTTGTGCCATGTGCTGCCCAAGCTGCTTGCTGCAGCCACACTTCACACCCCTCTCATGCTGGAGGGAACTGGGTTCGTCAGTGTGGCACTGAGAGCCCAGGACCAGCCTGAACCCACAGCGGCAAGCTCTGGCTCGGATCTCCTGTCTTCACAGATGGGTTGACTTAATGTTTTGATGACCTTGCAAAGATGGGAAAGCATTATGCATTCAGTAGAAACCATACTTGGGACTGGCGCCGCAGCTCAATAGGCTAATCCTCCGCCTGCGGCCCTGGCACACCAGGTTCTAGTCCCGTTCTGGGCGCCGGATTCTGTCCCGGTTGCCCCTCTTCTAGGCCAGCTCTCTGCTGTGGCCCGGGAGTGCAGTGGAGGATGGCACAAGTCCTTGGACCCTGCACCTGCATGGGAGACCAGGAGAAGCACCTGGCTCCTGGCTTCGGATCAGCACAGTGCGCCGGCCACAGTGGCCATTGGAGGGTGAACCAACGGCAAAGGAAGACCTTTCTCTCTCTCTCTCTCACTGTCCACTCTGCCTGTCAAAAAAAAAAAAAAGAAAATCTTTTTATATTTGTTCATGTTTTATTTATTTGAAAGGCAGAGGCAGAGACACAGAGAGAACTTTTCCAACCCCGGGTTCTTTCCCCAAATGCTGGCAATAGACATAGCTGGGCTGGGTTGAAGACAGGAGCCTGGAATTCAAATGGGGCCCCTGTGTGGGTGGTAGGAATTCAAGGACCTGAAGCTTACCTGTTGCCTCTCAAGGTGTGCATTACAAGGAAGCAGGAATTGGGAGTGGAGCTGGGACTTGAACCCAGGCCCTCTGATATGAGATAAAGGTGTTGTCCCCAGTGGCATCTTCACCCTGACACCAAATGCCTGGCTTTGTCCTTTGTAACAATTTTTTTAAGGATTCACTTATTTATTTACTTGACAGCCAGAGTTACACAGAGAGAAGGAGAGGCAGAGAAAGAGAGGTCTTCCATCCACTGGTTCACTCCCCAGTTGGCCGCAATGGCTGGAGCTGCGCCGATCCAAAGCCAGGAGCCAGGAGATTCTTCCATGTCTCCCACTCAGGTGCAGGGGTCCAAGGACTTGGGCCATCTTTCACTGCTTTCCCAGGCCATAGCAGAGAGCTGGATGGGAAGTGGAGCAACCGGGACTCGAACCGGCACTCATAGAGGATGCCGGCACTGCAGTCAGCGGCTTTACCCGCTATGCTATAGTGCCGGCCCTGGCCTTGTCCTTTGAATTTTGAACTTTTTCTTGTAGTGATACCAGGGTCTGATTGTCTCTTGAGAGCTTGGGCAGTGGCTACCTCCTGATTCCCAGGGAGAAGAGTGGAGACGGTGTCGTGTGCCAGGATGTATGGTGGAGTAGTGTTGTTTCACCAACTTCTGATGGTGCCCTTTTTGGAGTGAGCAAAGTAAGGCTGCTGTTGTGACTCTCTCTCTGGCCCTTGGACTGTAGTTTGCTGCATCTCACTCTGTTTGGCTGATGGCGTTAGACTGAATCTGCATATGATTAGTGATTCCAGACCTACTGGTGCAAGCCTCAGTTTGGATGTCTTCCGGACTGCCAAGAGCAGTGGTAGAGTGATGGTTGGGTAACTGATTGTGCAACCTGGAGCAGCCTTTGTTGCTCTGAGCCTCACTTGGCCCATCTGCAAAATGGCAAGGTTGGACTGTGTTTTCTCAAAAGCTCTTCCCAGCGTTTAACCCATTTTTGGTTAGAAAGGAGATTCATAGTTTTTCCTTGTAGGTGTGGTTTCAGTTTGTGTCTGTGGTTACCAAAGCAAATGGGAGATGGAGATTTCAATGTGCGCCCCGAGTGGCACGTACCCGTGGGGGGCACCCTAGACCCTCAGGAGCCAGCAGCAGGCCTGCACAGCGTGGGGAGAGGAAGCCTGCTCTTGTGAGCTGCCGCGTGATCCCAGGTGTGGGACATGTTAGCAACCCCGGCTTCCTGCTCTCCTCCTGGCCTTGTGCCCAGCAGGAGAAAGAGCTGCTTTGGAAATGCGAGCCAGGGCCAGAGCTGGGGTTTCCTGTCTTTTGGGTGTTCCCTGGGGAAGGACTGCAGTAAGGCAGGAAACTCTGCACTTGGATTCCAGAAGCCAGAAAGAGATGAGACCTGGGCCGCCCAGCCGAGGCCCAGACACGCCCACACCGGCCTGGCCCTCCTGCCTGTGCTCACAATAGAGCTGCCAGTTGGCCTCTCCAGTCTCCTTCTCAGACTTCCCGCCCAGCCTTGGGTGGCCTGGGCGCTCCCTGGGAGAGCTGGAAAGGAAATGCACAGCAGTAGGGTGCCCCAGCCGGCTCCCTTCTGCCACCCATGAACTGTAGGCATTGGTTTCCGTGGTGAGTCATGCCCTTAGTCGATTTTCCTTGGCTTGGGTGCCAGGCATGGCGTTTGGAATATGCGATCGTGTTCTTGATAGTAATATAACTCAGGTTTTCCTCGCTACCAGGCATCAGGTTGAATATTGCATGGAGGAGCTCATTGGAGCCTTACATTGAGTAGCTCCACTTTACAGAGAGGAAAACTGAGGCTAAGGGCGATTACCCAGCTGTGGTGCTGTAGAGACAGAGCCAGCATTCAAGGTCTAGGGGACCTTTCCCCAGGCCAGTGGCAGGGGTGTTCTAGGTGGGGCCCTGAGCAGGGACGACCCTGTCTGTGTGTTGTCACTGGGGGTGACAACATGAGGTGGATGGGCCCAGGCAGCCATTCTGCTTCCTTGCTGTGGATGGAGCCAGCCAACTGGTTTCCTGGTCCCCTTCCCCTCCAGGTGTGTGCATATATAGAAGGAAAGGTGGAATCTGGGCTCTCTGCGGCTTTGCAGGCCGCAGCTGTGAGTGGCTGCCTGTGGGAGGGCTCTGAGATGCGTGTGGTTAGAGAGAACTCTCCAAGGCACTGCTCCCAGCTGCTGGGGCTCTGGTGCCTGGGGGGTTATGTACAGGCTGGGGGCATGGGTCGTGGCACTACCCCCTCCTGCCCCCTGGTGATGCCAAAGCTCCCTTCCTGCCCTCCTGGGCCAGGTCAAGAAGCTCCCTCTCCTAAAGCATCCGGTCCCAGCAAAGCCACAGTCACAGCCCTGGTTCCTCGGTTCTCCCTCTTCAAAGCTGGTGACCTGGGGTGAGCTCCTTGAGCTCTGAGAAGTCCCTGTGCTCACCTGCAAAATCCATGTTCCCGGCTGCATCTCAGACTTGCTGTGTGGACGAAGGGTCCGTGTGCTCCCACACGGCCGTGTCTTCCTCTCAGCCCTGCTGTGTGTTTCTAACTTCCATCCACCAGCTCCTTGGAGGAGGCAGGGGTTCAGCTGCACCTCCTGCTCCTGGCGGGATCCTGGCTCCTGGTGGGAGCTCAGCAACTCTGATTTGTCTCCGGGCTTGGTGCTTGTGATGGGTGCTCCGTCTTGGCTGCGCATGCTTTTGGGGTTCTCTGAGCCTGGAACAGGAAGGAGGGTCGACAGCTGGCCTGGATTGCCCAGGAATAAGGGTTCAGGCCGGCCTGGGAGCTCAGTGGAGAGAACACTGGCTGGCACCACGGCTCAATAGGCTAATCCCCTGCCTGCGGCGCCGGCATACCGGGTTCTAGTCCCCATCGGGGCACCTGATTCTGTCCCAGTTGCTCCTCTTCCAGTCCAGCTCTCTGCTGTGGCCTGGGAGTGCAGTGGAGGATGGCCCAAGTCCTTGGACCCTGCACCCGCATGGGAGACCAGGAGAAGCACCTGGCTCCTGTCTTCAGATCAGCTCGGTGCACCAGCCGCAGTGCGCCGGCTGCAGCAGCCGTTGGAGGGTGAACCAACGGCAAAGGAAGACCTTTCTCTCTGTCTCTCTCTCTCACTATCCACTCTGCCTGTCAAAAAGAGAGAGAGAGAGAGAGAGAGAGAGAGAGAGAGAACACTGTGGATTCCTTAGCTCAGTCAGTGGGCGCGGTGCTGAGGACACCCCCAAAATTAAAGGGGGTGCATGAGTGTTTTAGCTTCTTTTTTCAAAGGTGAGAAAACTAGTGAGTAGAATCCGGCTCAGAAGCCTGAGTCTGGTTTATCTTTACACTGCTGCCTTTGTGCAGGGTCGTTTCTGATAGTTCTTATGATGGGGGTCCCAATGACAGAGTGATTAGGGAGTGGTGATGTGGCTTAGGGGAAGTTGCTGCCCTCCAGGTGTCTGGCTGAGGGCAAGACAAAGAGGAGATAGAAGGAGAAGGGGACGTGGGGCCAGCAGGCATCAGAGGCCCCTCCTGGGCTCCCTGGATGGACAGGAGGTGGAGTCTTGGCTGCTGGGCGACTGCCAAGTGCAGAACTTTGGTTGGGAATCAGTGCAGGGCAAGCAGGATTTTGTCCTTGGATGTGCCTGCTCGCTTGCCCTCCCAGAGAGAGCTGGGAGAGCCCCGCCTTCTGATGGCCCCGCCCCACCACCTGGGGTGCAGGGCTGGGGGGTCCTGTTTGGAGCCAGGGAATTGATTTAACACAGCTGAAGCCAGCCCTCCCTACCCCCCAACCCCTCTTTCCATGTGGCTGCCAAGCCCAGGAAAGGGGGAGGAGACCCGGCAATGGTCTGGGAGAGGAGGGGAGGGGATGGGAGGAGTGGGGCAGGGTGGAGGAGAGGAGGAGCAGATGTTGCTGTCCCTACACTGCACCAGAGCTTCTTGTTTATCTTCTATGGAAGGCAGGCGCCAAGGCGGACCAGACCCTGGGAAGGAGGGAGAAGGTTGCTTGGTGGTGGTGCCTGGTACGGTGCCCAGGACAGCAAGGCGCACACCTGAATGCAGGCTTCCAATGCTCTCTCAGCTTCTGAACTTGCCATGATGGCTGTGCCCGGCTCCCTGGAGGAGTGGGAATGGCAGGCCCCTGCCCCCGTCAGCTGGGACTTGGGGCTCCTCCGCTTAGCTCAGCATTGTGGGGTGCGGGGTCCTGTGGCCCGTTCCTCGTCTCGGCATACCGGGAGACCCCATGTCCAGGGCAGGAGTGCGCCTCCTGACTCACGCTGGGTTGGTCTCCCCCTCCCCAGCCATTCTCTCTGGATTTGGGGCGGAGGCAGGGTCGGAGAGGGAAACTTAGGTCTGGTTCTCATTGTTCGTCCTATTCTTGGTGACATTTGCAGAGCCTGGCAGGAAGGGGACAGTGGGGAGGGAGGGGCTGGGGGAGGAAGACGTTTCCTTGGCTCCTTTGCTCTTCTGCTAGAAATGGTGACGGCGCCACGTTTCCACTGAAAATAGCTGGGGCCTGCTGTCAGCAAGGCCACCCACACCGATGCATGGAGACTGAGGGGACGCAGGGTGTGGGTCTTTGGGCCACACCATCACTGGAGAGGCCTGGGAGTACATAGCCAGGCACTTTCCCTGGGAGAGAGGAAAGGAAAGAGAAGGGGCTGGGCGCCGTCTCTGTGTTGCAACCTTGCCTTTGTGACTCCGGTAGGCCTGAAGTCTTGCTCAGGTATTAGCCACTGTTAAGAAGAAATGGGTGCTGGAGTATAGCCATCCAGTGGAATACAACTGAGCCCTGAAAAAGGAGATTCTGATCCCAGTCTGCAGTGTGGGACTTCTGGCTAGGTTCCCTGTCGTGTCTCTCATCTCTGCATGAAGGCACGTCCCTAGGTCTGGCTGTCTGAAGACAGGCTGCCACCTTGCAGTGTCAGCACAAACACCTGGGGAAATGGAGCCCCTGAAACAGCAGAATTCAAGAGAGGATGAAATCACAAATGGACAAACACACTCTCCTTGGCATCCTCAGGTTTCAGAAAGATGTTTGCTTCCATGAAACAAGAACAGGATGCTATGAAATAAGAGTATTCGGGGGCCAGCATTATGATGCACTGGGTTAAACCACTGTTGCAACACCAGAATCCCATACAGGCACCGGTTTGAGTACTGGCTGCTGCACTTCCAATTCAGCTCCCTGCTAATGGCCTGGGAAAGCAGCAGAGGATGGCCCAAGTGCTTGGACCCCTGCATCAGGTGGGAAACCTGGAGTTCCAGGCTCCTGGTTTTGGCCTGGCCCATCCCAGGCTGTTGTAGCCATTTGGAGAGTGAACCAGTGGAAGGAAGTGTGTGTGTGCTCGCTCTCTCTCTCTCTCTCTCTCTCTGCCTTTCAAACAAATCTTACCAACAGAAATAAGAGTATTCAGAGAAAAAAAAAAAACCCACAAAGCTTTAGATTAAGAATATAAGTGAAAGTAAAAAAAAATCCAGCAAAGGAATGAAAGGTGAAATTTCACCTTTCATTAATAAATCTCACAGAAAGAATAAAAATGCAAAGCCAGCAGCATCTGAGAGGAAAGTTGAAAAAGCTGGGTGATGAAGGCAGGTGAGGGGGGGCGTGTGGCCAGCGGGGGTTCTGGAAACAGACGAAGATTTCCTGGATCAGGAGGGAAAAACCCTCACATTAAAATGGTCCTTGGTGTATCTCGCACTTGAAGAGAAAAATCCGATTTAGACACACGGTTGTGAAATTCCAGATAACCAGGCATAAAATAACATTTCCAGATCATTCCAGAGAAGTGGAAAACATACAGAAAGTCCAAGTGCTTCCCCGAGGGGAGGAGACTCTGAGGATCCCGCCCTCTGTGGTCAGCAGCAGCCGGCACATTTGCTTTTGGAGCTGTCAGCCACCTCTCTGCCACTCTCCGTCAGTTGTGAGCTGGAGAGAGGACGTTGCCAGCCCCACAGCAGGGACTCAAAGCTTTCCCCTTCCACACACCTTTCTTAGGCAGTGCTTTCGAGATTCTCTCTTGCGAAGTCACGGTGTCCAGGAATGCACAGAGACCTCAGCTCCCAGAGGGGGCCGCGATGGCCAGGTCCCGCAGCTGTATAGCTGGCCCTTGCAGTTGAGCCACCGGGACACCAGGGGAGTGCTGGGAAGAAGCGAGGGCAGGTGTGACACGGGAGCTGGCGGTGGCGCCACGCCTGCCTGGTGCACCTTGTTGTGTGTGTGGTGGGTGGCAGTGGTCTGAGTGGCTGGAAGTGTCCTCCTTATAAGTACTGAGAAATCAGGAGCACTGCTCTCGGAGGGTTAAAGGATCAAAGCGTGCTATTTTAATATATTCCTTATATAGATCAGATAGCTTCCAGAGGAATTAAAAACAGAATATATTTTTTTTAAAGTTAGAAGTGGTTGCCTTGAGGGCATGGGGAGGAGACCATTGCTTTTCATTATAAGTCTTTCTGTGCTGTGTGATTTGGTTTTAATCACAGGCAAGGTTGCTTAGATTGGAGGGAAAAAAACAGTAAAAAAAAAAAAAAAAGAAAGAAAAAAAGCATCATGAAAATGAAGCCGCTGGAAGAGAAGCCTCAGCTGGCAACCAGAGTGTGCTGCGAGTGAACTCAGGGACATTCAGGACAGGCCCTGAGACTGTCCCCTGGAATCCAGCATTGCTCCCAGGAGTGCAGGGCGGGCCACTGTTATGGGGGACGCAGGACAGCCAGACTGGGCTAGAACTGGGGTGGCAGTTTTCCGTTCTGTTCCTCTGCTCCGTTTTGAGTTTTGATTTTGGAAAACAAATAGGTTCCCAGGCAAGTGCAGAGCTGGTGGCTGGTCCTGGCCTTGTTCCGGCCGCCTGTGGGTCCTGCACCTGCTTGTCTGACCTAGAGTGCTGCACCAGAAGCCTTTGGCCTGACTGCCATGTGCCCAGGGGTCGTGAGGTCCAAGCCTGTGTCTCTGCTTGTGGCACCTGTCTCATACTGGCTCAAGGTGGGGTGAGAGAGCTGCCTGTGGAGGTCTCCATGCTGTGCCCTGGAGGATGGAGGAAGGCTGCGAGTGCCAGCCTGGCTGTGGGCTTTCGACTAAACCAGTGCCTTCCTGCTTCTCTGGGGTTCCTGCAAACGTCGGTGAGAGCATTTCAGCAAGAGGAAATAAACAGAGCCAGGAGTGGGAAGGCAGTTGGGGGCAGACCCTCCCCCACACCCCAATCTGGGAAGGCCCCTTGGAGAGGTGACCACTGATAGCTCAGGACTGTGATGGAGACAAGTGGCTGGAGGGCTCAGTGGCAGGGCAGCCACATCACAGCTTGGAAAAATTCTCCAGCTACTTAAACCACAGGAGCCAAGACTGGGAATGTGGAGACAGCCTTGAGCTCCATGCAAGAAACCCCCGGCCCTGAGTGAGGCCCCGAGGGGAGTCTGGGCAGCTCTGAGGTCAGAGTGTGATCTCTCGGGACCCTGATGGCACTCGGGGCATGAAGCCACTGTGGGGAAGCTCAGATGGGACTGGACCCTCCCCTGCCCGGGCTGATGGGGCTGGTGGTATGAGAGCCCCATGTGTGGGGCCAGCGCTGTGCTAGCCCCGGCTGGGGCCACTTGGGGCCAGAGAACGTTCTGGAACACTGAACCCTCCTGGCAACCACTCTGCTTCCCACTGACAACATGAGGTGTGGGTGCCAGAGGAGTGGAGGCAGGCCTGAGGGGTGAGTGTGTGTGTGTGTGTGTGTGTGTGAGAGAGAGAGAGAGAGAGAGAGAGAGAGAGAGAGAGAGGCATTCCGCCCGCTGCCAGTGCTCCTCCGAGCACAGAGGAGGCAGCTGTTTACGTGGTGGAATGGAGGTCTCTCTGCCCGCAGACACAGTCTCCTGCCTCCCCAGCCCACTTGAGGCCGATGCCTGGAATTCCACCATTGTGGATTCATTCCTTTGGCTTGGAATACAGAGCTCAGTGAAGAGGCCCTTGAGCCGCCACTGGTCCCGAGCACTCTGTGTGCCTCTCTGAGCCTTTGCCCTGCCACAGAACTGGCAGTGCTCCTATGTGCTGTGTTCTGGGAGTGCCCAGCCATGCTCTTGGGAGTGGGGGAGGGGCAGGTGCGGGGCGAGGTCTGAGGGGGGGTCCTGTGATAAGTGCTGTGGGGAAAGAGTGGCTGGAAGTGCAGGAACACAGCCCTGTTCTGGGCACCATGTAGATCCCACCATGCTCTGTGGCCCCCATGGAGTCCCCCAGGAGTGGGCTGGTAGTGCTGTCTCTGCACAGCAAGGATGGACCAACAGCAGGGATGGACCAACAGCAGGCTGATCCTCAGAGGATGCTGGGTAGAGGCATTTGGAGGGCAAGTGTGAGCTCCTCTGGGACTGAAATGATGGCCAGGAGACCCTCAAGGGGACAGAGAAGTCACAGGTGGGCCAGGCCAGGGAGCAAGCAGGCATGGGGTTGCAGTCCAGGACAGGAGCTGGAGGGAGGTTGGAGTTCAGAGAGCGCCACCATCTGCCTGGCAGCCAGCACCACAGTCCTGGGCTGAGAGGAGGTGGGCGGCGAGGCGGGACCCAGAGGAGCGGCCATGTAACTGCTTCCCCCAACCACGGGATCCGGGTGGAAAAGGCCTGTGCAGCCAAGGGCCCGTCCTTGTGCCTGGCTCAAGCCCCAGGCAGGCGGAGGCCAGCGGGGTGCTGAGGGTGGGAGGGACTATGGGGCCCGGTGTGGGGCTGGCCAGAGACTGCAGTGCGGGACTGTCCTGACTCTGGGGGTTTGTTTGTGTTGCCGGAGAGAGAGGCAAGATGGGGGTTGGTGGGGGGCTTGGTGTGGTGTTTCTCCTTTGTTTGGCCTCCCTTTGCTTGATAGCAGGAGGCAGAGGCAACCTGTGTGCTGAGCCCCTGAGACTGGGGACCCCTCCTGGGCAGCTGGCCCAGGTGGGTCTGGGGGCTGCCAAGGGCTGCCATGCACAGTGGGATATCGACGTGTGGCCCCCAGCCAGGCTCTTCTTGGCCTGTGGTGGCCCAGGGCTCTCTCTGAACCTATTTTTATCTTCTTCATTGTTCTTGAGCACCTGCTGTGTACCAGGAGCTACACCTGCCTACAGGCTGCTCACCTTCTGGTAGAAAAATCCACCTCTACACCTGTAGAGGGAGTTACAGTAGGGGGATGGGGCCAGCCCCATCATGTGCTGGGAAGAACAATGCTCACCATCTACATGGAGCAGGATATCCTTAGCGCTGTCAGATTTCCTCCTGTGGTTTCAGAGGAAAGTGTGGAAGGTGCCGTAGGGAGGAGCTTGTATAGACTCCAGTGCTGTGAAGCCCGAGGGTCCCTGGGACCCGAATCCATGCTGACACGGGAGGCGTGTCTCAGCTCACTGCATTGTGGCTGGCCCCCACCTGGGAGTTACCATCAATGCCCAAAGCTGACCCCTCCTGCAGACTGGTCAGCCACACCTGGCTTTGGACTGCTGGGCCGTCCCCTGGCAAGTGTCGCAGGGGAGGGACTGGGCGGTTAGTGTCCTTGTCTGACCCCATGCCTGTGCCCCGGGTCTCTGTGCTGGCCCCCTGTGAGGCACATGTGTGTTCCGTGAAGGCCCTGCAGGAGAGAATCGGCCACGCTGTCCCGCACGCTGACCGCGCTGCGTGTGCCGTGCCCACCCTGCCTCCGGCCCTCGTGACAGCAGCTGTGACGTCATGCTCATGCCCCACTTGCAAACACTCGTGGGGAGGTGGCTTTGGGAGCTCCCCCGGTGGGGGGCTGAGCTGCACACCATCCTCCTTTCTCTGCCTCTGCAGGTCGGGAGGCTCCATCCATGCCCCCTCCCAATTTTCCACTCTCTTTGCTTTCCTGGGGGCTGCTCCCATGCTGCTACCCAGAGTGCTAGAGGGTGGGGGGTATTGGTGCTCCCCATTTTGCTGCCCGTGATCGCCCCTTCCAGCTCCTCCTGGAGGGGTTCAAGGTCGGGATTTAGACCACCTGTTTGGCCGACTGTGCTGGGCCAGGAGGGAGAGATTGGGCTGGGGTTCTTGGCAATCACAGTGGGCCCGCCCCCTGTCCCTGGAGCTCTGTCTGCAGCCTGTAAGCTTTGCAGGGGGCAGGCCTGGCTCAGTGGCCTATGGACATCCTACGGGCCCTCTGCGCCCCAGGAGCCTGAAGCCCTGAGCCCTGTGTCCTTCCACTTACCTGACCTGCCCTTGCCCTTGCCCTTGTTCTGTGGACCCGAGTGAGTTTTCCTGGGCCGCTGCTGTTGGCTGTCTCAGTGCATTCCTCAGGGGCGTCTGAGGAGGCCTCATGGGGCTGGGATGGAGACAAAGACAAGACAGAGGGGCCCCCGCTGGATAACCCTGTCCTCAGTTGGCGGGCTTGGCTCCTGTTCAGGCTGCAGGGAAACAGGCACTCTCTTAGAGGCCTTGAACTGGGCCCAGAGGCCTTGATTTCTATCTTGTCTGGAGCTTCCTAGGCAGGCAGAGGTGTGGAGGTGTGGGGGTTGGGGGCTTAGGAAGACGAGGTCGGGGGAAGCCAGGAGCAGAAGCCCCTCACGTGTGCCTCTGGCTGCGCTAATCCACGACCGGGGGAGGCTGGGGGTGCGCACCCAGGCACACAGGCCTGTGGCTGTTAGTGTGTGAGCCACTGCCTGACCTGTGGGGCTGTCTGCCAGAGAGGCAGATCTGAGCCAAAATGCAACAGAGAGGCAAGGGGGTGGGGTGGGGATGAGGGGAAGACACAGAGAGGTGAGAGGAGGGAACACCCTGACCAGAGATCCTCTGCCCACCCACGCACCCACACATCCATCCACACACGTACTCATGTATCCACATTCCTGTCCAGTCATCCACCCATCTTTCCATCCACCTAACCCACCCATATACTCATCCATCTGCCCACTCACCTACCTGTGTACCCATGTACACTTCCATCTATCCATCCATCCTTCTATCCACCATTCATCCATCCAGCATTCACCCACCCACCTTACCCATATACCCTTCCATCTTTCCATCCATCCATCCATCCACCCACTGTTTATCCACCCATGGCTCATCCATTCATCCATCCACCTACAATATACCCTTCCATCCTTCTATCCATCCATCTACCATTCATCTATTCACCAACTAATCTACCCATCTATCCAGGTACCCTTCCTTCCTTCTACCCATCTATCCACTCATCTACCCACCCACCCACTCACCTACCTATCTACCTGTGTATCCATCCATCCATCCATCCATCCATCCATCCATCCATCCATCCACACATCCATCTATCTACATCCTCATCCAGTCCTCCATCCAGCATTCCACCTAACCCACCCATTTACCCATCCATCCACCTGCCCACTCACCTACCCATCTTCCCATCTACCCTTCCTTCCTTCCATCCACTAACCCACCTACCTATCTACCTAATTCATTTTTTATTGATCAACTGCTGTGTTCCAGCCATTTCTATCCAGGTCTCACCACAATATATCCGTCAATAGACCACCCTGCCACACTGCCATTCTTTCTGGTCTCTTCACGTTCCATCCCGATCCTGACTGCTGGCCCTTGCAAAGCCCCCTCACCACTTCCTTATGATGTGGCTGGTTTTCCCTGCTGACCTACTCAGTCAACATGAGCACCTTCATTCAGAGTCTTGCTTGCTCCTCGTTGTTTTGCACCTCCCTTAGACTTCTCCTTGGGTCCATGACCTGGTTGCTGTGAAACCTCAGGTCCTTGAGATTGGGCTTGCCTGGCCTCTGTCTAGGGTGGTGAGGTTGGTGGGGAAAGGAGAAGGGAGTTCATATCGGATGTACACTTACCAAATGCTTGTAGGATCGGGGAGAGCCGCAGAGCATAGAGCAAGAGTGGTGCTGATACTGGCTGTGTGACCTTGGACATGTCATTTAGCTTTTCTGAGCTTGTAGCTTTCAAGAAACAAGATATAAACACATACCTGTGCACTGGTGATACCCCTTGTGGCACTTGGCCAACAATGCAAGTGGCCTCCCCACCCTGTGTCCAGGGACTTGAAGGCTGATTGAGGCCTCTTTATTGAGTTGGAATGGACAGAGGCTGAGGAAACAGGACGCCCCCTGGGCCAGGGCCAGGCAGGTGAGCAGCAAAGGGCCCCTGAATTTTCTGGCCACTGCCTGCTCCTGGCTCCATCCTTGTCATGCTACATCCTGTTCTCCCTCTTGGCTGCTGGTGCCCTGGTTCCCAGGGCAAGATAAGGGTGGAGACACCTGCTGAGTTGCTGGGCTTGGGGGCGGGCAGGATGGCCTGGGTTCATCCTGCTGCCTCCGTGCTGTGTAGCCCAGTGTTGAGAGGGTTATCAGCATGCAGGAGAAAGTGAAGAGAGCTGAGTATGAGATGTTAGGAGGTGAGGGTTGGAGGCTGGGCTCTGGGGAGGTCATGCAGTGCTGGGGGCCACAAGCATTTAATCAACTGAATTCCCTCTCCCCTTTCCCCATCTCCATTATTACTTATTAAATAATTATCTCATTTGGAGGGTGTTCCTTAATGTAGGGCAGACTCCTGCCCCGGGGGCCATGGCTTTTGCACTGAGTTGTCTCCCGCGTGCGTGCGTGTGTGCGTGCGTGCATGGGTGAGAGAGTACGTGTTCCAGGCTCGGGCAGGGCCAGTGCGCACGTTCCTGCCCTGGCTGTGCCTCCCTCTGAGCCCCACTTGGCCCAGGCATAGCAGAGCCAGGCACCACCTCCCTGTACCCTGAGAAGTCCTGGCTGGTAGCTGCATTATAAGGATTTATTGAGGCCATCTTCTAAAGAGGCTTGCTGAGGGCTGGGCTCCGAAGTTATAATCTGGAGCCCCCTGCCTCAGGACGCCCATGACATCTGAGAATGTCAGAGACATGAGCACCTTTGTTGTGTGGTTTTTTTTTTTTTAACAGCTGAAGCTGTCAGGCCCGCAGGCCATACGCTGAGTTGGTTGCAGAAGCCGAAGTCCAGGCCCCCTCTGCCTGCAAGCACAGAGCTCTCTCCACTGCCTTCTTCCTTTGGTTAGGAAGGCACTGCCACCCCAAAGCGGCCCCTTCCCCTCACTGTTCCTGGAAGCTGGAGCAGGGACACTGTGTTGAGTGAAGGCAGTTATGCCTCATACCTACCCTACAGATTCTTTTATTTTTTTAAATATTTATTTATTTATTTGAAAGTCATAGTTACACACAGAGAGAAGGAGAGGCAGAGAGAGAGAGAGAGAGAGAGAGAGATCTTTCATCCGCTGGTTCACTCCCCAATTGACTGCAATGTGCCGATCCAAAGCCAGGAGCCAGGAACCAGGAGCTTCTTCCAGGTCTCCCACATGGGTGCAGGGGCCCAAGGACTTGGGCTGTCTTCTGCTTTCCCAGGCCATAGCAGAGAGCTGGATCAGAATTGGAGCAGCCAGGACTTGAACCAGCGCCCATATGGGATGCTGACACTGCAGGTAGTGGCTTTACCCACTATGTCACAGCACTGGCTCCACCCTTGGTTGTTGTTGAGCAGTTCTGCAAACTTTCTAGCATCTGTGCCAACTGTCCTGAGTCCCCCCACTCCCCTCTCCCCCCATAGCACTGCAAGCCTTGGCTCAGCCCTTCTGCTCCCGAGGATCCTCATGCTGGCCAGAGTGGGTGTGTGCCCTCCTGTCCTGTTTTACCTTACCTGAGTTCCCCATCTGCACCGTGAGGCTCGGCATCCTTGTCCTGCCTTGGTCACAGGTCCTGAAATGTGTGCAGGTCCCTGACCCAGGCCCCGGAGCTGCCTGTGCTCAGGCCATGATCCCTATCCATTTCAGCAGCTCGGAGATGGTAGGAGCCCAGTCAGCCAGCAGCAGTGGCTATAACCTGGAATCTCCTTTGGGGAGGTGGCTGGGTTGAAGGATGAGTGGCTGAGTGACATGGAGAGACCCCTGGATGGGTCTGCAGTCCTGGTGGGCCAAAGATGAATGAGAGACCCACCTAGGGCAACCCGTTTGTTTGGGAGAAGGACAAGAGGCGTGTGTAGGGGCCGGCACTGTGATGTAGGCTAAGCCTCTGCTGGCATCCCATATGGGCACCAGTTTGTGTCCCAGCTGCTCTTCTTCCAAGCCAGTTCTCTGCTAATGGGCGAGGAAAGTAGTGGGAGATGGCTCTGCTGCTTGGACCCTTGCAGCTGCGTGGGAGACCCAGAAGAACCTCCTGGCTCCTGGCTTCAGATGGGCCCAGCTTTGGCTGTTGAGGCCAATTGGAGAGTGAACCAGTGGAAGGAAGACCTCTCTGTCTCATTCGCTCTCTGTCTGTGGCTGTGCCTCTCAAATAAATAAATAAATCTTGTTTAAAAAAGAAACATACGTAGGCATGGCTCATTATGGAGCCAGAGCCTGGCATTCTTGTTCATCGGGAGCCATGGAAGGCACTAGAGCAGGGCAGGAGCAACACAGGTGTGGAACACGTGGCGGTGAGGCAGGGGTCTTGACTCTACCCCTGGTCACTTAAGGCCCTGGATGAACTACCTCACTCCGACTACAGCAGGGGTTCCTGTACCTGCCCGACAGGATTGTGGGTAATTCATTCAATGTCTGGTGTGCAGTGGGGGTGCAGGTGATAGAGAGATTTACCGGGGGGCTGAGGTCCTTGACATCCTGGACCCTAGGACCCCATCACCGTCATGTGGGCTGTCACCCATGGTGCACCAACTGGATGGGGGATGGGTTAAGACTGAAGCAGCGACTCTGTAGATGATGTCCCCGCAGCCACATGGCCTGTGACAGGTGGGGCCTGAAGTCCATCCCAGGCTGTCCGAGTTCACAGTGGCCTGGCTCTGGTGCTGCCCCCGCCTGCCACCTTTGTATGCCACTGATGCCAAGTGAGTATAAAACAGGACAGGTGCACAGGCTGAAGGCTGGGAGGCCCCGGTAGGCTTCCTGGCGGTGTCCTCAGCAGCTCTGGGCCGCTGCCCTGGGATTCAGCTCCAGGGGATACCAAGCTGGGCAGGGGGTCTCAGAGCTGGGCTTGGCATCTGGGGGGGTCCATGCAGCCTCCTCCTGTCAAGGCCTTTTGCTCATTTGCCTGCTGTTGAAAACAAAAACGCCTGCAAAGCCATTCAGTCCCCCAGTCTGGGCTGCGCCCGGCCCCTTTGGGGAATTTGGATGCAGCGGTTTGCCACGGCAAGGATCAGCACTCCCTACTCCACAGCCAGTGACATTCTGTGGCCTCTGACCCTGGGGGGTGCTGGGGCCTGCTGCGCTGAGCCCCTTTGTTAGTACAGATGAGAAAGGCATTAGCCTGCGGGTCCTGCGGCCACCTGCTGTGGTCGGTGACTTCCCCGCCTGTGTGTTAAGCGCCGAGACCCTCCCACGCTGGCCCGTCCACCCCACAGACTCATTACTGCTTGACCACAGAATTGCCGAGCCAGGCAGGGGCCGTGTCTGCAGGCGCTGGCAGCTTGGCGGATTTCAATGAGATGATCGCTTGTCATTTTTTATTAATGAGCGAGTGCCTGATTCATTATACATCTGAGGGGTGAGCCACCCCGGCTGGGGGAGGAGGTACACGGAGACGTGCAGCTGCCACGGAAGGGGGTGACGTGGCCCCATGTGTGCCAGTCTTGTCTTTCTCTCTCTTCCCGAAGGGAGATGAGGAAGGCAAGGTGCAGGCGAGGCCCCGGGTGACCGCCTGTGTGATGGTGACGGGGCAGATGGCCCCATGGTGAAGAAGGCATCCTATAGACAGCCGACATCGGTACCCGAGGGCTTCAGTGCACCTGGAATGAACTTGGGGGAAGCCCTGGCCAAGCCGCTTTTGAGGAATGCATGGGATCTTCCTCTCGCTGCTTCACCACTGCCCTGCAGAGCGGAGCTTCCGGGTGAGAAGGGAGGTGCTGGCAGGCTGGTGGAATTGTGGGCCCATCAGAGCGGGGCCCCACTCAGCCCACGAGGGCAGCCTACGCGGACTCCCAGGTGGCACGGCACAGTGGAAATCGTGTTTTATGCTTCTTGGTAGCAGGAGGCTGTAGCTCCTCTCCCTGACCTGAAGGCAGAGGTGCTCCCTGGCGCCCCCTGTGGGCAGGAGGTTTGCAAGAGCGTGCTACAAGAGGAGGCCAAGTGACTGGGGGGGTGGGGGGTGGGTGGCGGTACCCGGGTGGGCAGGTGGGGGGGTGGGCTTGTAACTTGAGCACCTTCTGAGATGGTGGGAGGTCCTAGAAGTGGCCTTTGCTGGGTTGGGCGTTTGGAGGACATGGCTTAGACCACTTACAACCTGACCTCTCCCTCAGTCGACAGGACAGTGAGAAGTCAGCGTAGTCATCCCTGGATTCCCAGGAGCCCTGGGGAGCATAAGACCTGCTTTGAATTCCTGTGAGAAGATCTAGGACAGGTGCTTCTTGGGCAGCCCCCCACCCTGCTGCCCCTAGTGCCCCCAGGCTGACTGAGCTAGGGCCCACGTTACCCCTGGCCAAGAACTTGGCCAACCCCATGGGTGCCTGCCTCTTCCTCCTCACTGCAGTGGCTGCCCAGCCCTTGGGAGGATACAGCCCGCCGTGGGCTGTCACCGCTCTTACGATGAGTACCGCACAGTGCTCCCTTCTGTTGAGACAAGGGTGTGATGGCCCTCAGTGTGTGTGTGGGCACCAGGAGCTGGAGCTGCAGACTCGTAGCCACGTTGTGGCTCACCTCTCCCGCCCGCCTCCTAGTCCTCGCATGTTAAGTTCCAACTCATAGATTTGTAACATGCCTGGCTTTAAAGAATGTAGCTCACTGGCCAGTGGGAGCTGTCTGTGTTCGGAATAAAATAAAGGGCCTGAGATGTCCCAGAAGGGCACAGGTGACCAGAGCCATGGGAGGCCGAGGCCCTCTGGCCCAACCAGGAGGGTTCAGGCCTGGAGGAGGCAGTGATGGTGGGGCCAGGGTCAGGAAGGAGCCTGGTGTATGCGCGCCTGTAGGCACAGGAGGCCAGCGATCCCATAGCAAAATGGCCTGTGTCGGGGTGGGCAGGGGCAGATTTTGTTTTCTTTCTTTCTTTTTATTTTTTTAATGTGCTGTGGTTTTCCTTTTTTAAAAATATTTATTTGAGGGGCCTGTGTTGTGGCACCTGTTCATCGTCCCGGCTGCTCCACTTCTAATCAGGCTCCCTGCTGATGAGCCTGGGAAAAGCAATGGAAGATGGCCCAAGTGTTTGGGCCCTACCACCCATGTGATAGGCCCAGATGAAGCTCCTGGCTCTCAGTTCAGTTCAGCCCAGCCCCAGCTGTTGTGGCCATCTGGGGAGCGAGTCAGCGGATAGATCTTTCTCTCTCTCTTTCTCTGTAACTCTTCCAAATAAATAAATAAAAATCTTTAAGAAAAAAGTGGCAAAGTTACAGACAGAGATCTTCCACCCACTGGTTCACTTCCCAAATGGCTACAACAGACAGGGCTGGGCCAGGCCAAAGCCTGAGCTCCATTCCTATCTCAGTGGGTGCAGAGGCCCAAGCGCCTGGACCCTCTCCGGCTGCTTTCCCTGACACTTCAGCAGGGAGCTGCGATTAGAATTGGAGCAGCCTGCACCTGGTCTCAGAGGAAGGACAGAGCTGATGAACAGACAGGTGGTTTCAGCCCAGTCCCCATGGACAGCACTGCCTAGACTCTGAGCTGGGGGTACCCCAGGACTTCAGGGGATGAGCTGCTCATGCTGAGACAGATCCCAGGGAGGACCGCAGTGCCCTGGGGCAGACTCCTTCCTGCTGCTTTGTTGTGCTCCCTAGGGAGTTTGTCAGAGAGGATTGGGGTTTGGTCCCAATCAGAAGGTCTCATTTGGAGACACAGGGTCAGAGGCCTTGAAGAGGAGTGGGACAGGACGGGTCTGGACGTGGGAAGGGGGCTGTGGACTCTGGAGCCATCTTCCTGGTCTGGGCTCCTCTTCCCTCTGCCTGGCCTGGGGCGAGTCTCTAGCACATTGAACGTAAGCTGATCCCATAATGTAAGACAGGATCTGCCCTGTGTTTCTTTTTTTGAAGATTTATTTATTTGAAAGTCAGAGTTACACACGCACATACACACACACACAGAGAGAGAGAGAGAGAGAGAGAGAGAGAAAGTGAGAGAGGTCTTTCATCCTCTGGTTCACTCCCCAATGGGCTGCAATGGCTGGAGCTGTGCCAATCGGAAGCCAGGAGCCAGGAGCTTCTTCTGGGTCTCCCACGCAGGTACAGGGGGCCAAGGACTTGGGCCATCTTCTACTGCTTTCCAAGGTCATAGCAGAGAGATGGGTCAGAAGAGGAGCAGCTAGGTCTTGAACTGGCGCTGCAGGTGGTGCCTTTACCTGTTATGCCACAGCGCTGGCCCCTCCCCCTGTGTTTCTTGTGTGGGGGCCCTGGGATTCAATGGGAAGGAGGAACATGATGTCCTTGGGTCGGGAAGGGGTGGAGGTGACAATGGCAGTGACCCTGTCTAGCCTTCCCACACCCACCTGTCAGCTGTCTGGTCGCTGCCCCCTGTGGAAGGGAAGGAATGGATGGCCTGTGCTTCCTACCCCAACCTGACTGCCTGAAATCCTTCTGCGTTCTGAAGACTCAGTGCTGACAGTTCAGGCTGGGGGGAGGGGCATCGCCTGCGGGGACTCCACTCCCCACTGAGTTTCCTGGAGCTGAAGTCAGATCTCTTACATGACCTTGCTTCGCACCTTGGGTGAGTCACCCCTTCTTCCTGGGCCTCAGTTTCCCCTTCCCCAGCAGGCCCCATGGCCAAATGGTCCCCAAGGTCTCATCCAGTTCCCTTTACATCTCTTGCACTCCTCAGCTCCTGGACTCTGGTTCTGGGACAGCCCCTACCCCTGCAGGAGTCCCTGTGGGCCCCATCCTGGGAGAAGTCTCTGCAGGGAAGGCAGCAGGCAGCTGCAGATCCCCCAGGTCCTAAAGCCTGGCCGCCTGCCCCCGGCTCCCGCTGCAGCTCCCCTGCAGCCCCTCCCTGCCTGAGCTGGAGGAGGGGGCAACTTTTCCTGCTGCCCTTCTGGGCAAGTGAGGAGGAGGAGGCAGCTCTGGGGAGCTCCTGTTGGGGTGGGTGCTCCCAGGTTGAACCCGGCGAGGCCTCTGGGAGCAGGAGCTGGAGGGAGGGAGGCTGGGTGGACAGGGAATGGGATGGAGCCCAAGCAGCCCAGCATCTTCTGGGCTTGGGCGTGGTTGTCAGAGTGGCAGAGAGGCAATTGCTTCCCATGGTAGGCCCCCCCTCCCCCCAACCTACGCTCTGAGCCTCACGCCCTCGTCGTGTCAGCCGCAACTTGGAGCCCTGAGTTTCTTCTGAGAGCGGGGACTGCACCGCTGCAACTCCCTCGCGGTGGGCGCAGCCAGGAGGCTGCCAGACAAGCGTCTTTATTGTCTGCCTTAGACAAACACGTGTGTGCGCTCCAGCTCAGCCTCCCGGGGGACCTTGCTGTTTCCGCAGGAGGAATCAATTGGGGGAAGGTTTGAGTTTTAGGAGAGAAGGAAGCAAAGTCCTGTTGGAAAGGAATGTTCTAGAGATTGGCAAAACCTCGGAGACACTTTCTTTTGTTGTCCCTTTTCTTTTTAGCATCTTTTTGAATTTCTTCTGCTCTTTTTTTTTTTTTTTTTTTTGCTTCCCAGGAGGCCCCTGTCCCCCAGCTGCCCCTAAGGCCTATGAGCTGCTCCTCCATAGAGGAAACCACACGTGCAGGAGAGGCGTGGGGAGCTGCAGAGCGTCCCCCCCACCCCTCCTTATTTGTGCTGGGCCCCCTTGGCCACTCAGAAACAAAGTTAGGTAAGGCAGGGTGTGGCCTTTAGGGAAGTGGTAGCCTTGAGAACCGAGTGGAGGGACAGAGGAAGGGGACAGTGTGGCAGCATCCCCGCTGGTGGCCAACAACAGGGCGGTGCTGGCTGGCTGGTGCCTGGGAAAGGCCCCACTCTGCATGACTGAGGGGACTGTGCAGCCAGTGGGCCGGTGGGCATGCTGGAGCAGGGAAGCCAGGAGAGTTGGAGTCAGGCAGTAGGAAGATCGCGAGACCAGGCTGGCTGTCACAGGAGGACATCGCACAGCAGTGGGCAGTGACAGGGCTGGAGGCGTGGCAGGGAGGTCTGGAGTTGCTGATGATGGTGGTCCCGCGCAGAGTGGGGGCGGGGCCAGGAGAGAAGCTGTTGCCTGAGCTGGCTCTTCCTCCCTGGCCACCCCGCTGTTTGTGAGTCAGAGAGAGCACCGGGCATTTGAGTACCAAGTGTTGGACCCTGCTCCGCCTCAGCTCTTGGTAGCTTTTAAACAAATCATAATCGGAGCCTGCCAAACAATCAAGATTTTTTTTCCCCCTTCGCCAGCCCCATCGCAAACTTTTGAAGCATGAAATGAATTTTGCGGGCCCCCGCCACCAGGACCCTTTCCCCAGATGATGGGTTTTATGAAATGGCTATAATCCGCCCAGGTAATGAGCGAGAGCTACACTCTCCACATGGGCCCGGCATTCCTCTCGCTGATTTATGATAGATTGGTTAAAATAGTAAACTGATAGCACTTGCAAAATAGTCATTCATCACCAGGCGGTGCGTCTTTAACCAATAGGAAGGCTTCCAGAAGTGAGGTGCACTGTGGCAGTCCCCAAGGCCCCAGCACCAGGGAAAGCAAAGCTGGGGATTTGCATTCTGAAGTCAGAGCAGAGGCAGGAAGTTCTAGCAGACCCAGTCCCCTTCCCCAAGGTCAAAGGACTTCCCCTCCTGGGCCCAAGGCTGAGGAATCCACCCCCCCCCCCACATGCTACTTTACTTCATCTAGAATGTTCTAGAAAGTTGTCCAGTTCCTAGCTTGTTGTGGGGTATGTCCAGCTAAGGTGTAGGGAGGAGTTTTAAAGCTGAGTTTAAAATGTAGCAGGGTTGGAGCACAAAACCCGCCAAGTATTTGCTGGTACAAATACACATAATAATACAAAAAACAGTGAGGTCTCCGGCATTGCTTTTATGGGGCTGCTTTGGCCGGGGTAAGTTGTTGCATAGCTGTAGGTTTCTTGCATTGCCAGTTCAAGAGGAAATGTCTCATTCCTTGGATGGGTGGACGCCCCTGAAGCAGAACATGGGCAGGGCTTCAACCCTAACCCACCTGCGGCAGACATTCACAGGCATCCGCAGCCAAGGCTGGCCCCTGACGTGGGTGCCTGAGGGGAGCCTCCTTACCCCAGGGCCATTCTTCCTTCTCTCAAAGACAGGGCTGCATCCCTGAGACAGAGGGGAGGTGTGCAGCCTGGAGAGTATGGGCTGGAACCTGATTCTGCAGGTGCACACCCCCCCCCCCCCCCCGCCCCAACACACACCTGGCCAGCCCTGCCCTGCCCAGGACAGACAGAACTTTTCTCTCCTCCCGTGCTCCCTGGGCTAATCACAAGCCCATCTGTGCTCTTCTCAGTGTGGGATTGCAAAGGACGTCTTTTGTTCTTGTTAGAGTAGCTAACCTCTAAATCTATTTAATACCCCTTCCCTGGTTGTCCATCATTATGACACATGATTTTCCAAAGGATTTACTATTAGTTAGCAGCACAGGCCTTTCTCCCTGGGGTAGCAGCTACTTGCAGTGAAGAAAATGCATGTTCAATGTAGCAATTTGTCTTTTTTTATATATTTATTATAAGAGTAAATGAGTTATTGTTGGAGACTTCAATATTATTGCAAATTAGGTGCTGTGAGCGGAGTCGGGCCCATTTATTATGTTTCTCAACTCCCGCAGCAAGCAATACCAGTTCAGACGTCAGCGAAGAGTTCCCACCCTTCCCAGGGTGAGGGTGGAGGGATCAGCAGGGCTGGCTGGGACCATGATGACTTTACATCGTGCTGGTGGCAAGGGAACGTGGGGGGCCACCTGCACAGGTGGGCAGGGGGCCTTGGATGAGAAGCAACGTTTGTCTTTGGGCCGGGGGGTCTGTGGTGGGGTCCGGGGCAGTGGGACCCCAGGCTGTAATGCCTGCCTCTGTGACCTGCTCTAAGCTGACAGCTGTGTCCCCAGCAACCCCTTAGGCATGACCTCACGGCTCCAAGCACAGAGGTGGTGTCTGGATTCTGATGTGGGGTGTGTCCTATAAAGAGAGAGGCAGCCTACAAAGGGGTCCCTGGGGCCCAGGTCCCACCCTGGAGTCACCTGCCCAGACCAACCGTTGATACAGGCGCTGCAGGATGCGTGTGATACTGTGCATGGGAGCAAGGGCGTGCTGCAGACTGAGCAAGTGCGGGCAGTGCCGAGCCCCCGCCACACAACCACTCTCCGAGGCCACCAGGCCTACGTAGGGTCAGGACCATGTGCTTGTGGTAACAGAGCAGCTCACGTTGCAGTCGCAGTCTGTGTCACCTGTGGGTTGCCTGCTCGTGGCTGAGATCCTCCTCCTTGTTCTCAGCCCAGCGTCTCTTCTGTGAAATGGGGCTGAGCATCAATCCATAGGTAGTACTTGGCTTCAGTGAGCCCCCTGTGTGTTTGAAACGCTCAGCAGTGTCCCCAGCCTGCAGGAAAGGCCCAGGAGTGTCACTTGTTCAGTTGCTGCGCTGCACACCTCTCTGAACATGATGGGCTAAACTGCAAGCATTAATTTGTCACCTCATTTGCTTGTACTAGTAATGGATGTGAATGACAGATAGGAACGCCGCCTGTGCCACCCAGAGAGGGCCAGCATTGAGATTTTGGACTGTACACTTGCAGTCTTGTTCTGTGGCATATACATTATACATGCAAGGTTACATACCCACATCTACTTCCTGTTTACAAAATGGGCTCCTGCTGTGTTTGCTACTTTGCAATCTGTCCCTCTGTCCACTCACTGACCCCTTGTCACCAGAGTTCTTCTTTTTTTTAAAACATTTATTTTCTTTATTTGAAAGACAGACTTATAGAGAGAGACAGAGAGATCTTCCATCTACAGGTCACTCCCCAGATGGCTGCAACGGCTGGAGGTGGGCTGGTCTGAAGCCAGGAGCTTCTTCTGGGTCTCCCACACAGGTGCAGGGACCCAAGCACTTTGGCTGCCTTCCACTGCTTTTAGGCCATAAGCAGAGGGCTGGATTGGAAGTGGAGCAGTCAGGGCTCAAACTGGCACCCATGTGGGATGCTGGTGCTTCAGGCGGGCAGCTTAACCCTATAGGCCACAGTGCCGGCCCCCAGAGTTCTGTTGCTACCACAATTCTCAAACTTTTAGATCTCAAGACCCGATTACACCCTGAAAAATTTTGGGGAGCTGCAAAGAGCTTGTGTTTTGGTGCTGTTATTTGTCACTGTAGAAATTAAAGCTGAAAAATGTAAAAGAAATTTTAAGCTACTTTAAAAATAATAGCAATAAGCCCATTTCATGTTAATGATGCAAAATATATTTTTAAAAGATCTATTTTATTTATTTGAAAGGCAAAGTGACATGGAGACCAAGCAACCTTCTACCTGATCGTTCAGTCCCCAAGTGGCTTCAGTGACCAAGGTTGGACCAGGCCAAAGCCAGGAGCCAGGAACTCCATCCGGGTCTCCTACTTCCACATTAGCAGGGAGCTGGATCGGAAGTGGAGCAGCCGAGACTTGAACTACTGCTCTGATATGCGCTGCTGGCAGCGCAGGTGGCAGCTTCACCCGCTACGCCACAACAGCAGTCCCTGAACAGTATTGAAAACTGCCACAGGGGCCGGCGCTGTGGCACAGCGGGTTAATGCCCTGGCCTGAAGCACTGGCATTCCATGGGCGCCGGTTCTAGTCCTGGCTGCTCCTCTTCCAATCCAGCTCTCTGCTATGGCCTGGGAAAGCAGTAGAAGATGGCCCAAGTCCTTGGGCCCCTGCACCTGCATGGGAAACCCGGAAGAAGCACCTGGCTCCTGGCTTCCGATGGGCGTAGTTCGCCGTTGCGACCATCTGGGGAGTGAACCAGTGGATAGAAGATCTCTCTCTCCCTCTCTCTGCCTCTCCTCTCTGTGTAACTCTAACTTTTTTTTTTTTTTAAATTTTTTTGACAGGCAGAGTTAGACAGTGAGAAAGACAGAGACAGAGAGAAAGGTCTTCCTTTTTCCGTTGATTCACCCCCCAGGTGGCTGCTACGGTCAGTGTGTTGCAGCCGGCGCGCTGCGCCGATCCAAAGCCAGGAGCCAGGTACTTCTTCCTGGTCTCTCATCGGGTGCAGGGCCCAAGGACCTGGGCCATCCTCCACTGCACTCCTGGGCCACAGCAGAGAGCTGGACTGGAAGAGGAGCAACCGGGACAGAATCTGGTGCCCTGACCGGGACTAGAACCCCGGGTGCCGGTGCCGCAGGTGGAGGATTAGCCTAGTGAGCTGCGGTGCCGGCCAGTAACTCTAACTTTCAAATAAATAAATAAATAAATAAAAAAGAAAACTGTCACAAAAGAACCAGAGAACGGCTTTAGTTTTCAATTTCACAGATCTTTTCACTGGCCTACAAGGAGGTGGCCTCTGCCTACCTTTGCTGCATCGGAGCTGAGGCATGGTAGCTTCTAGAAGCCTACGCTGTTTTCAAGAGAGTAGGACAGTGCAAAGGACACATCAACAAATTGGTAGGAAGGTGGTTTGCATGTGCACTTGCCCCAGAAGGGTCTTGGGGAGCCCTGGGGTTCCTCTGCCTCCACGCCTGCCTAATGTTTTGAATTTCCTACTTGAGGCTCCTGGGCTCCCTCACTTGGCACATCTGTGTCCACAGAGCACAGAGGGCGTCCTTGCTGGACACTCAGATCTGGAGGTCTGCTCCCTTGGATGTAGCTCATCCTGCAAGGGAGCAGCCCTGCTTCCGCCTCAGCCTCCCCGACCGACCCTGCTGGCTGTAGCCCTAGCTGACCAGAGTGACCTGTTGGGTGACATGTGTGCCTCGTTTCCAGAAGCATCCCTCACAGCAAATACAGCCTGATGTGTGCCGGCTCAGTGGGCGGCTGCGCCAGAGCCCCTGTTTGCCTTGGCTATGGCTTGGCTTTTTCCCAATCCGGCTGGCCAGCCCTCTCCACAGCACTGGCCGTCGTGTCCCGAGAACTTTGATTTGTCAAAGAGAAAAATTCCCGACCTTTAGCAAAGGGGGAAAAGAAAGTGTTCATGCAACTCAGAAGAAGCAGCAGTCGTCCAAGTAGAAAGGGGCGGGAAGTCTTCAGGAACCAGGGGCAGCTCAGCCATCAGCTGAGGCGTTGATGGAACTGGCGGGTGTGGGGAGGCCCTCGCTCCCTGCCCCATGCGCGGAGCCCAGGCTGAGCAGATGTCTCCCTGCGTCAGCATTTGGGGAAAGACGGATGGGCAGGACAGCAGGCCTTGCGCCTGTCTATGTGAGCGGGGGTCTGCAGAGCCTGGCTGCCTGGGGGGCGCATTTATCATCTGTGACCTGTGGCGTTTGGGCTTGTTGTTTATGGTCTCTTGGCGGGCATTGTTTTCTCGGGACTGAAATATAGTGCGCTAATGAGGGATCTCTGCGCGGGAGCAGGCAGACAGCTCAGAAGGATGCCCCGGCAGCTCTCGGACTAGTTTGTCAACAGCTGCGCGCTGTGGCAGCTGCTGTCCTGGCCAAGGAGGACAAGGAGTGGGCGATGTGGCAGCTGGGGGTGGGGGCGGTGTGTGCCTCCGCTCAGTCAAGGGTCTGTGTGTGGCACATCCCCTATCAGCCAGCCCCTGGCGTTCAACTCTTGGTTGCTGTGCTTCTGGTCCAGCTCCCTGCTAATGTGCCTGGGAAAGCAGCAGAGATGCTTGGGCCCCTGCACCCACATGGGAGAGCCGGATGGCACTGGCTCCTGGCTTCAGCCAGGCTCCTGGCCTAGCCCTGACCATTGAAGTTGTTTGGGAAGTGAACTAGTAGAAGGAAATTCTCTCTCTCTCTCTGCCTTTCAAATAAATAAATCCTTAAAAAAAAAAAAAAAGAAATGTGGAGGTAACCCCGACCTCTGAGTAGTTATGAGACCACATGGCAGCCTGTGCTCTGTGCTGGCAAATCAGGGAAAGAGGGCTTGTTGGTGGTGCCCATGCCTGGCATGAGGCTCCCTTTGTATCATGAGTCCCTTCACCAACTGGGGGCCAGGACCAGGCCTGGGCTGCACCTGCCACTTGGTATCTTCAGTTGGCTCTGAGTGCTAACAGGAACCTGGGAAAGCAGACCAGACTGAGAGGGAATGGCCAAAGAATGCCCTCAGGCTGGCCGCCTTGGCTGGGGACTTGTGCTGCTGCCTTGGAGGAGGGCATATGGGAAAGGAGTTCCAGGAACCGAGTGTGTGTGTGTGTGTGTGCGCGCGCGCGCGTGCTGGGGGGAGAGGAGGTGTCCCATGAGGCCAGGCACAGAAGGGGACAAGCAGGGAAGCGTTTTCAAGAAGATGCAGCCGGTGCTGGGGACCCGCCCTGCATGTCATGGTAACAGCAGTGACCGTGGCTGCTCCTGGCTGTGGCCCAGACCGTGTGCAGACTCCATCCCTCTTCTTTTTCTTCTTCGTATTTATTGATTTTTATTTCATTTGAAGGGGGGGGGGGGAGAGCTAGCAAGCGAGTGAGCAAGAGTCAGTCTTCCATTCACTGGTTCACTCAACAAATGTATGCAACAGCCAGGGCTGGGCCAGGCTGAAGCCAGGAGCCAGGAACTCAGTCTGGGTCTCCCACGTGAGTGGCAAGGGCCCAATGCATTTGAGCCATCACCTGCTACGTTGCAGGGTCTGTGTGAGCTGGAAGCTGGATGGGAAGTGGAGTAGCCAGCCCTCTGCTATGGGATGTGGGCGTCCCAAGCAGAGACTTAACCACTGTGCCTAACACCCACCCATCTGTCCGGCTTCCTGCACTCAAGATTCCCCTACACGCGCTCTTACCTGGAAATGCCACACGGTCAGTCATGTTCCAAATCCCAGGCGGATTCTGGTGGACCTCTCCAAGCTCATTGTCAAGTTCAAGGTCACACGGAGGACAGAGTAACCCCACAGAACCACGGCTGTTTTGCAGTGATGGGGTTCTGGGATGTGTGTGGGGTCACACTGCAAAGCTGCAGTGAGGGCAGCCGAGCATCAGAACAGGGCGGAGAGCCCAGAAGGAGGTGAGAGTACTGGTGGAGGGAGGTTAGCCTGTTTCTAGCAAGGCTGGCTGTGCAGCTCGGGAGGGAAGGAACAGGCTGTTTCGTGGTGGTGTTAAGACACCAGGGGGGATGTAAAGGCCATGCCACAAACGCCTTCCGGAGAGCAGTTCAAAATGGAGTCAAGCCTAAACTTTTTTTGAAGAGCCAAAAACAAATTTATTTTTTAATTTATTTGAAGGTCAGAGTTTCAGAGAGGGAGAGAGGGAGAGGTGGAGAGAGGTCTTCCATGTGCTGGTTCACTCCCCAAATGGCCGCAATGGCTGGCGCTCCGAAGGCAGGAGCCAGGAGCTTCTTCTGGGTCTCCCACGTGGGTGCAGGGGCTCAAGGACTTGGGCCATCTTCTGCTTTCCCAGGCCATAGCAGAGAGCTGGATGAGAAGGGGAGCAACTGGGACTCCAACTGGCTTTAGTATATTTTTAAACATTTCTTATTGTTCATTTGAGAGAGAACAAGGGAGAGAGCGCTATCATCCACTGGCTCACTCCTCACCCAATACCCACAATGGCTGAGGCTGGGCTAAAGTCAAAGCCAGAAGCTGGGAACTCAAGCCAGGTGTCCCCATGTGGGTGGCAGGGACCCAACTCCTGGAGCCGTCACCACTGCCTTCTGGGTGTTCATTAGCAGGAAGCTGGGGTCAGGTCTGGAGCTGGGCTCAAACCCAGGCGCCAACACAGAGGAGGTGTCTCCACTGGGGTCTTGACTGGCAGGCCCCTGCCGAATGTAAACGTGACCGTGGACCTATGATAAATGAGATCATATCTTTCCAGGAATTCAGGTGTTAAAAAAAACCCAGTTACTAGGCCGGCGCTGTGGCTCAACAGGCTAATCCTCCGCCTTGCGGCGCCGGCACACCGGGTTCTAGTCCCGGTCGGGGCACCGATCCTGTCCCGGTTGCCCCTCTTCCAGGCCAGCTCTCTGCTGTGGCCAGGGAGTGCAGTGGAGGATGGCCCAAGTGTTTGGGCTCTGCACCCCATGGGAGACCAGGATAAGCACCTGGCTCCTGCCATCGGAACAGCGCGGTGCGCCGGCCGCAGCGCGCTACCGTGGCGGCCATTGGAGGGTGAACCAACGGCAAAGGAAGACCTTTCTCTCTGTCTCTCTCTCTCACTGTCCACTCTGCCTGTCAAAAAAAAAAAAAAAAAAAAAAAACCCAGTTACTGTGGCTTCCAGCAGTCACTGAAGAAATGAGGCGAATGGGAGTGGTGGAGAGGGCTTTGATTTCCTAGGGTTTGAGGCTGGGCCACAGAGAGGGGCAGGTGGGAGAGGTGGGCCCTCTCCCTGGGCCCCGAGTGCAACCACCTTGAGGTGGCTTAAATGTATCCTTCCAAAAACGTATCAGAATATAACATACAAGAATAAACTTCAGAAAGTTCTTGGGGAATGGAAGCAAAAGATAAGTATATTTTGGTGCCATATTCCCTCCCCCCGCCAATGTGAGGGACTGGCGCTGTGACGTAGGGGGTTAAAGCCCCAGCCTGTAGTGTTGGCATCCCATATGGGTGCCTGTTCGAGTCCCAGCTGCTCCACTTCCGATCCAACTCCCTGTTAATGCACCTGGGAAAGCACTGCTTTCCCAAGTGCTTGGGCCCCTGCACCTGAGTGGGAGACCCGGAAGAAGCTCCTGGCTCCAGGCTTTGGATCAGCACAGCTCCAGCCATTTTGGCCATCTAGGGAGTGAACCAGTGGATGGAAGACCGAACCCCACCCCGCCGCTGTAACTCTGCCTTTCAAATAAATAAATAAATAAATAAATAAATCTTTTTTTAAAAAAAATGTGAAACCTGCTTTTTCATAATTCACATTTTCCACGAATTTTTTTGACTCCTTGTACATATAGAAAATTCCATGTATCCCTTTTTTTTTTTTTTTTTTTTTGGAAAGGCAGAGTAATGAGGGTGGGGTGGGGTAGAGTCTCCCATCCACTGATTCATTCCCCAAAGGGCCGCAATGGAGCCAGGAGCTTCATCCTGGTCTCGCCCGTGGGTGACAGGAGCCCGGGTACTTGAGCCAGCTCCTGCTGCTTTCCTAGAGGAATTAGCAGGGAGCTGGATCAGGAGGGGAGCAACTGGGATGCTGGTGTCCCAGGCAGCGGCTCAACCAGCCCCTCCTCACATGTCTTATATATGGAGCCTCATGCACTTGTGTCATTTGGATGTACCCAGGTACCCAGTACCCAGATCCAGACAGAGACCATGGCCATGCACCCAAGTGTCCCAGTCACTGGCCACCCCTCTCCTAGCCAAGGAAAGCATGCTCCTGCCTTCTGAGAGCACAGTTTAGTGTTGTTTGTATCAGTGGGCTATGCAGTGTGGCTTCCTTCTCAGTGTTGGAGGCCTCCTTCGTTTCCTCTGTGCTTGGCCTTGTGCCTCCTTATGGCAGACTGAGGCCAGCCTACAGGAGTTCTCAGGTTCCCAGGGGGACCGGAGGCTCTTAGTGGCAGTGCTAGGGAGTCAGCAGCATCCTGCTCTGGAGGGGACTTGGGGCTCCCAGTGGGGAGTTTGCACTTTGCCTGTTGCAAGTCTCACTCTGGTGGATAGGAGGGATGCCTGGGCAGCCACGTGGACATGTGTTAGGAAGCCCTTGTGGGCTGTCTCCAGGCAGAGCTAAGGGCTCATCCAGGGCATGGTTCCCTGCCAGTGCATGGGAAGAGACATATAGTAGGTGGAGAGGAGGAAGGCAGTGTAGACGGGTGCTGGACATGGGTGCTGGACAGCAAGATCAGGTGGGTGTGTGACCACCTGCCTGCCCCTGGCTGCAGATCTGTCCCATGCCGGACCTCTGGAGTCACTTAACGGCTCAGCTGTCACCTCGCAGCAATCTGTAATTACTGCTTCTTAGCTTGCGGGTGCAAATCGGTCCATTCTAATTCCTCGTGCTAAGCTCTGTTTGCGCACTTCGGTCCTGATGCGAGCCCCATCCTTGCCCATGGGAGGCTGAGCCCTGGTGCAGCAGAACAAGCCCGTGTTTTTCATCCAGCACCCCGCTGAGCCTCCTTGCCGGCTGTATCTCGGCATTTATGATCGTACATGCAGTGTGTATTTGCAGATTGATCAGCGTGTTGTGCTGGAGACCAGGGCAGGGGGAAGCTCGCCTTGCTCGCCTTGTGCACTGCACTGAGCTGGCGGCGGGTCTGACTTCTCACTCTTGGTTCCACCGGGGTGTGGGGGGGTACTTTTCCCCGGCACTGGTGGGCAGGAAAGCGTTGAGACCCCGGGGTGAGAGGCCTGGGACTGCAGAGTTTTGTTTTTCTGCAGGCGGGCGGCGCGCAGCAGTTGCCAGCTCGCTCTCCGCCACCCGGGCTCTTGTTGTCCCCTCTCCGTGTTTTTGGTGAATTTCGAGTGCTCAGACCTCAGCGTCTGCTCGTGGGCAATTTTAGTTAGAGAACGGCGCACACGTGATCACTTGGCACTCAGGCCTGGAGCAGGGGGCTGGTTAAGTTCCCCCGGCCTGCTTCTCCCCTGCCCGCCGTGCTCCAGGCATCTGAGGTCTCCATCCCGCCCCAGCCTCCTCCTGGCCCGTCCTCACAGACCTGGCTCTTTATCCAGCTGCTGCCAGCCATCACCGCCACCACCATCGTCACCACCCTGTCCCAGCCCCCGCCCCCCAGCTCTGCCCTCAGCAGGGGAAACCAGGTCACAGCCGCGGTCTTTAGCAAACAAACATGGAGCTCTCACTCCAGGAGAGAGTTGCCTCGCTCCAAGGCAGAGCCTGTGGTGTGTCGGCAGGTCCTGGGGCTCCCTAGACCTGGAGGGGGCAAAAAGTGGAAAAAAAAAAAAAAAAAGAAAGAAACCAGCCAGAGGCTAGGCTGGGACTGCTGAGATATTTGTATATCAGAGACTATAATGCGTTCCCCTGGCTACATGAGGTCTTTCATGAGCAGAGTGATGATTCCGACTGCTTTTGGAAATCGAAGCTTTTGTATGCAAGGGGCCCTTGAGTTTAGTTTGGGGGTGATTGTATACAAGACCCACAGCCACATCTGCCCACTGAGTGGCTGGAAATGCAAATTTTTCTCCCTACCACTCTGCCACTGCAAAACAGAAAACTCACTGTCCTCCTGTTACCATGGTAACATGACCTCAGTTTCCAGTTCTGTAAAATGGGCACAAGTCACATTAGTTGGTATCAACTAAGCAAAGTCATATGAAACATCTGGTGCCCTGTTGGGCACGCAGGGGATCCCAAGACCTTGAAAGTGACAATGTTTTTTTTAAAAAAAATTTATTTATTTAAGAGGTAGAGTTACAGACAAGGAGAGGGAGAGAGAGGGAGAGAGATCTTCCACCTACTGGTTCACTCTCCAAATGGCGGAATGGCCAGAGCTGGACCCATCTGTAGCCAGGAGCCAGGAGCTCCCTGTGGGTCTCCCACCTGCTGATTCCGGGATGGGTGCTGCTTACCCATGCCAGCTAAGGGAGGCAGGTGGCGGAGGTGGGAGGATCCCACATGGATCCACGCTGCTGCCAGTCCCTAAGGGGCTTCCCTTCCGAGTCAGAGGATCTGTGCTTGGGACTCTCCATTGGAGATCAACGTGTTGAGGCGTGAGTTTCAGGAACAGAGAACCCAAAGCTTCTGAGGCCACCCTGGCTGCTTACAGGGTGGCCTCTGCCGCAGGGGGCATCTTCGCCCTGGCCTTGCAGCCACAGAACGTGGGCTTTCGTGTCCTGGGCCCCCCTCTGCCCCACACGCTCTACATCATGGGCTGGGGCCTTATGGGCCCCCCAGCTGGGCTGCAGGGAGAGCAAGGCTGGCATGAAACCGACGGTGGTGCGGACAGGAGCATGCCGGCGGAGCGGCGAGCCCGGCTAGAGGACAAGAGCGCAGTCCGGGAACCACGTGCCACTAAACCTTATGGGTAATGGGTTTTTCATCCCCTGGGTAATAGGAGACACCAAAAAATGAGGACATTACTTAGCGAGTCCCTCACCTCCCTGGCCCCATTCGGCAGAGTCGGAGGAAGGACATTGCCGGGCACCGAGCCGCGTGCGGATTTAATGGGGTTTCCAGCCGAACCTTCCATCAAGTTTACGGCCGTGCCTGTCTCCTGACCTTCCCCCTCCCTCCCACCCCCATTCTTTTCGGAAATGAAGCCGGTGTGCAGGCTGGGCCATGTCACTTCCCCTGTGTTGCAGATATACAGCTCGGCCCGCCCTGACTCACTCTGTGTATTTCGGCAGGCTGGGTGCCTGCGGCCCACCTGCCCCTGACTCTGTGGCATGAGGACAGCCGGCAGGGTTGTGGGGGCGGGCGGTGCACAGCCAGTGGGAGGCCCACGGTCTGCTCACACTGACACCGGTTCACCCCTATGGCCTGCAGGGGCCCAGCCCACTGACTTCTCCCCTGGCCCTCCTGCCTTGCTAGCCTGGGCTCCTGGGGTCGCTTCCGGCTTCCTCCTCCATTCTGGCTGCTGTACTGCCTGCCAGCTCTCACACCCCCACCCCCACCCCACCCCCGCCTCTTCTCTGCCTTCTTCCTTGGAGGTGTTCAGCACCTTCTCTTGAATCCTCTACCCTTCCCTACCTTTCTGTCCATCCAAACCATGCTGCCTTTCATGGAGCCACTGAAATGTCACAGCCTCCAGGAAGCCTGCCCTGATTGACCTCACTCCCTGAAGGAAAGGCTGCCCTTCTGGAAATTGCAGGCCCTGGGAAGTGGATGTCGCAGCTCTGCCCTCATGGAGCCTGCCATCTGTCTGTGTCCCTGAGCGGACCCTGGGGGTTCTTGATGGGGGAAGCCTCTCTCTGCATGCCCAGTTGCTCCTGAGAAGGCGTGCAATGTCTCCATCACAGAGTGAGAGCTAGTTAGGTTGCCCACCCTGTGATCTCAGTTGGTGCAGGCTGCAGCCAGGGTGCAGGCCTCTGTGTGGGGGGGGGCTGGAGGAGCCTGAGGTGGCTCTCCTGCCCCTGGCCTTGCTCCCTTCCCTGCCCCTGTGCTGGACAGGTGCCCTGGGCTTCTCCTGGGGCGGGGGATGTGGTTTTGTGGCCCTTCCCTTCTGACTACGTTTGTCACCACCAGGGCCCTGCAAGGCAGCAACAGCCAGCGGCTAGTGGTCACTAGGCCAATCAGGACATTCAAGGTGGTCACAGGCACAGGAAGCGTCCAGCAGGTGGGCAGTTGGCTCAGCCCAAAGGCTTGGGAAACAGAGCCGCCCCTGCTCCCGGAAGGTGAAGCCGCTGCGCTTTGCCTTGGTGGGTGACAGGCAGGCGTGCAGGGAGGAGGAAGCTGAGGGCACCCCGTGCAAGAGGAGGTGCTTCCCACGGGGCCGCCATCCTTTGCCTTCAGGTGGTTCTCAATTTCACCGGGGGCCATGAGCTGAAACCAGGCTTTTCTCACTCTGCGGGTCCGAGAAAGCAGCGAAGGACTACCTCTGCTTCCTGGCGCCTGTTCTCTGAGCTCTTTCTGCACCAGTCTCCCCTTATCCTAGGTTTCTTAACTGCTGTCAACCGAGGCCTGAGGATATGAAATGGAAAATTCCGGAAATAAACAGCTCTGGAATTTTCTGCCAGTTTCAGTCGCACACGGTTCCGAGGAGCGTGGTGAGATCTTGCGCGGTCCCCGCCTGCTTTGTCCAGGGTATCCATGCTGTACACACTGCCCGACTGTTGGTCACTCCATAGCCATCTTGCTTAGGAGACTGACCGCTTGGTGTTGTTCATAGTGGCCCCAAAGCATAGGAGTAGTGATGCTGCGAAGTTGCTGCTTCAGATAAGCCAGAGAGACAGAAGCTGGAGAGAGAGGGAGAGAGACCACATTCATATTCATACAGCTTTTTTTTTTTGTAAGATTTATTTATTTCAAAGGTAGGGAGAGAAAGAAAGGGGAGAGAAATACACAGAGAAAAAGATCTTCCATCCTCTATTTCACTCCCCAAGTGACTACAATGGCTAGGGTGGCGGCCTGGGCCAGGCTGAAGTTAGGAGCCAGAAATTCCTTCCAGGTCTCCCCTCATGGGTGGCAGGGGCCCATGCACTTGGGCCATCTTCTGCTGCTTTTCCCAGGTGCAGTAGCAGGGAGCTGGGTCAGAAATGGAACAGGGGTTAGCGCTGTGGTGTAGTGGGATAAGCTCCGCATGTGGTGCCAACATCCCATATAGCCACCTGTTTGAATCCTGGGTGCTCCTCTTTGATTCAGCTCTTTGCTGTTGCCTGGGAAAGCAGTAGAAGATGGCCCAAGTGCTTGGGCCCCTGTACCCACGTGGGAGACCCGGAAAAAGTTCCCAGCTCCTGGTTTTGTATCTGCCCAGTTCTGGCCATTTGCAGCCATTTGGGGAGTGAACCAGTGGATGCAAGATCTTTCTGTCTCTCCTACTCTCTTTCTCTGTAACTCTCCCTCTCAAATAAATAAATAAAAATCTTAAAAAAAAAAAAATGGAACAGTCAGGACTTAAATCAGCGCCGATAAGAGATTCTGGCATTGCAGGAGCTTAACCTGGCTCCCACTTAACTTTTAATATTGTGCATTATTATAATGCTCTTACTGTGCCTCATGTATCAATTAATTTTGATCATAGGTCTGTATGTATAGGAAAAAGGGTTCAGCCCCATCCACTGTGGCCAGCATCCATTGGGTATCTTGGGAAGCGTCAGATAAGGGGGACAACTGTGCACCTGTTGGGCTGAGGTCCTGGTATTGCTGACATGGGCTTTAGGGATGGGTTGTGGTAGCATCAGACCTGGCTTGTGCAGTGTTTGCTTTGAACTTCCCGAGGGGTAGGGGGATGCCTAGGACCAGGGGCGCAGGTGGCAAGGCCAGGAGGCTGCTTGGGCTGAGGCCAGTGAAGGAACGGGCTGGAGGAGGCCCGTGGTGGCCTCCATACTGGCTGTGGGCTGCATTTGGCTATTTGATCCGATAGCATGGAGAATTCCAAGGTGGCTCTTGGATCAGGCAGGCCCCCCCCCCCCCCCCCCCAGGAGGAGCAGGTGCAAGACATGGGGCATGAGGAATCCTCAGGGCCTAGGGCTTATGCAGGGAGGGGGTCAGACAGGGAGCTGTGGTGCTCAGAAGAGGCATGTGTACCTGAGAGGAGAGGCAGAATCCCACGGTGACACCCGCATCCCTGGTGGCTCTCTGTGGGCCCCCGGCGACACTGTGGGAAGATGCCCAAGCCCAGTGCGGCAGCTGGCCTTGCCAGATGCCTGTGGTGTTGACAGCAGACGGTCGGACATCCTGTCTGAAAAGCGCCCCCCCACCCCCCCAGGTGAAGGACCCCTTCCTGTAAGCACTCAGTGACCTCAGGGCTGGTCCCCTACAGTGATCATGAATGGATAACTCTGCAGATTAGATCCGTCCTGAGCTCCCAGCCTACGATTGCCTCCTCCCTCCCTGTGTGGGATTCCCTGAGGACTTGTCCCCAGCGGCAGCCGGAGCTGTGTATCGCCAGCTCACCCTGCGGCGCCCGCCAAAGCCCAGGGAGGCCACTGTTTGAGTGAGGTTAGCCTTGAGTCAACTTGTAGCTTGTCCCTGAGTGCTTGCGAGCGGCTCGAGAGGTGGGCGCACGCACTAATCAGAAGTTGGGGTATTCAGCGGCTGTGTACACAGGGATCATTGTTGCTGGCCCCTTGCTCCTGGAGGAAGCCTTTCTCCCGGAGCCCGGTGCTGTTTGCCTGGTTTTGTCTGGGCCACGATTTGCATTCACTTGATGGATTGTCAGGGTCGGGGGTCTCCTCCTCAGGACAGAGTCGAGTGGCTGCTCAGGAAGCTCAAGAGGAAAGCGGAGTGCTAATACCAGCGTTTGCCCAGCTCCTTGAAGGGGGCCCCTCGGAATCCCAGCGCCGTGAGACTAGATCAACACGACAGGCGCTGGGAAGCCGGGACCACGCATTCACAGCCCTTTCATTGCCAGCAAGTGCCCCCAGGGGCCCGCAGCCGCCGGCACAGCTAGCGGGACTCGGCCCTGTTGACTCCTGTGTTTGCTTTGCCAGCCATGGTGGCCTGCGGTTCAGTTCAAGTTTGCCAAAGTGATTTGGAGTGGCCGTCCCCTCGTCCAGCCCTGCGTGGGCCCTCTTAAGCCCCGGCCCTGTCCCCTGCCTGTTTTCTGTCTGGCTGGATGCTGAAGAGGACCCTCCAGGGGGCGAGGGGCGGGGGGTGGGATGGTACTGGGGAGTCGCATTGTGTGCTTACACGTGTGATGGCCAGAAGCCCCTGGAGCCTGGAGTGGCTGCTGCCTCTTGAGGCCTGAGATGTTTTCGGTTTTCTTCCTGGTGTTTTCCTGGGACGTCTGTGACACCGGTTGACTCTGTGGGTTCCCTTGATGTGAATTTGTTGCTGAACACTGAGAGCTAAATCCACGTTTCCCACATCCTCTCCTTTTGAACAGTATCACCAGCGCTTTTTTTTGGGGGGGGGGGTAAAGATTTACTTACTTATTTATTTGCAAGGCAAAGCGATGCAGAGGGGGAGACAGAGAATAGCTGCAGCAGCCAGGGGACTGGGCCAGGCTGAAGCCAGGAGCCAGGAACTCCATCCTGGGTCTCCCACATGGGTGGCTGGAACCCAAGCATTTGAGCCAGCAGTTGCTGCTTTCCCAGGTGCGCATTAGCAGGGACCTGGATCGGAAGCAGAGGTGGGACTCGAACCCAGGCACTACGATATACCATGCAGACACCCCAAGTGGCAGCTTAGCCTCCTATGCCACAGCGTTGGTCGGCCACATCGCCATCACTTCTTCTTCTTCTTCTTTTTTTTTTTTTAAAGATTTATTTATTTATTTGAAAAGCAGAGTTATAGAGAGGTACAGACTGAGAGGTCTTCCATCCACTGGTTCGCTCCCCAGATGGTTGCAACGGCCAGAGCTGTGCCAATCTGAAACCAGGAGCCAGTAGCTTCTTCTGGGTCTCTGTCATGGGTACAGGGGCCCAACCACTTGGGCCATCTTCCACTGCTTTCCCAGCCCATAGCAGAGAGCTGGATCAGAAGTGGAGAAGCTGGGACTCAAACCTGCGCATTTATGGGATGCCAGCACAGCAGGTGGCAGCTTTACCCACTATGCCACAGTGCCAGCCCCTTGTCATCACTTGTATCTTTTAAAACTCTCATGGATTGTTTTTTTATTCAGACCCAAAAGACCCCATGCTGTAGAGAGTAGATGAGCAGAGGAGTGGGCACCAGTTGGAGCTGTGAAACCCATGTGGGCTGAGACCCTTGTGGGCCTGGCATTTGGTAACGATGCAGGCTTGCTAGTTGGTGTTCAGTCTGGGTGTAGGAGGTGGTGATATGTTGTTATTTAAAAAAAAAATTACAATCCTTATTCAAAATCATCAGGCATTTTCTTTAGCTACAATGAGAAATGTGTGATGAAAGTGAACCTTTGGGGCCAGCATTGTGGTGCAGTGGGCTAAGCCACTCATCTATGATGGTGGTGTACGCTGGTTCGAGTCTTGGCTGCTCCACTTCTGATCCAACTCCCTGCTAATGTGCCTGTGGGAGACCAAGATGGAGTTCCTGGCTCCTGACCTCAGCCTGGCCCTGCTGTTGTGGCTATTTGGGGAGTGTAACTCTGCCCTTGAAATAAATAGAAATAAATATTATGGAAAAGAAAAAAGGTGCACTCTTGCAGGCACCAGTTTTTCTCCAATGCGCCTCTATGCAGAGTCTCCTTCTGTGGGACTCTGGTGTAGGGCAGGACTCACCGCTGGCTGCGGGCTACACTGGGAGGGCCCGAGGGTGCCCCCACCAAGGCCATGTCAGTGGAAACCTCAGCAGCGACTTCCTGTGGCCGGGAGAGCCCAGCGAATCACAGGCCTGCCAGATGGTGGGGACCTGACACTCTTCCTTGCTGCGTGGTTCAAGCACAGGAGGTTGTGTGCTCCCCACGAGGGGACCGAGTCCTCCTTCCCCGCAGGCGTGGGGAGGGTAGAATGGAGGGACTCACGCTGTGTGGCTGTGAGGATTGGGTCCAGAAATGGACCTTCCTTAGTGAGGTCAGTGGGCCTTAGGGGACCCAGGGAAACAAGAATGCTTTTTATTTTTATTTTTTTAAGATTTATTTATTTATTTGAGAGGCTGAGTTACATACAGGAAGAGAAAAGACACACACACACAGAGAGAGAGAGAGAGAGAGAGAGAGTGAGTGTGTCCCATCTGTTGGTTCACTCCCCAAATGGCTGTAATGGCTGGAGTGGGCTGATCCAAAGCCAGGAGCCAGGAGCTTCTTCCCAGTCTCCCATGTGAGTGCAGGGGCCCAAGAACTTGGGCCATCTTCCACTGCTTTTCCCAGGCCATTAGCAGGGAGCTGGATCGCAAGTGGAGCATGCAGGACTTGAACCAGTGTCTGTGTGGGATGCCGGCACCACAGACGGAGGCTTAGCTTACTATGTTCAGTGCCAGTGCCAGTGCCAGGAATGCACTTTGTATGTGGTCCACGGAAGTAGGAGACACAGAGTCTTTTTTTCTGTGCCTGCCTCTATAAAAAGGCATGGAAAAGGTTGGGAGGTGTGGGGGTCGTTTTAGCTTGTACCATGTTCCAAGTAAGCTGACATGGCTCTTTCTTTGCATCTCCATTTTGCTGCAATTCGTCCTCCACCTTGAACCAGGCCCCAGAGGGAGGTCACAAGGTGCAACATGGCAGGAAAAGGTGCAGAGAGGACCTTGTCCACCTGGGAGAGTGCAGGTTCCCTCACTCAAGGACAGAATGAGAAACCATGGGCTTCAGGGTCTAGCACCAAGCACAGGATTCATGGATTTGACACCCAACGTCTGATCTTTAGACAGAACAACTGGTCAGCTGGTCTTCACCAGTATTAAGAATGTTGCTGGGGTGCAGTGGGTTAAGCTGCACACCCGCATTCCACATCGAAGGACCCGTTCAACTCCTGGCTGCTCCGCTTCTGATCCAGCTCCCTGCTCATGCACCTGGGACACCTACAAAACGTGTACCCACATGGGAGACCAGTTCTGAATGCCTGACTTTGGCCTGGCCCAGCCCTGGTTGTTGCAGCTATTTGGGGAGTGAAACAGACGGTGGTAGCTCGCTCTCTGTCTCTCCCTCTCTCTTTCTGCCACTCTTTCTCAAATAAATACATCTTGAGAGATAAAGAACAAGAAGAAGTTGCTGTTCAGAAGACTCTGTTGAGTGGATGGGGAGTTCAGCTGTAGACCAGCAGCAGCTGTTGGCCGATGACATACTGACAGAGGGCTCATGTCCAGAATATTGAAAGCACCCTTGGCAATCCACTATCGAAAAAGAAACCATGCTATTAGACATGAAGAGACGCTTCCTCAAAGAGACATCTGTAAATGGCCACTAGGCACAGGAAAGGGAAGGATGTTCAGCTTCCTAGGCAGATTAAACCCACCATGAGATCCCACTCCACACGAACAAGAATGCTTAAAAATAGTGACAACAGCAGGTGCTGGTGAGGGTGCAGGGATGTCAGATCACAGGGATACTGCTGGTGGGAATGGAAAATGGGGCAGCCCCCTCTGGACAATTTGGGCAGTTTTTTTTTTTTTAAAAGATTTATTTATTTTTACTTGAAAGGCAGAGTTACAGAGAGGCAGAGGCAGAGAGAGAGAAAGGTCTTCCATCTGTTGGTTCACTCACTAGATGGCTGCATTGTCTGGAGCTGCACCGATCCAAAGGCAGGAGCCAGGAGCTTCTTCTGGGTCTCCCACGTGGGTGCAGGGGCCCAAGGACTTGGGCCATCTTGCACTGCTTTCCCAGGCCACAGCAGAGGGCTGGATGGGATGAGGAGCAGCCGGGACTCAAACCAGTGCCCCTATGGGATGCTGGCACTGCAGGCAGAAGCTTAGCCTACTAGGCCACAGTGCCTGCCCAGGTCATCAGCAGTCTTGCCCCTCCTCCCCACCCCCAGCAACTCCATGCCTGTCCCCCTGGTGCCAGGGAAGATTTGGTTTTGAGCTCTTGAAGGTGTGCTGGGCCATGAGGCATTGCTGCAGGTGGGAGAACTGAGGACCGGGCTGGGGAGCTACACGGTCTGTTCAGTGGTGGTGCTCGAGAAGCCTTGTGGGGCCCTGGGCAGCGCATGGGCCTCTGTTTGCCTCTCCGGAAAGTGGGTGCATGAATCCCACTTGGTGCCTGCCAGAGTCCTGGTGCCAGTCTCAGTGTCTGCAGCAGAAGCTGTCTCGGCCTGCACTGCTGCCTTCAGACCACGTGCGTGGATCCTGGCACCTGCCTGGGTTGTGCCAGAGGCCTGGTGGCCGGCCTGGGTGCCAGAAAATCAGCATGCCAAGTCAACAACTCTAATGAACAAACGGCTATAGCAGCACTGGTCTGTAAGTAGCCCCGCTCCCCGGCTGCTTGGCCCGGGGGTCCACACTGGCTCCAGAGTTTCAATGCAGAATTACCTTCACTCACCCCAAGTGGTAGGGAGTGCACCGATGTCCCTAATTAGTCACCCTTAATTACTTGTCCTTGATTGGTGTCACTTCCCCAGAATTCCTTCTGGACAAAGTGTCCCCAAAGTATACCCCTTGAGGGTGAGTCTTCGGCGCAGCCGTTAAGCTGCACCTTGGGCCGCCCGTGTCTCTAATTGGAGTGCTGGCTGCAGTCCCAGCTCCTCTGCTCTCCGTCCAGCTTCCTGCTGATGCACAGCCCGGGAGGCAGCAGGCGATGGCTCACATGTTTGGGGTCCTGTCTCCTACACAGGGGACCTGAATGGAGGTCAGGGCTCCCGGCCTCTGGCCTGGTTCAGCTCCTGGCTTTTGCAGGCAACTGGGAAATGAACCAGCTTTAGGGTTTCTTCCGGCTGTTGGACCGGAGTGGTGGGGGAGGGGAGGAGAGGAGAAGAGTGGGCTTCCGGCGAAGAACAAGGCCTGACCTCTACCCCAAAGGGAGAGTTATGTTCCAGAACCCAGTTGTGCTCCCCCACCCCATCCGGGGTGCCCCCCCATCTCTGGGGTACAATTAGGATTCTTGCTGAGCCGGTCTTCAAGGAGCTTCTGAGAACGGGGTCCGATAGGGGAGCATTTGTAAGATTTCTCGCAGCTCTGTTCTATAGAAAAGTGGGGCTTGTAAAAGTCTTGTGCCGCGGGGCTGGTGCTGGGGCGTAGTAGGTTAAGCCGCTGCTTATGGCGCTGGCATCCCATGTGGGTGCTGGTTCGAGTCCTGGATGCTCCTCTTCCAATTCAGCTCTCTGTTAATGGCCTGGGAAAGCAGTAGAAGATGGCCCAAGTGCTTGGGCCCCTGCACCCACATGGGAGACCTGGAAGAAGCTTCCTGGTTCCTGGCCTTGGATTGGCTTAGCTCTGGCCGTTTTGGCCATTTGGGGAGTGAACCAGCGGACAGAAGACCTTTCTCACTGTCTGTAACTCCACCTCTCAGATAAATAAAAATCTAAAAAAGTCTTGTGGCGCCTGAGACAGGCGGAGAAGGGCGTGAGTCAGAGACAGGCTAGAAGAAGGGAGCTGTAATCATGGCAGTGACTGGGGAGGAATTACTAAAACAAAAACACAGGAAAGGAAAAACATCTTCGAGCAGATTAACAGAAGATGGACAGCCATTATGCTCACTGCCCTGGGCCGCTGAGCCCAGAGGTGGGTGGGTTTCTGGCCTGTTAGGACTTCACCCTCCTTTGAGGACTGGGGCTAGGGGAATATTGGGCAAAGCTGTTTATTTTGCATAAGCCCAAGTATTCACCCCACCCCAGCGGAGGGGACTGCAGTGATTTAAGGGGGAACCACCTGACCCCCTGCACCTCCTGGCCTCCTCTGCAGAATAAGCTGGAAATCCTCCTGGCTGGTGCATGCTAATCTCTGCCCAGGGCTGAGGCCCCAAGAGCCCCATTGTGGGGACAGCAGATCCCCTGGGGGCCTTGTGGCAGCTGGGTTGGGGTTGGGCTGGAGATGGGGGTGGCCCTACCATGTGTCTTTCCTTTCTCTACATGCTGGCTTGAAGACCCGTATGGGAATCCCATTCAAGAGTTTAAGTTTGCTTCCTGTGTCTTTGCCCATCTCTCAGATCTGTGCACTGTTTATTTATTTTAAAAGATTTATTTGTTTACTTGAAAGGCAGAGAGAGGGAGAGAGAGAGATCGATCTTCCATCTGGTTCACTCCCCAGATGGCTGCAAGGGCTGAGACTGGGGCAGGAGCTCCATCCTGCTGTTGCATACGAGTGGCAGGAGGCCCAGTGTTTGGGCCATCCTCTGCTGTCTCCCAGGTGCAGTAGCAGGAAGCTGGATTGGAAGCTGAGCAGCTGGGACCAGAATTGGAGTTCCAGTACGAGATGTGTATGTGTTGGAAGCAGTGGTTTAACCTGTGTCACCACGCCGGCGCCAATTTGTGTATTTTTCACTGTGAGTGTTGTGACCCGTGCCCAGGGCCCACACACCTGTCCCAAGGACACAGGCTGGGGTTTTACTGTGTCCTCGGGAACTTTAAGTGCTGGCTCTCAGGAGCACCTGCTCTGTTCCCTTCTTGCTCTCTGCAGAGCGCCCATGCTGGTCAGTCCTTCTGCGAGTGTGGGGGCCGGGGTCTCCCCTTCCATCCATTCAGTGATGCTGAGTCAGCTCTGCGGGGACCCTGGAGGGCAGGAATGTTGGTGCTGGTGGAAGGACTGCAAGTGCTCTGCAGAGGCCAGCCACTAAGTGGCTTCAAGGCCACATATACCCTTGCCCACAGCGTGCCTTTACCGTCCAGAATAAATACAGTTTTCTTTTCTTTTTATTTGTTTGAAAGACAGAGCAACAGGACAACATAGAAGAAGAGAGAGAGATAGAGATCTTCCATCCCCTGATTCACTCCTCAAATGGCCACAGCATCCAGGGCTGGGCCAGGTGAAGCTAGGAGCCCGGAATTCCATCCAGGTCTCCCATGTAGTGGTAGGGGCCCAGGTACTTGGGCCATCTTCTGCTGCTTTCCCACGTACATTAGCAGGGAGCTGGATTGGAAGCGGAGCAGCAGGACTGGGACCAGTGCTGCTGTATGGGATGCCAGCATTGTGGTTTTCTTTGCTTTTCTTTTTAAATTTAATTTATTTGTTTGAAAGACAGGGTTACAGATAGAGGTAGAGCCAGAGATAGAGAGAGGTCTTCCATCTTCTGGTTCACTCCCCAAATGGCCGCAATGGCCAGAGCTGAGCTGATCTGAAGCCAGGAGCCAGGAGCTCCTTCTAGGTCTCCCACGAGGGTTCAGGGGCCCAAGTACTTGGGCCATTTTCTACTGTTTTCCCAGACCATATCAGAGAGCTGGATTGGAAATGGAGCAGCTGGGACTCCAACCGGTGCCCACATGGGATGCCGGCGCTACAGGCCAGGGCTTTAACCTGCTGCGCCACAGCGTGAGCCCTGCGGTTCTTTCTAACTCTCAGTAGGTGTCACTTTAAGGGGCTGGCTGTGGGAGACAGCAGGGACTCCCCAGCTGTGGATGAATTTCACCCTGCAGGCTGGCCTGGGCTTTCCTCTGCTGGGTCCCATCCAGCGACTGCAGCCAGCAATTCTCTCTTCCAGAAACTGGGCCTGGGTGGGGGGATGCGAAGAAAGCAATCGAAAACAGCAACAAACCTTAAGATGTGAACTTAGCCGTAACCGGGGAGCAGAAAAGCTTGGCTTGGATTTGAATGAACAGTGGAAGGAATGGTTGGTTACAGACTGGGAGAGGAAGGGGAAGTTAGGGATTCCCTCTTGTCTGGATTGGGATGACAGTTAGGGGATCTGCCTCCTGCTCTGCCCTGGGTCTCAGAACCCTTCTCTTCCTCTCCTCTTTGAAAAGGAATGATTTGGGACCCTGGCAGCAGCTAACGGTTTCCAGTGGACACCTTGATATTTGCAGAGGGTGCTGACGTCATCAGAGCTGTGTCTCTGATGTCACTGCCTACGGGACAGGCAGGCTCCTCCTCCCTCCCTCCATTCCTGTGTGGACTGGGCAGGGTGGTTCCCACGTGTGTCCGTGGTCTGTGTATCTCACTGCACCAGGTGAGGTTCAGATTCCTTCCTCCTGCTCTGTCCCCATGGAGGATTACCTGGAGGCGGCCTCCAGCCCCACCTGAAGCCTAGTCCTGACCTTAGGAGCTGAGGTTTAGTGGGAGAGTCAGACACACCAGGGAGTCAGGGGCCTCAAAAGGCCACTTGGGGTCCAGAGATGGGGTGGTCATGTGGGATGCCCGCATCCCACATTGGAGTTCCTGGGTTCAAGTCTTGACTCCGCTCTGGATTCCAGCTTCCTGCCAGTGTGCACCTGAGAGGCAGCAGGTGATGGCTGAAGTCCTTGGGTCTTTGCCACCCATGTCGGAGAGCTAGATTAAGTTCTTGACTTCAGGCTTCTGCCTGGCTCAGATCCCAAAACTGCAGGCATTTGGGGAGTAAACCAGCAGATGGGAGAGCTCTCTCTCTCTCTCTCTCTCTGCCTCTCAAATGAATAATTTTTAAAAGGAGGGTAAACTTCTAAAAGATGCTGATGTTGGCATCATGGTAACCACTGGCAAGTTTCCAGGGCAATCCACACCATGGATAATTGGTATTTTGTTTTCAAGGTGTGTCCTCCCCTACACACACACATACACACACACACGCGTGCACGCTCGAGTTGAGGCTTTGTCCCCTTTTCTTCCTTGAAAATCCCAGCTTGGCTATGAATCACCCAGGAATCATCAAGGATTAATCTGTGATGAACTTTGTTAATTTTTACCCTAGGTAGTTCCAGAGACGGCCTCTGGAAATGCATACTGGTTTATAGAACCCAATAAGGCTGGTGCCGTGGCTTAACAGGCTAATCCTCCGCCTTGCGGTGCCGGTACACTGGGTTCTAGTCCCGGTCGGGGCGCTGGATCCTATCCCGGTTGCCCCTCTTCCAGGCCAGCTCTCTGCTATGGCCCGGGAGTGCAGTGGAGGATGGCCCAAGTCCTTGGGCCCTGCACCGGCATGGGAGACCAGGAGAAGCAAACTGGCTCCTGGCTTCAGATCAGCGTGATGCGCCGGCTGCAGCGGCCATTGGAGAGTGAGCCAACAGCAAAAAGGAAGACCTTTCTTTCTGTCTCTCTCTCTCACTATCCACTCTGCCTGTATAAATAAATAAATAAATAAATAAATAAATCTAGAACCCAATAAAACGTGGAGAAGATCAGGGTGGGGGAAAAAAGTATCCTAAATTTAAAATGAGCACTTTGGGGCTGGTGCTATGGTGTAGCGGGTAAAGCTGCCGCCTGCGATGCCTGCATCTCATATGAGTGCCGGTTTATGTCCCTGATGCTCCACTTGTGATCCAACTCCCTGCTAATGAGGCTGGGAAAGCAGTGGAAGATGGGCCAGGTGTTTGGGCCCCTGCATCCACCTGGGAGACCCAGATGAAGCTGCTGGCTCCTGGCTGTAGCCTGGTTCAGTCCCGGGCGTTGCATCTACCTAGGGAGTGAACCAGAGGATGGAAGATCTCTTTCTGTGTCTCTGCCTTTCAAATAGAGAATGTGAGCATGTGAAAGTTGAGGCTGGGCTTGCCTGGGGGTGGAGGAGGAAAGTGTCCCTGTGTCCTCAGTGGCCTGTGAGAGGCAGCGAAGGCAGAAGGTGGGGAAGGAGCCCCCTCCTCTGTGTGGATGCTGTGTCCCCAGCACCTCTGTCTGTCACAGCTGCGTCCAGACCCACCTTGTCCGCGTCAGCCTCCCAGGGAGCAAACGCCCTGACGTCATTTAGGACTTGTCTAGGGGGCGCTCGGTTGGTCTTGCCAGCCTGTGGTAGTGCAGGCACCTGCTCCCTCACTCTGCCAGGCTGGAGATGTGGAGAATCGAGTTCTGTGTCAGTCTGGACTTTCTGTGTGGAAGAACCTGAGGACTTCTGCTTTCCTCATCCAGGTTTTTTTTTTTTTTTTTTTAAAAAGACAATCACAGTATTCCTCTGGTTGGGACGGTGCAGATGGCAGGCACAGGGTCTCTGGTGCAGGGTTGGGGGTGGGGGGCTCCCAGGCCTCCCTGGATGACATCACCAGCCTGAAGTCCCTTCACCTGTGTCAGAACTCAGGGCACTTTACGTTATTTTCCCACAAAATTGTCTGCATTTGGGGGCAGGAACAAGGAAAGTATTCTAGACTTTTCCTTTAACACGTGTGATCTCCCAGAGGCCTGCAGAGCTCTGCCCTTAGTTTTCCTGTCCATAGAATGGGTGGGTTTGACTGAAAATCTCCTAGGTGAACTGATGATATCTTTTTTTTTTTTTTTTTTTTGGACAGGCAGAGTTAGACAGTGAGAGAGAGAGAGAGACAGAGAGAAAGGTCCTCCTTCCGTTGGTTCACCCCCCAAATGGCTGCTACGTCCAGTGCGCTGCGCCAATCAGAAGCCAGGAGCCAGGTGCTTTCTCCCGGTCTCCCATGCGGGTGCAGGACCTAAGCACTTGGGCCATCCTCCATTGCCCTCCCGGGCCACAGCAGAGAGCTGAACTGGAAGAAGAGCAACTGGGACAGAATCCGGTGCCCCAACCGGGACTAGAACCCAGGGTACTGGCGCCACAGGCAGAGGATTAGCCTAGTGAGCCATGGCACTGGCCTTTTTTTTTTTTTTTTTTTTTTTAAAAAGGTTGTTTGCAAGGCAGAGAGAGAGAGAGAGAGAGATCTTCCATCTGCCAGTTCACTCCCTCAAATGATCGCAATGGCTAGGGCTGGGCCATGCCGAAGCCAAGAATCAGGAGCTTCCTCTGGGTCTCCCACATGGGTACAGTGGTCCCAAGCACTTGGGCCATCCTCTACTGCTTTCCCAGGTGCCATTAGCAGGGAGCTGCATCAGAAGTGGATCAGCCGGGACTCAAACCAGTGCTCATATGGGATGCTGGCGTGGCTGATAGCTTAACTTGCTATGCCACGACACCAGCCCCAGTCATCTCTGTAAGTGGCTAAAATTTTACAAGACTTTCTGCACTCAGTCTCATGTTATCATTCCATAACTCTGCTCCGTGGAGTGACGGTTACGATCCATCAGCTGTCTTGGCACGCACCGTCCCAGTTTCTGCCAATTCAAGGAGTAAACACAGAATCATTTTCCCAATGAGGACCGCCCCTCTTTCTATCTTTCTTGCTGCTGTTGGGTGAGCTGTTCCTCCATCCATACACTCCACGATGTGTTGATGTGAACATTAACACACACACACACACACACACGATTGTCATAACGAAACGATTCCAATCCTCTGAGTGTGGGCTTCTCTTTTCCCCAGGCATTTGCTGTGTTTATGGAGAAAAAGAAATACTTCTGTAAACATGGTTGTATTTACAGAGAAAATAAATATCTAAATAAATTTCGAACTTTGAAAATGGGAGCCCCCGCAGAAGGAAACGCAGATGGCGAGCAGCGAGGGCTTCATGACTCGGGGCGTGCATTGCCATCTTTGCTCTCAACCTGGGCTTGCGGAAGGGGTAGCGAATGCTGATGGAGCAGCTGCTGTGGGCGCCACAGTTTGCATTAGAGAGCCTCAATGCCCAAGCGAGCGTGGGTGGCGTGGATTATTCCCTCCAGCTTTTAGATGAGTCAGCGGGGGCTCAGAGAGGTTGAGTAACCTGTGGAAGAGGACACAGCTCCCGCCCCCTGGGGTAGCTGGTTCTTGTCCTCACCCTGATGTTGCATGCACCCATGCCAGTGTGTGTGTGCATTTCTCTAAGAGGTGGGCTTAGAACATATTAGGAGCAGGGTCCCCATCCCGCTCCAGGCGCCTCCCGTCCACAGGGAGGAACAAAAGGGTGTGCAGGGAAGAGAGCAAAGCCCTTCTTCCTTCTCTCCCTCCACAAGGGTGCCTGGAAGCTCTCTCCCCCAAATACTGGGGCCTCAACCGGCAACGCCCCCACCCTGCCCAGGGTTGGCAGGGACCCCCCCCAGGACAGCTCTCTGGCGCGGCTCCTTCTGCAGGGAGTGGGCTCCGTGGGAGCCGGGCTGCAGCTGGGCCTCATCTGTGCGTTTGTGTTTTACAAGCAGACGGCTCGCTGGGAGTTGGATCTTTGCAGAGCCCTTCAATAGAGAAGCAAACACTGGGGTCGGAGGGAGAACGCATTTTTCACTTGTCCCAGGACTTCCTTTTTTGGAAGGAAGTGTCTTCCTCTGCCCCCTCCTCCCCTTTCCCGCATTTAACCCCACAGCGTGTCTACAGCTGCAGCAGGATGCGTGCCCGCCCCGCAGGACCAGGTTGCACTCACTGGGGTCTGGACAGCCTCGCTGGCTGTGGGGTGCAGCTGGCCATGCCCGGGTGCGAGCTGTAGCAGCACCTGGGGACCCTTCATCTGCTCAACCCTGCTGTCCCCAATAGCTCAGTGTCCCTTCTCCCGAGCACCAGTGACGGTGCCCATCTTGCCTCTCTTTTGTGGCCCCAGTGGGGGTTACTTGAGGCCACAGATGAACATAACGCTCTAGAAATGAGGCCTGCACAGCCAGGACAGACGCCGGCTGTTTCCCTCCCAGGAGTCCACAGGTGTGGACCTGCAGAAAATGTAAATGGCTCCGGGTGGACAGTGGCCCTTTGTGGGAGCGTGTGTCCTCAGGGGCGTGCCACACAGCACCACAGGCCTGGCAAGCACCGCTGCGGAGCTGGGAGCTCCAGCCTGGGTTTGGGGTGATGCCAAGCATTTGCATTTTGAACGGAGCTGAGTGAAGTTGGTTTGCTTGTTGACTTCTGCCTCTGGCAAGGCGGGGCCTCCTGGGGCTGCCTGCACGCGGGGGCCCTGGCGTGTTTGCTGTCCCCATTGCCACGGGAAAGCCACATATGTCCTAGTGCTGTGATTCTTTTCTAGATCCTTCTGTAACAGAATGTAGCCCCTTTGGCCGGTGCCTCTCAGATGTCAGTGAGCCTGAGAATCACTGTCCCAGGACTTGCTACATGAAATGCAGCTCTGAATCTGGGCGTCCAGGGTGGGCACAGGGAGTCTGCGTGGCAGGGATGGGGTTGGGGGGAGGGCGAGCTGCAGCTGGTGCTGAGAGCAAGGCCTGAAATAGGCAGCCTGCTCATCTTACCACCGCTGTTGTATGGTGAACTTTTGTTTTCAAAGGTTTATTTATTTATTTGAAAGGCAGAGTGACAGAGAGAGAGAGAGAGAGCAAGAGAGAGAAAGGAGAGATATCGTCCATCCACTGGTTCACTCTTCAAATGGCTGCAATAGCTGGAGCTGGCTGAGCTGAAACCTGGAACAAGGAACTCCATCCGGGTCTCCCATTTGAGTGGCAGAGGCTCAAGCACTCAGGCCGTCTTCTACTACTTTCCTATTAGCAGAGAGCTTGATCGGAAGTTGAGCGGCTGGGACTTGAACCTGCGTCCATATGGGATGCAGGTGGCGACTTAACTAGCTGGACAACACCAGCCCCCGTTTGGCAAACTTGGCTGGCATATTCTTCACGAAGCACTCACCAGTTGCCTGCATGATCCCGTGGCTGGGCTCTGAGCACCCACTGCCTTGCTTTCACCTCTGTGTGGTAGGGATGATAAGCCAGGCCCCAGAAGGCCTGGGAGGACCTAAGGAGCTGGCAGAACCCTGTCTGTCTTCTCACTGTCTGGCTTTCTCAACCCCTTGAGTAAAATAGACAAGAGATGTGTGTGCAGTACTTATAGGCAAAAACCAGCGGTCTACGATGTAGAACGGCTCCCTGAGAATGGGGGTGGGGAGACTCCGAGGTGGGGGGAGGAACTCCACGTCCCCCAAGCCTCACGTCCAAGTTCAGTGCAGAGAATGAAGCGTGTGGACCTCCTCAGAGAATCCATCGCATTGCTCATTTCCTTTGGATTTTTCCAGACCTTAAGATGATTTTAAGTCAAAAGGGAGCCCAGCTGGTTATAAACCTTAAGTTTGGGGCCGTGTGCCTTCTCATACACCCCCATGCTATCCACCCCCACTCTTGCTCGTAAACATCTCTTGAGTGTGTATTTTCTTTCAAAATAGAGCCACTTAAGGCCTCACCAAAATGGGCAGCTGACATGGAATTCACATTTGGCAGTCCTCAGTCCTTGTGTTTTTCTGAGTGTGGACCTGTTGTAAATTAGGTGAAGTCAGCGTGTGTGTGTGTGTGTGTACGCGTGCACATGAGTGCGTTTTCCCTTCCACGTGGTTACAGAAGTAGCACTGTTCCTATGTAAAAGATAAATTATGGTGGGAGCTAAAGAGGCATCATTTCTGAAGTGTCAGGCTACAATTGGGTTCTTAAAAACCACGCAGGGCTGCTGAATTCACATGAAAATTGAGTGGAGCAGGAATGCCCCAGGTGACAGCGTCCTTGGCATTGATTTATCTCATCAGTTTGACTAGCCCGTGACTTCAGGCCTCTGGTGGAGAGACCGCATCTGCTGCTCGGTGGGAGCAGGAGGAGGTCCAGCAGGCGGCCCAGACCCCCCAGGAGAAAGATGACGACACCTTGGAGTTGAGGGTGCTTCTGGAAGTTCATGGAACATGGATTTCAAAGATAAGTTTATTTCAGTGCAGAAAAATTTGGAGCACCGCGCTTAGGAAGAATTTGAAGAATGTAATGGCAAATGGGTATTATTAAAAAAAAACTGTGTATGCCTCTAATTTTTTTTTAATTCCACTTTTCCATGGCTTTTTGAACTTTTTGAAATACCCTCTGACTTTTATAAAGATGAGAAGTTTATTTGGGCTGATGGTTTTGGGGGCGGACAGGTCCAAGGTCAGATGATCACATCTGGCAAGGGCCCCTGCACGTGCTTGCTGTGTCATGGATGACGTCACTTGTTGGCAGTGAGAGAGGGAGAGAGAGAGAGAGAGAGAGGGAGAGAGAGAGAAAGAAAGAGAGAGAGAGAGAATGAATGGGGGAGGGGCATCACATGGCAGGACAGCAAGCCCAGGAAGCTGAACTGGCTTTGGAGCTGCCCCCTCTGTTGTAGTCAATCCAGTCCCTCAAGGGCAGTGTTAATCCCTCTTAATGACCTCAGCACCTCTTAAAGACACCAGTGCCCAGCACCAGCCCTGTGGAGACCAGGGCTGAACATGAGTTCTGGTGGTGATGTAACATGTTCATGGCAGCTGGGCCGGCTGAGCAAAGGGTGCTCCCTGGCACACCGTGTCAGACCATTTCCGGTACCTTGTATCCCACAGACTGTTTCCAATATCTGTATCACACTCTTTTCCATCATTGGATATTCTTGTTTTTTAAAAAGATTCTCACTTATGGATCAGCGTTGTGTGGCATAGCGGGTTAAGCCACTGCCTGCAATGCCAGCATCCAGTCCTGGCTGTTCCACTTCCAACCCAGCTCCCTGCTAATGCACCTGGGAAAGCAGCAGAAGATGGCCCAAGTGCTTGGGCCCCTGCATCCACATGGGAGACCCGGATGGAGTTCCAGGCTTCTGGCTTTGGCCTGACCCAGCCCTGGCCATTGTGGCTATTTAGGGAATGAATCAGAGGTTGGAAGATCTCTGTCTGTCTCCGTCTCTGTCTCTCTCTCTCTCTCCCCTTCTCTCTCTGTGACTCCATCACTTAAATAAATAAATAAATCTTTTAAAAAAATCACATTAGGGGCCGGCTCCGTGGTGCAGTAGGTTAATCCTCCGCCTGCAGCACTGGCATCCCATATGAGCGCCGGTTCTAGTCCCGGCTGCCCCTCTTTCAATCTGGTTCTCTGCTATGGCCTGGGGAAGCAGTAGAAGATGGCCCAAGTGCTTGGGCCCCTGCACCCGCTTTGGATCGGCGCAGCTCCGGACGTTGCGGCCATCTGAGGAGTGAATGGAAAGAAGACCTTTCTCTCTGAATCTCCCTCTCACTGTCTGTAACTCTACCTGCCAAATAAATAAATAAATAAAATCTTAAAAAAAAAAAAAAAAGAAAAAAATCCCATTAAAAAAGACTGTTTTTTTTGGAGGGGAAGGAAAATGGTATTGTCATTTTGGTAAAGAAAAGAGAGTTTGGAGATGGCTGGCGCTGCGGCTCACTTGGCTAACCTTCCGCCTGTGGCTCCGGCACCCCCGGTTCTAGTCCCGGTTAGGGTGCCGGATTCTGTCCCAGTTGCTCCTCTTCCAGTCCAGTTCTCTGCTGTGGCCCGGGAAGGCAGTGGAGGATGGCCCAAGTCCTTGGGCCCTGCACCCGCATGGGAGACCAGGAAGAAGCACCTGGCTCCTGGCTTTGGATCAATGCAGCGTGCTGGCCACAGCACACCGCCGGAGCGGCCATTTGGGGGGTGAACCAATGGAAGGAAGACCTTTCTCTCTGTCTCTGTCTTTCTCACTGTCTAACTCTGCCTGTCAAAAAAAAAAAAAAAAAAAAAAAAAAAAAAAAAAAAAGAAGAAGAAGAAGAAGAAAAGAGAGTTTGGAGAAGGGGAGTTATGGAGACCCGGTGTGTCGGGGCTGTGCTGGAACCAGCTCATGGGAGCCGCTCCTGTATGTCCCTTCTGGACTCCATTCTTGGGGACCATTGATGTCAGCAGTGGTGAGAGCATTTATCTCATGGAAATTGCTATGTGCTCTAAGCCAGAGCGGGCTCCCTGCCTCCTGCCTGGAGCTGTTCGTTACCATGCACACAGCTGGCATGGAGGGTTTGCCAGGAAGACACAAAATAGGAAGGAAGGCCCAGCATCTAGCTGGACAGGAAGCGGTTTGTAGAAGTTGACCCAGTGTGAGCAGGGGCTGTCTCTGGGTGGCGCTCCTGGGCCCTGGGTGGGCTGCCTTCCCTGCCCTGCAGCTTTGCGTGCCCCAAGAAGGCTTGGCAGAGACTGGGCGTTGGTGCGCAACCCTGAAAGCCATGTAGAGTAAGGTGAAGGCTGGGAGACGCCCTGGCTCCTGGGGCTGTTGCAGGGCACGCTCGTTCCATGTCCTAGGTGATGGCTACCATTAAAATTCTAGCTGGACTCTGACGTTAGCCAGAGCCTCTCTGGGAGGTGCCCCGCCCCTCTCTGCAGTTTCTCCTGGCTGTGGCTGTGGTGGCAGGATGCTGTGCACCTCCAACTGCTGGCATCTGGTTCCCATTCTGTCAGGGGCTGGAGCGTGCCCCCCCCACCCCAGCACTCCCCAGCCCGCATTGCATTTCAAAGGAAATGCTTAATTGGTCCCCAATGCTGTTTTTTTTTTTTTTTTTTTTTTTTTTTTCATCTGCCAAGGAGAAGGGAGATTTGTGGCCGTGATGGATAGGAGAGGACAGGTGGAGCTTGGGATATATGAGAAGCTGCAGAAGTTGCTCATTTTGAGACTGCGTGTGCAGTAAGTGGTTCAAGCTGAGATGCAGAAGGTGAGTGAGATTCAAGCAGTGAGCAGCCCAGGGGCATTGGCTAAGGCCAGGAGCCAGGAACTTCATTCCCATCTCCCACGTGGGTGCAGGGGCCCAAGCACTTGGGTCATCCACCACTGCTTTCCCAGGCGCATTAGCAGGGAGCTGGATCGGAAGCAGAGCAGCCAGGACTTGAACCAGTGCTCTGAGCCTTAGGTTAACTCACTGCTCCACAACACCGACCCTTAAATAGTTTTTTTAAAAGGCAATTCAGACAGTTTCTTTAAACTGCCCACCAGCCTCTTGATCATGGATCCCTTCCAAGTCCCCAAGGCAAGCCTGGGGTCCCCCTCTCAGCTCTGGCAGATGGCTCGTTGGCACCTCAGCCTTGGCATCCTTGAGACATTGGCACAGCTGAGAAAAAGACTGGCTGGGCATGCATGTGAACAACCAGGTTCTGAGACACTGGGCGCTGCTTGCTCCTTTCTTTCATTTCATGGCTGCCTTCCGGAAGTGGGCACTGCACAAGGCAGAGCACTATCCAGGTCCACCCTGGAGAGGCAGGAGCCCCAGGGCGTATGCCGGCAGAGCTGGGCAGTCATGAGCAGGTGACAAGCAACCATCAAGACCCCGGATGCCCCTGCCTGCTGCTGTTCTGGTCCCTTCTTCCTACTGACCCTAGGTCTGCTCCACCCAGTGGATCCAGGGGACTAAGGAACTGAAGAGCAGTGCAGATGGGAGATGTTCACAGAGACAGAATCTGGCCAGGCAATTCCGCACCTGCTGGCCACTGTGTGGCCGTGGTTGGGAGGTGAGGCAGGTGCCTGGTGAGTGAGCAGTGGTGTCGGTGCCAGGGTGGGGAGGACGCTATCCTCCTTGGCTCGCCGCAGACCCAGGTCATTCATGAGGACAGCCAAGGGGCAGTGGGCACAGCGCTCAGGAGGTTGGAGGCCCCACCCACCCTGAGTTCTGGAACATTCTAGAGTTTTCTGGAAAGTGAGTATTTGGGGAACACCAAGCGCTGTCTTGATTTGTCCGACCCTGAGATGGCTGAGACAGTCGATCCCTGGGGGATAGAAGCTATTTCTTCCCTCCTCAGTTGTTCACGCCTTCTTCAATCCTCCAGCGGTGGGGCAGCCCTGGACCTGCCTTCCACCCAGGAGCTCATGGCAGACATGCCTGGGGCTCTGACGGTGCCCTCCCTGGCTCTGGGGTGACCGTGTGATCCCTCATGATCAAGTAGAGGACATCACAGCTGTGTGGCGCCTCCTGGCAGCACAAGGTGGTGGTGGGGTCTGTGTAGGTGTGCATGAGCGGTGGCCCTTTGACCTGGGACTCACCTTCCTGGCACAAGGGCCAGCTGTTCTCAATGCCCACTGCCTTCTGGAAGCTTCTAAAACTGCTGATGTTCTGGAGCCCACCCCAGGGATTCTGCACTTGATCTTCGTGTCTTTCAGTTTCCTGGTGTGTCTAAGTTGAGAAACAGAGGAAGGCTGGGAGGAGGGGCGGGAGGGGGCAGCTGCCCCTCGGCCTGTGTGCCCAACAGGGAGAGAGGAGGGGCAGGGAGGTGGGAAGGACAGGGAGGCCTAGGCTGCAGGCGTTCCCTGGGCCGTTAAAGTTTATCGTTGCTGCAGACAGTGATTGAAAAAGGCTTTTTGCGAGCCTGAAATGTGAGCAATGAAACTTGCCAGCTGATACTGACACAGGGCACTTATCTCATAAAAATATCCTCGTGTCAAAAGGTTTCAGTAAATGTGCCTGGAAGTATTAGCGGTCGTTTCTGCCAGCCTCTGGCTCCCCCGGGGGCCTGCAGCGAGGGGTCGTTAAAGGGGGCTGTAGAGGGGGTGGGGAAGAGGATGGGAGGGGAAGGAGGGAGCCAGACCCCAACCTACTGCTGGTGGGGACAGTGCTGGATCTCAGCCTGGACATTGGGGGGGGGTGAGGGGCTGCTCTGTTGGGCGGCAGGCATGCTTACAGCCCTGATGGCTCCCAGGGGACCTGCAAGGCCAAGCAAAGGGCAAAGGAGGAAGTGGAGATGCAGAGAGGTCAACATCTGCCAGGGACCACAGCTGTGAGGTGGGGATGCCAGGATGGCAAAGCCGGGATCCTGGGCTGTGCCCTCTGTGTGCCGGGGATAGGGGATGGGCAGAAGCCCGGGCTGACCCTGGCAGGCATCCGTTCTACCTCCAGGGGGCTCTTTAGCAGGGACACGAGGTCCCCAGGGTCAGCGCAGGGAACCGCCTGCCCTGCAGGTGTGGGCCGTCTCCCAGAGCCCATCTGGGAGCAGCTGCACCATGCTGTGCCCTGCCTTCCTGCTAGTGTGGCCAGGATCCTCAGCCATCCTTCACCTGCCCTTTGTTGGGCTCCTGTGACCTCCCCAGCCAGGTCTTGGCTCAGGTGGGAGCTGTATGGTCCAGAAGATCACAACCACCCTCTGCCAAGCATGGCACAGCCTGCCAGCCGTGGAGTTCCCTTGGGAAGCCAGGTCAGGGGCCTGCTCTCAGGCACCGTGGTGGGGGAAACAATAGAAAGGATCTGGAACCGAGCACAACCAGGTCTCTTGCACTCTGATTTTGGGTGGGGGTGAGGCAGGGCATGTCGGGCCAGGGGCCACGTCTCCACTGAGGCTGCCCCTGGCCCCATCTATGCTCATGTGTGGATGGTGAAGCTCACCTAAGATGGCAGGTGCTGAGCCCAGGTGAGGACCATGGGGTTGCCCTCTGCTGGGCTAGATACCAGGCAGACACAGAGCATCAGAAAGCCCAGGTAGCTCCAGACCAAGACCCCGCTGCCCAGCCCCTGTCTCCCTCCCTTCCTTACACAATACTGCACCCACGCCTCCCAGATCACAGCATCCCACCCAGAGCTGTCCCCCCAAGTCTGGTCTTGTTTCATCCTCCCCACGTTGCACAGCATTGCATACTTAGCATGTAGGAAGCCACCCATTGTATTGCCCTTAAGGGCACTGTCCATCTCCCCTCTCGTAGTGGGGGACACCTACATCGAAGAAGTCCCCAGTGAGGGCCGGCGCCGTGGCTTAACAGGCTAATCCTCTGCCTTGTGGCGCGGGCACACCGGGTTCTAGTCCCGGTTGGGGTGCCGGATTCTGTCCCGGTTGCCCCTCTTCCAGGCCAGCTCTCTGCTATGGCCCGGGAAGGCAGTTGAGGATGGCCCAAGTGCTTGGGCCCTGCACCCGCATGGGAGACCAGGAGAAGCACCTGGCTCCTGGCTTCGGATCAGCGAGATGCGCCGGCCGCAGCGGCCATTGGAGGGTGAACCAATGGCAAAAAGGAAGACCTTTCTCTCTGTCCCTCTCTCTCACTATCCACTCTGCCTGTCAAAAAAAAAAAAAAAAAAAAAGTCCCCAGTGAGCCCCCAGGCTGCATGGCCACCCCAGCCCTGCTCAATAGCAAGTCGCCTGGGCTTTCATCCAGCATTGATCCTGCTACCCTTCATACCCTGTCTGTCCCTTCCTTAAAACCCCACCATCGCCTGCAGTGCTGGCATCCCATATGGGCTCCGGTTCAGGTTCCGGCTGCTTCACTTCCAGTCCAGCTCTCTGCCATGGCCTGGGAAAGCAGAAGATAGCCCAAGTCCTTGGGCCCCTGCACCTATGTGGGAGACCCAGAGGAAGCTCCTGGCTGCTGGCTTCGGATCAGCTCAGCTCTGGCCATTGCGGCCATCTAGGGAGTGAACCAGTGGATGGAAGACCTCTCTCTCTCTCTGCCTCTCCATCTCTCGCTGTGTAACTCTTTCAAATAAATAAATAAATCTTAAAAAAAAAAAAAAAAAGCCATCACCAACAGGCCGAAGTCCAGAGTCCTCCACCGTATAGCCATGTCACGCCCTATACCTCCCCTCCAGCAAAGCCATAGATGCTCTGACAGTGCAGGGTTGTTGGCCGCCCCCCTGTCCAGACATGTGTATGCCTGTGTGAGTGTGGCTGCACCTGCTGACCTGTGTGCCCGCTGCTGGCCTGGTTGTCCTCCAGGCCTGGCTGGGGTCTTTGTCTGCATCATGTGCAGAGCACAGCAGAGCTGGGTCCAGGGCTCCATCAGGAGGTGGGTGGATGTGGAGTGACTTCCTGACCTGGGATGCGGGCTGGGAACTGGGAGTCTGGTGACCTCCCAGGGGCTCTGGGCAGGAGTGGCCTCCCTAGGGAGGACTCCTCAGGGTGGATTGAGACATAGCCTTGGGGAGTGTATTTTCAGCGGTCAAGGGCTTTGGCTTGGTGGCCTGGCCCGCAGGGTGTGTAGGTGGCTTCACATAAGCATTCAGATTCCTCCTTGGCTGTGGTTTCCGGTTTCGTCCTGTGCAGTTCCAGCCTCTGTGTTCTCATCTGTAAAATGGGGGTTGATGTGAAGGGCAAAGGACCCGTAGCCGTATCAGGTGTCATTTAACAGATTCTCACTGAGTTTTTAATCCCTGGACTGCTGGGCGTCGCCAAACGGTGTTGCCGTTTGACCGATACAGACATGGTGGGTGCTGCCCTCACTGGGCACTTATGGATTCTTTTTTTTTTTTTTTTTTTTTTTTTTTTTTTTTTTTTTTTACAGGTAGAGTGGACAGTGAGAGAGAGAGACAGAGAGAAAGGTCTTCCTTTGCCATTGGTTCATCCCAATGGCCGATGCGGCCGGTGCATAGCGCTGATCCGAAAGCAGGAGCCAGGTGCTTCTCCAAGCACTTGGGCCATCCTCAACTGCACTCTTGGGCCTTAGCAGAAAGCTGGCCTGGAAGAGGGGCAACCGGGACAGAATCCGGCGCCCTGACCGGGACTAGAACCCGGTGTGCCGGCGCCGCAAGGCAGAGGATTAGCCTATTGAGCCATGGCGCCAGCCATGGATTCTTTTTCATATTCTTGGGAGAGGGACAGTAGCAGGCTGACAGCCTCCCACCCCCAGCCCCAGAACCCTGGTGGACGGAATTTCACCAGGGGATCTTCCAGGAGTGCCCATGGCTCCCAATCAGCAGAGCAGTAGTGGGGGCTGGAGGTGGGGGTTTGCTGCTCACCACCCGTCATCTGTGGGAGACCCTTTAAGCCCGGGTTGGGTGGTCTATGCACGTGGCCTGTGGCGGCTCAGGCCTGTTTGGGGCTGGGTGTGCCCCAGGCCATCCAGAATGTGGCAGTGTGGACACCGGTTTGCAAGTGCCCACTTGGGACATTTGGTGGGCTTTTCAGGTCCCTGTCATGGCTGGGCCGTTATCTTCAGCGCATGTAGAAGCCAGGGCTCCTGGGCTGAGGACTGTGAGGAGGACTGTGTGGCCCTTCTAGAAGGTGGAAGAGGCCCCCTGCCCCCTGCCTGGGAGGGAAGACATCCTGACCCAGACCTGCCATGCTCTAGCCCTCGCCACCGCCAGGCCACACATGACATCTGCCCTGAATCTGTGGTTTAGCCAGAGGTAAACCAATGTTTTGGGAACGGCTCCCGGCTCTGGCTGGTGTCAGCACAGCCCACAGGCAGATTCGGGGTGGGTGGTTTGGTTTGGGAATCTTATTTTGCCCGGAAAGGAATGGAGGCTCGAGTGCTGGGGAGACAGCGCTGCGTGGCCGTGGCTGGCAGGCTTCAAGACCGCCCCAGAAGCCAGACACAGGCGTTGCAGGGCCTTGGGTCCATGCCGTAACCGTCCCTCCTCTGCTTGGAAGGTGCGTGCCTGACCCCGTGTGGTCTGCGGCTTGTGCTGGAGACCTAGCTGCAAGCAGAGAGGCTGTGAGGAGCCCCCAGCTCCTGTGCCCTGAGCCGCCGGCTGCCATAGCACTGTGCAGCGATCCGGGACCCTGCTTCCTTCGTGGAAGCAAAAGCAGCCTCCACCTTTTGGCTGGCTTGGGGAGGGGCTGCCCGTGGCAAAATGTTGTTCCTGGGTGGGTTCCCCAGGGAGATCAGCTGGACGCGCCTCCGGGAACAGCAGACCCTCTCTGGTGCTCCAACTGTCACCCCCACCCCAACACCCCAGGCTTAGCTCCCCTCCCCAGCTGCCCTTCCCACTGCCAAGGTCTCCGGAAAGCCTTGCCTCCTGGCAGCTGCATCTCCGCTGCACGTGGCCGTGAATCATCTTGTGCAAAGTGCCTTTTGGGAGGAAAAGCAAATGGAATGCTCTAGGGACCTGGAGGTAGGAGGTGGACTTCCTAGCCCTAGCCCTGGGAAGCTGGTGTTTGCCGGCATAAAAACAGGGCTGCTGGTAGATGGTGCGAAACGCTTCGCTGAGAAACCCTTTTTTTTTTTTTTTTTTTTTTTTATTTGACAGATAGATAGAGTTAGACAGTGAGAGAGAGACAGACAGAAAGAAAGGTCTTTCTTCCTTTGGTTCACCCCCTAAATGGCTGTTAACGGCCGGAGCTACGCAGATCCAAAGCCAGGAGCCAGGAGTCTCCTCCTGGTCTCCCATGCGGATGCAGGGCCCAAGCACTTGGGCCATCCTCCACTGCACTCCCGGGCCACAGCAAAGAGCTGGACTGGAAGAGGAGCAACTGGGATTAGAACCCGGCGCCCTTATGGGATGCCGGCACCGCAGGTGGAGGATTAACCAAGTGAGCCACAGCGCCCGCCCTGAGAAACCCATTTAATTGGGGAAGACCCTTGCTCGACCCAGCCACCAACTGGGCCCACAACCCTGGGAAGAGCAGGTCCTTCATTAGCCCTTGTGTGGATTTCTCTCTCAAGCAGGCTGTGCTGAGGTCCGGTGAGCCCACTTCCCTCGGGGTCCCTCCCATTTGTCCACACTGCTCATCCCCAAGGGACATCTGGTCCACCGGAAGCTTGCCATGCTGACCAGCATTTCAGGATATCCCAGGCCTGGGCGGGGTCTGTCTCATCCCAATCAAGGGCTGCATTCTTATTTATGCAAATGGAGAAGGGGGTGGTGGCAGGGAGTTCCTGGACATCCATCACCTCTTTCCCAGCCCCCGCCACTCGTCAGTGGGGCCTTAAAGATAATATGCTTTTTGTTTAAGGCAATTACTTCATCTTGACAAAGTCCTGTGTTAAGCACAGCTATTAGGCAGGCTGGCCATTAATCAGTGCAAAACCAGGTGTGCTTTTCCTGAACTGCCATCACTCCTGGGGCCCCGGGGTGGGCCCTTTGCCATCTTCCCCGCCTTAATTACACAGGCAGCGCGCTAACCACCAGGCGCATCCACCACCAGGCTCCTGCATGTGCCGGTGCGGGGCTGCTGCAGCCTCCCAGCTTCCGGTATGGATGGGGCCCGTTTTTAACACCAGGCAGATCGTTTTCTGAGCCAGGCGGAATGATCCATGGGCGTTATTAGCAAAGACCAGGAAACACAGCTGGGGATCACAGATAACTCCTCTCCCTGCCCCGGGTCACTCCTTACCTGGCTTCCCACTCTGCTGGGTGCGTGGGCAGCACCTGGAAGCCGCTGCGTGGATACCCTTTCTGTCTTGCGGGAGGAGGAGGGGTTCTGTTCACTTTTGGAGAGGCCATGCATACAGTGGAAACACGATCCAGCCCCGTATTTCCTGCTGCCCGGACACCTTCACGCCATGGCCAGCCCCCTCCTCGTCTGTCACACACGTGTGGCAGAGTCTGCCCTAAGTGAGGGCTGCGCCCCCGGAGAGCCAGTCTGTCTGTCTGAGGGGGCCCCAGGGCCATGGGTCTGTGGGCCAGTTTAGCTGCAGCCACAGGACTGGGCAGCCACGGTGCAGCCATGGGAACCCCCCCTCCGGCCCCCCACCCGCCACCCCCACACACAGAGCAAGGTCTTGGCCACAGACACCTCGCCTGAGAGGAAGCAGGCCAGGCTGCCAGTAGTTTCTAGAAGGATAGCTCTGGTTTCTCTAGCCCTGAAACACATTGTGTGTGGGAGTTTTCCCCTCGATTTTAAACCCTGTTTATTTTAAAGGAAGTGGACTCTGTCTGCTTTTAATTCACACACTTAGCTCATCAAAATATTGTTTTGTAAGAGGTTTTTTTGATGTGCAGGAAGCCTTTGGAGTGTGTCCCCCCCTCCTGGTTCTCGTGCAGTCTTATTCTAGGAAGCACAGCCGTGGGCACTGCACACAGATGCCAGGCTGGGTCATGAGGCCCAGCTTTCTTTATTTTATTTATTTTTTTTAAAGATTTATTTATTTATTTCAGAGAGAGAGAAAGATGTCATCCATCTGCTGGCTTACCCCCCAAATGGCCGCGAGGGTTGGAGCTGGGCCAGGCCAAAGCCAGGAGCCAGGAATTCCATCCTGGTCTCCCATGTGGGTGCAGGGGCCCCAAGGACTTGGGCCATCTTCTACTGCTTTCCCAGGTGCATTAGCAGGGAGCTGGATCAGAAGTGGAGCAGCTGGGACTTGAACTGTGCTCAGATATAGGATGGTGGCACTGCAGGCAGCAGTTCAACCCGCTGTGCCCATGATGCTGGTCCCAAGGCTGTGTTTCTCTGCTAGCAGAATGGGGGATGGGCTTTTCCCTGGGATTTGTGGGCTGGTCCCCAGTGCTGTCAGTGGATTTCCACTGTCCTCAGCAAAGGGACCCACTGCTGCTATCCACGGCTATGGAGTTGGTGCCCTGAGTCAGATGGGGCATGGGTGTGGCGCATGCTGGCTGTGTCTTCCAGGTAATTGGGCCTCGTGGGCATGTCGTCGGCTCCTGCAAGTGTTACCTGCCTGCTGCTGTGCCTCTGTGACCTTGCCCCTTGCCCCTAGGACCCCTTGCATGGGCCCTGCTTTCTGGCACAGTCTCATCTGTTTAAAATCTCTGGAGACTGCACACCCTGGCCTGGTTGCAAACATCCCAAGCTTGCAGGGCAGGTGGTGGGCAGGGATCCAGAGCAAGATGGAGGGAAGCTGTTGACCACTGGACCTGAAGGGGCCCCTGGTGTGGCAGGGTGGGGGAGGGGCACAGTCCTGACTCTCTCCTGGGCAAGGCACCCCTCCACCAAAATCTCCATTTCCTCTTCTACCAGCCTGTGAACGGAAAGCAGGGAGAGAAGAAATCCTAGCTGTTTGTTCATCAGCTAAGTGACCACACAAAAGTTAGCAAGCAGCTAAGATTCACAAGTGAGGAAGCACTAAGGTTTGGGGAGAATTCCTGCTGCTGTATTTGATCTATCGCTGGGATTTTTATTTAGCTAGACCAGAATCTGTTCCCTGGGCAGGCTCAGATCAGCAGTGTTAGCTTGTTAAGCCTGTGCCATCCGCTGGGGTAGCCGTGAGCTGTGTGTGGCCAGTGAGCACTCGGCGTGCTGCTCCTCCCAGCTGGCTGGGAGTGCTTGGTAGACCTCGGGTTTGCCAGAGGTAGTAGAGATACAAGAATGCAGATGATCTCTGTAATAACCTTGATCCTGGCTTCATGTTGAAGGTACGGTGTTTTTGATGTACTGGGTCAGTTACATTGTATCATTAAAATAATGACTTGTTTCTCCTTAGTTGTTGTTGTTGTTTTTTATTGTGGCTAGCAGCGCATTTAAAATAACAGATGTGGCTGCATGGAATTCTCGCTGCCGGGGCTGGGTCTGACCCGGTGGGCTCCTGGAGGAGAGAGGCTTTTCAAGTAGAGAGCATTTCTAAGCGGAGACTGCCTTTGCATCACCCAGAATTTTCCAGATCATGTTGACAAGCCCCTCCCCCTCCCCCACCCCAGAAGTGGTCCCTAGGACCTGCTTCCAGGGAGGGATGAAGAGCGATTTATTATGAGCCTGTTGATGGCAGGGGAGATGCTGTATGGCCACTCTGCTGCTCAGAGGTGGTCCCAGGCTGTTGGCTTGGTTGGTGGAAGATTCTGCCACCAGATTTTGTTGTTATTATTATTATTAAACATTTATGTATCTATTTGAAGGTCAGAGTTACAGAGAGGAGAGAGAGAGAGAGATCTTCCTTCTGCTAGTTCATTCCCCAGATGGATGCAACGGCCAGTGCTGGGGCCCAAGGCGAAACCAGGAGCCAGGAACTTCATCTGGGTCTCCCACATGGCTGGCAGGGGTCCCAAACACTTGGGTCGTCTTCTGCTGCTTTCCCAGATGCATTAGCAGGGTGCTGGATCGGAAGTGGAGCGGCCAGGACTTGAACCAGATCCCACATGAGATGCTGGTGTCACAGGCCACCAGGTTTTAAAAGGTCATTGATTGGCTTTAGCAGGCTGTGCCTCAGAAGGCACCCTGGAGAGAAGAGGTGCGTGAGCTCAGCCCAGCACCCGGTGGGGACTAGTGGCGGCCCACTGTCCCATTAAGCCTCTTGGCCACGGTCTTTTGATGCTCTGGGGAGGGCTGGAAGCAGGGACCCGAGCACCACACTGGGACCCCTCTTGCCTGAGCTCTGAAGGCAAGGGGCTGGATGCTGGTGCAGGAAGTCAAATGGCAGGTGACAGCCTTTGGATCTGCGGGGGCTGGAGGGGCCAGACAGAGTGGGACCACTGATGTCCCCTAGAGAGAGCCAGATGCCCGTGTGACTCGTGGGCTTCTCACATAAGCACCAGGACAGCCTGGGAGCAGCTGGCTGAGCAGGCCTCTGCAGGGAGAGCTCACTGAGCTTGTAAGGGGGGCAGTGGCAGTGACAAGCAGTGGTCAGACTGAGCGGAATGCCGGAGCCCATCCCAGCCCTGGGACCCCATCACCCACTTGCTGGTCACTGCTCCCCAGGCAGGTGCTGGATTCCTGCATTCTGCACAGTACTCCACAGGGTCCCTTAAAGGCACAGTCCTCTGGGCTGGAGGTGTAGTGTAGGTTTTGGGGCCCTGCACACTGCATTTTCGGGAACAGAATCTGCAGCCAAGAGAGGTTCCAACCTTCATCAGGCCTGACTGCTCCTAAAAATCAATACACAGGACCTCACCTGTCTGCTGGTGGACGTCCTGTGCTTTTCCCTGTGGGGGTGGGGGTCTCCCTACACCTGCTGTGGCCCTCACCCCAATCTGGCACAGCGGTCAGTAGAGATGGCCCTGCCAGCACCCTTGGCAACCCTACTGCATGTCTGCTAGTTCCCCATTTCCCTCGGATGTGGGTGCCATCACCACCCTCCCTTACAGGACCCTGAGGCCCAGGGAGGCTGCCCGAGTCAACTGCAGAGCACTTGGGCTATCCTCCGCTGCTTTCCCAGGTGCATCAGCAGGGAGCTAGATCAGAAGTGGAGCAGCCAGGACTCGAACTGGCGCCCATGTGGGATGCCAGCACTGCAGGCGGGGCTTTAACCAGCTGTGCCACCGTGCCGAGAGCCACACTTGACCATGGTGCCAGCTGCAGCCTCCGCGCTGGCCACTGTAACATTGTACAACCTCTGGGTGGCTTGGTGCACTCCTGGTGGCCTGTCCCCTGTTAGGAACCGCAGGGACCCTGACCTCTCTTGGTGACATGTGCTGCGGGAGCTAGAAGCCCTCGGCCGTGCCTTCTCTCTCTATCCCTGTCTGCCCTGGCCTGGAGACCAGCATCAGGGTGCTGCCCAGTATGGCATGGCTTCACTGTCCCCGCCCAGCTCACTCACTCTTTCGGCAGCGACACCTCGGCCTGGCAGGTGGTATAGTGCACAGAGGCAGGGTCTATGGAGACATAGTCCTTACAGGGCTGTGTACAAGTGGTAGGTGTGATGGGGCTTCAGCCCACTGGACTCCAGCCTGGCGTAGTGTTAGAATTTCCTGTCTGATGTTTTTAACTTTTCAATCGCACGCTGTGGAGTGGCCATTCAGGATATCATTCTTGTTAAATGCTTCCTGTGGGGTAGTGGCTGGGCGTCAGTTTGGCTTCTGCAAGTGGCCTGTTTTGCAGCTTATTTGCATATTTCCCTGCAGAAGACTTGCCCTGCCCTGCCCAGGGAGCGCAGCTTTCCTGGATGCCCTGCTCCATCTGTGCCTCCTGGCTCCTGCTGACTCTGTCCCCACTGGGTCATCTGAGGCCACATGCCTATTGGCTTGGCCTTAGCTACTGTGGGAGTTTTCCAGTGTCCAGAAAGCCAGCCAAGCCAGTGGAGGGAGTGTCCCAAAGCACATCTGACACCTGAATACATCCTGAGGATACGCAGAACACTCGCAGGGCCTCTTGCATGCCCTGGGAAACGGAACCGCATCGTGGTCACCAGGCTTTGCATGTCACCCCCCCTCCCTGTTGAGTTTCTCCAGTGAGTCCAATGTGAGAATTGATTGCCTCAAATTACTGAATGGGAGCATTGGTGCTGCAGTTGCACAAGGGTGAGATGGTTTGCGCCCGGATCCACACTTCACATGGCTTTGTCCCAGGCGTGATTCTGTCTACTGGGCTTGTTGTCCCCGCTGCCCAGCAACCTGAAGAACCTGTCACCCTTCCCTTCCTTCTGGCTCTTCCAGTCCTTGTTCAGACCCCAAGTTGGAAACCTCCTCTTCCAGGGAGCTCTCCTGGTTGCCCTGCGTCCCCTTCCAAGACCAGTGCTGTGGGGGCTCTGGGGGTGCCCCTGCTGCACACCCTATCTGGGCAGGTATGGTGACACTTGTTCCTGGCGGCCCACAGGGCACACATGAACCTTGAAGCGGAGCCTCAGGCAGGCTGTGGTGTGAGCACCATGCTCCAGGCTGTGGTTGGCTAGGCTTTGAGAGCTGTGCCCTGGGCGATGGACAGTCTGTTGTGGATTCCAGAGAAGGCTGCGGAGCTGGCTGTGGTGGGCCCTGCAGCCTGTGCAGGTCTGAGTTACATTGTGTCCTTAGCACAGACCCTGAGGAAGGCAGTGTCCCTGTCTCTTCTTGGGCACTGGAGTTGTCATTTCTGGCTTCTTCTGAGAAGTCTTCAGCTCCCCCTTTCTTGAGCAGTGGGCTGGGACCACTCCAGGAAGGGAAAGAGCAGAGTCTTGTACCGTGGGATGTGAGACAAGCCCAGCGTGAACAGCCACACGGATCTCAGCCCTACAGGCTGCCAGCTTCTGGCCAGCCTCAGCCCCAGCACCTGCGTGATTTATTATAGCCGCAACGATGGTGCAATGGGATCTACTTTTTTCACAAAGCAGCCTCCCTTTCCCCTTCCATGTAGAGTTGGATAGCTGGTTTTTTGTTTTTGTTTTAAAGATTTATTTATTTATTAAGAAGGCAGAGCAACAGAGAAAGCAAGAACGAGAGTGTTAGAGAAAGAGAGATTCCATCTGCTGGTTCACTCTCCAAACGGCCACAACAGCAAGGGCTGGTTACGTTGAAGCCAGGAGCTGGGAACTCCATCTGGGTCTCCCTCATGGGTGGGACCCAGGTACTTGGGCCATCATCTACTGCCTGCCAGGTGCATTAGCAGGGAGCTGGACCAGAAGCAGAGCAGCTAAGACTCAAAGCAATGCTGGGATATGGGGCATCACACTGGGAGCTTAAATCCCTGCACCACAAAGCCAGCCCCTGGATGGTTTGTTTTAATTTACCAAACAGGGTGTGAAGGTTGGAATGGAGAGGAGTGATCTTGGTCTGTTAGGACTGGAGGGTCGCCAGTGGTCCTGTTTGACCCACTCAGTACTGGCGCAGGTCTCGGGGTGGCAGGTGCAGGTGGTGAGCTGACCTCTGGCCTCCCATGTCCTGGCACAGCGAAGCTGCCCTTTGCGGCTCTGCTGGCTCTCCTAGCTGCCTTGTCCCTCGGGCCATCGGTCCCTCTTCCCATCCTGGGGGGCCATGCTGGGTAATAAAACAAAATTCACAGCGATGTTCACCTTGAACTTGCTGGCCACCTTCAAGTGCCCTAACTTGCTTACAAGGCTTCTTGAAAACATTTGTGGGAAGTGGAATTAAAAGATGTGTTTAGGGGCTGGCCTTGTGGTGTAGCAGGTAAAGCTGCTGCCTGCAATGCTGGTTTCCCACAGCAAGCCGTGGCTGCTCCACTTCCCATCCGGCTCCCTGTTAATGGCCTGGGAAAGCAGTGGAAGATGGCCCAAGTGCTTGGGTCACTGCACCCATGTGAGAGATGTGGAAAAAGCCCTTGGCTCCAGCGTGGCCCTGATCTGTTCATGTGGCCATCTGGGGGAATGAACCAGCAGATGGAAGATCTCGCTCCCTCTCTAACTCTGACTTTCAAATAAATAAATAAATCTTTAAAAAAAAAAAACAAGAGTGTGTATTAGGGTACAAAATTGAAATCTGTGCACGGATGTTTTATAATATGCATTTTCCATGGACTTCGCAGAAGCCCCCCTCGTGTTTATCCTTGCCACCATGGGCATGGCCACAGGGAGGGGTGAGGGGTGGCAGGGGAGTCTGGCAGGTCCAGGATGGTGGTGGGTGGGGACGACTCAAGCCACAACTACTGCCACTTCTGTCCCCGCCCCATCACATGCAGGGGGGCGGGGGAGTGGGACAGCGAGTGTGAAGAGAGCACACATCTTCCGGGACATGCTGTGTTTGCATTTCCGTCTCAAGTGTCGCAGTGTCCCCCTGGTTCACACTGGCCCTAAGTTGACAGTGTCAGCAATGAGAATGGCCACATGTTAAGTTCTTGGGTGGTGGGCAATCCCCCACTGCTTTCCCAGGTGCATTAGCAGGGACCTGGAGTATAAGTGGAGCAGCTGGGACTTGAACTGGTGCCCATGTGGGATGCTGGCATCGCAGGTGGCTGCTTAATCTATTACATCACAGCACCGGCCCCCACATCTGCTTTTAAGAAAAATGAAAGAGTTGCCATGGGTATCACTTAAGCTGTAAGGCACTCTAAGGTAAAGGAGTGTGATAAATTAATTATTAGCTCTGGAATTCCGAGCAGGGTCCTCCATAGAAGAGAAATCAGGGGCCCAGAGCCCTCCCCTGGACTCCCAGAGCTGTGTCAGCTGGAATGCTTCATTTCAGCAGATCAGAGTCCACATTAGAGACCCCTTGCGGAGCAGGTGCATAGGGAGCTCTTGTTGGGTGATTGGTGGCAAGAATCCCCCTCGGAGGAGCAGGACTCCTGGCCCAGGGTCTGTGAAGGCGTGCATGGTCACCCAGTGATCACATGGGTGCGGCAGGTGCGCATGGCGTGGGCGCTCACAGTGGGCTGCGAGCAGCAGCTCCAAAACAGTCTCGTCTTTGTGGCTCCACCTCTGTCCCTCTGCATTCACACCCATACGTTGTTGCAGATCCTCTTGCAACCAACAGTGGTGACATGGTGCATTGCCCAGCTTCCCTATCCCAGGGGACCCAGCATTCAGAACCGAGACCTCCTGGCTCCCATGCTGGATTCCAGGTCAAACCCCCTGCACGGTCACCCAGGACCATGGGCCAGCTGCTCAACAAGGATAGGGCAACACCTCTGAGTGGCAGCAACACATGATGTCACGCGGGGAGGATTCCTGGGGCAGCCACCATGCTGCCGGGTCACGTTGCTGTGACCCGCTTCTCCTGAGTCTCTGTCTGTGCTCTCCACCCACCCCTACTCTGCTCTCATTCCAGTAACTTGAGCTGGCTTCCAGGCAAGGACCCTCCTGGTCCCCTTTCAAAGTGCTGCGGAGGTCCTTACCCCAGGAGCACTCCTGATGCGCATGTCCCCTTGCCCTGGGACCCTCTGCCCAGGAGCACGAGGTGTGTGCAGAAACCCCATCATGTCGCCATCCTACATGTCCCAGGCTGTAGGTCTTTCTGTGTACGATCAAAACCAAATGTGCATCTGTTTTCAGAGAGGGGAGGCTAATTGGCTGAAAGTTCCCATTTTCGGATTTCTTCCTCGGAGACTTAAAACGAGAGCCGTGTCTTTGAAATGGCATGTGGTGTGTGCGTGTGCCTCCCCTCGGCCGGAAGGACAGGATTCAGTTTCCTTTTTTTTTTTTTTTGGACTTAAAGAAGAGCCTGCATTGAGAACAACGTGTGCAGGGTCCCATCCAGGCTGTCACTGCTGAGCGCCTACACTGTCCGCATTTATCCACGAGTTCCTCGGCCGCGTCAGGGGCGTCTGCGTGCCCTAATTTCCCCAGGACGTTGGAAGGGGAATTTCCACCTCCTTGGCCTGGCAGAGCAGCCCTCTAGCAAAGCATCCACTTTGGGAAGTCTCTCACAGGGATGTGTGGGGCGTGAGCCAGGGTCAGCCTTCATCTGTCAATGTACCTTGGGTGAAATGTTGCTCCCTAGAGCCTGGGCATGTGTGTGTGTGTATTCATTTATGTGCGCTTATGTGTGCATATAGGTTCATGCATGTGCGTGTGTTCATTTATGTGCGCATGCATGTACATATGGGTGCCTGCATATGCATGTGCACATGTGTGTGTGCATATTTGCACATTAATTATGTACTTGTGTGTGTGTGGGCTCGGGTGCCTGGTGCTGGTGGTCTGTGTGGATTTAAAAGATGGTGCCTGCCGCCAGAAGCCCTGATGGTGCCCTGCTCTGGGGTCCCTCATGAAGCCTCTGGTTGTCATGGGCTGGAAGAGGTGGGATCCACTGCCAGGGAAGCCGGTGGCCTCTTGAGGACCACAGGACTGTGCCAGAAAGGACCTGAGAACTTCCCTGATGTGCCGAGGGGCAGGTAGGACCAGAGTGGGGACATAAATCCGCTGATGTCCCACAGCTGCCCAGTGCCAGGGCCAGTCTGAGATCTTGGCTGATGTGAGACCCTACTCACCATTCTTTGTGTGGCATTTAGAAAAGTTTGCTCAGAGCAGGTGAGTCCTGCTCAGGACCTCCCAGTGGCCTCCCAAATTGTTCAGGAAAAAAATTCCAGAGTACCAGACCTGTGCTGTGTCTCCCACCCCCATCCACCCCTGAGCTTCAACCAAATTAGGCTTCATGCTGAAATCACCAAGTCCTTCTCCACGCCACTGGGCCTTTGCACCTGCCATTCCCTTTGCCTAGCGCACCTCTCTTCTAGAGGGGCCTGATTTCCTCCTGTACTTTATCCCAAGTCTCTGCCCCCTGGTCCTGCATGGTTTCCTGCTTAGCTGTGCACCTGCTTCCCTGATATTTGTGTAAATGCACTTGTTCCTTCGTTCCCCACAGGTCCCCTCCCATGGGGCTGCTCTGTTGGGATGCTATTCCTGGGGCCTAGAATAGTTGCTGCCACATAGCAAGTGCTGAATGCAAGGTGGATGCATCCATGAATGCAGGAACAGCAGAACATTCCTGTGCAGCAAATGCGTTGGGCAGAGGGCTCTGGGCTCGGGGTCTCTGGGTCTGACTCTTCTTCCCCTGCTTGCTGACCTTTGCTCATGCGTCCTGGGCAAGTGCTCAGAGGCCTGGTTGCCGGGGTCTTGCTGTGTACTGGGTGCTGGAATTCCATGCGGGAGGAGGGCCTACAGCTCAGACCCTACCTCACACTCTGACACCCCAACAGAAGGAGCCACAGCATGCTCCTCTGGAGGGGTCCCAGGAGATGAGGGGGAGAGACAGGCATAGCCTGCACATGTGAGGGGGCAGCAACAGGGCCCGTGGGCAGTGCTGAAGCCCCTCAGCCCACACCCCAGGGCCTGCTGAGAAGCCACAGCACCACTCTGCTGGTGACTGTCCACCATGCTGCTTCTCGGGCCTCCAGGACCTGCCCTGGCTCACACACATACAACACACACACACACATACGCCATGTGTGCACATGTGCCACACATGTACATGCCTCATGCACACAACCCCTACACACACCACACATGCAACAAATATACACACAATACCAACATATAAACACATACATGCACATGACCCACGCATGTAATACACATACACACATGCATGCATATATCATGCCCGAACATGTGTCACATATACCCACACCTCATACACATAGCCCACATACACACCACACATACAAAACACACAAAACACATATACACATGCCATACCTGCCACATACATACATGTATCATGCATACAACCCACACACATCACCCATGCAACACACACGCACAATACCAACACATACCTGTGCACACTACACACATGTGTGCATGTGCCACATATATCCATGCCCCATGCAAACAACCCCCCACCACACATGCAACAAACATACAATACCAACACATACACACGATGCACATATTATGCCTGCACATGTGCCACATACACACACCCCATACACATAGCCCACACACACTCCACATGTGCAACACACACAACACCAAACACATGTACACGTGCCACACGTGCCACATATGTACAATCTCATGCACACACCACACACAATACCAACACATGCACACATGTGTGCACATGCATGTGCCATATAAATCACTGCCCCATGTGAACAACCCACACACATACCACACATACAACAAACACAATACCAACACATACACACATGCATGCACATACCACATATGTACATGGCACATACATGCACATAGTCCACACATACCACCCATGCAACACACATAGATACAATACCACCACATACACCTGCATGCTGCACATGCCACATGTGCCACATACATCCATGGCCCATGCACACAACCCACACCCGTATGCACATACACAAAATGCAACACACATTTCCTACACATTTGGAAAGATGAACAGTGCTTCTGTACTGACTCCAAGGGTCTTCTGATCTGTAAGAGGTTGGCACCTGCCCCTCCAGCCTCAATCCCTCAGGTTTGCAATGAATGTGAGCTACTTGTCCTTTGCCCCACAGGTAGTGAAGCCATTGTGGGATTGTAGACTTTGGGGCTGCAAAATACTGGTGATCATTGTCATTATCAGTAAAAGCAACTGCTGAGTACTTCTCTGGGCAGGCTGTGGGCTAAGTACCTCCTCTGCGTGAACCTTTTTTAAAGCTTGCAAAGCAGCCGATTCCTGAATAGACTCTTAACTTGCTTTTCAATTTATTATTTATATTTATTTACTTGAAAGTCAGAATGGCAGAGAGGGTAGGGCGGAGAGATCTTCCATCTGCTGGTTCACTCCCCAAATGATTGCAACGACTGGGGCTGGGCCAGGTCCAAAACCAGGATCTAGGAGCTCCATCCTGGTCTCCCACATGTGTGGCAGGGACCCACGTGTGTGAACCATCATCTGTGGCCTCCCGGGGTGCACATTAGCAGAGAGCTGGAATCGGAAGCAGAGCTGGGACTTGAACACAGGAGCTGTGTCGGGGCTGTGGGCATTGCAAGCTCCACAATGCACAGTGTAATGTGAACTTAGTGTGTATGCACAGCAGTCTCAGAGCTGCTTGCTGTTACTCATTGCTATCGCTCAGGTGAACAAATGTGGAGACTCAGAGAGGTACAGAGACTTGTTCAGAGTCACACAGTTGGTGAGCCGTCTCTACCCCACAGGTCACCTGGCCTCCCAAAGATTTGATCTTGTCACTCTAACTACACCCCCATGCCCACCTATTCAGAGGACAGGGCTCCAGGGAGAAGCTGGCAGCCCCAGAAATGAAGGGCAGGCCACAGAACTGGACCACGTGCCTGCTGTCACACCACTGGAATTCACAAGGTTCAACCCAAGTGTCAATCAGTGGGTGAACGGACAGCAAACACAGCATGCATACCCAGTGGCATATAATTCTGACACATGCCGTACAACATGAATCAGTCTCTCTCCCTCTCTTTGCCTTTCAAATGAATGCCACTGAGCGCTACTACCATTAAAAATGGTGAAGTTTATGATATGTGTATTTTACTGCATTTGCAGAAAAAAAAAACCTCATGATGTTTACACTGCAATAACTGGGATCTGTTTGTACAGAAATGGCATTACTAAAAATGTGCTTTTTGAAAAAAGTTTTATTTATTTGTCGAAAGGCAGAGTTACGGAGAGAGAGAGAGAGAGAACGAGAGTGAGAGCGAGAGCAGGAGAGAGAGATCTTCCATTTGCTGGTTCACTCCACAAATGGCTGCAATGGCTGGGGCTGTGCCGGGCCAAAGCCAGCAGCCTGGAACTCTATCTGGGTCTCCCACATGATTGGCAGGGGCCCAAGCACTTGAACCATCCTCCACCGTTTTTCCAGGCATACTGGGAGGGAGCTGGAGCAGAAGTGGAGCAGCTGGCACTCGAACCAGTGTTCCTATGGGATGCTGGCGTTGCCTGCGCTAGTGTAACCCACTGCACCACAGCAGGGGGCCTGGCATTAGTGCTATGCATTCATTACAGTTGTCCTGGCAGCTACCTCAGCCCTGCTTCCCACCCCCTCCCTGGCCTGTGACCTTCAGACTGCCGGAGAGCCGGAGATTGGACTAAGAAATCCACACTCCTGAGCCCCGGTCCCAGTGGGGCTGCATTTTCAAGAGCCTCCTTTCCTTAAAGCCTATAATTACGTTTGCCTCCAGGGCACCCAGGCATGTTTTTTTTCTTTTTTTCTTTTTTTTTTTTGAATAAACAAAGAGTATCCTGCAATTATCATGAAGATTTGTTGAGCACCCGCCAAGTGCAGACGGGAGCCTGAGTCAGCGCCATGAGTGACACGCACGTGTTGCATTTCCCAATCCTGCAGGCGCCCGCTACTGCGCGTGGGGTCCACAATCACGGTTCCGACCCGGAAGAGGATCCCAGACCACGCAGATGTCTGCTTGGTGCTTCTTTCCCACGAGGCGAGGCGAGGCAGCGGGGTGGCACTTGGCTTTCTGGAGGCGATCGCCCCGTCCCAGGAGGCCTGGAGACAACTGCCTGCTGTCGTGTGCAGCAGCAGGGTGCCGTCACCCGGTGCTGCCTTGGCCACTTGAAGCCTTGGCCGGGACAGGCAGAAGCTGGCGGGGTGGGAGCCTATCTGCTCTGTCAGCCGTGATTTGCGGGCTGAGCCGGGTTTCGTGGCCCTGCCTGTTATCTACCCGAGTTCAAAGAGCTCTGAGCTGCTTGTCTTTGTCAAGAGCGCGGTTGGGGATCTTTTATGTGGAAGATGTAGGCTTCTCGGGCTGACTTTGATTATTTATTCATCCCCCTCCGTGGGTGTGTGATAACGCGGGGCACTCGGAGCCCCTTGTCCCGGCCGCTCTCGCTCTGAAATTCATCGCGCTTTAAAGCCCTTTGAAAATTGCTTGCGGAGGGAGGGGAAGAGTTTTTGAAGTTCTCTTTCTGTCTCCCTGTCCACAGTGCCGCAGCACCTCTTGCCGCCGTTCCCTGCGCCCTTGCCGGTTGACATGCGCCACCAGGAGGGACGGTACCATTACGAGCCTCACTCTGTGCACGGCGTGCACGGGTAAGTCCTGCCCTCCTCTGCCCACTCGCTCGCCCGCCCACTGCCCCTGACCTGCCTGCAGCCTCAGCCACCTCCGTCCTTGTGTCTGGCCTTCCCGATCTGCGTTGTCCCGAGGGGACTGGCCCGGTTGTCACCCATGAGCGTGAGCGTGGAGATGGGTGACAGGTGAACAGCTGCCACCTGTCTGGATCCTGGGAAGGAAGCTGGGCTCACCTCCCCCCCCCACACACACCATCGGCACTTGTCAAGTTCCAGCTTTCCTTGGTGGACCCATGTGTGATTCAGGGCTCCTTACCTATCCATGAACTGGCAGTCCCCTCCAGGCCACAGAGCCTGCACAAGGTGCCCTTAGGTGTGTGGGTTCCAGTGTCTCCTACTGTCTCAGGGTACCTGTTACATAGAGTGATCGGTCTGTATGGACAAGCTCAAAGGGATGTTTTTCCTGCTCTTCTGCCTCGAACTCCTGGAAAGAAAGGGTGTGTTCAAGGGCCGGCACTGTGGTACAGTTGGTTAAGTGGCTATCTGCAGTGCCGACATCCCGTACAGACGCCGGTTCGAGTCCCAGCTGCCCCACTTTTGGTCCATCTCCCTGCTAAAGCACATGGGAAAGCCTCGGAAGATGGCCCAAGTCCTTGGGCTCCTGCCACCCATATAGGAGGCCCAGAGGAAGCTCCTGACTTCTGGCTTTGACCTGGCCCAGCCCCAGGTATTGTGGCCATTTGAGGGGTGAACCAGCAGGTGGAAGACCTCTCTCTCTGTGTCTCTCCTTCTCTCTCTGTAGCTCCACCTTTAGGGAGAGAAAGGTCATGTTCACCAGTGTTGCATCAGCAGGCCTAACCCAGCCTGTCTGGGGCCTCTGAGCCTGTGGCCCATGCCTGTTTTCTTGGTGTTCACGATGTGAGATTTGGCCCCTTTTACTCTTTCTGTTACCTTTCCACAGGCCTCTCCCGGTGCCCACCCTGTCTGCAGCTCCCCATGCTCTCCAGCGACCCTTTTGCGACCCTCTTGCCCTGGTGCCTTCTATCCAAACTCCCTCCAGCCACTTCACCTGTCCACGCCAAGGTGCTGTCTGTGGCTGCAATACACATCACCCTGCCCCGTGTCACCATGCCTGGCTCCTGCCACTGGCCCAGCGTGCCAGGGCAGCTCCTTCCCCTGACATCTCCAAGCCTCAACACAGTATCCACCTCCTCCTGGGCCTCTGTGATCCCCTGCTCTGAGTGGCAGCTCTGGCTCTGGACTCCCACTGCACCGTCAGCCCAGAGTGATCTCTGCCCACGCCTATCTGCTGCTGGCCCCGAGCACAGCCTCACTGCTGTGTCCACTGCTGCTGCTGGCCGACAGGTGCACAGTCGGTGTTTGCTGGGTGGGGAGCCCGTCCCTCGAGTTCTGCCTCTGCTACCGCCGTACCTCCTGTTGGAGTGACGTCCGGACGCGCTTGCTAAGTGCTTGCTATGTTCAAAGCCTTGTGCGGCACAGGTGCCCCAGCCGACCCCCCTGATAACCCTGGTTGCTACCCCAAGATGGAGCAAAGCTGGGACTTTCCTCCTTTTAAGATATTTTTCACTTTCTACCATTTTCCTTTGGTATTATTTCAGACATCCACAAGCAATTGCAAATATCGTGAAAGATTTCCTATATATCCTTTGCCCAACTTGTGAACTCAACATGTTATATTAGCAAACTCTGATAGAATACTGTTTGAAATTTTTAAGTCAGTTCTTGATTTGAATGGCAGCAAGACAGAGACAGACAGACACATACACAGAGAGATTTTTTCTTTTTCTTTTTTATTTATTTGACAGGTAGAGTTATAGACAGTGAGAGAGAGAGAGACAGAGAGAAAGGTCTTCCTTCTGCTGGTTCACCCCCCAAATGGCCGTTATGGCAGGAGCTACGCCGATCCGAAGCCAGGAGCCAGTTGCTTCTCCTGGTCTCCCATGCGGGTGCAGGGCCCAAGGACTTGGGCCATCCTCCACTGCAGTCCCAGGCCACAGCAGAGAGCTGGACTGGAAGAGGAGCAACTGGGACTAGAACCCGGCACCCATATGGGATGCCGGAGCTGCAGGTGGAGGATTAACCAAGTGAGCCATGGCGCCGGCCCAAGAGATTTTTTAAAAATATTTATGTATTTGAAAGGCAGAGTTTCAGAGAGGGGGAGAGAGAGAGAGAGAGAGAGAGAGAGAGAGATCTTACACCTGCTAGTTCACTCCCCAAATGCCTGCAACAAGCAGGGCTGAGCCAGGCTGAAGCCAGCAGCTGGAAACTCAGTGTGAGCTTCCACATGCGGTGGCAGAGACCTATCCTCTCCTGCCTCCTAGGGTGCCCATGAGCATGGAACCCAGGCTCTGTGATGTAGGGTGTGGGTGTCTTAACTGCTAGGCCCAATCCCTACCCTGATAGAATAACATGCATGTCTTATCCAGATTTGGCCAGTCGTCTGCTGAGGTCTCTCCATCAAGTTGTCTTCAGATGTTGGGAACTTTCCATTTCATTTTAGTGCTTGTACCTGGCTCTGCCATAGCATCCTTGAGTTGGTCCTGGGGGTGATGGGGCCATTTCCATTCTCTGCCCACTTTCAGGGTCCCCTTCAGCTGCAGGTGGCTGAGACCACACCTGGGCAGCCCCTGGGAGGTGCCTTTGTTGGGAGTTAGAATTTCATTGCCACCAAACTGCCCAGTTGTTGTTGGGATCTGACTCTTAGGAGCACTGAGGGAGCTCAGACAGTTTGTGAAGGGACTGATGTGTTCTGCTGGCTTTGTGACCTGGGTCCTGGGCATGGCAGGCCTGCCCAAATGCTGGCTGAATGAACTCCCAGTGCTGGTTGGGAAATACGGACACCCCTGAGGGCCCTGAGCAGAGAGAGTGCCTATGCAGGTGTGGCCCTCTGCAGGCCACATCTCACTCCTATGAGTGCTATGCCCAGCGCTGCAGCTGCCATTTGCATCACAGCTCTGGCCTCGTGAGCAGGCCCTGGTGACGTGCTTTGTGCCCTTTGATCTTTCCAGCAACCCTAAACAGGTGCTCATCCCATGTTTTCCCCATGTTACAGACGACAGAACGAAGGCGGCCTGGAGAGGTCAAATAACTCACTCAGGTTCATCCACTGAGGGAGAGGGGGAGGGAGAGCTGAAAATCGAGTGACAGCCGCTGAGCCCAGACCCACAGCTGCAGGCATGCTGGACTTACTTTCAGGGGGCATAGTGTGGGTGTGGGCCACAGGTACCCTTCTTTCCCTCTCTCTCGTTTAAAGATTTGTTTATTTGAAAGGCAGGCGGGCAGGAGAGAGAGAGAGAGATGGATGAGAGAGAGAGATTCCATCCACTGTTTCACTCCCCAAATGTCTTCAATAGCCAGGGACTGGACCAAGCCTAGGTCAGAAGGCAGTATACTCCATGCATGATGGCAGGGACTCAATACCTCAGGCTCTGACTTGAGACGCCCTGGCTGCAGACAGACCCCTGCCTTTGGAGGAGAGAGAGGCCCCTGGTCCCAGCCCTCCCAGAACTGGAGGCTTTATCCAGACTCTCCCAAGTTCTGGGTTGGGCACAGTCAGGTGCCCTGTCTAGGGTAGCTCCATTGCTGGCCAGTGAGGAGGCAGGGTGTGTGAGCAGGAGATGTGGCTGAGGAGGGCAGCAGGAGAGGTCGGCCCAGCCAGCAAGCATGGAATTGGCGTTGTCACTTGCTGGCTCGCCGCTAGTCTGGATACCCCGCCACCCTGGGCAGTGTTTGTGTTTTTTGTATCCACTGTAAGCAGGTGTCATGTACACAGGGGGTTAACACTGGTCGACTTCTGGAGAACAGAATCCTGGAGTCACTCCTGTCTGGCTAAGATCAAGCTGTGGGCAGAGCTGGTTCCTTTGGAGACTATGAGAGAATCCATTGCTTTGACTTTTCTGGGTTCCTCCTGTGTTCCTTGGCTTGGGAGTCCTATCTCACACTGCTTTGCCTTCCCTTGGCATCTGTGCCCATCCTGCCTTCTCCCTCGGCTCTCGTGGCTTTCTCCCTGTCTCTCACAAGGACACCTGCCATGACTTTGAGGGCCCACCTGGCTGATCCAGGCCGGACCCCCCCCCCTCCCGCCGCCAAGACCTTTTTTCGCCATAGTGGGACTCACAGGTGCCAGGAACTTGGGCTGGGGACTCCTTGCGGACCGTGACGTATGTAGCTCAGCAGGGATTGCCAGGCTGCAGTGGGGTGCATGGCACCACTGCATGGAACACAGTCAAGGCTCAGGTCTGCCATGGGCTGGGCACTGGCATCTGCTGTGCTGTTAGCAAATCTTTCTGATTGCTGTGTGGGGTGGGGTCGTGAGCTTCATGGTGTGGAGGCTCAGAGAGGCGCTGGCTTCTCCGTGTGGTCTCTGTGAGGGCTCGGGACCCCTGGCAAGGAGAGCTTGTCTTGGTCCCACTCCTGAGAGGCAGCAGCATCCTGTTCCCGGCGCCCCCATCCTGTTGGGGCGGCCTTCCAGTGGCTCCGTGTCATCCCCAGGAGAGTTACTCTTGCCCAGACTGAAGGAAGACACCATGAGAGCTGCAGGGCTGGCCTTGGGGTCTGGAAAAGCCGCTCCTTCACCTCCAGTGTCCCAGGACACAGAGGAAAACGGCTCCGCGGCTCTGGCTTCGTGATTCGTATGGTCGGAGCTGGGTGGGGCACCCTATCCATCAAACCCGCGTGTAGCTGGCTCTCCTTGCTGGCGCCCAATGTGTCTAATCACACGCACATCACACAGCAAGTGAGGTGTGATGTCATCTATCGTCGGCGAGTCTGAGCCTCTGCCTGCTGCTGCGAGTCACAAGGCCACTTAGCGTGTGGGTGCACCTGCTGCTCTGTCCTGGGCATGCAGGCTCCAGGCCTGGTGCTGCCCCTGCCCCCTGCCCCGCACAAGAGCTGCCATCCTCACTGCAGAGCCTGCTGCTGCTGCTGTGTCTCAGCCCTGCCAGGCACTTGCCCTTGAACCCAGCACCGCAATACACATAGGAGAGGGGATGCAGGCGCCTTGACAGACCTCAGCATTCTCTTCTGCAAGACGGCCAGTCTCCTTGTATTCTGACAGTGGAGAAGGGTAAAGCAAGGCGGTACTGAGGGCCAATGACAGTGGACATTGCCGTTATTACTGAGGTCATCTCTGCTTGGTTGTTTGAGAACGGGGCTCATTGGAGGAGAGACGACTGGCCTGTGGCTGTGGCTTGGGGAGGCGAGACGTGGGGCAGAGCCAGTGCTGTCGGGGGAGGAAGGAGGAGGGTTTTTTTTCCCCAACTGAAGAATGTAGACATCCACTTTTTGGTGGCCAGGTGGGCGTGGTCGGATCTCCCCACTCCACCCTCCAGAGTAACCACAGGAGTTGTTACATGGTGGATAGACAAAGCGCAGCAAATGTGTCCTGGTGACAGCCAGAGCTGTTCCAGTGGCCCTGGGCGGAAGAGGAGTAGGGTCACAGGCTGCTCATCTTGCTCCAGGCAGGCAGCTGTGCCTTGGGAGAGGCCGGGCCAGCCGTGTGCTTCAGCCCACCTACATGACTTCCGCCTGGACACCCACACCCCAGCCCGCTGCAGAGCAACCTGCCCCCATCCTCGTGAGGTGCAAACCGTGCTCACTTGGTTCTGGAAGAGGAAATCCTAGTGCCATTCCTCCTGGCATGCTGCTGCATTGTTCTATGTAAAGCATGGGTGACAGGGAGACTCCCAGGGGAGGGGCGGTGTGGCTGGCCAGGTGGGGTTCTCTGGGGACCCACATGGGCACACGCTCCTGCCTCTCCCAGAATTCCTACCACAGGGTGAGAAGAGCAGTGCAGCTGCGAATGAGGTCCATTGCTCCCTACAGTCTCCCCACAGCCTTAAGTTGCTAATGGGGCGGGGTAGGCATTGTGATGCAGTGGGTTAAGCCATTGCCTGTGATACTGATAATGAGTGCCAGTTCGAGTCCTAGTTGTTCTGCTTCCAATACAGCTCCCTGTTAATGGCCTGGGAAAAGCAGTAGAGAATGGCCCAAATGCCTGGGCACCTGTACCCACACGGGGAGACCTGGATGAAGTTCCTGGCTTCTGGCTTTGGCCTGGCTCAGCCCTGGCTGTTGTGGCTATCTGGGGAGTGAACCAGCAGATGGATGATCTCTCTCTCTCTTCTTTCAAATAAATCTTCTTTAAAAAAAAAAAAAAAAAAAAAGATGCTAAGCCCCCACCATCCGTCACCACCCCAGGCCCTGTTTCTTAGAAGTAGGCTTGTCGGGGTGTCATGAGGAATGAGGCGAGGTGTGGTATGGCAGGGTTCTCCCATTTCCCCATGCATGTAGTCACTCTAGCACAGTCTGGGCTAGCTGGGGCCAGAGTTAACCTGTGTATCCTCTAGGGAACGGTAGAAGTTCATGCTTGTGATTCAGGAGGCTGGAGTTGACCTTCAACTTCCTAGGCTGCTTCTGGGGTCCTTGCCCTGCCTTGCCCTGCCCTGCCCTGGGGCTTCAGACAGGACCAGTTCCATCTGTCTCGAGCCAGGAAGGTTTTGTGGAGACTGCCTCCTGCCTCAGTTCCCAACCCTGGCTGCAGGTCTGCACAGCTGAGTGTGTGTCTCAAAGACACCCAGGCCTAGGCCCTCACCCCTAGCGCTGTGATGTTCCCAGGCTAAGGTGAGCCCTGGGAGTCTGCTTATTAAGAGGCGCTCAGGGGTCAGAGTTTGGGGACCTTTTGCTTATGTGACACCCAGGAGAGCAGGCCCACCACTGTTTGTCGCCTGTTATCCATGCACAAATGAGTCCCTGCAAGCTCACCCAAGCCTGGGACAGTCTCAGCTTGTAGCCAGGTGGCACCAGCTAGGACATCTCAGCCATGGGGAGGCCTGCACCTTCCTCTCTCCCCCTTCTGGCTCCATCCCTGACCTCTGTCACCCGTGACCTCCAACCCCCTCCTGGATCCTAGTCATGACCAGAGCTGACAGCTCATAGCACAGCACTGGACCCTGGGCCATGCTTATTGGGCATCACGTTGGCAGGCCCTGCCCAAGGCCACCTTGCTGGCAGAAGGAGACGAGGGTGGTCGGGGCTCTTGCTCAGGCCAGGTGGCTCTGGGTTGCAGCCTTTAAGTCATGCAACATCAGCGCACTGGCCCAGGCAGAACGGGAATGCCCACTGGTGGGGGAAGGGGCCCCCAGTGCCCCAGCAACTGCCCACCTGGTTAGGCAAGGTGCACATGACCCCAGAGCCCCCTGAGAGAATCCCCGCTTGGTCCTGGCACCCACTTATGAAAGGGGGTGGTCAGCCCCTGGGTGGGTGCACCTGCGCTTCAGAAAGTACTGTTGCTGGGCTGAGCTCATGAACTTGCCTGTGGCAGGGGGGATGTGATGGTGGCTGTTGCCAAGGTCTCTGCTCCGTAAGGAAGACCTGACCTGGTGAGTCACTCTGTCCCTAGCCATTTGAGGGGGTGGGGTGAGCGGAAAGACACTCGGATTTTTGTTTTCTTTGATTCCTGCACCACACCCAGGGTCCCAATTCACAGGGAGTTGGCTCTGGGTGTGTTTCACAACGAAGCTTCTCCTACCCCCGCAAACGTGGGCATCCAGGGAGGAGACTTCTGACGGGTGGTCCACTGCCTGCTGGGCCATCCTTGCCCACCGGGGGGGGGGCTCGTGTTTCCCACCCACTTGGGCGTCTGCTGCCCTCCCCTCCCAGGGAGTTCTCTCAGGGACCCCTGCTGTAGCTCACCACTTGACTTCTAAGCAGCAGCAGAGAGGAAATCTGGAAAATTTGCTCCCTGAGAAGCGAGTGACACTTAGCTGTGCGGCCTTGGCCCACTGTGATGGGAACGAGCCTTAGAGACCCCATCAGGCAGGGCCTGCGGGGGATGCTGGGGTCAGGCCAGCTGAGGAGCAGAAGCAGGAGCCTGTGCCCTCCTGCTACGTCCAGGGAAGGCAGAGCCCTCACTCCCTATAATGAGTGGGGAAACTGAGGCATAGGATGGCTGCCTGTCTTTCCAGGGACCTGCCCCAAGCAAACAGCCCAGTTTAGCCCTAGAGGGTCCTCCCTACCCCCGCTACCATCTCCCTCAGCCCTGAGAGCTGCAGACCCCCAACGCCAGGCCTGTGTTCATCTGTGTGGGACAGATAGCTCATTCATAATGGAATCGGGTGTGTTAAAGTTTAATGAGGAGTGTGTCTGATAAGACGGCCGGTCTTTGATCTCTGCTGAACACCAGCCCCTCGCAGAAGAGAGCTACCTGGCTCCGGGCATCCGAGCGAGCCGTGTGGTCAGCCAGGAGAGGGAGGCAGGGTGACGTGCAGAAGCCAGGTGGGTCGGCACCGGGGCTGTGGGAGGGGCAGCTGGCTCAAGGCCCTGTGCGGTCAGGATATAAGCTTTCTGGTTCTTCCCTCTCTCCCTCTGGGGCCCTTGGTAACTTGGCATTTCCAGCAGGATGCTGGCAGAACAAGGCAGGACTGGGTGCAAATCCTATGCTGCTTGTTCCTTTTATATAATGGGGTTGGCTGCTTAACAGCTCTGGGCTTCAATTTCCCCATCTGTGAAATGGGAACATGAGAGTGCCCCACATGGACCTGTTGTTGTCAGGACTGATTAGGTGAGTGAATGTAAAGTGTGCAACACACTCTTGCTCCCAGGTGCCACATTCAGTCTTCCCAACACCTGTGCACTGGGTAACGTCCCTTCAATTCAGAGAGGAATTAATTCCAGGATTAATTCCCAGGGTTTAAGGGTATCCCCTAATCACTCAGCTTGCAAATAAGATCTGAGAGACCCACAACCCCCCCAATCCTGAGCTCTTTCCTGGGCTCTGATTGTCCTCAGAGGGTCCTACTGCAGGTTGTGGAACTTCAGCGTGTTACATAAACCCTGCCCCCAAGCTTGGGAACAGAACAGGCATCAACCCAAGGGAATGAATCCCTAACAGTAAAATTTCCAGAGCTGGTGGAGTAGATCGGCCTTAGAGATGAGTGCTTTCAGACTTCCGCTCTGGGTGGAAGCTGAGGCTACGGCCCAGTGTGTGTACATTCATTCAGCTTAAAGCATGGTTGCTGCGTTTGTCTGTGTCACAGCTGGTGTCACTTGGGGGCCCTCCTGCCAGCCTCGGTCAACATGTATTAAGGCAAGGTCACCGTCACTGTAGCCAGCATTCAGCCCCTGGGGCATCCCAGGGCCCTGGGGAAGAGAACTATGGTCAGGCCTGTTGGGTGCCCCCTGTGGATGGCGTCCTAGGCCTGTCCTGCCCAAGCCAAGCAGAAAGAGGGAAATTGTCACTTCACTTCATCTGAGAACACTCGCCTGAGCCTGTGGTGCCAGGCTGGGCGCTGGGGATGCAGGGCTGAGGGGGCACAGTCTGGCTGCTCCCTGGGACTGAGGATATGGTCCGAGGACCATGTGGGGGTAGGGGGAGTAGACTCTAGGAGAAGGGTGGTGGCTAAGGGGAGCCCAGTGCACCTGGAGCCCTGGAATGGAAAGCATTGATCAGCCAAGGGGGAGCCTGGACCCCAGCCCCGCCCACCAGGAAAGGAGGGGCCCTGTCACAACACCCACTGATGGACGACACATGCGCAGCACCCCATCTCTGAGACTGCTCAGGGTGATCGGTCTGGTGTGGACAGGCAACCAGGGAGGGTGTTGCACGCCCTGGACTGGGCCCGAGGTAAAGGGCTTTCGCTGTATCTGGCCCTCCACCCTCCCCCCAAGCCTTGTCTTCCGGCTGGTGAAGTCTGGCCGAGCCCTCCTCTTCCAAGGCCTACGGCTCCTAGGACACCCGAGGTTCCCCAATGTCCCAGCTCACTGGGACAGGCCTGAACCCCAGCAGCTCCCTACGGGGCCTCCTCTCCAGCCTCATGGGACCCATGTGCAATCCCAGGGCTTCTTCCAGGCTCCCTGCACCCATGTGGAGCCACCACGTTGCTGGAATACAAGTCTCCATGAGTCTCCTCTCTCTGTCTGCTACCCTTCGGGGTTTTGATGTTTGAAAATGCTGATAACCTTCCCGCCGTCTTGCTCGATGGAATTAAACGCCATGACCATGTGGCTAGAGCTTAACCAAGTCCATCTGTGTGGCCTCCTCTGTAGGCACAATTTTATAACCTGATTTCCCTACCCCAGCATTAGTGTTTACTTAGTAAGAAATCTGCTCTGTTAGCTGAAAACAGCGATTTCTTTATGACGGTTCTGCGGAGGGAGTGACAGCCTCGGCTGCATCCGGGGGTGTGTGCGGGGATTGTGATGGGAATGCAGAGAGCCAGCAGAGGGTCCCCCAGATTGGACGTGTGTCTGTCGCAGAGCAGGCCCCTCGGATGGGGGCCTTGGAGGGAGCATGGGCAGCAGATAGAGGTCACGGTCAGGCTGGTCGGTGGATGATCCAGGAGGGAAAGAAACTGAGCCCTCGACACTTCCCAGCAGCCTCGCTGCTTCCTAGGCTCAGCCTGATTCCCATGGAGCTGCCACCAGCCATCCTTTGAAAAGAATAACAAAAGCAGGGTTAAGATATACAAATAGTAATCACATGGACACAATTGTCCCCTAAAGATTTATTTGTATTATTTTTAATGATTTATTTATTTGAAAGGCAGAGTTGCAGAGAGGGAGAGGCAGAGAGAGAGAGAGAGGCATCTTTCATCTGCTGGTTCACTTCCTCAAATGGCCTCAATGGCTGGGGCTGGGCCAGGCCGGAGCCAAGAGCCCCATTCAGGTCCTCTACATGGGTTCAGGGATCCAAGGACTTGGGCCATCTTCCACTGCTTTCCCAGGTGCATTAGCAAAGAGCTAGATCGGAAGTGAAGCAGCCGGGACTCCAACCATTGCCGTGTGGTGTGCCGGCATAGCAGGCAGCGGCTTAACCCGCCGTGCCACAGTGTCAGCTTCACCTTGCAAGTGCTCGGCTGTGACCTATGTGTGTGTGTATTCAGGCTGGCCTGGGAACGTTCATCCCACACTGCTCTGGTGCAGCAAGCACCTGCCCCACCGCCTCGGACCCTGAGCTCCCCCCACCCAGTGCCACTGGCAGCCCAAGTTCAGGGAACATGGGTTTGTGGAGGGAACGATGTGTGGCCACGGGAACAGTCCACAAAGGACTGGCTGTCTTGGCCTCAGCATCTTTGAGCAGGGCCTCTCGCCCTAGCATACAGCTGCCTCGCTGTTGGCACTGAAAATGACCTGGGCTGCAGTCTGGGGTAGGGTGGGGCCAGTTCTCCAGAGTTTTGCAGCAGAATTTGTCTTACAGTCCTGGAAAGGGCAAGCCCTGGGCGCGTTTTGGAAAGGACTTGATTTCTGGAGGTTTCTCAATGACTGCGTAGAAAACGTGGCACGCGAGCCTGCCCTGGTTAACAGTTCCGCCTGCAACACACAAAAGCCGACAAGTGAAAGCCTTGGAGAGGAGACCGAATTCCACCCAAGGGGGAGCACTCGGGGTTCTGTCTCCATTTGCTGCCAGAGCCCAGGGCAGCGGGCCTGGCTCTGGAGGGAAGAGACACCCACCCGCTCCACCTGGCACACAGAAGCCGACACCCAAGTGCTATGGGGGCACTCAGCTCCCTTTCCAGCAGGTCAGCAAGCCCTGGTGTTGCTGAAAGGGCGAGCACCCAGCCTCCCTGCTCCGGAGCATCTCTGACCCCACCCGTGGTGCTGTGATCCTGGTGGGTGGTAGGCATCTGGGCGCAGGGGCAGGGCTGGCATGCTGGGGCTGTGTGCTGGGCGGATTCGGCTATGGGGAATCAGTGACCGTGTAATCTGGGCGCCGGCTGGGAAAACAGGCTGCGGAGCCCCGAGAGCATGGGGCTGGAATGCAGCACCCCAACGCCCTCCCCTGCAGTGAGCACCCCAGCGTGGGGCGTGTTATCTCCCTGCCAGCCCGACACACACACACACACACAGGGAGAGAGAGCGCGAGAGAGCACCTTTACCCACTAGAAGTCTTCCAGGACTGTTTCCTGGGCATAGATCACGGGTCGTCAAGGCCACGCCCCCAGTGGGAGGGGCCAGGCGGAATCTGCGCTTCTCTCTCCCAGCCTCTGTGTGGCACCACTCCTGGCTGCCTCTCTCCCATCTCTGCCCCATGCCCTGTGGCCCCCTTATCTGGGTCTGAACTCCTTCCGCCTGCCTCTTTGCAGGGCCCTGTGATGGCATTTAAGGCCCACCTGGCATTTAATGTGTAGTATCCTTGTGTTCTGGTCTTTCTCACATCAGCTGAATCCCTTTGTCCACACAAAGCGGTTCTCAGGTGCTGGGATTAGGAGGTGGATGTGTCTTTTGGGAGACCCTGGTGTCCTGGTTCTCCACAGATGAGGAATCAGGGGTCAGAGCTGGCTGCAGTCAGGAGGCTTGCAATGAGCTGAGCTGAGCCGAGGCGGACCACAGGTCTTCTGCTACCAGAGGTGGACCACAGGTCTTCTGCGACCACACCTGTGCTTCCTGGTCTCACTCTCTGCCTCATTCATAATTCGCTCATTCAGCAGACACACATGGATGCTGCGTGCCCTCAGTGGGGTGCAGGGCTGGGGGGGGATCCTGTAAGCTGTATACCTGCTCCTGGGGCTGCCCAACCAGGGAGCCGACTGTCTGTGTGTGAGTTTGCTGGTGCCTGTACACTCATCACCCTCATCGCTGAGGGCTTCCAGACCTCAGCTCAGGTGCCCCAGGGTGGGGCCGAGAGGCTTCTGCAGCAAAGGAAGTTGAGCTGCTCCCCCCCAGATGCAGGGATGCAGACATCGGGGTGCAGGCATCTAGGGGCAGAACCGTGAGGTGCAGTGCAGGGCCCGCATGTGGGCAGGGCACTGAGAGAGAGAGAGAGAGGCAGGTGCTGGACCATACAGGGATTTAGACCCATAGCACCCAGTGACTGCACATCCCTCTTTCCATGTGAAGACCAGTCAGTGGTCCTGCCTGCTGCTGCTACTGCTGCTGGCCTCATGCTGGCTTTGCATCTCAATGGCACTGTGTGGAATGGGATGCTTGGGGCCCCTTCCTCTCCCAGCAATGCTCCTGACCTTGGTGGGGAGGGGGCCGGCGGCAGCTGAGTCAGCATCTGGGCACTGTAGGATGGGTGCAAGGCCCCTATCCCTTGCACTTCCTTCCCATCCTCTCCTGCTTCTACACCCTGGCTCGGCTCAGCTGTGCATCTTCTCCACCCCTCTCCATTTGTCAAAGCCTTACTCTGCCTTGCAGCCGGCAGCAGCCCTACGGCCCTTGGCAGCTTCCCCAGTGTTTCAGCCCCTCTGGGCACACTCACTCAGGCCCCTGCGGGTTGGCGATAAGTCCCACAGTGGCCATGTCCGTGTCGGAGTCCCATGTGGGCTTCTCCTTTTCTCCGCTGCCAATCACCTTGGGCCAGCACGTTGGATAGGGGCCTGGATGGTGATGTTGGAAGGTGTGGGCTGGGCCCCCTCCCGCCTTGAGCTGCTTCCCTGGGCTGACAGTGAGGGGCGCTGGGTCAGCCAGCACCTGTTTCCCTCTAGTCTCACACCGCACACTTGGCCTGTGGCTCATCTGGCCCCACAGCCAGCCCAGTCTGAAGGCAGGGGACACTGAGGCCCGGGGCAGTAGCCCATCCACCCTTGAAGCCCGTCGGTGCAGGCTGCTGCCTCACCCCCGCCGCACCTCTCCCAGCGCCAAGCTGAGCAGGGCCGTGAAGTCAGGGCGAAGTCTCAGTGGACCCCCGCAGATCTCAGTAGTCCCCATTTGCTTTCCCCAGCACAGACTGGCCAGGCTTCCGTTCAGGATCTGCTGCTGACAGCTCTGCAAGCTGGCATGAGTCACTTGACTTCCCCGAGCCTCAGTTTGCTCGTCTTTAAAATGGGAGGGTCCAACCCACCTCCTAGGTGTTCATGTAGCTGAGCACTTGGGGCAGCACCTGGTCAGGCTTGTTTGTCTGCCCAGTCTCCTTTTTCTCCTCTCCTGCTTCCTCCCCTGGCCACCATGTCCAGGGGCTTTGCCAGGCATTCCCCTCCCCCCAGCTTGGGAGTGCGGAGCGAGGGAAGAGGAAGGATCAAGGTAAGGCGAGGCCCTCCCTGGCCCTGCCCCCAGCCTCCCAAGCAGCCGGCCCTGGGGTAACACTGTATGGAAGCGCAGGCGTCCTCTGCAGCCGAGTCAGCCTGGGGTGCTGGGCACTGCACATGTGTACCTGCACCCCTAGGGGCATGGAGAGCTTTGATCACGGGTACCCCCTCCCCGCCCCCATCAAGGTGTCTCTTACATGCATCTGCACCCACAGCATATGCTCCAGCCTTTCTGTGCACTTGATGCTCCCTTTATTTGCATTGCACTTCCTCATGAGCTCCTGTTCGTCCCTCAGTACCCATCCCAGTTGTCACCTCCTCTGAGAAGCCTTCCTCCAAGCAGAGTTAGGGGATTTTTTTTCCCCTTTGCAGGGGTCCTCATCGCCCTGCTCTGTGTTTCCCTGATTCTTGCTCTGTTTTTACCTACTGGGCTCCGAGCATCCTCCTGGTCCCTGGGCACACAGCAGGTGTTCAGAGCAGCCTTGCTGGGTGTCTAAACAAACTTAAGTAAAGACAGTTGGCAGCACTGGGCTCCAAAGAGCTCAGAACTGACCTGAGGGGTCCAGCAGGGTGTGAGAGTGGCAGCCACACCGAGCTGCTTGTGGAAGGGCTGGCTCTCACATATGCTTGACTGTGGCCTGACCCGTGTGAGTTCGTGCACATGTTTGTCTATTATGTGGGATACCGGCGCCATCTTTTTTTTTTTTTTTTAAGTTTTATTTTATGTATTTGAAAGGAGGAGTTACAGAGAGAGGTAGAGCCAGAGTGAGCAAGATATTCCATCCACTGGTTCACCCCCCAAATGACTACCATGGCCAGAGCTGAGTTGATCTGAAGCCAAGAATCTGGAGCTTCTTCCGGGTCTCCCATGTGGGTGCAAGGGTCCAAGGACTTGGGCCATCTTCCACTGCTTTTCCAGGCCACAACAGAGAGCTGGATTGGAAGTGGAGCAGCCGAGACTCGAACTGATGCCCATATGGGATGCGGCACTGCAAGCCAGGGCTTTAACCCGCTGTGCCACAGCGCTGGCCCCATGGCGCCACCTTTTAAAGCAGGTTCATGCAGCTGCCGCCTCCTCTGGTTCTCAAAGCCATCCCTTTGAATTTCTGCCCAAGTGCCGGAGTTCAAGGCCTCCATGTCCCTGGTTCAGCCCAGGCCCCTGTGCCGGTAGCACAACTGTGTGGGAATGGAAGGGAGGGAGCTGGCCACTGGGCGCTGGCCTGAAGCAGTGGCTCGGAGCTCCCCAGCTTTCATCAGACTGTACCTTTCGTGGTACAGTCACATGGTCAGCACCTCTGGCAGCTCCTGGTATGCATAGGGACTCTCTGGTGAGGCGTGGGGGTGGGGCCGAGCATCTGAAAAATAACTGCCCTCACTGCTGAGCTGCTTGCCGTGGCACAGACAGGGGTCCTGCACCCTCACAGCAGCTCTGTGGGATGGACGCCACTATCCCCATTTTACAGATGGGGAAAATCAAGGCTCGGCGAGGTTGGATGACTAGCCCAGCTCCATGTGATTCAGCTGGGATTCTAATCCGGATGTGTCTGATCCCGGCGTGGGAGAGAGAAAATCATGACAGTCCTTGTTTTCTGAAATATTGAGAATGAAATCTTGGGAAACATGGTTCCCAGGGACTTTGTGGTTTCGCAGCTGCTTCCCCACCCGGTGGGACTCGCCTGTGACGGGCCAGTTTGGGAGTGGATGCTGCTGAAACAGGCCTGCAGCTGCTGAGAGCCCAGGGTAAAGATCCGTCCTCCTTCCTGCCCGGGTGTTGAGTGGAGCCAGCGCCTCCTGGTGGGCAGACCCGAGCCACAGCCAGCCCAGGCCACAGGGACCAAGCCCAGAGGCCTCAGTCAGCCGTGGAAAGAGTTCCACATGAGGAGCGCTAGAACAATGCAAACTTTTACTTAGAACTTGTCAGCTGCAGAACTCAGCTTGAACAAGCTCAGAGCATCCCCACTCAGCCCCCCGAAAACCAAGGGGAACTTATCCAGCTGCATCCAGGGCCACCCCGTCCATAGGAACCTTCTGGTTAGTTGTCCACAGTTTGCAAGGTTTTGGCTTTGAGGCAGGTGAAACTGTTGTAAAAATACGGATTTTTCAAGGAAGATGCTCAGTGGATTCAGAGGTTCATGAGGCCACAAGCCCCGTCCACCCAAGAGAAGGACCTCAGGCCACTCTGAATACAGGGACCTCTGCAAACATTTCACCTGCACTCCTCAAGGTAGTCAAGATAGGGGCCGCCGGCTTAAGCCACCTGCGATGCCGGCAGCCCACATGAGCACCAGTTCAAGTCCCAGCTGCTCCATTTCCAATCCAGCTCCCTGCTAATGCACCTGGGAAAGCAGTGGAAGATGGCCCAAGTGCTTGGGCCCCTGTACCCATGTGGGAGAGCTGGATGGTGTTCCAGGCTCCTGGATTCGGCCTGGACCAGACCCAGTCATTATGACCATTTGGGGTGTCCACTAGGGATTGAAGGCTCTCAATCTCTCTGTCTCTTCCTCTCTGCAATTCTACCTTTTAATTAAGTAAATAATTGTTTGGTTAAAAAAAAAAAAAAGATTGTCCGTTTCATCAAAAGCAAGGAAAATCCAAGAAGCTGTCACACCAACAGAAGTCTCAGGAGACTGACTAAGCTGTTAGATGGAAATCTGAATAAGCATGGACTTTAGTTGAGCTTGCATCGGTACTGGCTTAGTCATAACAGATATTACAAGTAAAGACGTAAACAGGAAGGGAAGCTGTTATAGATATTTGGGGACTCTGTGATGTCGTTGCACTTTTCAGAATTTCTAAAATCACTCTTTTTTCTTTTTTTTTTTTTAAGATTTATTTGTGTATTTGAAAGTAGAGTTACAGAGAGGCAAAGAGAGAGAGAGAGAGAGAAGTCTTCCATCCGCTGGTTCATTCCCCAGATGGCCATAATGGCCAGAGCTGTGCCAATCTGAAGCCAGGAGCCAGGAGCTTCTTCTGGGTCTCCCACATGGGTGCAGGGGCCCAAGGACTTGAGCCATCTTCCACTGCTTTTCCTGGCCATAGCATAGCAGTGAGCTGGACTGGAACTGGAGCTGCGGGGACTTGAACCGGTACCCATATGGGCACTGCAGGTCATGGCTTTACCTGCTGTGTCACAGTGCCGGCCCCTAAAACCACACTTAAAAGGACAGTTGTGGAGCAGGTGGGTTAGTCTGGTGCTTAAGACATCTACATGGGTTTGCACCCCGGCTCTGGCTCCTGACTCCAGCTTCCTGCTAATGCACACCCTGGGAGTTAGTGAGGATGGCTTAAATAATTGGGTTCCTGCTACCCATGTGGGGAGACCTGCACTGAGTTCCTGGCTCTGGCCCTGGCCCAGCCCTGGCTATTGCTGGCTTTGGGGAGAGTGAACACGAGCTCTCTGTCTGTCTCAAATAAGCAACAACCACGACAGAGGTTGAGGAGGGCACTGATTGAAGCTGGAGTGGGGGAGTAGTGAGCTCCAGCCTCAACCTCAGCCTTGGCAAGTGAGGCAGGGCCATGAATGTGGGCAACACCAGGGAACACTGGGTGCTGGTTACACAGGGCCCTGCATGCTCTCTGCATAACTTTGCCACGAATCTAAAGTCATTGCCAAATAGACAGCGTATTTTTCAAGTGAAGGACAATAAAACAAAACAGAAAACTCATCTTGTATCTTGCTTTTTTCCTTCCTCGAGTGCTGTAGCCAAATGCAGCACCCCCCAGAGTCATCAGCTGGAGCCGAAATCCTGCTCTTTCTCTCCTGATCTGTTAGGGACATGAGCTCTTTGCAACTTACCCCTGGTATTCAGAATTTCATGTTCTATTCTCCTTCCATGTTCCACGTGCCCAACCCCTAGCAGGCATGGGGGAAGCATGTGTGTGTGTGTGTGGCCAGGTGAGCCCGGGGCTCTGGTTGAGCCGTCATGTGTGCAAGGAGTTCTGACAGCTGGACGTGCACACCGGTGTGCACCTTGCAGGCTGCGCCCCCACCCCAACTAACCCTCTATGTATCCAGACTCTCCTCCACAGGTGAGCAGGGGACGCCAGCCTACGAGCAGCATGTGCAGCGTCTTCACAGGAGAACCAAGAGCTGCCTGCATTGGATGTGGGGGCCCGCGAGTGCTCTCCTTCTGAGAACGCTACCTTCTGTCTCTGCAGGCCTCCCACCCTGAGCGGCAGCCCCGTCATCTCTGACATCTCCTTAATCCGGCTTTCCCCGCACCCCGCCGGGCCCGGGGAGTCCCCCTTCAGCGCCCCGCACGCGTACATGAACCCCCACGTGGAGCACTACCTCCGTTCCGTGCACAGCAGCCCCACGCTGTCCATGATCTCTGCAGCCAGGGGCCTCAGCCCTGCTGACGGTGAGTAGGACTTGGGGACCCAGGAGAGACAGCTGAGGCCTTGGGGCTGGGCAGGGGGTGGGGCTGAGGCCGCCTAGTGGCTCGAGTCACATGGTCAGCTTCGCTCATGGCCGCACTGTGACTCGCTCAGCCTCTGTCCCCCCCTTCCCCCCGATGGGGAAGCCCGTTGGTTTTGGTGCTCATCAGAAAGTCAGCTGCATGCATAGCATCTGTGGTTTATCATAGTGTTGATGGCACGGGCCTGTGGACGTGGGTCTTAGCACAAGAGCCATGGTTGCGATACACCGAAGTCTGCAGAAGCTGGTGTGAGATAAAGGTGGTGATGCACAGGGGTGTCTTTTGGGGCTCCTGAGCAGAAGGAAGGCAGAGAAGGGCTGGCTGCTGTCCACATCTCTGTCTGCTCTGTCTGTGGTAGGTCAGCCCAAGCCCCGGGGCTCCAGGAATGAACCTGTGGCCTTAGGTCTCTCCATTCAGATCATGAGAGACAGAGAATTGCTTGGTCCTCCTCAGACATCAGATGACTCCCCCCTCCCCGTCTGAGTAGCTTGTGCAGATCTGAAGTGTGGTACTTGTAGTCGCCACCTTACAGATGCACCTGTGCAACAGCACAGGCACCCTGGGCAGTGGTCAGCACATTGGAGCTGACCCCACCCATGCTGTCTTCGTGGGATATGTACCCCTGTCCCCAGCATGGCCTGGGTGCCAGTCTTGGAAGCAACCAAGCTGCCTGTCCTTGCAGTATGCCCAGCTGGGACTTAACCTCTCGTACCAGAGCCACTTCCAGGCCAGAGAGCATTTGCAGTGTACTTGGGAGCCTTCTTCCCGCACTGCCCACACCCCCAGGGCCGAGGCTCTGAGAAGCACAGTCCGAGTGGGTCCTTCATCACCACTTTGATCCTCCCCTGCCAGCTCACAGGGGCCTGGCTCTGGGCACCGCATGCTGGAGTCTCCCAGTGAATAGCAGGCAGGGCTCCCCTTGCCTGCTTGTAGGGAGTGATTGCAGGCCTGCAAACGTCCATGAGAAAGCAGTGCCGTCTGAAACCCAGCCCCGAGCTCTGCACAGTCCCCGGATTGGCCTGGCCTGAGCAGGAGTGCCCTGCGGAGAGGAAAAGCGGCCCTGGGCTTCTCCACGTTGCTCCTGGTGCCCCGGCTGGCAGCAAGCTGGCGGCAACGGGCACATGCTGCTCAGGTTCCTGGTGCTGCCCTGACCTGGAAGCTGGCATGTGTTGTGGGGGTGGGGGGTGCTGAGGGGGCCACCCCCAGCAGAGAGAAGTCCTCAGCCTCATCCCCAATCTGCTGAGTGTTGCTGCATTTGGAAAAAATGACTTTGCAGGTGACAGTGAGTTAGGGCTCTGGAGTGGAGATCCTTGTGACTATCCTGATGGGCCCTAAATCCAGTGACAAGTGTCCTTCTAAGGGACACCCAGAGGAGACAGCCACCTGGAGTCAGCGGCAGAGTTGCAGGATTCTGGCACGGGAACTGAGTGTTGAGACGGGACTCCCCTTGGCAGGATGGGCTTGGAATTGATGAAAGGGCATGATAGGCTTAATTTCAATATAAGCATCGTGGTAGCTCCAGTAGCAACCACCTTATTCTGGTCATGCCTCATGAGACAGCAGGGCCGGGTTCAGCATCAGAGGGGACCTGGCTAATTGCATGGCTCCGACTCCTGCACGGGATAGACCAGAAACCCCAAGGCCTCCCTGGCCCCAGGTGAGGCTACTGAGGGAGCTGAGAGAGCAGATTGGACCCACAGAGCAGCTGTGGGAGGAGGGCTGTGCTCCTGGGCTTTCTGTGTGCACCAGCCTTGGAGCCTCGTTCCTGCAGGAGGCCTGGAAGGTTCATCAGCCATTGCCAGACTGGGTGCATACGGGGCCCCGATCAGAGCTCCAGGGAAGGCTTCCCGGGAGGGGAAGGGCACAGGCCAGGACTCTGTGTGCAGGAGAGAGCAGGAGGGGGAAGTGGAGGACAATGGCTTGCACACGCTGACGCCTCTCTCTGCAAAGCACACCCGAGTTTGCACGGGTGTCTGCTGAGATGGGAGCAGAGCCATGGTGCACAGTGGGGATGAGCTCACTGTCTAGATGGAAACCCCGATTCCCATCCCGGCTATGTCACTTCCCCGCCATGTAGCAGGGCCCTCGTCTGCTAAGTGGAGCCGACAGTGGTGCCTCCTGGCTCCCGTGTTGCAGGGACAGTGGGATTTCCCCTGGGGGACACCCAGAAGTCTCCTGGCTTCCGTGCCTGGCGGGATCCCGCTGACTTGGGGGTGGGCTGGTGTCTGGGCTTCTGCAGGGCCTGGAGCGGGTGGAGGGAGAGATTGTGTGTGACCCTGAGGAGCGCCGAGGCTGGGTTTCACATCTCCCATGTCGGCAGCACCCTCCCAGCCCCTGCCAGCACGCAGGCTGAGCCCCCAGCTGAGTGTGGACAAGGGAGGCGGTGAGGGGAGACCCTGCCCCAGGCCAGGTGTGTGGGTCTCTTCTCTTTCCCTTTAGCGGGCAGAGGTGCAGCCCTGTGTCACATCCTGATGGCTTCTCTCTCTCTCCCCCTCTGCCCACAGTGGCCCACGAGCACCTGAAAGAGAGGGGACTGTTTGGCCTCCCCGCCCCAGGCACCAACCCCTCTGACTATTACCATCAGATGACCCTCATGGCTGGCCACCCCGCGCCCTACGGGGACCTGCTCACGCAGGGCGGGGCTGCCGCTGGCACACCCCACCTCCACGACTACCTCAACCCAGTGGAAGGTGAGTGCTGGGCAGGGTGTGAGTGCGACTGCCCAGTGGTGGGGTGGGGGTGGGGCTGACTGTTCCTGCTGGGAGGACCCGGCTTTAATTCTGTGCTGGCCACAGCTGCTATCCACAAGGTGACGGAGGCTTTGGGTGACACTTAGATTTCAGTCACCGCACTTGCACCTGCGTGCTCTCTTTCTGGATCCTTCTCTCAGCCACTCGTCCACCCTCGCCGCAGGGGCTGCCCGTGAGCCTTGGTGGGGTGTCAGCGGGTGGAATGTCATTGGGTGGTGATGAGGGCCGGTGGAGGGACGCTCTGCACTCCTGGAGCCAGACCACAGGCATGCAGTTCATGATACTTTAAGATGACCCAATGCGTCCTCAACATCTAGTGGTGTGCCAGGGTCATCTGCTCTCCCTGACCAGCCCATGCAGGGCCAGCTCGGCCAGCTGCAGCTGTCTGGGGCAGGCGGGGGCTGAGGGGCACAGGGACAGGCGCTGCAGTGAGCAGACCTGCGTCAGCCCTGAGCCGTGCAGAGTTGTTGCTGAGATAACCGAGCCTGGAGCTGGTGGTGAGACCAAAACCAGGACGGGGCAGTGACCCAAGGCCCTTTGTGGCCATGTAGACTGAACACACTGTATGACACAGCGTGCATGAACACGGCCCAGCCCTGACAGTTGTAGCCATCTGGAGAGTGAACCAGCAGATGGAAGATCTCTCTCTCTGCCTCTGCCTCTCCTTCTCTGTAACTCTGACTTTGAAATAAATCAATCTTTAAAAAAAACTTTTTAAAAAAATAGCCAGGGCTGGAATTTAATCCAGGTCTCACATATGGATGTCAGGAGCCCAACTATATGAGCCATCACCCGCTGCCTCCCAGGGGGCGTGTTAGCAGGAAGCTGGAATCAGGAGTGCAGCAGGGACTTGAACCCAGGTCCTCCAGTATGGGTACGGGCACCGCAAGCAGCATCCTAACCACCGGGCCAAATGCCCAGCCCTGCTGTTTGTATACAGCAAGCTGGAAGTCCCATTGGGTCCAGGGGCAGGTCTGACCTGGAGCAGGCCCCCTGTCTCTAAGAACCTGAACCCAGGATGGAAATTTGTACAGGAACTGGGGGAGGAAAGTACTGGGCTGGGAAAGCAGCTGTTGGCTCCTAGTCAGCCAGGAAGGGTGCGGGGATCAACCGTGTCCTCTGGGGGTGCTCAGTATTCATCAGCATCTGAGGAGACCCAGAGGGGTGGGGAGTTGAGCTAGCCAGTGGGTGGGAGACCTCCCAGCTCCCATCAGCTGCTGCTGACCAAGCCATCGCAGCAGCACCCCCAGCCATCTCTGCTGCCAGCGTGCGAGATTTACTGGCCGCGGGGTGCAGCAGGCAGCAATGCCAGGCTTCGGAGCTGCCCGAGCAGGAATGTCAGTTTCCCGGGTGCAGGCATGGACTGGCGGGGTGCCGAGTTCCTCTCAATCATGCCTGTCAGGATCTTTCCCTCTGTTTCTGCTCACTTACAACCCCAGGAAATCAGAGTCCTTTGGGATTAGCCCCCGTATCTGTCACCACTGAATACGCTTGCTTCAAACCATGTCAAGTCACAGCCAGAACCTTTGCTCCAGTGTTTTAAGATGTTCCAGAAACTTCCACTCGGCTCTGATGCCTTCGTGGGCGTGTTACTTCCACGCGTCCCTAAGAGACGGCAAACAGGATGCCCAGGCCCACGCTCGGCTCGGCCTGAGCCTGCCTCTGTGGTGTGCCTAGCCTTCTTCCTCCCCATACAAGGTGCCAATGGATCTTCCTGTCGGGTTTCTCCTGGCTCAGAGACAGCGGGGCTGACTGGCAGCACAGCCTGGGGGAGCACCTGTGGAAAGGTACTGAGTCTCTTGAGGCCACCAGGAAGCTGCCTGTACAAATGACCTTGAACATGCAGGCTCTGCGCCTGTGCTAGACCTCGAGAGTTGCTGAGAAGTCGAGAAGCACTGCCCTTCTCTTTCTGTTTCTCTCATACACTCATGCATCCAGCTGTTTTTTATTGAGCACCGAGTCTGTGCCAGGCTCAGGTGCAAGTCCACGGGGGCCCGTTCTCACCTGCCACCCCACCCACCCCGGCCTCCTTTCTCAGCGTCTGCCTTCATGTTCCCCCCGAGGAGAGAGCGCTGTAGACAAGAGAACTTTCTGGAAGCTTTGAATATAAGACTGTGTAGGACTCCCTGGGTCCTGGCCTGCTCGTTACCAATCAGCAGTATGATTTCACCTTACCCAGTTCCAGCCGCACACTTATGGAGGTCATCATAACTTCAAAATAGACGTGTCTTCTTGGGTAAAGGAATCTGAAAATGGAATTTCTGTATCTTTTCCTGCAATGGAAGGCTGTCCCACTGCTCTGGGGGAAAGCCCACCCTCCCTGGCTCCTGGTGGTCACGACAGCCCATTCCCCTTGTTCTTAAAGAGGCCTTTTTTTTTTTTTTTTTTTAAGGTTTATTTATTTGAAAGGCAGAGTTACAGAGAGGCGGGGTGGGGGGGGCAGAGAGAGAGAGAGAGAGAGTCTTCCATCCACTAGTTCATTCTGGCTGTGCCAATCCCAAGCCAGGAGCCAGGAGCTTCTTCCAGGTCTTCCACATGGGTGCAGGGGCCCAAGGACTTGGACCACCTTCTACTGCTTTCCCAGACCATAGCAGAGAGCTGGATCAGAAGTGTAGCAGCTGAGCCTTGAACCAATGCCCATATGGGATGCTAGCACTGCAGGCGGTGGCTTTACCTGCTGTGCCACAGTGCCGGCCCCATAAAGGGACCTTATTTGTAGCAGGAAGTGGAAGAGCGATGCCCTCTGGGAGGTTAATGGAGAACCAGTCAGGCACTCCCAGGCACTCCTTCTGCCCTGTGGCTCTCTGGGGAATGGAGAATGCAACGACTATCCCTGGGCGCTAAAGTGGCCGACGAACACAGGTGATTTAAGTGCAGAACGAGAGCATCCGCGCCCCTCCCCACGCCCGGCGCATTGAGAAGATGGAGATGTTTCCAATTGCAGTGTTGGCTAGGTACGCCTGTATTTCCTCCAAGCCGTATATTTTATTGTCATATTGACACTAATTTGACTGCCATGTCACCTCCATTCTGACGCCTGTTCTTTATGCTGCCTGCAGATCCGGGCTTTTTTTTTTTTTTCTTCTTTTTCTTTTACACAGAAACCAATTACATTGATCAAAGCACAGAGAGGCAGGAAGAGCTAGGAGTGGAGGGAGGGGGAGGAGCTCAGGCAGCAGGTGGAGGAGGGCAGGGCTGCTGTGGGCAGACTCGGGCTGAAGAGGTGTGGGGTCACCTGGTAAATCTGCACGCACCAGCGTCAGGATTGCCCGCCCCAGGTGGGGAAGCTGAGGCCGGGGCCATTTGTCCGACTTCCTCCCGTGACCAGGAAGTGGTGTTCCTGGGGCACTTGGCACTGTGGCCTAGGTTCTTTCTGATCCTCCAAAAGAGAGGCTGAGGGGCTGTGGAAAGGCAGTGTGGGGCAGGTGCAGGCTGTCAAAGTGGACGTCCTCTGAGAGTCCGGAAGACATTGGCTGTGAAGGGTGGACCGCGCCAGAGATGTGCCTTAGCCACTGAGCACTTGGCCCTGGGGCCCCGCCACACAGTTGTGTCCTGCTGTCCTCAGCCCCGCCACACCATGTGGAGGAAGGTGCTGGGTGTTGAGATGACTCCTGGGTCCTTGGGCTGGGACAGAGCTCCCTCCTGCTGACCCCAAGCCCAGGTAGGTTCCTGGGTGTACAGGCTCCAACCCCAAGGGTGATGCAAGTGCTGTTAGCCCGCATCTGCACCAGAAGCCAAGTCAGAGATGTAACAGACATGCCCAGAGTCTCCCAGTTGAGAGTAGCCCGGAGGGCCAGAAGCTGGGGCCAGGGCTCAGGGTACCGCCTGCACCTGCTGCTACCCCAGGGGCAGCCATGACCTCCCTCTTGGCTTCTCGGGGATTCTCCAGGCTGATCCTGCATAGGTGGGCCCTCTACAAGTCCTGCCTGGTGCTGTGGGTACTGTGTTCAGGTCTCACCTGGATGGTGAGCCCCAAGAGGGTAGGGCTTGGTATCATTCTTGCTTCTTTATCCCCACAACATGCAGCCAGAGCCAGGCACACTCCCAGTACACATAAGGGGCTGGTGGATGAATGAGTGAGAAGCAAGATTTGGAGGGTGACACGGGGTCCCAAGGTAGGTGCCGGCGGGAAAGTGTGGTGTTGGCATCAGCCAGGTGAGGGCGGCAGGTTGCAGGTGGCAGGTGTCCTGGTAGCTGGCTGATGTTGGAACAGGCGCATCCACAGATGAATGGACGCTGTGGCTGTGCCTGAACCTGGTCATAAATCACAGGAGAAACCCCAGGAAATGAGTGCCAGGCTTTTCTTTCTATTTAGTCATTTATCAAGGGAAGAGCACATTAATAAACATATTTCCCAGAGGGGTGGGAGTAACAGAGACGAATACCACTGTCAGATTTGGCCTGCTTCCTCTTGTTAGGGGCGCCCGAGAGGGCTGGGATCCAAATAGGAGCAGCCAAGTCTTTTTCAAAAGTGTATGACAAAGACGTGTGTATGACAAAGACGGATCCTCACCGTTGCCCCTTGTAGCTGCCCGTTTGCCACTCAGTTTGTAACTAAAAGGAGCCTTTTAAAGATGCACTTTTGTGTCTTTGAGTTTCCTTCGAAGTGAGGCACGAACTCAGTAAATTGAAACTGAGTTATTAACCACAGGCTCTGGGGCCGGCGCTGTGGCTCACTTGGTTAATCCTCCGCCTGCAGCGCTGGCATTCCATACAGGCACCGGGTTCTAGTCCCGGTTGCTCCTCTTCCAGTCCAGCTCTCTGCTGTGGCCCGGGAAGGCAGTGGAGGATAGCCCAAGTGCTTGGGCCCCTGCACCCGCATGGGAGACCAGGAGGAAGCACCTGGCTCCTGGCTTTGGATCAGCACAGCACCAGCCGTAGCAGCCATTTGGGGGGGGGGGGGGGGTGAACCAATGGAAGGAAGACCTTTCTCTCTGACTCTCTCTCTCTCACTGTCTAACTCTGTCAAATAAATTTAAAAATCAGCAGGCTCCTCCTTGCTGATCTCAAGAGCCCTTCTGGCCTCCAAAGAAGTTATATTCACAGCCCCGTTGCTATGGGGTGGCTGCTAGGGCTTAGGCACTTGTCCATGGCGCCCCGCCTGTGTCTTCACAATGTCCCTGCTAAACAAGTCAGCTACCTGCATTGTACAGATGGGGCAAAGAGAGGCTTGGGGAGGCTTCGGCAACAGGCTTGGTGTGGCCCCCTGGCACAGGCTGGCTGGCTGGCTGTCCGCCCCATGGTTGTATCTTGCTGAAGGGCCGCTCCTCCTCTCCCTGGGCACAGGCACCACAGCGGGTGGTTTTGGCATCCCCGTGCCTGCCCTCCAATCCCGGTCCCCACCTCCCCTAGCTGTGCGGCCTTGGGCAGGATGCTTACTCCCACACACACCCCCTTTGTTTTGTCTTCTGTGGAGCTAGCAGGAGCCCCTTCCTCAGGGAAGTTACTCTGCACTTGAAAGCGCTCAGACATCAGCATCTGTGATGGAGGCGTCGGTGGAAGTGACTTCCTGCAGCTGTGGTCCTCCCCTCCCTCAGCACCACGTGGCCAGCCCAGGGCGCCTCCCACCTGCTTGCTCAACCAGCTCTCTGCATGTTTCTTATTTTTAAAATGCATTTGGAAGTCAATGTGAGAGAGAAAGAGCGAGCTCGCATTTGCTACTTTCACTCTCCGGATCCCCCGCAACAAACCAGGACCTGGGAGCTCAATCCACAGGCACAGCAGGGCCCCTCCCCCTACTTGCTGCCTCCCCGGGTCAGCATTTACAGAGAGCTGGAGTCGGGGGCCAGAGCCAGGTGTTGAACCCAGGTACCCCAATATGGAATATAGGCATTTAACTTCTAGGCTGAATGCTCTTGCTACCAGTCGCTTTTGTGTGTTGGGGATGTAGTGATCAGATGGGAAAAGGATTGGAGACCCTTGTTCATGAAGGTGAGCCACAGAAGCAAGTAGGTAACCCCACAGGGAGCCGCAGACTCACCTGCGCTACCCTCGTTTGGAGACAGAGACCTGAGCATTGGGTAGATACAGCCCGGCTCAGGTGACCCAGTCAGGGAGGGCTTCCTGGTGGAGATGATGACTCAGCACCCAGGATGGAATAGCATGGCAGGCAGAGAAAGCCACAAGGGCAAAGGCCCTGTGTGGTGACACGGAGGCAGACCTGTGTGGCCGGAGCAAGGAGAGGGGGCAGGAAGGAACGTGAACCCCCATGGGGACCCCAGGTAGGCCTTTGTCAGTGCTTTGAAAAGATTTTGGGAAAGGCAGGGCCATGGGTCACATGCTGGAAAGCTCTCACTGGCCCTAGTAAGGGAGGGGGACTGGACAACAGTTAGCCAGGGCCCCTGGAGGGATCTGAGCGAGCGGTGGGCCAGGCTGGGGGTTGGACGTTGGGAGTCGGAGGGCTTGACCAGGGGTTCTAGAGCTGGCCTCAGTGAGCCCAGTGGTGCAGGAGAGGAAGGCGGAGTCAGGGGCCCTGCACAGGGAGCCGGAGCCAGCACAGGTCAGGAGAGGGGCTGCTGGGAGGCACTGGAGTCTGTGGAGAGGAAGCAGCCCCCTGCCCCGCCCCGGCCCTCTCTCCACCTCTCTGAATACAGAAGCCAGGATGCTGAGTCCCTAGAAAAGCCACACCTGGCTTCAAGTCCCCTGCCGCACAGTGACCTTGAGCAGGCCGCTGACCTCCCAGGCTGGTAGCAGAGCATGGGGGGGGGGGGGGGGGCGCGGCACTGTTAAAGGAGACCCAGGTTGCAGTGTCCCTAACTGGGTTAGCTGTCACTCAAGAATCCAGGAGCAGACACCTGTCCCAGCACCCCCACAGAGGGCGTCTGGCACTGTCCTGGGACCTCCTTCAGAGAGGGAGGTCGCACATTCAGACGCTGGCTGGGGACGGAGCCTGCTCCATGTGCCCCCCAATGTGTCCTGGTCCCTGGCCTGGAGCTGAGCTCCTTGGTGGTCCACGGTGTCACAGGCCACTGAGGTGTCACGTCGGGTCAGCATCCTTGATTGCTGTCACGCTCTCAGCATGGCTGGCCTCCAGCTCTGGTCCCTGCGCCTCAATAGTAAGGATGCCAGTGGGTGCTCAGTGCTCTTGGTCACTTGCACCAAAACCTTGAGTATTCCCTAAATCCTTGCCACTTCCGGTCGGTGCTGATCCATCCCCTTTCACGGATGAATAAACCAAGGCCGAGAGAAACCTTGCCCAAGAAGCTCCCCCCCACCTGTCCCCATTCCCCGAGGCCGGTGATGCTGACACACTTCCTGTTGGCTGTGCCGCAGTGTCTCGCTTCTCCAGTCCACGCGTGACTCCCCGCCTGAGCCGCAAGCGGGCGCTGTCCATCTCCCCGCTCTCGGACGCCAGCCTGGACCTGCAGCGGATGATCCGGACCTCGCCCAACTCGCTGGTGGCCTACATCAACAACTCCCGCAGCAGCTCAGCGGCCAGCGGCTCCTATGGGCACCTGTCGGCTGGCACGCTCAGGTGAGCCGCGCCGGGACCTGGGAGCCAGCCGGATGCAGGTGGGCGGGGAGGGGGGAAGAGGTGTGTGTGTGTATGGGTGTGTAAGGAGGGGCTGGCTTTTCAAGATCAGGAGAAAGGCTTACATTTGTCAATTAGCTTTTTTGCTGCTTCAAAGCCGACAGCGATGAGATGGACAGGTGCCTGTGTTAGAGTGCAGTGGAAGACGAGGGCTCAGTCATGACATCAAGGGTGTTGCAGGTCAAAGGAGGCTTCTCTAGGGTTTCCCCAGCTGTGATGGAGCAGCCAGCTGTTGAGCCGCATCAGAAATGGGCTCACGCCCCAGACAGGGCTCTTGACCGGCAGCCGGCCTCCCACTATGGCCAAGGCATGGCACCAGACCTCATGGACACTACTCATCCTCACTCCCTGCAGAGGGCTCAGACCCTGGAAAGCCACATCCTGCCCCTGCCCCCTCTGATAGAGTGTCCAGAGTTTGGCCCACGGGCCCTGAAATAAAGAGAAGTAAGTATGCAGTGGCGTATCCCGCGGAGTAACAAGTGGCTCCAACACTTACCCGTTTTGAATAGAAAGCCTGTTTTACCCTACCCCGTCACTGAGGGTCAGGAACTGGAGCCTGGCAAAGCCCTGGTCTCTCGGACTCAGAGCTGCAGCCGTTGGGGGAAGGCTGGACTGGGCCCCGGGGCCTCCTTTGCAGGGAGGGAGGGTCCCTCATGGAGCTGGCTGCAGGAGCCGTAGTGTTTAGTCAGTCCATGAGCCTGTCCATAGGGCTGTGCGAGTGTGCTCACCACATGGAGGCCGTCTCCCCCGCCTTGTGTGATACAAGGAGCTGGGAGGAAGCCCAGATGTCTCCCGCATGTTGGGCTCCTGCTGTGGACCGAGCGGCCCATAGGCAGGTGGCGTCCCTGAGCCTCGAGGTGTAGCAGGAGTTAAAGATGGGGTAGTGCGAGCTGGAGGGCTCAGGGCCTCCTTCCTGGTCGAGGGGGCCTTAAAATAGGCTTCAGAGGCTATGAAGGGGTTCAGCTCTTTAGAGAGCAGTGAGACATGGTGCATTTCATGCATCGAGCACTGGAGGTGCAGGATTTGGGGGTGAGCTGGGGCCTGGCACCTGTTGGGGACCAGCCTGCCCAAGGGCAAGCCAGAGCCTGGGGCAGCACTTAAGAGTGAAGCATGGGATGTATTTTTTCTTTTTCCCATTTTATTTGAAAGGCAGAGAGAGAGAGAGAGAGAGATCTTCTGTCTGCTACTTGATTTCTTAAACGCCTGCAACAGCCATGGCTGAGCCAGGCTGAAGCCCAAGGCAGGAGCTCCATCCTGGTTACCCACCTGGGTGGCAGGAGCTCAAGTCCTTGAGGCAATGACCTGTTCGCCTCCCTGAATGTGCATTAGCAGGAAGCCGAATTGGAAGCCGAGTAGCTGGGACTCAAACCAGCACTGCGGTGTGGGGCGGGAGCATCCCGAGTGGTGACTGAAGCCGCTGCACCAAACACCAGCGGCCGCCACCGCCGGTTCCTGAGTGGAAGGAAGCCGTGGTAACGGTGGGACTGGCAGCCTGCTCTCAGCCCTGTCCTCTGGGCGTCAGAGTCCTCCCAGCCCAGGAAGCCTCAGCCTGACCCCCTTCCCCCATGCCTGCCCCCTCCCCATCTGCTCTCTGTTGCAGCCCAGCCTTCACCTTCCCCCACCCCATCAACCCGGTGGCCTACCAGCAGATCCTGAGCCAGCAGCGGGGCCTGGGCTCAGCCTTTGGACACACGCCCCCCCTGATCCAGCCCTCGCCCACCTTCCTGGCCCAGCAGCCCCTGGCCCTCACCTCCATCAGCACCACTCCGTCCCAGCTGAACAGCAGCAACTGTCTGAGCGAGAGCAGCCAGGTAGGCAGGGACAGGGTATGCAAGGGTGGGGGTCCCCACTCCAGCCCCCAGATTATGCCGTCTCCCACCAGAAACTGGTGGATGGACCCTGGGCTCAGCCATGGCCAGCTCCCTGCCCCCATCCCCCACCTCAGTTTCTCATTTCCCTGAAGTCTGGGGGCGAGGGGAAAGAGGGGGAGGGGGAGGGGCGGGGGCAGCTGTCTGATGGAGAGGCAATCCTGGCAGCCGGGTTCTCAGCTCTTGCCTAGGCACGGCCCAGATGGTCTTTGTGGGGAGATTGGTGCACCCAAACAATCTGGGGTGCGGGGACCCTGGCCCTGTGTGATGGGCTGCCTTCTGCATCCCCCCCCCAGAACAAGCAGAGCAGTGAGTCCGCCGTGAGCAGCACTGTCAACCCCATCACCATCCACAAGCGCAGCAAAGTCAAGGCCGAGGTCGAGAGCCTGCGGCCGGCCTCCCCGCTGGTGCTGACACAGGTAACCTCAGGCTAGGACTGGCGGGGGACTGGGGTGTGGGTTGGGCTCTTCTGGGTTGGGTGCCTTGGGGCCTGGGAGGCATGGGTGGCCACCTGCCTGAATGAATGGATCCGGGAGGGTGAGCTGTGATCTTCCAGCTGCCATGTTCCCAGCATCTTACATATACAGCGTGCTCACCCACCTGTGCTAAATGAACCAATGAATGAACGAGTGACCGGATGAACTTGAGTGGTGCTGTGGCTGTCTCTGCCTACACGAGTCGCAAGTGTCCCCTGAATGGCTCAGGCCTTGTGAGTGTTCCCTCTTTGGAACACCACTGCCCTCACTGCTGGCTCACCCTCCCATCTGGGTCACTTGCCCAGCCTGGCCCCCGGGTCACATCAGGGTATGTGTTGTGGGCACGGCCATGTCCTCTGTGACACTGTGAGCTTTGGAGAGGTGCCACCTCGGGGAGAGGTCGCTGGTTGGGTCCCTTGTCCCCAGGGTTTGCACAGAGCCCAGCCTGCAGTCAGTATGATGAATGCCATTTGGAGGGTGTGCAAGACGTAGTGACAAGTGCAGAGGCTGATGGCAGGGGCCAGTGGGGAGCAGTGAGGAAGAGAGCAGCCCCCAGCCCCAGGGCAGGCCTTTGCAAAGGTCTCTTTGGAAACCAGGATCCTTATTCTAACTCCGGGGCAGCACCCAGGCAGTCGTGCAGAAGGCGTGGCGTGCCTGCTGACCACCCCACCCCACCCCCGCGCGTGCGTGCGTGCCTCCACAGCCTAGGCCAGTCTCATCCATTGCTACAGAAGCTCCAGCTTCGTTGCCAAGGATGCTTTGGGCCTCCCGTCCCTGTGTACCCTGCAGCTGCCTGACCCATATTTATCAAAAGTGCCAGCCATCGGGGCATGCCTGGGTGCTTAATTTTCATGAAATATTGGGGCCTGTTATTGTCAGGCCAACAGAGGGGTTGATGACACTTTCCTTGGTCTCCGAATGATGCATGGTCTCCACGTGGCTGGCTATCATCCAGGGCTGTTGAAATAGATGAGGACAGCACACAGATCCTGGGAAGATAAACACAGCAGAAGTGTGAAGACAGGGCCAGACTGAGCACCTGGGCCCCCCACACCCCTGCCCCCAGCCAGGCGGGCCCCCACGTGTCGGCAGAAGGAAAGCCGTTTATCCCAAGCAGGTCGTCTCTGCGTCACTCACTGTCCTGATCCTGTGACCAAGGACTCCCGGCCTCAGCTGATGGATGTCCTTTCTGCAGGAGGCCCTCTACCCCCTGACCCCTGCGTCGCAGGCTGGGGTGACAATCGGGCCCATGGTCCACAGATGTAGTTCTGCAGCTTCCCGGCCCCAGAGAGGCCCTCTGGTCTGCCCTCCCCAGGCTCTCTCTCCAGCAGCCCCTGCTTTGTAGCTCTGCAAGTCAGGAGGCTTCCACTCCTCTGTTCGTGTGGTCCCAGGCAGCCCACGGAGCTGCTGCCCAACACGTTGTCCTGCTCCTTTGTCAGAACAAGTGGGTCAGCAGGGAGATATTCTGAAAAATAACCAGGGGACCCTGCTGGAGGAGCCATGGGCAGCTCCAGAGAGAAATCAGTCAGAGGTGGGGGCGGGGGCGAGGGCGGAGTGAGGGGCCAGGTATTCGCCGTGTGTTAATACGGAGACACTGATTTTACAGAGACAAGTGTATGTAGGTCACCATTCTGGAGGTTCAAGTTCAAGATAGAGGCAAGCATTTGGCCTCACAGGTGAGATGCCAGCTGGGATATGTGCATACCATATCTGAGTGCCTGGGTTTGAGTCTAATTAACGTGTTCCCTGGGAGGTAGCAGGTGATGGCTTCAGTTCTGGGGTCACAGCCACCCAGGTGGGACACCTGGATAGAGCTCCCAGCTCCTCGGCGGGTACTTAGGGAGAGAACCAGCAGATGTGAGCACTCTCAGTCCCCCACCCCCCGTTTTCCTCACTCCTCAAATAAATAGATTTTTTCTAATGTAAATATTTATTTATTGGAAAGAGTTACAGAGAGAGAGAGAGGGGAGACGGGGAGAGGTCTTCCATCCACTGCTTCACTCCCCACATGACCACAGAGCTAGGGCTGGGCCAGGCCAAAACCACGAGCCAGGAGCTCCATCCAGGTGTCCCACATGGGTGCAGGGGCCCAAGCACTTGGGCTGTCTTCTGCTGCTGCTTCTCCAGACGCATTAGCAGGGAGCTGGATCAGAAGCAGAGCAAGCCAGGACTTGAACTGTCCTCTGGTAATGGGATGCCAGCATTGTAGCTGGCAGCTTACCCCTCTGTGCCACGGCGCCAGCCTCAGGGTCTGTGTTTTAGGACAGTCGCAGGGGAAGTGGTGCTAGGAGGAAGTGCAGAGTGCACTGGCCCAGCTGCGTGTTGAACAGGCTGATGCGCAGTCCTGGGTGTGAATCCGGGAGTGTGGTGCATGCCTGAGGCAGAGGGAACAAAGTGAGAGCCAGGATTCTGAAGACCAAGTGGCCCGCTGGGCTGCAGGCACCTCGGGCCGGCTGATGTGAGTGTGTGTGTGCACTGCCTGCCTCCCCATGTGTGTGCAGCGTGTGCACCTGCACCCGTACCAGCCAAGGGGGTCAAAGCACAGCCTGCACAGGTGCCCAGGGCCCGGTGCCCGACACAGCTCATGCGGGCCTGTGTTTCTCCTTCCCCAGGAGCAGCTGGCCGACCTCAAGGAAGACCTGGACAGGGATGACTGTAAGCAGGAGGCCGAGGTGGTCATCTACGAGACCAACTGCCACTGGGAAGACTGCACCAAGGAGTACGACACCCAGGAGCAGCTGGTGCATGTAAGCCTCGGAGCCCCCGTGGTCGTGTGGGCCCCTGAGCCTTCCGGGATTGCTGCTGGGGAGAATGTGCTGGAGGAGTAGCCTGGGCCCCATCCTCCGCGTAGTGTGTGCCCGAAACAGGGACCCCCAAATACAAAAGCACTGAAAGCCATTAGAAGAGAAATTGGTTGATGAGAAAATTGGGGACAAAAACAATACACTGAAGCCAGGAATAGAGTTAGTCTTAGAAGCCAAGTGCTTTGAGCGGTAATACACATACACATATCTTTTTTTTCCTGAGCTTCCTAGCAACCAATGCGAAGAAAGGAGGAAGATGAGTTAAAGCATCCAACAGCTATAAGAGGATTACAAAGCTGAAAGATGTTTTGTCTCATGGATAATGGAGTTGATTGTTCCCTTTTGGGGACTATTCACGGGGACCATTCATGGGGACCCAGTGTGTGTGGGTTACAGGTGGATCGTCACCCCCAGGTTCTGACAGCTCAGGGGATCAGAGCTGGGAGTTGGTGGTGTGCCCGTCCATTGGGGTGTGCCTCTAGGCCCCTTCTGCAAATCCTTACACAGTCACATATTTATAGGGGCAGTCAGGGGCTCTTGTGTGGGTGAGGAGCAGGTTCAGCATGGGCGGTCCCCTTGCCACCAGTGGCTGAGCCGTTCGGAGCCAGTGACTGGGCCTCCGTGAGCCTGGCTGCTTTCTGCCCCTTCACAGAGGGATCAGGGTTCACTGTCCCCATGCTTGATCTTGCTCATGAGCGCTCAGCAAACGGCAGGTGTTCTGTAGCTGCGAGCTCCCTCACCCCTCCTCCATCTCCTCCTCCCGTCTTCTCCATCCAAGAAGGAAGAGAAATTCAGGAAGCTCCCTGCCAGGCACACCTTGGTGAATGAGTGTCTGGAGAGAGGAACCCACTAAACTAGGAGCTGTGTTGCAGGGATGAGCAGATGCGCGTGCACGTGTATGTACATGCACACGCACACACACACACATGTGGTCACATTCAGAGACCACCCCAAAGGTGTTTACTTCTCGCTCCGGGCACTTAGCATTCAAGTCATGCAGACTCTCTCTGCAGCCTCCATCTCTGTGACTTGCACCCTACTGCTGTAGGTTCCTCTTTTTTTTTTTTTTAAGGTTTATTTATTTGAGAGGTAAAATTACAGACAGTGAGAGGAAGAGACAGAGAAGTGTTCTATCTGCTGGCTCACTCCCAAAATGGCTGCAGCAGCCAGACCTGGGCCAGGACAAAGCCAGGAACCAGGAGCTTCCTCCCAGTCTCCCACGTGGGCGCAGGGGCCCAAGCACTTGGACCATCTTCTGCTGCTCTCCCAGGCCATAGCAGAGAGCTGGATCGGAAGTGGAGCAGCCAGGACTCGAACCGGCGCTCGTATGGGATGCCGGCACTGCAGGCGGAGGCTTAGCCCACTATGCCCCAGCACCAGCCTGTTGGTTTCTTTTGTACTTAGGTTTCTCACCGAGGAAGCCAAAGTCTTCCAGCAAGCCCGAGGTAGCTGATGCCGGGGCTGGGAGCAGGGTCTCCCTTTGTCCCTGTGGCACCCGCTCTTTGGGGTCCACAGTGGAGAAGAAGGGAAGGAACAATCAGAGCAGTGAGCTGTGGGATGGATCGTCTCAGATTGAAGGCAGGGAGTGGGCTCGGGCAAAACCATGGCCAGGAGGATAGAAAAGGCGGGTTCTCTGTTAGGTGGCTGCGCCCCAAAACAGGTGGGGAGTTTCTCAAAGGCATGGGGACCCCAGCATGGGAAGGCGCTCTGGTTGTATTTTTAATTTATTTACTCAAGAGGCAGACAGACAGACGGCCAGTGCACTGATTCCCTCCCCAAATGGCCAAAGCTGGATGCAGGACCAGAGCCAGGAACCAGGAATTCAATGTGTATTTCTTCCCACGTGGGTTGTGGAGACTATAGGAACCATGCCCTGTTGCCTCCTGGCGTCTGTGTTGGCGGGAAGCAGTAGTCAGGAGCCGGAGCTGGGGCTCCAGCTCAGGCACTCTGATAAGAGACACAGCCGTCCCGCCTGACATGTTCACCACTAGGCCAAACACTTGTCCTAGAAGGAGAGGAGCTTAGCTTCTTCCTGCAGCCAGCACTGTCCTGGTGGCCGTGGGTGCTCGCCCTGACCTGGCCCTGGAGTCACATGTTCTTTGTGGGAGGGGAATGGGGCCCCTTTGCCAGCTCTGTCTCTCTCTTTCTCTCTCTCTCTCTGCTCTCCGGGAAGATGGATGGGGCAGGCACACAGGTGAGCAGGAGCTCCCCGTTGATAATCAACAAGCTGTAGCTAAGTAAACACACAAGAAGAACAAGACAAAGGCATTGCCAGGAGCCACCTTTATCACTTGGAGGGCTTTTAAGAGAGGAAAATGGAGATAATTTTTCTGGAAGGTGAAAACGCTGTAGCCTCTGCCTGCCCCGGTGGTGGCGTCTGTACGCGTGACATTTGGGCGCTGTGGTTTTGTTGTCTTCTGGAGCAGCAGGTGCTGCCAGTGCCTGGCGCTCAGCTCTCAGGACACCTGGCCGGTTGCAAAGGCCCACGGCAGCAGAGTCCAGGAGAAAGACCCCACAAGCCCCAAATGCCAGGCACACGGGCAATTTTATTTTTCCTGGAAACACATTTTTTAAAAAAAAGAAAACTTATTTATTTGAAAGGCAGAGTGACAGAAAGAGATTGTCCATCTGCTGGTCCACTCCCCAAGTGCCTGCAGCAGCCAGGGCTGGGCCAGGCCAGAGCCAGGAGGCGGGAACTTCCACGTGGGTTGCAGAGGGCCCAAGTACCTGAGCCATCCTCTGTTGCCTTCCCAGGTGCATTAGCAGGGAGCTGGATCGGAAGTGGGGCAGCTGGGGACTCAAACCAGCACTCCCATATGGGATGTCAGCACCACAAGTGGCAACTTACCTACAGTGCCACAGTGCCTGGACATGCACATCTAAAACAGTAGAAAGAAACAGAAGAAGTTTGTTTTAATGTAGTTTGTGTCATCCGTGTACCTGAAATCGAGTCGGCCCTCTGCATTGATAGCTTCCACTTTCAGAGATTGAACCACCTGTGGATCAAAAAGATGCAAGAAAAACCAAATATTACATCTGGACTGAGCCTGTGTTTCCGTTGCCATTTGACTGTCAACAGTACAGCATGACGCCTGTTGACATAGTGTTAGCATTGTATTAGGTATAACAAGGCATGTCAGTATGATGGAGGATGTGACCATCTTAGAGGGAGGACTGGAGCTGGCTGGGATGGGGCTGGTGGCCACTCGCCCACAGAAGTCTTCTTGTACTTCTCCACTTGCCCGAGGGGGCTGCACCTGCCCTGGGCAGCAGCACTTGCCCTAAGATGCCGTGAGGTCAGGTGAGCTATCCCTGGCTGTCTTGTCTCCCTCACTGTCCCGGGTCATCCCTGGTTACCCCAGGGCCAGCCTCCCACAGTACCCCAAGCCCACCATTAAGGTCAGAACCTGGCTCCATCCACATTCGCGTGCAGGTCCTGAACTCCCCGAGGGGCCTATGTGAGGAGAAAAAGCCCCGATCTCATTGGTCAATGCCAAACACAGAGGTGAGGATGCATTGGTTTTCCATTATAATAAACTTGATTTAAAAATTTCTCCAACAAGAGTAGGTGTTTGGCCTACTGGCTAAGACACTGCCTGCATCCTGTAACAGAGTACCTGGGTTCAAGGGTTAGCTCTGGCTCCTGAATCCCGCTTTCTGCTAATGCAGACCCTGGGAGGCGGGGTGATGGCTCAAGTGGTTGGACCCCTGCCATCCATGTGGGAGACCAGGATTGAACTCCTAGTTTTCAGCTTCAGCCTGGCCCAGCCCTGGCCATTGTAGGCATATGGGGAGTAAACCAGCAATGGGAGCTCACACGCGCGCACTCTCTCTGTTTCTCTGCCTCTCAAATAAATCTACAAAAATCAATAGAGCAATAGAGATAAGCTTGGGAGAAACTTCTCATGTACCCACCATGTGTACATCTGCTTCGCTGTAGTTAATTAGTGCCTACTGTTTGCAGCCAGGGGATATTATTGCGACCAGAGCCCAACCCAGGGTGGGTGGGATGCCTTTAACCCTCATAGGTGCTCACTTTGAGTGAGCAATTGGAAAACGCAGGCAAGACAGGGAGCACAGATTCCCATGTAATGGTGGCTAGCTATCATTCACAGGGAGAGGTGGCCAGGCACCCACAGGTGAGGTTGTTGGATCAGTGGTTTGGACGTAGTAGGTGTCATGGGCAATGAGGAGTGTGGCCTGCACACAGTAGGTGCAAGGTCAGCAGGGTGGTCTACACACAGGTGGGGAGGACCAGCGGGGCAGGAGTCGGGCTCATCACAGGCTGTGGTCCAGCCAGGTTGGGGGTGCGTGCCCCGGCCAGGGTCCCAGCGCCGGAGCAGCCAGGCTCACCCTTTCCGGGCTTGTCCGTCCCGCAGCACATTAACAACGAGCACATCCACGGGGAGAAGAAGGAGTTCGTGTGCCGCTGGCAGGCCTGCACGCGGGAGCAGAAGCCCTTCAAGGCACAGTACATGCTGGTGGTGCACATGCGGCGGCACACGGGCGAGAAGCCACATAAGTGCACGGTGAGTGCCCTCTGCCGGGCAAGTGGGGCGGGGCAGTGTGACAGGTGTGTGTGTCCATGGCTGTGCACCGGTGGGCGCGGTTCTTGTCAACGGGTCATCCCTGCCCTCTGCACTTGAGCGTCTCGGCGTATGTGGTGAGGGTCTCTGCAGTGTGTGGGTGTGAGTGGTTTGTGCACAGGTGGTTTGTCTGGCCCTGCGAGGTGGCCCCCTGAGGTGTGTTCCCTGCAGAAAGACAAGTATCCTTGGTGATCGCTCCTTTCCACAAGGATGGGTAAAGCGTGTTGGTTGAGTTTGACTAAGAAAAGATCCGGCCTTGTGTGCAGCCTCACCCATGCACGACTCCGGGCTGTCGTTGTTGAGGTTTCTTTTTAATGCACAGCTGTTGGTTCTCTTTCCAAAGGGAAGATTCTTCTGTCCCCTGGGGTGTCTGCTGCTGGGCCACCTAAGGGGGCTCTCCTTGGCAACTGCTGGATTTCATAGATTCTGAGAAACCGGATTCTGAAATCACTGGTGTCCAAGAGTCCATGAAATACGCTCTAGTTATAGGCAAGCCTTTTTAAAGACTGAGATGTAATTCACATATCTTGTTCACTTAAAAAAAAAAAAAAAAACCAAATGGGTGGTTTTTAGTGTGCTCCCAAAACAACCTCTAGCTACTTTCAGAACATTTTCGTCACCCAGAGGGAAACTCTGGTCACCCCTCACCCCAATCCTCAACTTCTCGCAGCCCCAAAACCACTCCTCTGCTTTCTGTCCCCTGTAGAATCCCTATTCTGGACATTTCATAAAAGCAAACTCATAAAATATGTGGTCTTTGTGTCTGGCTTCTTTTACGCCACGTGTCGGCAAGGCTCCTCCGTGTAACAGCGTGAGTCGGTACTACATAATATTCCATGGCATGCATGGACCGAGCTGGACTTACCCACGCGTGTGCTGAGTTTCCCACACGTCCTGCTTGTTTTCTTCTCTGGCTATGGTCACCAGGCTGCCGCTGTGAGCGCTCTCCCGCATGCGCATGTTTGTGTGGGCATGAATATTTCATTTCTCGTGGGGAGCTGTACCCCGGAGTGAACTCGCAAGGTCGCGTGGGCTCGGAAGGCTGGGCTGTTTTCACGTTCCCGCTAGCAGTGTGTGAGGGTTCTGATGTCTGCACCTGGTGGGTGTGCGGGGTCGTCTCACCGTGGTTCTGATTGGCGGTTGTCTAATGAATGACACTGCTGACGTCTCGTCTTGTGCTTATGGACCATTTGTGTATCTGCTTTGGAGATCTGTATGCTCACAATCTTTTGCCTGTTCTTTTTAATCAGACCCTCTTTTGGTTGTTAAGCGGTAAGATCTTTCTATATCTGGCCCTTAATGCACAAAAGTCCTTAGTTTTGGTGAAATCCAGTTTTCTCGTTGCTTGTGGTTTCAGTGTCATATCTAAGAACCCATTACCTCATCCAAGGTCATAAAGATTTATTCCTGTTTGCTTTTACAGTTTTATAGTATATATACTTTTATTTATATAAACATACAATATACACATATGCATTGTATATGAAGACACGAGAGTACTTCAAAAAGTTTGTGGAAAATGGAGTTGCAAGTTTTATTTTGGTGCAAAGATGTTTTAGATCCATGCATACAAGGACCTTCAGAGAGGTCATGGTAAGCGTGCATTAGGGAAAAGCTATCATGGATTTCAAAACTGTTTACACTAAAATAATCTTATCTTTTCATTGCATTTTTTCTAGCTAAGTTTTTGAGGTAGCCTCATATAGACACGTTTGTGGGGCACCTGTTGCAGTTTGTTACTCTTTGTATACAGTGTGAGGTAGGGATCTACCCTCATGCTTTGGCCTGTGGCTGTACAAATGTCCCTACACTGTTTGTTGGAAGATACTGTTCTCTCTGCCCTTATGTACTCTCGTTAATTAAAAATTAATCAGCCTTAAGGGTATTGGTTCATTTCTGAACTTTGGGTCCTTCTCCATGGATCTCCACGTCTAGCCTGTGCCAGTACCACTTGCTGTCTCTGTCACTATAGATTTGCCATGAGTTTGGAAATTGGGATTTGTGAGTCCTCCGGCTTTGTCCTCCTTTTTGCGAGATTGTTTGGGTCCTTCCAGGTCCTCTGCAGGTGGTGTTGTGTTCTTAACGTGCTGAACAATGGCAGACCAGAGCGCTCTGGTGTGAGCTGTGAGTTACGGAAGCAATTAAAAGGGAGCGTTTGCAGCCACGTGTGGGCAGTCAGAGCGGTCAGGAATAAAGAATGAGGCAGCTCCTGGGGCTGGCATGGCCTTCTCAGGGCAGTGTTTGCAGGCACATCGGTGCAACTGAGGGGTCTGAGCAGGTGCAAATCCCCCATGCACTGCTCTCCTCCTTGCCCTCCTCCCTCTCTCCCTGCCTGTCTCCTCTTCCTCCTCCTTTCATCCTTTTTTTTTTCCCAAAAAATATTTCTTGCACCTCCTTTTCATCCAGTGCTAAGTATTAGGAAGGCAGTGATGAACACAACCTAGAAGGTTCCTGTCCTGCAGTCTGTATCCGAGGAGCAAGGCCAGTTAACCAACTGTTTAAGATAATTGTGTCAGGAGCATAAAGCAGAGAGGGTACAGTGTTGTGATTAAAAATACCAGAAAACTCCTTTCAGAGATAGGTGCACCTGTGGGGCGGAGCTAAGGGCGGGAGGAGGCGGGGCTGATGGGGAGGAGTGGGCTGGCCCAGGAGGTCTGGTGTCCGTGCTTCTGATCTGGGGTGTCCCCGTGTGACCAATCCCCTTGCTTCCTTCCAGTTTGAAGGCTGCTCCAAGGCCTACTCGCGCCTGGAGAATCTGAAGACGCACCTGCGGTCCCATACTGGGGAGAAGCCGTACGTGTGCGAACACGAGGGCTGCAACAAGGCCTTCTCCAACGCCTCGGACCGCGCCAAGCACCAGAACCGCACCCACTCCAATGAGGTATGGCTCACGGTCACGTGCCGCCACCTGTAGCCCAGGAGGGAGCCGTGGTGCTCCGGTGGTGGTGCTGCAGGAGCTGCACCTGTCCCCACATCCCAGCTCAGCCGCACAAATACTGCGGCGCAGGCAGACTCAAGGGAATATTTCTAAATGTTCAGACACAGTCTGGACCCCAGAGGGACTTGGCTCCACAGCTTGTAAGAAGTGTGAGGAATTCCCCAAGGTTTCTGAGCTCCCAGAGGTCTCTGCAGACAGCAGCCAGCCTCAGAGAGCAGTGTTGGTGTGTGGGGGGGGAGGGGGTAGGGGAAGTGGGGGTTGTATATGAGCCCAGGACTGAGGTTTAGCCCAGTGACTCTGAGTAAGTTCCTTTGCCTTCCCAACCCTGTCTTTCCTAATCAGAGCGCTGGAACACCGGCACCATCTCACCAGGCATCAGTGAGCTCAATGCACAGCTACGGACAACAGGGAGGCAGTGCTATGACCACAAAAGGCACCCTGTGTCCCCTTTCCCCAACGAGCTTTCTGGTCTGTGGCACAGGCTCCTTGACCATGCATTTGCCTGGGCTGGGGCCAGGCTTTGCAGGCCTGGAGCTGACCTGGCTCCAGCCTCGGGGCACTGGCTGCAGATACAACAAAGCACCCACCAGCCATGGCAGCCAGGCTCTGCCATGGGACACTGGATAGCTTTAGGGGGAAGGAAGACTCCGCCCATTGGGGGATGTGTCCTCGTGTCCCCATTCTTGATGCGTGGCCCGGTTCTCTCCCCAGAAACCCTACATCTGCAAGATCCCAGGCTGCACCAAGCGATACACAGACCCCAGCTCTCTGCGTAAGCATGTGAAAACGGTCCATGGCCCCGACGCTCACGTCACCAAGAAGCAGCGCAATGAGGGCCACCTCCGCGCCCCGCTGCTCAAGGAGAACGGGGACAATGAGGGCTGCAGCGAGCCTGGTGGCCGGGGGCCCGAGGAGAGCACCGAGGCCAGGAGCAGCGGCCAGGCCGTGGAGGACTGCCTGCACGTCAGAGCCATCAAGAGCGAGGGCTCCGGGGTAAGTGGAGCTGGACGGCCCAGCCCGGCGCCAAGGCAGCCACGTGGGCCCTGCTGGGGGGTGATGAAGTCCCCTGCCCCTCTCCAGTTTGGCTTTCCTTCCTTCCTCACTTGGGCTTCACGTGGAACCTATGCCATTGGGGTCCATTCTGCTCTGCCTTGGCGCCTGCTGGGATGGGGGGATGGGGACACCTCCTCCCCTCCCCCACTATGGGTGGGGCGGTCCTTGTGCACCTGCTGCTGCTGACCCCCCCAAAAGCCCTCTATCCTGTCTCTGCGTCCTTGTCCCTTCCGGCCTCTGCTCCTTGTGTTCTAACCACCTGTTCTTTGTCTCCACCTCTTTTCCCTGACTGTACCTCCCCTAAGGATAGGCGGTACTGAGGTGAGCACAGGAGCTGGGTGGGAGTGTGGTGGGCTGGGGTGTGTGTGTGTGTGTGTGTATGTGTGGGCGGGCTGGGGTGCCTGTCCAGGGCCGCTGCCTGGAGGAGGCTGACATGCCAGTCCAGGCTTCCTGGGCTGGGAAGGTAGCTTTGGGTCCGCACATAGCTGGGACGGCAGCTGGGACCGGTGGAACAGGTTAGGGGCAGCTGCAGGAGTGGAGCCGTGAGGCCCAGGCTGTAGGCGGGACAGGAAGAGGAGGGGCCCCGGCTGCAGGGGGGAGGTGTGAGTTCAGGCTGCTGAGGAATGCAGATGGTGCAATGGGCAGGACCTGTCAGGTTCTTGTGCACCTGCTGCATGTGTCCTGGTGGCAAGAACAGTGCAGCTTCCCTAGGAAAAACTGGAGTGTGAGGCCACTTCCCAGATGCTTTCTCTTGGGTGAGCCTCACCAGAGCTCCTGGGTCACAGGGGACGTAGCCCAAGGTCTCTGCCCCAAACAGCCCCCTCCCAGAGAGAGGGCTGCTTTGGGGTGGCAGCTCAACCAAGGGTTGTGCCCCCATAGCTCCTCCTTCTCTAGTCTTTTTTTTTTTTTTTAAGATTTATTTATTTTGAAAGTCGGAGTTACACAGAGAAGGAGGGGCAGAGAGAGGTCTTCCATCCACTGGTTCACTCCCCAGATGGCCACAATGGCTGGAGCTGTGCTGATCTGAAGCCAGGAGCCAGGAGCTTCTTCTGGGTCTCCCACATGGTGCAGGGGCCCAAGGACCTGGGCCATCTTCCTCTGCTTTCCCAGGCCATAGCAGAGAGCTGGATTGGATGTAGAGTAGCCGGGACTCGAACAGGCGCCCATATGGGATGCCGGCACTGGAGGCAGCAGCTTTACCCACTACGCGACAGCACCGGCCCCCTCTAGTCATCTTGTCCCTTTGCAGCCCCTGCCTCTGGCCTGGCCAGATGCCCCAGCCATGCAGAAGGTACTGAGTCTTTGTTGGGGTTCTGTTGCCCCTCACTTGACAGTGCAGGCATTGCTGTCACCAAGCGTGTGTCAGTGCTCTCCTTTGTGCCACACTGGGTGCCTTCTGCAAGCAGGTGCATTCTGTCCAGCTATTCACCCAGCACAGGAGGCAGTTCAGGGCCATGTGTCCTGCATCCGCGGCTGGAGAAGCCAAGGTTAAGAGCAGGGAAGTGACTTCATCTCCTCTCTGAAGGGCAGCTCCCTCCCCCCACCCAGGGGTGTGCAAGGGCATGGTCCCTGGGGCAGGCCGGCAGATCCCTGCTCTCTGATTCCTTGCCTTCTTCCCTCGTGCCCTGCAGCTGTGTCAGTGCAGCCCTGGGGCCCAGTCCTCCTGCAGCAGCGAGCCCTCCCCTCTGGGCAGTGCCCCCAACAACAACGACAGCGGCGTGGAGATGCCGGGGCCGGGGCCCGGGAGCCTGGGAGACCTGACAGCACTGGATGACATGTCCCCGGGGGCCGATGCCTCAGCCCTGGCTGCCCCCTCTGCTGGTGGCCTGCAGCTGCGCAAACACATGACCGCCATGCACCGGTTCGAGCAGCTCAAGAAGGAGAAGCTCAAGTCGCTCAAGGATTCCTGCTCCTGGGCCGGGCCTGCTCCACACACCCGGACCACCAAGCTGCCTCCCCTCCCCGGAAGTGGTAAGAGGAGGCTTGGGGGAGGCTTGGAGCACCAGCTAGGTTCACATCCACCATGTACTGGCTGCCACAAAATAGAAGAGATCTTACCAACTCATTGCGTGGATATGGAAACTCAGTGGCAGAGAGGCTTAGCCTAGGGGTGTATGTCTGCAAAGCCTGTGCTCGTTGAACTACACCATGCCCACAGCATCCTCTTCCTGCCAGCTGCTTGGGCATTGACTAGGTACCTGCAGCAGACATCCCCACAGGGCCAAGGCCCTAGGAAGGAAAGCAACGGAATCCTAGCCCCAAAAGAGCCCATGGTTAGAATCTCATCCCCCAAGATTCCCACCTACTGCAGAATGAGCCCAGTTGATGGAGCTGAGGGCAGAACTATGCAGAGCAGGTCCAGCTGAGACAAGCAGGGAGGGCTTCACAGAGGCAGCGGCTCTCTGTCCAAGGAGACAGAAGGTGGCTGCACCAAGTGCGTCCCCGGTGCCCAGGGACTCAGTCCCCGGCCTGGCTGCCCACGGCACTGCACGCTGTAACATGGTGGCCACTCTCCCTGGAAGGGCAGATTTGCTCCCTCAACTACTTTGGGGATTCCTGAGAGATGGCTTGGAGCTTGCAGATCCGCTGTGCACACAGCTGCCTCACCAGTCACCCCTCCCAGGATGGCCCATGGCCAGGGATGGCTGTTCACCGCAGGAGAGTAAGGGACCGGCAAGGGCTGTCGGCGGTGACATCAGCAGGGGCCAGCCCGGCAGCCCACCGGGGAAGCCGTCTTGCTGCTCACCCCTGCCTCTCAATAACCCAGTTTTCTGGAAAGGCGCGTTTTGTCTCAGCTGGAGACGCTGAGGGCTGGAGCAATAACCCAGGGCCCGGCAGGCAGGAGAAAGCAGATGGGGACTCCGACCTGCTGACTTCCGCTCCCCACCCTTAGCAATGGCTGCCCACATTTGATCACTTATGTGCCCACCCTCCCTTCTTTCATCCATTGTGTGCCTGCTCCAGGGCTGTAGGCTCCATAGACTGACTATGCAGGTCCCAGCAAGCAGTGCACCTGCCCCCTGACCTCTCTGTTTGCCCACAGGCTCCCTCCTGGAAAACTTTGGCGGTGGCGGCGGGGGCGGGGGCCCAGCGGGGCTGCTGCCAAACCCTCGGCTGTCCGAGCTGTCGGCCCCCGAGGTGACCATGCTGAACCAGCTGCAGGAGCGCCGCGACAGCTCCACCAGCACGGTCAGCTCGGCCTACACCGTGAGCCGCCGCTCCTCTGGCATCTCCCCCTACTTCTCCAGTCGCCGCTCCAGCGAGGCCTCGCCACTGGGCGCCGGCCGCCCGCACCACGCCGCCAGCTCCGCGGACTCCTACGATCCCATCTCCACCGACGCGTCGCGGCGCTCCAGCGAGGCCAGCCAGTGCAGCGGGGCGGGCTCAGGGCTGCTCAACCTCACGCCTGCACAGCAGTACAGCCTGCGCGCCAAGTACGCCGCGGCCACCGGAGGGCCACCACCCACGCCGCTGCCGGGCCTGGAGCGAATGAGCCTGCGGACCAGGCTGGCCCTACTGGACGGCCCGGAGCGCACGCTGCCCGCTGCCACCTGTCCCCGCCTGCTGGGGCCGCGGCGTGGCAGCGACGGGCCGGCCTATGGCCACAGCCAGGGGCACATGGGGGCCGCGCCCGCCTTCCCCCACGAGGTGCCCGGCGCCGCCACCCGCAGAGCCAGCGACCCAGTGCGGCGGCCGGACGCCCTGGCCCTGCCACGGGTGCAGCGCTTCCACAGCGCCCACAACGTGAACCCTGGTGCGCTGCCGCCCTGCGCCGAGCGCCGAGGCCTGCGCCTGCCAAGCCACCCGAACGCCGACGGCAGCCTGGCTCCCAGCGGCGCCTACTCGCCGCGGCCGCCCAGCATCAGCGAGAACGTGGTGATGGAGGCCGTGGCCGCAGGGGTGGATGGCGGCGCAGCACCCGAGTCCGACCTGGGGCTGCCGGAGGACCTGGTGCTGCCCGATGACGTGGTGCAGTACATCAAGGCACACACAAGGGGCGCCCTGGAGGAGAGCCCCAGGCAGGTGTACCCCACCGAAAGCCCCGGCTTCTCCGAAAACCCCAAGCTGCCCAGCCCGGGGCTGCACGGCCAACGCAGGCTGGTGGCTGCAGACTCAAATGTGGGTCCCTCGGCGCCTTTGTTGGAAGGCTGCCAGGTGGGCTACGGGGCAGCCTCCAGCCTGAGCAAGAGCAACATGCCCGTGCAGTGGAATGAAGTGAGCTCCGGCACGGTGGATGCCCTGGCCAGCCAGGCCAAGCCTCCTCCCTTCCCTCAGAACAACCTGGCCGTGGTACAGCAGAAGCCAGCTTTTGGCCAGTACCCAGGCTACAGTCCACAAGGCCTCCAGCAGAGCCCCGGGGGCCTGGACAGCAGCCAGCCACCCCTCCAGCACCGTGGCGGAGTGCCTGCTGCAGCCAGGGTGAGCTACGTGCAACAACTGCGACAGCCAGCCGGGGGTGGCCCGTGTCCTGGCCTGACCTCCACCATGAGCCCCCATGCCGGCTACAGCCAGGCCCATCCCCAGCTGAGCCCCGGTACCATCAGTGGGGCCCTGAACCCGTTCCCCTCATCCTGCAGCAACATGGCCACCAAGCCAGGCCCCCTGGGGCTCCCTCAGCAGATAGAAGTCACCCCAGGGCCTGCCATGATGGGCGGCCACCACAGGGAACTCGGGGTCCCCAACTCATCCCTGGTTGGGATGCCACCCTCTCACCCAGCCCAGGGCTACCCACAGCAGAGCCATCACCTGGGAGCCCCTGGGAGCCAGGAGGGCTACCGCCAGGGCCCCAGCCTCCTGCCTTCCCACCAGCCTGGATTCCTGGAGTCCCAGCAGGGCACGATGGGAGCAGGTGCAGCGAGCTTTGGCCTCATGCAGCCCCGGCCACCACCAGAGCCCAGCCCTGCTGGCCGCCACCGTGGAGTGCGTGCTGGACAGCAGCAGCAGTTGGCCTATGCCAGGGCCACAGGCCAGACCCTGGCCACTGTGCCGGCCAGCCAGGAAGCAGCAGAGGCTGTGCCAAAGGGAGCGATGGGTGCCGTGGTGCCACTGCCTCCCCAGCCACCTCCGCAGGATGCAGGCGGGGCTCAGGACCACAGCCTGCTCTACTACTATGGCCAGATCCACATGTATGAACAGAACGGAGGCCTGGAGGGCCACGCAGGCAGCGCGGGCCCACAGCCCCAGCCCGCACAGCCGCAGGCCTGCCTGGACAGCGTGCAGCCCCAGTCCCTGCCTTCGCCGGGGGTCAACCAGGTGTCCAGCACCGTGGACTCGCAGCTCCTGGAGGCCCCACAGATCGACTTCGATGCCATCATGGACGACGGCGATCACTCGAGCTTGTTCTCAGGGCCCCTGAGCCCCAGCCTGCTCCACAGCCTCTCCCAGAGCTCATCCCGCCTCACCACGCCCCGCAGCTCCCTGACCTTGCCCTCCATGCCCGCAGGCTTCAGCAACATGGCCGTGGGAGACATGAGCTCCATGCTCACCAGCTTGGCTGAGGAGAGCAAGTTCCTGAACATGATGACGTAAGGCCAGGCCTCCCGCCCCTGACCGTGGCTAGCCAGAGTGTGGAGTTTCAGATGATCCCACCTCCTTTTTATTTTTTTCCAAAAAAAGTATTAAATTGGCCTGAGGGATGTTTGCCAGGGACTGGGGTGGACGGCACACAGAAGGTTTACAGGCATTCTCCTGGGTCTTAAGGACGATTATTTTTTTAGAACACTAAAAAAAAGTCTCAATAGGCAAGGAAGGAATGAAAACCTCGGTTTCGCTGGTGTTTATGGGCCCACTGTCCTGGCGTGTTCGCCTCTGTCATTTGGCTAATGAGGGGTTTCCGAGCTCAAGGGCTTTCCCTGGTGCCTGTGGGAAGCAGAAGGAGCCAGATCGGGGTTTGAGTCAAGGCGATCCTGGAAATTCTGCTCCCGGGACATAGCGTTTCTCCCCACCACCACCTGCAAGGAAAGCGAACTCCTGGGCCACATGCATCCTTACGGGGGGCTTGGATCTAGAGGCCTCTGCTGTCCCCTGCCACCGAAGCGCAGTGTGCACTCTGCCTGCCCTGTGATGCCGGGTTTGGGTAGCACTAGCCTCTGTTGAATCCTGTAACGCTGAGTTCGGGGCCCACAGATTGCCCCAGTGTGCGTGAGTGGGTGACATGCATTAATACAGCCAGGAAAAGGGACCAAGAACACCTTGTACTCTGCGGGACAAGCCCGGCAGCTGCCCGGGGCCTCCCCACGCCATGTTTACAGCCTTCCTGCATGCGGAATGTAGCCCCTCCTGGAAAGAAGTACCTCGGGGCTGCCGGAGCTGCTGCGGGCCAGGAGCGGACCAGCCCAGAGGGCTGCCTGTAGGAAGAGGGAGTAGCATGTTTACCCCATCGTCGTCGTCGTGTTTCTTCCAGTGCGCTAGCTGTCTGCCCACTTTGCCACGGGACGTGCCGCAGCCTGGCTCCTCCTCCGCCCACGTTCTTCCAGGCCAAGCCACAAGTGCAATCCCTGTGTCTTCTGGCCTCCTTTGCCTCTGCCCTCCCCTGGTCAGTGAGCAGAGAATGATGGCATGCATGGTGATTTGGATGGGGTGGGAGGGTGAAGGTTTTAACTCTTGGGACTCTGAGGGACTGGCCCCGAAGGTTCTTGTTCAGTGTGACCAAGCCCCACCCAGAAACGGACTTTGGAAGTGGCTTCGGAAGACATCATTCCTGGACAGGATATAGGATGAGTTGATATGTGTTCCCCTCTACACACACAAATACACACACATACACATACCACCTCCTCCTCCTGAGTTCACGGTGACCAGGCCAGACGCACTGCGCTGCCCTGAGCTTGATCCCGACCATGACCCTGACGTCAGTGAGTCTGCTGACAGGGAGGGCCAGAAGTGTGTGATCTGGCACACCCAAGTCCTCGTTGAGGTCCAGACACGAGGCCGCTCCCAGGGGCCGGCCTTGGGACTGCACCAGGGGGCCCGAGGCTCTGGGCTGGTGTCTATTGCTTGCCAAGCTGGGATTGTGGCCGCCCCTCCCCGACTGTATATCCCCTGTACAGCAGCCGTGGTCCCTGGATATACTGCAGGTGAATCAGCCGCCGGATTTCTATCTCCAGAACATTTGTAGCTTTTTCTACATGCTATGAACTGAGATGACATGCTCAACTTGTAAATACGTCTTTTTGTACATTAAAAAAGTAATTTTTTCATAATTTATCTTGTCTGTCTGCTCTTCCCTTGACAGTAGTTAATGAGAATGGAGGCGGTAAATTTGGTGCGTTTGGACAGAAATTAGACCATATTTTTTCTCCACTGTGTCAGAAGTGACGACCGTGCCTTAGCCAAGATGTGGAGGCTGCTGAGGCCTTCACTGGCTGTTTGATGCTGCTTTGGGGGTGGGGTGGGCAGGATTGAGGATCTGGCTGCTCCTCCAAGGCCTGTGTATCTAAAGTGCTGTGCCGAGCATCATGGTACCGGATTTGGGTGTAGATACTAGCACTCCGCGTGTCGGATCCCCGTAGTCTGATGGAGCTCATTTGGGTCGGGGTGGGGTGGGAGTGCAGACCAGGCAGCCCCCAAGGCGAGGCAGGGGCTATGTTCTGGTACAGGCAGAAGCATGAGGGCTGGGGCAGGTAGGTAGCACCTCCAGCAAGCCCCATGGTCAGCAGGATCAGTAGGATCAGCTGTGAGCAGGGGCTCTGAACCCCGGGAAGCTGCCTGGCAGGTGGACAAGGGGAGCCTCGATCTTGCAAACCTCATTGGTCAAGGCCACTGCCGCTAAACCTCAGGGGGAACCCTGAGGGAGGTGTGAGGCCCTGCCTGGGGATGGTGGAAAATTCTAGAACTGAGAAGTACAGGGAAGGGAGGGTGCAGGACTGGCTTAGGAGGAGTCATGCATGCACCTTCTGCAGGGCCAGGTGGGCCAGGCCGCCGCTTCCAGGCTGGCACTGTGGGTGGGGCAGTGTGGAAGCCACAGCCCGTGGGACAGCCCCTGGCCAGGAGGATGCACAGTCCAAAGCCAGAATGAGTGCAAGAAATGCCCAAGGGTGATTTTTTTTTTTTAAAGATTTATTTATTTGAAAGAGTTACACAGAGAGGGGAGAGGCAGAGAGAGAGAGAGGTCTTCCATCTGCTGGTTCACTCCCCCTAGGTGGCTGCAACGGCTGGAGCTGTGCCAAGCCGAGGCCAGGAGCTTCTTCCAGTGGGAGCAGGGGCCCAAGGACTTAGGCCATCTTCTACTGCTTTCCCAGAACCAGCAGAGAGCTGGTTCAGAAGTGGAGGAGCCGCATTTTGAACTGGCACCCATATGGGATGCCAGCAGTTCAGGCCAGGGCGTTAACCCGCTGCACCACAGCGCCGGCCCTGGGATGGAAGTTTGTAATTTTCCTGTGTGTAGGGCATCCTCAAGCCTGGACTGTGCGCCAGGGGAGTGAGTCCCCTCTGCCAGGCAGGCAGGCCCCAGTGGGTGACGACAGAAGCAGCTGCGTTCCCAGTCTTGCTCCTGGCTCCCCACCAGAAGCGTCGCTTAGCTGAGGGCGTGCTCCAAGCATGCGTGGACAACCCTTCCTGCTCCTTTCAAAGCTCGTCTTCACTGTCACACCATCTTTGCTTGGTAGGTCTCTGGAGGCAGCCCCCTGCCCTGCTTTGTGGTACGTGACACTAGATGGCCACAGTCTGGTATGGTGGTACCACAGAACCTCAGCACCAGCCGGCAACAGACACTGAGTCTGTGAGGCTTCTGATGGTGGGCTGGTCCAGGCTGGCGTGCCTGGGCAGGCTGCTGCACACCGGGTCAGCTGAGCTGGCCAGCTGGGCTGGGGCAGCTTTGCTCCGCCCACATGGGACAAGATATTGCAAAGAGAAGCGCAAGAAGGCAAGTGGATAAACGAGAGATCTCTTTGGGCTTCTGCCACCTTAGCATTTTCACTCCATTCTTAAAGACAGAGTTACAGGGAGCCAAAGAGAGGTCTTCCATCTGCTGGTTCACTTCCCACATGGCTGCAATGACTAGGTAGGGCTGAGCCAATCCAAAGCCAGGAGCCAGGAGCTTCTTCCAGGTCTCCCACATGGGCGCAGGGGCTCAAGCACTTGGGCCATCTTCCACTGCTTTCCCAGGCACATTAGCAGGGAGCTGGATCACAAGTAGGGCAGCCGGGACTCGAAGCAGTGCTCCAGGAAAGGCCTGGGTTTCCCTAGGCTGGGCGTGCTAAGGCCAGAGACCAGAAGACTGCTTGGACATCTCATGGCTGATGGCAGAAGTGCGAAAGATGTGACGAGAAAAGGGGCCTCTGCAGGCCTAGGCCAAGAACAGGAATCACGCAACTGAGCCCCCATTGATGGAACGCAGAAGCATGAAGAAAGACAGGTATCAGCAATAACCCAACCCACCACATCCTCTAAGACAGCCTGGCCATCTCCGTCTGTCTCCTGGGCCTGCATCTCGGTCGTGGAGAAAGTGGGGTGGTTCCCTCTACCAGGGATGTCCCCAGGCCAGCTCCGGAGTCCACTGTGTGCATCCAGAGACTGCACATTGGCTGTGTGGGGAGGGTTGACATCCTGAGAGACAGTGCACACTGCAAGTCCCAGCTTCCTCCTCCTCCTCACAACCAAAGAAGTGATCGCTGCTGTGTCCGACCGCACGATCCACAACTGTGAGTTCCCAAGAGCTTGGGAAAGCCAGCGATGTTGCCCAGGTGTGTGTGTCCATGGATCTCATTTGGTGGGGGCACCATGTGAGTGCATGGAGCCATGGGCATGGCCATGTGGGCCACGTAGCTTAGTGGTTTCCAAACCAGAAAGTCATGGAGACTGTGGTTCATCTGGAATCGGCTCTGTCAGGTGAAGAACACAGTTAAAAGTAGACTTCCTCTGGGGAAGCCGGGAGCAGGAGCCTTATCACCCACATGCATTTCCTGCACCACCCTCCCCCACCGCCAGCCAGAAGCAGCACAGCCAAGGAGTCATAGAATTGAGTTTGAACACCCTGTATCGACTTCCACCCCAAATGAGCTAAAGCCCAGGAAAGATGTGAGACAACGAGTAAGAGGACCTGAACTCCACTTTCTGGAATCCTGGAAGTAAACTGTTCTGGCCCAGGACACAGGGCTCAGTGATCTGGCAGGATCAGAAGCATTGGGTGGTATTTGCAAGGGGCTGATCTACACCTTAGCGCATCCTGTCCAGCAGGCAGGAAGTGCAAGGACCACCGGGAGCCCAGGCACAAGGCCTGGGCAAGCACCCAGGGAGGAGCGGCTGTCCACCTGCACAGTGCTGAATTCTGGAGCTAGTTCGGGGGTGAGGTTGCAGGACTCACATGATGAGTAAGAGAGGGGGAGGCACAAGGCAACCCTCCTAGGTTTCTGATGCCCATGACCTTGAGAGGGGCAATACCGGATGAGGACCACCGTGTGGGCTGGGGGACATTGTGAGTTCAGATGTGGATATGGGCATTTGGGATGTCCGGGGGAGGCCTGGGAGGCACTGAGTTGATGGGTATGGAGCGACTGCTAAGGAGAGCCCGGGGCCACAATGCGGCCTGTGATGCAGGAGTGTGCAGGAGATGCTGAGAGCTGTGCCTGAGCCACTCAGGGCAGCGTGGGCCCCCCAGGGAAGAGGCCTTGCTGCTGAGTCTTGAGAAATGTCAGCAGCGGACCGACGTGGTGGAGGTGGGTTAAGCTGCCATCCTGAATGGGAGCACTGGTCAGAGTCCCAGCTGCTCTGCTTCCGATCCACCTTCCTGCTAATGCACCTGGGAAGGCAACAAGTGATGACCCAAGTCCTTGGGCCCCTGCCACCAACATGGGAGACCCAGATGGAATTCCTGCATCCTGGCTGTGGCCTGGCTCAGACTTGGTTGTTGCAGCCATTTGGGGAGTGAACCAGTGGATGGAAGATCTTTGTCTCCTGCTCTCTGATGCCTTACCTTTCAATTAAATAAACCATTTAATAGTAGTAGTAGTAGCAAAGAGAAATGCCAGCAATCAAGAGCCAGCAAGTGGAGAGTGAAGCTGCCAGAGCGTGAGGAGCAGTGAGGGAGGCGGAGAGGGCCAGAGGTGGAAGCCCTGGGCTCCAGGAGAAGAGGGCTTCCAGGAGGCAGAAGCAGCAGAAAAAACCTCGGCACTGTGAGATGGAGCCACCACTGCCTCCTGGGCCCTGGTGTTTCTTTCCCATCCCACATCCGGTCTTTCAGGAAATCCTTTTGGCTCTAACTTGAGGATACCCGGGATCTGTTTGCTTTTCAGGGTGAGCTGGAGGTGCCAGTTTGCAAGGACTTTGCTAGCGGCCTGTGAGACCACTGGCAAATGGTGACTCCACCACACAAGCGCCAGATGAGGGCTCTGGCTGCCCCCAGAAGGAGAGCTGGTTGACCAACACTCTGCTCCTCTGCTGTGTCCCACCCTGTCCCACACCTCCGGAGTGGTCCACCTGCCCCACCCCAGACCCCTGCAGCTTAGTCTCATTCTTGGTTAGCTCAGTCTCTTCCAATCATCTCCCTCTTCTGCTTAGCACCCGCCCTGTGCTCCTGTCCCACCCAGTCCAAGTGCCATGGCCCACAAGACTCCCTTAGAAATAAATCTTTAAAAAAAAGAGGGTGGGGGTGGGGCTGGCGCTGTGGTATAGTGGGTAAAGCCACCCGCAGTGCCTGAATCCTATATGGGCTGTTCCACTTCCGATCCAACTCCCTGCTAATGTGCCTGGGAAAGCAGTGGAAGATGGCCCTAGTGCTTTGGGCCCCTGCACCTGCGTGGGAGACCCAGAAGAAGCACCTGGCTCCTGGCTTCAGATCAGCCCAGCTCCAGCCATTGTGGCCATTTGGGGAGTGAATCAGCGAATGAAAGACCTCTCTCTCTCTCTCTCTCTCTCTTTCTCTCTGCCTCTGCCTCTCTGTAACTCTGCCTTTCAAATAAATAAATAAATAAATAAATGTTTAAAAAGGACTCCCTCAGAGTCATCACCTTCCCTCCTCGTGTCAGGTACCCGCCCTGCCCTGATGTGGTCCCAGGTGCACTCCCGCACGCTCTGCCTCGGGGCCTTTGCACTGATTATTCCCCCAGATAGCCACATGACTCACGCCTTCCCTCCTTAAAGTCTTTGCTGTTCTAAAAACCCTTCCTCACATTGTAGTAGCCACCCTGACCCTGTCTCCTTCCTGGTTGTGTGGTTTCCCTGGCCGGTACAAGTGCTTCCCACTCACTGTGGGATTTACACCAGCTGAATGAGCTCACCGGCCACAGGAGCCGGCGCTGTGGCCGCATGTGTTGGAGCAAAAGCTGCAGGGGGAGAGAGCAAACAGACAACTTCTCCCAGAACTTCACGAGGGAAGCAGAACGAAAAGAGGGGACAACAGGGAGAGGTTTTGTTTGTGTTCCCCACCGCCGCAGCGGGCAGGATGCTGCTAGCATGTTCGAGAGTTGCTGAGGAGACGCCGAGTAGATCAATGTGTGTGTCAGGATCTGTGGCAGGGGGAGGGGACGCCAGGGACAGCTGGCCTTAGCCGGCAGGAAGGTGGGCAGCGCTGTTGGAAAGGACAGGAGAGAGAGGCAGTTGGAGCTGGTTTGTAGGTTTGGTGCTGGCATGAACACAGCTCCTGTTCGTTCTCCCGATGTGGGAGTCCAGGTGGTCTCCCCAGGGGGGGAAGATTGGAGGCCCAAGAAAGGTGCCTAGGGCTTGGGACCATTGGCCACTGGGAGTGAGTTGTCTCTCGAGAGGCTGGCCATCCCCAATGGAGGGGGACCCGCCTGTGCCGCTGGGGCCCTGTGCTGCTCAGGGCTGCGGACAGGGAAAGCCCAGTGGTGGCCTTGGCCTTGGCCATGGCAATGGCCGAGGTCTGCTGAGCAGCCTTGCCAGGCAGGGGCTGGTGGCAATGGTCCCCAACTCGCCTCCGTGGGTATTTGCCAAGCTGGCATTTTGGGGGGACTGTGCCTCTTTTTGGGAAGCTGCCTCCAGCCCCGAAAGCCATGGCTGTGGGCGGCAGGAGGAGGCGTGCTTTACAAGGTGCGGGGGTGGGGGGAGCCGTGAGGCCCCCCGTAGGTGTCCCTGCCGCGGGCCCAGCTGCTGGGGCTGGCAGTAATTCCCCTGTGCCTTTTATTGCCTCCGCACGGCGGGAGCGACACCGGGTCCTGCTTTACGAGCTGGGAGACCCGCTGGGGACGATTTATGGGCCGGCCCAGCATTCTGCAGGCAGCCGCTTGGCCAGGGAGGAAAATGACCTAACACTTAAGAAATTTAGACAGCAGCGAGCACCGTGTGTGTGTGTGTGTGTGTGTGTTGCATGCACACATGTGGTTATGTCTGTGTCCACTCAACTTCGTGTACCTGACTTACTGGGTGTTGGAAAACAGGCCTAGTTCTGTTAAATATGTTGCCTATAAAACAGTGAAATGACTCATTTCCTTCTGCATTAGGCCTTTGCCTTGTGCACTGACGATGAGGTTTCCAGGGAGAGGCAGGGGACTGGGGGCAGTCAGTTCCCACCAAGTCCACTTGGGTTGCATCCTAGCTGAGGAGGCGTAGTGCTCAGGGGGACACAGAAGTTGCATGTTTGCTATGTGGGAGCTGCAGAGCTGGGCCCTGGAGTGGTTTGCTGAGCCTCTTGTCAGCACTGGACCTGGAGCTTGGAAATGTGTTTTGGACTGGGATAGGCTGAATGAGGCAGAGAACTTATCATAGAAGTAAACTGGCAGGGGCTGGCACCGTGGCTCACTTGGTTGATTTTCCGCCTGCGGTGCCGGCATCCCATATGGGCGCCAGTTCTAGTCCTGCTGTTCCTCTTCCAGTCCAGCTCTCTGCTGTGGCCTGGGAGGGCAGTGGAGGATGGCCCAAATACTTGGGCCCCTGCACCCGCTTGGGAGACCAGGAAGAAGCACCTGGCTCCTGGCTTCAGATCGGCGCAGCGCCAGCCGTAGCGGCCATTTGGAGGGTGAACCAACATTCTATATGGTTGTGCTTAAGTTTACTGGTTAAACAAACTGCACCATGTTAGATATTTAAGAGGTGTTTCCAAATACATGATTCTTAAAATTTATAGAAGGCATTGGACCTTCTGGTAAATGTTTTATTAAGTTGGTTGAAACTATTTGCTAAGTATTCATGTGATATTGCTATTGTCAGCAAGCGATCTAGGACTTGCTCCCTCATTTCTCTATTCTAAGCCCAACTTGTTCTTTCATTTCTCTATTCTCCTCAAGGTAGGAAACTAATTCTATTATAAAGGAATCTGTAGGATGCACAATTTAATCTTTAGACCTTATAAAAGAGATGGCTAACATTTTTCTGTAATAGCATAGCCAAAATAAGAGCTTAAATAATAATCTCATAGCTAGATTTACACCTGCCGTGGGCCTGGGGCAGGCCTGGGTTATTCCATGTAACCCTCACCACCAACAGTCAAAGGGAGCTATTAGGCTCTCCTGCAGTGGAGAAAAGTGACACCCGGAAGGGACAAATATTTGCCCAATGTCAGAGCAGGGAGACACCAGATCTGCCTTCTGCCAGGGCCCACACCTGCCCACCACAGCTCCCCACCAGGGCCTGGGTTCCTGGGTTCACGTGCTTCAGCCAGCTTGGGTTTAGAAAACAATTGCCTGGAGGCTCCCGATGGCCTGTGGGAGTAGTGGTTGTGACAACTTTCCCCAATACAGTAGCATGAATTCCAGTAATAATCAGTAATAGATACAAATAGATATATAGTGTTCAATTATGGTTAATTTTTTTAATTTATTCGACAGGTAGAATTATAGACAGTGAGAGAGAGAGAGACAGAGAGAAAGGTCTTCCTTCCGTTGGTTCACCCCACAAATGGCCGCTATGGCTGGCGCTGCGCCAATCTGAAGCCAGGAGCCAGGTGCTTCCTCCTGGTCTCCCATGTGGGTGCAGGGGCCCAAGCACTTGGGTCATCCTCCACTGCCTTCCCGGGCCACAGCAGAGAGCTGGACTGGAAGAGGAGCAGCCGGGACTAGAACCGGCACCCATATGGGATGCCGGCGCCACAGGCGGAGGATTAACCAAGTGAGCCACGGTGCCAGCCCCTCAATTATGGTTAAATATAGATAGTCACACCTATTATTTATATACTATTTCCTGTATTATCACACAATAAATAAGATGTTGAAACATATTGTATTAATTACAAGTTTATATAATATTTATAGATAAGTTATATATATGTATATATATATAAAGTCATTCAGGTAAAGAAACTAAAGAAGAGAAAAAGAAAGCCAACAACAGTGCAGTGCCTCAAAAGTAAAGGCTGATGCTTTCTCAGTGCCTTTTACTTGGGCCCGACAGTTGGCACGTTGCCTGTGCAGTTACGGGCTGACGTAATCCTGTTTTGTGTAACTCATTGTCTCCATTCCAGTAAGTGAGTTTTAATGCAACCTAAACATCTGGAAAGGGTGCACTTGAGGCTCTTACTAAATCATGCATTGACATGCTGTTTCATTTTATTATTGATTTATTACCGAGTTCTAAAATAGCCACCTAGCCTCAAAAAAAAAAAAAAAAAAAAAAAAAACTGCACATGGTGACATGCAGGATGTTAGCTAGATGCTGTCAAACCTCACGAATGGACAAGAACCTGATGTTACCAAAGCTAACACGTCGCACCTGGCAGTCAACATGGCTTCCGAGTCCTCGGCTTGAATCCTAGGGAACGCTCCAGTTCTACACCCTCGTCTTTTTTTTTTTTTTTTTTTTTTAAAGATTTATTCATTTGGGGCCTGTGTTGTGGCATAGCGGGTAAGGCCACCTCCTGCAGTGCCAGCATCCCATACGGGCACCGGTTCAAGACCTGCTGGTCCATTTTCAATCCAGCTCTCTGCTATGGTCTGGGAAGACAGTAGAAGATGGCCCAAGGCCCTGGGCCCCTGCACCTGGGTAGGAGACCTGGAAGAAGCTCCTGGCTCCTGGCTTCGGATCAGTGCCACTCCGGCCTTTGCGGCCATTTGGGGAGTGAACTAGCGGATGGAAGACCTCTCTTTCTCTCTCTCTCTCTGCCTCACCTTAAAAAAATTATTCATTTTTATATGAAAGGCAGAGTTACACACACACACACACATACACACAGGAAGAGAGAGAGAGAGAGAGAGAGAGAGAGATTTTCCATCTGCTGGTTCATTCCCCAAATAGCCACAATGGCCAGAGCTAGACCGATCCAAAGGCAGGAGCCAAGACCTTTTTCCACGTCTCCCACATGGGTGCAAGGGCCCAAGCACTTAGACCATCCTTCAGTGCTTTCCCAGGTCCATTCAAAGTGAGCAGCCAGGATTCGAACCGACACCCATACAGGATGCGCACACTGCAGGTGGCAGCTTAACCCGCTCTGCCACAGCACCGGCCCCTCCATCCTTGTCTTTATGATGGCTGTTTCTGAATAGCTCACTGCTTCTTGCAGTTGGGAGCATAAGTTGTGCAGAAGGGAGCTCACAGGCTTCTGAGTGCTACGACCCTCCTTTCAAAGAGGATAGAGCTGAGCCCTCGTGTGGATCGCAGCCCAGCTGGGCGACGGGGATCCCTCAGGTTGTCTCCCATGCAGAGCCCCGAGCTTATGAAAGGCTAATTAATAAAATTGTGCTCATTTGAAGCTGACGTAATCATGTGTTACGAAAACTCAACCACAGCAATTACGCAGAGCTCAAACGAAGAAAATGCTTTGTTTACCACTGGAGGCTTTGGGAATTGCCAGCGCAGGCTGGCGGTGAAAAACAGACCAGCCTGTAGGCTGCTGAACTATTGTTTTTTAATTTTTCATAGGCTGTGGATCCCCCCCACCCCTGCCACTGCTCCCAGTGCCGGTAGCTAGAGTGACGCCCTCACACCACCTGCCCTCCGTCCTGACGAGGCCTCAGCTCCATCTCGGCTTCTGCTGCCGAGGGCGTCAGAGGAAAGCTTCCCTGGGGAAGCATCAGCTTTTTTGAAGGCATCTTCTCCCCCGTACAAAGCGTGCTCGGGGGCCCTGGGCTGTCCGGTCGGCCCCTCGCCTTCCCCCTTGTTTGGTTTTAATTTGAGAGGCAGAGACAGAGACGCGCAGATGCTGAAACAGACAGAGATCCCATTAGTTGGTTCAACGCCCAAGCGCCTGAACAGCCGGGCCTGGGACGAGGTCAGAGCCAGGGGGCAGGAACTCAATCTAGGTCCGTGGCACACTCCCAGTGACTGTGACATCATTGGCTGCCTCTTACGGCATGCATTAACAGGAAGCTGGAGTCAGGAGCAGAGCCAGGTGTTGAACCCGGGCACCCCAGTATGAGCTCTGGGCAGGCTAACTCGCTGCTGAGCCACTGCATCAAATGCCAGTTTTATAAGGACTTGGTTATTTCCCTCTAAGCCAAAATGTCTGGTGATCTCATCCATCTCTCAATGTTGGGGCCTCTGGGGTCACGCTGGGCTCCACTTGGGTCCTTGCTCGTCCAGCCCTGCCCCACCCTGAGGAGCATGATGGGAGATACCTGCCAGTGACTCTGTTCCCGCTGCACCCAACACCAATAACGTGGTCTGTTAGGGCTGCAGGATGGGGCTGAGGCGGCCAGGACAGTCGGGTGGTCCTCGTGAGGGCATTGCCTCTCAGCGACATGAGACCCACAAGATGGCCCAGTGGCTGCCTTCCCATCCCTGCAGGTGTGCGAAGCTCCGTGCTCAGCCCATGGCCAGGCAGATTGCGGCACGCAGGAGGTGAGAGGCAGGAGGGATTTGAACCCTTTTCCCCCCTGACCTGTCAAACCCCATGCTGGGGGGCTGTGGAGGTATCGCCTCATTTCCCACTCACAGCTACCTTGCAGACAATGGTATGGGACAGGTTTGAGAGTGACTCGCTTTATCCAGCCAACCAGGCTGTCAGGAGGCCCACAAGACAGAGAGGAGGCTCTCCTGGGACAAGCAGCCTCTCCTCAGGGGCCTAGGACTCCTCTAAGGTGGCATCTGGGGACCCTCACAGCCTCCTGACCCTTCTATTGCCTGGGGGAGTCATCCTGTTTGCCTCCATCTCTTGCAAGGCTGCACCATGGCTCCCCGTGTCTCAGGGACCCTGCCAAGGGGCAGCTTCTCTGATTGAGAGAGAGAGAGAGAGAGAGAGAGAGAGAGAGAGAGATCTTCCATCTGCTGGTTCGGTGCCCAAATACTGCAACAGCCTGAGCTGAGCCAGCCTGAGGCCAAGAGCCAGGAACTCCATCCTTGTCTCCCATATGGGTGGGAGCCCATGCACTTGGGCCATCATCAGTTGCCTGCCAGGCACATTAGCAGGGAGCTGGATCAGAAGCAAAGCCGCCGGGACTCGAACTGACACTCTATCAGTTGCCAGTGTCACCAGTGGCAGCTTACCCACTTGCATCACAATGCCAGCCCCAACATCCTTTATTTGTACAAATGAAGACATGGTAGAGATGCATGTGACTTGTACCAGGGCCCGCCACACTCCGGAGCCTGTGGTCTTGCAGTCCCTGGCTGGGGAGTGAGGCCCCTGGAAGGCAGGAGGCACAGTGGGTGGGAAGGAGACACCAAACCTAGCAGGTCACAGGCCTATGGGCAGGTGGGAGGTAGGGGCTGAGCACAGCTCAGCAGAGAGCGTGTCCCCCAGTGGGGAGCCTGGCATGGCAGGGGGACAGGGGTGGGCGGCAGTGGGGGCGGAGGAGGGCATAGTGCTCTGTAGGCACAGCAGGAACAAGAACGCAGTCCTCTCTCTGCTGGACACAGCCTGGCTCTGCCATCAGAAGAGAAAGGAAGGCGGTGTTGTAAATACAGAGCCCCCTGCCCACCCCCACCTCCCACCACTCCAGCCAGACCTTCACTGAACCTTGGCCCAGGAAGGGGGAAAAAAAATAACCAAAAAAAAACCCCAAGCACAAAGGACAGTCCTGAACCAATCTGGGGAAAATGAGTCTGGCCTGGATGCTGGAAGTTCTCAGGCAGTTCTTGCTAATTTTGGGTGTTGAGCGACTGTGGTGTAGTAGGCTAAGCCTCTGCCTGTGGCACCAGCATCTCATATGGGCGCTGGTTCAAGTCCCAGCTGCTCCACTTCAGATCCCACTCCCTGCTGATGGCCTGGGAAAGCAGCAGAAGATAGCCCATATGGGACACTGGCACTGTAGGCAGCAGCTTTACCTGCTACGCCACAATGCTGGCCTCTATGTTTTTAATTTTTAAGAACAAAAAGTTGAGGAAATAAAAAGGGAAGAGCCCCATCTTTGAGAGACTTCCAGTTGAATCAAATATTCCTCTGCACCCCTAGAAGCAATGTTCTCAGTCCGAGGGAGCCAAGAGCGAGGCCAGGAGCCCCCTGGGGCAGCTTCTTTCTGCCTTCTGAGTGTGTGGGTCCTGAGCCAGTGATTCTGAGATCTCTCTCTTTCTTTTTCCCTCTCTCTCTCTCATAAATAAATACATATTTAAGAAAGTAACTCAATGAGGAGAGCTTAGAGGAGAGCCCAGAATGTTTCCTGGGACGTGTAGACGGTGCTCCTGAGTTGGAGAATCAGCATTTTTCCCCACATCTGCAAAGTGGAGTAGTGGGCCACACCTTGGGGTCACCACAAGGGGCGGACAGACAAGGCGCTGATCCGAAGCCAGGAGCCAGGAACTTCCAGTCTCCCACACGGATGCAGGGGCCCAAAGACTTGAGCCATCCTCTACTGCTTTCCCAGGACATAGCAGAGAGCTGGATGGGAAGAGGCGCATCCGGGACTAGAACTGGTGCCCATATGGGATGCTGGTGCCACAGGTGAAGGATTAGCCTACTGCGCCACAGCACCAGCCCCCTGAGCTTTTCATAAATGTCAGCACCATACAAGGCAAATGAAAGCTGAGGACAGAGACACGTGGCAACTGAATGCCAGCTGGGATCTGAGACAGGGCCTCGTGCAGCAGGAGGGATGAAGTTCTAACTGACAGTACCGGGTTGATTGGCAAAATCAGGGGCCTGGTCACTGTGGGGTAGCGGGTAAAACCACTGCCCGCAATGCCAGCATCCCATATGGTCGCCAGTTCGAGTCCTGGATCTTCCACTTCCAATTCAGCTCTCTGCAAATGCACCTGGGAAAAGCAGCAGAAGGTGGCCCAAGTGCTTGGGCTCCTGCCACCCACATGGGAGACCCAGAAGAAGCTCCAGGCTCCTGGCTTTGGTCTGGCCCAGCTCTAGCCAGTGTGGCCATTTGGGGAGTGAACCAGCACATGGAAGACTTTCTCTCTCTCTCTCTCTCTTTTTTTATTTGACAGGCAGAGTGGACAGTGAGAGAGAGACAAAGAGAAAGGTCTTCCTTTGCCGTTGGTTCACCCTCCAATGGCTGCTGCGGCCGGCGCACTGCGGTCAGTACATCGCGCTGATCCGAAGCCAGGAGCCAGGTGCTTCTCCTGGTCTCCCATGGGGTGCAGGGCCCAAGCACTTGGGCCATCCTCCACTGCACTCCCGGGCCACAGCAGAGAGCTGGACAGGAAGAGGAGCAACTGGGACAGAATCCGGTGCCCTGACCAGGACTAGAACCCGGTGTGCCGGCGCTGCAAGATTGAGCCATGGCGCCGTCCTCTCTATCTCTATCTATCTCTGTCTCTCTGTAGCTGTGCCTTTTAAATAAATAAAAATAAACCTACCAAAAAATTGACAAAATCAGCATGTGAGAGTATATTAAAGTATTGTAGCTATTTAAAACTTTCTGATGTTGCTAATTATGTTGTGGTTTTATGAGAAAATTGTAAAATGCACATTGACATATTTGGGGGGAAGGGATTTGGTCTTCAGTTTATTCTCAAATGGTTCAGAAGAAAAATCCATGTGTGCATTCATCTGTGTCTACACATCTACACACTCAGTGTTAGACTGAATGATGCCCCCCAAACACACGTGCCCTTGTCCCCAGAATCTGCGACTCCGAACGTCCATGGCAAAGAGGACTTTGCAGATGCAATGAAGCTAAGGGTGGTGAGATGGGGGGCTGGCTCTGGGCGGTCTTAGAGCTCCAGATATCCTCCTGAGGCTCCTGCCAAGGTTGGAGGCAGGCGATCAGAGCAGAGGCAGAAGAAGTCACAGGAACATGAGGAAGGGCCACGGGGCAAAGAAGGCGGGTGGCGTGCAGAAGCCGCAGAGGGCAAGGAAATGCGTTCTCTGCTGGAGCTGCCAACGGAGCCAGCCCTGCCTCCACCTTGACTTCAGCCCATGGAAACTGATTTTGTACTTGTGGCATCCAGAACCATGAGAGGGAAAAATGTGTGTTGTTGGAAGTGAGCCAGTTTGCAAGGAATTTGTGATAGCAGTCACAGGAAATCATGCCTACTCAGGTACGTGCACACACACATAGGTACTCATATTTGCAAATGTAGCTACTTATTGAGATTTCTTCTTTACTCCTCATCCAATGTGCTTTTGCTGTCAGTGGCCCATCTGCATTGCAGTGGTAAAAAAAAAAAATCTGAGGGGTCAGAGCTGTGGCTCAGCGGGTTAAAGCCCTGGCCTGAATTGCCGGCATCCCATACGGGCACCGGTTCTAATCCTGGCTGCCCCTCTTCCTATCCAGCTCTCTGCTATGGCCTGGGAGAGCAGTAGAAGATGGCCCAAGTCCTTGGGCCCCTGCACCCATGTGGAAGACCCAGAAGAAGTTCCTGGCTCCTGGCTTCAGATTGGCACAGCTCCAGCCGTTGCGGCCATGTGGGGAGTGAACCAGCAGATGGAAGACCTCTCTATCTGTCTCTACCTCTCTCTGTAACTCTTTCAAATAAATAAAATAAAACTTAAAAAAAAAAATCTGAGTCTCTGACGCTCATGTTCCCCATTGCCTCCTTGTCTCACACTACACACGAGTGTGATTCTCACCGTCCACCTGGTGCCCTGTGTCTCATTGTATGAATTCTCTTGGTGACTTTGCTGTATAAAGTGTCCCCAGAAGTGTAGTGCAGAAGCGGGCTAAGAGGGCTTTGATGGGCCTTATGAAGAAACTGTGGGGCTAGATAAGTTAGATAAGCTTGTCCGGGCATGAGTGATAGTGCTGTTGGCTGAAAATCCAACATTAACGAATCAACAATACACGCTGAGAAAGTATCCTTAAAGAGAAACAAGGTTAGAGTTGACTAGTTGGCACACAAGAACTTAAGCCTATATTTGATCTGGGTTCTGCACGCGCTGATTTGGGGCCACAGTGAAGTTGTAGACTGTATCTATTGAGAATAAAGAGTTGGCTGTACATATTTGGAGAGGCAGAGCAGGAGACAGGCGAGTCTGGATCAGGCTCCACGGCTGTTTTTAGTAGTACTCTCCCAACTTTTCCACGCCTCTGAAATCACGTCCAAATCCAACGCTGAAAGAAAGGGTGTCTGCTTGGAGCAGTTGCGTCCCAATGTGTCCTATCAGAGCAGGTGTCTACGCAGCATGTTTTGAGCTTGATGAGGTGCTGGTGATGTTAGGGAAAGGTCCTATGGTGGCAGCAGAGTGGGGGAAGGCAGAGCGGTCTCCATGGTGACCACATTGTTGGGGGGGCAGTGAAGGATCAGGGTGGAGACATGAGCCCCTTTATTTCTTTTTTTTCCCTAAGATTTATATATTTATTTGAAAGTCAGAATTACACAGAAAGGGAAGGAGAGGCAGAGAGAGAGGGGTCTTCCACCTGCTGGCTCACTCCGCAGTTGGCCACAACAGCCAGAACTGTGCCAATCTGAAGCCAGGAACCAGGAGCTTCCTCCAGGTCTCCCATGGGAGTGCAGAGGTGCAAAGACTTGGACCATCTTCTACTGCTTTCCCAGGCCATAGCAGAGAGCTGGTTGGGAAGTGGAGCAGCTGGGTCTTGAACCGGTGCCCAGTTGGGATGCTGGCACTACAGGTGGTGGCTTTACCCGCTATGCCACAGAGCCTGCCCTGTGAACCCCTTTCAAATAAACAAATAAATCTTAAAAAAATATTTTTTAAATAAAAGACCCACCTCTTAAAAATCCCATCCTTTCTTAATACCAGCACATCAGGACCCTCCAGCATGTGTTAACCTTTGGGGACATTCAAACCACACCAGAATCATAGACCTTGGCTCTCTCACTCCAAATATAACACGTGTGCAAGTGAACTTCCGACTTTCCCCAAACCTGGCTCGCTCCCAGTCTTCCTGTGGATGTCAGCAAAACCGTCGCTCACCTAGATGCCTCTCCACCAAATTTTGGAATGATCCTCTAGCTTCTGTTTGCTTTTCTCCACACTTTGGTTTGGGTTTGGGCATTTTGCTTGGATTTGTTTCCAGAAAAATCCACCTCCAGTGAAAGGCACAGATCTGAAGGGTTGAGTATGATAGGGCCCGACACACGCACACACCTGCCCATGCCGAGGTCAGGAGGGAGAATATTTCCATCATCCAGAAACTTCCCTCACCAGCCCTTCCAGGACCTTGTTTGGCTTTGCAAGTGTTAAACCCATCTCGCATACCTGGGACAATTATACTTAACCAGGATGATGACCATTTTACATGTTATCTGAATGGGTTTGCTAATGCTTTGTTATGGAGCTTGGGTAGGCTAAATACTGGCCCCCAAAGATGCCCATGACCTAGCCTCAGAAACCTGGGAGTGTTCCTTACCTTCGGTGGCAAAAGGGACTTTGAAGATGTGATTGTGTTAAAGGGCTTGAGATGGATTATCCAAGGGGCCCCAAAGTGCCCCAAGAGACCTCATGATGGGAACACAGAGTGACCTCCGACTACAGAAGAGGGCTGTGTGACAGCCAAGGCCAGAGGCTACCCTGATAGGTAGCTGGGAGAGACAGACAGGAGGAAGAGCAGGGCCAGTGGCTCCAGAAACTGGAAAGGCCGAGAGACAGGTGCTCCCCAGGGCCCTGTAGGAACCGTGGCCCCAGCACACACCCGGATTTCCAGCCAGCGAAGCTGATTTCCAGCTCTGACTTCCAGGACTGCTGCGCAACGCATCTGTGTCGCTTGGAGCCACCGAACTGGCAGTGATTGATCACAGCTGCGGTGGGAGGGGGCGCGCGTGTGCGAATTCATGCGGAAGGTTGTGCTGTCCTGTCATTTTCTTCACTCTTTGTGTCAAAGTGTCAGATTTGGTGTCAGCATCATTCCAGCTTCACAAGATAAGTTAGAAAGTATTTCCTGAGCCTCCATTTCCCAAAAGAGTTTGTGTCAAATTAGTATTATTTGCTTCTGCATAGTTCCTAGAATTTGCCCATGAAACCATGTTGACCTGGAATTTTCTTTGTGGTGGGATTTTTCTTTTTAAAGATTTATTTATTTGGGGCTGGCTTGTGGTATAGTGAGATAATCACTGCTTGCAACACCAACATCCCATAAGGAAGCCGGTTCATGTCCTGACTGCTCCATTTCCCACCCAGCTCCCTGCTGTGGCCTGGGAAAGCAGTGGAAGATGGCCCAAGTGCTTGGGCCCCTGCTACCCATGTGGGAGACCTGGATGAAGCTCCTGGCTCCTGGCTTCAACCTAGCCCAGCCCCAGACGCTGCAGCCATTTGGGGAGTGAGCCAGCAGATAAAAGACTGATCTCTCTCTCTCTCTCTCTCTCTCCTTTTCTCTCTGTAACTCTGAGTTTCAAAAAAATAAATATACTTTTTTTAAAAAAACACAAAAGATTTATTTATTTGAAAGGCAGAGCAAGAGAGAGAGAGAGATAGAGACAGAGAAACAGAGAGATCTTCTGTCAACTGGTTCACTCCCCAAGTACCTGCAACAGTCAGGGCTGGGCCAGGCTGGAGCTGGGAGCCAGGAACACAATCCTTGTCTCTCACATGGGGGCAGGACCCCGATCACTTGAGCCATCATCACTATCTTGCAAAAGCCTACATGGAATCGGGAGCCAGAGCTGGGAACTGAACCCCAGTTTTCTGATGGAGGGCACAGGCATCTTGTCTGGCATTTGAGCCACTGGGATAAAATCCCTCCCCAGCTTTTCTGTTTCTTAATGAGTCAGCTTTCACAAGGCACAGGTTTTGAGAAATTTGTCCATTTCATCTAAGTTATCCTAGAGGTGTTTCATTTTTATATAAAAACATTGAACATGTTCACAGAATAGGCAGTGGTTTTTAATTTTTTTAAAAAAATTTATTTAAGATATACACATTTAATGTATTTCATATATATGGATTTAGGAACATAGCATTTTTCATTTTTTTTTTTTTTGACAGGCAGAGTGGACAGTGAGAGAGACAGAGAGAAAGGTCTTCCTTTTGCCGTTGGTTCACCCTCCAATGGCCGCTGCGGCCGGCGCGCTGTGGCCAGCACACTGTGCTGATCCGATGGCAGGAGCCAGGTGCTTCTCCTGGTCTCCCATGGGGTGCAAGGCCCAAGGACTTGGGCCATCCTCCATCTGTGCTCCCTGGCCACAGCAGAGAGCTGGACTGGAAGAGGGGCAACCGGGACAGAATCCGGTGCCCCGACCGGGACTAGAACCCGGTGTGCCAGTGCCGCAAGGCGGAGGATTAGCCTGTTGAGCCACAGCGCCGGCCACATCTTTCATTTTTAATTGTGGTAATTTTGGCTTGCTCTGTTTTTGTTGGTTATCCTCACTAGCAGCTTATCAACCTTATTTATTTATATTGTCACACAGTCAACTTTTTTTTAAAGATTTTATTTATTTATTTGAGAGGTAGAGTTACAGAGAGAGAGAGGGAGAGACAGCGAGAAAGGTCTTCCATTCGCTGGTACACTCCCCAACTGGCCACAACAGCCGGAGCTGGGACAATCCGAAGTCAGGAGCCAGGAGTCTCCTCTGGATCTCCCATGCAGGTGCAGGGGCCAAAGAACTTGAGCCATCTTCTATTGCTTTCCCAGGCCACAGCAGGGAGCTGGATCAGAAGTAGAGCAGCCAGGACTTGAACCTGCACTCATATAGGATTCCGACACTGCAGGCAGTGGCTTCACCTGCTACACCACAGCGCCGGCCCCTCTAACTTTTTAAGATGGAAACTTAGATCATTGATTTTCCCCCCCACCTTGGTTATTTTTAAAAATTTTTCTCCAGTAACCTTTTATTTAAGGAATACAAACTTCATGCATTTCATAATTACAACTTCAGGAACATGGTGATTCTTCCCACCGTGCCCACCCTCCCATCCACATTCCCACCCTTCTTCCTCCTCCCTCTCCTATTCCCATTCTTATTGTTTACTAAGATCTATTTTTTTAATTTATTTTTATTTATTTGAAAGACAGAGTTACAGAGAGAGGTAGAGACAGAGAGAGAAGTCTTCCATCCGCTGGTTCACTCCCCAGATGGCCGCAACGGCTGGAGCTGCGACAATCTGAAGCCAGGAGCCAGGAGCTTCTTCCGGGTCTCCCACAGGGGTGCAAGGGCCCAAGGGCTTGGGCCATCTTCTACTGCTTTTTCAGGCCATAGCAGAGAGCTGGATCAGAAGAGGAGCAGCAGGGACTAGAACCGGCACTCATATGGGACTTCTGGCCAGGGCTTTAACTCCCTGTGCCACAGCGCCAGCCTCAACTACTAAGATCTATTTTCTATTAACTTTATACACATATGATTAACTCTATGTTAAGTAAAGAGTTCAACAAATAGTATATATATATATATATATAAACCTCTTTCTCAACAGTCAAGACAAGGGGTGTTCAAAGTCACTGCATCTCGAAGTGTCAACTTCACTTCTATTGATTGCCATTTAGGGGCTCTATTAGTTATCACAGGTCAAGCAGAACATATGGTATTTGTCCTTTTGCGACTGGCTTATTTCTCTAAGTATGATGTTTTCCAGTTTCATCCATTTTGTTGCAAATGACCAGATTTCGTTTTTCTATTGTGTGTCTTTTTTTTACTGCTGATTTTTAAGCTTGTCCTTTTTTTTTTCCTTGAAGATTTATTATTTATTTGAAAGGTGGAGTTACAGAGAGGCAGAGGCAGAGAGAGGTCTTCCATCCACTGTTTCACTCCCCAGGTGGCCACAACAGCCAGAGTTGCGCTGATCTGAAGCCAGGAGCCAGGAGTCTGCAGGTCTCCCACATGGGTGCAGGGGCCCAAGGACTTGGGCCATCTTCCACTGCTTTCCCAGGCCATAGTAGAGAGCTGGACTGGAAGTGTAGCAGCTGGGACTCAAACCAGTGCCCATATGGGATGCTGGTGCCACAGGCAGAGGCTTAGCCTAATACACCACAGCGCTGGCCCCAAGCCTGTCTTTCCTAATCTATGCCTCTGGTCTTTCTATGTTGCTAATAGAAGTTTGCCTATAAGTCCTGGTTCACTGTTTCTTCCAAATTTTGATATGCTTCTGATATAACTCATCAAAGTTCCTTAGTTTCCCTTGGGATTTTTTTTTCTTTCACAGAAAGGCTAGTGGCTGTTTCCAGGTGTGTTACTATCCAGTATTTGAGGACTGTCTGATTGTTTCACTTAGCTCCTAATTAAATCCTGTTGCCTCAGAAAACGTGGTCTGTAAGATCTCACTCTGTTGCAATTCCTGAGATTATTCTGTGGGCCAGCCAGTCAGCCCCTGTGCATAAACATCTCCCATGCACTCAGGACGGACGCCGCTGTGCACCTGCCTAGGCTTCAATCCGGGTCTGCGACTTCGTAGCCCCGCGAGCCATGCTCTACCATGTCTGTCCTTCGGGACTCAATTTCCCTAAAGGAAAAGCGGGCACAGACAATGATATTACCGATCCACAAAGTCTGCGGTGAATGAACAGCTCTCAGCAGCCTGAAGGCCCGTGCAGTATCAGCCCTGCTCATCTCCTCCTCCTCCTCGTCTCCCGGTGCTGCCTGCCCTGATGACCGTAATCATCTGTGTTGCCTCACAGCTGCGATCATCTGCAGTTGAACTTCTGAGGCTGCTATTAAACCCTGCCCCGGGGGGAGGAGTTTCCAGCAGGTATTGTACAGTCAGTTCCAGGGCGATTCTCGCCCTCGTAACTAAATCGCCTGCTTTCCATTTCAGCCACGGGCTATGGTGGAGGCAGGCACCCACCTGCTGGATTCCTGAAGCCACAGCGGTCTGCCCGCTGAGCCCAAGGCCTCCTGGGATGCTTGGCATTGGATAATGCTACTTGCTTGAGTTTCTTGACTTTTGCCACAGTTTGAGGGGCTGGGGGCTGGAGAGTGTGTCTTGGGCTATCTTCGTGAATGCTCTCGTGCTGGACGCTCTGGAACTCTCGCATATTGCAGGCATTTCAAAAAGTTCAAAGAAAATGGAATTAAAAGAGAAGTGAATTTGGATGCAGAAGATTTTGTAATCCATGCATCTAAGGGATTTTTGAAAAGTTCATAGAAGGAGCCAGCACTGTGGTATAGTGGGCCAAGCATCTGCCTGCAGTGCCAGCATCCCATTTGGGCACCGCTTCGTGTTCTGGCTGCTCCTCTTCCAATCCAGCTCTCTGCCTATGGCCTGGGGAAACAGTGGAAGATGGCCCAAGTGTTTGGGCCCCTGTACCTACTTGGAAGTCCTGGAAGAAGCTCCTGGCTCCTGGCTTTGGACCAGCCCAGCTCTGGCTATTGTGGTCATTTGGGGAGTGAACTAGTGGATGGAAGATTCTCCCTCTGCCTCTCCCTGTAACTCTGCTTTTCAAATAAATGAATAAATCTTTAAAAAACTTTAAAAGTTAAAAAAAAGTATTTATTTGAAAGGCAGAGTGACAGAGAGGAGAGAGAGAGAAAGAGAGAGAGAGAGAGAGTCTTCCATCTACTGGTTCACACTCCAAATGGCCCAAACAGCCAAGGCTGAAGCCAGGAGCCTGGGTCTCCATCTAGGTCTCCCATGTGGGTGCAGGAGCCAAGTACACGAGCCCAGGTTGTCTTGCAGTCTGTAACGCGACTTTACCCTGCGTGTTGCCCTCTTCCCTGCCTGTCGAGAGCCTTCATTCTTCGCTTGCACACGCATCTCCCTTTCCTGTTGAGAATTTTTTTTTTTTTTTTTTTTGACAGGCAGAGTGGACAGTGAGAGAGAGAGAGACAGAGAGAAAGGTCTTCCTTTTGCCGTTGGTTCACCCTCCAATGATAAGCCCAGCCCCCTCTCTCCTCCAGGCTCCCGGGAGGCCAACTGCCCTTATACCTCCTCCAGGTACCCTACAGTCTCCTGGGATTTTTGTTCTGACTTGCAATGAGCCATCTTGCTTTTCTCTTGCTCTGCGGTCTTTTTCCAAAGGGTCCCAGAGAGAAGCTGGCTTTTCTTAACTTGCCGTTGGATTAGGGTCGTGAAGCGCCCTTTAGAACTGGGTAGTGGGCAGAATGATAGCGCTGGCTGTGGCGCTGCACAGACCCCTTCCCTCCCCGTACCCCGACCCCAGGATGACTGGCTGGGCTTGGTGGAGTGGCTTGGAGTCCGGTCCTGCCCCTAGGGGCATGGGCTCCAGGGCAGCCCTGTGTGTCTGGGATGCCCTGTGTCCCCACTGCTGTTGTGTTGGACTCTGTCATGCCAAACACCTAGTCCCCAGAGGCGCCACCACCTGCCCCCTGCCCCACATCTAGCACTTGCCCTGTGGACGAGTGTTTGGAGGGACAAATGATCGTGCAAAGCCACACACTACCCTGCCTCCAACTTCCTCTCCTCGGGAGCCCCCACAGCTGGAGAGGTTATTTGTGTTAACCTCCTATTTAGAAATTAAGCTCCGATTTGGAAATTAAGCATTGTAATTTAGCATGAACCCAGATGTCAAGACGAAATGAGACGCGCTGTGGGGGAAATTGAATTCCACGTTGCCAAAGACCTATTTTATTTATAATAACCAGCCACTCACATCATGCCAATATTGATGGATCATATGTTTAAAATTTTGATAGCTCATTCGTTTCTCTAATTACATTTATTTCGAATTAAATAAGTCTCGCACACCCTTTATATACAAAGAGACAAAATTAATTTGTGGATCAGAATTAACCTGCCATTCAACCCCCCGGAACTGTCCTTCCCGGAAGCCCTTGGAGAGCGGCGTTGCGCCATTTCAGAGGGTTTGCGTGTTCTCATGTGAGCAACTTTTAGCCAGAGAGGGGCTTCGTCCAGGGCCTTGGAGGGGACAAGTCATTGCAACAGGGCCGGAGTGAACTCACTCATCCATGGGTTCAGCAAAAGCAAAGGCAGCGTGGGTGCAGAACCTGGGGTTGTGGGAAAAGGTGAGAGTGTTGGCATTTGTCCCCAGTCCACTGGTTATTGCTGGGTGACCGTGGGCAAGACTCATCCAACAGACACACTCACCACTCCGTGCCCCAATCCACACTCCTTGCCAGGTGCTTCCTGGTCAGCACGGGCAGTCACGGACAAGTGTGGCCAATCAGTGGGGCGTGGGCACCCTGGTCAGCTGGGCCATGTAGGGGACACTGAGAGGTTTGCACAGAGCGTCCTGCAGGGTGAGCCAATGTGCTGTGGGGAGAGAATGGGGAGCCACCCTGCAGACAGAGGACCTGTGCTAGAGACAGGAGGGGACCCACCCCTGACTCTCTGGTGCTGATTCCTGCACATCAGCACTCTGGGTTTCCGCTCCTTCATGGACTGAGTTTGCCTTTGCATTTACTCTGTGTACCCTCTTCAAGAGAGAGGGCTCTGGAAGCCAAGGCTAGAAGAAGTGTAGCCTAGGGGTCCTCCCAGGACAGCGGAATGTGGTAAAGCATGGCGGGTGACAGCTAGACAGTCCCAGAGCGTGTACTGATGCGGAGTGCATGGGAGGGGTCTCTTGAGTTCTCGTGGGCCTCAGGTTGGGGGCTGAGACCAAGTGTAGGGCAAATCAGTGAGAGGTGGGGGCTCAGTTCTAGAAACACAGCGGAGTAAGGCCTGGGAGATGGAGCAAGGGCCCAGCTCTGCCCCAGACCCTTCGGGGGGGGCTCAGGCTGTAGCCCACAGGTGGTGCCCAGGCAGTGTTTGTCCTATCCTAAGCTGAGGCTGGACAGCACAGGTACAAGCCACAGGACCACTGAGAAATGGAAATACCCCCCACAGCCACCTTCACACACACACTCAGGGCATCTGCCTAACACCCTCTCCTCCCCAAATCATTCCGGCCCTGAGGTTGGAAGGCAGGAACACTCTGAAGCCACCCGAATGCAATGCCCTTTCCTTTTCCTGAAAAACTGGGATCTGTTTTCTGTTCCACGCAGAACACGGGCTCAACATCAGAAACCCAAGTGAGTGGCACCCAAAAAGGGAAATTTGCTTTTGCACATTTGAACCCCTAGCTGGAGATTTAGCCCCTGGAACCTGCTTCACACTGGCCCTCTGGGAACAGGAGCAGGGTCCTCAGATCTTGCTGGGGAACCACAGGTAGCAGAGGACACTCCCGAGGTCACTGCTACCCTCTTCAGAGGGCTGGAGAGTCGGTGCGTCGCAAAGGGGGCTCATGTAGCCTCTTTGGAGGATCAAGGTGTCCACAGGTGCAGGGGTCATTGTCAACTCTCCACTGGGTCTCCATCCTAGGTGAATGGGCCCCAAGACAGATGGCCATGTGTCTGGGACTACAAAGACAGAGACACCCCAGCAGGTTAGCAACTGGGTGAATGGATGTACTCTTTAAAAAAATATTTATTATTTGAAAAGTGGAGAGAGGGAGAGGGAGGGAGATCTTCCATCCTCTGGTGGTGCACTCCCCATATGCCCACAACAGCCAGGGCTGGAGCAGGTCAAAGTCAGGAACCAGGAACTCCTTCTTGGTCTCCCACATGGGTAGTAGGGACCCAGGCCCTTGAGCCATCTTCCATGGCTTTCCCAAGCACATTAGCAGGAAACAACATCAGAAGCAGAGCAGCCAGACTCATACGGGTGCTCCCATAATAACGGGATGCTGGCAGCTTAACCCACTGTGCCCCAACACCGGCCCTAAGTGAACAGATTTCTAGAATCCTCTTCTAACTGAAAGATCAACAGCTGCTTCCAATGATCTGTTGACTGAGCAGCTTTCACATGGGGGGGAAAAAAGAGGATAAAATCCAAGGCCAGACCCTGTGGACTCCCAGTTAGAAACAAGAAGAAATTAAAATAATCCCCAGATCCTGAGCCCGTGTTAGCATAAGCCCTGAAGGGCAACTGACATCCCTAATTAGGCACTCCAACCCCCTCCACACTCCAGATAGCAGAATTATCACCCTGATTCTAGAAGCACAGGATGAAACAGATTCCGTGGCAGCGATTAACTTACGCAAGGTTAGGCAGTTAACAAGCAGTGAAGTCGAAATTAAGTTCCATCTCTCATGCCCTTCCCAAACATTCCACACCTCTTGAAGCAACCTTAACCTTTTACAATCTCTTGATTACACATCCTGGGGACTTCAGACAGATCTGTATTAAATAAACAACAACAACAACAACAACAACAACAACAAAACGGCTCAGAGAAGCCCCCACGGATCACAGGCACACGCTCTGTTGTTCTGTGTTATTTTTTTTCCACACCTGGAATTCAGATCGCTTTGCCTTCCTTCCCCAGAAGCCTTCTGCTCTTGGTACTCTATAAATATTTCAGACCATCTTGGCTCCAGGAGGAAGAGGAAAAGAGTCCCTCTTGGTGTGTTTCGCTGTGTGTTCTGTGGCTTGGCTCAGGGGCGCTGGGGACGTCTCGCAGGTGCACACAGCAGCGAAAGAGCACTCGCGGCTGTGATTGATCTAAGCCTTCTGCCCTGCCGCCTGGGGACGCTCAGTCAGTTTCGGGATCATCCTCAAGGGCTGAGCAGGGCCTTCCTTACCTCCGGGCCCTTTGTGACTGGTGTAATGCGATGCCGGTTAAAATTCAGTACTCACTGACTCTGCAGACGCTTGAATTCAGGAGGGGAAGAAATGGCTGAATCCAGTGTATTTCCTACAGGAGCCTGAGAGAGGGAGCCCTGAGCAGGCCCACAGGGGGTCATGACCACCCTGTTCTGACCTTGACCTGCTTTCCTGGCCACCCTCTGTCGCATGGGGCCACATGGCTAAGGCTACAGCCCCACTAGGGTCCAGGGCGCTGTTGGGGAATGTGGGTGGAGGCAGCAGGTTTGGGGGTTCTGAGATCCAAAATTCTCCAGGTCACTTTGGCCAATTCTACAGAGAAGGAAGCTTGTTTCAGACAATTAAGAAACAAAATGCCTGCTTGGCTTCTCACGGGATCAAGTCTACAACGCAATAAGAAAAGCAAACACCGGGAGAGTTCTCACAGTGGGCAGAAGGAGGGTTCACCACCATGTGAGAGACCTCAGCAGGCAGAACCCCCAGGGCCGGTCCCTGCTGTGCCCATGGAGCTGGCATTACCATCACCTGGCCTTATCACGGGCAGCTTCCCGTGTGCCCTACCCACCTGCCCAACGAGAGTGCTTTGGAAAGTGTCCATCAGCTACCTTCAGCTTGGAGTAAAGGAAGCCTCAGCTCCAGCTGGCTATGACAACCAAGTGACACCCACAGGTCCTCTTGCTGAAAGAGCCCAGCAGAGGCAATTTGAAGTGAAGGTTGGTCCAGGTGCAGAGCGCTCAGGCATTTCCGTGACGACGCCTTGTGTTTGATTGGCAGCTTCCTCCTTGGGTGCTGTGTCTGCTTCCTAGGGCTGCCACGACACATGACCACAAAACCAATGGTTTCTGGGTGCTGGCACTGTGGCATAGCAGGTAAAGCCACCACCTGTAGTACCGGCATCCCATATGAGCACCGGTTCGAATCCCGGCTGCTCCACTTCCGATCCCGCTCTCTGCTATGGCCCAGAAAAGCGATAGAAGATGGCCCAAGACCTTGGGCCCCTGCACCTACATGGGAGACCCGGAAGAAGCTCCTGGCTCCTGGCTTCGGGTGGGCACAGCTCTGGCCGTTGCAGCCATTTGGGGAGTGAATCAGAGGATGGAAGACCTCTCTCTCTCTGCCTCTACTTCTCTGTGACTCTGCCTTTTAAATAATATTTAAAAAAAAAAAAAAAAAAAAAAAAAAAAACGGTTCTGAAGGCTGCAGGATCAACATCAAGAACAGGGCCGGGCTTGTTCTGGAGGCTTTAGGGGAAAATCCTCCCTTGCGTCTCTCTTAGCTTCTAGCAGCATCTGACAGCCGCTGACTAGTGCTGCATCGCTCCGGTCTGCCCCTACCATGTCTGCCTCTCTTCTCTGTCCCTACTTACAAGGCACTACCCCTGAAGGGAGGGCTCATCTTCCAACACCCTATGTCCTCATGTCTTAGTTTGGACTGCTAGAGCAGGAGACCATGGCCTGGATGGCTTAGCCAGCATGCATTTATGTTTTACAGTCTGGTGTCTAGAAGTCCAAGATCAGGGTGCCTGCCTGACCAGGCGCCGTCTCCCTGGGTTAGAGAGCCATCTTCTCGCATCTTCACAGCGCGGGGGAGAAGAGAAGGAACGAGCAAGCTCTCTCGTGTCTCTTCATACAAGGGCAAACTCTGCTCTGCCTGGGTCAACTTCCAACACCAGCTCGCCCCTGAACACAATCACCGGAGCAGGTGGGACAGGGTCACAAGGCTCTGCTTCAAGCCATCAGGCTCCAGCCTTGGAAGTCAAGGTCACATACAGTGCTCCAAAACTTCAGAGCCGGTCACTGCACACGGCGTGGGGTGGTGTGGATGTTGGGGAGACAACCACATTACCTGTTATTAAATACAACCAAATAAAGTGGATTCTCATGTTTTCAGGTGGTTTAAGTGGTCTGTAACATCACAGAGGGTATCAGATGGGTGACGTCTGAGCCATTGCACTGAGGAGAGAATACACAGATTCCTTGGAGGCTCCAGCCATCACACTTCTGTCACCCAATCAATACACAGCTTGTCCTTTAAGAGTTTCTTATTGAAGAGATGTAATATAAATATTATATATAATTGCACGATATGACACATGGTATTATATAATTATATAATATATGACATGGCACTCACACAATTATATAACATATAAGATATATAACACTCATATAATTATATAATATATGACATACAGTCTTCCTGTAATTATATAATATATATTATGATGCCCTGACATCCAGCTCAATGTCTGATTGAAGTTTATCCAGCACATGTGTTTTCCCTCTAAGGCACCTCACAGCCTTCTTCTTTTTCTTTTAATGATGTATTTATTTATTTGAGAAGCAGAGTTACAGATAGAGAGAGGGAGAGAGAGAGAGAGAGAGGTCTTCCATCTGCTGGTTTACTCCCCAAATGGCTGCAACAGCCAGAGCTAGGCTGATCTGAAGCCAGGAGCCAGGAGCTTCTTCTGGGTCTCCCACATAGGTGTAGGGGCACAAGCACTTGGGCCATCTTCCACTGCCTTCCCAGGCCATCAGCAGGGAGCTGGATCAGAAGTGGAGCAGCTTGGACTTGAACTGATGCCCATATGGGATGCTGGCACTGCAGGCAATGGCTTAACCTCTTTTGCCACAGCATCGGCCCCTCACAGGCTTCTTGTGCTTAGAAATGCCAGGCAGCACTTTAGATCTAGGTTTGGAAGCCACTGAAATCACAAACAAAACATGTGGCCAACATGGCACCGCATAGACTGCGAGAAGGACACCTGTTTACAGGCTAAGAGTCAGAAGAAGGCGGTGCATCCGTCACCTTGTTTGGCCTCAGCTGGGAAAATGAGTGCTGGAGGACTCAACATTGGTCACTCTGCACATGTCTGCAAGTGACCAGAAAAGCCTTGTGGGTGTTGACTCAGCAGCGGAGGTCTGGGTGGATGAGTGGGGGTTGGTTTTAGCAAGTAGTCCAATTCACAAAAACAGAATCTACGAACAATAAGGACCTATATTTTCAGGGCTGCTGGGGCTGGCTTCAGCTGCACTCCTATTCCATTTGCATTTCTGAGAATTGTTTGCTACAAAAATTCAGGAGCTGGCTACACAAATCTGCTCTGTGGATCAACAGCCTCTCACAGGGAACTCTTGTTTGTGTATCTGTCTGCGTGCAACCATCACTGCCTCTTGTACCTGTAGCAGCTGGCTAGGCATCCAACATTCGCATGAATGACACAGTGCAATGCACCCTACTGGCCTGGCTATGTAGGGCTTGGATGATGTGCAGTTCCTGAACTCAGCTCCCAACCTTGCCTCATCTGTCAATACAGCGCTTGCTACTGTGTCAGTTGCTGTTACTATTTGTGTGGCACCTGCCAGGGATCTTCCCACACACACAGGGCCCTAGCAGGACTGTTTCACCAAGGGTCGTTAATTTTAAATGCTTGGAAGGGATCAGCCGCCAAAGCCTTCATTTATCTCCCGAGGAGATATTTATCTCCTGAAGGATTGACTGTTTGCAGCAAACATCAAAAGGTTTTCCTTGGCTGGAGCTGGCAGGCGCTCCCAGGAGAGCCTGGTCAGCTGTCTGTCTGCTTTCCCAGGCACAAGGAGGATGGCTTGGCAGAACCAGGTGGGGCTGTTGGCACCATCTCCATGTCATGGCAGTCTCCTGGAACGTGGTGTTCGCCATTTTTCGTGTCCCCCCAACTTTTTCCTCCGGATTAATTTCATTGCTTTCAATTAAATTTGATCCCTCAGGCCAGCACCGTGGCTCAACAGGCTAATCCTCCACCTTGTGAAGCCGGCACACCGGGTTTTAGTCCCGGTTGGGGCGCCGATTCTGTCCCGGTTGTCCCTCTTCCAGGCCAGCTCTCTGCTGTGGCCTGGGAAGGCAGTGGAGGATGGCCCAAGTCCTTGGGCCCTGCACCCGCATGGGAGACCAGGAGAGCACCTGGCTTCGGATCAGCGCAATGCACCGGCCGCAGCGGCCATTGGGGGGGTGAACCAACGGAAAAGGAAGACCTTTCTCTCTGTCTCTCTCTCTCACTATCCACTCTGCCTGTCAAAAAAATAATAAAAATTAAAAAAAAATTTGATCCCTCACCAAAATTATCTATGCATACCTTTGAGAATGAGGCTTGTGCAGCAGTGCCCTAACTCCTCATCTCCTTCGCACAGGGCCGTGATATTGTATTCTAGACTCTCTGAGCTGTGTCTTCTGGTGCAGAGAACCGTATTGTTCAATAACATGCTCGGGGCCAGCACTGTGGCACAGCGGGCTAAAGCCCCAGTCTGCAGCACTGGCATCCCATATGGGTGCCAGTTCAGGTCCTGGCTGTTCCACTTCCAATCCAGCTCTCTGCTATGGCCTGGGAAAGCAGTAGAGGATGGACCAAGTGCTTGGGCCCCTGCACCCACATAGGAGACCTGGAAGGAACTCCTGGCTCCTGACTTCAGATCATCCTAGCTCCGACCCTTGTGGTCATTTGGGGAGTGAACCAGCAGAATGGAAGACCTCTCTCTCTCTCTCTCTGGCTCTACCTTTCTCTGTAACTCTTTCAAATAAATAAAATAAATCTTTTAAAAAATAATTGAAAAAATAACCCACTCATGTTGAATTCCTTGATGCATCCATTTCACAATCTTCATTGATTCCCTGATAGACTATCTGAGCTTTTAGTGCCCCCACCCTCCTCCCTACCTCCTCCATAGAATTACCTCATTCTTCCTAGTTAAGCCATCAGAATTCATTGAGGTCATTGTGAACACCTAAATACTGCTTGCTGCTGAGTTTTAAGATTTGTTTTACTTATTTGAAACTCAGAGTTGTTACAGAGAGAGAGAGAGAGAGAGAGAGAGAGACAGAAATAAGTCTTCCATCCACTGTTCACTCCCCAAATGGCCACAATGACTGGAGCTGAGCTGATCCAAAGCCAGGAGCCAGGAGCAGGGGCCCAAGCATTTGGGTCATCTTCCACTGCTTTCCCAGGCACATATGCAGGGAGCTGGATTAGAAGTGGAGCAGCCAGGACTCAAACCATCACGCATATGGAATGCTGGCACTATAGGCGGAGGCTTAGCCCACTACGCCCTGCTGCCTTATTTTTTCAAGCAGCCCGTAAGTCCAACATACGAGTTAATACCTATCCGGGAGGGTGAGTGTTTGGCATCCCATATCCAAGTGCCTGATTAGAGTGACGTCATTGCTTCTGATCCAGCTCCCTGCTAAGGCACAACCTGGGAGGCAGCAGATGATGGTTCAAGCACTTGGGTCCCTGCCACCCACGTGGGAGATCAGGATGGAGTTCCTGGCCCTGGATTTCAGCCTGGCCCAGCCCCGGCTCTTACGGTCATTTGGAGTGATCAACATATGGAAGATCCTTTTCTCTCTCTCTCTCTTGCTCTCTCCCTGTCTTTCAAATAAAATAAAAACTTGTATTTGAATATCTATTTTTTTCAGGCCGGTTGCCACAGTGCCTTGCTACCTACTCAAGGCATGCTTCAGGTGTTCCCTCGGTCATCACCCTGGCTGTCCCCCTCCCCACCTCCTTTTGTGGAGTCCACAGCCTCCTCACTCTGAGTCCAAGCTCTCCTTTGGCTAGAGCTCACCCTCCAGTAGCTTCTTTTGAAAAGTGCATGGTTCACTGCTAAGGGCAACCTCAGGTGGGGGCTCCTCCCTGGAACTAAGCCCAGCAGTGGCCCTGGGCAGTGGCTCTCAGAGTGTTGTGGCAGAGGGGACAGCATCAGCATCCCCTGGGAACTTGACTGGACACGCACATTCACCATCTGACTCCCCGGGGCCTGTTATAGTCTCAAGTGTGAGGTCCTGGGTGATCTGCCCTTGACTGCTTGGCTGCCCAGGCAAGCATCAGGAGGAGTCCATGTGGGATGAGCCCGCAGGACTGTCCTGACCAGAGGCACCCAAACCCAGCCCAGGGCCTTGCCACAGAACCATGTCCTGAGAGGCTTGGCCCAGTCTGTTCAGGCACTGGAGGTCAAGGTTCTGCCTCTGGCTCTCCCAGCATGAGCAGGTGCCTCAGAGGGCTGTCTTTGGTTCTCAGAATGAGACTAAGCCCTTGGCGTCATGAAAAGGCCCTGTGTGAGCTGGCCCCTGGCAGCCTCCCCAGCTTCCACTCATCCAGCCCCCTCTCCGGCCATGCTGTCCTCCTGGTAGCTCCCAGAGCACCCTAAATTTTGTCTACCCACAGAATCTAACCCAGAGGGCAGGGGCAGTAGCCATTGGCTGACCGTAACTCACAAGTGCCCAGCAGCCCCTGACACCCTAGCAAGCACTGGAGAAAAGTGGATGAAGCCAGTGAGGGTTCCTGGTGAGTGAGTCACTCAACACCTCTGAGATGCAATTTTGGGGAGAGAGAAGTGGGGATGGTGAAATCACCTTGCTAGGCTGCTTTGACGTGGATCCGTCCCCCCTGAGCTAGTGTGTGGCCTGCAGGGGGAGCTAGAGAGCCACAGCAGGTGCAGCAGGCAGCTGCCCACTGCGCTCACCTGCGGTACAGGCCAAAGCTGAGCTTCCCTCTTGGTCTCTGCACTTGTCTGGTTGCCCGTTGGCCTCCACACTTGTCCATGAACTCATGGGCAGGGTCCGTCCCTTCATTTCTTCATCTCCATTCCTGAGTCGATGAGTGGGCATGGAAGGAACCCTGGGACAAGGGCCCCTGAGCAGGGGGCTGAGCAAGTGCCTCTGGGGGCCTCTGGGGGAAGCACCTCGTCTTCCACCCAGCAAAGCTTCCCCCGAGCGCTTCCTGAATTCCAGATGGGATTGCCTGATGCCAGCAAAGGCACAGCTCTGGTGCTTCTGCCCGTGTGTCCAGCAGCAGAAGAAACGGCTCTGCTCTGTGGCGAGGCAGCCTGGAGCCCTCGCCACATCCTGTGGGGACACCTGCCAGCTCCACTTGCCCCTGAGGCCCCGACCTGGCTTCTGTTGGTACCCCAGGCCCTGGGTCAGGGGATAAGGACCAAGAACTCCAGCCGTCTCCCTGCAGCCTGGGAAGGGACCATGGCTGCTGAGGTCAGAGAGGGCTTGGCAGACCCTGCTCCGAGGAGAGCATTGGAAAAATCCAGATGGAAAATCTGGACCCTGCCAATTAACACAAGCAGCAGGAAAATCCCTAAATTGGTTCTGGAACAACAGATCTCTGTTCCCAGGGAAGGCAGGGAAAAAAAAAAAAAAAAGAAGGCTCCTAGGAGGAGGAAAATTGAAGCATGCCCAAAAGTTCATCAATACTTTTCTGTCTTTCCTCTCCAGGTTCCCGGCCAAAGTTGTTAGAACAAGCCCGCCTCCCGGTTTAAGGCGAGGTAATTTGATCCGGCCGCTAATCATCATACATATTCATGGTTTTGCCTTAACATTAGGATAACATCTGTTTCCAAACATCTGCAATCTGTTTTCAATGCCCCAGTAAAATGTAAATTAGCTATAACTAATACAATAAAGCACTAATGGGGGTAATGATAATGAAAGACGCCCATTAGGGCAGGAGTCCAGCTCCAGCTCCAAAGCCTGGCTTTCTGGAACTTTCCAGAACTTTCCACCACTTCAATGAAAGGGGCTTTGAGATGTTTCCACTGGCCTCTTGGTTTGCAAGCCTTTCACAGGCCAGGGCCTCAGCTGTGCCTCCTCCTCCTCCAAAGGACGTGCACCAATCTTTCTAGAAGTCAAGCTGCCTGGGCTGGTCCCGGGCATGGAGACTTCCACTTCTTGTAGAGCAAGGATACTGAGGGAGGGAGACACAAACTGAGGCATTTGAAAATGCACTTGGTGTGTGTGGGGGGGCAGCGTTGTGGCGTAGCAGGTAAAGCCATCGCCTGCACTACTGGCATCCCACGTGGGCACCAGTTCGAGTCCCGGCTGCTCCACTTCCGATCCAGCTCTCTGCTATGCCCTGGGAAGGCAGATAGCCCAAGTCCTTGGGCCCCTGCACCCCCGCATGGGAGACCTGAAGGAAGCTCCTGGCTCCTGGCTTCAGATCAGCACAGCTCTGGCTGTTGCAGCCAATTGGGGAGTGAACCAACGGAAGGAAGACCTTTCTCTTTCTCTTTGACTCTCCACCTCTCTGTGTGTGACTCTGACTTTCAAATAAATAAATAAATCTTAAAAAAAATAAAGAAAATGCACTTGGGGGCTGGCATCATGGTGCAGCAGTTTAACATGCTGCTTTGAGTCTTGGTGGCTCCGTTTCTGATCCAGCTGACCTGCTGATGTCCCTGGGAAGACAGCGGAAGACAGCTCCTGTTTGGGAGACCCAGATGGAGTTCCAGGCTCCTGGTTTCAGGCTGACCCAACCCCGACCCTTGCTGCCATTTGGGGAGAGAACCAGCAAATGGAAGACCTTTCTCTTTCCCTCTCTCTCTGTAACTCTGCATTCCAAGTAAATTAAAAAATAAATAAATAAATCTTAAAAAAAATGGAAAGAAAATGGTCTGGGGATATGAACAGAACATGCAGAAATACTAACAGGGAATTAGGTAAAAAGAGTTCCACTGTCACAGTCACAATTATAAGATAATTAAAGCAGCTATGAACATCAAACAATATTATAATTTTACATTGTTAGGTGGCATAGCTTAGTTGCAAAAACAATTTGTGTAAGATGATACTACCTGATTTACTGGAAAGTATGTGAGCAGGTGGTAGATGCCCACCAAGTTGCTAAGTTTCCTAAGTTTGCTAAGACACAGGATTCTAAGGCCGAGGCTTGGCTTCATTATTTGAATTTGTTACAAGGAGGAGACATTGTTTCATATTTTTTTAAGCACACTTCCTTACTAATTCCAAGAAGAGGACTCGTCCCTTTATAGTGAGCCAGCCTGCTGGGAACCATCTTAACCAAGTTAGCAAAATGAATATCACCATCAGTGGGACCAGCGGATATACACAGGCGGGGACTTCAAAACTCCCATGGAAAACTTGAATTAAAAGAAGTTTATTTTGGTGCAAAAATTCTCAAATCCATGCATAGTTTTTTTTAACGCATTTTCAATGAGCCTCTTGAAGACCCTGTGTATGCATGGATTTCAAGATTATTGCTGCAACAAAATAAACTCTTTAATTCCATTTTCTGTGCACTTTAAAGTACTCTCCTGGGGCTGGCACTGTGGTGTTTTGGGCAGTGCCAGCATCTCATATGGAGGTTGGTTTGAACCCTGGCTCCTCCACTTCCAATCCATCTCCCTGCTAATGTCCCTGCTAATGCTTGGGCCTCTGCACCCGTGTGGGAGACCTGGAAGAAGCTCCTGGCTCCTGGCTTCAGCTCAGTCCAGCTCAGGCCACTGTGGCCATTTGGGGAGTGAACCAGCAGAACCAGTAGACGGAAGATTCTCTCTCTCTCTCTCTCTTTCTCTCTCTCGTGCCTCCTGATACAGTGAGCTGAGGAGGACACACATCCCGTCTATGGTCTTCCCAGAAAAGGGGTGACCTGGGGGGAGTCACAGGGAAGCATCCGGCAGCCCAGAGCAAGGGGCATTCTGCAAAGCACCTGTGCTTCTCAAAGGTGATAGCGTCACGAAATGCAGAGGCAGGCTGCTCAGCTTACAGTGGACCAAGGAGGAGCTGCGGTGCTGCGGGTTAAAGCCCCAGCCTGCAGCGCCAGTATCCCATATGGACACTGGTTTGAGTCCCAGCTGCTCCACTTCTGATCCAGCTCTCTGCTATGGCCTAAGAAAGCAGTAGAAGATGGTCCAAGTTCTAGGGTCCCTGCACCCACGTGGGAGACTGGAATAAACTCCTGGCTCCTGGCTTTGGATCAGTGCAGCTCTGGCCATTGCAGCCATCTGGGAAGTGAACCAGCGGATGGAAGACCTCTCTCTCTCTCCCTCTCTCTGGCTCTGACTCTGCCCGGAACTCTATCTTTCAAATAAATAAAATAAATCTTTCTTAAAAAATGATAAATAAATAAATAAAGTGGACCAAAGAGATGGGGACACTGACCTGTTGCCATGTGCAGCTGATTAAGCTGCTGCTTGGGACACCCATATTGCACATCAGCGGGTTCGAGTCCTGGCTGCTCCACTTCCCATCCAGCACCCTGCTAAAGGGCCTAGGAGGCAGCAGAAGATGGCCCAAGTACTTGTACCCCTGCCGTCCACCTGGGAGACCCAGATGAAGTTCATGGTTCACGGCTTTGGCCTGGCCTCTGTGTGGCTGTTGCAGCCATTTGAGGAGTGAATCAGCAGATGAATCAATCTCTCTCTCTCTCTCTCTCTCTCTCTCTCTCTCTCTCTCTCTCCCACCTGTCTCTTACTCTGCCTTTGAAATAAATGAGTACATAAATCTTTTTTAGGAGATAGGATATGTAATCTTGGGTTTTGTTTGGTTTGAAGACCATTGTAGAAAGCTGAATGGAGTCTCCAGACCTTACTACATAATACTGTATTATGTAATTGTGTTGTTTCCCAACATTAGACAGTGTTGCACCAGTGTTAATTTACTGACTTTGCTAATTGTGCTATGATGATGTGAGAGAATACATTTCATTGTAGTGGGAGAGAGCGAGAGGTAAGCCCTGACACTTTGGGAATTTGGATGACGGGTATATGGACATTTTTTATTATTCTTGCAACTTCTCCATGAACCTGAAATTATGTCAAAATAAAACAATAGGGGCTGGTGCTGTGGTGTAGTAGGTAAAGCTACTGCCTGCAGGGTTGGCATCCCATATGGGTGCCAGCTCAAGTTCTGGCTGCTCTACTTCTGATCCAGCTCTCTGCTGTGGCCTAGGAAAGCAGCGGAAGATGGCCCAAGTCCTTGGGCTGCTGCACTCCAAGCGTGAGACCCAGAAGAAGCTCTTGGCTCCTGGCTTTGATCAGCCCAGCTCAGGCCATTGTGGCCATTTGGGGAGTGAACAAGTGGATAGAAGACCTCCCCCCACCCCCGGCTCTGCCTCATTGAAAGTGTGCCTTTCAAATGGTAAATAAATCTTTTTTTTTTTTTTTTTTTTTTTTTACTTTTTGACAGGCAGAGTGGACAGTGAGAGAGAGAGACAGAGAGAAAGGTCTTCCTTTGCCGTTGGTTCACCCTCCAATGGCCGCCGCGTAATGGTAAATAAATCTTTTTAAAAAATAGAACATAAAAAATTTAAAAATCACATCAGAAGTGTCCTCCTGCAGGAAGCCCTCCTGGATTCCCTCAGGATCCCTGCAGCTGCCTCTTGTGCTGTCAATTCCCAGTTCACTTTTTCTGTTTCCCTCTGCAGACTGTGAGCTCCTTTGGAGGAGAAACTGGAATCTTCTCCATCTCAGTACCTACTGTGCCTAGCACAGGGCCATCCCATGCTAAGCATGTTTGTTGATCAAATCATTGTGACCCATCAAGTTTATTCTCCTGGAACATGGTGAACTTGACAGGCCACTGCAGAGGGCCTGTGCTGTATGCCAGAGGTATGGGCATGGGTGTCCCGCCCCTCACCACAGTCACCCACACTGGGATTGGGATGCAGCCTGGTGGGAGAGCTATGCCCCTCCCCAAGGGGTGCATTCTTCCCGGATGTCTCATGAGGGCCACAGGACCCTTCCTGCAAAGGCTGTCACAGATGTAAAAGCAAGCTTGATTGACAGGGGGATGGTGCCCAAAGCCAGCTTCCAGGATGGAGTCCCTGCAGGGCAGCTTCCTATGGAGAGAGGGACATGGGCTAGCCCCAGGCCTGGCTCGCAGGTGAGTGTGCTGGGTATGGGCACCGGTCTGTGGCTGATTCTGGAACCTCCTCCACCCTCCCACACCTGCTGCCACAGGCCCTAGGGACCTCCTGGAGAGGAGGATGGGGCTTCCGTAGAGCTGGGAGCGGCCTGGGCCCCAAGGGTGAAGCCAGATCAGCTGCTCTGGCCCATGGGAGTCTACATAAACAAGAGTAAGGCTCCCAGGGCCGGTGCTGTAGCGTAGCGGGTTAAGCATCCACCTGCAGTGCTGTCATCCCATGTGGGTGCCGGTTCGAGACCCAGCTGCTCCACTTCAGATCCAGCTCCCTGCTAATGCACCTGGGCCCCTGCCACCAATGTGGGAGACCCGGATGGAGCTCCAGGTTCCTAGCTTTGGCCTGGCCCAGCCCTGGCCTTTGTGGACACTTAGGGACCCTGGATTTCAAATAAATCTATAAATCTAAAACAAAAACCAGACCAAGTCTCCCCTCACTCCAGAACGGGGCCCGTCACACTGTGTCACTGGGACCAAGCCTGGGTGAGGTTGGGTTGCTGGATGTGGGTATGCTCTCAGTAGTGCTAGGGGTGAAACAGCCGGGGAAGGCGGGGGGTGGGGGTGGGGGTAGATTATTACCTCGTCTCTTTGTCTCACATGGAAGAATTTCCAAGCAGACAAGGCAAAGAAAAAAACAAGATCTATTTAAAAGTGAGATTTATTTAAGTCAGAGACCTCCTGGCCACTCTGCTGCAAGAGAGGCAAAACCCAAAGGGGCAGGCCAGCACCGTGGCTCAATAGGCTAATCCTCCGCCTACGGTGCCGGCACACCGGGTTCTAGTCCTGGTCAGGGCACCGGATTCTGTCCCGGTTGCCCCTCTTCCAGGCCAGCTCTCTGCTGTGGCCCGGGAAGGCAGTGGAGGATGGCCCAAGTGCTTGGGCCCTGCGCCCGCATGGGAGACCAGGAGAAGCACCTGGCTCCTGGCGAAGCACCTGGCTCCTGGCTTTGGATCAGCACAGTGCACCGGCCGCAGCAGCCATTGGGGGGGTGAACCAACGGAAAAGGAAGACCTTTCTCTCTGTCTCTCTCTCTCACTATCCACTCTGCCTGTCAAAAAAAAAAAAAAAAAAAAAGGAGGGGGGCTGGTGGCACTTGGGTTTTTAAGCACACTTTTGGGAAAAAAAAAAACTTGACAATTAGGTTGACATTCAGTTACAAGGCAAGGACAAACCCCACCAAAAGACCTCATCAGTAATCTTACTTGCCCAGGGCGGGGGTAGGTATCTTGTTTTTACAGTAAACTGTGAGCTCTGAAAGATGGAATCGCCACTCCCTTGCTGTTCTCATGGTAGAACTGGAAATTCCTAAGACACGGGGCTGGCACTTTGGACCTTGCTACAGGTAACTTTTGGAGAAAGCCAGCAATATTCTGCACCCTAAATTTCCCCCGGGACCACTCTGCCTATTAACCCGTCTGACTCCTCACACCCTGAATAGCAGCTGTACAAGTCAGAATCCTCCTTTATGCACGCGACCCATCAGGAGCCAGGCAGCACTGGGACTCCACCCCCCTCGGCAAATAAAATTACGGCTCCGCCCCTCGGTTCAGCCCCCAGGGTTTCCCAGAGCTCCCCAGGGCTGCGTTCCCCGGCCCATGCGTCCCCTCACCCCTAGACCCACAATCCCCCATGTGCTCAGCTGCGACAGCCACATTTCCAGCTGCATTGGGTACCATGACCCCCAGGGTCTAGGGGCAGAAGGACCCCAGGTGTCTCCAGAAGTGCTGATCGGGAGGAGGTGCACGAATGAATGTGGGCCTGAGCTCCCCAGGATGTGCGTGGCCGGGTGGCCTTGCTCCTCACTGCCAGGGCCGCCCTGGATGCCGGTCATCCCTATGCATGTGCAGTGCTGTCACCAATGCACTGTGCCCTCCCCAAGCCCCTGGGCTGAAGCCCCGGTCCCTACAGGGACAGAGTGTGGAGTCAGTGCCAGACTGGAGGCCTTCAAGGTTAACTGTGAGAGGATGGAGTCCTTTTCAGGACAGGAAGAGGCACCAGGGCTCCACCTCACTCCTCTCCCTCTCTCTCTTCCAGCCCCGAGCCAGAGGAATGGCCCTGTGAAGTTGCAGCAAGAAGGCAGCCATGTGCAAGCCAGCAGGAGAGACCTCACCAGAAACCAGCACTGGGGCCCTGATCCTGGACCTCCAGCCTCCACGGAGCTGTGAGAAAGCAAACACCTGTTTAAACCGCGCAGTCTGCAGTGTGAAAGCCACGGCTGACAGAGATTTGCCACAAGCAGGTGGTAGTAAAGAATAACTGGCCCAGTCTGCAGGGGAGCTAGAATAGAGATTGTGTCCTAGGTGGCCTAGAACAGCAGCGGGTTCTTCCCGCTCCCCTACGGCTCCACAGCACCCTAATAGGAAGCCAGGGTTCCCCATGTCCACCTGAATCTCTCATCTAAGTTATACATGCCTTTGATGAGAATGGCTTAGATGTGAACCAGTGGTGCAGTGCACAACCAGAACATCCGTGCGTGGTGGACTGCTCCATCCCTGCCAACAGCAGGGGTTGGGGATGCAGCGAGTATGTTGAGGCTAGAGCAGAGAGCAGCCACGGCCATGGCAAGGCTGCACAACTTGCAAGGCTCGCTCAACCCAAGGGGAGCAGGCTTGGTTATTCCCCCACCTAGTGACAGCCAGGGGAACAGGAGGGAGGAGGAGAGCCCAGAAGAGGAGGGAGGATTGCAGGAAGTGAGCAAGTGGAAAGAAAAGGGAGAGAAGCCAGAAAGGGGGCGTTCTGATGGACAGCCTGCTCCAGGCTCCAGGCTCCAGGCTCCAGGCTCCAGGCTCCAGGCTCCAGGAGTTCACAGTTAGGAGAGTGGGCGGTGGTACAGGCCCCAGTGCTTGTCCAGCCCCACAGTTCCTAGCTCAGCCACCCAGACACAACTTCCTCTGGGTCCACCAAGCTTTTGCTTGCAGGAAAAGCACAAGAAAGCACTCAGAACCTGTCCAGAAGGGTGTGCCCCTGCCAGGCCAGGCCAGGGCAGGGCAGGCCAGCAGTTGGCCCTCCTCGGCCAGGAAGCCCTGTCCCCAGGCATGGCCACCCAGTCATCGTCTGCCCTTCACCTCCCCTGCAGGTGGCTAGAGATGCTACTCATGAGACAGGAACCAAACCTCTTGCCCTTGCAAACATTTACAAGCGGCCATGCGTGTCCCACGAGCCATGAGGATCAACCCCACAATAGTGCCTGGGAAGAAAACAGGGGTACCTGTTGCGTTGTTCGGCACCAGGGCTGGAGTTTTCAAGGTCAGGAGAGAAATGCTCTCTGCTGGAAAGAGAGGCTCTGGCACCTCCTGGCTGCCCACGCTCCAGTGAGCTTCCTCCCTGCTTTCCTAGCCCTATGTGTGAGCTCAGGGCTCCTCTGGCTGTTTCTGTCGTGGGAGGATCCAAGGACCAGACAGGGCGGGGCAGGAGCGAGGAGCCTGACCCGATGTGTCCAGCTCCTCTTCTAGACCCCCATGCACTTCGGGCATTGCACAGCGACTCCTGATTGAGGGGACCGCGGTACAGCCCGACTGCAAGATCCCTGCCGCATACGGGTTCTGTTACACTTTAGAGAGGAGCCCTGGGGGTCGCAGAGAATCAGCATGCCTGGGCTCCAGACCCATCTCGCAAAGAGCAGCTTCTGTTACACAGAGGCCAATCTCGGGGCCTGGGCTTCTTCTCTGAGCAGCAGGGATTTAAACGCAGACAACAGTGGCTCAGCCCACCGGACTGCACTGTGCAGAGGTGCGCAGGAGACCACGGCCCCCTGTATCAGCATGGCTGCCTGCACCTGCTGGGCCAGTGCAGGGTGCAGCTTGGGGTTGGTTGGTTGCTGGCGCTCTGGATTCGCAGGTGTGGGATCTGGGACTCATTCTTGAGACCAAGGACTTCCTACATGGTGCTGCCCACTGCCCAGGGCTGCTGGGGTACCAGGCAGCGCCTGGGCTACTGCATCCACGTCCCCGACTCAGGCGTCCCTCCTTTTACTGAGCCCCCCTCCCCCCACCATGGACAGGAAGTACAGGGCAGGCAGAGCCATGGACTCGCGATGGCACAGCTGGGGCCTGAGCACTGACGCTGTGCCCCTCTCGACTTTAACCTGGGCAGGGCTCCGGGTCCCTGGGTGCAGGACCCCTGGGACCCAGCTTCTGCATTGGGAAGTGGTTTCTGACTGTGGATGGCCTTCCTCGGGCTCCCAGGGGTGCAGCATGACTCACGTGTGCAGAAAGGGCTGAGCGAGCAGGAGCTGGGGACGACTCTCCTCCCATCAACCCCTCCATGGCCACACGGGGCAGGGCTTCTGCTCGGCCCACACCTCACCCTCCCACAGGGAGGTCCCCCGGCACAGGGGACCCTGGGGGTGGAGGGTCTTAGCCAGCCACAGTTCTCTAGAGGCAGCTGGAGTGAGGGGCTGGGTCTGTGGGGAACGGAAGAGCTGGACCAACAGGGGATGGAGTCCTGATTTCAGCCATGGCGGCTGAGTGACCGGGGCAGGTTCCTGGACACCTTGGGCCATGCTTTCCTCACGGTTCACACAGCTTGAGGTCTGCCAGGTGCCTAGCACAGTCCCTGGCAGCTTCTGAAAATTCAAGGGCTCTGATCTGCTCCTCGTCTCACTGCCTGGGCTGGTCAAGCTTCCCCAGAGCAGTCAATTAAGGCCAGGACAGCGAGCCTCATGCCTCAGATTAGTGATTAGTAAATGAAAATATGTTTTCATTTACATTTTAACTCATTGAGATCATTCTTAAAGCTCAGTCACTGGGGCCAGTGCTGTGGTGTAGTGAGTTAAGCCGCCGCCTGCGACACCAGCATCCCATATGGGCGCCGGTTTGAGACCCGGCTGCTCCACTTCCCTCTTGGGAGTGCAGTCACTGCTTGCAGCTCTGGTATGGGCAGGGACACCTGCGTCCTGGCTGCTGCCGGTTTGCTGGGCCAGCCTCCACCCAACCTCTTCTATTACTCTCTCCAAGCCACTGCTCTGCCCTTTTCTGACACCAGGAATGCCACCGTTCTCCTGTCCCCGGAACCCAGGACACCACTCTGGGCTCTCCCCAGGCCTGACTGCCCACACGCATGTCTCCAATGGTCACTTCTTGCTGGGCCTTGCCATCCGCTGGAGCTCTGCCTGGGACTGACCACCATTGCCAGCTCTCCTTCCAGACGTGCGGTAGTGTTCCATGTCTCTGGCCCCTTGCAGTTCCGTGCACTCTGAGACTTGCTTTGGCCAAGGAGAAGTGAGAGGTAGTGAGTGGCGAGTCTTGGCAGAAGTCTCAGGAGCCGGGGCTGGTGCTGTGGCATAATGGGTAAAGCTGCGGATCCTGGTTTGTCCTGGCTGCTCTACTTCCCATCCAGCTCCCTGTTGGTGTACCTGGGAAAACAGTAGATAATAGCCCAACTCCTTGGGCCCCTGCACCCACATGGGAGCCCCAGATGAAGCTCCTGGCTCCTGGCTCCTACCTGGCCCAGCCCTGGTCATTTTGCCATTTGGGGAGTGAATCAGTGAATGGAAGATCACTCTCTCTCTCTGCCTCTGCCTCTCCCTCTCTGTAACTAACTTTCAATTAAAAATAAATAAATCTTAAAAAAAGAAAGAAAGAAGTCTCAGGAGCCAGAGCACAGTTCCTTCTGCCATGGTCTGAGGCTTTGGAACGTGCCAGCTCTGCCACTGTGGGTCATGGTGGGAGGAGCCAGGGTAGAACCCCCAGCCCACTCACAAGGGCTGTGAGTGACAGTGAGAAATTGGCCTTATTTGTTAAGCTGCTTGGCTCTGGGGCTCTTTGTTTCCGTGGCCACGCTGCTACAGACAGTTTCCCCTGTCCTTGACCTTCAAACATGCCCCATTGCTTGGCCAAGGGTGCCTGGGGCCCTCTCAGTTAGGGCAGGTGCTTTGTTCCTTCCCTGGTCTGCTGTCCCCTCCTAAAAGACTAGGGTTTTTTTTTTCTCTTTATATAATTTTTGGTAAAGATTTATTTACTTGTTAGAGAGTCAGAGTTACAGAGAGAGAGATTGATCTTCCATCCGCTGGTTCACTCCCCAGATGGCCAGAGCCAGATCAGGCCAAAACCAGGAGCCAGGAGCTTCTTCTGGGTCTCCTCCATAGGTAGCAGGAGCCCAAGAACTTGAGCCATTTTCCTCCACTTTTCCAGGCACATGAGCAGGGAGCTGGATCAGAAGTGGAGCAGCCAGGGCATGAACCAGCGCCCATATGGGATGCCGGTGCTGAAGGCAGCGGCTTTACCTACTACACCACTGCCCCAAGGCTAAGCTTTTTGACACTATTGACACTCCATTTCTCTACTGTCCTGCTCTGAGGCAATGAATGCAAGCTGACCGGGCCTCTGTCGTGGGAGCGGAAGGCCAGGAGTAGCAGTGGATGAATGGGGTGTGGTTGGCTGGATAATAGCCCCCCAAATTGTCCATGTCCTCACTCCCAGGACCTTGGAGTCTGTCACATTATGTAACAGCAGGGCCCCTTTGGATGGGACTAAAGTAGAGAAGTTGAGATGGGAAGGTTATTGCGGAAGATTTGGGTGGGCCCAATGCAACGACAGGGTTGTTCCCTAGCGGGAAGCTGGAGAAGCAGAGTCAGAGATGTTACAACGGGAAGAGAGGTCGTGGTGATGGACTTGAAGATGTAAGAAGGGGCCACAAGCCAGGGAATGCAGGCAGCCACTGAATCTGGAAGTCAAGGACACATAGCCTACAGAAAGAATGCGTCCTATGGATACCGTTACTTCAGCCAAGTGATTTTAAAGATTTATTTTTTTACTTAAAAGGCAGAGTGCCAGAGTGCCAGAGGGAGAGACAGAGAGAGAGAGAGAGAGAGAGAGAAGTTATCTTCCATCCATTGGTTCACTCCCCACATGTCTGCAACAGCCAGGGCTGGGTCAGCTGAATCCAGGAGCCTGGGACCCCATCCAGGTCCCCCATGTGAGTAGAGGGACCCAAGCACTTGGGCCGTCTTCCTCCACTTTTCCAGGTGCATTAGCAGGAAACTGGATCAGAAGCAGAGCAGCTGGGACCGAGCTCTGTTATGGGATGCAGGCATCTGAAGCCGTGGTTTAACTCACAGCACTGCAATGTCTGCCCCCGTGGGGCACTTTCAACCTACAGAATTGGAAGAGAATACATTTGTGGTGGTTAAGTGCAAGGTCATTGGTCACGTAGCAATAGGAAACCAATACTCTTGGTTACTAAGTGCTGGGTCAGGGGGGGTCACCAGGGTTGCCTACAGGGCATCATTTGACCACTGTAGGCTGTCATCACTGGCTTCACACCAACCTGGCTGGCTGTGTGACAGCTTCCTCGTGGTGGGTGAGCCTTTATCCCAGCTCCCTCCTTTCACCCCAACACCCTGTGGGCTCCAGTAGGAGAGGCCCCTTTGCGGTCCCAGCCTCAGGAACACGGCTCCCTCACTTCTGCTGTGTTCTACACATGCGCCTATCCAAGCACTACACAGAGCTGGAAAGTCAGAGCTGGCTTTTATATATTTATATATATATATATATATATATATATATATATATATATATATGAGTGTGGTAGCCACTACTCCCTGTGACTGTACACTCTTACTTTAAACTTAAAAAAAAAAACAGAAAAAAAAACAGTGTGATTTGGTCACCCAAGCTATGTTTGTTTGTTTGTTTTTTAAGATTTATTTTATTTATTTGAAAGACAAGGTTACAGAGAAAGGTAGAGCCAGAGAGAGAAAGAGGGGTCTTCCATTCTGTTGGTTCCCTCCCCAAATTACCATAACAGCCAGAGCTGGGCTGATCCGAAGCCAGGAGCCAGGAGCTTCTTCTGGGTCTCCCACGCGGATGCAGGGGCCCAAGCACTTGGGCCACCTTCTACTGCTTTCCCAGGCCATGGCAGAGAGCCGGGACTTGAACTGGCACCCATATGGGATGCCGGCGCTGCAGGCTGGGGCTTTAACCCACTGTGCCACAGTGCCGGCCCCACAAGCTGTGTTTTAAGTGCCCGACCCCTCATGGCACTAATAACTGCTGTTGCCCATGGCCCAGATGTGGACACTTCATCACTGTCCACGCTCCTGTTTGCACAGCTCTGCTCTGACAACCTTCCTTTCTTTGAAAGGCCACAAGGTCCCGCCCAGCTTAGAGAAAGGGCTGCGAGGAAGCTGCACCCCTTGCGTCCTCTCTCCCTGGAGACCTTGTATTTTCTGCCTTTTCTCTGTCTAAGGGATGCCCATTTCTGCCCACAGCATCAGGGATTCCCATCAGCAGCCATGGGCCTCGGTGTCTCTTACTCCTTCTCTGCAGTGCCTTCCAGGTGCAGAGATTTGAACGCTAAACTGCCTTTCTGTTTGCGTTGGATACGAAGTTGGATCGCCACATAGGAGCAGGTGCTTGAGTTGAGGAGCCTAGAAGGAGGGGTGTGGCCGGCTTCCTGAAGCTCTGGGCTGTTCTCCTCTGGCAAACAAAAAAACAGCAGAGTCGGAGGGGTGGTTGTACTGGTGGCTGGATTGCTCATGCCCCTGCCCACCTCATCAGCTCCAGGGGACACGAGATAGCTATCTCCATCCACCTCCTGGTGTTCAGGGAGTGTGGACAATGGCAGCTTCCTGGGTCCCTGGGTCATGGTGATGACAGTGGGTTCTAGGATCTCAGTGTTCCGGCCGTCATTCCTGAAGACCCTGCCTAGAACTTACCCCTTCAAATGATCTTGTTCCTGCTTGAAGCACCCAGTGTGGTTTCCGTTCTGTACTAAACCCAGATGAACAGGGAGCCAAACAGCGGCAAGAGGCATCTCTAAACATCATGACAACTGTGCATCTCTGAGATAGAAATCACCCTATGGCCTGAACACCTCGTTCTGGAACTTTCCTGGCCTCAATCACCATTGTTTAGCAGAGCTGGACTGAGTCACATCTGCCCTCACTTTACATCATGGTCTTTTTTTTTTTTTTAATATTATTTCTATTTTTGTTTTTATTGATTTGAAAGGCAGAGTTATAGAGGGAGAGAGGGAGAGCCAGAAAGAGGTTTTCCATCTGCTGGTTCACTCCCCAAATGACCACAGTGGCTGGGTCAGAACCAAAGCCAGGAGCCAGGAGCTTCCTCCAGGTCTCCCATGTGGGTGCAGGGGCCCAAGCACCTAGGCCATCCTCTGCTGCCTTCCCAGGCACAGTAGCAGGGAGCTGGATGGGACATGGAGCAGCCAGGACTCAAATCGACACCCATATGGAATGGTGGCATCACAAGTGGTGGTCTAACTCACTACACCACAATGCCAGTCCCCATATCATGGTCTTTACAGCCCTGTTGTACAAAACAAAGGGTCCAAGGACCCCAGATAATTTCAAACACTATGCTGCTTAAAACAACAAGTTGCTTTTTAATTTTTTTTTTTTTTTGACAGGCAGAGTGGACAGTGAGAGAGAGACAGAGAGAAAGGTCTTCCTTTTTGCCGTTGGTTCACCCTCCAATGGCCGCCGCGGTAGGCGCGCTGCGGCCCGCGCACCGCGCTGATCCGAAGGCAGGAGCCAGGTGCTTCCTTCTGGTCTCCCATGGGGTGCAGGGCCCAAGCACTTGGGCCATCCTCCACTGCACTCCCTGGCCACAGCAGAGAGCTGGCCTGGAAGAGGGGCAACCGGGACAGGATCGGTGCCCCGACCGGGACTAGAACCCGGTGTGCCGGCGCCACAAGGCGGAGGATTAGCCAGTGAGCCGCGGCGCCGGCCGCTTTTTAATTTTTTTTAACTAAGGCTAGATTCAGCAAAGGTGAATGACAAGGTAAAGTGTCATGTGTAAAATATGATTAAACTGTCAAAGGCACACGAAACTAGCCACATAAAACTGCAACATAAGCCACAGTTACGTGTGCTCTGAAGAAGTGGAAAAAAACCCACATCCTCCCTCTGCCCCTCCTCTTCCCCCTGCTTAAGTTGGAAAAATGACCAAAACAAAACCTCCACTACGAAGACAGAGTCTGGGTCCCACGCGTCTCCTGCCGCTTCTTGGCCCGTGTCCCGCTCAGCTGTCTGCACGATGCCATTCTCTCCTGTTGACACACGCTACGCTGCCCGTGATCTGTAGCACCTCTGTCCATGAGTCAGAAGCTCCAGCACCGCCAAGCGTGGCTGCTTCCCAAGGAACAGCAATTATCTGAGAATCGTGTCCCAGTAAGCTCCCTTTATCTCCTTGGCAATCTCCTCACGGCACAGACTTGCCAAGAGCCTTGGCCCGCCGTCTCACTCGCTCGTTTTCCAAATATTTATTGGGCACGGTTGTGGCCCGAAATGTATCCTCCTCACCTCCCCCACCCCTGAAAAGAGCTGTGTTGATGTCCCAGCCCTCAGCACCTCGCAGTGTGGTCTTATTTGGAAGCAGGACCCCTGTAGATCCAATTAGTCACGGTGAGGTCATCATCTTCAGTTGGGCCCCTAATCCCATAGAGGAAGACAGACAGCAGGGAGGAGGCCGTGTGAAGAGGAAGGCAGGGATCGGAGAGGGGCAGCTGCAAGCCAACAACCCCAAAGCCGCTGGCGGCCCCCCAAAACTCAGAAGAGGAGAGGGAGGATCTCCCTGGGCCGTTTCCAGGGGGGAGCCTGGATTTTGGACTTGCTGCTCCCAGCCTGTGGCTCAGTAGCTTTCTGCTGTCTCAAGCCATGCTGTTCATGGCACTATGTTAGGACAGGCCTAGGAGCTAACACGGCTGCCGTATGCTAGAGCTGGGGTTGCCGGAGAGAGGGGAACAACCTGAGATCCATTGCCAAGACAGGAGCTCACAGCCTCATGTCTCCACCTCCCGAGGAAGATGGGCCGTGGTTATCAGAGTGCCCCAGGGCGCCAAGACCAGTGAGCCACTGTTGCCTTGGCTGCCGGCCCTGCCCTTTAACAAGGAGCCTGCTGTCTGGAGTCACGCTTTGATTCTAATCAAGGTGATCATTTTACGTGCGGGGAAACCAAAGCGCAGGCAGCACATGTGACTTGCCGTTTACCATGGCTTAGTTCGTACCAGCGCCAGATGGACCACTGAGGGCCCCGGGATGCCCCGCTTCTGTGTCCTGATCCCTCTGAGCCCCAGCGGAAGCCAGAAGCAAAATTTCCCTCATCCCTGGAAGTGCTTGTCCTGAAGCAGTGCCTCTCGGTGACCTGCGTCTCACCTGTGCCAAGCCCACCGTGGTGATTTCTTTGGGGGGAGTGGCAGGTGTGGGGACAATTCAACTCATGATAGTGGTGAATAAACATTTAATAAAGAGGGGCCAAGCCATGGAGCAGTAAGTTAATCTTTTACCTGCGGTGCCGGCATCCCATATGGGCTCCGATTCTAGTCCCGGCTGCTCCTCTTCCAATCCAGCTCTCTGCTAATGGCCTGGGAAAGCAGTAGAAGATGGCCCAAGTGCATGGGCCCCTGCACCTGTGTGGGAGACCCGGAAGAAGCTCCTGGCTCCTGGCTTCAGATTGGCATAGCTCCGGCCGCTGCGGCCATTTGGGGAGTGAACCAACGGAAGGAAGACCTTTCTTTCTGTCTCTCCCTCTCATTGTCTGTAACTCTCTCAAATAAAATCTTTTAAAAAAATTTAATAGAAAATGAGTCATTGGGCTGGTGCTGTGGCAGAGTAGGCTAAGCCTGCCATGCAACTTTCCCAGATGGGCGCCGGTTCCAGTCCTGGCTGCTCCTCTTCTGATCCAGCTCCCTGCTAATGCACCTGGGAAAGCAATAGAAGATGGCCCAAGTCCTTGAGCCCCTGCACCCATGTGGGAGACCCGGAAGAAGCTCCTGGCTCCTGGCTTTGAATGGGCACAGCTCCAGCCATTGTGACCATTTGGGGAGTGAACCAGTGGATGGAAGACCTCTTTCTCTGTCTTTCCTTCTCTCAGTCTGTAACTCTGCCTCTCAAATAAATAGGATTGTTCTTGTTTTTGCTTTTCACAGAACACAGAATCCAGAAAGTTCAGCTCTGGCCCACGAGCTCCACCTATGTGATGCCTAAAGCGGGTACCTTCTGCTTTCTTGCTCTACCCTCTCTGCAGTGCGGCTTTTGCACTCAGGTTCTCTCTTGGTCATAAACGGCTGCCACCCTTCTGGTCTCCCTGTCTGCATTCCAGGCAGGCAGAGAGAAGGAGGAGGAGAGGTGAAGGAAGAGGCGACACACAAGAGTGGCTGTCTCAGGCAAGCACAAGATTCTCAGGAATCCACTGACCTCAGAATTGCTGTAGGGAAATCTGCAAAAGTGGACTTGTTAGCCAGGGTTCTGTTAGCAAGCAGCTCTGCCTGTTGCTGCCACCTTGGCCAGATGGGGCATGGACTGTAGGAGGAGTGAGGGAAGACCTGGGGCAGGAGACCAGCTGGAAGAAGGCTCAGCGGGAGCCTGGGGGCTCAGGAGGTTAAGGGGACTGCATTACACCTGCTCCTAGCACTCGCGGCTGCAGGGGGCTTGTGAGCCCTGCCACAGGTGAGGGAGAAACACGGGGCTGTCCTCCCTGTGCCTGAAACAGCCCCATTGGGCTGATTCAGAGCTTCCCCCACCACTGGGCTCCTCTGCAAAAAAAGACATAATAATAATAATAATAATAATAATAATAATAAAGGACAATGGGGATGTGTCTCCTGCTTAGCAGAGAGGAGACCTTGACTTTCTTTTTTTAAATTTTTTTTTATTTTAAGATTTATTTATTTATTTGAAAGTCAGAATTACACAGAGAGGGGAGAGGCAGAGAGAGAAAAGAGAGGTCTTCCATCCGCTGGTTCACTCCCCAATTGTCCGCAACGGCCAGAGCTGTGCCCATCCAAAGCTCCACTGCTGCCTCCCAGGCACATTAGCAGGGAGCTGGATCAGAAGCGGAACAGCTGGGACTCGAATCAGTGCTTGCATAAGGGATGCTGTTGTCCCAGGTAGTGGCTTAATCTGCTGTGCCATAAAGCCTGACTCAAGGGAGGGGTCTTAATGGACTCTGTGATGTGTGGGGGGATGGGGCAGGTATTGAGGGGGCTGTTTATGGTGAGTAACCCAGGTAAGAAGTGCCTTTTCCTCCCCTGGGCACCCCAGAGGTCCAAACAGCACCTTTGTTATCTGTTTTATGTTGCTATAACAAAACTCCTGAAGCTCGGTAACTTTATAAAGAAAAGAGGTCTCAAGGGCTCACAGCTGGTAAGGACATTCTTTTTTTTTTTTTTTTTCTTTAAAGATTTATTTATTTATTTGGAAGTCAGAGTTACACAGATAGAGAAGGAGAGGCAGAGAGAGAGAGGTCTTCCATTGCTGGTTCACTCCCCAGTTGGCTGCAAAGGCCGGAGCTGCACCAATCCAAAGCCAGGAGCCAGGAGTTTCTTCCAAGTCTCCCACGTGGGTGCAGGGGCCCAAGGACTTGGGCCATCTTCCACTGCTTTCCTAGACCATAGCAGAGAGCTGGATCAGAAGTGGAGCAGCTGGGACTCGAACCGGCACCCATATGGGATGCTGGCACTGCAGGCAGTGGCTTTACTTGCTTTGACACAGTGCTGGCTCTGAGGACATTCTTGATGGCAGAGTCCCAGGATAGTGTAGGACATCAGCTGGCTTATTGTGGCCATCTGGGGAATGAACCAGCAGATGGAAGATCTCTCTCTCTCTCTCTCTCTCTCTCTCTGAGTGTATGTCACTCTGCCTTTCAAATAAATAATAGATTTTTTTAAAAAATTACTACCTAAGGGAGGATTTCTGTCAAAGTACCCGAGTGAGAATACTCACATGGGCAGATTCTGCTGTCCCAGGCAGTCGGAGGGAGGGGCCGGAGCAGAAGGCCCTGGGGAGCCACAGACTGCGTGGGGAGCTGCACTGGCTCCATCATGGTTGCAGAGAAGGTGCTGATCGGGCCTGGAAGCATGCACCTGTGAAGCTGCAGGTGGGCTGGGGGACGGGGGAGGGGTTGAGCTCAGCATGGCGCATGGCGGGGGCTGTGCTGGCGGAAGGAGGGAGGATGGGGCAGGGTAGGGGGGCAGCAGCTGTGTGGTGCGGGACAGGGCAGCCTGATCACACTTGGTCTCTGAGCTGTAGGTGACATGGAGTCTTAGAGTGTGCAGGGGGCACACCAGCCATGACATGGGCTGCAAGCAGGATGACCCCTGGGTGTAAGGCTGAACCCAGGAGGGAGACGTGGGCTGGGAAAAGGGACCAATGCAATAGGGGCTCCTGACAGATAGGGGCCTGGTGGCCGAGTGTGTCCCATAGCCGAGAAAAAGAGACCCAGAACCTCAGCGGGGTATCAGAGGAGGACATCCTGGGGCTGGTCCCCATGAGGTGCCCATGGGGGCTCAGCAGCGGCTCTGACGTCCCCTTGGTGAGAAACCCTCGCTGCTGGGGCAGGGGCTGGAAGGAAACAGATGCCCACCTTCCCGGATCTGTTTTTCATTCTGGTGCCATCATAAATTTCCTGGAGCGCGCGCCCCCTCCCCGCTGCACACACACCCCCCCTCCCCTGCCGCTCTGCAGTCCGGAATATCCGTCATGATAAGACGTTACTTAAAGCAGCGGTGACAAGTCCTAATCAGTCTTGTGAAATATAGACCTCTCCCCACGCCGCGGGCAGGGCCGACATTAATACACATTTATGCAAAGCAAGAGCTGGAGCTGTCGGGGGCTAATCTTTACAAGTATGATAAATGATGTTTATTTTCAATGATGGAACGCAACACCCCAGCTGACGGTAATTGTAATAAAAAGGACAGATCAACTTCTCTAAAGTGATTGAATTACCCGGCGATTGCATTAATGTCCACACTCTACTGTGTTACCAGTTTCTTCCAGGTTCTGAGGACACTGGGCAGGGCGAGTTCCCCTTCACACCCCTGCCTGCCCTTCACCTGGGCTCCTGGCACAGAGCGGGGCTGCCTGCCAGCTGGGAGAGATGCTGTCCATCCAACTCCTCCAGCCCAGATCTTTCCTCATGCAGACGGAACCCAGGCTGGGCGAGCAGTGACATACTGGCCTGGACAGTCTGAAGTGGCCAGCAGTGGTGAATGGGAGGGAGGGAGAAAAGGAGGGAGGGAGGCGGGGCAGGGCATCCCTACCTGGGCCAGCCTGTTGGAGCAGAAGCACCCTGCTCCAGTTCTCCCCATGGTGCTGAGGGGTGGGCTGCTGTCGTTTTTTTGGTTTTTTTGTTTGTTTGTTTGTTTTCTTTTTTGCAAAGGCAAGATAGTGTAGGCTCAGAAAGGTTAAGTGGCTTGTCCAAGGTCACACAGCCCGTGTGTGTCCAAAATGAGCTGCACACCCGGAAGCAGTTCACAGGCTGCTGTCCAAGTACCCGAGGGACCCCCAGCTCCCAGCTCCTTCTCAGGCTCTGACCAGGTGCTGCCAGCCCTGTAGTGGTCCCACAGTGGGAGACTCGGGTGAGAGATGCAGGGTGCCATCTTCCAATCCAGCAGCCTGGGCACTGTGCCACAGAGAAAGTGCACAGTGCATTGGCCGGCGCCGCGGCTCAATAGGCTAATCCTCTGCCTGCGGCGCCAGCACACTGGGTTCTAGTCCCGGTTGGGGCGCCGGCTTCTGTCCCGGTTGCCCCTCTTCCAGGCCAGCTCTCTGCTGTGGCCCAGGAGTGCAGTGGAGGATGGCCCAAATGCTTGGGCCCTGCACCCCAGGAGACCAGGAGAAGCTCCTGCCTTCGGATCAGCGCGGTGCACTGGCCACAGCGCGCCAGCCGCGGTGGCCATTGGAGGGTGAACCAACGGCAAAGGAAGACCTTTCTCTCTGTCTCTCTCTCTCACTGTCCACTCTGCCTGTCAAAAAAAAAAAAAAAAAAAAAGAAAAGAAAAAGAAAAAGAAAGAAAGAAAGTGCACAGTGCAGTAGCAGGGGGCCTGCACTGGACACTGTGTCTTGGCCTGGCAAGCTCCTTGTTGGCAACTAGGGGTAAGAGCAGCCCTCCCCTCACAGTCATCAGCAACAGGAGGTCCCATGGGGTCATTGCCCACACGCAGACATGGACCTGGAGACTGCGTGGCCCTCTGGGAATGGAGGATGAACTGACACCCGACTTGTTATCCCCACAGATACCAGCAGGACCTTTAAAAAGATTTATTTAGGAGCTGGTGCTGTGGAGTAGTGAGTTAAGCTGCCACCTGCAGTGCCAGCATCCCATATGGACACCGGTTCGAGACCCAGTTGCTCCATTTCCAATTCACCTCTCTGCTATGGCCTGGGAAAGCAGTAGAAGATGACCCAAATCTTTGGGCCCCTGCACCCATGTGGGAGACCCGGAAGAAGCTCCGGGCTCCTGGCTTCGGATTGGCGAAGCTCCAGCCGTTGCAGCCCTTTAGGGAGTGAACCAGTGGATAGAAGACCTCTCTCTCTCTCTCTCTCTCTCTCTCTCTCTCTGCCTCTGCCTCTCTATAGCTCTGCCTTTCAAAGGATTTAATATTTTATTTGATAGGCAGAGATAGAGAGAATATCTTCCATCTGCTGGCTCACTCCCCAGATGGCTGAAATAGCCAGGTCTGGCCCAGACTGAAACCAGGAGCCTGGAACTCCATCTAGATTCTGCCTGTGGGTGGCAGGGACCCAAGCACCTGGGCCATCTTCTGCTACTTTCCCAGGCCATTAGCAGAGAGCTGAATTGGAAGCAGACTGCTTGGGACTTATACTGGCATTGAGAGATAGGATGCTGGTGTCCAAGTGGCAGCACAACACTGGCCCCCAGAGGGATCTTGGAACAAAGTAAACTGGCTCTGGTCACACATGTTCCTGAAGCTGAGAGCTCTGCAGTGGCTTCTGAGGGTTTCAGAATGAAGGCCAGGGGGCCGGCGGCTGTGGCATAGGCAGGTAAAGCCACCAGCTGCGATGCCGGCATCTCATGTGGGCACTGGTTTGGGTCCTGGCTACTCCACTTCCAATCTAGCTTCCTGCTAATGTGCCTGGGAAAGCAGTGGAAGATGGCCCAAGTCCCTGGACCCCTGCACCCACGTGGGAGACCTAGAAGAAGCTCCTGGCTTCTGGCTTTGGATCAGCCCAGCCCCAGCTCTTGTGGCCATTTGGGGAGTGAACTAGCGGTTGGAAGACCTTTCTCTATGTCTCTCCCACTCTCTGTCTGTAACTCTACCTCTCAAATAAAAAAAATAAATAAATCTTTAAAAAAAAATAGAATGAAGTCTAGCTCCCTAGCCCACACACATTTGTTTTGTTTTGCTCTAAGATTTATTTATTTATTTGAAAGGCAGAGCTACAGAGAGGAAGAGAGAGAGAGAGAGAGGTCTTCCATCCTCTGATTTACTCTCCAAATGGCCACAACAGCAGAGCCAGTCCAATCCGAAGCCAGGAGCCAGGAGCTTCTTCCAGGCCTCCCACATGGATGCAGGGGCCCAAGGACCTGGGGGGGCATCTTCTACTGCTTTCCCAGGCCACAGCAGAGAGCTGAATCAGAAGTGGAGCAGCCAGGATTTGAACCTGCACCCCATATGGGATGCCAGCACTGCAGGCAGTGGCTTTACCCACTGTGCCACAGGGCCGGCCTCAGCCCACACACATTTGTCTCAGTGCACAGATATCTCAATGACAACGACTCCGCTAAGGATGTATCGACTTGGTGATGGTGTGAAAATGATACTTCCATATTTGAACTTGGGCTCTTTGCAGGGTTAGTGCTATGCAGCTGAACCTGTCTCCTCCAGATGCTGGGCAGCCCCCAGTCAGCCCCAAGGCCATGAGGGGAAGCAGCCCACACCTATGGTGCATGGTTTTCAATAAATTGCATGAGCTAATTATTACCAATATTATTACCAAATAGGCTTTGTAACAAGTGAAATTCCCAACTGCAAGCTGACACGTGTGTTCTGAGCACCTTTCTTTAAAAAAAATATATTTATGTTTGTTTGAAAGGCAGAGAGACACAGAGAAAGGGAGAGACACAGATCTTCCATTCACTGGTTTACTCCCCAAACGACTCGCAGCAGCCAGGTCTGAGCTAGGTAGAAACTAGGAGCCTGGATCTCCTTCCAGGTCTCCCATATGGGTGCAAGGGGCCCAGGCACTTGAGCCATCTTCTGCTGCTTTCCCAGGTGCATTAGCAGGAAGCTAGACTGGAAGTGGAACAGCTGGGACTTGAACCAGCACTCTGATCTGGGATGCCTGCATTGCAACTCCCTGGCTTACCTCGCTGCACCATAACCTTGGCCCCTCTGAGCACGTTTAAGGCGGGCTAGGCTGCACACGGGTGTTCAGCTGATTAGATGTGTTCACTGCATTTTCCACTCACAGAGGGCTTTTCGAGATGTTACCATGTTGTGAATGGAGGAGCATCTGTATATGAAATTGTCTCTAAGCCGCCAAAATGACAGTTTCATGTGGTTCCACCAAAAAGTGGTTTCTCTTTCTCATGCCGGGTTCCCGGTGCTCTTTACCTGCTCATCGCCATAGCCCATTCTAGGTGCCGGAACCAACCTCTGCAAGGGTAGGGGACTTGCCAAGGTCACACAGAGCTAGGTGGAGACACAGCCTTTATACCCAGAGCAGCGGCTCCAAAGGATATTGGTCCCTGTGCCCCCTGCTACTGCCTTTGGCTAATGGGGCTTTGGGGGGAAAAGACAGAGCGTCCACTCTGAACTAACAACTCTGGCCATGGAGGACATTTTCTTTCTTTTTCTTTTTTTAAAAGAATTGTTTATTTTATGTGAAAGGCAGAGTTACATAGACAGAGAAGGAGAGGCAGAGAGAGAGGTCTCCCATCCACTGGTTCACTCCCCAATTGGCTGCAATGGCTAGAGCTGAAGCCAGGAGCCAGGAGCTTCTTCCGGGTCTCCCACGAGGACGCAGGGGCCCAAGGACTTGTGCCATCTTGTACTGCTTTCCCAGGCCATAGCAGAGAGCTGGATTGGAAGTAGAGCAGCCGGGACTCGAACCAGCGGCCATATGGGATGAGGCACTTTAAGTTCAAGTCACGGCTGTCTCAAGTGCTTTTCAGAAGAACCATCCAGGGTGCTGTCCTGGGTGTGGATTTGCAGATGCACCAAGTGGACCCCCAGGTGTGGGCTCTGCAGGTGTCTGAGGCTTGTGGACGGATGGAGAGGGCAGCGCGTGGGGTGAGCATGGGGGACTCCAGTCCTCGCTGTTGGTAGTGGTGGCTCTCAGACCTGAGTGTGTAGCAGAATCCCCTGGGGGTCTGGTTAGGAGACCCCTACAGTATATCCAGGCAACAGAAGAGCATTCAGCCACAAAAAGCTGATGCATGGAACAAGTGGATGCTCAGGGCAAGAAGTGGACAGGAGAAGCCACATCGCACGACCCTGTTTCCAGGAAATGTACCCAAGGGGGCAAACTCAGGGATGGAAAGCAGGGTAGAGGTTGCCAGGGGTTGCACGGAGGGGGTGTCACAGGTGCAGGTCTTGTGAGCTGGAGAAACTTCTGGAACTACAGAGAGTGGTGTGGTTGTGAGCTCACCACATGTCACTGAACTGTACACTTTCTTGTTTTTTTTTAGCATAGTGACAGAGACAGGAGGAGAGAGAGAGAGAGAGATTTCCCATCCACTGGTTCACTCTAAAAATGGCCACAATATCCAGGGCTGGGACAGGCGGAAGCCAGGAGCCAGGAGCTCCATCTGGATCTCCCATGTGGGTACAGGGGCCCAAGAACCCAGGCCATCCTCTGCTGCTTTTCCTAGGTGCATTAGCAAGGAGCTGGATTGGAAGCAGAACAGCTGGGACTCAAAACCAGCCCTCCAATATGGGTTAACCTGCTATGCCACAATGCTGGCCCCTGAATTATGCACTTTAAATGGTTCATTTTATGTAATGTGAATATCATCTCAATTTTTCTTGAATAGCAAAGTAAGAAAGCCACAACAACCCCACAGCTAGCTGGTTCCCAAGCACCCAGGCTGTGGTTCAGAGCTCACCTCTCGAACAAGCTTGCAGGTGCTAAGGCCTGTGTGGGGCCATACCTGAGGTGCCCCGGAAGCCCAGGCTGCAGCCATCTGGCAGCAGGAGGCTGCAGGGGGCCTGGTGACATAGAATTCACAAGGGAAGGGATTGCCCACGGCTTCATGGCAGTAACATTTGGCTGTGTTTATTCCCCATTCAAGTTCCTGGTTCGTGTTTGTGCCAGGTCCTTTCCTTGTTTTTTTTTTTTTTTGTTTGTTTGTTTGTTTTGTTTTGTTTATTTGTTTGTTTTTTGAGAGGTAGAGTTACAGACAGTGAGAGGGAGAGACAGAGAGAAAGGTCTTCCTTCTGTTGGTTCACTCCCCAGATGGCCGCAACAGCTGGAACCAAGCCTATCCGAAGCCAGGAGCCAGGTGCTTCTTCCTGGTATCCCATGCAGGTGCAGGGGCCCAAAGACTTGGGCCACCTTGTACTGCTTTCCCAGGCCATAGCAGAGATCTGAATTGGAAGAGGAGCAGCCAGGACTAGAACCAGTGCCCATATGGGATGCCAGCACTGCAGGCAGAGGATTAACCTACTGCGCCATGGCACTGGCCCACCTTCCTTGTTTTGAATATTGTTCATGTGTTAGCTAACACAGGGCTGCTCCTCATGTATATGTTCTGTTTCCAGTGCTGGACTGGGCTGTTCATCTCTCTCTCTCTCTCTCTCCCCTCCATGATCGGAGGGAAGCGGGGATGGTATGGGGGAGAGGGGGACAGGTGCAAGGGCCAGGGAGTCTGGAGCCCCTGGACCCACCAATACCCTCATGCTTCCTTCCCACCTCTGACTGCAGTGCCTGTGAGATGACCACAGGCCCTGCCCTCTGCCCAGAAAACCCTCAGGCATCCCCCTCCCCGGGGGTGGGGTGGGGTGGGGGTGGGCATCCCAACACCATATTTTCTAGAACTTTCATGGCCTGGCTGCCCCACCCTGACCCAGTGTTGGCAGCACCACTGCCTCCATTTTACGTGCTGGAGCACTGGCCTCTAGCCCAACACCTGGCCTGGGTAAAGGCTCAGAAATGCCTGCAGGACCCTTGAATGTACATCCTGCTGTCTCCTTGGAAGGCAGGCGCTGTGCCCTGGAAGAATCATGAGAGTTTAAAAATGTTTTAAGGGCAGGCGATTGGTGTAGCCATTAAGATGATGCATCAGATGTGTGTATCTCACATCAGGATGCCTGGGGGCTTGCGTTCAAGTCCCCGCCCCCTCCATTCCCAATTCCAGCTCCCTGCTGAAAACGTACATGGCCCAAGAGGTTGGGTCCCTGCCATGTGGGAGTTCTAGACTGAGTTCTTAGCTCCTGGCTTTGGCCCTGGCCTGGCCCCAGCTGTTGCAGGCATTTGGGGAGTGAGCTGGTGGATGGAGGATCTCTCTCTCTCTTTCTAATAAACTGAATAAATTAAATGTTTTTAGTTCTCCAAGTTCTTGCTGTGTGTGTGAGAGAGAGAGAGAGGGAGAGACTGGGCTGGAAATGAGACAGCCAGAACAAGCAGGCCCTGGAGCCAGGACCCCATAGGGGGAGAGACCTGGAGTACCTTGCATTCTAAGGGAAAGGCAGCCGTTTTCCCAGGGCTAACCTGGCCCCTGGCCCCTGGCCCTGGCTGGGCTTTTGAGGACTTTATCATCTTCAAGCTCCTGGCTGCCTGCACCCAGCAGAGCACACCCTCGGCCGTCTCTCACCTCCCTCCATTTGGACAGGAAAAGGGAAGATTCCCACCCTTTCCCCTCTGTTGCTGGGCAGAGTTGGGACCCTGTTCCCCCAGCCCGGCCCTGCCCCACCAGCACCTTCCACCCCCAGTCAGGCCCTCAGGCGCCTCAGGTGTGGAAGACCACACAGTCGGAGCAATGCAGCAGAAGGTCCTGTCACTCTGCTGCCGTCGTTCTGGGCTTGGAAGGCTGCAGGATCCTCAGCCTCTGGCCATGGCGCTGAACTTGGGCTGTAGCCATGGCCATGGTGGTGCTGAGTCTTTGGCTGGGTAAAGGCCAGCTCCACCGAGTCTTTACCATCTAGCCTTGTGCCTGCTGAATCTAGGAATTTTATCCAAAGGGAAGATAAGAAGAAGAGGTTAAAATTCTGTGAATTTCTGGGATTCCTTCTGTAGGCATCCCACATACTTCAAAAAGTTCAGAGAAAAATCTGTAATTATGAAAGTTTATCTTGGGGCTGGCGCTGTGGCATAGTGGGCTAAGCCTCCTCCACCTGCGGCACTGGCATCCCATAAGGGCTCTGGTTCAAGTCCTGGCTACTCCACTTCCAATCCAGTTATCTGCTATGGCCTGGGAAAGCAGTAGAAGATGGCCCAAGGCCTTGGGCCCCTGCACCCGTGTAGGAGACCCGGAAGAAGCTCCTGATTCCTGGCTTCAGATCAGCCCAGCAACAGGTGTTGCGGCCATTTGGGGAGTGAATCGGCGGATGGAAGATCTTTGTCTCTCTGTCTCTCTGCCTCTGTAACTCTGCCTCTCAAATAAATAAATTAAAATCTTACAAACAAAACGTTTACTTGGGCACATTTTGAAACCCACCCAGTTTTTCTTAGTACATGTGAACATAAACTGTTGGAAGGAACATATATAGCTAAACTTTTTTTTTTTTTTTTGGCATCCAAGCGAACTTATCTTCATTCCAGCTTCCAGGAACTTTTTAAAGTTCCCTAGTACCTTTATGTCTGCGACTGCGCCAGCTCTGGGCCGCGTCTCCCAACGCCCTTGAGCTCCCGGGAAGCACCAGCAGATGTTCATTAGCAGGCAGGGGGGGCGGCACGATTTGCCAGGGCCGCGTGCTCCGGATAAATGCTTGGGCGGCACCACGGGGCCCCCGCGGCCTTGGTTCCCAGCCAGTTTGGATGGAGCTGGAGCCACTGGGGGAGGTGGCAGGGAGGGAACAGAGCCCTGTAGCAACTGTTAATTCTTATTATGGCTTTTGATTAGGGCGCCCGGCTGCCCCGACCATAAGGACGCGCGCCCGCCGCCTCCGCTGCGGTGTAGTTAGGGGGAAACGCTTGGATGAGGCTGGCGTGGGCGGGGACGGGAAGGGAGCCGTGGAGCCGCGGGTTGGTGCAGCCGGTGCATCGGCTGTGCTGTTCTTTGCAGGCAGCTTCTTGCCGCTGGGCTCTGGGGGCTGAGAGGCTACAATTTGTTAGGATTAGCAGGGCTGTGATGTGGGGAGGCCGCTCGGAATTGCCACCCTGATATTGAGCAGGGTGGGCGGTGCCATTCGCGGGGCTGCTACCCTGTAGCGCGCTGGAGGAACATGGCCTTGGCCTCTGGGACTCTCTTGGGGTGTCTTACCTGGAAGGCAGGTGGGACCCAGCATCCTCTATGAGGTCTGCGGTTACATTCTCTCTTCTCCATAAGGGGAGCCCTGGACCTCAGTCCAAACAGAGCACTACTCTGCCCAGACTAGAGAAAAGCTCTGTGTGCGCTACTGCCTCCTCCTACAGGAAGGCTTCCCTGAGAGCACGCACACACTAACAGCCATCCTCTCCTTCCTTCCTGGCTGTCGATGAGTACTGTTGCTCTTGGCATACTCTGGTACCATGTACTTGTCACATGCCAAGCTCTCGGGTTAAATGCCAGCACCCAGAGGGCAAGGACAGCATATCTTCATCATCTTAGTAGCCCCAAGGCCCAGCGAAGTCCATGGCATGCCCCGGATACTCAGGGGTTTGGTGGGTAGAGTTGATTTGAGTCTGGAAACACTTCCAATGCAGGCTGGGCAGGACCAGCTATGCAAAGACAGGTCACAAGCAACAGAGGCTGAGGAGCTGAGTCAAAGAAGAGAGTGAGGGTCAGGCAGGCTTGTTGCGTCAGCCACCCAACAACAGCCCGGGGACAGGTCAGGTGGCATCAGGGGCTGCTGCACGTACTGCCCACTATGTGATCTCAGGATCTCTGTGATTTACCCCAACCAGGAAGGACAAAGTCCCGAAGTGGCGACAGAAGAAAAACCATCCCCAGGGCTTGCTCTAAGTCTGTTCGCTGCAGGCAGGCAAGGAGCACTTCTCAAGTCCACTCTCCCGGCTGGGCCTGGGTGGCACCAGCGAGTGACCACACTGGGCTGTGCCCCCAGCCAGCCAGGCCTAGCAGGTGCCTGAGTGAGGCAGGCTTCGGCTTCCTGAGCACCTCTGAGGATGGGGACATTACAACCTGCTTGAGATGTCAGAAGGAAGCCTGATCATAGAGCAAGGTGCATATTTTGAGTGTATTTTATTATTTGAAAGGGGGGGGGGAGAGAAAGAGAGAGAGAGAGATCATCCATCTGCTAATCCACTTCCCAGATGCCAGCAACAGCTGGGACTGGGCCAGGCAGAAGGCAGCTGCTCAATCCAGGTCTCCCACCTGGGTGGCAGGGACCCAAGTCCTCGAGCTGACACCTGTTGCCATGCAGGGTGCACGTCAGTAGGAAGCTGGAATCACAAGTGGAGCCAGGACTGCAACCCAGGCACACTGATGCATGGCCAAATGTCCACCCCGTATTTTGAGTACATTTTAAGCAAAGCATAAAATGTCCAAGAAATTTCACACTTGTGATTTCCATGCTCAGCCAGGGAGCTCAGACCATTTGCCCCTCTGTATGGAATGGGTGGGAAGCTGCTCAGGGAAGAGGGGATTGGCCACTTTGGATGAAGGTGGGGATGAGGCTTCTACCAGGGGTGGGGAACGTGCAGACCAGGGGCTGTGTAAGGCCCATGAAATGCCTGGGTCTGGCCCCATCAAGGCCACGGCAGGCAGAACTTGAAATTCCATGCATCTATCGGCCGCAGCGGCCATTGGAGGGTGAACCAACGGCAAAAAGGAAGAACTTCCTCTCTGTCTCTCTCTCACTATCCACTCTGCCTGTCAAAAAAAAAAAAAAAAAAAAAAAGCCGGTGCCGTGGCTTAACAGGCTAATCCTCCGCCTTGCGGCGCCAGTACACCGGGTTCTAGTCCCGGTTGGGGTGCTGGATTCTATCCCGGTTTCCCCTCTTCCAGGCCAGCTCTCTGCTATGGCCCGGGAGTGCAGTGGAGGATGGCCCAAGTCCTTGGGCCCTGTACACACATGGAAGACCAGGAGAAGCACCTGGCTCCTGGCTTTGGATCAGTGCGATGCACCGGCCGCAGCGGCCATTGGAGGGTGAACCAATGGCAAAAGGAAGACCTTTCTCTCTGTCTCTCTCTCTCACTATCCACTCTGCCTGTCAAAAAAAAAAAAAAAAAAAAAAAAAAGAAAAGAAAGAAAGAAAGAAATTCCATGCATCTATAGCAGGTTCATTTTTAATTTGATCATTTTGTACAGCCCGTGAATTGAATGATGTTGTAAATATCCACATGGCTGAGAAAAGGGTCCCCAGCCCTGGTGGAGGGGATGCTGGACTGGGGGGCCAGCTGCCTGGATTGGGTCCCCCCAGTGCTCCTGCTTTGGGTCCTTGTGTGTTGAATGGGAGTTTGGCTTGTGTTCCCTGCTTCAAGGGCTCACTTCTGCACACCTGTGCTCGTGGGGATCCCCTGCTGGAGTTGAACTTGAGAGGTGGGGAGAGAGCGCGTGGTTATGGGGCGAGCAGCAGGGGAGAATCGGGGAGGTTTCCAGGAGGAGGCAGCACCTGGGCTGGGAGGGAGGTGCCGGGGCTCTGCAGGTGGCACTGGCAAGAAAGTCAGGCAGGCAGCCCGGGCTCCTGGGCAGACGCATGGTGCTGTGAGACTGAGCGCCTACTGAGCACCTGGCCGGGAGCAGAGCCAGGTCCTTCTTCTTCTTCTTCTTCTTCTTCTTTTTTTTTTTTTTTTAAGATTTATTTATGTATTTGAAAGTCTGAGTTAAACAGAGAGAAGGAGAGACAGAGAGAGAGGGGTCTTTTTCCACTGGTTCACTCCCCAGTTGGTCTCAAGTGCCAGAGCTGTGCCGATCTGAAGCCAGGAGCCAGGAGCTTCTTACCAGTCTCCCACATGGGTACAGGGGCCCAAAGATTTGGGTCATCTTCTACTGCTTTCCCCGGCCATAGCAGAGAGCTTGATTGGAAATGGAGCAGCCAGGTCTTGAACCGGTGCCCATATGGGATGCCGACACTGCAGGCGGCAGCTTTATCTGCTACACCACAGTGCTGGCCCCAGAACCAGGTCCTTCTGATCTCTGTGGGGCTGCATAAGGCATTCTCTGTGGGCTGGAGCCTTCTGGGGGTTCCCCAGACCACCCTCAGCCTCATGCTGTGGCCCAAGCTGAAGCCAGGAGCTGGGACCTCAATCCAGGTGTCCCCCATGGGTCTTGAGCCACAGTTTGCTGCCACCTGGGGTATACATAAGCAGGAAGACAGATCAGGAACAGAGCCTGGAGTCCAGCACTGTGATGCTTAACCAGGATGCTAAAACCCACTGGAAAGATAAGCTTTATTTTGATGCAAAAATCCATGCATACAAGAGGTCTTCAGAGGTTTATGAAAATGCATATTATGAGAAAACTAGCCACAGGCTTCAAGCTTCCCCTGTGCCAGGACTAATCATAGTGGGCTTCAGGCTTGGGGGAGGAAACTTGGATTTTATCCTACAAGCACTGGAGGGAGGGAAGGGAAAGATCATCAAGGTCACCTTGAAGAGGGAGGTCAAGGAGCTGACTCAGAATCAGAGTAGTGGGGACTCGAACCTGCAGAATGCTGGCATTGCATGCGGCCATGTAACCCACTGCACCACAGCGCCAGCCTCTGAGTTGGGATTCTAAGGGCCTGATGACTTCGCCGGCAGCCAGGAATGGCTTCTGTGATTGGAGGCTGAGAGAATATGGCTGGCATGGGCAGGAGACTCCAAAGAGGAGGAGCATAGGGCAAGGGAGAGGAAAGGAGACTTAAGAAGGGCCCCTCGTTCTCCGTCTCTTTGGTAGAAACTCTGCATTCTAAACAATGACAAAGGGGTCTGGAGAGGGCTGCTGGGCACTGCAAGTCCCTGGGGCCCCTTAGCTGGCCGGTACCCAGGGCACCGCTAATTGGCACCATCTGGCTTCCAGGAGTGAGTGGCAGGAGGCAAGAGGTGGCAGCTGGTCAGGAGGGGGAGGAGTGTGCCAGTGGCACACGGCCCCCCCCCCCCCCCACTCTGGCCCTCCAGCAGGCTGCTCCCGCCTAGCCTTCCAAGCCCCGCCTCTGCTGAGCTAGTCCCCACCCCCCGCCACCTCCACCGCCTGCCCCCACTTCTAGTTTTCAAACTCACATCTGCTCATTGCAGAAAGTTAGAAAACAAAGCCTTTGCCCCCAGCTGCAGAGAGAGTGGGTGGGGGGAGAGGCCCCTCCAGGCTCTGCTTCCTTCTCTTTCTCACTGGTTTGGGGAGAGGACACAGGGCCGCCTGCGGGGCACAGCAGGTGGCCTGCTGAGGGCAAATTATCCCGCTCCCCAACCACTGAACACTACCTGATTTGAAATATAACCTTGGATTTTACTATCTAATTTTTTTCTTTTTTAATTTGAGAGGTTCACTCCCCAAACGCCTTCTACAGCCCCAGTAGAGAGCCAGGGTCTCCACCCAGGTCTTCCAGGTGGCAGGAACCCCATCCCTGGAGCCTCTCCCAGGGGCTGCAACAGGGAGGGAGGCTGGACACGGGAGGCAGATCCAGGGATGGAACCCAGACGCTCTGACCGTGGTAACTGGCGTTGTAACCGCTCAGCCAAAACACTTCTCCTGGCTCTGGCTCGTCCCTGCTCCTGGATGCCACACAGTGCCAAGGGGTGTGGTGTGGGGGGGGGGGGACAGCGGTGCCGCCTGGTGTGTCCGCAGAAGTGACCCTCTGGGGAGAGCAGGAGGCTCTGCAGAGCGTGGGCATCCCTCATGGGTGTGGGCATGTGTGGGGATGCCCACCATGCCCCAGACCCTTCCCAGCCCACGCCCCGCCCACTCCTCTTGTCACTGCCCCTCTGGGTCACACGCCCCCTGCCCCCCCCCCCCCATCTCCTCCTAAGAAACCAGGAGGCCACAGGATCTAGACAGAGCCAGGCGGAGGAGACGGCAGAAGAACATGACGCGGTGACGCGGCCACTCTGTAGTAGCCAGGGCTGGGTGGTCTACCTGCGCCCCCACCACCCTCCCCCAGACCCGCGCGTGTGCTTCCTACAAAACCTGGGTTGTAATGAACACGCTCAGCTGCGTCTCTGGTGGGCATTTCCTCAACGGCCTTTGAAAGTGTCATTTTGTGATGGTTGCACGGAGGGTTAATTAGTAAACAGAGTGGAACTGCAGGAGGAACCGAAGGCTGTGTGGGCTGTGGCCGGTAGCCACAGCCACCTCTGTTACTGCTCCCCTTTCTCTCAGCCTGGCCCTGGCACCTCGCCCAGCACTGCACTGGTTGACACCCTCACTCAAAAGTCTACCATGGCTCCCTATTTTTTTTAATCACCTCCAGGGTTTTTTGTTTTTGTTTTTTTTTGGACAGGCAGAGTGGACAGTGAGAGAGAGACAGGGAGGAAGGTCTTCCTTTACCGTTGGCTCACCCTCCAGTGGCCGCTGCGGCCGGTGCACTGCGTTGATCCGAAGCCAGAAGCCAGGTGCTTCTCCTGGTCTCCCATGCACTCCCGGGCCACAGCAGAGAGCTGGACTAGAAGAGGGGCAACCGGGACAGAATCCGGCGCCCTGACCAGGACTAGAACCCGGTGTGCCGGCGCCGCAGGCGAAGGATTAGCCTATTGAGCCACAGCGCCGGCTTTAATCACCTCCAGGTTTAAAACTTGTCCATAACTTGGCCAGTCCCTTCTCTTCTCCACAATCAAATGTTTCCCCTAGTCCTTGCCACGGGTGCCCATCTGTCTCCACTGGCGGCACCCCTGTGCTGGCCCCCACCCCATCTCTATGTAGCACTGCCTCCTGCTTCCTTGCGCTGCCTGGCAACTCCCTCCCTCCCTCCACCCTCCACTCTCCCATCCCCCACCCCCTTCCCCCTGCAAGCAGCCTCTGCTGCCCTCTCCCACCCCCCTCCTTGCAGAAGGTTCTGGTGTCACATCCTTGGCACTGCTGCTACCCCTGGAAAGTGCCGAGCTTTGCAGTGGGCAGAACCTGCGGCTTCACCTTCTCCTCCCTGAACCCGGCCCAGCGGGGCTCGGAGGGTTTGGGGCACTGCCACCCTCCTTCTCCCAGGCAGGACTTGGCACACTGCGGGCCTGCAGGGGCCTGGTTCCGCCTGGCACCGCTGCCCCTCCCAGCAGCTCCTGAGCCTGCAGGTGCAAAGCTCCAGCTCGGCCAAAGTGTTGGGGGTTCTGAAGACGGCCCGTGGAGTGCAGCGGCACAGGACAGCGGCAGGTACCACACGGTCTCACTTAGCACCTGCCATAATCTCACGGCCTTATTGCTATTATTCTTTAATTTGCAGAGGAGGGAAATTAAGGTCCATGGAGCTGTAGCAGCTGGCACCTATGGTCCCATAGAGGTCAGTGGTGATGCTCAGGTAGCTGCCTGTCTCCAGGGCTATGTTCCTCTGCTGAGGGCCTCCATGTGAGCCCACAGGCAGCTGGGATGCAGGTGGAGGGGCAGGACACACCCTCCCTTGCTGGGAACCCAGGATCCGCTCAGCTGCCCCTTCCATGGGTCCCTGTCTGTAAGGCAGGTTCCAGTTCACCTGGCCCGTGCCCATGTGGAATATTCCATCATATGTGAGCCGTGAAGGGCAGGCGAGCCAGGCCGGACCATTCCCATAAATGAGGGGAAATTCACATAACCTCACGGATTGAAAACAGTAGACTCCAGGCTGGCGCCATGGCTCAACAGGCTAATCCTCTGCCTGCTGCACCGGCACACCGGGTTCTAGTCCCGGTCAGGGCGCCGGATTCTGTCCCGGTTGCCCCTCTTCCAGGCCAGCTCTCTCCTATGGCCCAGGAGTGCAGTGGAGGATGGCCCAAGTCCTTGGGCCCTGCACCCCATGGGAGACCAGGAGAAGCACCTGGCTCCTGGCTTTGGATCAGCGCGGTGCGCCGGCTGTAGCCGCGGCGGCCATTTGAGGGTGAACAAACAGCAAAAGGAAGACCTTTCTCTCTTTCTCTCTTACTGTCCACTCTGCCTGTCAAAAAAAAAAAAAAAAAGAAAACAGTAGACTCCTAAGTCTGTGCCAGGCAAGGCCGTGCTGGCAGCCAGACCGGAAATGTTGGCGAGCACTCCCTCCAGGGCTAAGGAATGAAACGTGGGGCAATGAAACGTGGGGCTGGTGGTGTGGGACAGCGAGTTAAGCCGCCGCCTGCGACGCCGACAGCCCACATCAGGGCCCTGATTCGATTGTCCTGACTGCTCCACTTCTGATCCAGCTCCCTGCGGAGGATGGCCCAGGGGCTTGGGGCCCTGCACCCCCACAGGAGGCCCGGCTGCAGTTCTCCTGGTGACCCCCAGTCCCCAAAGCTGGAGAAAATTTTTACCTTAAGGGCTCTTTAGCTGTGGTGCAAGGCCAGCCCTTGAAGCAGGGTGGAAGGCAGGCATCACGAAGCCACCGCAGCACCGTGTCCCTGCTTGGTGTGGACAAAGGGATACACTCAGCTGCAGGCCCAGGGACTCCGGCCTCACCCCAGAATCTCGCTGGGTACTGAGTGAGGTGGACAGAATGGCCCAGATTCACAAGGTAGTCCTGAAACCCAAAAGTCAAGCTCCAGGGGAGTGGCTGTCCCGAAGTCTGTTTGAAAATGGATCCTAAATGGATGGTTTTTAGTTTCATTTAATTTGAAAGGCAGGGAAAGAGAGAGAGAAAGAGGGAGACAGAGAGAGAGAGAGAGAGAGAGAGAGAGAGAGAGAGAGAGAGATCCTCCATCTGCTGGTTCACTGCCCAGTAGGCTGCAACAGCCAGGGCTGGGCCTGGTCAAAGCCAGGAGTCAAGAGCTCCATCCAGTCTCCCAGGTGGGTGTCCCAGACCCAGCTCTCTGAGGCAACTCCTGCTGCCTCCCAGGGTCTGCATCAGCAGGAAGCCGGAGCTGAACCTAGGCACATCCTGAGCAGCATCTTAGCCACTACCAGAACCTGACCCCAAGGAAGATTCTTTTTTAATCCCCTAAAAAGAAATGGAAGAGGTGGGGAACAGGGCATAAGATCCCACAGCGCCTCCTAGTGACAGCACTGTGCTACTGCAGCTCTGGGCCAGCCACTCCCCACCCCTCACCCCCACCCCCCATCACAGATGCAGGAGGGCCCTGCCACCTACCCACCCCCACCCCCCCGCCAGGCTTCCCCACCCCACCTTAGATCTCCATTCTACAGATGTCAAAAACCCTCCAGGTGATCATCCATCCTCTTCTTTTTTTAAGATTTTAATGGCCGCATTGGCCGGAGCTGGGCCAATCTGAAGCCAGGAGCCAGAAGCTTCTTCCTGGTCTCTGTCTTGGGTGCAGAGCCCCAAGCACTTGGGTCGTCGTCTGCTGTTTTCCCAGGCCACAGCAGAGAGCTGGATTGGAAGAGGAGCAGCCGGGACTCAAACTGGCGCGCACATGGGATGCCGGCACTGCAGTGCCGGCGGCAGCTTTACTTGCTTTGCCACAGCCCCCACCCCCATCCTCCCCAATTCACAGATGAGAAAGTGGCTTGTCCCAGGTCACAGAGGATATTTCCAGGGCAGGCCCAGCCTTGGGAAGCCAGACCCTCACCCCAGCCTGAGGGAGCAGGCTCCAAGCAACAGCTTGCTCCAGCCATACAGCTAGGGAGTGCCAAAGGCACAGGCGGCTTGCATGTTGGACACCAAGAATTCTGGGGTTCAGGCTTAAGTACTCACGGTGGACTAGGACCCTGACACAAGTCAGGGAGGGCTGGAGCATTCAGGGCAGGCTTCCTGGAGGAGGGTGGCTGACCTGTGCCTGGCAGGGCAGGAAGCATCCACATCTGAACAGGAAAGCACAGAGACAAATCTGGGGTGGAGTGAGGGGCAGGAACAAAAAAAAAAAAAAAAAGAACCTGAAAAAGAAGAAACTTATTTTCAGAGCTTTGCAAAGGCAGTCAGTCCCAGGATTCATGTTTAGTTATCATTTATTTATGAGAGAGAGAGAGAGAGAGAGAGAGAGAGAGAGAAACTTCCATCTACCGCTTCACCCTGCAAATGCCTGCAATGACTGGGGCTTGATCAGGCCTAAGCAGGAGCTGGGATCTCACTCCCATCTCCCACGTGGGTGGCAGGGGCCAGCTCCTTGAGCTGACGGCTGCCTCCTAGAGTCCACACTGGCAGAACTGCGGTGAGGAGTTGGCGGCGGGCACGGAGCCCAGGTACTCCAGCGTGGGGTGTGGGGGCTCAGCTGATGACTGCCAGGCTGAGTGTCCTTTGCTGTCTGTCTTCATTTTACTCACGCAGTAGTGAAGCTTTGGTGCTTGGGTTCCCAAGCTCACTGCCTGGCGGATGAGTCAGCACCCAGTGGCGCCCCCGGCTAAGATTGGGGTGTTTTGTTTGTTTGTTTGTTTGCTTGCTTGCTTTTTCGCAGCAAAGGGCATAAGTAAGAGCACATGTGGTCAAGGAAGAAGGTGCCTGGAGCAGAGTCCAGGGGACCAGGTGCAGGCTTCCTGGAACCTCCCCCACCCAGGACACACGCGGAAGCCCCCAGCCCAGCGGCTAACAGCACGCTACAAAGACCCTGGGAGGCTCAACGCCCAGCGTTCTCACCAGGGCTGGTCACACGCACACCTCTTTCTCCACCCCAGCTCCGCACCCTCATTGTGGAATCAGTACCCAAATCCGGTGCCATCTGCTGTTGTCAGAGAAGGGGCAACCTTAGGGCACGAACGCACGCACACACAATCAGGCACGGACGCCGACACGCACTCTACCACAGGGACTGGCGAGCCTGAGGGAGGCTATGGGCCCTGTGCGCGGGGCGTGGAGCCTTCTGGGCAGGCGTGGGGAGAAGATGGCTATCTTAGCTAGGAGTAGGGGGCCGAGTCTCCGTAAACCCCTCCAGAGCTGTACATGACACGGGCCCGGGACTCCTTGCCAGCTGTGGCCACAGTTCCGGTCTTCGGTCATCTGTTTCGAGGAGGGACAAATAGGGGCCATCGTAGTGGTGGCTTGTGACACCAGCATCCTTGTGGGAACTCCCGGCTGCTCCACTTGCGATCCCAGCTCCCTGCTAATGCGCCTAGGAAAACCGCAGTTGCTAGCCCAAGCACTTGGGCCCCTGCCACCCACCTGGGGAGACAGATGGGAGTTCTTGGCTCCTGGCTGTGGCCTGGCAGGGACCGGGTGGTTGTAGCCATCTGGGGAGTGAAGCAGTGGATAGAGACACTACAACACTCTCTAATACACCCTGGGAGAGATACCATGGGGAACCAAGACAAGAGGATCCTCAGTGGGCTCCCAAAGTGCAGGGCGAGGCTGGCGGGGAGGCCAAGGGCCTGGTGGGCAGGGGCTGGGGTGGGGTGGGAAGGGGTAGGGGCAGCTGTGCAAACCCCTGGGGACTTCATTTCTGCCCGGTGGCTTGCATGGGCAGAAAGGATGGGAGCAGGTGGCTGGCTCAGGTGGGACCCGCGGAGAGCACTGCCTGTGTCTGCCTGTGTCTAGGGTGCGATCTTGACCTTCCACAGCCTCACCTGCCTCTCTGGTGCAACTGTTGGGGCTGAGGGTGGGGGTGGAGCTTGGATTCCAGGAGAATGCACACACATCTGGCTGCAAACCTAACTCCCCCCAAATCGGCTCTCCCTAAAATTGATGTCCTGAAAATCCCTACAGGAACAGGAGGGTTCCTGGGACTCCAGACGGTCACAGCAGCCTCGTCCTTGAACTTGGGAATTGCCACAGAGTGGGGAGGAGGTCCCAAGAAGGACTGGATGATGCAAATGGGGCCTTCCGGGGCTCTCCTGACCCCTGCCCCAGCCGCCAGCAGCACCCCGTTCCCCACAAGGGACCGCAGCCAGCTCCTGCCATCTGCTGGGTGTGATTTATAGAAAAGAGGCTGTGATTAATTCAGGAGTGCAGCCATCTTCTCTCACTGACCTGCCCCCTCCTCTACCCCAGCACAGCCCAGGCAGCGCCGGGCAAGTGTGTTCATCATGCACTTTAAAAATATTTAGAGGAGCCAGGCCTGGGAGCAGAGTTTCCTTTAATGGACTCTTTTTTCCCTAGCCGTGAGTATGCTAATCAGGAGATAAAACAAATGGGCTGTTTGAAATGCAAATGAGCTGTTGGAAGCACTTCTTGTCCCTGACCTCCACGCTACTGGTTTGGGAAGCTAAATCTCACTTCTCCCAGCCGCTGGCCACCATCCACGCCTAACTGAGAAGGATGGTGGCGGATGCTGAACTTAGAGGAGCTTGGTGGCACCCTCTTCAGGCAGCCAAGACAGCAGACGTCTCTCTCTCTCTCTCTCTCTCTCACACACACACACACACACACACACACGCTATTCCCCCTCTGGGCCTCTGAACCATGGAGCATCCTAGTGGCCCTGCTTAGATGCCCCACCCATCCCTGCCCCAGCCAGCTCCTGCACACCCTTCAGGGTTCAACATGAGTGTCACCTCCTCCCGGGAGCCCTCAGACATCTTCCTTTGGTGCCTCCCTGGTTCCTAGATCCAGCATCTGTCTTGGGTGTGACAAGGCTCACGTGTGTTTGTAGCTTTGTCATCTGCCAGGACTGTGGACTCCACGGCACCAAGCTGTTTCTTCCCCAATGCTGCCAGCACCAAGCTAGCGCTTACTAAATGCACACTGAGTCGAGTTGAACATCAGGAGACGCAGGTGCTCCCTGTACCAGTGACAGGCGTGGCCCCAGTGCAGGGTCTTTAAACTATCTGCTACAAGTCAAGCATGGGAGGGGGGAGCTTTAAGTCGAGGGGTCCCTCCTTGAAGACATAGCGTTAACCTGTGCCAGTCCGGCAAGGTGAAGAGGAAGACCCTGCTTGGTGCAGAACCCGTGCTCGCCAGCAGGTGGTGCTAGAGCATAGCGTGCCCATCAGAAGCAACCTGATGCCTCTGCTGCTCCTGCCCCAGGTTCTAGGGTGGACCCGCGGTGAGACTCCCCCCACCCCTCCTGCTTCCTGCAGGCTTGGATGTGGCAGTTCTGGCCAGCACCCCTCACCCCGCGGTGTAAGCACCGTCCCACTGCTAGTTACAGCCACCTGGACGTGGCCACTACAACAGGCAGTGACTGAGCAGGGGTGGGAGAGAGGGATCAGGAGTACGGGGACCCGAAGTGTGTGCTTATGAGAACATCCAGGAGGGAGGCAAGAGATGAGGCTAGTCCAGGCCCAGAAACACGACTTGGAGCCATCGGCATAAGGGCCGCCGGACCAGCCATGGGCCAGAACATAGAGGGGAGAAGAGGGTATCTGAACCAAACTCTGAGAACCTCTGAAGGTTGAACGATGAGACGGAGCCGGCCAAGGCCATTGACATGGCGCTTCCCAAGACCAGGAGGGACATCTAGAGAGCAGTGGATCACATGAGCAGCAGAGAGAGGGAGAGGAGGAGGAGGAGGGGGAGAGAGAGAGCGCGAGCGAGCCCAGGTGGAGGCTGCCTATTGCAGCAGCCTGGGAAGAGGAGAGAATACTGCCCGTTGGTTGATAGCTCTGGGACAGAGGAGGTTGGTTTCCTCTGATTGTGTTTTCTCAGTCTCAGAAGCAGAGTCGTTAACCTGTGAGTTTTGGAGATGGCAGGTGTTGGGGGTTGAGGAGGGAAGATGGGGGCATCTCCTAGAACCCTGACTTTGCTCCCGCCACACAGCTGAGTCCATGGCTGTGGGTGTTATGCTCACTTAGGCACTCCTGGGGCTCCTGAGCAACTGCGGCTTGGGGTCATTCCCATTTTGGACTCAGGGGTAGTTTATTCGGGAGAGAGAACCGTGACTGCCATGGAGGCCCAGATCTGTAGCCTTAGGCAAGTCACAATGCACCTGTTTGTTGGCGCCTCGGTTTCCCTAGCTGTACCATGTGTATGTTGAGGCCAGGCGGGTCTGTCTCTACCTTTGCCTGCCTGGGAGACCGGGTCTGAAGCTATAGGGACCAAAATGGTAGGATGCTGTCCTAGCCTTGACTGTGGACACCGTTGCTAGCCACGGTGCAGCTTTCAGGAAAAACCAGAATCCTGGAGGTTTACAGGGACCATGGCCATGAAGTGCAGGGTAAGAGCAATGACATGGACTCCCCATAGCCAAGTTCACCTCCAGCCCAGGGACACATGGGATCCGATGGAAAGCTTGGCCTCTGGGGATGGCAGGCAGGGCTGGTCCTGGGAGGTGAGCAGTTTGTCTGATTAATTCCCAAAGTGGAAGAGACGGCTTCAGCTTGCACACGGCACCTGCCATCCTGCCCTTGCAGCTCCGTGTGTTGTGTCTGCTCGCTCCTCCTCCCTCTCCCGCCCCTGCCCCACGCCCACGCCATGCAGCCATGCACACACATCCCTCCCTGTCCCTCTGATAAATGGCCCATACACTTGGGCAGGAGGGGCGCCTTCCGGGCACTGCAGGGAGCTGTGTAGGTTCCTGTCCCATCCGACACCTTTATTAATCGCTGGGCCAGGAAGAGAAACAGCTTGTTAATTAAATTTGCAGATGCTGCTAAATTGGGACACTTCTACCTGTTCTGTCCCAGGAAGATAGGACAGTCCCACAGTGGGTCTCAGAGAGGTCAGCCTGGATGGGAGCCAGCGTGCAGCTGCTTAGCTCCAGGCTCAGCAAAGGCTATGCACCAACGGCAGCATTTGTTGAGCGCCTACTGTGTGTGGGCATCACCGGCCCAGGCTCCCACTCCTGCTGCACTGGGGGCTGTGACTGGGTCACCTGTGCAAGATGAGGTCTCACCCTCGTGGCTGCGGCCTTAGTGTGGGGGTCCTGGGGTCTGACGGGCTGGGGGACTTAAGGAAGTCAGCAGTGGCTGCAGACTGGGCTTTGGGAAGCTGGCTCTGGGTCTGAGGGTTCAGGGCTTGGAGATTTGGGATTCTGGGATGTCTGAGATCAGTCTAAGGGTCTGGGAACTCTGGCTGGTTTGAGGGTTTAGGAACCTAACACTGGGCAGCCAGAAGGTTTACGGGATGCGAGAGTCTGAAGAAAGAGATTCTAGGATCTGGGGTATATGAGAGCTGGGACTGTCTGGGGTCTCAGTCTTGGCGGCCCTGAAAATATTTGGAGGGATTTCCAAATGGAGACGAACCGGAGGCTCTAAGTGGGAATGCGGCCACATAGCGCCACCTAGTGTGCGTCTCTCCGCATTTCAGGCAGAGGTGGCGGCGGGGCCCGCAGCCGGTCTAGCGAGCTGGGGGAGGAGGGCGAGATGACCAGACCCCGGGGATCTGCAAACCTGCAGGGTTGTGCCCACTCCCCAGGGAGTGTGTCCGTCTTGTTCACGGCTGTGACCCGGACAGACCCCGAAAATAGCCCTGGCACAGTAGCTTTACAACACATGTTTGTTGAATGAATAAATAAACAAGAGAAATTTATTTTAAAAGTAGTCCAGCTGACAAGTCAATGTCACCACATAGGCGCTCATGGCTGCCAGCAGCTAACCCTTACTGAACCCTCTGACGTTGCACCAAACGGCCCCTGACGCAGGCACTGCTCTCATCACCTTGTTCCAGGGGAGGGACCTGGGACACCCCCGCATCCAGCCAGGTGGCCACTCTCCGTTCAGCCTTTCTCTCCCTTTCCCCTCACCTGGGCCTTGAGGGTGGGCAGGGAGACAGGTAAGGAAGTCACTCCGGGAGGAGGGGGAGGGACGAGGGGCGGGGCTGGGCAGCTCCGGGCGGGCGGGGCAGAGGGCGTCTGTGGATACCTGGGATGCGGGGCTCCGGGGGTCTGTCTCCCTCCCTGCTGAGCTGGGTCTGCACCTGGGAAGGTCTGCGGGGCCCTGGGTCCACCTCCTGAGTGCTTGGGGCCTTCACGCTTGGTTCTGCAGCGTGGCTTGGAGCCGCAGCCCCGGTGGGTCCACATGCCCAGGTCCGCGTGTGAGCCCAGCCCGGCTCCTCCAGGGAAGGCATCAGAGAGTGTCAGAATCAGTCCTGTGTTTGCTGGGAGAGGAGTGGGTGGAGAGGGGCGGGAGGAGGCTGGATGCAGGGGCCAGCCCGGAGCTTCTGTCGGGGAGAGGTGTGAGGTCCTGGTGATAATAAAGTAATCATGTTGACACTAATGCTAGGGCAGGCGTTTGGCCTAGTGGTCAAGGTGAGAGCGTTAGGACATCCGGGTCCTGTGTGTAAGAGTTCCTGGGTTCAATCCTTGGCTCTGGCTCCCGACTCTGACCTCCTGCGAATGCAGACCTTGAGAGGCAGCAGTGCTGTGAGAGACCTGGACTGAGTTCCTGGTTTCTAGCTCTGACCCTGGTCCTGACCCAAAATTGCTGTGGGCATTTGGGAAGTGAATCAGTGGATGGGAGTGCTCTCCATCTCTCTCTCTCTCTCTCTCTCTCTCTCTCTCTCTCTCTCTCCATCTCTGCAATTGTCTCTTTGCCTCTCAAACTAATTAGCAAGTAATAATGCTAACAATTATTATTATTTTTTATTTTTGACAGGCAGAGTGGACAGTGAGCGAGAGAGAGACAGAGAGAAAGGTCTTCCTTTTGCATGTTGGTTCACCCTCAAATGGCCGACCCAAAATTGCTGTGGGCATTTGGGAAGTGAATCAGTGGATGGGAGTGCTCTCCATCTCTCTCTCTCTCTCTCTCTCTCTCTCTCTCTCTCTCCATCTCTGCAATTGTCTCTTTGCCTCTCAAACTAATTAGCAAGTAATAATGCTAACAATTATTATTATTTTTTATTTTTGACAGGCAGAGTGGACAGTGAGCGAGAGAGAGACAGAGAGAAAGGTCTTCCTTTTGCATGTTGGTTCACCCTCAAATGGCCGCTGCGGCCGGCACATCGCGCTGATCCGTAGCCAGGAGCCAGGTGCTTCTCCTGATCTCCCATGCGGGTACAGGGCCCAAGGACTTGGGCCATCCTCCACTGCCCCCCCCGGGCCACAGCAGAGAGCTGGCCTGGAAGAGGAGCAACCGGGACAAAATCCGGCGCCCCGACCGGGACTAGAACCCGGTGTGCCAGCGGCGCAAGGCGGAGGATTAGCCTATTGAGCTGCAGCGCTGGCACTAACAATTACTGAGCCCTTACTGTGTTCAGTGGATTAACTCATGTAATACTTCCAACAGGCTTGTATTGCCATGTCAAAGCACTGAACAACCAAGCAACTTAGCCAATCACCCAGCTGGTGTCAGCAGGGTGATTGGGGTGCAGGTTGCATAGCCTGGAATCCCCCTGGTCCATGGAGGTGCAGAGGTGGGGACAGGTAGGGGGGACCCTAAGTTGCCCCAGGGCCCAGCAGCCCACACGTGCCACTCTTTGCTGTCACAGCACCCGCCATCGCCAGTTCCCAGGCCCAGGACAGCCCTCAGCGCGCAGTCACAGGCACATTTGGATGGATGTTGAAGTCCGCCCCCCCCCCCCACACACACACCCCGCATCCCACCCCTCCTGGATGTACAGGGAAGGCCGTATTTTATCGGAAGGAGTGAGGCGCCACCATCCCTCTGCCATGCCAAGGCGGATGATTAAATCTCTCTAGGAGCGAAGTATAAGACGCAAGTTGATTTCCTCCAGGCGAGGAAATCCTTGACACTTCAGGCAGATGATGGGTAGCGGCTCTAAATCCCTCCGCGAGGGCGGAAGCGGGCAGCATGAGCTATGAGCAGGCGCCGGCTGCTGCTGTCTCAGCACTGGGTCATGGCCCAAATCAGACCTCTCGGTGCCGGGCCCCACGTGGGGCGATCAGCGCGCGGAAGACGCAGGTGCGAGGGGCCCCGGCCCCCACCGTCGCGGTCCTCTGCGTGGGGAAGTAACCCGGCCGGGGTGTGACACCTGCTTCCAAAAGCAGAGAGGAAGCTGCTGGAATGCCTGCCATGTAGGGATGGGGTGTGGTTTCACGTGGGAAGATTCTGGGGGGAAAGAAACCAATTTGAATAACTTGTATTGAGGGTAGCATTGTGGCATGGTAAGTAAACTTCCAGCACTCCAGACCGGAATGCCAGTTTGAGTCCCCGTAGCTCCCTTTCGCATTCAGCTCCCTAAGCCTGGGAAATGCTAATGTGCCTGGGAAAAAACTGGTGGTAGGAGCTGGCATTGTGGATAAAGCCACTGCCTGCAGCGCTGGCATCCCATATGGGTAATGGTTCAAGTCTCGGCCGCTCCATTTCCGATCCAGCTCCCTGCTAATATGCCTGGGAAAGCACCAGAAACTGCCCAAGCGCTTGGGACCCTACACCTACACGGGAGACCTGGAAGAAGCTCCTGGCTCCTGACTTCAGGCTTCAGTCTGGCCCAGCCATGGCTGTTTGGGGAGTGAACAAGCAAAAGGAAGGTTCTCTCTCTTTTTCTCCCCTGCCCTTCTGATTTTCAAATAAACAAGGAACCGTGGTTTTGTGGATGCACAAATAATTGTTCAGACCCATCCCAGAGGATGGGAAATGCCCACCTGTGCCGGGCTGGTTTGGTTGCTGTGCCCTGCCACCCCGGGGGCTGGCGTCACCTCTGATTTTAACCCTGCTATCTTGGTCTTCTGTCCCTAGTAGGGTGGCAGGTTCTCTTGGGGGTGTTTGAAAGGAGAGAGCCAGAGGAATGCATCTTGGATCCCAGGCCTGTTGGTGGCAGCTGCCCATCATCTGGGTGCAAGGAGCTTTATTTAATATTTCATGTGAGCATCGTCACAAGCCCACAAGGAGTGAGTGGTTTGTTCCAGTCAATGTTGCAGTACTAACTGCCTGAGCTGGGGTTCGAACCCAGGTCTGTGTGAGTCTGCAGCTGGAGCTCCTTGCCTCCAGGGTACTTTGCCTTCTTCGGGGTCAAGGTCAAAGCAGAGATCTGACCCCAGGTTGGTGGACCAGCTGGGTCCCTGATGGCAAGTGGAAGTCACGGCAAAGTGCACAGCAGACAGTCGGGTCAGTTGTGGGCTGCACCCAGGGCTGCTGATGAGGGCACCGTGACCTTGCCCTTAACCTCTCAGAGACCGTGATGGGATAGTACCAGAGGAAGTAATGATGGAAGCCATGAGGTGAGATGGCTCTGGGCTGGAGGGACAGCCGGGCAGGAAAGAGGTCCTCGGGTCGGGGAGCGAGTCCCAGAGGCTGATGGCTGCACCTTCCTGAGACAGCCGCCCCCTCGCCTCTAGATGGCGCTACAGAGTCGCTAAGGTTTCACCCCCTTGTGGGTGGGGATCCCAAGACAGGGGACTGGTTCTACAGCCCCTCTGGTAGACAAATCCCATGGCAAACCTGTGTTACTATGTGTCAGCCCAAAAATAACAAGAGACGGGAGAGATGAGAGAGAGAGAGAGAGAGAGAGATCTCCAAATAGCAAAGAGGAGTCAAAAATGGGAGGGATTCCTGAGATACCCGAAAACAATAATCGAATCACAATGGTTACTAGCCGGGGTGACGTCAGTCCAAGGTTGGACACCGCTGGGCAGATGTCCCTGCGGAATCACTGTCTGTGTAAGGCTGTGGCGGCCTCTGTGGGGAGCTGTGGCCCTGCATTGCCCCCTCGTGCCCTAAGCTGCCTCCCTGCACTGCCTCCCTGCTTTGTGCACTCGCTTTTGGTCAGCGTCCACACAAGCAACTGGATTCGGATTCTGATTCAGACAACTCGCACAATCCGTTCTTGTGGGCCAGAGGCAGGGTGCCGGGTCTGCACCCCCACCCCCCGCAGTGAAAGGACAATGAGCATGTGTCACTTAGGAACTGGGCTCAAGGGGTGAGTTAGGCTGGGGGTGTGAACTGCGCATGTGTGAGTCAAAGGCCCAGGAAGCATCCAAGTCCAGGGGCTGAGAGCTTCCAGATGTCTCTGAGGTCGCCACAATAGCCTGCTTAGATAAATATTTACCTACATGCATGTACACAAATATATATATTTATGTAACCAGACATACATCACTACATAAATATATATAAGAAATACAAACTTGGCCGGCGCGCAGCTCACTAGGCTAATCCTCCGCCTGTGGCACCGGCACCCCAGGTTCTAGTCCTGGTTGGGGCGCCGATTCTGTCCTGGTTGCCCCTCTTCCAGGCCAGCTCTCTGCTATGGCCCGGGAGTGCAGTGGAGGATGGCCCAAGTGCTTGGGCGCTGCACCCCATGGGAGACCAGGAGAAGCACCTGGCTCCTGGCTTTGGATCAGCGCAGTATGCCGGCCGCAGCGGCCATTGGAGGGTGAACCAATGGCAAAAGGAAGACCTTTCTCTCTGTCTCTCTCTCTCTCTCTCACTGTCCACTCTGCCTGTCAAAAAAAAAAAAAAAATACAAACTTGGGGCCGGCACTGTGGTGTAGCGGGTAAAACCATTGCCTGCAGTGCCGGCATCCCATATGGATGCTGGTTCAAGTCTCGAACATTTTTGAACATTTTACCCGCTTTTTTAAAATGGAGCAGCGAGGACTTCAATCCAATTCTCTGCTACGGGCTGGGAAAGCAGTGGAAGATGGCCCAAGAGCTCCTTGCTTTGGATCAGTGCAGCTCTGACCATTGCGACCATTGCGGCCATTTGGGGAGTGAACTAGCAGATGGAAGACCTCTCTGTGTCTGTAACTCTGCCTTCCAAATAAATAAATAAAACATTTAAAAAAATGTTTCTTAAAAAAAGAAATAGATGGTTATGTACAAACACGAGACATGTGTCTGCCACTGTGGCTGTTTCACCATGCAAAGTTGAAAGCCATATGGGGTGGATTAGGCTACCACCTGCTTTGCTGGCATCACATATGGGCACCGGTTCAAGTCCCAGCTGCTCCACAACCGATCCAGCCTCCTGCCAATGCGCCTGGGAAAGCAGCAGTGAGTGCTACACACAGTTACCGTCTCATTACTTATTGGTTTGGGGCCTTCCATTGGTCTACGGTCAAGAGGCCCAGACCCTACAAGTCAGCCACTGCTTCAGCCACCATGGAAGTGTTGAGGTTGACATTCCATGGGTTCGGGCAGCAGAAGCCCAGCATCCAAAGACTATGCCAGCCTGCCCATCACCAACCAAACCAATCACAGACACACGGGGCCACAGAACCTGGCCACATTAGGTGGTCGGCTTGGAGTTAGTGCTGGAGCTCTGATTTCATCCATAGGTATTTTTTAAAAAGATTTATTTATTTATTTGAAAGGCAGAGTTATACAGAGAGAGAAGGGGAGAGAGAGAGAGAGAGAGAGAGAGAGAGAGAGAGAATATGATAGATCTTCTATCTGTTGGTTCACTCCCCAAATGTCTGCAATAGCCAGGTCTGGGTCAGGAAGTCCACCCGGGTCTCCTATTTGGGTGTCAGGCTGCCTCCCAGGATACATTAGCAGGCAGGAAGGTGGATGTGGAGTGGAGTAGCTAGGACTCAAACTGGCACTCCTAGGTGAGATGTGGCATCCCAAGTGGGAAGCTAACTGCTGCACCACTGTGCCGGTCTCACGTTGTTTGCCAATTAATACACCTACAACAGGGGAGAAGGCAACACTTGGAAAACCCACATCCCATATTGGAGTGCTGGTTTGGGTCCGGGCTGCTCTGCTTCCCACCCAGCTCCCTGCCAATGTACTTGGGAAAGCATTAGAAGATGGCCCAAGTGCTTGGGCTCCTGTCGCCATGTAGGAGACCTGGATGGAGTTCTAGTCTCCTGGCTTTGGCCTGGCCCAGCCCGGGCCGTTGTGGCCATTTGGGGAGTGCAACACTGACATCCCTATGGGCACCAGTTTGAGTCCTGGCTGCTCCTCTTCTGGTCCAGCTCTCTGCTGTGGCCTGGGAAAGCAGTGGAAGACGGCCAAGGACTTGGGTCCCTGCACCCGTAGAGGAGACCCAAAAGCAGCTCTGACATGTGAGGAGGAGGAGGAAGGCGAGTCAGGCACACAGAGATGACTCAGGGTGGGATCTCCCACACCGAGGGAGGGAGGAGAACCATAAAGAAAGTCTTCACCTGGATTCCACACCAATGACCGATGAGGCAGGGTGAGCAGGCTGAGAGCCTGCGGGTCTGAATCATTTCAGCGGCTCCAGGCCCACACAGGGCTGTCCTTGGGCAGGAGTATAGCCCATTGTATGATAGCCCAGTAAGGATGCTGGTTGGCAGTCTGTGCTACCTTGGCAAGTGACTGGCCTTTTGTCGGGGCCTCAAAACTGAGTCAGGACAGCATTTTAAAAACTATCATGGGGCTGGCACTGTGGCATAGCAGGTAAAGCAGCCACCTGCAGCGCCAGCATCCCATATGGGCGCCGATTCGAGTCCTAGCTGCTCCACTTCCTATCCAGCTCTCTGCTATGGCCTGGGAAAGCAGTAGAAGATGGCCCAAGTCCTTGGGCCCCTGCACCCATGTGGGAGACCCGGAAGAAGCTCCTGGCTCCTGGCTTCGGATCAGCTCATCTCTGGCCATTGCAGTCATTTGGGGGGGGGGGGGGTGAACCAGCAGATAGAAGACCTCTCTCTCTCTCTGCCTCTCTGTAACTTTGCCTTTCAAATAAATAAATAAATCTTTAAAAATTGTGTCATGTAGGGGCAGGCATTGGAGGCAACGGTTGGGGGCTTTGCTTTCACAGTCAGGGGTGCTTCTCAGCCCTCGGCTGAGAATTTATATCCACCTTTTTCTCCAGTCTTCAGGAAAGTAGTTTGCCCTACACCTCATTTCTTCTTTTTAACAACTTACTTATTTGAAAAGGCAGAGTGAGCAAGAGAGAGGGAGAAACAGGAGAGAGAGAGAGAGAGGGAGATCTCTTGCTTGTTCACTCCCTAAATGGCTGCAACAGCCAGGAAAGTCAGGAGCCAGGAACTCCACTTGGGTGGCAGGGACCCAAGTACTTGGACCATCACCTGCTGCGGTCCCAGGTGCATTAGCAGGGAGCTGGATGGGAAGTCAGGACTCGAACCCAGCACTCCCCTGTGGGACAGAAGGAGTGGCTTAACCCACGGCACCACAGTCAGCGCACTGTACTCCCTTGTCCAGCAGACCTAAGGAGAGGCAGTGATTTTGAGCCTGTTTAGCATTTGTTGTGCACACTAGGGGAATGACCACCAATCTGTGTGCCGCAGGCTGTGTTCTGTTGTAAAGGAGAAGCTTAAAATCTCTAAGCACAGAAGTCAGACGGAAAAACAAAAAAGGCAGGAAGGAAGGGAGGGAGCCCCCCCCAGGGAGGGAGCCCCCCCCCCCCCCCGCCCTTGGGGGAAGGGGTGGACAGCTGAGGAAGGCCCTGCCCCGCGTCGGTAGGTCTGGCCCATCTGTGGGTGTGCTGGCAAGGCGCCCGGGCATCTGGAAGTTCAAGTCCCTTCTGTGTTGGGGCCGTGAAGCCACCTCTTGGCCGAGGACACGGGAACCCTGGCCACTGGCCCCAAGGCAGCAAACCAGACTGGAGGCCCCTGCCAGGTCCTTCACCCATGGGACTCAGCCCCCCCACCCCCCTCCCGCGGCTGCTGCCAGGCCTGCTCCTCCTCCTTGTCCTCTCCCTCTCACCTCCCTCCTTCCCTCTTCTCCCTCCTCCCCTTCCTTCCTCTTCCCCCCCTTCCCTCCTCTTCCCTTCCTGCTCTACTTCCTCCCCTCCTATCTCCCTTCCCCCTCCCTCCCTCCTACCCCTTCCCCCTCCCCCCTTCTCCTTCCTCCCCCTCCCCTTCCTCCCGGCCCTTCCCTTCCTGATGGGGGCTTGGAGGGGGCGGGCTGCCCTGTGTGGGAGGAGCTGGCGGGGCGCCCCCTCTACAGCGGACTTGGACAGTACATTCTGATCAGACAGCATTATTCAATATTTCAGTGTTTATAATGTTGTTCACATCTGCAGTGACCGTGGCATCTAACAGAGTCGTCTTCAGTGAGCCGCTGATGGACGGAGCAGTAGCTAACCCTGTGATGAAAACTGTCACTTGGATCACAGCGCACAGCTGAAGTCATTGGGGCTCGGCTTCTCCACTTTCAAAAGGGGGAAAACTACTTAGCTTCCAATGACGAATTGTGCTAATGCCGAGAAACAAAACCTGCGTGCATATTTCCAAGCTACAGGTAGCAACGAAAGGCTAGGAGGAACTCCAAGTTTTCCCGAGGGTGGAAGGAGAAAGGAGGGAAAACCAGCAAAAAAAAAAAACAAGCTCTTCGTTCCCATACCGGGAGTCGAACCCGGGCCGCCTGGGTGAAAACCAGGAATCCTAACCGCTAGACCATATGGGAACTGATGACGGGTGTTTCCCGTGTCTGCATACGGCCCTTACATCAGCGTGACCGCGCGCCTCCCCAACACGCCTGCGCACCGCAGCGCGCGCCCCGCCCGCGGGCAGCTCGTCCTCACTGCGGCTGCGCCAGCCCCCGGCCCCGTCCGCCCAGCGAGCCGGAGCCAGGAGGCGGGTGGAGCGCTCTTCGCCCGGCATCTGCTGTCTCCCTCCGCCCATTTGCGGAGCAAGTCCGCGAGGCCGTGGACGTCGGCCGGGACCGGTGTGCCCAGGAAGACTTTGGGGTCCCAGTGTGGTCCGAGCGTGCGGCCGTGTCCGTACTCTGGCCCGGCGTGGACTGCGGGATGCCGACGGGAGCCCCACGCTGCAGCGGGCCGTCCCTCCCTGGAGATTCCCACGCAGGGGCCGCGGGAAACCGACTCCCCCAGCCCACCTCCGAGTCCGGCCCCAGTCCGCGCTGTAGCCCCAGGTGGTCAGGGAGGCCGGCGTTGGAGGGGCGAGCGAGACACAGCCCCGCTCCCTGCCCCGGCCACGGGTTGTCCCTCAGCCCTGCTCAGCCCCAACCGCTGAGACGCCGTCGCCCGACGTCCTAAGCTATTCCGTTGTTTTGTGCAATTTGATCGAGGTTTTATTTCATAATACAAAATTGTAAAGAGCAACCCAATAAGCCAAGTTAAAAGACAAACTTGGAAGAAACATTTTCAGCTGGTATTATGAACAAAGAACGAATTCCCCCCAAACAGAAAGAGCTCCTAAAGATGGCCGAAAAGACCAACTCAGTGGAAAAAGGAAGCGAGGGCAGAGTTCCCGCACAGGGAAACACAGCTGGCCCCTCAACACGTGACCAGAGGCCAGCCTCGCTCTGGGTAAGGTAAAGGCAGGTTTTGAAAAGCCCCGAGGGTCTCTTCTCACGGGACCCTTGACAACCCAGGTCGGTGCAGCCACAGCCTGGAGCTCCCGCCCTCAGCTCTCGGCCCCTTTGAGGAGCCAGTGTGCCGGAAGCACTACTTCTGGGTCTTCCCTGCCGCAGCAGCCACCTCTCCTCGCCCACAGTGGAGCCTCAGCTGACCCATCCGTATGACTGTTGCAGTGAGCAGCCTGTGCACCCGCCCCGTGCAACACGGGCCTCGAGGTGGTCTCAAAGCAGTGGTTTTCGACATTACTTCTCTTCAAACTTCACACCTAACCGAGTTGCACACGTGGAAACCAGGGACATTGGAAGGAGGGGACGGACATTAGCTGGGCTGTGGCCAGGGGCAGGGGCTCTTCATGAAGGAGGCGGACGGCAGGCGAGGCAGCCACATCCCAAGACAGCTGTGCTCCGGGCCCTGGCCCCTGGGTTCGCAGGTCAGGCAGCCCCAGGTTCAAGCTGCCTGAGTTTCTCCTGGAGCTTCCGGAGCTGGCTCTGACCCCAGCTGATGCGGATCTGGAGGGTGGCAATGTCCCCAGCCAGCTGCAGGCCTGGAGAAGAAGCAGAGGGTCACTGTGGCCTCTGTCCTCCATACAGCTAATGACAAGCTCCAGGAGGGGGACCCTGCCCTGGCTGCTCTGCAACCATGCTGAGCCCACACCCTCATCACCCTCATCTCCTTTAGGGTGATGCTACAACGGCACCTCCTCCTCAGGCTTCCCCGTCCCCCTGGACTCAGTAGCAAGTCACAGATCCTAACTCCCCCCTCCTCCGGCCACAGGCCCTCACTGCTCTCACCCACTCTCCCTCCACCAGAAGAGTCCACGCCCCGGATCCGCTTTCTGCCCAGTGTCCCCAGGAACAGCTGCTGTCCACGCTGCTCTTGTCAGTGGCCCGCTTAGTAGCAGTGCTGACCACACATTCCATCGCTCCCACCAGAAAACATTCTCCTCTTGGCTTCCAGGACCCCCGCTTTCTGGGTGCCGCTCCTCAGCCTCCTCTCTGCAGTCCCAGGCCCGCGCTGATCTCATCCTGTGTCTGCTTTAACCTGGCGTCTGTGTCAGCCACGTTGGCATTCAGACACTGCACTACGGAGTGGGCTCCCGAATGTGTCTCTAGCCCCGGCCTCTCCTAAGCTCCAGGCACATGTGCCCAGTCACCCACTCAGCCTCTCCCCTGGGCATGGTGGACACCACACCTCACTCAGAACACGCCCGCACCCACGCCCTGCTGCCCTGCGGACACCGATATCCATCCAGTAGAGACTGTGGACTCTCCTTGACCCCCACATCCAATTGGTCAGCACATACCGGGGCTTCTACTCTCAAAACGCATGCAGGTCCCTCCAGGCACATGTGCCCCTCCGCTGCCTCCACCTGCATCGCACACCTGGCTGCTCCTGGCACCTGCTCCCTCCCCCTGCTGTCCAGTCTGTCCCCAGCAAATGCCAGACCCAAACAACGCCTGTTATTCTCGGAGTCTGCGCCATCTCTTGCTCACAGCTACCCTCGGACTCCCAGGGTCCTCTTCTCCGGGGCCTGCATCACCTGGGCCCGGAGGCCTGGATCCCCTGCCCTCAGCTTCTGGCCTTGCCACTGTACCAACCGCTTCCCATCCTTCCTGTAGCACGAGGACCTCCCCCCCACCAGCCTGTGTCGTTTTTTTTTCCCCCACAAGTTTTACATTAAGGGCCTACTTCTTTGCACTCTGCCTTTCTCCCCTCCACAAAACAGACGTCTAGGGAAGGGGTCTGTCCCTTTTGCTCCCGATTGGGCTTCCGGAATGACGGCGACCACTCACCATCCCGGAAGCTGGCTTGCGCCTGCCGCAGACTGTGAGGAACCAGGATTCCAAACCAGTTCAGGGGGTCCTGGGGCGCTGTGGTGGGCTCAGGCTCCGGCGTCTTGGTGGGGCCCTTGCGCCGGCGCAGAGCTGGGGAAGGAGACGTTGGAGGAGGCTGGGGTCTTGGGGACCGGTGTTGAGCTTAACGTTGACCTTGTGATTCTTGGAAAACACTGCTGGCTGGAAAACCCCAGCCTTTCGCGTTCCTGGAAACAGCCCAGCCTGCCTCCCAAGGTTAGGATGACACTCTCTGTGCTCGCTCCCTCACAGGCCCCTGTTTGCCCGTGATGAGGCCACACAGCGACCTTACCCACCTGCCTGAACATGCTGACGGGCCACGGACCCTCCAGCTGCCCATTCGGTCTCAGGGATGCTTAACTGGGAGCGGCAGGTGGTCGCTCCGACATAAGATGGGCACTTCCGGTTCCCTGGACAGCAAACTGCTTACAACACTTCTGTAACCCTCCGCTTACTTAGACACGACGATCTCCAGACCTGAACGGAACCGTCTCCTGGACTGGGTGTGCGCTTTGCCCGTGACATCGGGACGGGGCCCCGACAAGACGGGGAGGGGCTCACCTGCCTCGCGGGGCCCCACCTCCTCCGGGATCTGGGCGCCGGCTCTCACCACTCGCAAGTTCTGGAGTCCGTCCGGGGCCTCGCTAGAGGATGACAAGGGACAGAGTGTCGGCGGCCCGGCCCTGCACCCCGCCCACCCGCTCCGGAACCCGAGACTCCTCACCTGGCGCACACGCACACCTGGGGCTCCATATGGGAGGCGTACTGCAGGGGTCCTACCGACTTGACACCCATGGCGTAGCGCGCCTGGGCGAGCGACAGCCAGCCCTGTGGAGAAGTGAGAGCCTGGAGACTGGGTCTACCTCCGCGCCAGTGCCACCCCCGCTCACCCCCGGCGCTCACCTCCTCCACACGGCCGTTCAGCGCCGCCCGTTTCGCCTCCAGCTCCTCCAGGTCCGCGAGCAGCTGCAGAATCAGCGAATCCAGTTCCGTCTGCACGTCCCGGGCCGCCATGGGGCCGCCACACTCGGGTCTCGGGTGGGCTGAGGACCGGGTCTGGAGCCGTCTCCTTCAGGTCGCCCAATCACCGCCAGCTGCGCTAGCATGACAGCCAATCGGCATGCGGGACACGCCCCAAGGGGGCGTTTCCAGCCAAAGACCCGGACACACCAACGGTATCTAGACTCTCATCGCGTCACGCTGTTTAAGGGCAGGCTCCCGGCGGGACGTATAGGAGCCGAGTTCCTCAATTAATGCTCCAAGTAGATCAACCAGCTGCACAGTCTACGAGGGCTAAATGTGGAGGCGGTGGCATTTTACAAATCAGCCTACCGCTATAGCAATGGAAAAAGGCGAAGCCGTTTGGCAACCATTTTAAGGAAAGAGTGGCTTTAATTACAGAAGGCGCCTTCAGGTACCTTCCCAATTAGTCTCTGTGTTACTGTTACAGCCGATAGGTTTTCTCGAGTCGCCAATCATGACTGCTGTAGCAGTTCATCGCCCGTGGGTAGCCGCTCCGGAAGCCCTCGGCGGCCGACATCTTTGTTAACGGCCGTCCCACGTCACGTGACAGCGTTCTGCCTCCAGCCTATTGGTTGCTCCAGCGAGCACGCGCGCCGAACTGGCCAATCGCCTGCAGGCGCCCTTCTTCCGTTCGCCACCTTAACTTCGGGCACTGTCAATAGCAGCCGATTGCAGCGAGGCCCCGGAGCGCCCTTCCTGAGTGAGGGCGGAAGCGAGGGCTGCACCGCTCAGACGGTCTCCACAGTCTCTCCTCCCTCGCACGTGGAAGGGGCACCCATCATGGTAGGAGTGAGGTTGGAGCTCTTTTCGGGGGCGGCGGTTCGCCGAGGGCTGGCGCTGGGGCTGCGGGCCGGGGGCCGGGTGGTGACCGGAGTCGTTGTTCGATAGCTGCGCCGCGAGGCCCGCCTGCGCCGCGAGTACCTGTACCGCAAGGCCCGCGAGGAAGCGCAGCGGTCGGCCCAGGAGAGGAAGGACAAGGTCCGGCGCGCGCTCGAAGGTAGGGTGTGGGGTCGCGCGGGCGGGGTAGGCACCCGGTGGGTCTGCCCCTGGCCGTGCCCGTGCCGTGTCGCGTCGCGGAGCTGCCCTGTGCGCTGTAGCCTCCGCGTGGCTCGTCCCCAGCGTGGATGTTTTAGCGGGGTCTTGGAGGGCCTTTCCCCGCCGTGGTTTTTCTTCCTGCTGCTCTCTGCAGTGCGGGGGCCCAAGGACTTGGGCCACCTTCTACTGCTTTCCCAGGCCATAGCAGAGAGCTGGATTGGAAGAGGAGCATCCGGGTCTCGAACCGGCGTCCATATGGGATGCTGGCGATGCAGGCTGAGGCTTAACCTACTGTGCCACAACGCTGGCCCCAGGAATCTTTCATTGCCACTTGCAGCGTGGAGTCTGTGGCAATGTGGAAATGCCGGGTTTACCTCTGTTTTGTTGGTACTTCTGCCAATGGAACTTTGTTTTCTGTATGGTAGTGCGTTCCCCTAGTTCCTCGGAAGAACCTGCATTCACTCTGTGGTCCCTGGTTTTAGGCCTGTGTGTGAAGTGTACACGTGGTGTTAACGCACTGGTGACGCATCCCTCTACCTTTAAGAAGTGACAAGTGATCATTACACTGGGATTTGGGAATATTTTCCCTAACTTAGGAGTGTGACTTAAGAATAAACTGTTCTTTTCCTGTTGTCTGTTCTTACATCACACCCATTTTGTCTGGGGAGCAGTGGGGTTCCCAGGGTGTGCCCAGGTGGAGTTCTGGACCCCAGGGAGGGCACCCGCAGCATAGCCCTTCAGCCCACCCAGCCGTGGTCTTGAGGAACCTCTGACCCAAAGCAGCTGAGGCCATGCACCTGCAGGCATTCGGGGCATCTTGCTCAGTCTGTCCTTGCTGAGGCCTTGGGAAATCCATATTTTTAAAGAAGTTGTGCTATCTGGCTTTATTTTTAAGACTTGCTTTTGATTTACTTGAAAGGCAGTTATAGAGATAGGAGGAGAGACAAAGAAAGAGGTCTTCCATCTGCTGGTTCACTCCTCAAATGGCCACAATGGCTGGGGCTGGGCCAGGCCCAAGCCAAGAGCCTGGGGCTGCTTCTAGGTCTCCCACTTGAGTTCAGGGGCTCAAGCACTTGGGCTGTCTTCCTCTGCTTTCCCAGGAGCATGAGCCGGGAGCTGGATTGGAAGTAGAGCAGCTGGGACATGAACTGGTGCCCATATGGTTTGCCAGTGTCACAGGTAGAGGCTTAACCTGCTATGCCACGACCCTAGCCCCTATTTTTATATTTAAATGTATTTATTTATTTGAAAGTCAGAGTTAACACAGAGAGAGATCTTCCGTCTGGTGGTTTATTTCCCAGATGGCTGCAACGGCCAGGGCTGGACCAGGCCAAAGCCAGGAGCCAGGAATTTCTTCTGGGTCTCCCACGTAGGTGGTAGGGGCCCAAGTACCTGGGCCATCTTCTGTTGCTTCCCCAGGCACATTAGCAGGGAGCTGGATTGGAAGTGCAGCAGCCGGGACACGAACTGGCGCCCATATGAGATGCTGGCGCTGCAGGTGGTAGCTTTACCTGCTGCACCAGAATGCTGACCCATCCATTTGGCTTTAAAAGTAATGCAGGTGCTTGGGGTAAGCTAGAAGGCCTTCAGTTCGTGAGAGCCAGGAACCCCAGAAAGTGAAGTTTTAGGACCCAGTGTTCCCAGGTTAACACGTCGCCAGAATGTGTTGCTTTGCCATCTTCCTCTCCTAGTCACCCTGCACCCCCTGTGCTTCAAAAGGAGTAGGGATCTTTCCGTTGGGTTCCGCAGGTTTGTGCACTGGGATGTGGATGGAAGCCGAGGGTTCGTGCTGTGTGTCACTAAGCTCCTCTGTCTTCCCTCTGCAGAGAACCGCCTGATCCCCACCGAGCTCCGCCGGGAGGCGCTGGCCCTGCAGGGATCCCTGGAGTTTGATGATGCCGGCGGTGAAGGTGACTATGCCGTGTGGCCCTCCCTGCCCCTGGGATCTGAGTCCTGTCCCCAACACGGGCACTGCTGGCCTCTCTGTCTGTGTCTTTCTTGAACACACTGGGCTCTTCTTAGCTGAGGAAACAGGCACGACAGTCACCCCCGGAACTGTCCCCCAGCGCCCCGTGTCTGCACGGTGCTCCCGATTGCGCACACGGTGACCCCGCCGCGTACCCGCTGCTCCTTGTTGGTCATCTCTGCCCCTGGAGTGTCAGCCGGGGCTGGACAGTGTCCCCAGCATGTCGCCGGCAGTCTGACCTTTCATTCATTGTGTAATTCAACAAGGAGGAAAGGAAACCTTACAGACACTTGGTGAGGCCCTTAGCAGAGCTGGGATTTGCACTGACATGGCGGCCACAAGTGCCCACAGGAGACTTCCTTCGTCGACTGTGCACGTTCGCGCATGTGTGTCCATGTGTCCGTTCTCCGACAGGGCCGGCCGCCCCACGATAGCCCTTCACCCCAGAGCAGTGTTGTTTTCTTGTCCCTCATGCTCCTGACAGGTGTGACCAGCCACGTGGATGATGAATATCGGTGGGCGGGGGTTGAGGACCCCAAAATCATGATCACCACCTCCCGGGATCCCAGTTCCCGCCTTAAGATGTTTGCGAAGGTACCGGTGGGCAAGGAGTGAGTGGGGTGGGGGGACGACACCCAGGACACGTTCCCCACCCCACCCCACCGCTGCCTTGACTGAACACTGTGGTGGTCCCTGTGCAGGAGCTGAAGCTGGTGTTCCCGGGTGCGCAGCGCATGAACCGAGGCCGCCATGAGGTGGGGGCCCTGGTGCGAGCCTGCAAAGCCAATGGGGTCACTGACCTGCTGGTGGTCCACGAGCACCGAGGCACACCTGGTGAGGCCGAGGCCGGCGGGAGGACAGGGGTGGGGGCAGGGCAGGCTGGGGGTAGGCGGGGGCTCTGACTGCCTGGCTGCCCCCTGCAGTGGGGCTCATTGTCAGCCACCTGCCCTTTGGCCCTACGGCCTACTTCACGCTCTGCAACGTGGTCATGCGGCACGACATCCCCGACCTGGGCACCATGTCGGAGGCCAAGCCCCACCTCATCACACACGGCTTCACCTCCCGCCTGGGCAAGCGCGTGAGTCTGGGGGCCCTCGGGATGCAGCTGGGGGCCGGGCCAGGCCAGGCCAGGCGTGGACACTCCCCTTCCCTGTGCCCCAGGTCTCCGACATACTGCGTTATCTGTTCCCTGTGCCCAAAGACGACAGCCACCGGGTCATCACCTTTGCAAACCAGGACGACTACATCTCGTTCCGGTAGGTCTGCAGGTTGGGTGGGGGGTGGCCGCGGCCTGACTGCCGCATCCGTGGATGGCTGCGGCGGACCCCTACCCCCACCCTGGCTCTCTCCCCGCAGGCACCATGTCTACAAGAAGACAGACCACCGCAACGTGGAGCTCACCGAGGTCGGACCACGCTTTGAGCTGAAGCGTGAGTGTGGGGCTTTCTTCTGGGTCCTGGAGAGGGGAGGGGGTTTGCTGTGCTGGTGGTGACGTCCCCGTCCCCCTGCCCCCAGTGTACATGATCCGCCTGGGCACGCTGGAGCAGGAGGCCACCGCCGACGTGGAGTGGCGCTGGCACCCCTACACCAACACCGCACGCAAGAGGGTCTTCCTGAGTGCCGAGTGAGCCGCCTGCAAGTCAGCACGTGGGCGTAGAACCCGGGAGCCCCTGAGCTCCAGTGTGGGACCGTGCGGGATGCAGGGATCCCATAGAGCCTGTGTCACGCCGCCTGCCAGCCTCTGAGTGGGGAGGTAGGGCCGGTCCGTTCACAGCAGTGTACTGGCTCCAGCCAACTCTGTGGAGGGCGGCGGCCTCAGGTTAGTGCTCTGTGGGATCCTCTACTCCCTGGGGACACTTGGAGGCTGGGATCTCCCCCAGACCTCTCCACACTGCTCCCCTCTCTGCGCCCATGTTCCCAGTACGTACCCATGGGCCCGACATGCACAGTGCTCATACGGGTTTCAGAAACACTAGGAGGTGCCCAGTGGGAGAGGGGTCTTTGTTCAGGGCCCTGCAGAGCGCCCCACCCCCTGCCCCAGCCTCCCTGCCCCGTGAGGCGTGTGTGTACCCCACTTCACGGGCATGATGGAAATTTGCTCTCCTGGACCTGCACATCCCCGGCTCCCTCCCCCCAGCACCTGCAGCCACCCTTCTGTTGTGCTTCTGCGAGTGACTGTTCAGATGGCTCAGCTCCGTGCCATCATGGAGTGGAAGTCCCTGTATCGCTGAGTTCCGTGTCCCCAGGCCCACTGGTGCTATTACAAATGACAGGAAGAACGTGCATACACACCACGCTACCTGTGTCCATTCACCGCCCGCGGACACTGGGGCTGTTCCGTATCCTGGCCGTCCACAGTTGTGCGGCGCTGAGCCTGGGATTACAGACACCTCCTGGAAATGCTGGCGTTCGTTTCCTCTGGGTGTGTGCCCGGAAGTAGGATCGCTGGATCACGTGGCAGTTGTATTTTTAACCTTTTGAGGAACCCACGTATGTTTTCCATGAAAACTGTACCCATTCCCATTGCTACCGAACCTGTGCCCGTTCCCTTTTCCCACCTCCCTGTCAATACTGACCGTTTTTAGAGTGAGCGTCCTAGCAGGTGTGAGGTGACAGCTCCCTGTGGCTTTGATTTGCATTTCCATGATAACTAGTGATGATGAACGTTTTTTCATAACCTTTTGGCCATTTATCAGTCTAGTCAGATCCTCTGCCCATTTGTCTTTAAATAAATCTTTGCTTTGTTGTACTTTTTTTCTTCTTAAGATTTATCTATTTATTTGAAAGGCAGAGTTAGAGAGGGAGAGACAGAAATAATCTTCCGTCCGCTGGTTCACTCCCCAGATAGCTGCAATGGCCAGGGCTGGGCTAGACTGACGCCAGGAGCCAGGAATTCCATCTGGGCCTCCCATGGGGGTGGCAGGGACTTCAGCATTTAGGCCATCTTTTGCTGCCTTCCCAAGTGCATTAGGAGGGAGCTAGGTCAAAAGTGGCACAGCCAGGACTTGAACCTTTGTCCATATGGGATACTGGTATTGCACCTGCTGCGTTACAATGCTGACCTTGTGCCCATTTCATTTTCCTTTTTATAAAAGATTTATTTATATGAGAGGCAGAGAGGTCTTCCATCTGCTGGTTCACTCTTCAAATGGCTGCAATGGCTAGAGCTGCACTGATGCAAAGCCAGAAACCTGGAGCTTCCAGGTCTCCCACGCGGGTGCGGGGGCCCAAGCACTTGGGCCATCTTTTACTGCTTTCCCAGGCCATAGCAGAGAGCTGGATTGGAAGCAGAGCAGCTGGCACTCGAACTGGCGCCCATCCAGGATGCTAGCACTGCAGGCAACGGCTTTACCTGCTATGCCACCATGCTGGCCCTGCCCATTTCTTAAAAATCAATTTATTTGGGGTTTTCTGCAGTTGGGTTGTTCAAATTCCTCATGTATTTTCAATAGTGCTATGATGTATGTGTCCTTCAAATGCATACATTGAACCCTAACTCCAAAGGTCATTAACCCCCAGTGGGAGTGGGAGGCAGGGCCTTGGGGAGGCGATGAGGTCACCAGTGCCATGCCCTCTGCCTGAGAGAACGTGTTTGCCCTCCACCGTGGAGGGCCACTGCAGCTGCCACCTGTGACCTGGGACCTGACTCTGCTGGTGCCTGGATCTTGGGCTTCCTAGCTTCCAGAACTATGGGCAGTAAATGTCTGTTGACACATTCTCTAGTCCGTGGTCTTGTTATAGCTGCCCGAAGGGACTGAGACGGAGGGGAACCCTTTAACAGATAACATAGTTTGCAAATATTTTCTCCCATTCTGTAGATGCAGCCGCTGGGAAGATCCTCCAGTTAGATGGTAAAAAGTGGCACATGTGTGATACATTCCCAGCGTGCAGACCATGTGAGAAGGCCCTGCGCCTGTGTCTGAACCAGGGGGAGAGGACAGCTGGCCAGGGCATCGGGGAGGAGGGAGACAGAGGGGGATTCCTGGGACGCTGCTGTGGTAAACATTTCCTGGGCATACTGACCACAGGGAGCGTGCCTGCGGAGGTCTCTGCCTGCTTTTGTCCAGTAGTGTGAAAGTAACACTTGTGAAAAACATACGGAGGTGTGGGTGGTTTAAAAAAAAAAAAAAACCTTGCCTTTTTTTCTTATAATTTTATTTATTTGAGAGGTAGAGAGTGAGAGTGAGAGCCCTCCCACCTGCTGGTTCATTCCTCAAATGCCCACGATGGCTGGGCTGGGCTAGGGCCAGCACAATGCGGTTCTTACACCTGTCTGGCAGGAACTCAGTTACGTGTACCGTGACTGCTGCCCACCAGGGTCTACACTGGGAGGAAGCTGGAATTGAAGGTAGGTCCTTTGTGTATCGTAACTCCTGCTCCCCACTATCAACTCTGAAACTGGCTAGTTATCTCCTCACACTATACAGGGATCCTTGCTCAGGACTTCTGGTGGCATTGGGACCATAGATAGTACAGAGTCCCATATATGCTGTTTATTTCCTATACATACCTCCCTGTGATGAAGTTGAGTTTATAAATTAGGCACAGTAAGAGATGAGTGGAGGCCAGTATTGTGGCATAGTGGGTAAAGCCACTGCCTGCAACACCGGCATCCCATATGGGCACTGGTTCAAGTCCTGGCTACTCCACTTCGGATTCAGCTCCCTGCTAATGGCCTGGGAAAGAAATAGAAAATGGCCCAAATGCTTGGGCCCCTGCCACCCACGTGGGAGACCCGGATGAAGCTGCTGGCTCCTGGCTTTGGCCTGGCTCAGTCCTGGTAGTTGCAGCCATTTTGGGAGCGAACTGGCAGATGGAAGACTTCTGTTTTGCTGTGTCTCCTTCTCTTCAACTCTTTCAGATAAATAAATAATTTTTTAAAAGATTTTATTTGTTTACTTGAAAGAATTACAGAGAGGCAAAGGCAGAGAAGAAAGGTCTTCCATTTGCTGGTTCACTCCCCAGATGGCTGCCATGGCCAGAGTTACGCCAATCAGGAGTCAGGAGCTTCTTCTGGGTCTCCCACGTGAGTGCCGGGGCCCAAAGACTTGGGCCATCTTCTACTGCTTTCCCAGGCCATAGCAGAGAGCTGGATCGGAAGTAGAGTAGCCGGGACTCAAATCAGTGCCCATATGGGATGCCAGCACTGCAGGCGGCGGCTTTACCTGCCATACCACAGCTCTGGCCCTGAGTTTGTATTTAATGATGGTGCAGGCCATGCATTTTTGCAAGTACTTAGTGGCCATTTGTGTGTATGCTTTCTGTGACCATCTTCTCACTTCTGTAGAAATGATCATTGCCTCTGTACTGACGGAAGGTTTTACATGGTTTTTAGTTGTGGAAAATTTCAAACATAACGAAAGCCGAGAGGACGGTCCAGGGAGTCCAGAGCCGGTCTCAGCATTGGCCAGCCTTGCTTCCTTGCCCAGGCCTGCCCACTTCCTATATCCGCTTCATCAATTTTATTTTGAAGGCAACCCCATACAGCGCAGTGTGCCATTTCAAGCATAAGTATTTCCTGAGGGAGATAAACATTTATCTCAGAGATACGGACTCAAAACAGGCCTACCATTATCACACCTCAAATTAGCAAGTCTTTCCTTTACATCATCACATATCCGGTTCTTGATTACAGCATGTTTGAGTGAGGATCCAAATTAGTTCCAGTCGTTGCCATTGGTTGGCAAGTCTCTCTCTCTCTCTTTTTAAATATTTATTTGACAGGCAAGAGTTACAGAGGAAGAGAGGGATAGACAGACAAAGAGATCTTCCATCCACTGGTTCACTCCAAATGGCCTCCATGGCTGGGGCTGAACCAGGCTGAAGCCAGGAGCCAGGAGCTTCTTCTGGGTCTCCCACAGGGGTGCAGGAGTCCAGGCACTTGGGCCATCTTCCAGTACTATCTTAGGTGCATCAGCAAGGAGCTGGATCAAATGTGGAGAAGCCAGAACTCGAATTGGCACCCAAACAGATGCTGGTGCTGCAGGTGGAGGCTTAACCTACTGCACCACTGCACCAGCCCCAGGCAAGTCTCCAACTTCTTTTAAAATAGAGACACATCTCTCACAGCTCACCCATTCGAAGTGTAGGATTCAGTGTGGGTTTTTATCATTCATATTGCTGTGCAGCCTTTACCACAATCTAATTTTTGACCATTTTTGTCCCCCCTAAAAGAAACTACCCATCAGCTATTGCTCCCCAGCTGTCTCCAAACATACCCCAGCCCCTGACCACCACTTATCTACTTGTGGTGTGCACAGACTTGCCTCTGCTGGACAGTGCATAAAAATGGACTCACCCTATGTCGTCTTTTCCAGTTGGCTTTCTTCACTTACTGCAATGTTTCCAGAGCTTTCCCATGCTGCATTTTGTGCTGTTGCTTCTCTGGTTTGTATATATCACAGGTTCTCACCCATCAGTGGGTTGTTTCCAAGTGTGGGGCTGTTAACAAATAATGTGGCTATCTATGAGCCACCAAGCCTCTTTAAACCTGTAAGATTGTCGTCTCTGTTTTCTTTGGGAACCTGGTTTATTCATGGGGTTTGCACAGTCTGGATATTGCTGCTGGTTTCACTGTGGCGACATTTAACCCTTCCCTGTTTTGTAGGATTTTCTCTGAATTCATATTTATGGCTAGAGACTCACCTAGGTCCAGGCTCACCCACGTCCAGGCTCATTTGATTTATTTGTGATTGGCATAGTTAACGGGCGAGTTGTGTACGCTCAGAAAGCTCATGATGCTTGGGCTGTTTTTGTGAGATTTGCAGATATCGTAGAGTAGCTCTGTTAATTCACCAGGGATTTCAAACTCGGTGCCTGTTTCTCGAGAAAGTAACATGAAATCTCTTCAGCATTATGGTCTCACACTCACTGTGCTTGCATAGAGGGGGTCCGTATGGCTTTTCTTTACGTTTTTTAGAACGTTCTAGCTGATTATGCCTACCAGTGTTTCTGATAGAGGCCAGGGATCCTTCCAGAGATGTTCACACTCACCCAGACAGGTACACGCCTGATTCTCCTGTGTTAGGGTTGAGGGGCAGAAGCTGGTCCTGACCAGTGCGTACCTCCCTCAGGCTGTCTCCGGAAGCTTGCACTCAGATGTGACGCCACAGGCTCTGCATGCAGGGCCCACCGATGGCCCACAGTGGTCAAGGCCCCCAGCCAGCCTCAGCTGAAAATATGCAGCCGCTTGCTCTTTGTCTAAATAAAGCACCGCATGCAGATAGGAAGTGCGCTGAGGCTGAGCTAAAGGCGGGTGTGGAAGCCGCAGGCCAAGGACACAGGCAGCCTGACCAGTTCCATCATTCACCCCACCCATCCCGCCCCACCCCATGGTGCTGCCACCCTCACTGTCAGAGCACCCGTCTGCCTGAGTTTATTTCCTCCAAGGGCAGGTGCTGAGCAATGCAGGTGTCCAGGCTCTGCCCTGGAGAGGTGGACAGCTTGGGAGAAAAGTTGGCCTGAGTAGTTTTTTATTTTTATTTTTTTTAATATATTTATTTGAAAGAGTTACAGAGGAGAGAAGGAGAGACAGAGAATCTTCCATCCACTGGTTCACTATCCAAATGGAAAACATCTAGAGCCAGACTGGTCGAAAGCCAGGAGCCAGGAACTTCCTCCAAGTTTCCCACGTGGGTGCAGGGGCCCAAGCTTGGGCCATCCTCTGCTGCCTTCCCAGGGGCATTAGCAGGGAACTGGAATGGGAGAGGAGCAGCTGTGACTCCAGCCGGCGTCCATATGGGATGCCGGCTTCACAGGCTTTACCCACTACACCACAGCACTGGTCCCCATGAGTGGTCATATATATATATATAATGTATTTGAAAGGCAGAGTTACAGAAAGATCTTCTATCTGTTGGTTCACTTCCCAAATGTTACAGTCAGGAGTTCATCTGGATCTCCTGTGTGGGTGCAGGGGTCCAAGCACTTGGGCCATCTTGCACTGCCTTCCCAGACCACTAGCAGGGAGCTGGATTGGAAGTGGGGCAACTGGGACTCCATCCAGCTCTTAGACTGGATTCTGGCAATGCAGGCGATGGCCTAACTCGCTACGCTATAGCACTGTCATCACGTCTGAGCATTTTAAGGACATCATTTTTCTATTCCCAGGGTTCCCTGGGGGCTTCCTAAGGCAGAATCACAGGGCAGCTCCTGAGGGCGGCAGCCGGCGTCCACTGACAGGTGGCTTTTGCCTTGGACTGTGTTCCTCTAGCTTCCTCCCTGGAGGGATCCTTGATCTGGGACCCTGAAACCTGGCCCCCGAGGGGAGCAGAGAACACTGCAGCCAATGCTCTTCCTGTGGCAGTGAGCTCCGGCCTGCAGCTGGAAACAAGGGACAGACTTACAGCCGGGACAAGGAGACAGCTCCCCCAGCCTGAAGGTTTTTAACAGAGTGAAGCAGAGGAGAAAAAATTTATTTCAAATTTCTTCTGCTGCTTCTTGACCTAGCCAAAAAGGAAGACAGCAAAGGGATGTCAGCCTCACAAACTTCCTTGGTCAAGGTGCGGTTGCTCCTCTTCCCCTTTGCAGCAGCCAGCAGCATTGCACAAGCATCCCTGGGCCTCTTGCACCCAGGCCCTGGCTCTGATGAGCACCCTAGGGTGCAAGCATTCCGAAGGGCCAGGCAGGCAGCAGGCTGGCACGTGGGCTCCCGTGTGCTCAGGACAGGGTCTCTGCAGGCTGTGCTAGCTGTGTGGGACCTGGTACACAAGAGCAGCAGGGAGCAGTCCCCGTGCAGCAACACAGCTTGCAGTCCATCTGAGACAAGGGAAAACGGGGTGGGTGGGCCTTTTCCATGTCTACACCCAGCTTGAGCTGATCAGGGGCCAGCCAGGAGAGTTTAGACATTTGCAGCCACCCTGGAGGGATGGTCAGGTGTCAAGAAAGCAGGCAGGTGAAACCATGAGAGGGGTTGTGGAGTGAGAGTGGACATACAGCCAGCCAGCCAGATACCCAACCCAGCTACAAACATGATGGCAGGACACAGCCTGAGCCATTTAAGCTTCACAGGCCACAGGGCAGTATCTGACCAGTTCCTCACCCCTAGCAGTCAGGTAGAAAGATTCTGACAGCTCCCCACCCCACCCTCCCTGACTTCCCCAAAGCCTGCCAGACAGACACACTTCCATATGGAAGACAGAATCTCAGGGAAACAAGCAGGCTCCCTGCTGGACGGACAGTTAGCCAAATGGACAGAGTCATGGACAGATGGGGAGACCCCCAGCTAGACATCTTGGTAGACTTGTGGCTACTTGGACCCTCTTCCCCGAGTCAGTGGGAAGGTGGGCCTCAACCAAGCAGGAGACAGAGCTGCCTCAAAAAGGCAAAGAGATATTACCCCAGTGGAAGAACACCCCGCCCTCCCAGTTCACCAGCCAGCAAGACTGTCTACTGGACAGACAGGCATACCGTCCACCCCAGCCTGTGATTTGGGCAGGCCTGCGGCAGGGTTCCACCTGCTGGACAGGGACCCTACCCCTGCACCTCCCATGGGACAGATAGATCCTCAGTCCCTCGCTGGACAGAGGATCCCCGGGTAGCCAGGTTGAGTGGACACAGTCACTGCTTACTGCCACCTGTGACACAGATGTCCCAAAGCCAAAGCTTGTCCCGTCTGGCCCTCAGAGTCTGCCCAGGCCCACCCAGCGAGAACGGGGGCTCCAGCTTGGCCCCTGCTTGGGAGCCAGAGGGCGAGGCGAGCGCCGAACGCCATTGGCCTTGGGGCGCACCCCGCCAGCCGCTGCGCGCTTCCATTGGCTGGCGGGGGCGGGGCGGGGCCCCCTTAGCTGGGCCAGCGCTTCCCGCGGTATCTACACTCGCGGCGGAGCGCCCGGCGCAGCGACTGGACTACACCTCGCAGGCGGACAGCGCCATGAGCCGCAGCCTGGACGCGGCGCAGAACTTCCTGAGGCAGCTGGAGGAGAGGGGCGGCTGGGAAGGGGCGGTCCTCGCCGGCGAGTTCAGCGTGAGTGAGCGAGTGTGGACAGCCTTGCCGCCCCTGGTCCCACCGACCTGACGGCCGCCTTCCAGGCGCCCCCCGCTGCCTCTGCCTCTCTCTCTCCCTCTTTCTCTCGCTCTCGCTTTCGCTTTCTCCCTCGATCCCTTGTTTTCTTTACCCCGCTCCTCTGTTGCTCTTTGACCCGCAGCCAGTGGGGCCCCAGCGGACAAAGTCCGCGGCGGAGCTGGGAGGGGCCGCACACGCGCTCAGGTCCAGGTGTCCTCCAGCGCTCCCGGCGAGCGGGCCGCACACCTGCTCAGGAGCTTGGGGTGTTAGGGAACGTGCCAGGGCAGCGGGGTGCCGAGGCGGGCGTGTGCACGTCCCCGGCCTTTTGCCGGGCAACCCACTGGGCCCGGTGACCTCAGCATCTCCCTCCACGGACCCGGAACGCCGATGGCCAAGGCACTCGGCGCGTGCTGGACGCTCACTTCCCGGGAGTGGAACGCTGGATATTGCAGCAGGGCTGGCAAACGCGAGGCTTCAAGCGCGAACACGCACGTGCAAACAGAGAGGCAGACGCAATCTAGGCAGAAATAGGCGTCATGTTCTAAATATTTAAAATAGCCTTGCTTTTCAATGGCAATGTGTACGATGAATATAACTCCATAAAACCATAGGACAGGCACAGCCCGTGACGGTTGCAACTCACAACCGACGTTACGCAATCAAAGGGCTCCTGGAAAACCCTTATTAGAAGATAAGGGTATTTTTGATGTAGAAAAACTCAGAGGTCATGAGGTTTTCTCTCTTGCGAACTTTTGGAATACCTCCTCTCAGATTAATATAAATTTGTCTACGCACATGTAAAAGTGTTGTAGTGAATGAGAAACTGAAGATGTGCCTGCTAAACGTAAAATACAATTCAGACAAAAGGGAAATGCAGGTGACCCGCGTGTACGTACACATTTGGTGTATGACGTCCCCTACAGCGCACCTTGCATCCCATCGCGTGTTATCTATCCTACTTGCGGTCCGGAAACGCAAGCTTCCTCACAGCCGCTGCCTCCAGCCACGCAACAGCAGACGGAGGGTTCGGGGCGGGGGTGCGTGCCGAAGCGTCTGGGTTTCGCCCTCACCGCACAGGCACCTTTGGCAAAGTCACTCGCCCACCTGTGCGTCGGCTCTCTCACCTGCACGGGTCAATGCTGCCATTCATGGCTTCACTGTCGCTACGAGCAGCCAGGCCTGCGCCGCTGGGGGCTTCCTTGCACTCCCCTCTCACCCGGGGCCTCATCACTCCACTGCTCTGTCCCCCGCCACTGCCGCCACCAGGACATCCAGGCCCGCTCGGCTGCCTGGAAGAGGGACGGAGTGTGCACTGCCGAGGCCGGCAGCCTGCCGGGAAACGCGAAGAAGAACCGCTACAAAGACGTGCTGCCCTGTGAGTGAGGGGGCTCTGGCAGGGAGCCAGGTGCGCGCGCCCCGCCCCGCCCCGCTCCGCAGCCTTGCAGGTGTCACCCGTTGCGCTCCCGCGGGTGCCTGGAGTGGGAGGGGAGCCCGGCAGGTGCGCGGACGCCCCGGCACCGCCAAACCCCTCGTTTCTCGCCTCGCCGGCTGGCAGATGATCGCACGCGAGTGATCCTCTCCCTGCTGCAGGAGGAGGGACACGGCGACTACATCAACGGCAACTTTATCCGGGTCAGGCCCGGGATCGGAGCGGGGTCGCCCTGGGGGCAGCCGGGCGACCCGCTCTGACCGCATCTCCCACAGGGCGCAGACGGGAGCCGGGCCTACATCGCCACGCAAGGGCCGCTGCCTCACACGCTGCTGGACTTCTGGCGCCTGGTGTGGGAGTTCAGGGTGAAGGTCAGAGCCCCGGAGGGTGGGCAGCGTTCTGGTTCCCCGGATCCCTGGCTCGCATCAGCTCTGTGTCCCTCCGCGTCTAGGTGATCCTGATGGCATGTCGGGAGACGGAGAACGGGCGGGTAGGTGTCCTCAGGCCCCAGCGTGCTGTCCCTGTGCCCGGGGGAGGGAGGAGGAAGCCCGCTAGCTCCTCCGTGACCCAGGGCCGGTTCGTAGACTGTCCTCACTGGCTCCGCGGGAGCCTCACTACTCCTCTCTGTATTTTTTGTCGATTAGTCTTTTTGCTTTTCCTCAAGGGGCTCATCTGCTGGGCCACTCCGTACCATAGGACAGCCCCTGTACTGACCAGTGCCCCTGTACTGTCCGGATTTCTCTGACACCTCTCTCTCTCTCTCTGTCTCTCTCTCTCTCTCCTTATTCAGCTAGAACTCTCTGGCCTCTACTATTCCTGCCTCCAGACCCGAGCATGGCTGTTGGCTGTCCCCTCTTCCTAAGCCCTTTCCCCACCCTGGCTGGCTCTGTAAACCTCTTCCAGGTGTTCCTGCAGATGTTCAGTCCTCAAGGAGACCATCCTGGACCCTCCCACAACTCCCAGGTCTTTCGCTTGTCCTACTTTTTGTTCTTACCAACTTCTTCTTCTTCTTCTTCTTCTTCTTCTTCTTCTTCTTCTTCTTCTTTTTAAGATTTTATTTATTTATTTGAGAGGCAGAGTTACAGCCACAGAGAGGGAGAGACAGAGAGAGATCTTCCATCTGCTGATTCACTCCCCAAATGGCCACAACAGTCAGAGCTAGACTGATCCGAAACCAGGAGCCAGGAGCTTCTTCCGGGTCTCCCACGGAGGTGCAGGGGCCCAAGCACTTGGGCCATCTTCTACTGCTTTCCCAGGCCACAGCAGAGAGCTGGATCAGAAGAGGAGCAGCTGGGACCAAAACTGGTGCCCATAAGGGATGCCAGGGCGAGGCAGAGGCTTAACCTACTATGCTGCAGCTCTGGCCCCACCAATACTTCTAACACAGTACATAGTACTTCTAACACAGTACATAGTCCTAAATACATAAAATATACTTCACCATATGCTATTATTTCTGCTCTGCATCACTGAGATGCCATCACCCACTTAACATGTACAACCCAGCTGCTTTTAGCATATGCCTGGAGGTTTGCATCACCCCATAAAGAAATTTTGGGGGCTGGCACTGTGGTGTAGTGGGTAAAGCTGACGCCTGCTGTGCTGGCATCCTATATGGGCACCGGTTCGAGACCCGGCTGCTCCTCTTCCAATCTAGCTCCCTGCTAATGGCCTGGAAAAGCAATGGAAGATGGTCTAAGTGCTTGGGCCCCTGCACCTGAGTGGGAGACCTGGAAGAGGCTCCTGGTTCCTGGCTTTGGATTGGCACAGCTCCAGCCATTGCAGCTATTTGGGGAGTGAACCAGTGAATGGAAGACTTATCTCTCTTATCTCTCTCTCTCTCTCTGCCTCTGCCTTTCAAATAAATAAATAAATAAATAAATAAATCTTTTTTTAAAAAAATAAAGAAATCCTATACCCTCGAGTGGTTTCTCCCCATTTCCCACCAACCTCTACAGCCTTGGGCAACCCCTAACCTACTCTGGTTTCCTACTGCTTTGCCTGTTCTGGATATTTCATGTAAATGGAGTCATGATATGCAGTCTTGGTGAGGGGCCTCTTTCAGTTAGCATGTTTCTGAGTTTCATGCATACTGCAGCATGAATCAATGCCTCACTCCATTGTAGGAACCTGCCACAAAGCACTTACCCATTCATCAGTTTATAGAATTGGAGGGACTTCTGCTTTTGGCAATTATGAACAACCTTGCTGTGAACATTCATGTCCAAGTCCTTGTGTAAAGGCATGTTTTCATTTTTCTCCACTTAGCCATGGACTAACTGGTTTATGTGAAAATGCTATGTTCACATTTTAAGGAACTGTTAAACCATCCTTCGCAGGTCATACATGTACCAAATTGCATTGGTGCTAACAATCTATGAGGATTTCAATTTCATCACATACTCACCAGCATCTTTTTTATAGAGGGTGATGAGTGGTGACATTGTGTGTCTTTTTTTTCTTCTTTTTTGGTTGTGGCAATACACACATCCCATAAAATTCCGCATTTTATCCATTTCAAGTGGCATGAAGGACACTTATCATGGCCACCATTTCTACAACTTGTTCATCATTCCAAACAGAAAACTTGACCCATTAAACATCACCTCCCCAGTCCCCTTCCCCTATGTTTTACCTTCTGTCTCTTCATATCTACCTATTGTAGGTACTGCATATAAATGGAATTGTACAGCACTTACCCTGCTGTCTCTGTGTGATTTCACCGAGCATGTTTTTAAGACTCATCCTGGTTGCACCATATTATATTCCACTGTACTGAAATTCTCTGTCTCTGTATGTCCGTGTCCCTTTTTGTTTACCCCTTCCTTGTGGATGGATGTTGGGGTTGTTTCTATCTGTTGGCTATTGTGAATAGTGCTGCCATGAGCAGTGGTGTCAAGAATCTGAGTCTTTATTTTCAATGTGCTGTGTAGGCACCTGGGGTGGAATTGCTGAGTATCTGACAATTCCTTCCTTCCTTCCTTCCTTCCTTCCTTCCTTCCATCCTTCCTTCCTTCCTTCCTTCCTTCCTTCCTTCCTTCCTTCCTTCTTTTCCCACAGCGGATGCACCATTCTACATTCCCACTAGGACTTCCAATTTCTCACATAGTCACCAACACCTGTGTGTGTATGTGTGTAGGGGGTGTGGGCAGGTGGCATCCTAAGGAGTGGGAAGTGCTCTCCATTGAGGTTTTGTTTTTCTGTGCTTATTTCCTCATTTTTCTCTCTCCTCTGGATACCTGTCTGTTCACATTGTTTGCCCATTTTTAAATTGGGCTACTTGGGGGTTATTTGTCTTTTTATGATTGAGCAAGACCTCATTTACAAATCCCTCTCTTGTGTGTTCAGTGAGTTGTCATTTCACTTTTCTGACAATGTCTGTTGAAGCTGAAACATTAAACATTTTGTACAGCATTTTTGTACAAACTTTGCCTTAGGTCATTGTCAAACAGATTTATAGGAATTCTGTAGCATCACAGTTTTAAGGATTTTGTGGCTGTTTTAAATTTCCTTTATAAGAGTGAAGTTGAAAAGTTTTTTCATCTGATTATTGTTTATTGCTTATTTTCCTGCTGACATAGGTCTTTTTGCTTTTTATTTGTTGAACTGTTTATTTAGTAGGGACAATGAACTTTTGACTATAACATAATTAACAATTATTTTATCTCAAAAAATTAAGTTACAAAAAATTTTTAAATTTTGATACATTTAACGGGTTGGATTGTTTTCCTTATGTTTTTGATTTGGCATCTAAGAAGTTACCACTTCATTAAAGGTCATAAATATTTACTCCTGTGTTTTCTTCCAAGTGTTTTGGAGTTGTTGTTTTTTTAAGATTGATTTTTGAAAAAGATTTATTTATTTATTTGAAAGGAAGAGTTACAGAGAGACAGAGGCAAAGGCAGAGGCAGAGGCAAAGAGAGATCTTCCATCTGCTTGTTCACTCTCCAAATGGCTGCAGTGGTCGGAGCTGGGCCAGTCCAAAGCCAGGAGCCAGAAGGCAGGAGCTTCTTCCGGGTCTCCCACATGAGTGCAGGGGCCCAAGCACTTGGGCCAATTCCACTGCTTTCCCAGGCCATTGCAGGGAGCTAGGTCAGAAGTAGAGCAATTGGGACTCAAACCTGCATCCATATGGGATGCTGGCAGCCCCAATGTCTTGTAGTTGTTAAGTCTCTAATTCATTTGATTTTTTTGTATAGACTTTGTTATAAGAGATCCACATTCATTCTTTGCATGTGGCTATCCAATTATTGCAGCACTATTGGTAGAAAAAAAACAATACTTTCTTCCATGCAATGGACTTGGCACTCTTGAAAATTAGTTGATCATGAATAGGAGAGTCTGTTTCTGAACTTTGTTTTATTCTCTTGACCAATATGGTTTTCCTTGTGCCAGTAAAACACACTTTCGATTCTGGCACCTTTGCAATAAATTTTGAAATCAGGAAATGTGAGTCCTCCTGATTTTTTTTTTTTTTTTTTTTTTTACAGGCAGAGTGGACAGTGAGCGAGAGAGAGACAGAGAGAAAGATCTTCCTTTTGCCGTTGGTTCACCCTCCAATGGCCGCCACGGTAGCGCGCTGTGGCTGGCGCACCGCGCTGATCCGATGGCAGGAGCCAGGTGCTTCTCCTGGTCTCCCATGGGGTGCAGGGCCCAAGCACTTGGGCCATCCTCCACTGCACTCCCAGGCCACAGCAGAGAGCTGGCCTGGAAGAGGGGCAACCGGGACAGGATCGGTGCCCCGACCGGGACTAGAACCCGGTGTGCTGGAGCCGCAAGGCGGAGGATTAGCCTAGTGAGCTGCGGCGCTGGCCAGTCCTCTGGATTTTTAAAAATTTTTAAAAATTTTCAATGTTTTGGCTCTTCTGGGTGGATCCCTTGCTGTGTAGAAAAGAGCTGATGCAGCAGGCATAACTGCTTATGCTTAAAAAGGCTTTCCTGCAAGTTTGGCTCTTGGCTGGCTCTGACAACTTGTGCTGCTAGCTGGAGTGGCTCATTGTGCCCCAACGTTTTATATGGTGGTTGATGCCGAAGACCTGCTTTCCTTCTGGAAACCTGATATTAGGGTACCTGCTGGGCAGGAGGTGCCTACACGCTGTGTAGAAGATGCCCCCCGCTAAAAACTCTGGGCACTGAGCCCTAATGAGCTCCCAGTGGCCAATCTTCCACGTGTGTTGCCACTGCTCGTTGCTGTGTGGCTCCATGGGAGAGGACCTTAGGGAACTGCTGCCTTCTTTTCTTCATACTCTTGCCCCTTGCTGGCTTTATTCTGTGCCCTTTCAGTGTAAAAGTCATGTCCGTGCGTATGACTGTATGCTGAGTGCTGTGTGTGTCACACAGTGAGTCACTGAATCTGGGCGTGGCCTCCTGTGCACATGACACACTTGCATTTCCACAGGAGTCTTATGCTCAGCTTGTCAGTGTCATCAACACTTCTGCTGGGATGTCACAGGGGCTACTTTGACTGGGGAGGTCGAATGGGGGAGCTTTGGCTATCTTAACCCTATTGTTTGCCAGGCTGTCACCACAGGTATCTGTCCATCTGTCTGGATCCTCTTAGATTTCTTTCACCAGTGCTTTGTTGGTGTTTCGTTCACAAATTTTGCACCTTTATTAAATTTATTCCTAGAAAGTGAACAGTGCTTTTTGAGGTTGTTGTCAATGGACTTGTCTTCTTCATTGGGTTATTGTAAACTGAATACAATTGTAGAAATACAGTTGCTTTTCCCCTACTGATTTCATAGCACATAATCTTGCTGAACTCATTCGTTAGCTTTAATAATGTGTGTGTGTGTGTATTCTTTAGGGTTTTCTACACATAAGATCATGTCATCTGTAAATCATGACAGTTTTGTCTCTTCCTTTCCAGTCTGGGTGCCCGTCCTGTCATCCTCACATTCTCCCTTTCTTCTCACCTCCCTTTTCTCTATCCATCTCCCTCAATCTGTCTGTCGGTTTGTCTATCTATCTCTGTGTCTTTTTTCCCCCTATTTGCACTAGCTAGAATTTCCAATACACATGGAAGTGTGAACTTTCTTGCCTTGTTCCTGATTTGCAGGCCAAAACATTGGCAGTCTTTTTCTGCCAATTGACTTTTCTTCTGTTTGTGGGTTGAATTTTCCTGTTTCTTTATATGTCTAGTAAATTTTTATTGGGTGGTTGACATTTTGGGTTTTTATACAGGTTAAGTGTTAGGTTCTGTTGTCTCCCTTTGAAGGGTGTTTCACTCTTTGAGGAAGACAGTTCAGTTATTTGTGGGTACCGGATCATTTTGAAGTCTGTTTTCCAGCTCTTTCAGGGCGGGTCCGCAGTAGTCTTTATTCCAGAGCTAACTTAGCTCTACTTCCAATGAGAGGTCCCTCGGGCTCCCTCCACTGACTGCTCCTCACCATCAGTGAGGCCTTTCCTCTCTGGCTGGAGCGAAGGTATCGCATCTCTGCCCTCTTTGAACTCAAAGGGATGTTCATCCTGTGGATCCCTAGTTCTCATGCTCTCACGGAATGTTATTCTTGCCTGGCCTCGTGGGATTTCACCCTAGCCTTCAAAAAATTCAGGGAAAGAGGCTGGCATTTTGGCGCAGCAGGCTAAGCCACCAGTTGTGACTCCAGCATCCCACATCAAAGCACCAGTTCAAATCCTGGCTGCTCTACTTTCCCTTCTGTTCCCTGTTAAGGCACCTAGGAAAGCAATGGAGGGTGGCACAAGTCCTTGGGCCCCTGCCATCCACATGGGAGACCAGGATGGAGTTCCTGGCTCCTTGGCTGCAGCCTGGCCCAGTCCCAGTCATTGCAGCCATCTGGGGAGTGAACCTGGGGATGGACGATCTCCCCTCTTCTCTCTCTCTCTCTCCCTCTCCCACTTTCTCTCTCTTTCTCTCTCTCCCTCTCTGACTTTGAATAAATAAAATAAATCATGGATGGGTCACTATCGTGGCATAGCAGGTGAAGCCACCACCTGTGACACTGGCATCCCTTGTGGGAGCCAGTTAGTGTTCTGGCTGTTTCCCTTCCATTCCAGCTTCCTGCTAATGGCTTAGAGAGGCAGCCAAGGGTATTTGGCAGCAAGTACTCAGGCCCCTGCCACCCAAGTGGGAGACCCAGTAGAATCTCCTGGCTTCTAGCTTGTTGTGGTCATCTGGGGAGTGAATCAGCAGATGGAAGATTCTCTCTTTCTCTCTCTGTAACTCTTTCAAATAAATAAACAAATCTTTTTTAAAGAAAAGACAATATCACTGTTCATCAAAATAAATTCATGGGAAGTAGAATTAAAAGAGGAGTTTAATTTAGTGCAACAAAAACCCATGCCTTGTTTATAGTAATACATACTTTCCATGAAGGCTCCTGGTATGTTCTCAGATTATTATTCAGCCAGACTCAAGGAGCAGGGACCCCTGTGCAGATTTTTGGAAGGTTTTCAGATGGTAGTGGGTTTTTGTTTTGTGTTGTGCTGTGTTTTGCCTTTGTCTGTTCTTGCTGGGACTCTGTCCTGCCACTTCTGGCTGCCCCGGCTGTCAGCTCAGTGAGGTCACTAGATTGCTCACATCCTCCAGCCTGGGGATTCACTCCAAGCTGTGAGCAGTCTGCTCAGGCACCACCTCCCTCAATGCCTATTTTCTCGTGCCAGAGAGTAGGGTTCAGGTTTCACGTCTGGTAATTTGGCTGCTGACAGTGTGGGGTTCCCTGGACCGTCTTCCTCCTGCCAGGCCAGCAGCTCACCTGCCTTGGGTGTGCACATGTGTGATCTGACCACTCTGCCAGCCTCCATCACAGCTGCAGCTGCCTGTGGTCCCACCAGAAGCCCGGGCTGTCCTGTGAGGGCGTGGACTGTTGAGCTGCAGCTCTGAAAGTGACTCCGCCCTCCTCACTCTGTGCTTTCTCCTTACTTTTCACAGAAGAAGTGTGAGCGTTACTGGGCCCAAGAGCAAGAGCCACTGCAGATTGGGCTTTTCTGCATTACCCTGGTGAGCTGGGACTGAGGTGGGAACAGGTGCAGCCTTGGACGATGGATGATGGGGACACTTCAAGGAGGATATCCAGGGCGAATGGCTCCTTTCCCCCCAAACCCCCACAACTATGGGAGATTCATGGAGCTCTCTGATGCCGATGCGCAAACACTCCTGACTCGATATATGGGTTGACTGCGTTTTTGCTGTGGCTATGATCACGGTTCCATCTGTCATGTAAACATGCCTGGTTGGGTTCTTGAAATCCCTCTCTCAGATTTCTGAAAGAACTCAGGGAAACATGTTAGATCTGGGGAACATTTAGGCTACATGAAGTTTCTAAACAGGGTTTTACTTTGCTTTCTACAAATGTGTGTCTTTGGCACCCTCCATTTTGGTTCTCCTGTGTCTTTCCTCTTACCCCACATTCTCAGACCAAGGAGGCACGGCTGAACCCGGACATTGTGCACAGGACCCTCCAGGTCACATTCAAGAAGGTACCAACAGAGGAGTGGGGGGACTTCTGCAAGGGGAGAGTTGTTCCCTATCTGTTTCCTTCTCTTTAAAATGGGCGTTCACAACAGCACACCTCCTCAAACTATTTTTTTTTTCAAATTAATTTGAAATGCAGAGCATCAGAAAGGAAGACACACAGAGATCTTCTTCATCCGTTGGTTCATTCCCCAAATGCCCAAAACAGCTGGGCTGGGCCAGGCTGAAGCCAGGAGACAGGAAATCCATTGTGGTCTCCCATGTGAAAGGCAGGGCCCCAACTACTTAGTCCATCTCTATTGCCTTCCCAAGCTCATTAACAAGGTGCTGAATCAGAACAGGACTCGAACCAGCACTCTGAGATGGATGTAGGCATCACAAGTGGCAGCTTAACCCACTGTGCCATAAGACCAGTGCCAGTCCCTGTCCTCAACTGTTATCAAGGAGATTTAAATGGAAGATGCTTAAAGCCAGGCCTGGCATTTAGTAGGTGCTTGAGAAACATTCTCTCTCTCTCTCTCTCTCTCTCTCTCTCTCTCTCTCTCTCTTCTTTGCTCCTTTTTTTTTTTTTTCTGTTTCAGGAATCCCGTTCCGTGCACCAGTTGCAGTATACTTCCTGGCCAGATCGCGGGGTCCCCAGCAGTTCTGACAATGTGCTCACCATGGTGGAAGAAGCCCGGCGCCTCCATGGACCAGGCCCTGGACCCCTCTGCATCCACTGCAGGTTCGGGGATTGGACTTTATGGGGGTCTGGTGAGGAGTTGGGGGAGGGGAGGGAGGTGGGAGGGGATGCAAGGTTTAGGGCCAGTCTTGCCTTTCTGCGTGCGGGTTTTGAGACACCAGACATTTGTTTGCTGCATGGGTTGGAGTTAGCATTTGTTGAGCACAGGCTATCTGCAGCACACAGTTAATGCCCCAAATAGGCAAGCAATTAAGAGGTCTTATGGAAGTCCTTAAATTAGGGACTTCAGTCCCAGCCCCAAATGCACTATTTTTTTTTTAACAGGTAGAGTTATAGAAAGTGAGAGAGAGACAAAGAGAAAGGTCTTCCTTCTGTTGGGTCACCCCCCAAACGGCCACTATGGCCGGTGCTGCGCCAATCCGAAGCCAGGAGCCAGGAGCTTCTTCCTGGTCTCCCATGCGGGTGCAGGAGCCCAAGCACTTGGGCCATCCTCCACTGCCCTCCCGGGCCACAGCAGAGAGCTGCACTGGAAGAGGAGCAACCGGGACTAGATCCCGGCGCCCACATGGGATGCCAGCACCGCAGGTAGAGGATTAACCAAGTGAGCCATGGCGCCGGCCGCAAATGCACTATTTTTTAAAAAAAAAAGATTTACAGAATTACAGAGAGAGAGAGACAGAGAGAAAGATATTTCATCTGCTGGTTCACTCTCCAGATAGCTGCTATGGCTAGGGGCTGGGCCAGGCTGAAGCCAGGAGTCAGGAGCTTCTTCCGGGTCTCCCACATGGATGCAGGGCCCCAAGGACTCGAGTCATCCTCCCCTGCTTTCCCAGGCGCCTTAGCAGGGAGCTGGATCAGAAGTGAAGCAGCTGGGACTCCAACCACGCTTATATGAGATGTCAGCCTTACAGGAGGTGGCTTAACCTGCCATGCCAAGACACTGCCCTCCCAAATGCATCACTGAAAAGTGATTGCGGGCAGACCCCCTGACCAACCGCACCCTGATTCTCCCTCGCCAGTGCGGGCTGCGGGAGAACCGGTGTCCTGTGCACGGTGGATTACGTGAGGCAGTTGCTGCTGACCAAGGTACCCCGCGAGCCTCGGGGCACCCGGTGGATGCCCCGCACCTGCGCGGGGTCTGCTCACACGTCTCTCTGGCCCAGATGATCCCACCGAACTTCAGCCTTTCGAACGTGGTGCTGGAGCTGCGGAAGCAGCGGCCCTCCGCGGTGCAGACAGAGGTGCGCCCCGGGGACCCAGGCGGGGTTAGCAGCCGAGCCCTTCCCCGCTTCCCTTCCTGACAGGCCGTCATCCCAACAGGAGCAGTATAGGTTCCTGTACCACACGGTGGCGCAGATGTTCCGCTCCGCGCTGCAGAGGGCCAGCCCCCGCCACCGGGACCTCAAGGAGGTACTGCCGCCCCCTCCCATTCCCGTCCGCCCTCGAGGCCCTCCTCCTCTGCCTCCAAGCCAGCGGGGAGCCCCCCGCCCGGAGCTCAGCACCCTCCCCTCTTGTCTTCCCTAGAACTGCGCCCCCCTCTACGCCGAGGTCGACTCCCTCCGGAAGTCCCCAGCCCTTTTGGCTACAGCACCCCGGCCGGCAGGCGAGATCCTCAGGTACCGGCCGCACCCCTGCCTCTCCCTCCTCGCTCAGGCGCTGCCGCCCCTTCTAGCTCTTGCCGGGCCAGCCCTCCCTAGGCTGTTCCCCTCACAGTCTGAGCTCTGCAAACTGCCCCCAGGGTGGCTCTCGAATGCTGGCGCCCCCACGGCCTCCCTGCCGCTAGGGCTGGCCCACGTTCCGAGGCTAGCCCTTCCCTCGCTTTTCCGGTCAGTCACGACTTCCGCTACTTGCCAGGCCTCAAGTTGGGTGGTGCAAGTATGGGGCTGACCCTCCTTCAACGCAGACTTCACCCTCCCTCCGCCCCCACCGGCCCTGGGGCGAGCCCTCCATCTTGGGGCTAGCCTCTAACCCCCCTTAGACGCCACTTCCTCAATCTTTTGTTTCATATACACGTTCACAGACAGGACCACACTGCCTTCCAGGGCCCTGCCCCGTCCACCTGCCACGCCGGCCCCGCCCGCTCTGTCACCCACTTAACTGGCGGGGCGCTGAGAACGTGCTAAGGAGACCCCACCCTCTGCCCTCTGAACCTTGCTGCCGTCGCCCTCCTTCCCTGCGCGCTGTCTGGGCGAGCAGGAAACCTGCGGTTTGCTCGGCGCAAGCTCCCCGCCCCCGCGGGCCGCGGGAGCAGCCGTTTCACTTCCTCTGCGCGCTCCCCACCCGCAGAAGCATCTCGGTGCCCGGGGCGCCGACCCTTGCCATGGCCCACACGTACGCGGTGGTGCAGAAGCGCGGGGCCCTGGCGGGCGCGGGCCAAGGGGCGCGTACCGGAGACCCCGAGGGGGAGAAGCTCTACAGTCAGGTGACACCGCGCGCCCTGCGGTCGGGGGCGCACTCTGAGGACGCGCGGGGGCCAATGCCTGCGCAAGGTGAGTCGAGGCCCGTGCGGGGCACTGGGCGCTGGGCGCGAGGCTGGGGCGGGTCGCCACCCACCTGCTCCTTCTTGGGTCTCCCAACTTTCTGGGCTCCTGCCCATTCCCCCCCACTTCCCGAGGCTGAACCTGGGGTTCCCTTAGCCATGTCCCCTGAGCGCCTCCCACACGTCCCGAGGCCAGCCCAAGCTCGGTTCCCAGCAGTGTCAGCTTGTTTGGTTTGTGCGCCTAGGGCGGGCGGATGTTCCAGACTCGGTCACTCCCCCTGCCGCCGGGCGCCGCCCCCAGTCTGCCTCCCTGGGCCTCTGAGGCCCGGTCCCTGCCTGAGCTGACCTGTGAGTGGGGGTCTCCTGCCCGCAGCTCCTGCTGACCAAAGCCCTGGGGGACCTGATGCTTATGAGGATGTTGCCAATGGGGCGCAGACCAGTAGGCTAGGTAAGTCAGAGCCTGCGACACTGACTGCAGGACAGGAGTTTGGGGTTCAGGGCTGGGTGGGGGGGGGGGGGGCCCAGGCCCTTAGAGGCCTGTGGATGTGGCTGCAATGAACTGGGAGCCCCTCGAGGCTTAGGGTGCAGCGGCCTGCAAGCTGTCCACCTCCTCACACCGCAGCTCCTCTGAGCCCTATCCTTCCTCCCCCAGGCTTCAACCAGCGCATTGGAAAGCCAAAAGGGCCGCGGGACCCACCTGCCCAGTGGACCCAGGTGTGAGCGCGCCGGCACCGGCCTGTTGCTCCATGGGCACCTTGGATTCTACTGGTGCCTCTGATGTGGCACGTGTGGTGAATGAGGACGCTGGGCCTGGATCACAATAAGAACTTCTCAGGATGGGAAATGTGGGGGCTTAGCCCCCATGATGATAGCATTCAAAGCTTGAGGCCAAGGGTAGGTGGGGCTGCTCTCAGCCGATTCAAGAAAATGTGATAGGGCTCCCTCGTTGGACATCGGCATCCCATTTGGGCACAGGTTTGGGTCCCCACCACTCCACTCCCGATCCAGCTCCCTGCTGATGACCTGGATATAGGAACGGAAGATGGCCCAGGTGCTTGGGCTCCTGCCACTCCCGTGGGTGACCCAGATGAAGCTCTTGGCTCTTGGCTTCCATCTGGCTCAGCCCTGGCCATTGCAGCCATTTGGGGAGTGACCCAGTGGATGGAAGATCTCTGTCTCTCCCCCTACTCCTCTGTAACTCTGCCTTTCAAATAAATAAAAATAAAATGTTTTTAAAAAGAAAGAACGTGGGCACGGTTCCTGGGTTGTGAAGGGAAGGATGGACAGATGGACCTCCCAAGACTGCGCCTGCCTCACATAATGGACTGTTCCATTCTCAGTATCTGAGCCTCCCAAGCACCCAAGGGACCCCATAGAGAAAGGGATGGACCCTCAGGGACCTCTAGCCACTTACATCCCAGTCAGGGGAGCCATGGCCAGGCAGATTGGCCCCAGATAAACAGACCCACAGAGAAGCAGCCACACAGAAACTCACACAGACCATCAGAGGGCCAGTCCATGGCTGGTCAGATGGCTGCTCAGCCAGAGAGACAAACTAGCAAGCAGCGACACACACCAGTCCCACACAGACCAGCCAGAGAGACACCTGGACAGACAGAGCCCCTGGAAGACAGACCCTACTACTGGATGGGGCCCCTTCCTGGGCAGACTCTCAAACGTAAACATCCCCAGCTGGTCACACAGACATCGCAGCTGCACAGACCCTAACCTGCCACCTGAGGCCTGCAAGACCTTCCTCGAAACCAGGCTGCCACTCCCAGATGGACAGATGCCAGCCACGCCGACAGAACCCTGACTGCACAACCAGCCAGCCTTCCAGACTCCCAACCAGCGAGACAGGTGCATCCCCCGGGGGGCGGATACACCCCTGCAACTACACAGAACCCACAATTGGGCAGATACGTTGATGCTGATGCTGCTGGGCAGACAGACGGACGGACCCTCCCATAAGCATCTCGAGTTGGGCAGATCTTACGCTCTGCTAGCTGAACAGATGAAACAGATCAGCAGATCCTTCAGACAGACAAACAGACACCTACAGGCAGATAGACAAGTCCCCAGCCCTTCAGGGAGGTAGGCACCCTTTTGGATAGGTGGACCCTTATTGGACAGGTGGCTCCCAGCTAGCCAGTGGCATAACCACCCTCAACCAGAGTCAGGGGGACCACTGTCTAGCTGAGTGGCCAGTTAGGTACCAAGCCAGGTGGACAGACAGACTCCCGGCCGTGCAAACCCCAGCCAGACAGAAGGATCCCCAATCAGACCAATCCCTAGCTGCTTACACAGAATTGCCTCTGCAGTCCAGGAGGTGAGACGCTAAAGCAGAAATACTCCCAAACACTCCCAAACCCATGCCAGCTCCCTCTGTCTCCTGAGAGCAGGACCCACAGCTGTGGTTGATGGCTACCATCTAGGGCTTAAGGCTGGGGCTGAACTGTTCGCAGTCCTTGGCTGTCCCATCTGATAGAGAGAGCCTTGGTGCACACTGGAAGAGAGTGTTCGGATCTAGGCGTCTCCTACAGGGTTCTGGATGCCTGTGAGCAGCAGGAGGGGCTGCTGCGCAGGGTGTGCTGGGAGCACGCTCTGACAGCTTGCACTGATCGGCTGCACGGTGCCTCAGACACTGACCGGGGCCGGCGCAGCTGCATGAAGCTGGGTCACCTGGTCAGCACATACTTGAGTGAAGAGGGATTTTGTTTGCATTCAGAACGAAGACCAGATTCTTGGCATGAGCTTCTCAGCATAGCCCAGAAGAGACTAAAATCCATAGACATGACCCCGCTTCTAAGCTCTGGAATACTCTGTTTTACACAGTATGTATCAAAAGCAAAGGCCTGTTGGGACCATCCCCAAAGTGCATCCTTTTGCACCAGGGGTTTCGATCCCTCTGGGGACCTGGGTGACTCCCCCGAGATGGCACCTTTGCACCTGGCTCCAGCTCCAGGGTCAGCCAGATCCCTTCTGAGGCCAAACCAGGTCTCTCTGGTACCCGAAAGCTGCTGAGGCTCCCCATGGTGTCTTCCCACCGGAGAGGTTTGTCCCAGCTGGCACATGACACAGCAGGGTTAGAACTGTGCACAAGGCATGTTGGCAAGTTATGAATTGTGTTATGAGTTATGCATTGTGCTATTGTTTGGTCCTGAGAAATTCCATCAGTTTTGGGTACCTGGGAGTAAAGAAAAAAAATTGAATTTCTACACCTGATCATCCCTGGTGGAGAGATCTCCCAGAGCCTAGTCCCGGGGCTTCGCCAGGCTCCCCCTGGGACATGCTGTGTCCTTTCCCTTCAACATGGCCATGAATCACAGACAGAAGAGATGGAACAGGGTCCTTCCCTAGGAAGACAGTCCTCAGGAAGTGTGTGTTGAATGAATAAGCGATTTCTTTTGCGCTGTTGCTAGTATGCCACATTTATGGTCCCACGCCTCACATCTCTGGTATGATCCCTGAAACGACTCCAAGAGAGCCAGGAGTCTTCAGAGACATCGGCACCAGAGTTGTATGATGCACCATGTGCTGGCAGTCACGCATGTTCCGGTGCTCCTTGGCCTTGTCCCCACTCTGCCCTGCTTGCAGAACTTCCTCCTTGCACCTGCACTTGGGGGGCATTTTCTCTATTAATAATAATGCAGAGATGTACATGCAAGGGTACTTCAAACAGTGCGTAGAGGGGCTGGCCTCATGGCGGAGCAGGTTTAGCTGTCGCCTACAACATCCACATATGGGTGCCAGTTGGAGTCCTGGCTGTTCCACTTCTGTTCCAGTTCCCTGCTAATTCCCCTGGCAAAGCAATGGAAGACGGCTCAAGTGCATAGACACTGCCAGCCACATAAGAGACCCGGAAGAAGCTCCTGGCTTCAGTCTGGCTCAGCCCTGGCCATTGCGGCTATCTGGGAAGTGAGCCAGTGGTTGGAAGATCTCTCTGTCTCTCCCTCTCTTGTAATTCTGCCTTTCAAATTAATAAATAGGAGCCGGCACTGTGGTGTAGCCAGTAAAGCCGCTGCCTGCAGTGCCAGCATCCCATATGGGTGCCAGTTCGAGTCCTAGATGTTCCACTTCCAATTCCTCTCCCTGCTAATGCACCTGGGAAAAGCAGCAGAAGGTGGCCCAAGTGCTTGGGCTCCTCCCACCCATTTGGGAGACCCAGAAGAAGCTCCAGGCTCCTGGCTTTGGCCTGGCTCAATCCTAGCCTATGTGGCCATTTGGGGAGTGAACCAGCGGATGGAAGACCTCTCTCTCTCTCTCTCTTTCTCTCTCTCTCTCTCTGCCTCTCCTCTCTCTAACTTTGACTTTCAAGTAAAGTAAATAAATTTTTTTAAAAAGATTTCAAATAAATAAGTAAATATCTGAAAAAGTTTTTATGAAAAACAAGTGCATAGAAAATGAAGTCAAGAGGTAAGTTTATCACGGTGCAAAAAATGTTGCAATCCATGCATAGGAGAGGTTCAAACAGTTCATAGAAAATATGTATAATGGAAAAACAATGCATGGATCTTGAAAATTTTTGCATCAAAATAAACGTATCTTCATTTAATTTTTTTTTCATGCCTGTTTTGAAGTGCGCTGACCCATTTTCATTTGTGTGGGTATCTATTATGATTGGTCTGCAAAAGGAAGCTGTCTGGGGCAAAAGGCAATAAGAATGAGAAGAGCAGTCTGTGATGTGCAGGAGCAGTGCCCTGGTATCTCGTGTGTCACAGCCCTGCTCCAACCTGACGGATCAAGCCAAGATCCAGCCCCTTTGGTGCTTGCCTCTGAGCGTGGACAGAGCAAGTGGACTCAACATGCCCATGCTGACTGCTCTGGGGGGCAACAGCTGCCTCGCCTTCCTCCCACCTTCTACACCATACCTCCCACAGGTGCGCCCCTGCTCCCCACCAGCACTCAATCCAGGGACACACTGAGACCCTCAGACACTCCCCAGGTCCCCTAACCCGCTGCAAGCCCTCATCCCAGCAGGGGCTCATTCCCACACAGCCTCATGAAGCAAGAGCTCCTGGCTCCCCATGGGATGGAGTCTCCCTCTCTGCAGGGAGGAACAAACCCAGTGTGTTTACCTACAGGTGTGCTTGCATGGCTTCTGATGGGAGAAGGGGAGATGTGGCTAAGCCACGTTACACCAAGCTGCTTTCCCAGCATGTTGTTCCAGTTTATACTCCCAGTAGCTGCAGAACCTGCTCTGTCTTCCTGCCAGAATTTTCGAGATCAAATGAAATGAAACAATGTGTTGTAGATCTGGGCAGAGTCAGCCCTGGTTACTGAGGGTGGTATCCAAGTGAAGCAGATGTGATGTTTCAAACATCATCGCTCCACATTCTCTCATTCATTCCACACGAACTGTGTCCTGTCATGTGGCTTGGAGAATGGATCAGTGAGTGAAAAAATGTTGAAGTTTCTGCTCTAACTAAATGCCCATAATAGCTGGGATTGGGCCAGGACAAAGCCAAGAACGTGGAACTCATTGTTGGTCTTCTACATGGGTGGCAGGGAGCCAAGGTACGTGGGCTGTCACCTGCTGCCTCCCAAGGGGCCCGTTAGCAGGAAGGTGGGTGAGCAGAGCTGCAGCTCCAACCCAGGGGCCCCGATGTGCGATACCGCCATTCTTCTTAACTGCTGTGCCCAAGCCACCCCTGAAGCTTCAAGTTTTAAATGACCATCGAGGTCACAGGCTCATAGCCAAGTGTAATCTTTTTCTCCGTGATAACATTCGTATGCTGTGTCATTTTTCCGTTGGGGTGTTCATCCTCTTCTTTGAAAAGGTCCCTTGCATGTTGAGAACAGGGGTCACCATCACTTTTATCTCAAGGGTAGTGGGAGTCAGCACTTAAGAGGTGTGAACACTTGTAAGCTTTTGCCCTTTTATCCACTTAGAAGCATTTATTTGGCTGATGCTGTGGTGTAGTGGATTAAGCCACCACCTGCAGTCCTGGCCACCCATAGGGACTCCGATTTGAGTCCCGGCTGCTCCATTCTGATCCAGCTCCCTGCTAATATGCCTGGGAAAGCAGTAGAGGATAGCCCAAGTGTTTGGGTCCCTGCACCCACAAGGGAGACCTGGAAGAAGCTCCTGGCTCCTGGCTTCAGCCTGTCCCAACCCTGGCCATTTGGGGAGTGAACCAGTGGATGGAAGACTCCCCTGACCCTCTCTGTCTCTGTTCTCTCTCTCTGTATGTAACTCTGACTCCAAATAAATAAAATAAATCCTTTTTTTTTTAAAGTGATGAAGACAAATTTTTAGAAAAAAAAAGAAGGAAGCATTTCTTCTCCAAAAATAACCAAGAGTTCAACAGTGTGCATTAAAGAAAAAAGGAACAACCAATGTTTACAGATGAAAACTGTTTCAAGAAACAAGCAACAAGCCTGCAATGTAACACTGAGAGAAAGGAGTCAAATGCAAACTAGCTATGTGATAGCAACCACAGCAAAGTAGCCAACAGTCTCATGCAAATAACCTCTTCCTGGAAAAATGAAAACAACCATTGTTAGAGATCCTCCCAAAGATGGACAGTGAATTAGACGAACCAGGAGCAGGCCTGGAGGTGAACATGCCCAGGCTCCCACGTTGGGGTGCTTCCACTCACATCCTGGCCCTGCTTCCTGCTCATGCGTACTCTGGGAGGCAGTGGGTGACGGTTGACGTCCTTGGGTCTCTACTACCCATGTAGGAGACCCGGACTGAATTCTCAGCTCAGAGCTTTGCCCTGGCCCAGCCCCAGCTCCTGTGGGAATTTGGGGAATGAACCAGCTAATGGGAAATCTCTCTGCCTTGCAAATAAATACATTTTAAGAAATGAACCAGGAGACAGAAGGGAGAGAGGTAGAAGCGAGGAGGGCAGAGGGTTCCTGGGTCCTTGGGGAAGAGGTGCTCACTGCATGTAGTCCCCAGCACCTAGGAAAGCTGCAAAGGGAATTCTGCCACCCGGAGCTACACCCAGCCTCAGCCGCCACCGGACAACTTCATGATCTATATCATGGCTCTCCCTGACTTTAATTTTCATTTTTCTCTGGATTGACTCTACCTCTGGTCATTCTTTTTATTTGGCCACATCGTGAATCATAGTGAGATGATTAAAACTCTAAAACTTTTCATTCAAGAGTCCCCCATACTGTGATCACCCCCCCACACACACACATACAGTCTAGAACACAGCAGGGGACAAGGGGAGATAGCGGGCGGCTTCCTGCTGGGCCCCACTAAGTTTGGAAACGCTCCAGTCAGAGGAACTTCTTGGGCACAGCCTGTTTGTGGCTTTGGTCCTACCCCCACGCCAGGTCAGGAAGGTGGCAAACACTTGCTCAGGGCTGTGCTGAGCAGGTGCTAGGCCTCTCAATACTCAGGAGCCCAGGGTTAGAGTCCACAGGCCTGAAAACATCATTTGCAGAAGTCAAAGAGATGGTTTCTTCTTTTCTTTAAAAGTCTCTGTGGCTTAAGCCACCACCTACAGTGCCAACATCCCATATGGGCACCAGTTCAAGTCCTGGCTGCTCCACTTCTGATCCAGCTCTCTGCTATGGCCTGGGAAAGCAGTAGAAGATGGCCCAAGTCCTTGGGCCCCTGCACCCACCTGAGAGACCCGGAAGAAGCTCCTGGCTCCTGGCTTTATATCGGCTCAGCATTCTAAATAGTCACTATTGCAGTGGGCTTGAACTAGGGCATAGAAGATCTCTCCATCTCTGTAACTCTGCCTCTCAGATAAATTAAAAAAAACATTAAAAAATACAATCAGCTAGGGAGCCTGGAGGAGTGCAGAGCGTGGCAGGAGGTCGAACATCTCACCCGTGGGGCCAGTGTTGTGGCTCAGTAGGTTAAGCTGCCATTTGCCACACTGGCATCCCATATGGGACCACCAGTTTGAGTACCTACTGCTCTGCTTCTGGTCCTGCTCCCTGCTGTTGTACTGGGCAGTGGAGGATGGCCTGGGTGTTTGGGCTTCTGTCTGGAGTTGTGCTAACCTGAAGCCAGGAGCCAGGAGATTCTTCTGGGTCTCCCATGCGGGTGCAGGGGCTCAAAGACTTGGGCCATCTTTTACTGCTTTCCCATGCCACAGCAGAGAGCTGGATCAGAAGTGGAGCAGCCGAGACTCAAACCGGCGCCCATATGGGATGCCAGCACTGCAGGTGGTGGCTTTACCCAGTATGCCACAGCGCTGGCCCCTCCAGCATCTTAACTGCTCACCAGATACCTGCTCCTTTCTTTTGTTTTTGGGATATGACATGGGCCGATCAGAGGCATGCTCACACTCATGGAGGATGTTGTGTTAGTTTCTTGCTGCTGCCATAGCAAATTACCACAGAGTCAGTGCTTAAAACGGCAGCTATTGTCTTACTCTTCTGGAAGTCAGAAGTCTGTGCCAGGCTCCCTGGCTCGGCCAAGGTCAGCTGTATTCCCTTGGGAGGCCCCAGGGGAGCATCTGCTCCCTGCCTTGGCTTGTGGCCGGTTCTTCCGTCTCCAAGGCCACTGCATGGCGTCTTCCAATCCTTCGATTGCAGATGGCTTCTGTCATCACCTCTCCGCTAACTCTGATTTTCTGCTGCCCTCTTCCAAGCTGAGGATGCTTGTGGTCCATGGGGTGCACCTGAATGACCCCAGACGACCTGAAAGCCAGCCCATCTGCAGCCTTCGTTCCATCTGCAGCCTGAGGTTCCCTTCTGCTGTATTTCCCAAACACATTCATGAGTTCGCAGGAGCTGACGGCGACACGCCTGGAGGGCCAATATCTTGCCAACCATACACCAGAGCCCCGTCATCACGTAACCTGCACAAAGACACGCTCTTTGTCAGCCATTCCATTGGGCACCCAGGGACTGTGGGACGGATGCATGGTCCCTGCCTCCCACCCCTTCCCTTGCTGGCATAGCTTAGATCCCATCAGCACAGTGAATGTGCCAGTCACAGCCTAACATGGCTGCCCCGTTTTCTTGCCCCTGCCCCTAACTGCAGGCTGGAGTTAGGCGATCCAGCTCCGGTCTCCCACCCAGGGCAGTGAGTCCTGGTAAAGAGCTTCAGCCTGAAAGACAGGTAGGTGATGGGACTGTGGATGTGTGAGGAGACTTCAAAAAGCTCCCAGGACCTCTCTTTGTAACTCTTTCAATAAATAAAATAAATCTTAAAAAAAAAAAAAAAAAAAAAGCTCCCAGGTTGGGGGCCAGTGCTGTTGCATAGCAAGTAAAGCCTCCTCCTGCAATGCCAGCATCCAATATGGGTGCCGGTTCGAGTCATGACTGCTCCACTTTTTTTTTTTTTTTTTTTTTTTGACGGGCAGAGTGGACAGTGAGAGAGAGACAGAGAGTAAGGTCTTCCTTTGCTGTTGGTTCACTCTCCAATGGCCACCGTGGCCGGCGTGCTGCAGCCAGCGCACCGCGCTGACCCGACGCCAGGAGCCAGGTGCTTCTCCTGGTCTCCCATGGGGTGCAGGGCCCAAGGACTTGGGCCATCCTCCACTGCACTCCCTGGCCACAGCAGAGAGCTGGCCTGGAAGAGGGGCAACCGGGACAGAATCCGGCGCCCCGACCGGGACTAGAACCTGGGGTGCTGGAGCCGCAAGCGGAGGATTAGCCTATTGAGCTGCGGCGCCGGCCGGCTGTTCCACTTCTGATCCAGCTCTCTGCTATGGCCTGGGAAAGCAGTGGAAGACGGCCCACATCCTTGGGCCCCTGCATCTGCGTGGAAGACCTGGAAGAAGCTCTTGGCTCCTGGCTTTGGAACAGCACAGCTCCGGCCATTGTGGCCATTTGGGGAGTGAATCAGCAGATGTTAGACCTTTCTCTCTGTCCCTCCCTCTCTGTGTAACTCTGCCTCTCAAATAAATAAAAATAAAATTTCTCTCTTTTTTATTTTTATTTTTTATTTTTTTAAATTTTTTGACAGGCAGAGTGGACAGAGAGAGAGAGAGACAGAAAGAAAGTCTTCCTTTGCCGTTGGTTCACCCTCCAATGGCCGCCGCGGCCAGCGCGCTGTGGCCGGCGCACCGCGCTGATCCGAAGGCAGGAGCCACGTGCTTCTCCTGGTCTCCAATGGGGTGCAGGGCCCAAGGACTTGGGCCATCCTCAACTGCACTCCCAGGCCATAGCAGAGAGCTGGCCTGGAAGAGGGGCAACCGGGATAGAATCTGGCGCCCCGACTGGGACTAGAACCTGGTGTGCCGGTGCCGCTAGGCGGAGGATTAGCCTGTTGAGCTAAGGCGCCGGCCAAATTTCTCTCTTTTTAAAAAGCTCCTGGCAAAATGGAAGTCAGAGGTACAGTAATTTTGGCGCAAAATTTTCAAAACCCAAGCATAGTTTTTTTTTTTTTTTTTAAGATTTATTTATTTGAAAGGCAGAGTTACAGAGAAGCGGAGGCAGAGGCAGAGGCAGAGAGAGAGGTCTTCCATTCCACTGGTTCACTCCCCAGATGGCGGCAATGGCTGGAGCTACAACGATCAAAGCTGGGAGCAGGAGCTTCCTTCAGATCCCCTATGAGGTTGTAGGGACCCAAGGACTTGGACCACCTTCTATTGCTTTCCTAGGTTATAACAGAGAGCTGGATTGGAAGTGGAGCAGCCGGGTCTCGAACCGGCACCCATATAGGATGCCAGCACTGCAGGCTACGACTTTACCGGCTATTCCACAGCACTGGTCCCCAAGTGTAGCTTTTTCTTGATGTCTGTTTTCCGTGAACTTTTTGAATATCTTGTCTCTTGTTGAATGTATTTCAAAAAAATCTTTTTTTTTAATGCCTAAATACACTCATGCTTTAATTCTATTTCCCACAAACACATTGAAATCCTCTCATGAGATAACTGTGAGGTAGGGCTGGAGGGCTGGCCATGGGGGGATAGAGGAGGCAAGGAGAGTAGAGCTGTGGGGGGCAAAGCCAACCGGGGTACAGCAGGACTGCCTGGGTCCCTCGAGTCAGTGGCCAGCTCCAGGGTGGCCTGGCCCCCTTGTCCCTGTCCCCAGGTGCCCAGCACTAGTGCTGCCTCAGGGGACACAAGCCAGGCCTGACACCTGGTGCTCCTGCAGGGCGGTCCCTTGAGTCCTCCCCCACTTTCTGGAAGCCTTCCCTCGTCTTTCTAAGATGTTCTTCTCCCAGCCCACGCAGGGAGCTTCCTCCTGTTGTTTCCCATTCTCGCCCCTGGGCCACCGTCCTGGGTCGTGGGCCATCGCCAGGCTCACACACATGCAAGGGAGTCTGGAAAAGTTCGCAGGAGATGGAATTAAAAGACGAGTTTAGGTGCAAAAACAAAAAACAAAACTTGAAATTCATGCACAGGCAAGGTTTTCAAAAAGTTCCTGCAAAACGGGTATTATGAAAAACCCAAGCATGGACTTGAAACATTTTTTGCACAAAAATAAACTTATCTTTTAATTTCATTTTCCACGGCCTTTTTTTGTTTTTTTTAAATAATTTTTTATTAACATAGAGTCCTGAAACTTTTAAAAGTCACCTGACAGGCAGATGTACACGCAAACTAAAATACGTTTTTCGGGACAATTTCTCCTTTCAACTGGAGAAGCGTTGCGTATTTTTCACCGCTTTTATTTTTTTTCCAAGGACCTGGTGTCCTGGGTCTTCGGCCGCTCCGAGTCCGTCTGGAAAGAGCATCACCCTAGGACAGCCGCTAGGGGGCGGCGGCGAGGCGCGCATGGGGGAGCCCCGCCTGCTCCCTCCAGCCCGCCTCCGCGCAGGCGCAGCCGCCTCCGCCGCCTCCACCGCGGCCGTCTCCGCGCAGGCGCAGTCGTAGCCGTCTCCGCCGCGGCTGTTCCTGCGCTGGCCTGTCTTGCACACTGGGCTTCCCCCAGCTGCTCCGCCTGTGGCCGGTTTCCTGCGCTGCGGTTCAGCTGTGGAAGTCGACTTGCCGGCGTGGTGAAGGCCCTGCTGGGGGTCCCGCTGTAGTTTGGCGCGCTGGGCGGCTCCTGGCTCCTCGGAGGAAGACGGCGCCACGTGGGGCGGGAGGCCGGGCGCCAGGGCAGCTCCGTGACAGCGCCTGCCGCCCACGGTTGGATTTTTTCCGGGATCCACGTTGGAAAAAATTAAAAGTGGGGCCGCACCCACATCCTCTATGAGCGCTGGTTGGAGCCCAGACTGCTCCATTTCCCATCCAGCTCCCTGCTAATGCACTTGGGAAAGCAGCAGACGATGGCCCTAGTGCTTGGGTCCCTGCACTCACGTGGGAGACCTCGAAGAAGCTCCTGCTCCGGCCTGGCCCAGCCCTGGCTGTTGTGGGCATTTGGGGAGCAAAACCAGTGGATGGAAGAGCTCTCTCTCTATCCCCCTCCCTCCTTCCTCCATAACTCTGCCTTTCAAATAAACACATTTTTTTTCAAAGGTTACTTATTTGCAAGAGTTACAGAGAGAGGGAGAGCCAGAGAGAGAATGAGGTGTTCCATTCCGCTGGTCCATTCCCCATATGACCGCAGTGGCCATGCTGAGCTGATCCGAAACCAGGAGCTTCCTCTGGGTCTCCCACGCAGGTGCAGGAGCCCAAGCACTTGGGCCATCTTCTACTGCCTTCCAGGCCATAGTAAAGAGCTGGATCGGAATAGGAGCAGCCAGGACTCGAACCAGTGCCTAAGTGGAATGCCGGTGCTGTAGGCTGGGGCCTAAACCCGCTGCTGCCACAGTGCAGACCCCAATAAATCTTTTCTAAAAAGGCATGAGATTGATCTTAATCATATATCGTGTGTAACCTAGTGTATACAGAATATTCTCATTTATGCATGTAATCAGTTAGATACTTAAACATGTAATGTTAGTCAGATTTTATTTTTTAAAAAAGAGATTTAGTTATTTGAGAGGTGGAGTGACACAGAGCGAAGGAGAGACAGAAATTTCTCTAAAGAAATTGTCCTTCCCGAATGTATGGTTCACTCCCCAAATGGCTGCAATTGCTGACTGGGCCAGGCTGAAGCCAGGAGCTCCATCTGGGTCTCCCACATGGGTGGGAGGGGTCCAAGTGAGGCAGGCAGGCGTACAGCTTAAAATTGATCAGATTTGTGAAGAAGACCACACCTTTGCCACGCCCCTGTGTGACCTCATGCCCCTACCTGATGCCTTTGCCACGCCCCTGAGCGACCTCATTCCCCTACCTGGCCACATCTGGGTGCCCACCAGCCAATCAGGTTAATTAACCACTCCCCTTTGGAAGTGGGTTAAAAGCCGGGCCTGCTCTTCTCCCCTGGCCTCTTGTCAGGAGGGAGGCTTGCTGTAGCCCTCCGCCTCCAGGGAGCATGGCCTTCGGGCCATGTGCTCTAGGCTTCCTGGCCTAGATGCTCATCCACGTGGCTGGTTCCTGGTGTATGGTATGAACCCCTATTTACCTCTTTCTCTTAAATAAAGCTCTCACTCTCTTATACATCTTTCTCACTAAATAAAAGCCTAAAACGTACCATGCTGCCTCGTTTATCTGTGCCGGTATTCAGAATTCTTCTCTAAATATTAGGCAAGAACCCTCTTGGGCTTATTAATATCGGAGATTTAGTAACAAGCCTGTGGTGAAACCGTAAGGCACCCCAAATTCCGGTAGCACATGTGGACCCTGGATAGCATTTCTAGGGAACTTGAAGAGGCCACATTTCAGTGTAAATTTTAGGGGGTCTTCTCCGATTTCACAAGCACTTGGGCCATCCTCTGCCAGCTTCCCAGACAGATTAGCAAGGAGCTGGTTGGGAGAGAGGCAGAGCAGCTGGGACTTGAACCGGCGCCCATATGGGGTGCAGTGTCCCAAGCACCATCTTACCAGGGTCTCTCTCTAACTCTGCCTTTCAAATAAATAAATACATTTTTTAAAAAAAATACCGATTTTCTAGGGTAGAGTGGTCACGTCCTTTTCCTTTCTTGGCCTGGCTTCCCCCAGCCTCTCGCCTGTTGGCTGTGCCCTCTTAGACCTTAGACCTCTTAGAGTGGAGTCTGCGCTGAACCACATCCTGATGTAGAGGGACCGACTGATCCGCACAGGAATGAGTTTGGTCTGCACTCTCATAAGGAGTGCCTTCTGGCCGGCGCCGTGGCTTAATAGGCTAATCCTCCGCCTTGCGGCTCCAGCACACCGGGTTCTAGTCCCGGTCAGGGCACCGGATTCTATCCCGGTTGCCCCTCTTCCAGGCCAGCTCTCTGCTGTGGCCTGGGAAGGCAGTGGAGGATGGCCCAAGTGCTTGGGCCCTGCACCCCATGGGAGACCAGGAGAAGCACCTGGCTCCTGGCTTCGGATCAGCACAATGTGCCGGCCGCAGCGGCCATTGGAGGGTGAACCAACAGCAAAAAGGAAGACCTTTCTCTCTGTCTCTCTCACTATCCACTCTGCCTGTCAAAAAAAAAAAAAAAAAAAAAAAAAAAAAAAAAAAAAAAAAAAAGGAGTGCCTTCTGACTGAAGGGGCTCACAGAGAAGGGGGTGGAGCAGATGTTGCTTAGCAACTGGGCATCTGCCCTGGCTGCAGATTTGTCATCTTTTGGGGGGGGGGGGGCGGCAGAGAGAGATCTAACATCCCATGATTTTATTTCCCAAATGGCCTCAACGACTGGGACTGAGTCAGGCTGAAGCCAGGAGCTAGGAGTTTCATCGGGGTCTCCCACGTGGGTGCAGGGGCTCAAGCACCTGGGCCATCTTCCACTGCTTTTCCAGGCCACAGCAGAGAGCTGGATTGGAAGTAGAATAGCAGGGAATCAAATAGGCACTCATATGGGTTAAGGCAGCTTAATCCATCACACCACGGCGCTGGCCCCTGCAGATTTTAAAAATACCATGTCACAGGGCCAGCGTTACAGGCCCAGTAGGTTAAGGCGGGTGCTTGGGACACTCCAGCAGTCTGCTGGAGTCCTGGCAGTTCCTTTTCTGGTTCACCGTCCTAGGAAGGTAGTTAATGGCCCAAATGCTTGGGCCCCTGCCACCCCTTGTCGGAGATCCAGATGGAGCTCTGGGCTCCTGGCTTTGGCCTGGCCCAGCCCTGGCTGTTGAGGCCATTTGTGGGGTGAACCAGCAGATGGATGATCTCTCTCTGTCACTCCGCCTTTCAAGTAGGTGAAAATAAACAAACATTAAAAAACCACCTTGTCAGTTGTCCTACCCCACCTCCCCTAACCCCTATATCTGCAGGTTTGAAATCCTCAGATTCAATCCAATGTGAGTCAAAAACATTAGGAAAAAGATTGCATCTGTCCTAAACATGTACAGGGTTCCTTTTTTTTTTTTTTTAAAGATTTATTTATTCATTTGAGAGATACAGTTACAGATATAAAGAGGAAGAGACCGAGAGAAAAGTCTTCCATCCCCTGGTTCACTCCCCAAATGGCTGCAACAGCTCAGAGCTGAGCCAGTCGGAAGCCAGGAGCTTCTTCTGGGTCTCCCATGATGGTATAGGGGCCCAAGCACCTGGGCCGTCTTCCACTGCTTTCCCAGGCCATAGCAGAGAGCTGGGTCAGAAGTGGAGCAGCCGGGACTTGAACCAGGGCCCATATGGGATGCTGGCGCTTCAGGCAGTGGCTTTGCCAGCTACGCCACAGTGCTGGCCCCAGACTTCTTTTGCTATTCCTGAAATGATACTTAGCGTTTACACTGGATTAGGTATTATAAGTCACTAGAGATGATTTAGTCTGGGAGGATGCATGCCGATTAGCTGCAAATAGTCCGTTATCTGGGATTGGAGCAGCTGTGGGTTCTGGAATGCAAGGGGTGGGGTCCTGGAACCGCAGATTTGGAGGGACTGTACTCAGAATCTCCGGCGGTGGGGTGGGCACCACGCAGGGGGTGCTAGCGGAGCCGGGGCTCCGAAGCAGGGTCACAGGCCCTTCCCAGACAGCCACACAGGATCCGCTCCCTTGGCAGCGGCTGGGGTAGGACGACGCCCCTTCAGCCAGAGACAGAAACCCTCTCCGCAGATGTGCTCAGTGGCTTTTCACCGCTAGGGCAGAGCTCTGACGTCAGCTTCCACACTCACTCTGGGTTGACCCGAGAGCTGCTGGAGCCGTGTTTCTTTGGGCGTCTCTGGACTCATCTTGGGAGCCCGGTGCTGACCCACCTCTTGCCCGGAAGCCTTCCTAACACACTTCCTGTTGTTATAGTCCAGGACATAGTCGGAGATCAGAGAGAGAGTGAGGCAGTCTGTCACCACGCCCTCCCCACCAGGGTTGCCTCCAGAACTCCTCCCACAACCCACAACCCCAAACGAAATTGCTGTGGTAGCAAAGCCTCCGCCCAGAACTGGTGTGCCTTAAAATACCCAGCATGGTGCTCACTGCACCTCCCCCCCACCCCCATAGCCTATTACAGTATCTTACCTCGGCTGACACTTCTACTCCCATCAAGCCCCTGACACAGGGACACTTTCTGAGACTTCCTAAAGAGGCCAGAAAAGGGACAGTCAGCAAATTCTTGGAAAGTCCAGCCTTTCCAGGAAAACTACACCCAAAGCACCGTGCCCTATGCCTCCGATCCCCTGCAGGAGTGGGAACAATGGATGTATTAGGCCTGTGAAATTGACATTGGATAAAGTAGGAAGCTAAATGAGGGCCAAGAACAGGAAGCCACACCTCCCCCACCCTATGGAATCCTCTCCACCTACCTATCAGTCAAATAACCCCTTTCCCAGGAGGTAGCTCCCTTTACCTGGGACCTGGGGGAGGTTCCATGTAACCACTCCACTTCCAACCTCACTAGAGGCCTGAAAGTGAGAAACTTGGAGAGGCATGTGCTCTCTCTCGCGCTCTCTCTCTCTCTCTCTCTCTCTCTCTCTCTCTCTCTCTGTCGCTGAGGCACTTTCTACTTCCCTCTCCCATCTTTTTCCCTTCCTGGTCCACTGTATTACTGAACTATGCCCGTGTGTGTATGTGTGTGTGTTCTCACCTTTTAAAAAAACTTTATCCCTGGGCTGGCACCGCGGCTCACTAGGCTAATCCTCCACCTGCGGCGCCGGTACCCCAGGTTCTAGTCCAGGTTGAGGTGCCGGTTCTGTCCCGGTTGCTCCTCTTCCAGTCCGGCTCTCTACTGTGGCCTGGGAAGGCAGTGGAGAATGGCCCAAGTGCTTGGGCCCTGCACCCACATGGGAGACCAGGAGGAAGCACCTGGCTCCTGGCTTCAGATTGGTGCAGCGCGCCTGCCGTAGCGGTCATTTGGGGGGTGAACCAACGGAAGGAAGACCTTTCTCTCTCTCTCTCTTTCACTGTCTAACTCTGCCTGTCAAAAAAACCAAAACAAAACAAAACAAAAAAAAAAAAAAAAAAAAAACTTTATTCTTTTCTGAACAGGGAGATTGGTTTGGGTTTGGACATAATGGGCCCCTTCTCCTATGGATGTGTAAGTTAATAACCAATGTCCTCTTCCTCTGCACTAGGTGTTTTTTTTTTTTTTTTTAAGATTTATTTATTTATTTGTAAGGCAGAGTTACAGAGAGGCAGAGGCAGAGAGAGAGAGAGAGGTCTTCCATCCACTGGTTCACTCCCTAGATGGCTGTAATGGCCAGGGCTGTGCTGATCCGAAGTCAGGAGCCAGGAGCTTCTTCCGGATCTCCCATGCAGGTGCAGGGGCCCAAGGACTTGGGCCATCTTCTACTGCTTTCCCAGGCCATAGCAGAGAGCTGGATCAGAAGTGGAACAGCCAGACTCGAACTGGCACCCATATGGGATGCTGGCACTGCAGGCGGCGGCTTTACCCACTATACCAGAGCACCGGCCCCATTCAGTGTTTTTATAACAGTAGTAGTGTGTGCCAAATGGCAGGGCATATGCTGTCTGGTGACACAGACAGTGGCCAAGCTTTCTGTGGCAGAGCTGACAAGTGGCCCACCTTTACAGATGATGCGCTTCTCAACAGATTAGGGAAAGAATTCACCGCCACTCCGATTTCTCGCAGAAATGCTGTAGCAAGGGTGGCAGAAAGGAAACAAAACAAAACAGTGTGAACCGAGACAATTTGCCTGGTGCTTTAGTTCAGCAGATGGCATTTCCTGGGTGGTGCTGAGCCCAACCTGAAGGCACAGGTAGTTCCCCTGGGCCCTCAGGAGTCTCAGCCGGGACGCTGGGACAGAAACAAAGCCTCTTTGGTCTTCTGCGGACCTCTGCTGTGGCATGGTGGTGGTCCCTGAATCCTGGAGTGGGAAGTGGATGTTGGAAGAAGGGGACATGAACCCTGCTGTCCCCACCAGGGCCAATGACCTGTGGGTACCTGGCCAGCTGGCTACCATGACCTGTCTTACACCCACCCACATCCAGGCCAAGGGACTGACACTGGGCAGGGATGAGCTGTTGCTGCATCCCTGTAAGTCATGGGGGCACGTGGAGGGGGTGGGGGCACGTGTTCTGTCTTTCCTGCTGTCAGGCCCCTGGGGAAGGGAGGAGGCTGGGAATTGGCTTGGACCTGATGTCCTAGGGCCCAAGTCTACCAGTTTTCCCACCTTGAGGGAGCCTTCTGGAAATCCTGGGAGGTAAAATTGTCTCTGGCATCTGTGGGGTGCACTGCCCCTCTGCCCCCAAACACGGTCCCTATATTCACTGCAGTCGGCTCCTTCTGTCTCCACTGAAGTGAGAACCGAGGCCCCAGCTGGTACTTCTGCCTCAGCAGGAAGATTCTAAACAGTGCTGTGTTTTTAAAATGAGGTCAGAGGGGGTGTTTGGCCCAGTGGCTAACCTGCAACTTGGGACCCTTTATCCCATGTCGGCGTACTCAGGGTTGGAATCCAGCTTCCTGGTAAAGTTCATCCTTGGAAGCAGCAGGTGCTGTCTCAGTAGTTGGGTCCCTGCCACCCACTTGAAGACTCATAATGAGTTCCCAGCTCCTGACTTTCGGCTCAACCCCAGCTGTTGTGGGCATTTGGGGAATCAACAAGAGGAGGGGATATTTCTGCCTGCCTGTCTGTCTGTCTGAACTGTCTTACCATCTCTCAAATAAAAATGAGTCTCTCACCACTGGTACAGCAATCACTGGGAGCCTTGGCTGTGGTCAACAGAGAGAGGGAGGGAGAGAGAGAGATCCTCTGTCTGCTGGCTCACTCCCCAAATGTCTGCAACAACCAGGGCTGGGCCAGGCTGAAGCCAGGAGCTGGGAACTCCATCCCGATCTCCCATGTGGGAGGCAGGGGCCCAAGAACTTGGATTATCTTCCGCTGCCTTCTCAGGCACGAGAGCAGGAAGCTGAATCAGAAGCAGAGCGGCGAGGACTTGAACGAGCACTACGATATGGAATGCACGTGTTGCAAGCAGCAGCAGAACCTGCTTTGCCACAGCACTTGCTCCTTGAAATGTGGCCGTTTCCCAGGCTCGCTATAAACTGATCCCCTCCACTGTGACTGTGTGCCGTGTTGCTGGGCCAGGATGTCTGGTGGGTGAGGCGTGTTAGACACAGGCTTGGCGGATGGTTTTGCAGTGTGAGAACCTGTACAAAGGTGACAAAGGAGAAGCCAGCTGTGCCTCTGCAACAGATGACAGAGGCATGCTGTGTGGCCACACCTCTTGCACTTGGAAGCCAGGGTAGCCCAGCTCGCCTCTCCTGACGTGACATTTGAAACTTTCCAGGGTTTTAAATTATTTATTTTAATGACACAAAACTAGAAACCACATAGGTAGCTTTAAAAATGTTTATTTATTATTTGAATCTACTTGAAAGGCGAAGTGACAGAGACAGACACAGGGAGAAATCTTCCATCCACTGCTTCACTCCCCACATGCCTGCAAAAGACAGGGCTGAGCCAAGCCAAACCCAGAAGCCTGCAACTCCGTCCTGGTGAATCTCCGTGTGAGCGGCAGGGGCCCAAGCACTTGAGCCATCATCGGCTGCCTCCAAGGTACATTAGTAGGAAGCTGGGTCAGAAGCAGAGTAGCAGGGACTGCAAATGGCACCCCAGTACAGGATATGGGGTCCCAAGTGATGGCTTAACTGACTGCACCACAATGCCCACTTCTTTTGTGGGCACAGACTACAAAGAAAAACATTTCTTAGTAAAAATTTGAAGACAACAGTTACTATTTAAAGAAAGGTTTCAATTTCATTTGTCTAATGGGTAGTTTTATTTGTTTCTGCGGCCCAGTTAGTATCATGATGAAACAAAACTGAAAGAAGTCATTATGCCTGGCTTTGTTAAAACAAGTACTGTGGAAGCTGAAACCCCAGCCAGCCTGGGACAGAACAGGGATGGGAAGGCAGATCTGAGTCTCTCCTTTTTCTCAGCACAGCCTCTGCAGGAACCCCTGTGATCGGATTGTCTCAGGGTAGGAGCCAGGCACCCTCTGATGGCAAGAGCAGGTGCATGGAGGGAGAGGAACCACAAGACCGGCTCGCACAGACATGACTCTGTTGGCCTGTGCGGGCTCACGCATGCCTAGTTGCACTCCTGAAATGCTTCCTTTAGTTTTGGAGGGGATTCATTTCAGTAGCTGTCTGTGAAGACACAGGTCGCAGGCGCAAAGCTCAACTTGTGCTTGGGAGCTCTGCACGTGAATGCCGGGACCATGAACCACAGGCAGTAGAAGGACTGTCCTTACTGTCAGCCAGGCCAGCTCTGTGATAGCAGGACCAAGATGCTCAGCCTGTGGGTGACTCTGGGGTTCTTTATTTTTCAAAAAAAAGTCCTTTCATTCTTGCTGCATTTCCCCAGTCTGACTCATCCTGAGATCTGTGTAATTTTCTGACTGCAGGTTTTAAAGATCTTTCAGTGGTGGGTGCTTTATCTCAGCGGGTTAAGCTGCGGTTTGGGATGCACACATCCAGTCTTGGAGCAGTGGTTCAAGTCCTGGCTGCTCTGCTTCCCACCCAGCTTCAGGTTGGTGCATCCTGGGACAAAGCAGATTCTTGCTCAAGTGCTTGGGTCCCTGGCACCTCCGTGGGAGACCTGGATGGAGTTCCTGGCTTCTGACTTTGGCTGGGCCCAGGCCTTTGGGAAGTGAACCAGTAGATAGGACTCTCTCTCTCTCTCTCTCTCTCTCTCTCTCTCTCTCTCTCTCCCCTTCCTCTTTCTTTCTCTCTGCCTTAAAATGGATACAAGTAAATTTAAAACTCCTGAAAAGCAAAGCTTCCAGGCCAGTAATGAGAAGAGCTCTTTCCACTTTTTAAAAGGTGATTTAGGGGCTGGCGCTGTGGCATAACTGGTAAAGCCACCACCTGCAGTGCCAGCATCCCATATGGTGCTGGTTTGAGACCCAGCTGCTCCATTTCTGATCCAGCTCTCTGCTGTGGCCTGGGAAAGCAGTAGAAGATGGACCAAGTCCTTGGGCTTCCACACCGACATGGGAGACCAGGAAGAAGCTCCTGATTCCTGGCTTTCGATACATGTGGTTCCAGCTGTTGCCGCCATCTGGGGAGTGAATTAGTGGATGGAAGATCTCTCTCTCTCTCTCTCTCTCTCTCTCTCTTCATCTCTGTAACTCTGCCTTTCAAACAAATAAATAAATCTTTCAAAAAAAGGTGACTTATACAGTCTGAAGAGAAACCAGAGTATCCACTTTTTATTGATTGTTTTGTGTGGTTTATAGATTTCTGCACCAAATGATAATAATGACCTAAGACTCTCCTTTTTCCTATCTCTTTCATCTTCTTTTAATTCTTTAAATTTGCTTTTGTTTACTCTTTTATCTAGTTTGTTCTAATTTATGATTAATAAGGAAAAAAGCCAAGAAATTATTCAGGCTGAGAAACTAAATCAGTCACATAGATTTGTAATAACTATTACCATCCATACACATGATGCCCTTTTCTTGCCAACAGAAGCCACAGTTAAGAATTTTTCTGAGTTAGAGAGATCAGTGATAGCACAGGAAAGACACTTATCTGAGTGCTCAGGCCCTTGGAGACTAAAATTCTAGCACCAGGGCATGATCCTTTGGTGCAAGGTTAAGACAGCGCTGGGAATGCCTCCATCCCATATCAGAGTGCCTGGGTTCAAGTCTTGGCTCTACTCCTGATTCTTATTGCCTGCTAATAAATGCCCTGGGAGGTAGCAGTGGATGGCTCAAGTAGTTGGATTCCTGCCACTCATAGAAGAGTTGTAGATTGAGTTCCTGGTTCCTGGTTTTCAACATGGCCCAGCGCTAGTGGTTGTGGGCATTTTGGGTTAAAACAGCCAATGGGACATCTTTGTCTGCCCAACTGTCTTTCTGACTTTCAAATGAATAGAATCAACAAATACAGTTTTAAAAAATAGAATTTTGTATGGAAGAGGGCCTATGGGCTTATCACATGTGAAAGTACCATCCCTCTTTCGAAGCCATTTGTTCTGCTGTCATCATAGACACTGTGTTGAGGGTCTTTGCCAATGTGAAAGGTCTTCCCCTCTGACATAATAATGGCCCTCAAAGATGCCTACACCCTAATCTCTGTAGGCTGTGTAGGTGTTCCCTGGGGCAAGAGGGACCTTGCAGGTGTGATTAAGTGAAACAGCCAGGGCTGGAGTCAGGAGCCAGGAATTCCATCCTGTTCTCCCAAGCTCTTGAACCATCTTCTGCTGCCTTCCCTGGCACAACAGCTGCCATGTACTAACTCAGTTATGCCTTGGAATGAGAATTTTTCCATGTATGATGTTCTCCCCAGGAGTTCACTCAGAATTAATTCTTCCCTGGAGAAGCAATCCATCACTCAAATGTTCCAAGTTGAAAGGCAAATGCTATTGGGGATCAGCCTCTATAAGACATAAGTATCTATAAGACAGTATCTATAGGAGTTGGATCAGAAGTGGAACAGCTAGGATTTGAACCAGTGCTCTTGGACGCCAATGTCACAAGCAGTGGCTTAACATGCTGTGCCAAGATGCCAGCTCCACTGTCATGGAAATTGCCTAAGTGTGCCTACTTTCAGGAATTAGCTAAATGGAGCTTCTTCAATCCAATATTAATTTTTTGCAATGCTGCATCTCAGCCTTGGCATAATTGAGTGACAACCTGTGTCCAGGGTTCCCACCAGCTACTGGCTGTGACCTCAGAAGAACAGGACATTTGTGCAACTTTTCACCCAAATAATTTGGAAAATCAAAGTTTTCTGAGACATTACACGTTCAGTAATACTGTAAATATATATTGAAATGCACCTAAAAAAAGAACAAACAGATCTTGTTTTGAATTTTGAGTCTCAGTTCCTTTATAAACACCAAGAGGAAAAACAGTTTCTCTCTTCCTCTCCTTCTTCCTCCATCTCTATTGGTCTCCTTTTCAAGTAAAAAAATAAATAAATTTTAGAAATCAATGAAAAAGCCACAGTATTTTCTGGTGAAACAGTGGGAAAACAAGCAAAGGAGGCAGACATGGAGTGTGGTGAGAAAGCAGTCTAATAAAACAAACTGTGCCCATGTGAGTTTCTGTAAATAAAGCAGTATTGACAGGAGCAAGGATCAACCAGGCACCTGCTCCGGGAAGAGCCCTCTCCAGGGTGCTGATTTCAAGCCCAGTCTGCCATCAACTGTTCTCTTTCCAATTTTGTGCCTAGAGCTGCATGGCATTCCCATTTGTTGTAAAGGGTGATAAATAAAAATCTACTTCCTTTTCTACCTGAGTGGTGAAAAGCCAAATAGCAAGAGGTGCAGGTGCATCCCTGTAGGTTAGGGCGAGCTTCCTGGGAAGCTGCTTTTCCAAAGGGACTATAGTTGTGCCAGAGAGGCAACAAAGCAAGTGACTTTTTTTTTAATCTTTGAGACAATATGATTTTCTTTTATGCAGATGAATGTTCAGAATTTCAAAATTAAGCTCTTTGGGTTTATGCATATCAACTAGTATCTAGGAAAACAGTATCTAGGAACTCGGCATTGTGGTGCAGCAGCAGATTGAAGTGCCAACTGTGATGCCAGCATTCCACACCTGAGTATGGGTTCAAGTCCCAGAGGTGCCATTTCTGATCCAGCTCCCTGCTGATGTTTCTAGGAAGGCAGCAGAGGATGGCCCAAGTGCTTTGGTCCCTGCCACCCACGTGGGAGACTGGGATGGAGTGCCAGGCTTCTGGCTTCAGTATGGCCGAGACCTGACTATTGTAGACATTTGGGGAGTGAGCCAGCTGATGGAAGAATCTGTCTCTTGCCTTCTTGCTCTATAATTCAACATTTCAAATAAATAAAATAAATCTTTAAAAATAATATCTTGAAGAATAGGAATGTATGATATGATATACAAGCAATCTAAGAATAAACTGGATTTTTTTAAAAAAAATATTAAGTGTAAAAACATGGCTCATGAATTCAAAGGCACTTAAAATATAAGGAAAACAAAATGCAAACCTCCTGAGATTTTAAATTGCTACTGGGGCAAATTTTGCCTGAAGAAGAGCTGACCAATTTCTTAGCACAAAGACTGAACATGTCTTATAGAGGCTGATCCCCAATAGCATTTGCCTTTCAGCTTGGAACACTTGAGTGATGGATTGCTCCCCCCAGGGAAGAATTAATTCTGAGTGGACTCCTGGGGAGAACATCATACATGGAAAAACTCTCACTCCAAGGCATAATTGAGTTAGTACATGGAAGCTGCTCACCTCAGTTGATGACTCATACTGAAGGAAGAGGAAATTCTAGGGAATGAACTAATACTCTCATCTGCAGGGTATTGGCCTTCATTGCTAAGCCCCAAATATTTTAACCCAAGAGAAACACTGGATTGAAAAGTATTTGTTAATAAGGGAGAGTCTTTTTTGTTTCAAAATGAGTTAAATTTTGCAACACTCACCACGGATTTTAGCAGTCATTAATTTAGTTACTCTCAGATAATAAATGGCTTCTGCACAGTTAGAAAGGGGTCAATGGTGGTGATGAGAGGAACTTGGAGAGGATGTGACAAAGTGACAACCTGGACGCATGTTCCACACCTGAGTCTTACATGGTGCAATCGTATTCTTTAATTCCTGTTGCAGGATAAACACTCGTTGTTGGTAGTGGTGATTCCTAGTTGTATTAGCTCGTAGCTTCCAAATGTTAGTGTGCACCAACATAACCTGAAGGGTGGATTAAAACACACACTGCGTGGCCCCACACCCAGAATCGCTGCCTGAGAATCTGCTTTTCTAACAAGTATTCCGGCAATGCTGATGCTTCTGACTTGGGAACCACCCTTGAGAACCACTGCAGAGCTTGGGGTGGGTTTTTCTCTTTTTTTCTTCCTTTCTAGATTTATTGTATTTATTTGAAAGAGTTACACAGAGAGAGAGAGAGGTCTTCCATTTGCTGGTTCACTCCCCACATGGCCGCAATGGCCAGAGATGAGCCAATCCCAAGTCAGGAGCCTGCAACTTGGGCCATCTTCTACTGCTTTCCCAGGCCATAGCAGAAAGCTGGATCAGAAGAGGAGCAGCTGGGACTCGAACCAGTACCCACATAGGATGCCAGCACTGCAGGCCAGGGCTTTAACCTGCTGCGCCATGGCACAGCCCCTTGAGGTGGGTTTTCCTAAACCTAGCTACACATTGGAAGCACCAGTTATTTTCATGACTGATTGAGATTTATTCCAGGAATGCAAGGATGGCTCCATCTATGAAAAACAATCAATGTACTGTATCACACTAATACAATGAAAGGACAGAACCATATCAACATCTCAATCGGTGCCAAGAAAATGCTTAAAAAACTCAGCCCCTTCTGATAAATGTTGTGAGAGTCTTGCCACCTGCATTTACTGTTTTATCAGCATAGTAGTGGAAGTTCTCATCAGCACAATTTGGCAACAAAAAGAACTATCAGTTTCCAAACTAGACCAGAAGAACTAAACTTGTCTCTGTTTGCAGCTGACATAATCTCATTATAGCAAACCCCAAGAATTCATAGAAGAATTGCTCAAGCTAACAACTAAATTCAGCAAATTGATAGGACATACAATCAACACACAGCAATCAGTTATGGACTCAAAGACAGTACTGTTAAGGTGATGGCACCAGTTGCTGTGGCTTGAATGTTCTCTCTCATATCCCATATCCGAGTGCTGGTTCCAGTCCCGGCCGCTCTGCTTTGGATCCAGCTCCTTGCTAATGTGTCTAAGAATGTGGTGGAAGTACCTTGGCCCCTGCCACCCACATAGGGGACCCAGATGGCACTCTTGGCTCCTTGTTTTGGCTGCTTTGGCCATTTAGGGAGTGAACCAGCAAGCAGATGGAGGATCTCTCTCTCTCTCTCTCTCTCTCTCTCTCTCTCTCTCTTTAACTTTTACATAAACAAACAAGCATGCAAATAAATTTTTTAAAAATAATAGATTTATTTATTTACTTGAAAGTCAGAGTTACACACACAGAGAGAAGAAGAGGCAGAGAGAGAGAGAGAGAGAGAGAGAGAGAGAGAGAGGTCTTCCATCCACTGGTTCGCTCCCCAACTGGCTGCAACGGCAGGAGCTGTGCTGATCTGAAGCCAGGAGCTAGGAGCTTCTTCCAGGTCTATCTTCTACTGCTTTCCCAGTCTATAGCAGAGAGCTGGATCGAAAGTGGAGAAGCTGGGTCTTGAACCGGTGTTCATATGGGATGCTGGTGCTTCAGGTCAGGGCATTAACCTGCTGTGCCACAGCACCAGCCCTGAAAACAAATCTTTAAAAATAAGCTAAACTACAATTTCTTTTTTAAAAAAGCACAGTGGTGAGGGTGGGCACATTATCGGTGCATCGGTCAAGACACTGCTTGGCCCACCTGTAATTCATATAAAAGAGCCTGGGTTTGAGTCCTGGCTCTGCTTCCAATTCCAGTTTCCTGCTAATACCCTGGGAGGCAGCAGGTGATGGTTCAAGTAACTGGGTCCCTTCCACCCATATGGGAGACCTGGATTGAGTTTTGGTCTGACTTTAACCTGACCCAGCCCAGGCTGTTTGGAGGTATTTGGGGGGGAGTGAACCAGTGGATGGAGGATCTCTGTCTCTTTCAAATAAACACAAATAAAAAAAAATGTGGGGCTTGCGCTGTGGAGTAGTGGGTAAAGCCGCCGCCTGCAATGCTGACATCCCATATGGGTGCTGATTTGAGTCCCAGCTGCTCCACTTCCAATCCAGCTCTCTGCTAATGTATCTGGGAAAGCAGCAGAGGATGGCCCAAGTCCTTGGGCCCCTGCACTTGCGTGGGAGACCTGGAAGAAGCTCCTGGCTCCTGGCTTCAGATCATCTCAGCTCTGGCCATTGCAGTCATTTGAGGAGTGAACCGGAGGGTGTAAGACCTTTCTCTCTCTGGCTGTACCTCTCTCTCTAACTCTGACTTTCAAATAAATAAAATAAATCTTTAAAAAAACAAAAACAAAATCTTGCTACAAAGCTACAGGAACCAAAACAGCCTGGCACCAGTACATGGTGAGTTTCTCAGACAGAGAAAGAGAGAGAGAGAGAAAGGTCTTCCACCTGCTGTTCACTCCCCGAATGGTCACAGCGGTTGCAGCTGGGCCAATCCGAAGCCAGTAGCCAGGGATCAGGAACTTCTTTCAGGTCTCCCACAATTACTTGGGTCATCTTGCACTGCTTTCCTAGGCCATAGCAGAGAGCTGGATTGGAAGTGGAAGCTGGGACTCAAACCAGCACCCATATGGGATGCCAGCACTGCAGGCAGAAGCTTAGCCTACTATGCCACAGAGCAGGCCCCACATAGGCCCTTAATTCTCATCACATGTACTTCACCACCACCTTAGAATCAGATCTCTCCTGTGGTCTCCTGAACACTTGACCTCTCTCCTGCCTGCACACTGCTAGAGCAGGCAGAGATGAGCCGGACACGGAGAGGTCATGGCCCAGGCACCTACTCATTCAAGTTTGTGAGCTCTTGGGAGCGTCGATGATGGCACCAATGGCCCAACTGCTGGAAAGATGGGGCAGAAGTCCCTAGACAGCCACTGTTCACAGGCAACAATTATGACAGCTTTTTGCAACTACAGCACAGCATATAAATATAAAAGAACACAACACAGGGCCTGAAGTAAAGGAGACTTGTCTCTGCATTTTATGTAGCAATTTTTTTTTAATACTTTTTTTTTTGACAGGCAGAATGGATAGTGAGAGAGACAGAGAGAAAGGTCTTCCTTTTTGCCATTGGTTCACCCTCCAATGGCCGCTGCGGCCAGCGCATCTCACTGATCCGAAGCCAGGACAGGTGCTTCTCCTGGTCTCCCATGCGGGTGCAGGGCTCAAGGACTTGGGCCATTCTCCACTGCCTTCCTGGGCCATAGCAGAGAGCTGGCCTGGAAGAGGGGCAACCGGGATAGAATCCGGCGCCCCAACCGGGACTAGAACCCGGTGTGCCAGCGCCGCAAGGCGGAGGATTAGCTTAGTGAGCCATGGCGCCGGCCTTTTTTTTTTTTTTTTTTTAATCTTGAAACCTGAATTCTGTCTTCCAAAATGGGCTGTACATTTTATGAACTCTTTAACTGGGCTCAGTTCTTTTTTTTTTTTTTTTTGACAGGCAGAGTTGGACAGTGACAGAGAGAGAGAGAGAGAGAAAGGTCTTCCTTCCATTGGTTCACCCCCCAAATGGCTGCTATGGCCAGCGCTGTGCTGATCCGAAGCCAGGAGCCTGGTGCTTCCTCCTGGTCTCCCATGCAGGTACAGGGAATTGGGCTCAGTTCTATAAGTGGCTCTTGACCAGTGTAACTGGTAGGCTGGAAACTGAAAGGTAAAATCTAACCCTTTCTCAGATTGGTTTCCTTTCCAAATTTATGCCAGGCTAGCAGTCCCAGCCCCTCTGACCGGGAGCCCCTGCCCTCTGAGCCCACTGTGACGTGAACATAAGACACTCAGTGGGCCAGGTCTGGAGAGTTGGTGTCAGAGCTGTTCCAGACCGCAGGCGGGGCCGGCCTTGTGGTCAGTGGCTTAAGCTGCCACTTGTGACTCCGGCATCTGTATCAGAACGTCCATTCACGTCCATCTCCCTGCTAATGTGCCTGGGAAGGCAGCAGATGAAGGCTCCAGTCCTTGGGCCCCTGCCACCCACATGGGAGACCTGGATAGAGTGCCAGGCTCTTGGCTGCAGCCTGGCCCAGCCCTGGCCATTGCAGTCATTTGGGGGGAATGAATGATGGGAGATCTCTCTCTTTCTCCTTCTCTGTCTGTTATTCTGCCTTTCAAGTAAATAAATTAAACCTTAACTTGCACACACACGCACACACACATTAGCAAGTCCTACAAAAATGTTAATTGGATGGCTCTCGAATATTGAGATAAAATCCAGAGTGTTATCAAATTTTAGAATACATGAGCTTTGGAAGTCAGAAATTGAGAACACAGTTAAGAAAGAGAGGAGCTGATGGGTTCCTGGTGGAATTTTGTGCCACGAGAAATCCCCTCCTAATCCCCTCCTAACGCCGTGGGGACGGCACACCCTGGAGAACTCTTCTTCAGTGTAACACAGACTCGTGGTTGGCGCAGAACATGGCCTTCCTTTTCACACATCTTTGATACTGAAAGACTCAGGAGGCAGGAAAGGTCCTGGGGAGTGGGATGTGTGTAATCTTCAGTGGAAACAGGACAGCGTATGGCTGTGTGGACTGTGTATGGGAGCATCTCTGATGCCCCCTGAGTGCTCTGTCCTGTGTGATCCCCTCCCTGGAGCCCCCAGGTCCATGGCCTTGGGACTCACCTACAGCCTACAGCAGGTCACCCTCTCCTTCTGGCCCCGGGGGAAGCCCTGGGTATCAGTCCTGGGCAGGGGCCACAGGGCTGGAAGTGGAGGGACTGTTCAGTGTTCTGCATCGCACATTAAACCGGAGTGAGCCAAGAGCTCTTGCAAGGGCAAGGATGGAAGGTAGGGGGAGGGCAGAGAAGTTCAACTCAGGTCCCGTGGGAGGGAGGAAGCACCAGACTCCAGGCACACGGGGCACCTGAACCCGGCTCCCAACCTGCCCTGGAACCTGGACTTTGTTCCCAGACACCAGAGGACAGTGCCCTCTGCTGGTGCTCTGAGTGGGACCTCTGCATCCCCAGCCTAGACACCATTACTCCCTCCACGCTTCTGGAAAATCAAATTTCTCCCTCTCTGCGTTTATTTTAAGTGTCTATTTTCACTTCAGGGAATTTATGCTTTCCACTTTTTAATGCTCATATTTTATTCCAGTAAATCCATTCTAGCAGGGTTTTGTATTACTTAGAGTCTAAAAGCAGTGCTAATTCCACTAAACACTAGTTTAGTATAATGAACAGAGGGCCCCATCCAGGTGTGGTCTCATCTGGATTATGGAGCTTGGGGTGGAGGATGGCAGCCTGCGGCATGATACAGGGCCGTGACTTGGTTTTTGCCTGGTCCTGGGCATTTGAGACAGTTGTGGGAGGGGTGGGGTAAATTCCCCTTGCAGGTCCTTGCCTTTTACCTAGAGAAGCATTCTAAATACAGGCACTGATACAGAGCACAGAGTGGTAAAGTTTATTTAAAAGGTGAGAACACACATACACACACACATACACCCACAAGCATAGTTCAGGAATGCAGTGGACCAAGAAGGGAAAAGGATAGAGAAGGGAAGTAGAGACAGTGCCTCGGTGGCCTGGAGAGAGAGAGGGAGGGAGGGAGAAAGAGGGAAGGAGAGAGAGAGCCCCTCCCAGTTGCTGACCTCTTAGGAGGTTGGAAGGGGTGTGGTTCCATGGTACCGCCCCCAGTTCCCAGGTGAAGGGAGTTATTTGACTGACAGGTAGGCAGAGTAGAATTTAGACCACACCTCTTCCATAGCAGCACTGCTGTAGGCTTCTGGAGGGGCCTGGAACAGCAAGCTAGACTCACGGATTGACACTCACACACACACTCACACACATACACACACACATACTCACACACACACTCACATACACTCATACACACACATTGTTATAAAAACACTGAATTCACCTTCTTTTTTTTTTCTTTTTAATAAGCTTTGTTTATTTGAAAGAGTTACAGAGAAAGACGGGGAGAGAGAGAGAGAGAGACAGAGACAGAGACAGAGAGACAGAGATCTTCTATCCACTGTTCAGTCCCCAAATGACCATGGGCCTGGAACTCCATCCAGGTCTCCTACATGGCAGACAGGAGCCCAAGCACTTGGGCCATCCTATGCTGTCTTCCCAGGTGCATTAGTAGGGAACTGGATCAGAAGCAAAGCAGCCAGGACTCAAACTAGTGCCCAGGATGCTAGCATTGCAGGAGGCAACTTAACCTGTTAAGCTATAATGCCAGTCCCGGCAAAAATTATTCAATTAAATATGTAACAATAATACAAATGGGTTAGTGTTGTGGTACAGTAGGTGAAGCCCATTCAGGAGGGCTTGGGATTAAGTCCTGGCTCTGCTTCCCAATCAGCTTCTTGCTAATGCACCTGGGAGCAGATGATGCCCCAGGTATTTGAGTTTCTGCTACCCATGTGGGAGGTGTGGATGGAGTTCTGGGCTCCTGGATTCAGCCTGACCCAGTCGTGACTCTTTTCTTTTTCTTTTTTCTTTTCTTTTCTTTTTTTTTTTTTGACAGCCAGACTGGACAGTGAGAGAGAAAGAGAGAAAGGTCTTCCTTTTTGCCATTGGTTCACCCTCCAATGGCCGCTGTGGCCGGCGCACCGCGCTGATCTGAAGCCAGGAGCCAGGTGCTTCTCCTGGTCTCCCATGGGGTGCAGGGCCCAAGCACTTGGGCCATCCTCCACTACACTCCCGGGCCACAGCAGAGAGCTGGCCTGGAAGAGGGGCAACCGGGACAGAATCCAGCGCCCCGACCGGGACTAGAACCCGGGGTGCCGGCGCCGCTGGCGGAGGATTAGCCTAGTGAGCCGTGGCGCTGGCAAGTTGTGACTCTTGTAGGTATTCGAGGAGTGAACCAGCAGATGGAAGACCTCTTGCCCTTTCTCTCCTTCTCTCTGTCAATCTTTCAAATAAATAAATAAACAAATAAATACATCTTTAAAAATACAAAAAAAAAATATCTTGGTGTGTTAGTGCAAGCTGCTATAGCAAAATATCAGACTGTGTGGCTTAAGCAGTAGAAAATGCATTTTCTCATAGCCCTGGAGGCTGAAGTCTAAGAGTAAGATGTTGGGAAATTTGATGTCTCTCACATTGGCTTGGGTGTGGCTGTCTTCTCACTGTGTCCTACAAGAAGGCAGAAACAACCTCGGTGTCCTAGCAACAGATGATAGAGCAACAAAATGGGACAGACGCATACAAGGAAACAGTATTCAGTCCCAGAAAGGAAGCCAATCCCGATCTATGCTATAACACGGATGAACTGAAAAGTGTTATGCTAAGTGGACCAAGCCAGATGCAAAGGGGCAAAAGTGGTACAATTCCACTTACAGGAAACATCCAGAACAGGACAATTTGTAGTGAGAGACGGAAAGTAACCCAGGAGGACAAGCCCTGTCTTAAAGTGATCCTCAAAGCCTCCCTTCACACCTAATTTATTGCAAAGCCTTTTTCTCTGGGACTGTTAGATGCTTGAGGGGACAGTCTCCAATGGGGCAGTGGGCCCTGCCAGTTCCCACACACTTCAAGGAGCCTTGAAGCTTGGATTGGTAGGTCATCTCCAGCCTTATCTGTTTGCAGCTGATAACGAGAAAGAGGACCCTCCCCCCAGGCAGGGGAAACTCACCATCTACCATGCCACTGGTTCCCAGGCAACCCCTTCACGCTGGGCCTTATAGATGGCAAACACTACGGGCTCATCAGGCAGTGAAATGCAAACCCTTTTTTTTTTTTTTTCTAAGACCTCTGTGCAGATGATACAACCCTGGGCCACAAAGCCCCGGTGGAGAGCAAGTGACAAGGAGGTGAAAAATAGGTTATTGGCAGCTTTATCACCCTGTTCCTCCTCCTGGCTGACTTTAGATCTTAAGCAAACAGCCAGAGAGAGAACATCCCAGGGTTATTTTTGGGCCTGTTGTCTTGCAGGCAATCGATTCTCTTTGCTTTTGCTAGAGGTTTTTCCATTTAGAAAGTGCAGCTTTTCAAAAGCTTACTCTGCAAGAAGAAAAAAAGGATGTCTTGGACTTTAAGACCTCCCAAGAGAAAAGCGTGAAGGAGGAAGTAACTGAGACAGGACTACTACAGGCTGATACTTCGTTTTGAACCTGAGCGTATGCACTTGTTCTCCCAGCTTTTGTGTGGGTGTGGAAGTGTCCATTTCTGCAAAAATTTCATAACAACGGGGGAGATTGGATTTTAGATACTACTTTAAAAGCTTTAATATTATCAGGAACTTTGGTTTCAGTGTCATTCTATAAAATGTGCCATATTAAAACTTGTTTATACAAAGAAATACAATCCTCTAGCTCATATAGGGTTTTATTTTAGTAAGCAAACACCTCTCAGCTCACTCACAGCTGAGTAGAGGTTTCTATTTATTTGAAGCTATTTGCATATAAATTATGCAATTAGCCAGTAAAAAGTATTATGCCTTTAAAAGGATATTTATGGATTTATTTGAAAGGCAGGATTAGAGATCTGGAGGGAATTACAGAGGAGAGGGAGGGAGGGAGGGAGGGAGGGAGGGAGGGAGAAAGAGAGAAAGAGAGAGAGAGAGAGAGAGAGAGAGAGAGAGATCTTCCATGTACTGGTTCACTCCCCAAATGGCTACAACAGTTAGGACTGGGCCAAGTTGAAGCCAGGAGCCCGGAACTCCGTATGAGTCTTCCATGTGGATGCAAGGGCCCAAGCACTTGGGCATTCTCTGCTGCATTGCCAGATGCCTTAGCAGGGAGCTGGATTGGAAGCGGAGCAGCCAGGACTTGAACCAGAGCCCATAGGGGACACTGGTGTCACAGGTGGTGGCTTTATCTATCGTGCCACAACACCAGCATCAAACATCAAGTTTTAAAACACATTTCCCCTTCTTCTCTTAAAGATGCTCAATGAAGCTCTGAGATGTCACTGTTGGCACGTTTTGTGCGCTCAGGTCTGTCGGTCCCAACCTGTAGCTCATAGAACCCATCACTGGGACACCCCCACGGCAGTCAGGCTCACCAAATCTCTTGAAGAAACCTCTGGTCTAAAGGTGTTAGAAATGAAATCAGCATCCAAGAGAAAGCATGCTGTATTTGTGAGTTTTTGTCTTAAAACCACAGGACGTGCTTTGCAGCACTGAGTCTCAGGGGGACCTCTCTGGTGTGGGGACAAGGGCTGGTGACAAGAGCCAGTGCTGGTGACAAGAGCCAGGGCTGGTGACAAGAACCTGTCTCCTCGTGGGCAGGTGGAAGAACTGAGACTCAGGAGGCACCAGTCAGGCCCCGGCCACTGCCTTCTGGGATTCCCCAGAGGCTCCCCAAACCACTGCAGGTGCAGTTCTGCCAGCGCTCAGCACACCCTGCGGGCTTCCCTTCTTACTGGCTGTGCCCTTCTCCGTTTTCCGAGGTCTGTCCAAGCCTCTGTTTCCCTCCTTCTCTTTGTGGCTGCCCCGCAGCAGGGCTGTGCTGTAGGGGCACAGTACAGTAACGAATTGCTGAGCTGGGCACAGAGAAAAGACCACAGGGTGGCATCTCAGAGAGCACCCACAACCCCCGTGCCCTCTCCCGCTGGGCACCCTCGCCATCTCCCTGTCCCAGAGTAGACAACAGAACAATCTGTTTTCCTGTGAAAGTTTTGTTCCCGTTAGGGTTTTCTTTCTTTTCAGTGAAAGACGGGCTTTGGTGCTCGGTCGCTGATCAGTGCAGGCTTTGGGGGACTGCTGCTGCAGTTAGCTTAAAAACACTGGGGAGGAGGGGGAGGATCAGCCTGAGTCTCCACCCCCGAGCTGCTCTCCCCGCAGGGAAGGTCCTGCGGTCTCCTCCATGGCTCCTGCATGTCCCAGCAGGCACCCTCTCATAACCTGCGGGCTCCGCAGCAGAACGGGCAGATGGAGGTGGCAGGAAGGCGATCTCTGTGCTCTCGGCTCATCCGTTCTGCATCCTGATGCAAAGATTCCAGGGCCTGGAGTGACCACCCCGTGGGAAACCAAAGCCGTACAGACTCGATGTCCTGGCGAGTTGATCTTCAATGCACTGAGAGCAGGTGTGTCGGCAGGAACATGACCCGGAGGCACCAGATCAGGTAAGGACAGAAGTCCTCCAGACCTCAGAGCCCAGAGCCGAGTTTGAGCACCTCAGATTAAACAGTCAGGCGTCCACCACTGCTCCTGTTCAGGTAAGGAAGTGAGCGCTTTGTCTCCAAATCTAAGCCGCCACCACATTAATCAAAATACACAAGTCACAATATGATATTCTGTTGCTAATGGCATGGGATCATATATCCGCAGTGATCGCACTGTATTTCTATATGTGTGAATTTCTGTTCATACTAGTTATGTATTTTTTAAAAAACAATTATTTATTTGAAAGCCAGAGTTGAGAGAGAGAGCGGGAGCGCGCGCTCGAGATCTTCCATCCTTTGGATGGAAGTGGAACCGCCCTATACTATTTAGGTTTTCAATGTCCATCATTTTCTTTGAATATTCTAGGCTTCTGTTGATGATCGGTTTGGTATCACGGCTCACCCACTCGGGAAAAAGTAAGGAGCATTTTATTTTATCTCTTCTCTCACGTTTCCCTGCGTACAAGCTTTGTTCCTCATTCGTTACGAGTCTCGGATTTTCAATGTCTTGAAAAGGCGGCCGAGAGGAAGTCGGCGACAGCGCACCGCAGATGCCGGAGCTCACGGCGTTCAACCGGACCTGGAGCGACGCCGGGGAGCTGGGTGCGCGCGCGCGGGGCTGGAGGCCGCAGGAGCCCCGCCGCTCCTCCTGGGCGCTCGCGGAGCGTAAGTGGCCGCGTCAGCCTCAGGACCTCTTGCGGGTAACCTCGGACTCAGAGTGTAGGGCGTGCAAAAAGAAAAAAAAAAATACAAAAAACAAACCACAGTGAGATAAATGGAGCACGAGCCGTACGACCCAAGAGAGAACATGCTGTCACCGCCCCCCACCCCCATCACGACGCCTGGTAGACCAGTAAATGCTTCCTCAGCGAAGCCTTTATTCTTGGAAGGTGCTTTACTGTGTTCTTCCTAAAACGCTGGCTCCCTAAACTCATGGCCCCTTTCCGGGCCAGGTCCGGACAGCTGTGATGCGAATGTGTTTAATAAAACAAATGTCCCCGGTCCAGATAACGGCCGACGCCAGGCTCCAGGCTCCGTCTGCGAGCGGCCGCCAGGGGCCTGGGGGCCTGGCGTCGTCTCCCCCGTGGGTGGTCCCTCCTGGGAGGCCTGTCTTTAATCACTGTCAACGAGGGAGCCCCCTCCCGCCTTTAACATGTGAAAGGAAGGAGTGGAGACCCCGCCCCGGCTCGCGGGGCTGACCCGCGCGCACACCTGGGGGCTTGTCACCCCTTCCCGGACTAGCAAACACTCTCGGCGGGGGGCTGATTTCAGGCCCACCCCATCGCTCCCCGGGGGTCCCCGTTTGGTCCTCCCGCAGCGCGACTGAGGTCGGTGACCTTGCCTCATCAGGTGCGCCCCAGTGGCCGCGCTGCTGTGAGAATGGCGGCACCTGCGTGCTGGGCAGCTTCTGCGTGTGCCCGGCCCACTTCACCGGCCGCCACTGTGAGCACGACCAGAGACACAGGTGGGCGCGCAAGGGGCGGGGAGCAGAGACGGCGGAGCGGGGACCTGGGTACGCATGGACCCCCACCCTGACGCGGGTCCTCTCCTCTGCAGCGACTGCGGTGCCCTGGGACACGGCGCCTGGACCGTTCGCGGCTGCCGCCTCTGCAGGTGCGTGTTTGGCTCCCTGCACTGCCTCCGCCGCCAGACGCTCGGCCGCTGTGGTAAGAGGCCCCACGCTCGCAGCTCACGCGTGTGCTCTGGTTCTGCGGGTGTCTCCATCCCGAGCGTCTTCCTGTACCAGATGGCAGGGAAATGAGCCGGCCAGATCCACTCGTTGCTAAGAGAGCCACACTCCCATAATGAATCCCATAGTGCCATTCAAACTTATATTGAGTTTCTTTTAACGGCTTGTGAGGGGTTTATGCGTGATTTCCATGCGGTGACCTTACTGAGTCCCAGTTCAACAAGGGGACTCTGGGGAGCTGAGCAGTTGGGGAGCATAACCTAACCTGGGGTGCAGATCAGCTGAGTGTATCTCTTGTGATTTTCCCATAGGGCAACACCATCGTTTTTCTTTCTTCTTCTTTTTTTAATTAATTAATTAATTTGAAAAGCAGAGTTACAGAGAGAGAGAGGGAAAGACAGAGACATCTCCCATCCACTGGTTCACTCATGGCTGCAACCACCAGAGCTGAGAAAGGCCAAAGTCAGGAGCTTCATCCGGGTCTCCGACGTGCAGAGGCCCAAGGATTTGGGCCATCATCTACTGCCTTTCCAGGCCATAGTAGAGAGCTGGATCGGAAGTGGAGCAGCCAGGATTCGAACCTGCACCCATATGGGATGCCGGCACTGCGGGCGGCAGCCTTACCCACTGCGCCACAGCAGCGGCCCCGGAGCCCGCTTTCCTTCCCTTCTCTCCTTGGTGGTACACTCTCGCCACCCTGCTTCCTGTCCTCTGGCTCCTGGCTGTCAGCTAGCTTTGCGCTGGACAGGTAGGGATGGTGTAGGTCCAGCAAGGTGTGTTGTGCCTCTCCTTCCCCCCTGATGCAGACCTTATTTCTCCAAAGCCTTCCCTCTGCTGTGGGTTCTCCATTGGTCAAGCCTCTGCCCCGGCCTTGCCAGCAGCATCTTCTATACCTCAGAGAGAAGGGAACACAGATATCAGAGTGGCAGGGGGTGCCTTCGTGGTCTTCCCAGCTGCAGGTGGTTCTCACCTGCTTTGAGCACACCCAGGAGGAAAGGGGGGGAGGGGCCTGGCTGGGATCATTTCTAGGCTCCCCCAGGCAAGACCAGCAGGCCAGGGACGGGGGTCAGGATGTGTGATCCCCATTTTCCATTATTTATTTATTTATTTATTTATTTTAGAGGTAGAGTTACAGACAATGAGAGGGAGAGACAGAAAGGTCTTCCTTCCGTTGGTTCACTCCTCAGATGGCTGCAACAGCCAGAGCTATGCCAATCGAAAGCCAGGAGCCAGGTGCTTCTCCTGGTCTCCCTTGCGGGTGCAGGGCCCAAGGACTTGGGCCATCTTCCACTGCTTTCCCAGGCCACAGCAGAGAGCTGGATTGGAAGAGGAGCAGCAGGGATTAGAACCGGTGCCCATATGAGATGCCGGCACTGCAGGTGGAGGATTAACCTACTGCGCTGCGGCGCCGGCCCTCCTGTTTTCCATTCTTGGAAATCTCCTGGACGAGGACTGTTGTCTGCCAAGGACAGTGACAATAATACTGGGAACGCAGCTTCTACTCATTGAAGCTGGATCCTAACACCAGGGTTATGATCAGAGAAAGTCTGAACATCACAGAGTACACCTACACACTCCTGTGTGGTGATGCTCCATCACCCAACATAGTCTCTTGATGTGATCAAGAGATCAAAAGCTGTGGCCAAGGGGCTGTGGCACAGCGGGTTAGAGCCTCAGCCTGCAGCGCTGGCTTCCCATTTGGGCGCCGGCTCAAGTCCTGGCTTTTCTACTTCTGATCCAGCTCCCTGCTAATGTGCCTTGGAAAGCAGTGGAAGATGACCCAAGTCCTTGGGCTCCTGCACCCATGTGGGAGACCAGGAAGAAGCTCCTGGCTGCTGGCTCCTGGATTTGGCCTGGCCAGCTCTGGTTGTTGTGGCTGTTTGGGGAGCGAACTGACAGATGGAAGACCTTTCTCTTTGTCTCTACCTCTCTCTGTAACTTTTTCAAATAAATAAAATAAATCTTTAAAAAAAAGAGAGACAGACGTGGTCAACATGAGATGTGTGGCACTTCTCCCGAAGCAACAAAGCATTCTGTTCCACCTAACTTTTCTCTAAAAAAAGACTGGCTTATCTGAAAGGCAGAGAGAGAGAGAGAGAGAGAGAGCGAGAGAGAGGAGTGGGCACTTTATCTGCCAGTCCCCAAATGATTGAAGCAGCTGGGGTTGGGTCAGGCTGAAGCCAGGAACTTGGAATGCCATCCAGGTCTCTCCCATGGGTGGCAGGGACCCAAGCACCTGGGCCATCTTCTGCTGCTTTCCTGGGTGCATTAGTAGGGAGCTGGATCAGAAGCGGAGCAGCTGGGACAGGCACTGATGCTCCAGTTGGGATGCTGGCATCAAGGCAGCAGCTTACCCCGCTGCACCACAGCAGCCACTTCCATAGTGGCATTTTTTTTTTTTTAAGTAGGAGTCCATTCTGAAATAATCATAAAAGTGTAGTATAGAAATTATAGAAGCCAGGAACACAGTCCTTCACCATTGGTATCAAGTTTGCAATGTCCAAGGCCGGTGCTGTGGTGTAGCAGGTAAAGTCTGTGCCTGCAATGCCAGCATCCCATATGGGCACTGGTTCTAGTCCTGGCTGCTCTACTTCTAATCCAGCTCCGTGCTAATGTGCCTGGGAAAGCAATGGAGGATGGTCCAAGTGCTTGGGCCCCTGCACCCACGTGGGAGACCTGGAAGAAGCTCTGGCTTCTGGCTTCTGGTTGTTAGGGCTGGTTGGGGAGTGAACCAGCAGATGCAGGATCTCTCTCTCTCTCTCTCTCTCTCTCTCTCTCTCTCTCTCTCTGTAATTTTGCCTTCCTAATAAATAAAGTTTTTTTTTTTTAATAAAAAAAAGTGTACTGTCTGTAATTGTGTGTGCTATGTTTTACGCAGCTGGTAGTGTGCAGTAGGTTTGTCTATTCCATGGCACTCTGCTGCTCGTATGGTCACGTGAAATGTTATGTGGCCCATGACGGTGAGATGTCAGGCATGGAAAGGGCAGGGACAGCTTGTGTTCTGTGACCCAGGGTTCTACTTCATGACAAATGGAGACGTGTGGATGGTGGATTAGGTGACATGAAGGTGATCATGGTGATGGTGATGGCTGTGATTCCTTAGTTCTCAGTGCATCTCAGCTACTTTAGCCCCATCAGCCCATTAATCGTAATTCACAGACTACAAAACAGGTGTTAGACCTTTGGCCTTTGAGGACACTGAGGCTCATCGAGCTGCACTCCTACAGGTGGGAAGCAAGGTCTGATTCCTAACCACTGGGCAGCTTCCTGAAAAACTAATGATCTATAGACAAGAAGGGAGGCTGGCTCTGCGGCATAGCGGGGGAAGCCGCAGCCTGTCGCCCCACATGGGCGCTGGTTCGAGTCCCAGTTGTTCCACTTCCAATCCAGCTCCCTGCTAATGCTTCTGGGAAAGCAGCAGATGATGGCCCAAGTGCTTGGCCCCTGTACCCGCGTGGGAGACCTGGATGGAGTTCCAGGCTTCTGGCTTCAGCCTGGCCATTGTGTCGATATGAGGAGTGAACCTGCAAATGGATGATTCTCTCTCTCCCTCTCTCTCTCTCTCTGTCTCTATCTTTGTCTTTCAAATAAAATAAATACATAAATCTTAAAAAAAAAAGAGAGGAATATTCTTTTTGATAATGTTACTTCGAATACTGGAAATCTGATGTTCTAAATTCAACAGCATATAGTGATAGGTAAGGAGATATTGTCGATTCTTTTTTTTTTTTTTTAAGAATTTATTTTTTTATCTGAAAGTTGGAATTGGAGAGAGAGAGAGAGATCTTCCTTTTGCTGGTCCACTCCCCAGATGGCCTCAACATCTTGCATCAGGGTCTCCCACGTGAGTGCAAGGGACCCAAGCACTTGGGCTGTCTTCCTCTGCATTATAATGCCGGCCCCTGTTTTGGCTCCTTGGATGGGCTCTCCTGGTGCTTTCTGAAGCGGGCACAAAGCTTGTGGCAAGGCCAAGGCCAAGAAGGCTCTTTCTAAGAATGCACTGGCCGTTCCTCCTCTGTCTCTCTAGGCTGAGCTCACAGCAGTGGGGGTCGTGTGTTCTCCGGGGCTTTTATCTTCCAGACCTGAAGGACTTTGTCCCCGCACATGCTGCTGGCCAGAGAGCACATCTTCTGCTGCTGCTGCTTTGCCTCTTCCTTCAGAGCCTCATCAGACGCCCGTGAGGGGACACGGACTCCATCCCTCCTGGGCGTGACAAGGACTAGCCCCCTGGCCCCACGCGGTACGGACTTGTCTTCCCATCCTGTGTTTTAAATAACCCTCTTGTTGGGTGAAGACTTTTATTGTGTAATAAACATGTGCACAAAACCACCTTGCTCTCTTCCCCAAGCCTATGTCTCGGTCTGTGGGGGACACGTGTATGACACTGATGCTGGGCCTGCCCCACCCTGGTGGGCTCCTTTTCTGATGATTTTCCGGTGGACATGAGTGGGCCCGCCAGCCTTGGATGTGTGGCACCTGCCAGGCGACAGTTCCTCTCGCACAGCCTCCAGGCAGCAATGCCCCATGTCACTTTCCTGTTCTCTGGAATCAGTATCCTCAGGGGAAGGACAGGACCCCAGGCGTGTGACCCCTGAGCTCTGGTTTAATACACAGTAGTTGCCTAAAAGTGTTGGGAGGTTGGGGCAAGGAAGGCAAGCAGGGAAGGGGCTGAGACTGGAGCATCTGGCCGCCTGGCACCTGCCTCCTTTACTCCAGGGACCATGAGCACCTTCCTGGTGGTCACAGCATCGCCACCAAAGAAGAGATGTCTGGGAGTCCACGTTACGGTGCAACGGGTGAAGCTGCCACCTGCCGTGCTGGCCATCCCATATCGGAGTGCTGGTTCAAGTCCTGGCTGCTCCGCTTCAGAGCCGGCTTCCTGCTAATGTGCCAGGGAAAGCAGTGGATGACGGTGCAAATGCTTGGGTCCCTGCTACCCGCATGGGAGACTCACATGGAACTGCTGGCTCCTGGCTCCTGGCTTCAGCCTGGCCTAACCTTGACTGTTGCAGTCATTTGGGGAGTGAATCAGCAGATTAGATTTCTCTCTCTCTCTCTCTCTCTCTCTCTCTCTCTCTCCCTCCCTCCCTCCCTCACTTTGGTTCTCTGTCACTCTGCCTTCAAGTACGTAAATCAATTTTTAATGAAAGGGGACAGGATGCCTACACAGCTGCAGATACCATAGGCAGGGAGGGAATTTAGCCTGATGAAGCCCTAGGTGGGGTTCCACCATCTCCTGGCTGCACGGCTTCCTGTAGCAGGCCACTGCCAAGTCTGAACCCCAACTTGAAACCAAAGGTGTTTACTGAACTTTGGGAAAACAAAAGGGAGCTAAGGAGACCTCCCCCACCCCCGTTTTTTTAAAAAGATTTATTTATTTATTTGAAAATCAGAGTTACACAGAGAGAGAAGGAGAGGCAAAGAGAGAGAGAGAGAGAGGTCTTTGATCCGCTGGTTCATTCCCCAATTGGCTGCAATGGCTGGAGCTGCGCCGATCCAAAGCCAGGAGCCAGGAACTTCTTCTGGGTCTCCCACAAGGGTGCAGGGGCCCAAGGACTTGGGCCATCTTCTACTGCTTTCCCAGGCATAGCAGAGAGTCGGATTGAAAGTGGAGCAGCTGGGATACGAAACAGCACCCACATGGGATGCCGGCACTGCAGGCGGCGACTTTACCCACTACGCCACAGCGCCAGCCCCAAGAGCCCCTCTTGCCAGTCACAAGATGCATGGGGTTAGGACTGTCGTTAAGCCAGGTTAAACTGCTTCCTGCAATGCTTGTGTCTCATCTGGGTGCTCATATAGTCCCAGCTGCTCCATTTTCAATCCAGTTCACTACTAATGCACCTGGGAAGGCAGCAAAAGATGGCCCGATTACCTGGGTCCCTGCCACCTGTATTGGAGACCCAGATGGAGTTCCAGGCTCCTGGTTTTGGCCTAGCCCAGCCATTTGGGGAGTGAACCAGCAGATGGAATCTCTCTCTCTGTCTTTCCCTCTCTCTCTCTATAACTGCCTTTCAAATCATCATAATAATAACAAAAGACCAATTCCTTAAAATAAAAAAGCTTGGGGATCAGGCATTGTTAGGCTGGGCCTGTCCCATGCATGGGCTATCCATTGAACAGTCAGTGGTGTTTGGATCAATACCACAACTGGGAATGGGAGAGTGAAAAAGTAAGATTATTCCAAATTATTCAGGTAAGCAAACAGGAAATAACCATGAGAGAAAAAACCTCTGGAATGTAGCTGTCTTGATAAACTAGTTGGTGTTTTAGAAGTCTTCTATAGCTGTGTTTAGGATGTTCAAAGCTGACTTTGGTGGAAGGATGACCCCAGGACTTAGTCATCAGTACCACAGCCCAGAGTCACAGCGGGTGGGGGGTGTGGACTGTAACGGGCGGGAGGCCATACTACACCTGTCCTTCTCTGTACAAACATGCCCGCTCACAGCAACCCAAGGATCTTGGGAAGCCCACTCTGCTGGGGCAGTGGTAGAGAGAAATGAGACAATGACAAGACGGTCACAACCAGAGCTGTCCATCAGGAGGGGGTGGGGACAAGCTGGGGATGCCAGGTGAGACAGAGACTTGAGTCTCTGCTGTGTAACACACAAAGCTCAAGGAGGGGATACTTCCCATGAGTTTTTCCAGCTTTTTTTTTTCCCCCAGGGAAAAAAGAAATTTCTTTATTTAAAATTGTGTGGCTTTTTTTTCTTTTTTTTTCTGTGAAACTACAAGTTTACAAGTGAGGAGAGAACTGCCCCCGGCCCGTGCTCTCATCCCCACCCATCACACTCCCAGCCTGCCCCGCAGTTCTGCCCGGTTCCTTGACGGGAGATGTTCCCGCTGACAGTTTTGTCAAATCCTGAGGATGTCTGAGGGGATCACGTGGTAGGGTTCAGGGCCAAGGACGGGACAGTGCTGATTCTACTTCCCCCCTCCTCTCCCCACCCCCTTGATTTTGGCATGAGAAACAAAAAAGATACATTTCTGGGGAAACTGAGGGAGATACACATATAAGCACTCCAACCCATATCTAACATATTTGGTAATAACCCCCTCCCCGATTCGTTCACCTCCAATTTGCAAATAGTTTTTTTTTTTTTTTAAATTAAAGATGCATCTAAGGGGAAGGTGGCATCTTCAAATGCCTCAAAATCACTGAGTCCAGACCTGCCCAGGGGTTGTGGGAAGGAGGTAAGGAGGACAGCAGGGCCTGCACCTCAGTGCCTCAAACCGGAAGCACCAGCAACCCGCTCGCACCAGCAGACAGCACTGCGGTGCCCTGCAAAACTCCCTTCTGGATGGCCAGGCCTGGCACGGGGGGCCCTTTCACCAATTCTGCTTGTTCCCCTTTCTCTTACCAGAACCCCTTTGGCTGCTATCACCCCTAATATGGGAAAAGTGAGAAATAAAATTAAAAAAAGGAATATATCTTTATATATATAAAAAACCTACTTCCCAAAACTAAATTAAGAATTAAGAACCAACAACACCAATAAACCAAAATATCAGAAAAAAAAAAATTACAGATGGATCCCAGGGCTTCTTTTTCTTTTCTTAAAAAAAAAAAAAAAAAAAAAAAAAAAAAGTTCAACCCCAAAGCCCAGTCAAGAATTCCCTAAAGTAGCAGAAACTCCCTCTGAGGTAGATATCTGAGTCAGACACTCTTCCACCGAGCGATTCTATTGGTTTAAGATGAGCTGTGTATGAGGTAATAAAGCCGTCTGGAGGGGCAGGGTGGGGATGCACGGGGGGCGTGGCCCATGTCCTCTGTCCAGTCGTGTCCCCATTTTTGGCATCTCTGGTTGGGCAGGGCTGGTGTCTCCGCACATTCCACAGCATATAAGTGGGGTGGGGAAGAAGGGAAAGTGGGGGGGGGGAGGTGTGGCTCAGAGAAACAGAATAGTTGAATGTGGGTCTATGAGAGAGAGAGGTGGGAGGAAGGAGAAAAAGCGGTCTGAAAAATAGGTTTCTGTGTATGAAAGAAGGGGATAGAAAAAAAGAGGAGAGGAGAAATCGGGGAGACAGACCCCACTTTCCCATCAGGGGCCCCATTCTCCCTGCCTCGTGGTCAGCACCCCCAGCACTCAGTCTTGTTGGGAGGGCACAACCCCATCTGCCCTTCTTTGTCTTGTGCTTCTCCTGTGTTTGGGGTTTGTCCTCTGGATGCCCACGTCCTCTTCCCGAGTCGCCTGGTGACAGCCCCCACCCCGTGACCCTGAGGGGCGAGATCAGTTGGAGGTGTCGGAGTGAACACTCCCTGGTCCCTCTGTTGGGGATGTCACTGAGGATGGGGTCACGGCCTCCTGCCAGCTGCCGTTTGCCCTCATTTCCCTAGGGCTGTACATCTGGCCTCCCCCAAGGTTATCCCTGTAGCCCCCAGGCCCCATCGAGTGTCGAGTGATTCCACCTGGGAAGCAGAATAGGAATCTCCATTGAGCCCGGGCATCCCCAGAAACATGTCTCCGGATCCTGAGAGATTGAAGGAGCCGCCAGAGCCTGCAGAGGAAGGGGGTGTCGGGGAGCTGGTGCGGCTGTGGCCCCCCTGGGTGACTGACATGGGGGTCTTGACAGCATAGATGTTTGTCTCCTCTTGGAACTTCCCAATATTTTTCTTATAGCGAATCCGCTTGTTGCCAAACCAGTTGGAGACCTGAGAGACAGTTATGCCGCACTTCTTGGCCAGCTCCTCCTTGGCCTCCTCGCTAGGGTATGGGTTGCTCAGGTGTGAGTAGAAGTACTCATTGAAGACTTCAGTGGCCTGTTTGCTGAAGTTACGGCGTTTCCGTCTGGCATCCAGGAAGCGGGAATGCAGGATCATGACGGCTTCGCAGGTGCTCTGCTTAAGCTGCATCTGGATGGCGCTGAACTTGCGATGGATGATGCTCACCATGCGCTCCATCTCCTTGGGTGCCACGGGCCGCGTGCGGCTCTGCTCCCGCAGCAGGTGCGGCTCTGCTCCCGCAGCAGGTTCATGACATGGGTCGTGAACTCATTACATGCCTGCTCATACTTCTCCAGCTCTGAGTGGTAGATGTGGCGAATCTGAGCAAGTTTGCTGCGATAGTCCGAGTGTTCGATGGAGTTGTCAGGGGACACCGGGCCCAGCCACACCCTCTGCCAGAAGCATGTTGTCCAAGCACATCAGCTGTGGGTCCACCGGCTCCTCCTCTTGGGAGCTTCGGATGCTGAGGCCGGTTTTCTCCTTGATTTCACACAGGACGCTAAAGAGAGCAGGTTTCATTCGGTGGCAGTTTAGGGCATGTTTCTTGGCCTGGGCCTCGTCCAGGCTCTGGTCGGTGATGGTTATTATCTGCTGCAGAATGTCCCCGATGTCTTGCTTCCCTCGGCCTCCCGGGACCCCCCCCCCCCCACCGGGGTCTCCGCCACCGGGAGGCTCGCCAGGGCCCCCAGGCTCCCCACCCACCAATCCCAGGCCCCCGAGGCCCCCGCCTGGAGGGGGCGGCCCCAGCAGCCGCTCGTTCATAGCTGGGGGGGGCCCCTGAGGCCCCCTCCCTGCTCCGCTCCTCCCCCCGCCTGGTTACTTGCCCCCCAAACTCGCCGGGGCCGCTGCTCCCTCCGCCCCAACCCCCGCCCGTCTCCGGCACTGAAGGGAGGCCTGGAGTACCTGCTGGGCCCCCACAGGAGACCCCGCCCCCGGCAGCAGAGAAAATGGAGGGGGGGGGGGAGGGGGGGAGGAGAGGAGGCCCAAGCGGGGGTGTGTGTGCAAGAGCCCAGCTTTTTTTTTAAATTGTTTTATCAACCAAAGATGTTTTTTATTTATCTGAAACATTATATGGTTTCATTTTACCTAGAGAAGGAAATTGAACATTCATTTGCATTTAGAACGGGCTTGGGTGAATTAATGAGTGTAAGAAAGTTCAAATACTATTCACAGTTACTGGAATTGTCTTTGAGACTTTTACCTGATTCTCTGATTTTAACAATCTGCTAGTTAAAATTAGTTTTTAGAATTCAAAAATAGGCAGGCCCTAAACAAACCATGGAGGCCTTAGCCTAACAAGACCCAAAGAGAACGCAAATCAACACAATCCCCATTCTGGGTTGAATTGTGTCTCCCAAAAAATACGTTGAAGTCTTAATGCCAGCCTGCAGCATACAGTGCGGCGTTAGACACTCCCGGCCTCCCCCTCGGCACCTGCTTGCATTCCAGAAAATGTCAAGAACTTTGGTCCACCCGCAGGAGTCCTTGCCTCCAACCTGGAGAGGCGCGCGGGAGCCGAGAATTCCTGTAGCTTTACCGGGAGAAACTGCTTCCCCGGGAGAACCCGCCCGAGCTCTTCCGGAGCCAGCGTCGGAGTCGGGGCGCGGGGTGCGGCTGGCGGGTCCACCCTAGGGAATCTGGCTCCCGCTGCCTGCCCCAGCCGCGGCGCGCCCCCGCGGCCGCACAGGGAACCGGGGCGCAGGAACTCCCTCTTGCCTGCCCGGCCGCGGAGTCTGCGGCGGCGAGGTGGACGGCGGGGCCAGGATACGAGTTTCCCCAGCTTTTAAAATTCATTTTAGGGGCCCGACGCTGTGGCGCAGCGAATTAAAACGCCGGCCTGCAGCGCCAGCTTCCCATACGGGCGCCTGGCTGCTCCACTTCCTATCCGGCATCCTTGCTGATGGTCTGGGAAAACAGTGGAAGATGGTCCAAGCCCTTGGGCCCTTGCACCTCCGTGGGAGACCAGGAAGAAGCTTCTGGCTCAGCTCCCGCTGTTGCAGCCATTTGGGGAATGAACCGGCGAATTCGGGAAAATTTCTGTCTCTACCTCTCTCTGTAACTCTTTCAAATAGATAAAATAAATCTTAAAAAAAAAAAAATCCACATTGGCTCATAAGCCCTTGTAATACTGTTATTTAAAAATTATATTATAAATTACTATGTTGCAAATTTCAGCCTTTTCTACTTTTGGCTATGACAACATAAATTCACTGTAGCATTCAAATGAGTGCTGTCAAAAAATAAGAATTCAATGGAGGACTGATGATGTCATTAGTTCATGAGAAAAATAATTATTCAAATTTTCAGACAAATATTTCCAGGAAATAATTTTTATGGCCAACTTGTATTTATTTATTTATTTTTAAAAAGATTTATTTATTTACTTCAAAGTAGAGTTACACAGAGAGAGGAGAGGCAGGGAGAGAGAGGTCTTCCATCCGATGGTTCACTCCCCAATTGGCTGCAACAGCTGGAACTGTGCTGATCTGAAGCCAGAAGCCAGGAGCTTCTTCTGGGTCTCCCACATGGGTGCAGGGGCCCAAGGGCCTGGGTCATCTTCTACTGCTTTCCCAGGCCATAGCAGAGAGCTAGATCAGAAGTGGAGCCCCCAGGTCTCACACCGGCACCCATATGGGATGCCGGCGCTTCAGGCCATGGCGTTAGTCCAGTGTGCCACAGCGCCAGCCCCTCAACTTGTCTTTAAATAGTTTCAATATACACTGAACAGAAGTTTCTCTTTTTTTTTACAGTTTAATTTTTGTAGAACAAGCAAATGAACTTTGCAAATTTATCCTAAAAACTCAATGAAGGTGTTCATGCATTAGGTGGAATTCCAGTTTACAAAATGCCCATTTTTGGCCCAGCACTGTGGCACAGCTGGTTAAGACACCATATTGGAGCACCAGTTCAAGTCCTGCCCATTCTGCTTCCTGTCCAACTACCGGCTGATGCACATGTTGGGAGGCAGTGCAGGATGGCGGGAGTGTTTGGACCCCTGCCACCCGTGTGGGAAACCCAGATGGAGTTTCTGGCTCCTGGCTTCCACCTGGTCCAGCCCTGGCTGTTGTAGTCATTTGGGAGAGTGAAACAGTGGGTGGAAGATCTCTCTCTCTCTCTCTCCTCTCTCTCTCTGTCACTCTGCCTTTCAAATAGGTAAAAAATCTTTTGTAAAAATGCTTGTTTTTAAAATCATTTCAAAGTGTACAGAAAAACACAGACAGGCTTGGGGCTGGCACTGTGGTGCACCGGGTTAAAGCCCTGGCCTGAAGCGCCGGCATCCCACATGAGCGCCTGTTCTGGTCCCGGCTGCTCCTCTTCTGATCCAGCTCTCTGCTATGGCCTGGGAAAGCAGCAGAAGATGGCCAAAGTCCTTGGGCCTCTGCACCCACACAGGAGACCCGGAAGAAGCTCCTGGTTCCTGGCTTCAGATCGGTGCAGCTCTGGCCATTGTGACCATCTGGGGAGTGAACCAGCGGATGGAAGACCTCTCTCTCTGTCTCTACCTCTCTCTGTAACTCTATCTCTCAAATAAATAAAATAAATCTTAAAAAAAAAAAGACAGGCAAAAGACACATTTTCTTAGTTTCAGGAGTTGCCCTTAGGGGAGGGAATTCCTGACTTTGAGAGGCTGCAATTGTGGTGAAAAGGAAAACCAATCACTTCCTCATCATTGTCAAAGGTCTAGGAAGTGGACACATAGTACATTTCATACAGAAAATTAGGAACCAGGAATAATTGTTAATTATAATATAGCAAGGAAACCAAAGTCACCATTCATCTCTCACCTCTATCTTTATCTACCTACCTACATACCTATCTATCTATCTAATCTATTATCTTTCATCATCTATCAGATCTATCATCTATGTATCAATCATATCTATCTATATTATCTACCATTCATCTATCTATAATATCTTTTTAAAAATTATTTTATTTATTTCAAAGACAGAGTTACAGAGAGGGGCAGAGCCAGAGAGAGAGAGGTCTTCCATTCCGCTGGTTCACTCCCCAAAGGACCGCAACAGCCAGAGCTGAGCTGATCCGAAGCCAGGAGCCAGGAGCTTCTTCCGGGTCTCCCACGCGGGTGCAGGGGCCCAAGGAGTTGAGCCATCTTTCACTGCTTTCCCAGGCCATAGCAGAGAGCTGGATCGGAAGTGGAACAGCTGGGACTCGAACCAGTGCCCATATGGGATGCCGGTGCTGCAGACTGGTGCTTTAATCTGCTGTACCATAGCGCCAGCCCCATCTATCTATAATATCTATCATCTATCAGTCTATCTAGCCTCTGTCTACCAATTAACAACCAACCGATTAATTGATAAACCATTACTTACCTAGCTCTGAGAAAAAAAAAAAAAAAACCCATCCAAGAGTTGTGAAAAGAAGAAGCCCCTTGCTTTTTCTGCAGTGCCTAACAACTTTGAGGCTAAAATGCTTTCCCTATAAACGATACCCTGGGTGTCCAGAGAGATTATTACAAAGTAGATGTGTCCCAGGAGTCTAAAGAGCAAGTGTGGGCCTCTGGTTAAACCTTCACATCTGTGTGTTCCAGACCTTAGCTGTCTGTCTCCCGCTGTGGAGCACGGACCATAGACAGCCCCCCTGCCAGCCGTCTGCGAGCCCAGCCCCTGGTTCTGCTCGTTTTGATGGACAGCCACCTCCCTTCCCTTGTGACAGCCCAGCTGCCAGCTGCTCTCTCCTTGCCTGGTTTGTTGTGCCTGGTCTATTCTGGCACATTCCAGACAGGCAGGGTCTGTCACCTCAGATCCCTGAGTGTGCTCTCTGAAGGAGCCACTCCAGGATGCTGAGACAAGAGGCAGGATTGTACCCGTCACACAGTTTCCATTTCCTGACCACGGGGCCCCTTTCCCACTCAGAGTTTATTCAGAGCCTTCCTGTTCCTTTGAGAAACATCATGGCTGTATCCCTGGCACTGGTACCCCTTCTAGCCTGGATTCAACCTGACTTTCCTTGGCTGGGAGCGTTCCAAAGCTAACCAGTTGTATCCGTTTTTCTTGTCTGCCAAAGCCACCATGGTCCCCATGGCTTTATACCACACAGGCGAAAGTTCCTGGGACTGACTTGGGCAGGGATGCCAGCTTCGAATATTTGAACTTGACTTCAGTACGAGCCACATGCACTGCCTTGTCTCATCTCACCTGGAGTATCTGCTATCAGGAAAGGAAAACAAGGGGGCTCAACACTCACTGACTCCCTGGCCAGCAGCTGGACCCTTGGGGACCCCCAAGTGGCCACTACGAATGCTTACAGCTGCACACAGTTGTATATGCCTACATCATTTTATCATTCATTTCACCCATAAAGCACATAATCTACAAGTAACAACAAAATATATAGCACTCTTCATTGTGAATTCCATAAAGCCTATATAAGATTTTGTTGATTTTTATGAGAGTAAAAAATAGATTTATTTATTTATTGGAAAGCCAGAGAGAGAGAGAGAGAGAGAGAGAGAGGGAGGAAGAGACAGAGAGCTCTTCCATCTGCTGGTTCACTCCCCAAATGGCCACAATTGGGTCAGGCTGAAGCCAGGAGCCCGGAACTCCATTCAGGTCTTCCCTGTGGGTAGCAGGGGCCCAAGGTTTGCCTGCCCTTGATTTTTTTTTTAAAGATTTATTTATTTATCTGAAAGTCAGAGTTACACAAAGAAAGAAGGATAGGCAGAGAGAAAGAGAGAGAGAGAGAGAGAGGCCTTCCATCAACTCGTTCACTCTCTAATTGGCTGCAGGTCTTCCCATGTGGGTGCAGGAGCCCAAGGACAAGGGCCATCTTCTACTGCTTTCCCAGGCCATAGCAGAGAGCTGGATTGGAAGTGGAGCAGCCGGGACTTGAAGTGACCCCTATATGGGATGCTGGCACTGCAGGCGGCGCTTTATCTGCTACATCACAGTGCAGGGCCCCTCCCTTGATTCTTTATGATGGTTGTTGGCCATTTGTATACCTTGTGTAGCCAAATCTCTATTCACATCATTTGCCCTTTTATACTTCAGACTATTTGTGGTGTGTTTTAGGTCTTTTGTTTTGCTGGTGTGCTGTGTGGACTATCCTAGGTTTGGGCTATCTGCCCCCTTGTCTGTCAAATAGCTTGTAAAGATTTTCTTCCCTTCTGTGGGGTGTCTCTGTGTCCCCTGCAGGTGGCATTCGCATTCAGGATCCGTGGTGGGGCCCTTCTCAGCTCAGTGTCAGATAATCCTGCATCCCTCACTGCAGGGCCTCCGGGCCTTGTGGGAGGAGCAGCCCAGTTCAGCCCATCTGCAGAGGGGCCTGAAGCCTCAGAGCCAGTGGCAGGAACTGAGTGAGTGGGAGGGCTCACGGGGGCTGAGTGAGTGGCAGGTGGGAGGGCTCATGGGGGCTGAGTGAGTGGCAGGTGGGAGGGCTCATGGGGGCTGAGTGGCAGGTGGGAGGGCTCATGGGGGCTGAGTGGCAGGTGGGAGGCTCTTGGGGATTGGTGTTTTCCTCCTGCTGTGCACAGGGCTGAGTCTGTTCCCTGTGGATTTCTGCAGTGCTCTCACCAGGTCAGTGTGAATGGACTCCTATTTCACGGATAAGGAAAGTGGAGCACAGAGAGGCGGGGGTGGGGGGGGGTGGAGGGGGTGGGGACTGGTGCAGCCACACAGGCCACAGCTGCAGAGAGAGCAGATGCTCACCTGAGCCACGGCCCTCACCCTGCTGCCCCAGGGCCCTGCACTGCACCCCAGTGCCCCCACCAGCTACAGTGCAGACAAAGCCCAGGTGTCCCAGCTGCCTGGGAGCCTGACCCCGCCCCTCCCTTCCCACCCTGCTCTTTCCCCTTAGTTCCTGGGAGGCTGTCGGAGGCTGGGTTCCTACTGCCTGGCAAGATGGAGCCCTCAACCCACAGGCACCCACTAGAGGCAGCTCAGACTGTGTGGCTGCCACTGAGTGGTCCCAGAAAGACCTTTCCCTTCCCAGAGGGCTGCTCAAACTCAGACCCATGTGGGAATGTGCAGTACACGCCTGCTGGGAGCCAAGCAGACAGGTATGGGGACCCCTCCAGAGAGGCCAACGAGTGCTGACCTCTGGCAGCTGACCTGTCTGCCCAAGGCATACCCAGCCAGGAGCTGCAGCACAGCCCTGGGACACACACATCCACGATGCAAGCAGCCGTCAGTGAGCTCCATTTCACACTGCTGCTCCTCTCGGGCTGCCCAGCCTGGCCCCCCTTTGGAGGAGAGGTGCCGCAGGGCCTCAGAGGGGCAGATCCACACCAGGGGCCTGAGACAGAACCTGTGCACCTGCTGCGAAGCTCGGGGCGGGGCGGGGGGTGAACTGGCTCGTGGCCTCCTGCGCACCATGGGCTGGCCAGCCCCTGGCCAGCTCAGCAGTGAGACCAACACTTCCCTGGGACTTGGGGATGTCAGGGTGCCCGTGTCTGTGCTACACTGACTCTGCCTTCCCGTGGAGCGGCCTGGCTGGGGCTTGGCTGGCCCTGAGCCCTCTCCTGCAGGGGGCCCCAGGCACTGACACAGAAGGCTCAGAAATGCGAGTGAGAGAAGCTTCTTGAGTTGGTTTACTTTGGGGGGCTTCGGATGGATGGAAGAACCTGAGATGGAACCGCGTGCGGAGATGCAGCGCTCTGCGTGGGGGCTCCAGGGGCGGCTGGGACGGGCCCATCACCGACTCTGCAGGAGAATCAGCAGCAGCAGAGTCACAGACGACAGCAGGACCAGGAAGACCCTGGGCCTGGGGACAGTGCCGGCCTCGGGAATAGGAACGTTGACCAGAACGGGGGGCTTTTCCTCAGGAGGGGCTTCCGAGGGGTTGGGTGTGGGGGTGACTCGCTGTTGCTCTTGGATCCAGTCGTGGAAGTAGGTGATCCTGGTGAAAACGCTGGGGCTGACGGGACTGCGGCAGTCCCAGCTCCAGCTGGTCACGCCCACCAGGTACCAGGCGCGCCTTAGGAAGCAGACCAAGGGCCCGCCAGAATCTCCCTGGGAAAAGAGAGGGCAGGGTTCGTGGGGACAGAAACAGGGAGGGACATGCGTTGCTCAGGAGACATGAGGGGCCCTGGCCCTGCTCTGTAAGCCTGTGTGTGCGCAGCAAGGCAGGTCAGGCATCTTTGTTGTCTATAGGATGCATGGCAACACATCTGGGGCAATGGCAAAAGACCAGATGTGCAAAGGCCACAGAGAGGAATATCTTGAGGACCTGGCCTGAGGGCCGCTATCTATGAAGCTCCTGTAATTTGGCAGTTACTGACCTATGAAAACACACAGGGGGCGCCGAGGAGCCAGACAGCTGCCCTCTGACCTCCCCACACCCCACCAGGAAGAAGGCACGGCCTGTGGTCCTATGGGACAGGTAGGTGGCCAGCTTGGAGGCTCAGCTAATTCCACAGGCCAGCACCGTATGCGACTTGCGCCTTTGCTGGTGACCTAACAAGGTCTCCAATGTTTCCTCAACTCCCTGGTTGAGTTTTAGAAAGTGCTGGACTGTTAGATCTGTGGAAGGTGAAGAGGTGTTGCTTGGAGGGAGCAGCTAAAAGGTGTGGAGCCAACAGGTGTGGCTGGGCAGGAGGTGGGAAGGTGTTGGCCCCAGTCCTCTCTCAACTTGACCATGGCCTTGCTCTCTCCCTTGGGCTGCTCACTTCCTCCCTGGGCTTGCATTTCTCCACCATGAGATGGAACGATTACATAGAACGGGGCGGGGGTGAGGGAGAACGTTCATGATACTAATGGGCTCACGTCCACAGTCTATAATGAGCTCTTCAGATTACACAAACAAAAACATAGACAGTTGCTGAAAAAGGCAATCAACATGAGAAATACTTATCCTCAGCATTCTCCAAAGAAATGAAAATTAGAAACAGCATCACATAATTAAAATTGCAGATAACCTGAGTTGGGGGCGGTGGTGACACAGAACAACCCGAGCCCTCACTCACTGAGGGCGGGAGTACAAATTGGTAGGATCGAGTGGAGGAGCTGCCTGGGTGATGTATGAGAGACGAACAACTGCAGGTCTCCCAGCATGGACCTGCACTGCCAGAGTGACTGTGATCCCAAAGGGAACGCATGGGCACTAACACACACACCCCGGCATGCCCACGGCCACATTATTTGCAGTGAGCTCCCACGGAAATGCTCCAACGTCAACAGCACTGGGAATGCACAGCACCGACTACACCCATGGGCTACTCGCATGATGTGGCAATGGTGGAGGAGCCAGGCCAAGCTTGCATCCTGCTGTAGGCTCTCCGTAAACCTCCATACCAAGGCACTGGGCTTTGGAAGCCTGAGCAAGGCTGTATGGGGAGAGGGACCGAGAGAATGTGGGCAGGAATGAGCCCCTCCAGATGCTGGGTTCATAAGGACTTTGGTCCCTAACATTTAGCACATAGAACACTTGGAAAGTCTGCCTTTCAGTGCCTACGCCATGCTCCAGGAACCTTCTGTAAGGAAGCAGAGACACTGGGCCTTCTGCCAGAAGGGATCTCAGGCTGGGCTCAGGAAGAGGAGGGGGTCAGGGCCGGGGCAGCGTCCAGGGAGACAGAGGGAGGGAACCCAGCACAGAGGTGGCCGAGTTCCGCCAGCCTCACTTACTCGACAGATGGACTTCTCGTCCCAGGTATCCCCGGCGCATATCATGTCGTCCTTGACACTAAAAACATCATGGGGCGGCGTGCCTGGAGGGGGTATGAAGAACCTCCTGCAGCTGTCACTGTCTATGAGGCTGACCTTGGCCTCTTGCAGCTGGAAGGGTGCCGGCAGGAACACTGCGGGGAGACAGCACAGATGTGAGAGCAGCTGGAGAGACGCTGCTCCCTGTGACACCTGCTTCTCCCTCTGACACCTGATTCTCCCTCTGATACCTGCTTCTCCCTGACACCAGCTTCTGCCTCTGCCACCTGCTTCTCTCTGACACTGGCTTCTCCCTCTGACACCAGCTTCTCCCCCTGACACCAGCTTCTCCCTCTGACACCTACTTCTCCCTCTGGCACCTGCCTGCCAGTGGAAGGCACCCACTCCAGCACACAGGACTGTCTACTCTGAGTCCGGGTCAGGGACATGGATGCTGGGCCACCTGCGCTGGCTGGAGCAGAGGCAGAGCTGACAGGTGCCAGGTGGGCTGGGTAGCATGACAGACATGACTGCCCTGCCTAGGAACAAGTGATCTGTGGACACTGCGATTGTTTCCAGAGGCCACTCCCGATCTGGCCTGGGTCCCCTGGTGGAGCACAGTGTCACAGCGATGGCTCACACCTGTGTGGCACTGGCTGTGTGCGAGTTTCACAGGGCTGTTGTGTGGGGCAGACCCCAGCCCTGGGTGCAGGTCGACAGCCTAGACTGGGGGAGGGCATGCACAGGGAAGGGCAGGCCCAGTGTCTCCTTGCTATCAGCTGCTCCCTGCCCTGGTGGTTTCCCTACCCATGACTTCCCTGGGAGCGCCAGCTCCTGCAGTGTGCCATGCCTTGGAGAATCCTTGCCCTGTTGGTGGTTCTTGGTGAGGGGTCCTCTCAGGAGAGTGTCTTTGGAAATGTTGAAGGACCAGGGGTTGGCATGGTGGCATAGTGGGCTAAAACTTCTGCCTGTGGTGCTGGCATCCCATGTGGGCGCCGTTTCGAGTCCCGGCTGCTCCAGTTCTGATCCAGCTCCCTGCTAATGTGCCTGGGAAACCAGTGGAAGATCGCCCAAGTACTTGGATCCCTGTACTGCATGGGAGACCCAGAAGAAGCTCCTGGCTTCAGATCAGCCCATCTCTAGTCATTATGACTGTTTGGAGAGTGAACCAGTTGATGGAAGACCTCTCTGTCTCTCCCTCTCTCTTTCTGTAACTCTACCTCTGAAATAAATAAATACATCTTTTAAAAAAATTTTGAAGGGTCAGCTGTTCTAGTTGACTGGACAGTGTGACTGACACTGGGTGTCTGACTCTGGCCTGGACATAAATAAATTCCTGCCTTGAAATTATTCACTGGACTCTTCTACTTCATCTCCCAGTCACGCCAATGTTACATCCTACTCTGGGGTCATTCACCAGTATATTTTACTACATTACTAGTGTTCACCCCTGTGTGAAAATCTTTGCCTAACATTTCTCTCTCCATAGAGGGAGTTGGGTCGGGGACTCCCGCAGATACCGACTCTGCAGATGCTGTAGTGCCTTGTATACGGTGGTGCACTATTCAAGCACCTTGCATACAGTGGTGTAGCACCAGCAGAGCCTGTGCATCCTCCCCTGTCCTCTGTATCTTCTACAAGCTTCCTACACTTAATGCAGGACCACTGTTCTGCAAATACTAATTATATGGCATTGTTAATGGAGTAATGGTATACAACTTTTTCTGAGTCTTTTTGGATTTCCTGCAGGTGCTGAGGGTCCGCCATCCTCACCCAGCACTCACGCAGAATGGGAAAGTCTTACTTGAGTGCAGGGATGAACAGTGAGCACCACAGAGCTAAGTGTTCTCTATAAACAGCCTGGTTTGGGTTGGGCCATTGTCCAGGCTGCTACAATTTCCTTACTGAGGCCCAGCACCTTCCAAGGCCGGGAAAGCTCAGCTGTGTTTGCTTAAGTTCTGTAGGACCGTGGGGTCCATGCAGAGCCCACAGTGTACAGAACCCTGTAATCCAGATCCCACCTTCCTGATTCTAAGAACTGGAGATATGCAGACTTCCTGGTTTCCAAGATGAAGGTCCCATGAGGTTTGAGAAGGACTGGGAGGGTCCACGGTGACCACCCTCCCCCTGTCCCTTGTTGCCTACCCCAAGCAGCTCACCATCCTCCGTGAGCATCCCCCAGCCACTGATCCAGCAAGAACTATCCATGGGCAGCACTGTTGAGTTATCTGGGAGACAGGCAGGGCGGATGTGAGAGTTAAACTCCACAGGGATATCCAGTTGTAATAGGGTGATGTCGCTCCCAAAGCGGTGGAACTTGTTGAAGTCGGCGTGGACAATGACTTTGTTCACAGTCATCTGCCGGCTGAAGCTGCTGGGATGACTCAGCTGGTTGTACCCTAGCAGGATGCGGTAGTCCGCGGGATGATGGGACCTGTTGACGGAGCGCTCCTCTGAGTTCTGGGCTCGCACCTGCACCCTTGCTCTGCACCTACACCTCCTCTCCACCCAGAGCACAGCCCCATCCCAGGGGCTCAGTCTCCTCCCCCCCTCGGATGGGACAGCCCAGGATGTCTGTCCAGGGAGGGACATTTTCTCCATGCTGCCTCTCCCAGCGAGCCCCAGATCTAAGCCACACCCATTCTTGTTGCCAGAAAGAGACCTCTGGGGGTGTCCAACTGCACCCTTCTTCTTGGAGGAGCAGAGCCTCGGCTCGCTCCCAGCTCTGTGCAGCCCCTAAAGCCCCCCAGAGGCCAGCATGCTGCTTCCCCCACTTCCCAGGTCCTCTCTCCCTAGCTGCTCCAAAGGCTGCCCCCACCTGGGGCCAGGCACCCCACAGGTGTTTGTGGGGCAGATGGAGGGGTGCTTCTCTTTGTTCCTGGGCCCTGAGCCACTGCTGGTGCGGCACCCCCACTCAGACTCCACATGGCCAAATCCTGTTCCCCCAGTGTCTTTCTGGCTTTAAGCCCTGGCTCTGATTGGACTCCTGGCCTCTCCCAGATCACCAAGATGGAGAGGCTTCGGCCTTGCTTTCCTGGTTGGACGAGAAGCTTCAGATGGGTCTGGTATCTCTACACCCCGCCCCCTCCCCCACTGTCGGCCTTACATGGGGCCTGGCACTGGTGGGTGCTGAATCAATGAACGGAACCAACATGGTGTCCAAAAGCCAGCTGTACCCAGTGCTCTGGCTTCCGGTGTTGGAGGCTGATGTGTTTCCCACTCTGGGTACGGAGTGAATCCAGTCTGACTACCCCCTGCCCCACATCCCTAGGACACAGCCCATTGGCTTCATCCCTCAGTCTGGCTTGAGGTGACATTGTTGCCCAGAGGGGTTCCTGGGTATAGAATTCTGTAGAAGGAGCAGGAGACACCACTGTTGCTCAGATCTGAAGAGCCCCAGGAAAGCTTGGATGTGTCAGGTGTTGGAGGGTGTTGTGACCAGCATCTGGGAGCCTCTAGCAGGTGTGTCTGGGTGACATGTAGACAGCTCTGGCTGGAGCAGGCAAGATGCCATCCATGTAGGCCATGACTGCAGGTCTCTGCGTCCTGGAGGTGGACTCCAGGGACTGGCACTCTGACCTCATGCCTGGAGCCAGAGCTGCGTGTGTCGCCAGGCACATGACACCCTGTCATTTCCACAAGCAGGACTGAGGCTGACGGGGGTGGGTGTGGACATCGATGCTCATCCTAAGACGAACAGGATTTCGCTCCCTAGCTTGTATACGAGTGGACTGGAAATCAGGAAATCAGGTGTGTATTCCAGCATTGATGGGAACAGCTTGAGTGGATGAATTTCCACATAGTTATTTACACCTCACCTGCACGTATGGGACACAGCCACCCCATCTAGGTAGGCTTCCCAGAGTGAGGGGGAAAGCTGGGGGTGGGTTGTCCTCAGAGTGAGAGATGAGGAGCGAGCTTCTGTCCCAAGAGATGTGACACAGACATGGGAGCCAGGTGGTGAGCAGGGATGGCATTTGGCATTCAGCTACAGGGGACCGCTAGGGCAAGGGCCGACAGTGCACAATATCCCAAAGCAAACCAGCGAGGACAAGGCCGTGGCCCCTGCCACTCCTTGCTTCCTGCCCCCTGGTGCTTCTCTCTCTCCTGCCACCCTTCCTAGCAGTGGCTGGTCCCAAGGAGGGGAGACGCACCTTTGGAAGCAGTGAGCGGCAGAGACTACCCAGGTGCTGGAGATGAGGGCAGCTCCACAGATGTGCCGGCCATTCATAAGCAGGCTGGCCTGCCACGGCCACCGTTCTGGTTCTGCCTTCTTGCCACCAAAGATCTTTCCAGTGACTTTGCTCTTCCCGCATACTGTGGGGACAATGCCAGCCCTGAGGTCCCTGTGTCTGAGACACTAGCCCTTGTTGTCCCCAGATGTCTCCATCACAGCACTCGGGGGCTCCCTCACCCCTGGTCCCTGGGCTCTCTTCCCAGGTGGGGAACATACAAGGCTCAGGCTGAAATGACACGGCCCATGTGACAATGCACTGCCTGGGTGGCCGGGTGGCAGGGTGCACAGCAGCCCAAGGCCACCTCTCAGGGGCAATGGCCCCACCGTGCAGAAGTCCACCTCAGGGGAGGCGTGGAGTCAGGGTTTTCTGTGCCTTTACCTCCCTGCAGGGGCACAGCCCTGGGTGCACGGCAGGAATTGAAGGGAGGACAGAAGTGGGATTACTGCGTGCCCTCAGCCAGTTGGAGTTCTAGTGAGACTGAGGGCGGAGGGCAGCCACCCTCCCTGGCGGGTCCCCATTGCTATGAGGAGGAGGTGAGCCTTTGGCCAGGTTTTCAGATTCACCTTGGAAGGGCACTCAGAGTGGGGAGGGGTGTAGTGCTTTGGGGTAGAGGGAGTCAGGGCGAGTCTGGGTCCCCTTTAACGGGGCCTCCGGCCATCTACCTCCCAGTGCGGCTACAGCCACATGTGGCCTGGCTGAGGTCATCCTGGCCGATGTCAGAGGTCAGAGGGAGAAGTGGGTATCCCTGATCGCCCCAGCTCCTGTCCCTGCCCACTCACCATCAGCCAGGTTCTGGCTGTTCCGATTGGACGGGGTGACCTGGGCGCGCAGCGGTGGGAGGCGCAGCCAGAGCAGGAGGGCGGCTAGTGCGCAGGCTCCTTGCCGGCCTAGCCATGAGCGCTCCCTCCTGGTGGCCCCCATCCCGCCCGTCCGCTTCTGCTTCCCCCCACCGAGGGAGCGGTCGGTCGGCGGGGCGTGCTCGCGGTCAACTGCGGGCCGCTGGGAAACCGCCTCTGTAGGTCCGTGGTTGTTCCAAGGGCCCTGGAGGGGCGGGAGGTCTCCGGCTTCGGAGAGGCAAGTGTACCCTGTCCAGCAGGTGGCAGTCTCCGCTGGGAACTCCCAGGCTGATGGGCGCGGCCCCCACCCCGTCGCCTAGGACCCGGGTTTGGTGTTTGATGGGGGAGACGTTGGGGCGGCTGTGGCTATGCCTGGGCCATACAGTCATTGATGCTTGTGTGATATCTCGTCTGTTTGATGTGTTTTCCTCCTCCACACGCTCACCTGCCCCTGGGAGCTGGCGTGCTTAGGCTCATGCAGGGTCCAGTATCACCCTTGTAGGCCGAGCAGCCTCCCCCACTCCCAGGAGGGAGAGTGCTCCTGCTCACGGGTCCCTCCCACTCTCCGAAGGTCGGGGCTAGCAAGGGCTGGGCCGCCAGGAGTGGTCCTGGGATTCTGTCCATCGCAGTTCAGTCTCCAATGCTGATGTCTCCTGCAGTGTCATCATGCCGCCAGCAATGCCCCTTGTGATCGTGAGCTTGTGCAGGTACAGATCAGGTGGCCTGGACGCTTGGTTGTTCCAGCTCTGAGCAGTTCTGGTGGTGCCTGCAGAGTGGATACAGATGAGGCCGGCCAGTTACCAACATTCTCAGAGAAGGGGGGGGGGTGGAGAGAAAAAAAGAAGTACTGCTTCATCACAATTTTTATTTCTATTTTTAAAAATATTTTATTTATTTGAGAAGTAGAGTTACAGCGGCAGAGAGAGGGAGAGACAGAGACAGAGAGAGAGGTCTGCCATCCACTATTCACTCCCCAAATGTCTGCAATGGCCAGAGTTGACCCACTCTGAAGCCAGGAGCCAGGAGCTTGTTTTGGGTGCAGGGGCCCAAGCACTCAGGCTGATTTCCACTGCTTTCCTAGGCCATGGCAGAAAGCTGGATAGAAGAGGAACAGCCGGGACATGAACTGGTACCCATATGGGATGCCGGCACCACAGGTAGAGGCTTAACCTACTTAGCCACAGCACTAGATAATTTTTTTTTTTTTTGTGACAGGCAGAGTTAGACAGTGAGAGAGAGACAGAAAGAAAGGTCTTCCTTCTGTTGGTTCACCCCCCAAATGGCTGCTACAGCCGGCGCTGTGCCAATCTGAAGCCAGGAGCCAGGTGCTTCTCCTGGTCTCCCATGCGGGTGCAGGGCCCAAGGACTTGGGCCATCCTCCACTGCCTTCCTGGGCCACAGCTAGACTGGAAGAGGAGCAACCGGGACAGAACTGGTGCCCCAACCGGAACTAGAACCTGGAGTGCTGGCGCCACAGGTGGAGGATTAGCCTAGTGAGCTGTGGTGCTGGCCAATATTTCTATTTTTAAAAGCCTATTTTTAAAAATTGATTTGAAAGGCAGTGCAAGATAATGAGAGAGAATGAGGAAGGAAAGGAGAGAGAGAGAGAGAGAGAGAGAGAGAGAGAGCTTCAAAAACAGGAATCCTTGGGGACAATCCACAGAAACCACATCCAAGCCATAGTATCCATCACTAGGAAAGTGTTCATCAAAGCAAAAAGGGACACCTGTTCTCACTTCTCATTACCATAGGGATGGCTAGAGCAAAGAAAAAGGAAAAAAAGGGGAAGAATGAAAGTATTTTTCTTTTGGCATTTGAAATGGGGCATCTTCAAAAATGTAAGGAGAGCATTCAAAAATTTAACCAAAAATTTAGTTTAAAATAAAGCAAAATCATAGCAGTTCCTCAAAAATGGCAGTTCCTCCAGTTAAAGACAGAACTATGTAATATCCAGGGATTTCATTTCTGGGTATAGACAGCAGAGTGTGGAAAGCAGGATCTAGAAGGTAGTTTGTACACACACACGTTCATGGTGGCATTGCTCATAATAGCCAAGAGGTGGGAGTCACCCAAGTGTGCACGGCTGGATGAAGGGGTAAGCGAAAGGTGGCAGGATGATGGCTTGTGTTCTGTCTTGAGAGACTGTAGGTCTGATGACAAAGGCAGCCTCATACAGAGACAGTGCAGGAAAACAGGCTTGGTGGGGGAGAGTCCCAGGGGAATAAGGTGCTTTGGAGAAGCTGGGTTGCAGGGAGTCTGCTGTCCATTATCTGGGCTGCATCTGAGGGTGTTCTGGGGGAGGGCGACATGCTGGTGATGAAGATGATGGTGGCGATCATGATGATGATAGTGATAGTGGTGATGATGGTGATGGTGACGATGTTGGTGAGGAGGATCAGGATGATGATGGTAGGATCTGGTGATTATGGTGATGAGAATGGTGATGAGATCCGGTGATTGTGGTGATGAGGATGATGATGGTGATGATATCTGGTTACTGCGGTGATGAGGATGATGATGGTAGGATCTGGTGATCGTGGTGATGGGAATGGTGATGAGATCTAGTGATCATGGTGATGGGAATAGTGATGAGATCTGGGGGTTGTGGTGATGGGAATGGTGATGATGAGATCTGGTGATCATGGTGACGGGAATAGTGATGATGAGATCTGGTGATCGTGGTGATGGGAATGGTGATGATGAGATCTGGTGATTGTGGTGACAAGAATGGTGATGATGAGATCTGGCGATTGTGGTGACGGGAATGGTGATGATGAGATCTGGTGATCATGGTGATGGGAATGGTGATGATGAGATCTGGTGATCATGGTGACGGGAATAGTGATGATGAGATCTGGTGATTGTGGTGACGGGAATGGTGATGATGAGATCTGGGGGTTGTGGTGAAGGGAATGATGATGATGAGATCTGGTGATCGTGGTGAAGGGAATGGTGATGATGAGATCTGGGGGTTGTGGTGATGGGAATGGTGATAATGAGATCTGGTGATCATGGTGGTGGGAATGGTGATGAGATCTGGGGGTTGTGGTGAAGGGAATGGTGATGATGAGATCTGGTGATCGTGGTGAAGGGAATGGTGATGATGAGATCTGGGGGTTGTGGTGATGGGAATGGTGATAATGAGATCTGGTGATCATGGTGGTGGGAATGGTGATGATGAGATCTGGGGGTCGTGGTGGTGGGAATGGTGATGATGAGATCTGGTGATTGTGGTGATGAGCATGGTGAAGATGATAATGTTGACATTGCTGCTGCTGATTATGATGGTGAATACGAATCATGATGTGTTCATGACAGTGATGCTGGTGGGTATTGATGAGGATGAGGAGTTGCAAACTGAGAATGGTGGTGCTGGTGTGGATGAACGTGCTGCAGCTGTTGCTGACGGTGATGATAGAATAATTATGACAGGGATTGTGATGGTAGTGAGAAGAGGATAATGATGAAGAGAGGAGCAGGAGTTTGGCGATGATGGTGAGGAGGAGGAGGATGCTGGTGATGAAGAACAAAGGTGATGAGGATGACAACTGGGAGATGACGATGTTGGTGAAGAAGATAATGACAGTGAGGAGGAGGATGACAGCGAGGGTGACGATGAGCTCTGGATGAGGTGATGATGGTGGTGATGAAGGCACGGTGGCAGTAATGATGAAGACACACATGTGCCAACAGAGATGCTGAAGGACATGGTGATGATGATGATCATGGGGCCAGTACCATCACCACCCAGGAATGCAGAGGAGAGACAAGGAGGCAGGAAACAGATGAAGTGGAAGCAACACAGGACTCAAAGTGAGACCCGCCTTTGCTCTGCCACATGTTTACCTGGTAGCCCTGGGGAAACCCATCACCCCCATGGCACCTGTGTCTTCTCTTTGTCAGCAGGGTTCCCGAGGATGAAACAATGGGCACTAGGGTGCTTGCACCCAGCGGTTGCCGGGTCAGTTCCCTGTGCTGTCCCCTGCCACACAGGCTCACACCCCAGCCTGAGAGAGAGGGTCCAGGGGCTGGACTTTCCTCCTGCCACCTGATCAGGTGATGGGCCCAGTTGCTGAGGGACACTCTACTGCTGCCAGGAGACCAGGAGCCCCTGTTTCGATCTTCTACCACCTGGCTGCCGGCTGCCTGTGGGAGCCCCTGCCGCGGGAGTCTCAGCCATCACTGCTTTGCCTGCTGCCACTGCCTGGAACCCTGAGCCTCCATCTGACGCCACTGTGAGTAACTCCTCTGGGGGACACAGCCGCAGGGACTCCATATGCCCTGGGAAAGATGGCTTTTGCTTTCACATTTAGATCCATGAAACATTTTTGCATTGAATTTTAAGATTTATTTATTTGAAAGGCAGAGCCAAACAGGAAGAGAAGATAGATAGATAGACAGACAGGCCAAAGAAGAAGAGATGATAGATAGATAGACAGACAGATCTGTTGGTTCACTCCCCAAACAGCCACAATGAGCAGAGCTGAGCCAATCCGAAGCCATGAGCCAGGAGCTTCCTCTGGGCCACCTAAGTGGGTGCAGGGGCTTAAGCCCTTGGGCCATCTTCCACTGCTTTCCCAGGTGCATTAGCAGGGAGCTGGATGGGAAGTGGAGCAGCTGGGACTTGAACCAGTGCCCATATGGGAAGCTTGTTCCACAGCCTTATTTGCTAGGAACTAGGACTACGGGGCTGTGAGCCTGGCCACCCTTGGGCCAGGTGCGGCTCATGAGATGGGGCCAGGCAGGAGGGCGCTGAGCACACTCAACTCCCTCCCAGAGCACATGGGGCAGACCCAGCCATGGTGACGCAGTGTGCATGTGTGTGTGCATGTCTCTGTGTGTGTATGTATGAGAGAGACTCACCCTTCTCACCTGAGTCCATGTGGGACACTCTGCAGTCACCACACAGTCTGAGCTGACTCTAGTGGCTCCCTCTGGGGTAGGGGCTTGTCTCCCTCAGGAGCAAGAGTCTGGCAGGCAGACACCTCCCAGGAGCTAAGGGGAAGGAGCAGGGTGGGAAGGGAGGGGCGGGGTCAGGCTCCCAGGCAGCTGGGACACCTGGGCTTTGTCTGCACTGTAGCTGGTGGGGGCACTGGGGTGCAGTGCAGGGCCCGGGGGCAGCAGGGTGAGGGCCGTGGCTCAGGTGAGCATCTGCTCTCTCTGCAGCTGTGGCCTGTGTGGCTGCACCAGCCCCCCCACTCCCCCCCACCCCCCCGCCTCTCTGTGCTCCACTTTCCTTATCCGTGAAATAGGAGTCCATTCACACTGACCTGGTGAGAGCACTGCAGAAATCCACAGGGAACAGACTCAGCCCTGTGCACAGCAGGAGGAAAACACCAATCCCCAAGAGCCCTCTGCAGTGAGAAGGCAGTGGAGCACCCACTGCCTGCAGGCCTCGGCCTCATGATCCCACAGAAACACCAGGCTGCTCCTGAAGCTGACCTGATGGATTGCAGGCAGGGCACTGAGTTTCCTAGGTCTGCCTGGAACTCAGTCCCATGTGGGGAAGCACAGTGCACACCCTGTTGAGAGCCAACCAGACAGGTGTGGGGCCAGGGGTGTGTGAGCTCCATTTCACACTGCTGCTCCTCTTGGGCTGCCCAGCCTGGCCCCCCTTTGGAGGAGAGGTGCCGCAGGGCCTCAGAGGGGCAGATCCACACCAGGGGCCTGAGACAGAACCTGTGCACCTGCTGCGAAGCTCAGGGCGGGGCGGGGGGTGAACTGGCTCGTGGCCTCCTGCGCACCATGGGCTGGCCAGCCCCTGGCCAGCTCAGCAGTGAGACCAACACTTCCCTGGGACTTGGGGATGTCAGGGTGCCCGTGTCTGTGCTACACTGACTCTGCCTTCCCGTGGAGCGGCCCGGCTGGGGCTTGGCTGGCCCTGAGCCCTCTCCTGCAGGGGGCCCCAGGCACTGACACAGAAGGCTCAGAAATGCGAGTGAGAGAAGCTTCTTGAGTTGGTTTACTTTGGGGGGCTTCGGATGGATGGAAGAACCTGAGATGGAACCGCGTGCGGAGATGCAGCGCTCTGCGTGGGGGCTCCGGGGGCGGCTGGGACGGGCCCATCACCGACTCTGCAGGAGAATCAGCAGCAGCAGAGTCGCAGACGACAGCAGGACCAGGAAGACCCTGGGCCTGGGGACAGTGCCCTTGTTGGGATTCATGCTGCTCAGCGCAGGGGCCTTTTCCTCTGCCGGGGCCGTAGCAGGGTCAGCATTGGGTGTTTTTGCCTGGTTGTTCTTGATCCAGTCGTGGAAGTAGGAGATTCTGGAGAAGACGCTGGGGCCGATGGGCGGGAAGCACGGAGCGCTCCAGCTGGTCACCCCAATCAGGTACCAGGAGGAGTTCAAGAAGCAGACCAAGGGGCCCCCAGAGTCTCCCTGAGCAGAGAGTGCAGGGTTAGCGGGATGGAAGCAGCAAGCTGTGTGCATGGCTGTGGCTCTGCTCTACTAGGGCATGTGGGTCACAAGACGGCTCCACGTCTCTCTTTCTTCTATGCAGGCTGACATCAAAACCACTTGAGTGAGGACAACCCCCTGACCGCCACACAGAGGGCAGACCTGAGAGCCCCAACCCACGAAGCTCCTGCAAGCTGGCAGTTACCGACCTACGAGGACACACAGGGGAGCCCCGAGGAGCAGGAGGGCTGTCCTCCAGTCTCCCTACACTGCCCCCCCCCCCCCCCCCCACACACACAGGAAGAAGGCCCAGCTCTGAGGCCCAGCTGATTGCATACCCAGCCTTATAACCCGACCTGTGCCTTTGCTGGTGACCTAAAAGGGACTCCAGTGTTTTCCTCAACTCCCTATTTGAGCTTCTTTGGAAAGTGCCGGGCTGTTAGATGTGAGGAGGGCAAGGAGGTGCTGCTTGGGGGTGGGGGCTGGGTAGGCCCCCTGGAAGAGGTGTGGAACCACAGGTGTGGCTGGGCGGGAGGTGGGAAGGTGTCGGCCACTGTGGTGAAAGACTCCATCTCATGACAACAGTGGGGCCTGAGCAAGCACAAGGCAGCCATGTCTTAACACCACTGAGCACCTTTTGCCTTCAGGGAGTGACGTCCAGGTGGACAGCCAGCAGATGATATGTGAGACAGAGGCCCAAAGGGCACAGAAGTGCCCCAGAGAGGGTGCTGGACCTGCACCATCGGAGACCATCCCTGAGGGAGAAGTGGGCTTTTTTTTTGGCAGCCAGCAGAGGAATAGTGTACAGAGATCCGTAGCAGGGAGCCAGGGGACCTGACACAGATTCCGAAAGGGTGTGCAGGCACTGATGGGGCCGAGCCAGTGGCCAGCATGTGACTGCTGCAGAAGGGGTGGCAGTAGCTGGCAGGAAACAGTGAATGCTCAGGATGTGTGTGAGTTGTGGCATCTCTGAACCTTTCTGTAAGACACAAATGCAAGGCAAGTGAGAAAGAGGACCCAAAGCAAAAGATGCAGCAAAGAGCACACACAGTGCCTGTAGGGGGCGCTGTGTTCGGCCTGATGGAGCCAGGGAAGAACATAAAAAAGAAGGAAGAAAGATTGGAAGGCTGGCCGAGCTCTGCTGGCGGAGCAGATGGAGAACCAGGATTAGCGCAGAGTTGTGGGGAGCAGGGATAGTACATCTCTAAGCTGTGGCAAAGAGAGAGGAGCAGCAAGGGCCAAGGCGTAAGAAGGGAGAGGTGGATGCAGGAGGCTGCCTGGAGGAGGGGACACAGCTCCCAGGGAGGCCAAGTCCTGTCTAAGCTTGACCATGGCCTTGCTCACTTGCTCCCTGGGCCTGCATTTCTCCACCATGAGATGGAAAGATTACACAGAATGGGCTGGGGAGACGTCTGTGATACGTGTATCCAATAATGGGCTCACGTCCACAATCTATAATGAGCTCTTCAGATTCAGTATGGAAGACACACAGCCCCATGGTTTGAGACAGAATACTATGCATGGAAGCTTTTTCTGAAAAAGGTAATAAACACAAGTGCTTGTCCTCACGAGTCACCAGACAAAAGCAAACTGGAAACCACACCCCGTAGTGAAAACAAAAAATTGCAGATAACTTGAGTTGGGGGCAGTGGTGACACAGAACAACCCAAGCCTCACTCACTGAGGATGGGAGTACAAACTGGTAGGATCGAGTTAAGGAGATGCTTGGGTGATATATGAGAGATGAACAAGTGGACTTCTCCCAGTATGGGAGGTCTGAGCTGCCAGGGTGACTGTGATCCCAAAGGGAATGCATGGGCACTAACACACACCCACTAGGGTGTTCATGATGGTGCTACTTGCAGAGTGCTGGGCACGGGGCTTCAGAAGCCTAGGAAGGGCTGTTCGTGAGGGTGACTGAGAGGATGTGGGCATGAATGGGACCCTCAGATGCTGTGTTCAGGAGTATGTTAACCCCTGACATCCAGCACATAGAACACTTGGAAATTATGCTTTTCTGTGCATATGGCACGCTTTGACAACCTTTTCCTAAAGAAACAGACGGGGTGGGATGGATGGGTGTCCTCAAAGAGATTCTTGGCATCTGCCACCTCCCGTGGGGGTGGGCTCAGGCAGATGGCCACAGGGTCCAGAGAAGACCCAGAGGGAGGTGGTAAGGCCCAGGAGCAGAGGGTGGCCAAGCTTTGCCCCAGACCCCGAGCCAGCCCCACTTACTCGGCAGATGGACGGAGGATTGCGGAAGTCCGCAGCACATATCATCTCTTCATGTACGCGAGCAACTTCGGATGGGTCGATGTCTGGTGGTGGTATGAAAAAGGAGTCACACAAGTCATTTTCCATGATGAAGAGCTTAGCCTGCTGCAGCTGGAAGGGCCGTGGTAGGAATGCTGCGGGATAGGGGAGAGCACAGATGTGAGCAGCCAGAGAAGCCTCTCCCTATAACACCTCTTTCTCCTCTTGACATCAGCTTCTGCCTCTGCCACCTGCTTTGCTCTGTGACATCTGCTTCTCCCTGATACCTACTTCTCTCTGGGACACCTACTTCTCCCTCTGGCACCTGCCTGCCAGTGGAAGGCACCCACTCCAGCACACAGGACTGTCTACTCTGAGTCCGGGTCAGGGACATGGATGCTGGGCCACCTGCGCTGGCTGGAGCAGAGGCAGAGCTGACAGGTGCCAGGTGGGCTGGGTAGCATGACAGACATGACTGCCCTGCCTAGGAACAAGTGATCTGTGGACACTGCGATTCTGTTTCCAGAGGCCACTCCCAATCTGGCCTGGGTCCCCTGGTGGAGCACAGTGTCACAGCGATGGCTCACACCTGTGTGGCACTGGCTGTGTGCGAGTTTCACAGGGCTGTTGTGTGGGGCAGACCCCAGCCCTGGGTGCAGGTCGACAGCCTTGGCCGGGGGAGGGCATGCACAAGGAAGGGCAGGCCCAGTGTCTCCTTGCTATCAGCTGCTCCCTGCCCTGGTGGCTTCCCTGCCTATGACTTCCCTGGGAGCCCCAGCTCCTGCAGTGTGCTGTGCCTTGGAGAATCCTTGTCCTGTTGGTGGTTCTTGGTGAGGGGCCCTCTCGTGTTGGTGTCTTTGGAAATGTTGAAGGACCAGCTGTTCTAGTGACTGGGCAGTGTGACCAACACTGGGTGTCTGACTCTGGCCTACAAATCAAAGAAATTCCTGCCTTGAAATTATTCACTAGAATCTTCTACCACATCAAGACTGTCCTGGTCATGCCACTGTTGCATCCTACTCTGGAGTCATTCACCAGTATATTTTACTCCATCACCAGCATTCACCCCTGTGTGAAAATCTTCGCCTAACATTTCTTTCTCTCCATAGAGAGGGTCTCTGACTCCCGCAGATGCCAACTCTACACACTGTATCCTGTGGTGCATTATACAAGTGCCTTGTATACAGTGGTGCAGTGTTGGCAGAGCCTGTACCATACTCCCCAGTCGTCTGTTTCATCTCCAAGCTTCTTATACCTAAGCGACAGTACCACTGCTCTGCAAACAGTCATTATATTGCACTGTTAATGGAGTAATGAGGGGTCTGTGCAGAACCCACAATGTGCAGAGCCCTGGAATCTTGAATATCTCAGAGCCCACCTTCCTGATTTTGGGAGCTGGATATGGCACGGACTTTCTGGTCCCTGGGCTGAAGGTCTCATGGGGTTTGAGGAGGACTGGGAGGGTCCACAGTGACGGCCCTCCCCCTGTCCCTCAGTGCCTACCCTGAGCTGCTCACCATCCTCCGTGAGCATCCCCCAGCCACTGATCCAGCAGGCGGTATCAACGTAGAGCGATAAGTTGGCCTTCGGGACGCAGGCGGGGAGCACGTGAGAGTTGAACTCCACCTGCAAGTGCAGTTGTAATAGGGCAATGTCGCTCCCAAAGCGGTGAAACTTATCGTAGTTCTCGTGGACAAAGAGCTTGTTCACGGTCATCTGCCGGCTGAAGCTGGTGGGATTACTCAGCTGGTTGTACCCTAGCAGGATGCGGTAGTCCCCTGGGGTTTTGGACCTGTTGAAAGAGTGCCCTTCTGAGTTCTGGGCTGGCATCTGCACCCTCGCTGCCCTCCCTACTACCAGTTAGAGCACAGTCCCATCCCAGGGGCTCAGTCTCCTCCCCCCCTCGGATGGGACAGCCCAGGATGTCTGTCCAGGGAGGGACACTTTCTCCATGCTGCCTCTCCCAGCGAGCCCCAGATCTAAGCCACAGCCATTCTTGTTGCCAGAAAGAGACCTCTGGGGGTGTCCAACTGCACCCTTAATCTTGGAGGGGCAGAGCCTCGGCTTGCTCCCAGCTCTGTGCAGCCCCTAAAGCCCCCCAGAGGCCAGCATGCTGCTTCCCCCACTTCCCAGGTCCTCTCTCCCCAGCTGCTCCAAAGGCTGCCCCCACCTGGGGCCAGGCACCCCACAGGTGTTTGTGGGGCAGATGGAGAGGTGCTTCTCTTTGTTCCTGGGCCCTGAGCCACTGCTGGTGCGGCACCCCCACTCAGACTCCACATGGCCAAATCCTGTTCCCCCAGTGTCTTTCTGGCTTTAAGCCCTGGCTCTGATTGGACTCCTGGCCTCTCCCAGATCACCAAGATGGAGAGGCTTCGGCCTTGCTTTCCTGGTTGGACGAGAAGCTTCAGATGGGTCTGGTATCTCTACACCCCGCCCCCTCCCCCACTGTCGGCCTTACATGGGGCCTGGCACGGGTGGGTGCTGAATCAATGAACGGAACCAACATGGTGTCCAAAAGCCAGCTGTGCCCAGTGTTCTGGCTTCCAGTGTTGGAAGCTGATGTGTTTTCCACTCTGGGTACGGAGTGAATCCAGGGCACATGTGAGAAGTGAACCAGTCCAGCCAGGACATCCCCAGGACAGAGCCCATTGGCTTCACCCCTCACTCGGGCAGCAGCACAGACCAGGACATCAGCTAGCAGCACAATATCCCAGAGAAAACCAGCGAGGACAAGGCCACGGCCCCTGCCACCCCTTGCTTCCTGCCCCCTGGTGCTTCTCTCTCTCCTGCCACCCTTCCAGCAGCGGCTGGTCCCAAGGAGGGGATACACACATTTGGAAGCAGTGAGCAGCGGAGACTACCCAGTTGCTGGCGATGAGGGCAGCTCCACAGACGTGCTGGCCTTTAAAAAGTAGACTGGCCTGCCATGGCCACCGTTCTGGTTCTGCCTTCTGACCACCAAAGATCTTCCCGGTTTTGCCAGTCTTCCCGCATACTGTGGGGACAATGCCAGCCCTGAGGTCCCTGTGTCTGAGACGCTAGCCCTTGTTGTCCCCAGATGTCTCCATCGCAGCACTCGGGGGCTCCCCCACCCCAGCCCGTGGGCTCTCTTCCCAGGTGGGGAACATACAAGGCTCAGGCTGAAATGACACGGCCCATGTGACAATGCACCGCCTGGGTGGCCGGGTGGCAGGGTGCACAGCAGCCCAAGGCCACCTCTCAGGGGCAATGGCCCCACCGTGCAGAAGTCCACCCCAGGGGAGGCGTGGAGTCAGGGTTTTCTGTGCCTTTACCTCCCTGCAGGGGCACAGCCCTGGGTGCACGGCAGGAATTGAAGGGAGGACGGAAGTGGGATTACTGCGTGCCCTCAGCCAGTTGGAGTTCTAGTGAGACTGAAGGCGGAGGCAGCCACCCTCCCTGGTGGGTCCCCATTGCCATGAGGAGGAGATGAGGTTCCCATGGGCGGGTGCAGAAATAACTTCAGCCTTTGGCAGGGTTTTCAGACTCAACTGGAAGGGCACTCAGGAGCTTTAGAGGTGGGGTTGGGGTTAAGGCTGAGGAGGTTGGGGCAAAGTCAGCCAGCTTTCTAATCACCTACTTCCCAGTGCGGCTAGAGCCTCACGTGGCATGGCTGGGCTCATGCTGGTTGATATTGTAGGGTGGAGGAGGAGAGGAGCGACAGAGGCAGGTGTCCCTGGCCTCCCTGTCTGTCCATGGCAGCCACAGCCCCTGTACACTCACCGTCATCCAAGTTCTGGCTGTTCCGATTGGACGGGGTGACCTGGGCGCGCAGCGGTGGGAAGCGCAGCCAGAGCAGGAGCGCGGCCAGTGCGCAGGCTCCTTGCCAGCCTAGCCCTGAGCGCTCCCTCCTGGTGGCCCCCATCCCGCCCCTCTGTTTCTGCTTCTGCTTCCCCGAGGGAGCGGACGGTGTGCACGCGACCAACCGTGGGCCGCGGGGAAACCGCTTCCATCGGTGGTTGGTCTGAGGGCTCCAGGACCTCGCGGGCCATGGGAGCAGTCACTACCGGGAGCCCCCATGCTGTGTGGTCCTCTGGGGAACCCGCCTCTGTTGGTCGATGGTTGTTCAAATCCCCGGAGGAGCGGGAGCAGGTCCCCAGCCTTGGTGCGGCAGGTGTGCGTGGAGACCTCGCCCAGCGGGCGGTAGTTCCGTGGGGAGCTCCCAGGCGATGGCGACTACGGCAGGGCCTCGCAGGCCCCGGTTGGGGAGGCTGTGGCGGATGCCTGGGTGTGTACAGTCCTGGTCAGCAGATACTTGTGTAATATCTCGTCCTTTCAATGTAGTTTCCTCATCCACACGCTCACCTGCACCTGACAGCTGGCGTGCTTAGACGAGGCTCATGTACGGTAGCATCAGGCCCTGCTCTCGCCTTCGCAGGCCGTGCAGCCTCCCCCACTCCTGGGAGGGCGAGTTCCCTTGCTCATGAGTCCCTCCCACTCTCAGAGGACGGGCGCTAACAATGGCTGGGCCGCTAGGAGTGGTTTGGAATTCTGTCCATCTCAGCTCAGCCTCCAGTGATTCACGGCTTTCCCAGGTCCAAAATGCGTGCACCACGTCCCCATTTTCCAGAATCCCACCCCGTGGTAGTGGTCCCTCGCCGTTCCAAACCCTGCTGTCTAAACCCGGATGCGGTGAGTTTTCTTCTCCAGACGTGCAATCCTGCACTGAGTCAGGTGTGGATGAGATTCCTGGCTGAGAGCCCTCCGTGTGGGTGTGAAAGTAAAGTGACTTCGTCCCCAGCATCTTAGCGTTCCATGTGGGACAAGCAGAGGGGAAGAGGTGCAGACATTCAAAGAAAGGGAGGGGGAAAGGAAAAAGAAGTTACTGCCCCAAAGCCATATTGTATATCCTGCTTGGCAAACTTCATTAGCTTTTTTTTTTAAAAAAAAATAATTTATTTGAAAGTCAGAGTTACACAGAGAGAAGGAGAGGCAGAGAGAGAGAGAGAGAGAGAGAGAGAGAGAGAGAGAGAGGTCTTCTATCTGCTTGGTTAGCTTTTTTTTTTTTTTTTTTTTATGAAAGAGAGAGATATCTTCTTCCATCTGCTGGTTCACTTCCCAGATGGCCACAATGGCCAGGGCTGTGCCATGTGCCAGGAGCTTCTTCCAGGTCTCCCATATGGGTGGAGGGGCCCAAGGACTTGGACCACCTTCTACTGCTTTCCCAGGCTGTCGGAGGCCACCTGACAAACCACACGGAGACGCAGCACTCAGTCAATTCATTACCACGTTTATTGCCTCATCGTGTTCCAGGCCAAGGTAGGGGGCCCGGGGATGAGGGACTGGAGGCTGTCTCCCTAGGGAAACTCTTCAACCTCCAGCCACGAGCACCAAGAAACACAAGGATATATATACCCCAGGCCCCATACAGATAACATTCATTGTGTGCAATCATGCATAGCACAGGAACGAAACAAGTTTACATGGTAGCAAAGATCAGGGTACAAGCTCTGCTGATAGAGCAAAGAACATCATACACCTTCATCAGAAGTCACATCCTGCCTGCAGGAATGTGTCTTATGCCTTCAGAACAATAAGCATAGGAAACAGGATTAGATAAGGGACAGCCTCAGCCTGCTGCATCTCATGTCCGGCCAGGGCCACTAGCCCCGACACCAGGCCATAGCAGAGAGCTGGATTGGAAGTGGAGCAGCTGGGACTCAAACCAATGCCCATAAGGGATGCCGGCACTGTAGGTTTCACCTGCTAGGCCACAGTTCTGGCCCCCTTCATTAGTTTTAATGCCTGTGAAAGAAAGAAGTCCCTGTGAGCCTCAGCTCCACCCCTAGGATTCCTGGCCAGCCTTCCTGTCTATGGAAAGTTGCACCTGTTCACACCTGAGCCACTCTGGCAAATTGCTTTCTGCAGGTAGACTTTTGGACATCTAAGTTCTTGATCTACTTTCTGTGTCTGTCAGTATGAGCTGGAAATGTTTTGCGTGCTGGAAATGTCTCAAGGACCTTGAGGTTCCTGTGTGGATTTCCCAGGTTCCATTCATTAGAGGAAATCCCATCACAGATCTTTGGGAGAGATCCTTTCCCTGCTGTGGCCTCTCACCGACAGTTGTCCCCTGAAACTCTTGTGAGGACATGAAAGCTCTTGAGGCTGGGGCTGACTACTTCTTGGTCTTTCCAGTGGCCTTAACCGTAGCTGTAGGGTCTCACACTCAGCCTGTTTACCCCAGGGCTTTGGCGGCCGTCTCTGACTTTAGCATCATTTGGCCTCTGGAGAGGATGAGAACTTCCAGAATCAGCAGTCTTTTGCTCCTTTGTGTGTAACAGCAGCCCTTCCCTCCATGGAGCTCACTCCTTCTCACATTTTGCTTTAGGCAGCAAGAAAAAACCAGGGAGCACCTTCAACACTTTGCACAGAATCCTCTTCAGCCACACATGCAAATGTGTCGCTGATAGTTTGCATGCACAGCTGTGGTGCAGGATTTCTCCCAGGCCCTGCTTTCCTGTATGAACAGTAACGTGGTCCCCACTTCCTTCTGAGTCCTCTGTAATAGCAGCCTCAGGGTCCAGATCCCTATAACAGGCTGCCCAAGAAAACCGAATCTTCCTCTAAGATGACGTACAGTTCTTCCTGATGTCTCTCAAAATTCTCCCACCTTCCACCCAAGGTCCTGTTCCAAAGCCCCAGGTCCATTTTTGGATATTTGTTATGGCAGTACCTCATCTCTGGAATCCAAGTTTCTATTCATTTTGTGGAATTATATTTATTAGCACACAGTATTCGTGAGTGAGAAATCTGCATGGCTCGGTGGGTTGCCTGTTGACGCTCTCATGCTCTCTCGAGGCTCTGGGAAAGAATTTCTTCCTAAGTGCATTTAGGTCATTGACAAAATTTGGTTGCTTGTAGTGATATGACTGAGGTGCCTGTTTGCCTGTTGGGTTCCACTCTCAGCTGACTGACTTTGCCAGTCTTCTCACTCTGTCGCAGTTCACTCCTGTGGAGCTGGCAATAGGATCTGCTGCATCAGGCTTTGAATCTCCTTCCCAGATCCAAAGTGTGTACACCACATCCCAGTTTCCTAGAATCCTACCCCGTGGTAGTGGTCCCTCACCATTCTAAACCCAGATGTGGTGAGTTCTCTTCTCCAGGTGTGCAGTTCCAGTCTCTCAGTGCTCTGAGTCAGGTGTGGATGAGATTCCTGGCTGTGAGCACAGTTCTGCCCTCTGGATAGGAAAGTAAAGTGAATTCGGGCTGCAGCATCTTAGCTAGATTCTTGTAGATCCTCATATAAAGGACTCATATGATTGAGTCATGCTTGCTAAAGATAATCATCCTCTCTTCTTTCCTTTTTTAATCACCTCCTTTTCTTTTTAAATTTATTTATTTGAAAGTCAGAGTTAACACACAGAGAGAAGGAGAGGCAGAGTCAGAAAGAGGTCCTCCATCTGCTGGTTCACTCCCCAGTTGGCCACAATGGCTGGAACTGCGCTGATCTGAAGCCAGGAGCCAGGAGCTTCTTCTGGGTCTCCCACATGGATGCAGGGGTCCAAGGACTTGGGCCACCTTCTACTGCCTTCCCAGGCCATAATAGAGGGCTGGAGTAGCCGGGACTCGAACTGGGGCTCATATGGGATGCCGGCACTGCAGGCAGTGGCTTTACCTGCTATACCACAGTGCTGGCCCCAAATCACCCTTTCTTAAACCATTCTCTCTCTCTCTCTGTCTCTCTCATACATATACATAGACCCACACATCTTGATTTTGGGGGAGGGGAGAGAGAGAGAGCAAGAGAAGACAGCACTCCCGTAAGCTTGTTAACTCCTCAAGTGCCTGCAATGGCCAGGGTTAGGTCTAGAACAAAGCCAGGAGTCTGGAATCCAATCCAGACCTTCCACCTGGGTGTCAGGGACCCAGTGTCTTTAGCCATCACTACTGCCTCCCAGAGTCCAACATGGGATGAGGGTGTCTTCACCAGTAGGCTAAGCACCTGCCACTGATCTGCCTTTCATGAGGTGCCAGCCAACTACATCTAGTGAAGACAGCAACAGCCCATCATGTCCACAGTCCCGCCCGTCCTCAGGGGAGGGATGATGTGAGCTGTGGCTCACCGAGGACTGTGCCTTGTGCAGTCTCCGGTGGTTCAGATGCTGTGAGTGCATCCCGCTTCTGGCAGAAGCAGCAGAAAAGTGAGTTGACAATCTTAGTGTGCTGTGAAGGGACCCAGAAGGACCTGACATGCAAGATCTTCAAGGTGAAATGTGGAACACTGCGTGTTCTTCTTGCATTATCTGTATCTGTCTCTTTCAAAATTACTTGGTCTTTTTATATGAAATGACTTTTTTCTTTTTCTACTTTTTCTTGCCATTTCCTGTTTCATTTTTTAATTTTAAAAAAGATTTATTTATTTGAAACTCGCGGGGGGAGAGATCTTCCATTTGCTAGTTCACTCCCTAAATGGCCACAGTGACCATGGCTGGGCCAGACTGAGACTGTGGAAGAACTCCGTGTGGGTCTCCCACACGGGTGGCAGGGGTCCTAGCACTTGGACCATCTTCTGTTGCTTTCCCAGGTGTAGTAGCAGGGAGTTAGGTGGGAGGTGGAACAGCCAGGACCTGAACTAATGTTCATTTTGAAATGACACCTGACTAACAAGAGAGACTCTATTTTAGAGCGCCCGAGGCTCCATTTTGAGACAGCACACCCCACCAATGTGAGACTGTGGTCTGAAACTAGCTATAGTCTAAAACTAGGACAATAACAGTACACTGCATCCTGCTTGGCAGAACATAGAAACCCCCTAGCATGCGCGCTCAAGCTTAAAAGAGATAGGCTGCATCTGGATTAAAGTGAAGATTGTGATTTGTCTGTGTCCCACATAAGATAATGTCAAAATTATAATTGGTATTGTCAAGACTGTAATTACTATTAGTTTTTCATAGGCCTTAGGTCAACTTGACTCCAGTAACCATGTATCCCCCCCATCCTAGCAACCATGCATCCCTCGCTTCCCTCATCCTAGCAACTATGTATGCCCCCTCCCCTCTTTGTGGTTTTTGCTTTTATAAACCCTGCTGCTTTGAGCTTCAAGGTTGAGAGTTTCTTAGGGAATGAGCCCGCTCTCCACACTGGCAATAAAGGACCATCAAATTTTTAAAAAAGATTAATTTATTTTAATTTATTTTTTGATTTATTTACTTATTTGAAAGTCAGAGTTACACAGAGAGAGAAGGAGATGCAGAGAGAGAGAGAGAGAGAGAGAGAGAGAGAGAGAGAGAAAGTCTTCCATCCGCTGGTTCACTCCCCAGTTGGCTGCAACGGCTGGAGTTGTGCTGATCCGAAGTCAGGAATCACGAGCTTCTTCCTGGTCTCCCACGTGAGTGCAGAGGCCCAAGGACTTGGGCCATCTTCTACTGCTTTTCCAGGCCATAGCAGAGAGCTAGATTGGAAGTGGAGCAGCCAGGACCTGAACTGGCACCCATATGGGATGCCGGCACTGTCTCGAACAGGCACCCATGTGGGATGGCCACAGCGCTGGCCCCAGGACCATCAAATTTTATCAATGTGTGGTGCTCCTCTGTTGGCACTCGCTCAGGTACAAAAATATGGGATACAGACATACATCCCACTACACCACAATGACAACCCTTAATGTTTCCTTAACTTTAAAAGGAAACCTTCCCGATATAAGGGCTCATATTTGTAGTGCTACAGAGATTTGTAGGAATGAAGTTCTAAAATTTTCTGTACACGTCATCATATGAGCCAGTTTTCCACAGCTGATGGAGGAGAGGGTCATTTAGCTCACAGTGTTGGAGGTTGAAGGTCCGAACGAATTGCATGCTGTAGGCTGCGCTGAGGACCCCATGGTCAGTGGCAGCAGGTGTTGGGAGAGAGAAACACATGGCAAATCAGGAAGAGAGAAAGAATGAGAGAGTTGTAGAATGAGAGTGAGAGAGGGAGACAGAAAGAGGGAGAGAGACACACTGTGCCCACCTCCCATGACCTGAGCACCTCCCACCCCATGCCACCTGCTAAAGCGTCCATCAACTCCTGGCAGCAACCCCTGGGATGAAGTCTTTAACACACAGGCTTTTGGGAGACATTCAACATCCAACATCACAGCAGTGCTTTAGTCCTAAACCAGCTGATAGTTATTATGAACTGTAGCCAGAATATCAGTTAACGCATTTTAAAGGAGGACCTAAAAACACTGTTCTGAATCCATTTGAAATAATGGATGCATGCTATAAAAATCACAACAAGGACTAATTGTGCACGGTTACCATGCAAACGCTTAAGCTTCAGACAACATCCGATTTGTATGAAACTGGCTCACCTGCTGTCTTCTTTTTTGTTAGGAGCCAGAGCCCAAGAAGAGATCAAGGCTATGAGAAACCATCAGCAGTCGATCATGGGCCCCCTCATTCTCTCTCACGAGGAAGAGAACCACGTCCTCTGTGTGCAGTCAGATATCCTCGCTACTCACAGGGCACACCCGCTGTGCACACATCCAGGGCTCCCTCCTGCCCCACCCCTGGCTGCTCAGCCCACTGCTCTGGTGCTTTGCCTTTTGTATGTGTCCCTGTCTGTGTTCCCTGTGTCTGTGTTCTCACTCCCCAGTACTGAGTTGGAAGTCTACACATTGCAGTAATGCGATGCTACCTCACCTAATTCCACGTGCCCCTCCGTGGGCGGTGTCTGCACACTCTCTCCGTGAGCTTCTCCCTGAGGGCCTCTCTGGAGTGAGTTTCCAGAAATGGCTTTTTTCACTGTAAGGGTCACTGTGATTTTTAAAAAAAGATTTATTTTTATTTATTTGAAAGAGAGAGAGAGAGAGAAGTAGAGAGGTAGAGAGAGAGAAAGAGAGACAGAGAGAGAGAGACAGAGAGAGAGACAGAGAGAGAGACAGAGAATCTTTCATCTGCTGGTTCATCCCTCAATTGGCTGCAACAGCCTGAGCTGCGCCAATCCAAAGCCAGAAGCCAGGAGCTTCCTCCGGGTCTCCCATGTGGGTGCAGGGGCCCAAGGACTTGGCCCATCTTCTACTTCTTTCCGAGGCCATAGCAGAGAGCTGGATTGGAAGTAGAGCAGCCAGGACTTTAACCTGCTATGCCATAGTGCCAGCCCCTCACTCTGATTTCTATATGCAGTCTTTGACAGCTAATTAAGCTGCACAACTCTTTGGGTCTATTACTTTGGGCAGCCACTTCAGCAGCCCATCTACCCACTTGCATCCACCTTCCTTTGGTGGCTTCCCTTGATTCCTTTTCTTTTCACACATGTGTGAAACTCCTTCTGTATCCCAGATTGAAAGATGCTCAGCACTGTACATAGCAGCATTTTCTCTTAGTCTGACAGCTGAAAGGTTTTTTTTTTTCCATTATTTATTCCAGAGGTGGAGTTGGGGGGTAGGGGCCTTTGATCTGCTAGTTCCTTTCTAAATGCCTGCAGCTACCAAGCCTGTACCCTAGACCAGTGTTAGGCACTGAGAAGTCATTTCAGGTCTCCCAAATGGGTGGCAGGTCACCAGTCCCATAAACTGTCTCCTGCTGTTTCCCAGGGTCTGCCTTGGCAGGAAGCTGGAATTGGGAGCCGGAGCCAAGACTGTAACCCAGGCAGTCTGAAGTGGGATGCGATATGCACACTCCTCAAGCTGGTGTTCTTCATGGCATGAAAGAATTTGTAGGGGTGGGTGGATGGGTACGTATTTCTCTACTCCCAAAGAAATGATAGAGTTAAGTGTAACTAAATAAGCCCTAAACATGATGGCAGAGAAAGTGTCTTCCTTTTGCAAAATTTGTAGCAGTGTCAAAGGGCACAGTGGAAGTTCATCTACAGGGAACTACAATCTCCATCAGTTACAAAAAGGATATTAATGAAATCAACAGCAAAACACAGAGAAACTGGGGATGATGGAGTAGAGAACAACTCTCCAGGCCACCATGAAGGCAAAGGGAGGTGAGAGGCCTATCCACTGTAAACTATAGAGCCTTGCAAAAAAATTCAACAAGACACAGATGAAGGAAAGACATCCATAGCCTTGGAGTGAAGACAGTGTTGTTCAGATGTCAATAAGACCTAATCTGTCCTGCAGATTCAGTGCAAACCATATAGTTATCTTCATGGTGCTTCTTGTAGAAGTAGAAAAATCAACCCTTATATTTGCATGGTATCTTAAGGGACCCTAAATAGCCAAAACAAACAAAGCAAACAACAACAAAAGCACAACCACCAGAGGCTGAAATTTGGGGATTTCACACTTTGTGGTTTGAAAATTTACTACAAAGCTACAGCCATCCGCAGAGTAACTGGTGTAACGACAGGCATAGAGGCCAAAGGCATAGAGAAGAGAGCCCAGAAATAAACACTCACAATATATGTTCAAGGACTTTTCTGTCTAGGGCACCTGGATCATTCAATGAGCAAAGGACAGGCTTCAGCAAATGGTGCTGGGACATCTGCATATGAAAGAATGAAGCTGGATCCTGACCTCTTGTACAAGATTAACTCAAAATGAATAAATACTGAAATATAAATCCTCAAGCTATCAACTTAGAAGAAAACATGGGGGCGATGCCTCTTGACATTGAATTTGCCAACCATTTCCTTCCTCTGACATCAAAAACCCAGGCAGCAAACACACAACAGATCATTTGGATTTCATGGGAATTAAAAGCCTTTGCACATCCAAGGGTCGTATCAACAGAGCGAAAGGCAACCCACACAATAGGAGAAAACATTTGTAAGTCCTACATTTGATCAGAGGGCAATACCCAGAATATGTACATGTTTTAAAAATGCCTACAATTGAACCACCAAGACCAGGCAGCCCTTTTCAAATATGAGTAAAGGAAATGTACAGACATTGCCCAGAGAAGAAATGCTAATGGCCAAATAACGCAGGAAAAGACGCTCACCATCACTAGTCAGATTAGCCTCTTGTCTATTATTACTATAAAAATGATATAGGTTAATTTGGCAAAAGAGGTTTGTTTAGCTCATAGTTAGAGGCTGCTGGTCTAAGACAAGGGAGCCCTACTGATTTGCTTGTTGGAGAGGATCTCACGTTGGATGGCAGCAAAGGACAGGAGCACATATAAGAGGGGGAGGTCATATCTTGGGATAGGAAACCAGACACAGACTGGTATCCCATGATGCCTTCTGTGAGCACACTCCCAATTGACCTGAGGACCTTCCACCATGCTCTACCTCTTTTTTTTTTTAAGATTTGTTTATTTATTTGAAAGACAGAGTTAGAGAGAGAATGAGAGGGAGAGGGAGAGGGAGAGGGAGAGGGAGAGGGAGAGGAGAGGAGAGGAGAGGGGAGAGAGAGAGAGAGAGAGAGAGAGAGAATCTTCCATCTGCTGGTTCACTCTCCAATTGGCTGCAATGGTTGAAACTGCCGATCCAAAGCCAGGAGCCAGGAGCTTCTTCTGGGTCTCCCATGTGGGTGCAGGGGCCCATGGACTTGGGTCATCTTTTTTTAAAGGTTTTTATTTAATGAATACAAATTTCATAGGTACAGCTTTTAGGAATATAGCATTTCTTCCCCCCATTCCCGCCCTCCCACCTCCACTCCCATCCCACCTCCTACTCCCTCTCCCATTCCATTTTTGATTAAGATTCGTTTTTAATTCACTTTATATACAGAACAACTCTATACTAAGTAGAGATTTCCACTGTTTGCACCCACATAGAGACAGGAAGTATAAAGTATTATTTGAAGACAGGTTTTACCATTAATTCTTATAGCACACCTCATTAAGGACAGAGGTCCAACATGGGGAGAAAGTGCACAGTGACTCCTGTTGTTGATTTAACAATTAACATTCTTATTTTGACATTGGGGACCACCAGAGGCTCTTGACATGAACTGCCAAGGCTATGGAAGCCTTTTGAGTCCACAAACTTCATCTGTATTTAGACAGGGCCATATGCAAAGTGGAAGTTCTCTCTTCCCTTCAGAGAAAAGTACATCCTTCTTTGATGACCATTCTTTTCATTGGTGTCTCACTCACAGAGATCCTTCATGTAGGTTATTTTTTGTTAGGCCATCTTCTACTTCTTTTCCAGGGCATAGAAGAGAGCTGGTTTGGAAGTGGAGCAGCCAGGACTCAAACCGGTACCCAAATGGGATGCCGGAACTGGAGGTGGCAGCTTTACCCACTATGCCACAGCACTGGCCCCATCTCTTAAAGGTTCCACCCCATCTCCCAGAACTACCACCTTCAGACACAACTTTCAAGACCTGCATCCTTGGACAATAAGCCACATCCTAGCCATAGCATCCATCACTAGGGAAGTGCTAATCAAAACACAAAGGGACACCTCTTATCACCACTGGGATGGCTATAAGAGCTGGGGGGAGAGGAAGGAAGAGAGGAAGGAAAAAAGAGAGGGAGAGAGAGAGAAAGGAAAGAAGAGATAGAGAAAGAAAAAAAGAAAGAAATGAATAGTGGGAAAGACAGAATGTTCAACAGGATGTGGAGAAATTGCAACCCTGTGCACTGCTGTTCAGAATCAGAAGCAGTGCATCTGCTACGAATGTCAGGTGTGAAGAATGTAAGCATGGCATTCAAAAACTAAACATAGAATTTTATTTTATTTTATTTTGACAAATAGGTTAAACAGAGAGACAGAGAGAAAGGTCTTCCTTCCGTTGGTTCACCCGCCATATGGCCGCTACGGCCAGAGCTATGCTGATCCGAAGCCAGGAGCCAGGTGCTTCCTCCTGATCTCCCATGTGGGTGCAGGGGCCCAAGCACTTGGGCCATCCTCCATTGCCTTCCCGGACCACAGCAGAGAGCTGGACTGGAAGAGGAGCAACCGAGACTAGAATCCTGCGCCCATATGGGATGCTGGAGCTGCAGGCGGAGGATTAACTAAGTGAGCCACGGAGCCGGCTCATAGAATTTTAAAATGAAACAAAATTGGAGCTGTTCCTCCAACAATGAAGTATAGAACTACCATAAGATCCAGGGATTTCACTTCTGGGTACAGACAGCAGAGCGTGGAAGGTTCTAGGTTCTAGAAAGGAGTCTGCACACACACGTTCATGGTGGCATTGCTCGTAATAGCCAAGGGGTGGGAGCCGCCCAAGTGTGCGTGGATGGATGAATGGGTAAACAAAAGGTGGTATGTACAATGGTGTATGTTCTTTTTAAATTTTTACTTATTTTTAAAGTTTTGTTTGAAAGGCAAAGTCACAGAGAGAGAGAGAGGGAGAGACAGAGACTGAGAGATCTTCCGTCTTCTTGTTCACTCCCCAGATGGCTGCAATAGCTGAAGCTGGGTCAATCTGAAGCCAAGAGCCAGGAGCTTCTTCAGGGTCTCCAACATGGGTGCAGGGGCCCAAGCACTTGGGCCATCTTCCATTGCTTTCCCAGGCAATAGCAGAGAGCTGGTTCGGAAGTGAGGCAGCCAGTCCTTAAACCAGCACCAACATGGGATACTGGTGCCACAGGCACAGGCTTAGCCCTCTATGCCACAGCACAGGCCCCAGAAAGCAGGATCTTTCTAGATCTAGGAGTTTGCACATGCATGTTCATGGTGGGATTGCTCGTAATAGCCAAGAGGGGGGAGTCGCTCAAGTGTGCATGGATGGATGAGTGGGCAAACAAAAGGGGGTGGGATGATGGCCTGTGTTCTGTCTTGAAAGGAGAGACAATCTGGGTCGTGGCGGTACATGTGTGGCTGGACCTTCAAGGCATTATGCTAAGTGAAAAGAGCCACAGAAGGACAAATACTGTCTGTCCCCACTGATGTGAGGTCCCCCGAGTACCCACAATGGAATGGGGGTTGAGGAAGCGGGGCCAGGGACAGTGTTGGGGGTTGGGGAGTTCATGCTGAGTGAGCCCCAAGTGTCAGTTTGGGAAGAGAACGTTGCGGAGATGGATAATGGTGACAGCTTCCCAGCAGTGGGAATGTGTACTGAATGCTACAGCCCAAAACTGAACCCTCGGTAAACTGACGCTATGCGTGTTTTACCTCGACTTTTTTTTTTTTTTTTTTTGACAGGCAGAGTGGATAGTGAGAGAGAAAGAGACAGAGAGAAAGGTCTTCCTTTTTGCCATTGGTTCACCCTCCAATGGCCACCGCAGCCAGTGCGCTGCGGCCGGTGCATCGCGCTGATCCGAAGCCAGGAGCCAGGTGCTTCTCCTGGTCTCCCATGTGGGTGCAGGGCCCAAGCACCTGGGGCATCCTCCACTGCACTCCCGGGCCACAGCAGAGAGCTGGCCTGGAAGAGGGGCAACCGGGACAGAATCCAGTGCCCTACCGGGACTAGAAACTGGTGTGCCAGCGCCACAAGGTAGAGGATTAGCTGTTGAGCCACAGCACTGGCCTTACCTCGACTTTTAAAAAAGATCTATTTAAGGGGCTGGTCCTGTGGCATAGTGGGTTAAGCCTCTGCCTGCAGTGCCGGTATCCCATTTGGGGGCTGGTTTGAATCCTGGATGCCTTAGTTCTAATCCAGCTCTCTGCTATGGCCTGGGAAAGCAGTGGAAGATGGCCCAAGTCCTTGAGCCCCTGTACCCATGTGGGAGACCTGGAGGATGCCCCTGGCTCCTGGCTTCGGATCGGCACAGCTCTGGCCATTGCGGCCAATTGGGGAGTGAACCAGCGGATGGAAGACCTCTCAACCTCTCTCTCTGTGCCTCTCCTTCTCTCTCTGTGTAACTCTGACTTTCAAATAAATAAATAAACCTTAAAAAAAGATGAAAAAAGTAACATGCCTCTCCTCCTTCTGTTCTGAGATGCAGCATAAGACAGAAACCTGTAGGGAAGCTGGAGAGAGTAGACGGGGCAGGGTGGACAAGAAGCCCGATGGACCATAGAGGTGTCACAGGAGACGGAGGTGACAACGAGGTGAGTGTCAAGGCTGGGCAATGCTAGGCGGGTCTGACAACAAAGGCAGCCTCAGCCCGAGACAGTGCCAGAAAACTGGCACAGGGGCAAGTCAGCAGGAGACAGGGGCTCTGGAGAAGCTGGGATGCAGGGGATCTGCTGTCCATCATCTGAGCTGCTCATCTGAGGGCACCTCCAGGAGGGCAGCAACATCTCGCCCTGGGCCCTCCCACCTGTTAGCTCCACATGTGGTCCACTCCTGGGCTGCATACAAGGTCCCTGAATCCAAAGAAAACCCAAGCTTTCCACTCCAGCCAGCAGCTTCCTCCTCTGTGTCCTGCTCCCAGCAGGCCAGCTGTAACCAGGATCTCCCCGACCCCTGCTCCAAGCTGTTGGCAACAAAGGGCAGTAGACAGTGCTCAGCCTGGACGCAGCACAAGGCCGCCACCATCATGAGCTGGATGGGTCCATGGCTTACGGGGGAAATCTTGCTGGTTTTCCTTCTTTCTCTTTTCTCTGGGAATGGGTCCCTCTGAGCGTTGGCCACATGGTGGCGGCATCCACCTGCTTGATACCGCTTTCATCAGCTCGCGTCCCCAGACCCAGGACATAAAACCCCACTCCAAAACCTTGGATTGGTACCTCCTTTCCCACAGGCTCGGCCTCTGCTCGCCTGCGGCTCCCGCCCGCATGCTCTCCGCCATCTGCATCCTCCAGGCCCCCCATCTCCAGCAGTGGCCGGGTCACGTGGCAGACTTGTGAAAACCACTGTCCTTGTCTGCCCAGCCTCATGCAGGCAGGCATCCACCCTCCCCCTCTCCAGGTACCCTGAGCTCTGTCCCCGCAGAAAGGGCTGAGTCTCACTTGTGTTTATGCCACAGCCTGTCCTGTCAAGATGCTGCACCCTGTGGCCTCTGTGACTGCCCCCCACCCCCCAGCCATGGTGGCAGAGTCAGTGGAATAAAGTGAGCCCCTTGCATTCCAGGGACCATTGTGCAGGATTGGGCAGGGCAGAGGAGGTAGGGCCGGGAGGAGCTATCTCTGCCCACCCCTGTATGCATCCTCCCCTCTTGTTCTGGGGGTGCTACGTGACCCACTGCTGCCTTCAGCTCACTCACAGGGGTGCAGGCTAAACCTGTGGGGGTGCACACAGTGGTCTGTGTCCAGAATGAAGGGTACCCACCCACCAGCATGTTGTCCAAGAGAGGAAACTTCTCTTGGCTCTTTGAGGACTTGGGTCGCTGATGTTGGAAGCAAAGGGTCCCCTCCTTGTCTCTGGAAGAAGAAGCCTGGAGTGCCTGCCTCGATGAAGCAGCTTCCAGGAGGTGGCAGCTGAGGATGCGTGGAGAAGAGGTGCCGGCCACTCCTGCTGGCATTGTCGGATATACTTGGGCTGCAGCTATGGAGACGGCCTGCACCAGGCTTGGGAAATGCAGCTCCCCATGCAACCCATGCTGCTTCTAGGTCCACTCCTGGAGGCTGCCTGCCTGTCAATGTCGAGAGTCCCACTGGGCACCGTCATCATCTCCAGGGTGTTGTCTGAGTGAGCTGAGCATGCTCCCTGGCTATTGATGGGACATTGGTCCCCTCCAGGGCTCCTCTGGTGTCCCTGTGGTCACTCACTCACCCTTTCATGCTGCCAGGTAGTGCAGGGTGGGCAGCCCAGTGCACCTTGCATGGCTGATGGCATGATTCTTCATGAGGAAGTCATTGGCTCCCAGAAAAACATCCCAGATGTGCATCTAGGGACTCCTGTGCGCCCTGCTTGTGATACTGTGAGTGGGATCAATGTGCCCCAGGAAGCAGAGGGTGCACGGGCGGCAGGGACATCTGAGAAAGGAATACTGTATAGAATTTCACAGCAGGAACTCGATGTGTGGACGGCAGCAGCACTGGCCAGGAAGGTAGGATACTGAGTGAAAGATGCGATGCCAGCAGCAGAAGGGAGTGACAGGACATGGCATGTGCAGAAATAACTGCTGTGCATGGTTTGAACACCAAGTGTTTGTGCTGAAGGTTCAAGGACACATGCGGGAAGAACAAAGGGTGACTTGATCCTCCGGGAGCTGGGATGCCAGCCCGCAGGACTGCATCAGAGGGATTGTAACTGCGTGTAAAATGTCTTGTTATTTGCACATATTTGCAAGTTTGGGGTAGGTGTTGGGACACCATCATCCCGTATCAGAGTTCTGGCTCTAGTCCTAGCTACTTCACTTCTGATCCAGCTCCCTGCTAATATGCCTGGGAGGCAGCAGATGGGAGACATGGATGGAGTTCCCGGCTGCTGGCTTTAGGCCAGCCCAGCCCTGATTGTTTGTGTGTATTTAGAGAGTGAACCAGTGGATGGACGATCTCTCTCCATCATGCTACCTTTAAAAAACACAAAATGAACTTTAAAGAATATATGCAAAGTATAAATATATCTCCATATTACGTAAGATGTTATATAGAAAAAGATCAGAAGCAAACACAACAAAATGTGAACATTTGCAAATTCTGGATATTGGGCCTATGAGCATCTGTTGGAATAGCTCTCAGTGCTAATAAGAGAGCACAGTGCGTCAGCTAACCTTTACAACACAACGAGTGAACAAAAGCCACTCTCAGTGTGAAGCAAGCTGCAGAGGAAGCCACAAGGTATGGGGTGGATGGAGGGGACCCTAAGCCTGCAGAGATGGGAATGGAGAGGCCTCCCAAGCAGCCACAGGAGCAAGCAAAGGATCTGGGTACAGGAGGAGTTTACCAGGCAGAGGGGCAGCTGGTGCTCAGAGTCTGGACTTGGCACAGGCTGGGCATGCTGGGGAGAGGTGGGTGGAGGGGCAGCTGCCTGCCGTGGCTTCAGGCTCAGAAAAGCAAGGCAGGCACAGACTAACGAGGCTTTCAAAGGTGTCCTCTCCATGCTAAAATGCAGTGAAATAAATTCAGTCACCCAAGTGTGTTGGGAAGTTCCTGTGCTTGCCATGTGGAGTGAGGGTGACTAGACCCCAGGGTGTGCACAGGAGGGGAGTGGAGCCCCCTGAGGAGCAGGAGGCAGTGGGGACATGCTGGGAATGAGAAGCAAACTTCCTGGTCTCCCTGGCCAGCTGCCCAGCTCACCTCCTGGTGCATTTACTCGTCCACCCCGGAATGGACTGGGCGCTCTGCTGAGCCAGCAGCTGCTGTCCAAAGTGGGAGTGGGCCACGGGTGTTAACAGGACCCAGTCCTGCCTTCCAGGATCTCAGTGTGTGTCTGTATGTGGTGGGGGTGGAGGTGGGGGAAGCAGGCCGGTGATTGAACATTGAGAGAGAGAGAGAGAGAGAGAGAGAGAGAGAGAGAGAAAGTGGGGGTTAGGGGATCTATCCAAAGTCATTTATCTTTAACAGTCAGTATTACTTAATCATTAAAAACAATCCTGGTTTAAGTAGAAAATGCAGCCAGCATTTAAACATTTTTCCCCCTGCTTCAAATTTTCATAAGGAAATAAGCCAGCGTTTGAAAAACGATTTTTTTTTTCTTTTTAAATAACCACACAGTGTTTGCACACAGGTGTGGCTCCCAGTGCAAACATGCCACATCCGCGCATCTGCAAACACACATGCCCACGTCTCCATGTCTCCAGGCCGGAGTTGCTGTCCCAGGTGGGACGGCTGTGTGTCTACTTCCCCTCCCCTATGCCCCTCCCCGGCCTCTGATAATACCCATGCCTGTCTCTAGCTCTATGGGATCAACAGTTTAAGCTTCCATACCCGAATGACAACACGTGGTGTTTGTCTTTCTGTGTCCAACTTGCTACATTTAACATAATGTCCTCCAGTTCTATCCAATCTGCTGAAAATGACAAAATTTCATTCTTCTTATGACAGAGTAATGTTCCATTATGCACGTATACCACATTAAAAAAAATCCATTTATCCGAGGACCGGTGCTGTGGTGTAATAGGTTAAGCCTCCGACTTTGGCACCAACATCCCACATGGATGCTGGTTTGAGTCCTGGCTGCTCCTCTTCTGATCCAGCTCTCTGAAAATGGCCTGGAAAAGCAGTAGAAGATGGCCCAAGTGCTTGGTTCCCTGTACCACGTGGGACACCCAGAAGACTCTCCTGGCTCTGGCTTAGGATTGGCCCGGTTCCAGCCGTTCTGGCCATTTGGGGAGTGAACCAGCAGATGGAAGACCTTTCTCTCTGTCTCCCCCTCCATCTGTCTGTAATTCTACCTTTCAAATAAACAAATAAATAAAATCTAAAATAATCCACTTCTCCATGGATGGGCATCTTGGTTGATGGCTTATCTTAGTTATTAAATAGCCACTGAATACACTGAATGCTGATGCCCTCCCACATAGCGAGTTTATTTCCTTGGGATATATGCCCAGCCATGGGGTTGCTGGACCGCACAGAGATGCTGATTCTATTTTCAGTTTTTTTGAGAGACCTCCACACTCTTCCCCATAATGGTTGTACTAATTCACATTCCCACCAGCTGTGTGTAACCATTCCCCCTTTTACACATCTGAGCCAGAAATTTTTCTTTTCTTTTTTTTTTTATAATAGCCATTCTGACTGAAGTGACATGAGATCTCCTTGTGGTTTTCACCTGCAGTCCCCTGGGAGCTGACGATGTACTTGTTGGCCATTTGTGTATTTTGTGGAATCTCTCTTTACATCATTTGACCATTTTCAAATTGGGCTATTTATGGGATTTTTTTTTGTCTTTTGTTTGTTCTTTTGCTGTTCCGTGGTTTGAGCTCCCTATATTCTAGATATCTGCCCCTTATCTGTTGAATAATTTGCAAAATTTTTCCCTTTCTGTCGATTGTCTCTCTTAACTGTTCATGGCTTCCATGGATGTGGAGAAACTTCTTAGTCGAGTGGAATCCCTTCTGTCTGGTTTCGATTTTGTAGCCTGTGCTTTGGGGTTTTCTACAAGAACTCTGCCTACCCCATGTCTTCAAGTGTTTCCTCTGTTTTCGTCTGGTAGTTTCAGAGTTTAATTTCTCACATTTAGGGTCTTGATCCATTTTGAGTTGAATTTTGCCTTGTGAGAAGCAGGGGTCTAATTTCACTTTTCTGTGCATGCAGAAATGTAACCAGTTTTCTCAGCACCTTTTGTTGAAGTTTCTGTCCCTTTCGCAGTGTAGTTTTCGGTGTCTGTCAAAATTCATTTGGCTCTAAACATGTGGATTAGTTGCTGGATTTACTGCTGTTTTCCACTGGTCTATGAGTCTTTCGATTCCTATAGCTTTGCAGTATATTTTGAAGCCAAGCATTGTGATATCCAACTTTTTTTTTTTTCTTCTCAGGATTGCTTTGGCTATTCTGGGTCCTTTGTGGTTCCATATAGATTTTATGATTTTTTTTCTAATTCTGTGAAGAACACCATTAGTGTTTGGATGAGGATTGTAATGAATCGGGAGCTTGCTTTTCGTAGGATGGTTATTTAACCACTGTCAGCCTTCCAGTCTGTGAGCATGTGATGTCCTCAGTGATTTCTTTCATCAGTGCTTTAAAATTCTGTTGTAGGAATCTTCTATGTCCTTCATTAAATTTATCCCTACTTTTTTTTGTATGTATGCATATTGTGAATGAAGTTGCTTTTGAATGTCTTTTTCAGCCAGTTTATTATTGATGTACAAAAATGCTGCTGTTTTTGAATGTTGATTTTATATCCTGCAACTTTCCTAACTGTATCAGTTTCTACCATTTTTTTTTTTTTTTGGTGGAGACTTTAGGTTCTTCTATGCGTAAGATCTTGCCATCTGCACACAGGAATAGTTTGACTTCTTTCCCAATTTGGATGCCCTTTCTTTCTTTTTTATTTATTTATTTATTTATTTTTATTTGACAGATAGAGTTAGACAGTGTGAGAGAGAGAGATAGAGAGAAAGGTCTTCCTTCCGTTGGTTCATCCCCCAAATGGCCGCTCTGGCTGGCACACTGCGCTGATCCAAAGCCAGGAGCCAGGTGCCTCTTCCTGGTCTCCCATGCGGGTGCATAGGCCCAAGCACTTGGGCCATCCTCCACTGCTCTCTTGGGCCACAGCAGAGAGCTGGACTGGAAGAGGAGTAACCAGGACTAGAACCTAGTGCCCATATGGGATGCCGGTGCCACAGGTGGAGGATTAACCAAGTGAGCCACAGCGCCGGCCCCTGCTCTTTCTTTCTTTCTGTTGATTACTTGCATCGGTTACAACTTCCAGTACTATGTTGACCAGGATTGGTAAAAGCAGCCATCCTAACTTTGTTCCATATCTTATTTATTTATTTATTTATTGACAGGCAGAGTGGACAGTGAGAGAGAGAGAGAGAGAGAGAGAGAGAAAGGTCTTCCTTTTTTGCCGTTGGTTCACCCTCCAATGGCCTCCGCGGCCGGCACATCGTGCTGATCCGAAGCCAGGAGCCAGGTGCTTCTCCTGGTCTCCCATGCAGGTGCAGGGCCCAAGCACTTGGGCCATCCTCCATTGCCTTCCCGGGCCATAGCAGAGAGCTGGCCTGGAAGAGGAACAACCGGGATAGAATCTGGCGCCCCGACCGGGACTAGAACCCGGTGTGCCGGTGCCGCAAGCGGAGGATTAGCCTGTTAAGCCACGCCGCCGGCCTGCTCCAGATCTTAAAGGAAAAGTTTTCAGCTTTCCCCTCATTGAGCATGATGTTGATTGGGGGGTTTTTGTATTTAGTCTTTGTTGTGTTGAGGTGTGTTCCTTCTATACTGAATGGTTTAAAGGATTTTTTTTTTTAATCATGAAGCAATACTGACTTTTGTTGAGTGCTTTTTCTGTATCTGTTCGGGAGATAATTTAGTTTTTGTCACTCAATCTGTTGAGATGCTGTGTTATGTTTATTGATTTGGGCATGTGGAACCATGCCAGCAGCCCCGGGATGAGCCCTATTTGATCATGGTGTCTAATCTATTTGTGTGCTGTGGATTCTGTTTACTAGTAGTTTGCTGAGAACTTCTGCATCAATTTCATCAGGAGTATTGGTCTGAGGTGTTCTTTTTCCATTATGTCTTTGTCCAGTTTGGATACTGGGATAATGCTGGCCGCAGTAGTATGAGTTGTCAAAGTTCTCATCTCCTCTACTTTTTGGAATAGTTTGAGAAGAATTGGTGTTGGTTCTTCAAATGTTTTATAGGATTCATCAATGAAGTCATCAGGTCCTGAGCTTTCCTCTGCTTGGAGCCTTTTATAACAAATTTCAATCTCTGCTTATTATTGGTCTGTTCAGGTTTTCTATGTCATTATGATTTAGTTTTGGAAGATTACATGTGTTCAGAAATTTATCAAACTAATGGATTTTCCAACTTGCTGGCATACAATTATTCATAATAGATTCTAGTGATCTTTTGTGTTTGTGTGGTATCAGATGTAATGTCTCCTTTTTCGTCTCTGGTTTTATTTACTTGAGTCATCTCAAGGATTGTTGATTGTTTATACTTTCAAATACTGGCTCTTTATGTTTTGTATATATTTCTTGTCCATACCATTTATTTTTACTCTGATCTTTGCTCTTTCTTTCTTTGTATTAGTTTTGACCTTGTTTTGTTCTTATTCTTCTGCTTCTTTGAGTTGCAGTGTTAGGTTGCTTATTTGATATCATTCTTTCTTTGTATTTTTTTTTTGCAGTTCAAAAGGTCTCATGTATTTATTACTGAACCAACCCACTGGTCACAGCCCTAATCAAACATGTCCAGCTGTCCAGACGATGCTGACATCTTCAGTTTGATGTGGTGAGAAAGGTAGTGACAATGAGACAGCAGAAACATGTGTGCCAGCCATTCAAGTGCAATTCCTTAGAGACCCAGCTTGGTTCTTCTCCAATGTCTCCTCTTGGAGTTATACCTGATTTATCACCAGTTTTCATCTGAATCCACTGGGGAATGGGACAGTTTTTTTTTTCCCAGGAATCTCTTGATTCTGAAGGTCTTATGAGAAGACATGGCGAGGAAGAGTCAGGTACACTGACCATGATGGCAGAGAAAAGGAAAAAGGCTTCTATTTTTTTTTTAAATCTATTTATTTGAAAGTCAGAGTTACAGAGAGAGAGAGGGAGGCACACACATACACGCACACATACACACACAGAGTGTGAGAAGGACAGGGAACCTTCCATCTACTGATTCATTCCCCAGATGGCTGCAGTGGATAGGGCTGGGCAAGAGCCAAGAACCAGGAACTTCTTCCAGGTCTCCCGCATGGATGGCAGGGGTCCAAACACATGGTCCATCTTCTGATGCTTTCCAGGCCATCAGCAGGGAGCTGGATTGGAAATGGAGCAGCCGGGACACAAACCAGCACATCACAGGTGGCAGCTTTACTCTCAGTCCACAATGCCAGCCCCCATCTTTCTTTCTTTTCTTTCTTTCTTTGTTTTTTGATAAAGGATTCTATTGCTATAAACTTTCCTGTTAGTATTGCTATTGCTATATCCCACAGATTTTGGTACAGTGTGTTTCTTTTTCTTTCTTTCTTTCTTTCTTTCTTTCTTTCTTTCTTTCTTTCTTTCTTTCTTTCTTTCTTTCTTCTTCTTCTTCTTCTTCTTCTTCTTCTTCTTCTTCTTCTTCTTCTTCTTCTTTTTTTTTTTTTTTGACAGGCAGAGTTAGACAGTGAGAGAGAAAGGCTTTCCTTTCTATTGGTTCACCCCCCAAATGGCTGCTATGGCTGGCGCGCTGCGCCGATCTGAAGCCAGGAGCCAGGTGCTTCCTCCTGGTCTCCCATGCGGGTGCGGGGTCCAAGCACTTGGGCCATCCTCCACTGCCTTCCCGGGCCACAGCAGAGAGCTGGACTAGAAGAGGAGCAACCGGGACAGAATCCGGCGCCCCAACCGGGACTAGAACCCGGGGTGCCAGCACCGCAGGTGGAGGATTAGCCTAGTGAGCTGTGGCGCCGGCAAGTGTGTTTCCATTTTCATTTGTTTCAAGAAATTTTTTAAAGTTCCCTTTTGAGGGGCTGGTGCTGTGGCCTAGCAGGTAAAGCCGCCACCTGCAGTGCCGGCATCCTATATGGGTGTTGGTACCAGTCCCGGCTGCTCCACTTCTGATCCAGCTCTCTGCTATGGCCTGGGAAAGCAGTAGGAGATGGCCTGAGTGCTTGGGCCCCTGCACGCATGTGGGAGACCCAGAGGAAGCTCCTGGCTCCTGGCTTCAGATAGGCTGAGCTTTGGCCATTGTGGCCATCTGGGGAGTGAATGAATGGATGGAAGACTTCTCTCTCTCTCTCTCTCTCTCTTTCTCTCTCTCTGCCTCTCCTTTCTCTGTGTAACTCTGCCTTTCAAATAAATAAATAAATCTTTTAAAAATTCCCTTTTGATTTCTTTATTAACCCAGTGGTAAGTCAAGAGTGTGTTGTTTTGTTTCCCTATATTTGTGTAATATCTAAAGTTCCTGTTATTGTTAATTTCTAGTTTTATTCCATTGTGGTCAGAGATGAAATATGGCGTGCTTTTGATCTTTTATTTTTGAATTTGCTGTGGCTTGTTTTGTGGCCTCACATATGGTGTATCCTGGAGAATGTTCTGTGTGTGGACGAGAAGGATGCGAATTCGGCATCTGTTGGATGGAATGTTCTTAAATATCTGTTAGGTCTATTTGGTCTACATTACAAACTTCGATGCTTTGCTACAATCTAATATTCTTTGATAAGGGTTGAAAATCCATAATTCTAAACATGTCAGTGTTGTCGAAATCTCTAGCATTTCAAGGATGGTCCTCTAAAAGGCATCGTATCTCTGATACTCCTGGTAAACACAGGACCTGCTTTTGGGGCAGTGTCCTCTTCCTGAGCCTGGGACTCTCACAAAGCCACCTCCCTCTGCCTCCAGGCCTCCTGCAGTCCATCATCTGCCAGAAAGCTCATTCTGTCCTTGCAGATTCCAAGTTTTGTCTCTCCGCTCTGCAGCTTCAGTTACTCCTCTCCTTCTTTCCTATTGCAGCCAACCGGGGCCACCTGCAGGGTTATGGTGATGCCGGGTCCTTCATGGTGCAGACTCTGCTCCAGCTGAGTCCTTTGCTGGGCTTTTCCTCCACATTTTTCCCTGCTGTCTAAGCCCACTGGTCCTGAGGATAGACGTGTTACTCTTCAGTCTGGCGTTGGCCTTGCTGTGGGACAGGCCCTGGGATAGTCTGGTGGGCAGCACAGACCTGATCCTGATAGCAAAGTTAGGCATGAATTGTATGAGGAAGCACTAAAGCCAAGTGGTGGTAACTGGTATACAAGCAGTAAGGGCAACATATGAGTATACATCGTGGAGCTGGGGCCCATTCTCGGGGCTAGGAGACATTTTTTCAGACTGGGGTGTGGCTGGGCACAAGTGAAATATGCCAACTGGTAGCAATGTCTCCAGGGGACAAGAGTCTTGCAACATTTAAAGGGTGGAAAAGCAGCAAGAGGAGCAGGACACAGAGGACTAAAGAAGGAGGAAGGGACAAAGGATGGGCTGCACTAGGGATTAGGAATTCGGACAATACCTTGGTGTTTGTTTCTTACATTAGCATCAATGAGAAAGCAGGGGAGAGTTCTGATAATGTAAAAGCTACATGCTGACGATGTGGTGGTGATGGTGATTAAGGTGGCGATGATGGTGATGGTGATGATGATGGTAGTGATGATGCTGTTGGTGATGATGGTGGTAATAGTAGTGGTGATGATGGTGGCGATGATGAAGGTGGTGGTGATGATGATGGAAGTGGCAATGATGGTGATGGTGGTGATGAAGGTGGTGATGATGATGGTGGTGATGATGGTGATGATGGTGGTATTGGTGGTGGTGATGATGGTGATGATGAGGGTAGTGATGATGGTGATGGTGATGGCGATGATGATGATGGTGGGGGTGATGATGGTGGTGATGGTGGGGGTGGTGGTGATAATGAGGGTGCTGGTAAGGATGGTGGTGGTGATGGGGGTGGCAATGATGGTGATGGTGGTGATTATGGTGGTGGTGATGATGGTGATAGTGATGATGATGGTGGTGATGATGATGAGGGTGGTGGTGATGATGGTGGCAGTGAAGGTGATGAAGGTGATGACAGTGAGGATGATGATCATCATCACAATGACAATGAGATCCAGAGAAGGTGAAAATGACAGTGGTGAAGGCATGGTGGCAGGAACGGCGATGACATAAATGTGCTGATGGACATGCTGATGATGAAGATGAGTCCAGTACCATTGCCCGCCAGGAAAGCAGAGAAAGGCAGGAAACTGATGGAAGTGAGGGTGGAAATGGCACAGGACTCGGAGTGAGACCCACCTTTGCTCTACCACGTGTTTCCTACGTAGCCCTGGGGAAACCCATCACCCCCATGGCACCTGTGTCTTCTCTTTGTCAGCAGGGTTCCCGAGGATGAAACAATGGGCACTAGGGTGCCTGCACCCAGCGGTTACCGGGTCAGTTCCCTGTGCTCCCCCCGCCACACAGGCTCACACCCCAGCCTGAGAGAGAGGGTCCAGGGGCTGGACTTTCCTCCTGCCACCTGATCAGGTGATGGGCCCAGTTGCTGAGGGACACTCTACTGCTGCCAGGAGACCAGGAGCCCCTGTTTCGATCTTCTACCACCTGGCTGCCGGCTGCCTGTGGGAGCCCCAGCCGCCACTGCTTTGCCTGCTGCCACTGCCTGGAACCCTGAGCCTCCATCTGACGCCACTGTGAGTAACTCCTCTGGGGGACACAGCCGCAGGGACTCCATATGCCCTAGGAAAGATGGCTTCTTACTGACTGAACCCACTTGAAACATCACCTAATGCAAGGCACTTGGTTCCCCACCTGCAACTCATTAGGTCAGCTTCAGGAAGAACCTGGTGTTTCTGTGAGATCACGAGCCCAAGGCTTGCATGCAGTGGGTGCTCTACGGCCTTTTTGCTGCAGGGAAGCCTCCTGGGCCAGTCTGTCCTGTGGTTTGAATGTGTTTGTATCAAGATCGCCAAGTGATGCAGGTTATCCCCAGCTTCCTTGGTGGGGGGAGTGCAGGGATGCCCCAGCATCCTTGGGGCTTGAAGCGTCACCAGTGGCCAAGGTTCCACACCCACAGCGATGCTGAGTCTTGAGCCCATGCTGTGCACCTGCCCTGGGCAGCACACATGGCCTCACTCAGCACTGGTGGTACCGGCAGTGCTGTCCTCACCTGCAGTGAGAATGAGCTGGGGGGGGGGGCGGGGAAGAGCAGTGCAAGGCTGCAGCGCTGCAGCTGGGTGGGGGCAGCACCTCTCCTCTACACCCCACCCCAAGTAGCCAGCTCTGGGAGCCGAGGGTGGATTCCAGCTCCCTTTGCAGAGCTGGCTCCTGAGATCCCACACCTGGGCCAGTCTGCATTTGCCCGGGAAGGGCAGCCTGGGCAGTAGCACTTGGGTCCCATGAGACCCAACTGGGGCTCCCTGGGAGACAGCAGCCTCCCTTGGCTGCAAGACTGTTTTCTGTCCTTCAAGGTCATAAAATATCTCAGTGGAAGGCAGGCTCTGCATCACACAGCGCTGCTTCTTCCTGGGGGTCACACCCTTTCTGTTTCAGGGGAGCAGTGGCTCGTCACCCCTGTCACCGGCAATCAGAAGGGTTTAGCTCCAGCTACCTTTTTGCTGAGGGGTGGTCATCATTAACCCATCTCCCTTTGCTGTAACCATGCGTCCAGAGACAGACAAGGGCCAGTGAGGGTAAAACTGACAGCCAGGGGCATCTGTGAGGCAGGGCAGTGGTGGGCAGCCAAGCCTCTGGCCCTCAGCTCTGTAATGTCCAGGGCACACCCCTGAGGGCTCCACTGCCTCTCCTGGGCCTTGGACCAGCTAGGTCTGTGAGGCAACCCACAGAGGTGCTGGGAAACCGGGCAGGGGGTGCAGCCCAGGCAGAGGGGACAGGCAGCAGGCTCTGCCTTCTGCTCTCCTTTTCTGGCTTTCTTGGGAGGGGGCAGTGCTGTTCAATAGGCAGCCTCAGAGACTTCACCCCCAATAGCACTGTGGCTCTGAAGGTGATTCCACAGACCTCAAGGGAGGGCCTGGTCCTGGGCTGGGTGGGCGAGGGGCTCTGTAGAGAGCAGGAGCCTTTGGCTGGCTCATGTGCGGATGGGAATGTCCAGTCTGGCCCCAACTCCCCGGCTTCTCCCAGGCCGTGAGTGCAGTGACGGCTCAGTCTCTCCTGACTTCATCCCAGCCACAGGGCCCCATGCACGGGCAGCAGGAAGAGCCAGGTAGCAAAGAGGTTGCCTCTTGGGGAACAGCAGCACCTGGTGGTGACTCCCAGCTCTCCAGGACTGATGCTTTGTCATCACCAGCCCTCGGTAAAGCCTGTGAGAAACAAGCCCACCTGAGACCACCTACCCACCAAAGGAAGGACTCAGAAGCAAGAAGGAAGTAGAAAGCAAAGAGTTTATTCTTTTTTTATTTTTTATTTATTTTTTGACAGGCAGAGTTAGACAGAGAGAGAGAGACAAAGTGAAAGGTCTTCCTTCCGTTGGTTCACCCCCCCAAATGGCTGCTACGGCTGGTGCGCTGCGCTGATCAGAAGCCAGGAGCCTGGCACTTCCTCCTGGTCTCCCATGCAGGTGCAGGGCCCAAGCACTTGGGCCATCCTCCACAGCACTCTTGAGCCACAGCAGAGAGCTAGACTGGAAGAGGAGCAACCGGGGCAGAATCTGGCGCCCCAACTTGGACTAGAACCCGGATGCTGGCGCCGCAGGTGGAGGATTAGCCTAGTGAGCCGCAGCGCCAGCCTAGCAAGGAGTTTACTGATACCCAGTCTCGAGAGCAGTGACCAGCCAGCCGGTGGAAGCAGGCACCACCCGCAGATGTCCAGCTACTTCATGACTACCAGGTAGAGGTCCCTTCCCTCAGTTTCTCTTTGGCTGAGAAACTTGGGAGTTACAATCTCAATCCCACAAGGCACCTGGGGCAGGATGAGGGAGGGGTGGCAAGGGGAGGTGTTGCTGGGCAGATCTAGGACAGGGGATGGAGAGCTACATTCTACATTGTGATATCATCAATGCTCCAGGAACTGAGACCCAAGAGCCCTGTGTACAGATGACAGAATTGATGTAAGGTACAAAGATAACAAGTGGTGCAGTTTGCAAAGCAAGCTCAATAATTGACCTACTTTGGGTTTACAACCCTCTATCCTACATGCTACTGAGGCCTGGTACCATGGCGACATTAAGGCTAAGTTAAGTCTCATGAAAATAGACCATGGTCATGTCTCATAGGGGTCAAATGATTGAAGCAACACCACAGAGCTAAGGGCCAGGGGAAGACTCAGATGTCCTCTGAAACCTATGGACAGGGCACCACTGCCCACTAAGAAAGAGAAACCAGGCAGCAGGTGTGCACCCCGTGCAGGCCAAGTCCCACTGTGATGGCCCACGTGGTGCAGGCACCACCCTCTGTGTTGAGTGCATGCAACATTCGGATCTGAGGTGGGGCCCCTCTGACCCCGTGTCTGATATTTCTGTGTTCCTTACACCCCTAGGCTGTTGTCTCTTCTCACGAAGACTCCTGTATGGTCTTTGTTTCAAGATATTGTATAGTGCAAGGGCCAGGGGTAGGTGCCAGAGCAGTGGTCCCCGGAGCTGTGGTAGGAGCAGCCCAGTGCAGAGGGACCCGAAGTCTCAGAGTGGGTGGCAGGTGGGAAGGTTCACAGGGACTGAGGGAATGGCAGGTGGGAGGGCTCATGGGGGCTGAGTGAGTGGCAGGTGGGAGGGCTCATGGGGGCTGAGTGAGTGGCAGGTGGGAGGGTTCATGGGGGCTGAGTGGCAGGTGGGAGGGTTCATGGGGGCTGAGTGGCAGGTGGGAGGCTCATGGGATTGGTGTTTTCCTCCTGCTGTGCCCAGGGCTGAGTCTGTTCCCTGTGGATTTCTGCAGTGCTCTCACCAGGTCAGTGTGAATGGACTCCTATTTCACAGATAAGGAAAGTGGAGCACAGAGAGGCGGGGTGGGGTGGGGTGGGGTGGTGGTGGTGGTGGTGGTGGCTGGTGCAGCCACACAGGCCACAGCTGCAGAGAGAGCAGGTGCTCACCTGAGCCATGGCCCTCACCCTGCTATCCCCGGGCCCTGCACTGCACCCCAGTGCCCCCACCAGCTACAGTGCAGACAAAGCCCAGGTGTCCCAGCTGCCTGGGAGCCTGACCCCGCCCCTCCCTTCCCACCCTGCTCTTTCCCCTTAGTTCCTGGGAGGCTGCTGGCTGCCAGGTTCCTGCTTCCCAGTGGGACAGGGGCTCCCATCCTACAGGGTCCTACACCAGTCAGCAGAGAATGTGTGGTTGCCACTGAGTGGTCCCAAATGCAGCCTGTGTGGAGCATAGCACACAGACACACACACCTTGGCTGGATCTGTGCCATGTGTTCCTTAAGGAAGCCCTCCCTCTGGGCCCCATCTCCTGAGCCTCAGCTGGCTCGAGGGTAGTCGGGCTCACAGTCCTGTGGTCCTAGTCCCCCTCCCCCGCTTTCCTTCCCTTGGGGCTGCCTGGAACTCAGTCCCATGTGTGGGTGTGCACTGCACACCCCCTGCAAGCCAACCAGACAGGTGTGGGGACCCTCCTGGGGAGGCCAGTGACTGCTGAAGGGTGTGACCACGTGCACACACACAGCAATGGTAGCAAGGCACAGCCCCCAAGGCACACAAGCACAGGAATGCGGGAAGCCATGAGAGAAATGAACTTCACCTTGCTGCTTTCCTCTCTATTAAACAGCCCTTCCTAAGGCCGCCCCAGCCCAGCAGCTCTGCGAAGCAGTGGTGCCACTGTGACTCTGCAGGACAGTCCGCGCCCCCCCACCCCAGCTGATTCAGAACCAGCGACAGGTGACAAAGCTGCTGTTCCTGCCAGGAAGCATGGTTGGTGAGCTGGCCACTACGACCTGGCTGGCTTCAATCCAGGTCATCAGTGGCTCACCGTGCACCCACTGTGCAGTGCGCAATGCTTCTCTGGATCTCAGAGAGCCTGGCTCAGTGCTTCGCTGGCTCTTCCTTCCCTCGAGCGTGCTGGCTTCGGCCACGCTGGCCCTGAGCCCCCTGCTGCTGGTGACCATCCTGCGGAGCCGGCAGCTGCGGCACAAGCCCCACTTCGTGCTGTTGGCCAACATCCTGCTCTCGGACCTGGCCTACGTGGTCCTCCACATGCTCATCTCTTCCAGCACCCTGGGTGGCTGGGAGCTGGGCCGCATCATCTGTGGTCTTCTCACGGATGCTGTCTTTGCTGCCTACACCAGCACCATGCTGTCCTTCACAGCCACCGTGCTGCACACCTACCTGGCCGTCACTCGTCCTTTGCACTATCTCTCCTTCGTGTCCCGCGGGGCCGCGCAGAAAGCTGTGGCCTGCATCTGGCTGGTGGCTTACTGCTTCCCGGCGTTTCTCCTCTGGCTGGGCAAGCGGCAGGACGCCAGGATGGAGGAGCAAGGGGCCTCATGCCACCTACCACTGAGCCTGGGTACTCAGCAGGGCCGTGACGCCTTGGTGGCTGTGACCCACACCTGTATACTGTGCACCCTCTTCCTGTGCACAGCTCTCATCACCTACTGCTTCTGGAAGATCTTCTCAGAGCTCAAGGCATCAGGCACCTGCGGCCAGGGCTGCTCCCGGGCCAGGGGCACCCTGCTCATCCATGTGGTGCTGATGGTGCTGTACGTTAGTGCAGGGCTGGTGTTCTCCTTGGACATCATGCTGACCAAGTACCAGCACATCGGAGCCAGCACGCACCTGTGGCTCCTGACCACCAACAGCCAGGTATTCATGATGCTTCCACGTGCCCTGCTCCCCTATCTGTACGTGCTCCGCTATCGTCAGCTGCTGGGCGTGGTCCGGGGCTACTTCTCACCCGGGAGGCACGAGGACGTCTTTAGCATTTCCCGGAGCTGCCGGGGTCAGTCTGGCAGTCCGAGGTTACAAAGCACGTGTTAAGCGCATGCACCTCTGCGTCTGCCTGCCGTCAGCTCCCTAGGACTGCTACCTGTCATTGTGGACTTCGAAATGATCTCCTTGGATGGTTCCTGACATTTGGACAGTTTCTGAGTAGAGAAAGCTCGCTTCTAGAGACACTGGCATCCTACTTGAAAACCGGAGCGAGGCAGGTGGGGGTCTTAACCTGCACCCCGCTGGCTCCTTCCCCAACCTCCATGACCACTGGGGAAGCATCGTTGCCGACACAGTAGGAGCCTGGGATGCAAGGGCGCAGATCTGCGGAATCTTCAGACCATGAGCCTCCCTCTGGGTGGAGAAGAGAAAGCCTAGGTATAGTGACAGCTGGGAGTGTCAGGGAGACAGCAGGCAAAGCTGGAACCCCGGAAGATGACTCTCTCAAAGGAAGATAAGTGGTAGCCGACCCTTACAGAAGGAGGCAGCAAGGAGCTTGCCTGGGTTAACATTGGTGCTGTGCGGAAGACGAAGAAAATCCTCCAGCGACTCCTCAAGTTCTGCCTTAGACTAGAGCAGGGTTTCAGACATTAGTAGAGGTTGGGACGTTTCTCCTGGGGGATCGGAGCTTCCAGATCGGGCCTCCGAGAATTTCCACAGGAAAAGCCCCCACAGGGAGTGCATGGCACGCAATCGAAGCTTGCAGAACCGCGCAGGGAAATCCAACAGCAGAGAAGGGAGTGAGCAGAATCCATGAGAGAGCAACGTCATATCACAGCTCCTGGAATTCTCATACCCTGGGTGAACATAAAAATGCAATGATTCTATGAGCAGGAGATGATGCATTCTTTAATTTAAAAAAGAATTAAAGAGACCCTAAAAATAAAAATATATAATAACTAGAATTTCAAACTATGGATTGAATTTAATATAAACAGCATGATAGACACAAGTAGAGAGAGAATTTGTAATCTGGGAGACAAGTCCCACAGATTGCTTCAATGCAGCCCAAAGGGACGCAGACAAGAACAACATCCAAGAGGGATGTAGAGACCCTGAAGTCAGCACGGAAGGATGAAAAATCCATTCAGTTTGAGCACATGGCAGAGAAAAAGTGGAAAGGGAAATATTTGAAGACAGAACAGCTGACAAGTTTTCAGGACTGCTGAAGGAGGTCAAGGCTCAGATCCAAGAAACCCAAGTAATCACATGTGAAATAAAGGACAAGCAGCCCACCGGAAGCGTGTCACATGAACGCGCAGAAGACAAAAGGCAAGAGCGAGCAGGGATGTAAGTCCAGGTGAGAGCTGTCAAGTGGCAGCTGAGTTCTCCGAAACAGGAACACCTGCAGCATCCGGAAATCCACTGCCAGTGTGCCGACAGAGTAACCCTACTCACACTTCTTCCTCTTCCTCTCTTCTTCTTCTTTTCAAGATTTACTTACTTTACTTGAAAGTCAGAGTTACAGAGAGGCAGAGGTAGAGAGAGAAAGAGAGATAGAGTGGTCTTCCATCTGCTGGTTCACTCCCCAAATGGCCACAACAGCCAGAGCTGCGCCAATCCGAAGCCATGAGCCAGGAGCTTCCTCCAGGTCTCCCATGTGGGTGCAGGGACCCAAGGACTTGGGCCATCTTCTACTGCTTTCCCAGGCCATAGCAGAGAGCTGGATTGGAAGTGGAGCAGCTGGGACTAGAAATGGTGCCCATATGGGATGCTGACACTGCAGGCGGCGGTTTTACCTGCTATGCCATAGTGTTGCCCCTCACTCTCTCTCTCTCTCTCTCTCTCTCTCTCTCTCTCTCTTTTTTTAATATTTGCGTTGCTTTTTCTAGGATGACTAGAATTGCAGCAACATATGTGTATTTTTAAAAATTTATTTGACAGGTAGAGTTATAGACAGTGAGAGAGAGAGAGAGAGACAGAGACAGAGAGAAAGGTCTTCCTTTCACTGGTTCACTCCCCAAGTGGCCGCTATGGCTGGCGCTGCGCTGATCCGAAGCCAGGAGCTTCTTCCTGGTCTCCCCTGTGGGCACAGGGGCCCAAGCACTTGGGCCATCCTCCACTGCCCTCCCGGGCCACTGCAGAGAGCTGGACTGGAAGAGGAGCAGCTGGGACTAGAACCTGGCGCCCATATGGCATGCCGACTCCGCAGGTGGAGGATTAACCAAGTGAGCCACAGTGCCAGCCCTCCCCCCCACCCTTAATAGGAGAACAGTCTTCCCAGAGCACAAAATGAAGACCACGACAGGACTCTGAGGCTGGAAGACAATATTCCCCATGATACACATCAAAGAAACTTCAATGGATGTATTTTTAGCAGAAGGAAAATTATTCCAGATAAAGTTTGAGATGCATGAAAAAAAATCATGAGAAAACCACTGGAAAGGATGAGTGTAAGTCTGGGCAATCACTGTCTAGCTGATTGTATAAAAGTGATATGGGGTGGAGGGGGCGGCGCTGTGCCACCGCCTGCAGTGCCAGCATCCCATGTGGGTACCATTTCCAGTCCCAGCTGCTCCTCTTCTGATCCAGCTCTCTGCTATGGCCTGGGAAATCAGCAGAAGATGGCCCAAGTCCTTAGGCCCCTGCACCCATGTGGGAGACCTGGAAGAAGCTCCTGGTTCCTGACTTTGGATCAGCTCAGCTCTGGCTATTGTGGCCATTTGGGGAGTGAACCAGCAGATGGAAGACCTCTCTCTCCCTCCCTCCCTCTCTCTGTAATTCTGTCTTTCAAATAAATAAAAATAAATCCTTTTAAAAATAATAATAAAAAAAAAGTGATACATGGGCCGGTGCTGTGATGTAGCAGGCTAAGCTTCCACCTATAGTGCTGGCATCCCATATGGGTACTGATTCAAGTCTTGGCTGCTCCTCTTCCAATTCCACTCCTTGCTAATGGCCTGGGAAAGCAGCAGAAAATGACCCAAATGCTTGGGCCCCTGCCACTCAGGTGGGAGACCTGGAAGAAGCTCCTGGCTTCTGACTTCAGATGGGCCATTATGGCATTTTGGGAAGTAACCAGTGGATGAAGACCTCTCTCTCTCTCTCTGTAACTCTGCCTCTAAAATGGATAAATAAATAAGTCTTTAAAAAAAGTGATACAAATTTCTAATTTGGTGATTCAGAGAAAAAGGGAAGAAGGTATTGTACAATAGTAGCAAATGTGTTGGAAAGGTATAATTATACTTGAACTATTTCCAAGTTCCAGTAGTCTTTAAACAAAGATAGATATATTAACCTAAGATTTGTTAAGCATGTATGTTAAAATGTCTGAGGCAAACCACTAATGACTAGACAAAAAGAGGTGATTTTGTGAATAATCTAAGGAGCAAATAAAATCAGTAAAAAAAAAAAGTCACCTGAAATAGGGTAAGAAAGATAAAAAACAATATAGAAAAATCAGGCCAAATAAAAAGCATAGAATAATATGATAGAATCTAAAGTGCAAATTTAAATACAGTTGGGGGCCAGCGTTGTGGCGTAACATATAAAGCTACCTCCTTGGTGCTGGCATCCCATATGGATGACAGTTCTACTCCTGGCTGCTCCACTTCCAATTCTGCTCCCTGCTAATGGCCTGGGAAAGCAGCAGAAAATGGCCCAAGTGTTTGCGCTCTTATACCCATGCAGGAGACCTGGATGAAGCTCCTGGTTCCTGGTTTTGGCCTGGCCCAGCTCTAGCTGTTGTGGCCATCTCGAGTGTGAACCAGCAGATGGAAGATCTCTTTCTGTATCTGTTTTTCCCTCTCTCTGTAACTCTGACTTTCAAATCCATCAATAAAACTTAAAAATTTAAACACAATAAAAACAGTAAATTTAAATGTACTAAAATATGATGGTGGGAAGAAAAATATTGCCAATTCTCTTTTAAATCAGATGTGTATCATTTATAAGAAATTGTCCTAAACAAATGCCAGAGAATGATTGGAAGTAAGAAAATCAACTAGAAAACAGTAGCACAGTGGGTTAAGTCCTGCTTGCAACCCAGGGATCCCATTTCAGAGTGCAAGTTTGAGTCCTGGCTGCCTTGTTTCTGATCCAGCTTCCTGCTAGTGTACCTGGAAAGACAGTGGATGATGGCTAGAGCACTCAGGCCATGTAGGGGACCCAGATGGAGTTCCTGGCTCATGGCTTTGGCCTGACCCAACCCTGCATGTGGTGGGCATTTGGGGAGTGAGCCAACAGATGGATCATCTTTCTCTCTTTCTTTTTTTCCCCTCTCTGACTTTCAAAAAGGAAGTCAGGTATTCTATAAAGGGAGGGGTGACCTTGAGTATCCAGGTGGACCCAAGGCAATCTCAAGGGCCCTAACAATGGAAATATGAAAGCAGGGAGGGGGTGTGTGAGAGAGGGAGCTGTGACTACGATGGAAGCTATAAATGACAGGGAAATGGATTTTCCCCTTGATGTAAGCTTGGTTAAGACCCAGTTTTTACTTCTGCTCTTCAGGATTGTAAGATAATAAATGCCTGTTGTTTGAAGCCACTGTGTTTTTGGTTATCTGTTAGAGTAACCACAAGAAACTAAAGCTGTGGTCCTGGTTTGATGCCCTTATTTGCTCCCCACGGTGTCATAGCTACCAACAGATTCATCCTGGGCTTGCTTGGTTGCTGCAACAGGTTTCCAAGAGAGCACAAGTGCCTGGGGTTGGGAACTGGCAAGCCACTGCCTCTGCTGCATCCTACCGGACAAAGATGGTGAGGAAACAATAGGCTCCGCCTCTTGATTGGGCAGGGGTAGACTTCCAAGGTCACATTGCAAGGACAAGGTGGGGTTGGTGTGGCAATGACTTTGGTTAAAAATGCAAGGTTAAAAATGCCCTTTCTCCAGCAATGACATCCCCAGAGAAACACTTGTTCATGGATGCCATGCTCAAAGCACTATTAGTTAAAGATGGGAAACACCCCCAAAGGACCATCAGTGAATGAATGGGCAGATGCATTCTACAATATTCGTGCAGCCGAATACCATAACATTGAAAAATGAATGAGAAATGATACACATGAACACGGGTGCATCTCATAAGTATTTTGTTGGAAAAAGACAAGACACAGCAGAATTCCATCTTTCTGGTTTTCACTAACATAGAATGCACAGAAAGAGGAAGTTTAAACAGCAGGTGGGTTGGCAACATGTGCATATGTGGGTTCCATGAACTGGAGTGTGTGCCCCCAACTTCATATGTGAAGTCCTATGCTCTGGTGTGAAGGGGTTAATTAAAGTTAAATGAGGTCATAAGAATGAGGCTGGTGGCTTCATGGGTGTGGGTTTGGGCAGAGCAGGTGCAGCTGCAAGGAGGAGCTGGCGACTTCAGCTTCTTTTGCAACTACCTCCTTGCCTGCATCAAGCTTAGGTCAATCAGTGTAAGCATTTCTTAGGTAACTGGTGTTGACCTGAGGGTCAGAATGTATTTAAGGAGGTAAAGGTCCGGACATAAACAAGATTTCCCTCTCCTCTGAGGGGGTCCATCTGTAGCCACGTGGACAGTAGAGTTCTGAGCACTCCCGAGATATTCTCAGAGCTGGAACACTCCTCCTCCCTGGCTGCTGGTGTTGCCAGGCAACGCCACTCAGGAATAGCAGGGAAGTGCTCCCGCTGAGGACCTGGAGACAGCAGCCAGTAACGACAAAGCAGGGGCAGCTGTGTGGTCATTGCATATCACCTTCCTGAGCAGCAAGGCTGTCCTCACCACGCTCTGTGGTCACAAGTGCAGGCTGCAGTCTCCTCCAGCTAGCAGCTGTGGTGGCCCTGTGGTTCAGCTTGGGTGAGGGCTCTGCAGACTTCCTGGTGCTTCAAGCCGACCCAAGAACTTTCAATATCTCATTAAACCACACTCAGGAGGATTATGTTGCATGTGCTCGGGAACATGGGTTTGTACAGAATTTGGTACAGGAAGTGGAGTTTCTACAAGGGTTTAAACAGTCAACGAAGACTTGAGGGGCTGACATAGTAGCATAGCATGTAAAGCCACTACCTGCCATGGCAGCATCCCATTTGGGCACCAGTTCAAGTCCTAGCTGCTCCACTTTCAATCCAGCTCCCTGCTGATGCTCTTGGGAAAGCAGCAGTATACTTGGGCCCCTGTCACTCACATGGGAGACATGGATGGAGCTCCTGGCTTCAGACTGCTGCAGCCCCAGCCTTTGTGGCCACTTGGGGAGTGAACTAGCAGCTGGAAGCCCTCTCTTCTCTGTCTGCCTGTAACTCTTTCAAATAAATACATAAATCTTAACAAAAAGAAGATCTGAACTCCCAGGAAGCTCTGGTCTGAAGACACCACATTGTAAACCAGATACTTCTGTCTGGCAACTCATGAATTTAATACAGTCCCAATCAATACTTGTAGCAATATTCTCTCACAAATAACCAACAGAGGTAATCAGAGACATTCTGAAAAGGAAGAGGAAGGAGTGGGCACTGGCTCAGCTAGATAAATAAAAACTGGTGCTAGTGCCTGAAAAGCCAGACACACAGAAGGAACTGGGAAGGTCAGAAATAGCTTCAAAGCCTCTGGCACACAGGTGATGGAGTTGCCGTCTCCCACACTTCTCCCTGTGGCTCTGCGCTGGGACTGTGCAGAGTGCTCTTCACCAGCCCAGAGGCTCCCTAAGGAGGCGGGAGGTAACACACTTTCCTTCCTGCGAGCATCCAAGTCATCAGGATAAACCCTATTTTAAGGTCATATTCTTAAAGCCTCAAAATGAATGCAAAAATCCATGATAAACAGAATATCAATTTTTTAACTAAGGATAAGATCTGTATTACTGATTTCTTCTTTCACCTTGGGCTCCAATATGATTCCACTCAGCGTCGGAGGATATTTGGAAGAAAACTGAACACCCCCAGAATGGAAATGAATGAAGGTTTTAAAGATTAACTGATGGATCAGTTGATTTTAAAGGCAGACTGACACAGAAAGATGGACACACACACACACACACACAGAGGGGCTGGAGAGGAGAGACAGGGAGAGATCTTCCACCTGATAATTAATTTCCCAAGTGACCACAACGACAGGCAGCCAGGTATGGGCCAGGCTGAAGCTGGAAGCCAGGAATTTCATCTGGATCTCCCATGTGGGTGGCAGACACCCAAGTGATGTGTCTTTTTTTAATCCAGGCTCTTGTCTCCCACAGAGATATAAACACCAAGTGGAGACTGGCATTGTGTGCAAGCAAAAAGAGTTTATTTGGTAGTGAGGGATACAGTCACATGCGTATATGGGCTGCCCTGCACAGAGCAATACACACCAGGAGTAGCCAAAGAGTTGTCTGTGAACTAGGGAGGAAAGACAAATTGAAGATGGTACCTGTGATAGGGAAGTCTGTTTCGCAACAGGAGGGTGAGAGAATGGAGATTCTCATTCAAGTGACAAAAAGACTGGGGCAGAACCTCCAAGTGAGTTTCAAGGTGAAAAGAAAGCTCTCCCAGCTTCCATCTCCTTTTATCTATTACATGAGCAAGTCTCAGATGCAACAGATGCATCATGGAAAGGTAGAGGTTTTTGATTGACAAGTAGGGTACATGGGCTGGGGGTGTTTGGCTTGTGACTTTCAGCTCTACAGACCTAACTAGCAGCTTGCCTCATTTATCCAGCTCCACAGACCTAACCTGCTCCCTGCTTATTTATTCTGCATCACAAGTATGTGGGCCATCTTCTGCTGCCTTCCCTGGGGCATTAGCATGAAACTGGTTCAGAAGTGTAGTAGCTGGGACTGGAACCAGCACTCCAGTCTGGGACACTGGTGTTGCAAGTGGTGGCTTAACCTGAAGGTTTTGAGACTTAGGAAATTATGGAAGCTGAAGATGAAAAGTTCTTGGGGCTGGCACTGTGGCATAGTGGGCTAAGCTTCCGCCTATAGTACTGGCATCCCATATGGGCACTGGTTCTAGTTCCGGCTGCTCCACCTCTGATCCCGCTCTCTGCTATGGTCTGAAAAAGCAGTAGAAGACGGCCCAAGTCCTTGGAATCCTGTACCCACATTGGAGACCTGGAAGAAGCTCCTGGCTCCTGGCTTTGGATCAGCCCAGCTCTGGCCATTGCAGCCAATTGGGGAGTGAAGCAGTGGATGGAAGATCTTTCTCTCTGTCTCCCCTTCTCTCTGTCTGCAGCTCTATCTTTCAAAAAAAATCTTTTAAAAAAACTCTATAAAAAAAAAGAAAGATGAAAAATTCTCAAACTAAAGAATCTCTTGAGCAGCCAGGGCCAAAAAACAAACAAACAAACAAAAAACCCACAACACAACACCACCTCAGTCTTTTAATAGGTGTGTAGTGGTGTCTATCTAACATGTTTTTAATTTACATTTCTCTGATGATGTGATGTCAAACTTCTTTCTCTCTGCCCATTCACCATCTGTATATCTTCTTTGGAGAAGTATCCATGCAAACTTTCACCCATTTTTAATAGTGTTTCTTGACTTGTTATTGCTGAGTTCTGAGAGACTTTTATGCATGTATTCTGAATGCCAGTCTTTTATGAGATACATGATTTGCAAATATTTTCTCTCTGTCTGTGGCTTATGTTCTATGTTCTCAATAATGCCTTTTTAAGAAAAGATTTATTTATTTACCTGAGAGGCATAGTTACAGACAGGGGGAGGGAGAGAAAGAGAGAGAGGTTTTCCATCCACTTATTCACTCTCCAAATGGCTGCAACAGCTGGAGCTGAGCTGATCAGAAGCTAGGAGCCAAGAGCTTCTTCCAGGTCTTCCACATGGGTGCAGGGGCCCAAGCACTTGGGTCATCTTCCACTGCTTTCCCAGGCCATAGCAGAGAGCTGGATCAGAAGAGGAGCAGCTGGGACTTGAACCAGCACCCACATGGGATGTTGGTACCACAAGTGGATGGATGCTCAAGCTACTGCAGCATAGTGCTGGCCCCTTAATATTGTCTTCAAAAGCAGTTGTCCTTAATTTTGGTGGAGTTCAATGGTCTATTTTTCCTTTTATGGATGGTGTGTTTGTTGTATTTAAGAACTCATCTGACCCAAGGTTAGAAAGAGTCCCTTCCTGTTGTCTTTCACATGTTTTTAGAGTTCAGGTTCTACGTTTAGGTGTATGATCCACTTGGGGTCAAATTTTTACATTTGGTAAAGTATGGATCAACGTTTTTTATTTTTTATTTTTTTTGGATTTTTCGGTTTGGGTACATGGACATCCAGTGCTTCCAGCACCAGTATCCTTTCTCCACTAAACTACCACATTGAAGGTGAATTGACCGTACATGTATGGCGTGCTTCTTAGCTTTCTACTTTGTTCTATTGATCTCTTTATCTATGTTGATGTCAGCACAAACATAGTGTTGATTACTGCAGCTCTGTGTTAACTCTTGATGCCAAGTAGGGTCGTCCTCCAACTTTTTACTTGTTTTTCAAACTTTTTGGCTATTTTACATCCTTTGCATTTCCACATGAAGTTTACAATTGGCTTGTACCAGAAAAAGCCCACTAGAATTTTTTTAAAAAATGATTTATTTATCTGAAAGCCAGAGAGAGAGGGAAACACCCCCCCACACACACACACACACAGAGAGAGAGAGAGAGAGAGAGAGAAAGAATCTTCCATATGGTGGTTCATTCCCCAAATGTCTACAACAGCTAGGGCTGGGCCAAACTGAAGTTAGAAATGAGGAACTTCGCCTGGGTCATCCCATGGGTTGACAGGAACCCAAGTTCTTGAGCTATCGTTTGCTGCCTTTCCAGGCACATTAGTAGGAAGCTGGATCAGAAGCAGAGGTAGGACTTGAATCAGGCAATCCAATATGGGATGCTGGTATCCCAAGCAGTGGCTTACCCAACTGTGCCACAATGTCTGAACCATTCCCTTCTCCCACCTAAGTATTTTATGTACACTTTTTGAAGATGAATGGAGATGCCCCAAGCTCAAACCACTTGTTTTATATCCTCATTTCTCCTGCCTCATGCTCTAAGGATGGATCTGATCATTTTTAAATTCCCTGTTTTCTTTCTTTTTTAATAAAAGATTTATTTATTTATTTGAAAGACAGATTTACAGAGAAGCAGACAAATACACACACACACACACACAGAGAGAGAGAGAGCGCGTGAGAGAGAGAGGTCTTCCATCCACTGGTTCAATCCCAAGTGGTCGCAACAACCTGAACTGGGTTGATCTGAAGCCAGGAGCCAGGAGCTTCTTCCAGGTCTCCCATGGGGGTGCAGGTTCCCAAGGACTTGGGCCACCCTCTGCTGCTTTCCCAGGCACATCAGTATGAAGCCAGATCAGAAATGGAGCAGCTGGGGCTTGAACTGGTCCCCATATGGGATGGTGGTGCTGCAGGCTGGGACTTTAACCCACTGTGCCACAGCACTGGCTCCCCAAACCCCTGCTTTCTTAGGAGGGCTGCTTAAGGCTTTGTAGCACAGCCAGAGAGAACTCGGCAAAAACTCCCAGTCCTGCAACATGGGCATACACAGAAGAAAACAAGCTTAACATGCAACACCAGAGATGGGACCATGACTAGAATTTGCATGATGGAGGTTTTTCAGAAACAAGCAGTCAGTGGGACTGGCACCGTGGTCTAGCACCAGGATCCCATATGGGTGCCAGTTTGAGTCCTGGCTGCTCCATTTCCAATCCAGCACCCTGCAAATGCACCTGGGAAAGCAGCAGAAGATGGCCCAAATAGTTGGGCTCCTGCATCCACGTGGGAGACCCAGATGAAGCTCCTGGCTCCTGGCTTTAGCCCAGGTCCAGCTCTGGCTGTTGTGGCCATTTGGTGAGTGGACCAGCAGATGGATATCTCTCTCCTTCTCTCCCTCTCTAACTCTGTCATTCAAATAAATAAACAAATCTTAAACAACCAAACAAAAGAAATAAGCAGTCCTTGATTGGGGAGCTCTGTGCAGCAGCCCAGTTCGGTAATGTTGTCCATAAATCCATAAACGTCCCTGTTCCCAGGCCTTCCAGTCAGATCCTGTCTCACCAGCCTTTCTGTCTATCAGCTTTTCCCACCATAAAACTTTCTCCCAAGGGGAGATAGATTTGAACCATGCCCTGTGCCTCCTTTACTGGTTGGCCATACAAATAGAATATTTCTTTTTCTCCAAAGACTGATGTCACATACTAGCCTTTGCCAGTGACAAGCAGCAAACCCACCTCATCCAGTAACAAGTTTACAGAGTAAAATTATCAAAACAAAGCTAGATTCTGAAGTGAGCATGGATTTAATAGGGCCCATGCGAAGGAGGTGCTCTAAACCCTAATTTTCACTAGGGTCTCAAAGTGAACCCATCTCTGTTAGAAAAAGACAAGTAGGAGAAGTCAGCAGAGAGCAGAAAGGGGTCAGAAATGTAACAAAAAACACGGAAAGTAGCAAATATAGAAATAAATATAAATTAATTCAGAAATGTCAGTAGTACAGTGTCTGTCAGAGTGCTTTATTTGTCTATATCATTATCTGTCTACAATACATGTGTGTGTTTGTGTACAACTATGGGTGAATGTGTGTGACTTGTTTATTTCAACCATATTAACCAGACTGATTTGTACACAGAGAAAAAAAAACCATAAATCCACTTATATTTTTCCATCATCCAAATACAACTACTTTTTAAAAAAATATTTATTTATTTGTTTGTTTTAAAAGGCAGAGTTATAGAGAGTGAGCAAGAGGGAGAGGGAGAGGGAGAGAGAGAGAGAGAGAGACCTTCTATCTGCTGGTTCACTCCCCAAATGTCCACAATGGCTAGAGCTGGGCCTGTCTGAAGCTAGGAGCCAGGAGATTCTTCTGGGTCTCCCATGTGAGTGCAGGGACCCAAACACTTGGGCCATCTTCTGCTGCTTTTCCCAGGCTATTAGCAGAGAACTGGATTTGAAGTGGAGCAGCCGGGACACAAATCAGTGCCCATGTGGGATGCTGGGGTCCCAGGTGGGGCTTTAGCTGCTGCTTCACAGCGCCGGCCCCTACAAACATTTTTAATGCTTTAGTATACATTCTTCAAATCATTGTGAGGAATATATTTATTTTACAGGATCAAAAGCAGATGGTATGTATTTTTTCTAAACAAGTTTCTATTTAGAAACATTTCATGACTATTTTCCCATGTTATATTTCCAAAGGCTGCATAATTTCCCACTGTATGCACATACCAAAGTTTATTGAATCGTGATCTGTTCAGGGGGCTAGAAAGCTATGTTTTCTTTTAGACTGCATTATAAACAACACTATCATAATATACTCCAGTTTTTCTGTACTCTGATGGTTTCCCAGTTCCTTAACTTGCTTTACTTTTCTCTCAAACCATTTGCTTATCATCAACCAAATTACTGCATAGTTACTTTATTAGGTGCTTACCTCTCCCATTCAAAATACAAGTCCATGGAAGAAAGAGATTTTTTTTTAAAAGATTTATTCATTTATTTGAAAGGCAGAGTTACAGAGAGGGAGAGGCAGAGAGAAAGGTTTCCATCCATCGGTTCACACCCCAAATGGCTCCAACAGCCAGAGCTGCACCAATCTGAAGCCAGGAGCCAGGATCTTCCTCTGGATCTCCCAAATGGGTGCAGGGGCCCAAGCCTTTGGGCCATTTCCTACTGCTTTCCCAGGCCACAGCAGAGAGCTGGATTGGAAGAGGAGCAGCTGGGACTAGAACCGACGCCCATATGGGATGCCAGCACCGCAGGTGCCCGATTAACCTACTGACTGGCCCCTGAAGGCAGAGCGTTTTATTCCGCCTATTTGTACTGGCGAGAACAGTGCTCACGATGCAACAGTCACCAAAAGAAATCTGTGTTGCCTGTGTGGATGGATGGCTAGATTACACGGCAGAAACAGGGATTAGAGCAAGGTAATAAAATCCTGGGAAAATGGGGCCAACCAAGCCGAATGCCTTAAGGGAAAGAAGAAGGACAGACAAGGTTTGCGGGAGTGCTCTCGGCGATCAGGAGACAGTGTTGTGCGTGCGGGTGCTCGGTGTGGGCTGAGGCTGGGGCTCTGTGCTCCCTGCTCAGAATCCCCACTTGTTGGAGAAAATGACCCAACCATTTTCAGATCTGAACACTTTGCTACCCAGGCCCTTCTTGAGCTGTTCTGCAGTATTTGTTTCCCAGTGTTTAAGGGCATGGTTGTTAATAAGAGTAATAAAAACAAGAACTGAAGCTAAGCTGAGAGTTCGGGAATAAACTTAAAAAAAAAAAAAGATTTATTTATTTGAAAGTTAGTGGGGCCGGCGCTGTGGTGCAGTGGGTTAAAGCCCTGGCCTGAAGCTCCAGCATCCCATTTGGGTGCCGGTTCTAGTCCTGGCTGCTCCTCTTCTGATCCAGCTCTCTGCTATGGCCTGGGATAGCAGTAGAAGATGGCCCAAGTCATTGGGCCCCTGCACTCACATGGGAGACCCGGAAGAAGCTCCTGGCTTTGGATCAGCACAGCTCCAGCTGTTGCAGCCATCTGGGGAGTAAACCAGCGGATGGGAGACCTCTCTGTCTCTACCTCTCTCTGTAACTCTTTCAAATAAATAAAATAAATCTTAAAATAAAGAAAGAAAGTGAGAGGGAGAGAGAGAGAGAGAGAGAGAGATCTTCTATCCATTGATTTACACACCAAATGGCTACAATGGCTAGCACTGGGCCAGGCCAAAACCAGGAGTCAGGAGCTTCACCCAGGTCTCCTACATGGGTACAGGGGCCCAAGATTTGGTCCATCTTCCACTCCTTTCCCAGGTGCATTAGGAGGGAACTGGAATGGAAGTGGAGCAGCTGGGACTTGAACCAACACTCATATGGGATGCTGGCATCACAGGCGGCAGCTTTACCCACTATGCCACAATGCAAGCCCCCCATAAACTTTGAAAAAGAATTAATATTTTTTAAAAAGTAGACTATGACAAAGCCACAGGGAGCAGAACAAAGTAGTACTAGCATACTGACAGACACATAGACCAGACCAATGGAACAGAAGAAAGAACCTGCAAACTAACCTTCCCACATGTGGTCAGGTGATTTTCTTTTTTTTTCCCAGTCACAAACCAATATTTATTTTTATGAAGAACAGGCCCTGCTTTTAAAACAACCAAACAAAATAACCTATAGTCTATACCCACCCAGGCGTATTATACCTTGTAGACAATTTATTTTTTTTATTTTCAATTATCTTTAATACAGAAGATCAATTTAGTATATATTAAGTAAAGATTTCAATGGTTTGCACCCACACAGAACATAAAGTGTAAAATGCTGTTTGAGTACTAGTTATAGCATTAATTCACATTGAACAACACATTAAGGACAGAGATCCTACATGAGGAGTAAGTGCACAGTGACTCCTGTTGTTGACTTAACAAATTGACATTCTTGTTTATGGCGTCAGTAATCTCCCTAGGCTCTAGTCATGAGTTGCCAAGGCTATGGAAGCCTTTTTGAGTTCGCCAACTTCGATCTTATTTAGACAAGGTCATAGTCAAAGTGGAGGTTCACTCCTCCCTTTAGAGAAAGGTACCTCTTTCTTTGATGGTCCATTCTTTCTCCTGGGATCTCACTCGCAGAGATCTTTCATTTAGGTTTTTTTTTTTTTTTTTTTTTTTTTTTTTGCCAGAGTGTCTTGGCTTTCCATGCCTAAAATACTCTCATGGGCCCTTCAGCATTCAGATTTTTTAAAAAAGATTTATTTATTTATTTGAAAGTCAGTTACACACAGAGAGAAGAGTCAGAGAGAGAGAGAGAGAGAGAGAGAGAGAGAGAGGTCAAGAGGTCTTCCATTTGCTGGTTCACTCCCAAACTGGCCACAGTGGACGGAGCTGCGCCATTCCAAAGCCAGGAGCCAGGAACTTCCTCTGGGTCTTCCCATGCGGATGCAGGGGCCTAAGGACTTGGGCCATCTTCCATTGCTTTCCCAGGCCATAGCAGAGAGCTGGATGGGAAGTGGAGCAGCTGGGTCTTGAACCAGCACCCATATGGAATGCTGGCACTGCAGGCGGTGGTCCACCTACTATGCCACAGAGCCAGTCCCTCAATTTACTTTCAAATAGGGTGCCAAGTCCATCCAACAGGAAAAGGCAGCCTTTTCCACAGTGGTGCTGGGAAAAGTGGGTATCCACATGCGAAAGAATGCAGCCGAACCCCTACCTCACACTGGAGACAAAAATGAGTGCAAAGTGGACCAAAGACCTAAAAGTGAGAGCTAATATTGATAGAACATGTAGAGGAAGACATAGCGGGAAATGTTTATGACATCAGATTTTGCAAGAATTTTTCGATATGACAACAAAAGCACAGGCAGCAATGCAAAAAATAGATGTGTTGGACATCATCACAATGAAAAACTCAACAGACACTATTCACAGCCCACAGCGTAGGAAAAGATGCCTGCAACTTATGCATCAGAGCAGAGTGATACCTAGAACATATTAAAAACTCTGACAACAGCAAAAGGACAAGCAAGCTGACAAAGAGTTTGAGTGGACATTTCTCCAAAGAATATGTCCGATTTCCCAATAGGCACATGAAGAGGAACTCAAGATCACTAATCATTAGGAAAATGCGAACCAAAACCAATGGTACACCATCACACACATGATAGGATGGCTACTATTTAAAGAAATAGCAAGTGTGGGCAACAATGAGAAGCAATTGGAATATTTGTACATGCTAATGAGAATGAAAATGGTGCAAGCCCTGTTTAAAACATTATTATGGGGACTCAAAAAAATTAAACACACAGAATTATCCTGCGAGCCAGCAATGGCACTGGCAGGTTTGTAACCCAGAGAACTGAAAGCAGGAACTTGAACAGCACTTACGCACCATAGAAGCATTTTTCACAAAAGGTGGGAACAACTCACATGTACCCTGACAGACAAACGAACCAAAAAATGTGATTTACACATACAATGGAATATTGTGTTGCCTTAAAAAGGAAGGAGATTCTGACACATGGTACAACATAAATGAACCTTGAAACCATTATGCTAAGTGAAATATGCCAGTCACCAAAGAACAAATGCTACACGATTTCACTTATCTAACATACCTAGAGTAAATAGTCAAATTCATAGTGAAACAAAGTAGAATAGTGGTTACCTCCAGCCAGGAAGAGTAGAGAGTGGAGTTATTATGCAGTGGATGCAGAGTTTCTAATTGGGATGATGAAAATGTCTTAGGAATAGATAGTGGTGAAGATTGTACAATAATGTGAATGTACTTAATGCCACTGAATTGCACACATAAATGGGTCAAAATGGTAAATTTTATATCATACTTACTTTGCTATGACAATAAAAAGAGGGTGGGCATTTGATGCAGTGGTTAAAATATGACTTTGGATGCCTGCACCCTATAGCAGAGTGCCTGAGTTCAACTCCCACCTTCATTTCTGATTCCAGATTCCTGCCAACGCATACCCTGAGAGGCAGAAGGGGACAACTCAAGTTTTGGGGTCCCTGCCATCATATGGCAGACCTGGATTGAATTCCTGGCTCCTGGCTATGGTCTGGCACAGCCTTGGCTATAGTGGGCATTTGAGGAGTGAACCAGTAGATGGAAGATCTCTCTCTCTCTCTCTCTCTCTCTCTCTCTCTCTGCCTCTGCTTCTCCATAACTCTGCCTTTCAAATAAAAATAAATCTTAAAAAAATTAGTATTGTGAAAAAAACTGTGCATGGTTTTCAAAAAAAGTTTGTGCTAAATAAGCTTATCTTTTAATTCCATTTCCCCTTAAGTTTTCAAAGTGTCCTTGGATTTTCTTGTTACCCCAAAGTAAGAATGTTTTCACATTTTCTGAAAGGACAAATAGAAGGCTTAGATCAATAACAATCTGACCACTGCAAAAAAGCAATTCTCTCTCATTGGAAGAAGCAGATTCCATAATTATCCTCATTACTATCTTATTCCATAAGAAATATTTAAAGGTTCCTCAATCCAAAAGAAGAGAGAACATAATGAGAGGCTAGCATGCATTAATCTTTTTTTTTTTTTAAAGATTTTATTTATTTATTTGAGAGGCAGAGTTAGAGAGAGAGCGAGAGTGAGAGCGAGAGCGAGAGAGAGCTCTTCCATCCGCTACTTCACTCCCCAAATGGCCGCTCGGCTGGAGCTGGGCCGATCTGAAGCCAGGAGCCAGGAGCTTCTTCTGGGTCTCCCACGCAGATGCAGGGGCCCAATAACTTGGGCCATCCTCTACTGCTTTCCCAGGCCACGGCAGAGAGCCAAATGCGCCACTTCTGCGTCCTTTCTCTCACCCCTCCCAGATGGTGCTCCGCTCTGCCAGAAGCCCCTGATGCAATCTGCCCCTCACAGCCCCATACTCCAGCCCTCACGCCTGCTGAACCCCCGGCACCCCCGCTCCCTGCTCCAGCCACTTAATCCACACCTTGTCCTTGCTTGCCACCCCAGTCCTGGGCACTGCATTCAGTGTGTGGAGCCCTGTCCCCGGCTCTGTGGCAGGGGCTGTGTCCCCACAGCGTTTCTGCTCCTCCCTCCAGGACCACAGTAGGGCCCAGCGCCAGCAGACCCCACACAGAAGCTCTCTGGAGGGGAAGTGCCTTTTTCAAACCTGTTACTGACATAATCAAGCCCAAGAAAGGCACATAAAGAAGGTTCTGGAAGAAGCCGCCTGGCTTCTGCCTCCCTGGCCTGCACCTTCTTCCAACACCTGCTCCGAATCCTGGGCAGGACCAGGGATTGGGGTCTGCGGCTGGCTGCGGCGGGTGGGGTGGGGGCGGCGTACCCACACCTGCTCGCTTCCAGGAGTTGGGAGCTCAGTGGGGCCGCAGAGCGGACGGGAGAGCGAGGGATGCAAACCTTCAGCTCCGCAGAGAGGCAGAGACACCGAGAAACCCACACAAAGCGAGAGGGAGCGAGGGCCGGGCGGCGGCCGCCCTCCCTCTCTCCCGCCCTCCCGTCGCAGCCCACTCCCGAGTCCAGCGCGCCGCACCTCGCCCAGCCCTGCGCCAGTCGCCACGTCCCGCAGGCTGCCGGCCCGGCCCCGCCCCTGCCGTCACCCTCGGCGGCTTTAACCCTCGCCTACCCGCCCCCCGCGCCGCCGCAAAGCCCCTAGAGCGGCTGCGGGTGGGCGCGGACACGCCGCCTCCCTCCGCCCTGCCCGCCGCGCGGCGCCGGGAGCTGACCGTGGTGCTGAGCGCGCGGCTTGGGCTCGGACGCGGCGCGCAGGGCCCCGTCCCGGCCGCGCCCTGCCGCACTCCTGGCCTCCAAGCGGTAAGTCGCCGGGGCCCCGAGAGGCTGCATGGGACCCGGCCGCGCGGATGTGGACTTTGGAGGTGGGGGGAGGGGAGGATTTGGGAATATTTGTGCTTTCTGTCGCGCGATGGGCGGCCCCACGCAGGACCCGGGGTCGGCACCCTCTCCACTCCTTGGTGCCCAGCGGAGATGGTGCTGATGAGGGTGGGGCTTGGGAGTGGTGACCCTTGGGGTATGAGCTAAGGAAGGGGAGAAACCCTTCGGGGATTGGGGAAGGCCCATCTTCCTGTCCCCCGCAGGGAGGCCCAGGGGCTTCCTCCGAGGAGGTGGGCTGGGACCTTCGCTCCCCAAAGGCCCTTTGTCTTCCAATGTGGGGGTTGGGTGGCTCTCTGATGCTCTCATCCTAGATTCTATTTCTGCTTTATACTCCACCCCCACCCCTGAACGCGGGAGCATTCCCTTCCTACAATGGCCTCACTCCATCCACCCGATGACAAGGCAAGGCTCCTACGGAGGTGCACTACTGCCCTATGGCCTGCACCCCACCCCAGTCTGCAGGAAGTCCTTGGGCGGAGCTCCCTCCCACACCTGCACTTTCTTAGCACCATGCCTACCTTTGTATTTCACTGTTGTGATCTTCCTGGGTATTGGGGGTGGGACAGGGAAAGGCATAGCAAATACTGAAACTATTAGCCTTGAAGTTCTCGGAACGCTCCTCCTGCTGCTGTCTTCCTGCAGGGGTTTTATTTTGCCCCCTGGAATCTGACACCAGGTCACTTCTCGTTGAAAGGGAAAGAAAGGCATCAAGTTACCTTCTCCACAGGAAGAGGAAGTCCTAGGCAGCTGAGCCAGTTACCCAGCTTGTAGAAAAGTAGCCTGTAGCTGACTTCATTTGCTCAATTTGCAGTAAGTCCACATCCTGGTGTGTGCATGGAGGCGAGAGGTGCCTGGACAGACACTGGCATCTCTGCTCCCACCTTCTCTCTGCTGGACTCTGCTTCTGCTTCTGCACCGCCTCCTCGTGCTTGTTCTTTACTTTCCATTTTGGCCTGGAGCTGGCGTCACCTGTGAACATTCAGACTCAGGCCATGTCACGCCCTTGATGGATGACTCCCCATGGCTCATAGAATGTAGGCCAGGTCTCCCCGCCCAGCCAGTCTGCCAAGCAGCTCGGGCTGTTTTTCATATCTCTCCATACTAGGGCATTTCAAAAAGCTTGTGGAAAATGAAATTACAAGATAAATTTACTTTTCAATGCAGAAAGATTTCAAAATCCATCCAGAGACAGGGTCTTCAAAAAGTTCATGGAAAATGTGCATTATGAAAACACCATGCATGGACGGGCAAGTTTTTTGGGGAATGAAATAAGCTTATCTTTTGATTCCATGTCCACAACTTTTAAAGAGCACTCTCCTATTCTCCTTCTCTTGCTCCTTGAGGCCTTTTGGAAGGGCTCACTTCCTGTCTGAAATATACTACCCACGTCTTTTTCCTGGCCATCTTCTGCTGTCTTTCAGGTTTTGGATAAATATTACATCCTTCACACAGAGTTGATGAGATATGTAGACTGTGTAGTCCCTGTTCTTGTGTGATCTGCAGGTGTATCTTGGGGAGTCAGCACTGGGCCTTGGTGTTTTAAAAAATAACACACACACACTGCACTTGTAGAATTCAAAATTCCAGCATCCAGAGTCATGGTACAACAGGTTAAGCCCCTGCTTGTGATGCTGTCATCCCACTTCAGAGTGCCTGTTTGAGTCCCATCTGCTCAGCTTCCTATCCAGCTCTCTGATAATGCACCTGGGAGAGCAGCAGAAGATGGTACAAGTACTTGTGCCCCTGCCACCCATGTGGGACACCAGGATGGAGTTACTGGCTCCTGGCTTTAGCTCTTGAGGTCATGTGGGGGAGTGAACCAGCAGATGAAAGATTCTCTCTCTGTTTCTCTACCTTTCAAATAAATAAATAAATCTTTAAAAAAATTCCAGACCCATTATCATCCTCTTCAGGAAACTTAGATGTAAACCTATGGCTAAGATATCTCACATAAAATATATCATTTTTGTACATCACAGCTCACAGCTGATTTATGGTTGGAGCCTTGGACCTTAGGGAATCCTCACAGGACCCAGTGACAGAGCCAGTGGCTGCTGAGCGTGCCGTCAGGAGGGCGGGTCTGCTTGGTGCTTCAGGGGGATCCATGTGGTGCAAGGTGGAGAGAATCTGCCCTCTTCCGAGCTGGAATTTCACTGACGGAGCCTCTAGCTACAGGGCTAGAGTGTGCGTTTTTGCAACTGAGAACTTGGATGCATTTGGCTTCAGCCCTCGGGCAGTGACAGTGCCAACATCTGGCTGTCCATACAGATCCCACTGTGCCTCTGAGAACTGTCGTGGGAGGTGACTGCTCAGTCTGCTTCCAGCCAGGCAGTGGCAGGGGGTGGGGGTGGCTCCCACCCACATCACTTACAACCACACATTTCCAAAAGGACAGACTCTGATCAAATATTTTAACGTAGAAATGCACTGGACTGAACAGACTAGAGCTCATGTGGCTGTTCCAGTATCGATGCTTCGACTTCATTGCGTGGTACCTTAGTGCCTGTTGTGCTATCTGTGAGCAGAGTGACAAACTCAGAAGCAGGCTTGGCAGCATATCAGTGACACTGGTCCAGTCATCTCGAGCAGTGACAGCCATTTTGAAGGATCATTTTCCAAGTTCAGAGTGGAGTGAAATTTCCATCTGTTCATGATTTGAAATCAGTTGATTGCTCTGAGAACGGAGAAGCTGGTAGTCTCATTTGTAGAGATCTATAGCTTATCAAATAAACCATCTCAATTCTTGCAGCTGCAAAATTCTGCAGATAGTGAGATCATCCTTGTGGCCTGTTTCAAGTAATTTCCAAGAGCATGGTTAAAAAAATAGAATTTCCCCAAACATTGAAAAGGATAAATGAAGTAGGTATCTCATAGTGAATGTCTCCAAAACTTCCTGCCCTCAAAATTTAATTGCCACCAATTATCACTTTTCTAAGTTTGGGTTTGGTGCTTTTGTCGCTTGTAATCTTCACTTTTATTGTGCATTTCAAAATGCTTTGGAAAAATATGCTTGTTATTCTACTTCTAGATTTCCCTTCAGAGAGAATGTGAGCAGTTGGTTCATAAAATGTCAAGTTCAGAATCATGCAGGCTTGGCTCCATTCCCAGCCCTGTCCTTTGCCCCCCATGTCACCTGGGCCAGTGAACTGACTTTTCTGAATCTGAGCTTGTCTTTTATCAAATAATGGTAGCAAAAGCCCATCTCTTCCAAGGTTAGGGACCAAGCTCTTTGCTCCAATAGGTGGGTGTAACAGAGACTCAAGTCTGGGTTGTCTAATGCCAGAGCCTGTGTAATAAACACTATGCTGTGTGCAGCAAAAGCTCAGAAGAACTGGGGGAGACCTCACCTAGGCTGCAAAGGAATGTGCCAAGGGGAAATGGAGTCTGCAGGTGCAAGGTGGGAAGGTCTGGGCACAAGCCATCTGGCAGGGGGCAGAAGAGCCAGTATGGCAGCTTGGGGCACCATTTCCCGTCCAGGGTGCTGCTACCAAGAGCTGAGCTGCAGCTGGCAAAATGCCTGCTCCTTTGCTTATCTTCCTGCCAAAGGCCTGAGGTGCCCGTTGGAAGGGAGGAAGTGCTGCCCACGGGTGGCAGCAGGTGGAGGCTGGTCAGCTTGGATCCCAGGAGCCCCTACAATGCCAACTTAGCCAACTGGACTGTGAAGCAGCCCCTCTGTCTATCCAAGTCCTTGTGCAGAAGCATTTCAGGGACTGTCAGCTCGTAGCTGTCACACAGCCATCTGGAGGGTGCTCCGCGGGTTCCCAGGGGAGTGAGTGTGAAAGGCAGCAGGCTGACAGAGCCGCTTGCTTTCACACTTGTGGCCGTCCTGCTCACAGGCTGGGAGCTGGGGGAGTGACTGCAGGGCTGCCTACGGAGCAGTCCCATGCAGACACCAGACACTGTTTCTCCCTGGCCAGACTGATGAAGGACGGACACTAAGCCACTCACCACCAAGAAAGTTGGGTGGAGGGGAGCAGTGGCACTGGAACAGAGTGTGTTTCACGTAAAAGGAGAGGGCGGGTCCTGGGCCATGTGGAGACAGCGAGCAGGATCTCAGGGGAGGTTCTCAGATTGGGCCATCTGGCTTTGCCTTCTCTTGCTGAGGTCTTGGGGATCTCCAAACGTACCTCAGAGACAGCAGACTTGAAACTAGACAAGAGTTCCTCTCTCCCAAAGTAACTTTTGGGACAAGTCCCTTGCACCTCACTTTGCTGGCCTCCCCCTTTCCTTGGCTGTTGCCACCTTGCATTGTCCCATTCTCTTGGCCTCAGCATTTAGAACTCCCTGCTGCTTTTCTTTCTTATCTGGCAGCTGAATGCCTTTGGAAGAGTCTCCGATTTCACCCTTTGTAGCTTCCATACACCTTGCTCCCTGCCCTAAGCCTGTTTGCCTCTTATGAGTTCTCTCTGTCCTCACTCCTTCAGTCCTTCACTCACACGTCAGGTGCAGGCTAGTTCATGTTAGGTCATCAACTTCATTGTAATTTTTAAAAAATATTTATTTATTTATTTGAAAGTCAGAGTTACACACAGAGAGAAGGAGAGGCAGAGAGAGAGAGAGAGAGAGAGAGGAGAAAGAGAGAGGGAGAGGAAGGGGGAGATGAAGAGCGAGGGAGAGAGAGAGAGAGAGAGAGGTCTTCTATTTATCTGCTGGTTCACTCCCCAGATGGCTGTAATGGTCGTAGTTGCACTGATCCAAAGCCAGAAGCCAGGAGCTTCTTCTTTGTGGATGCAGGGGTCCAAGGACTTGGGCCATCTCCCACTGCTTTCCCAGGCCATAGCAGAGAGCTGGATTGGAAGTGGAGCAGCTGGGACTTGAACTGGCACCCATATGGGATGCCAGCACTACAGGCGGCAGCTTTATCCACTATGCCACTGAGCCATCCCCCCATCACCAATTTCATTGTGCATCTGCTTCTGCCCACCATTGGAAGACATCCATGACCCCAAGATCAGGCTAGACATCCTAGCTGTGCTAGAACAATCTCACACTAGCACTCTTCCAGCTTCCCGACTCCCACGCCCAGGGCACACCCCAGTGTCTTTCCTAGTGATCTCAGGGACGGTCCCTGGCTGGCACCAATATCCGCTGGTGAAGTGTGCATGGAAGGTGACAGCTGCCTGTCCATCAACCCAGGGTGCTCTGTGTTTCCCTGTTGGCCTGCTCCTTGCCCCAGGCTGCTTCCACTCTGAGGTTCTCTCTCCCCGCTCCATCTTCAAGCTCAGCTGTGTCTTGTCTGATGGCCTCAGTGTAGGTTGAGTCTTGCTTTCTCCAGCAGATACACAGCCCTGGAGGGCAGTGAGGGTGTTCCCTGACTGCCTTTGGCCCAGGAGTAGACAGATTTGGGTCTTTGTGGATGAACTGAGGTGCTATGGGTAGGACACTGAGAAAGGGAGCTTCAGATGAGCTCAGAGGTGCTTGGGTGCTTCAAAAACCCAGCAGCTCCAGTGAGCTCTCATTTGGGTTCCTATGGGGTGTCTTCAGGCTTAACTTCTCTGGGAATCCATTGCCTATGAAGGCAGAAGTGAAGACCATGGGTAGGGCTGTCCCATCCCTCTCTCTCTCACCTCTGCTGGGACCCAAGCTCCTGCAGCCACACCAGTCGTGCAAGAAAGGGTGGGCAGAGGTCTTCCGGAGCCCATGGGCCTCCCAATATAGTAGACTAAGTCCCTCCTGCTTTCCTTCACAGTGACAGGGACCACGGGCAGCAATGGAGCTGAAGAGAGGGAAGACCTTCATCAAATCCAGCCTGCAGATTGCCCACGAGAGAGCCCCAGAGCCAGCAGCCACTGCTCTAGCAAGGGAGGATGCAGGCTCCAGTGAGAAGGGCTCCCACACCCGGCCCACTGTCCACGGGTCTGATGGATGCCCCAACAAGGAGGTACAGTCGGACTCAGAAGCGGGACCTGTGGCCTCTGGGGCCACCTTCAAACTCGTTCGGAAGAGCAAGACCCATGAGAGTGTACCTGGGGCTGGCAGGGCAGCCGGCACCTCTGGGCAGCTGGTGGGCAGCGCCAGCTTCCCTGGACCTCCCGGAGGCCAGCGCATGATTGACTACCGCCACTTTGTGCCCCAGGTGCCTTTCGTGCCAGCCGTGGCCAAGAGCATCCCGAGGAAGAGGATTTCCTTGAAGCGGCCCAAGAAATGCTTTTGGAACCTGTTCCACATCCGCAGGAACAAGACGGAGAACGTGGCGGCGCTGGTGGCCAAGGGCAAGAGCCTGTCCTCCCCCAGGGGCCTGTCGCGCGCTGCAGGGCGGCGAGGCACCACTTTGCTGCCCCTGGGCGAGGACCCAGGGCTGGATGGCCTATGCCACGACCTGTCGGATGGCGACCTCCTCCTGGACTCGTCCTTCGACCTCTGCAGGGCGCTGTGTGAGGACGTGGCTTCACTCAAGAGCTTCGACTCACTCACAGGCTGCGGGGAGATCTTTGCGGACGAGAGCTCTGTGCCGTCCCTGGAGCTGAGTGACAGCCCGGAGAGCCCAGCCCGGGTGTCACAAGCCCCAGAGAGCAAGACTCCTGGAGGCCCCTTCCAGGGTGGGGTGGAGAAGTTGGCATCACCTGCGCAGAACGAGGTGTCAGACTTTACCAGGTTCTGGGACAGTGTGAATCGCTCTGTGAGGCAGCAGCATCGCGCCCTGCTGGGCCCCTGGCTGGCAGGACCGCAGGGCACAGACACTGGTCAGCCCAGGTTAGACACAGCTGAGCTGGCTGAGCTGCCCCTGTGCCCCTGCAGGGACCCGCCCAGTGGCTCCAAAGCCAGCTCCATAGACACGGGGACGCCCAAGAGCGAGCAGCCGGAATCCGTGTCCACGAGTGATGAGGGCTACTACGACTCCTTCTCCCCAGGCCTCGAGGAGGACAAGAAGGAGGCCCCGAGCCCAGGCACACCTGCAGCCACCTTCCCCCGGGACAGCTACAGCGGGGATGCCCTCTATGAGCTCTTCTACGACCCCAGCGAGAGCCCTGTCGGCCCGAGCCTGGACGATGACCTGTGTGTGTCTGAGAGTCTGTCCGGGCCAGCCCTGGGGACGCCACTGTCCATGTGTAGCTTCCACGTCGGGGCTGAGGAGAACCTGGCTCCAGCACCAGGCCCGGACCTGCTGAGTCAGGGCTTCCTGCAGAGTTCCTGGAAGGGCAAAGAGTGCCTGCTGAAGCTCTGTGACACAGAGCTCGCCATCACCATGGGCATTGTCAACTGGCTCCGCCGGGGCCCCGAGCCCCGCACCCAACACGCCGCTGCCCCTGCCCCTGCTTCTGCTCCTGGGGAGTCTGCACCCCCACTGGGACCCCAGAAAGCTCCCGGGGGACTTGTACAAAAGCAGGAAGGCAGGGCGGACTGGGCCTCTGAGACACGCAGAGCCACAGTGTGCTCGGGACCCAGCAGGCAGGCACTCTGGGTGCATTCGGGCACCAAGGGCCTGCCTGCTGGAGACAGCACCAGCCTCACAGGGGCCATGGGGGAGATGGGCACTCTGCCCAGGGACCCCTTTTTAGAGGAAGGGAGACAGGACCACTCCGATGGCCGGTTCTCCTCTGTGGGGTCTGTGGCCACAGCAGCAACAACAGACGCTTCTAATAAAAGCAAGACCCCAGCACCCCCTGCCTGGCCTAGCTTGCAGAAGGAGCCCCAACCACCAGGGAACCTGGGCTGTTCCCAAGACCCCCGCAGGCCAGACCAGGAGGGGAGCACTCTGGAAGCAGAGCCTGTGTTGACAGGCTGTGTGGCCCGGGTGGCAGCCTTGCAAATTGACGCAGATAGCCAGTCCCCGGTTGCACAGCCTCTAAGGGAGGCCATGGGCAGCGGGCTTTTCGGACAGCCCCAGGCCATGTGCCCTGAGAATCTGCAGCAGGACCAGCTCAAGAGCTCTCCCAGCAAGGCTGCTGCCCGTGGCCTGCCCTCCCCAGCGAGCCTGCAAGACCAGGGGTGTGCAGACTTCATCGTGGACCTGAGCCAGTTCACAGTGGAGCCAGTTGGGCTGAGTCCCCGGGCCTGTGCATCTGTGGAGGACCAGCCCCTGCCACCCAGTGCAGGGGCTGTGGAGCAGGCAGCACAAAGGGATCAGCTGGACTCTGAGCCCCCGTTGGTCACCGTTGTACAGCAGAACTCCTGGAGCCACTCCCCAGAAATCCTGGGCCTCACTTTGGATGGCCAGTGGGATAGGGGACCCTCTGCAAGTGTCCCCAGATGTTGCTGCAGCCTCCTGGCCCATGAGGACCTCCTCAGCAATCAGCCAGAAGCCGGCGGCCCCCGGCCGGCCATGGCAGAGCCCCACCTGTAGGGGGGGCCGTGCTCACTGGGAGATATGTTCATATGGTCACATCCTGGAGAGCTTGGGATGCAAATCCCCACCTTGGCCCTGATGTGAGGACTGCGATTGAGGGGGAGGGGGTGACCGGACTCACACAGGTGAGGACGAGGCATTTGCATATGGAGGCATCCTTGAACTCACTGCTCAGGCAACCCGAGGCCACAGACAGTGTGACGTGGCAAACACTTGGCTACTCCTTGTGCTCCAAGTAAGGGAGGCGCTCAGGCCTGAGATGGTTGGGAAGGAATTGGTCCAGACTCTCATATACATAGGGGGCCAGGACACCTACCTGCATGGGATGTGTGAGGCTGCCTGGGGTGGGAGACAGAGGGATGTAAGGCCAGGAGGGCCCCTGCCTCACCCTAACCTATTCTCTGCCAGGGGCCAGGTGGCCACAACACAATAGGGGACTGAAAAGCTCTTTCCCAACAAAAGCCTTGAACTCATATCATGCGGTACTTTGCAGTCCTGCTGGGGCCGACGCCAATGGAGCCTACACAGCAAAGCGGCTGGAGTCTCTGTCTCAGATGGTTCCACATGGTGATCTCCCAGATGTGTGCTCTCTATCTGAAAATCACATTTGGCAAAATGCTCTCTGGGAAACTGCCAGGCCACGCTTCCCGACACTGCCATTCTACTGGGAGGAGCAAAGGCCTTCGACTTGACTCCTCCCCCACCCCCCTCTGCCTTCAGAAAATCGGGAGAATTCGCCTTGGAATGGGGTTGTGCCCCCGAATCCCAGGAGACACATACACAGCACTCAGATGTTCAGAATCGTGGCGGTGGGGGAAGGGAGCTGGTGAGCACAGGAAGGGCCAGTTGTCCATCCTGGCTCAGTGTCAGGCCAGCAGGTGCAGGGACAGAGGGCTCAGTCACATTGTCAAGGATTGGATCCTACCTCAGCCAAAACACCGCAGCGAGACACGAGGGATGGGACACACCTCGCAGCCGTGAGATTTATTGCTGGAGAAAACACCAGCGTGGGAAAAGGTCGGCGGATGAGTCTCACTCCCTGCCGAGCTCCCTGGGGCAGAGGAGGGGGAAGCGAGGGGTGCTCGCTCTGTCAGCCTGCACAGGCTGGGGTTTGCGATGAGGGCTGTAGTCTGGAAGGTGGCAGGGACGCAGTGCACCTGCTCACTGTCACTTGGTCTCAGGCTGGCAAAGCTCCCGTGTTCTGTGTCCACAGTAGTTCAGATGCTTGCTGGGTGCAAGTTGCAGGCTGCATCCAGTTGGCACACAGCAGAGGCTCAGGGCTGCCCAGGACCTGCCCACTGAGCCCTGTGGGAGCAGGATGCACTCAGCTCAGCTCACCTGAGCTCAGCGCACCTGAGCTGCCTCAACCTCAATGCACTTCTTATCGTCAGACTGAGAAGCGGATGGCCCAGGGCGTGGGAGTGACTCACCCACAGACACACATAGCCAGGACGTGGGGTGGACGGGGTGTGACTCCCAGGCCAGGAACCAAAGCCTTGCCCCAGCAGGCTCTGAACACACTGAGCTCCTGCTGCCAATGACCCTCGGGGAGCCGTCCCCTTCCTGTCTTGCCCTCTCCCTCGGTTGCCAGTCATGTGTCCTCCCCACCCTGCTTGCAGCATGGGAGCCCCTGGGGGAGGCAGGCCACCCTCCCTCATTCACAAGGCTTCTCACTGCCCCTGACAGAGTCAGTGCTCGGTGAATACTTGCTGAAAGAATAAAAGGTCAAAAAGCTTATGTGGGGTTTTCTGGTTCCTTTCTGGCCCTGGAGAGAAGGGAGAGCTGAGGTTTCAATGGGACTCTGGCCTTGAGACCCAGATACCTTCCCCATGGGGGAGTGGGGACAGGGCTCCTCCTTGCCATGGTGCAGTGATGCGTGGCAATTGGGGTGGGGGCAGCCAGGTCCTGCCAGGTGGGTGAGTGTCTTTAGACCCTTCGAGGGCCCGTGATGTCCCTGTGGGAGGTGTGATCCTTTCTCACTGCAAAGCATAAGGTCCCTGCTGCCCTCCCACTCCAGCCCACAGTCTCCGGTAGGCAGCAAGGACTTCAAACACTGCCAGGTGGGTGGACAGACGTCCGTGCTGTTTTCTGGTTGCTGCTGCTCCAGACGATGCTGTGCCCACTTCTTTGACCCATGAAATTCTGCTCAAAACTGTCAAAACTTCACAGTGAACAGAAGTTATTTTTAAAAAGGATTTATTTATTTGAAAGGTAGAGTTACGGGGGGATGGAGAGAGAGAGAGAGGTCTTCTATCCACTGTTTCAATCCCCAGATGGTCACAACAGCCGGAGCTGGGCCAATCCAAAGCCAGGAACCAGGAGCTTCTTCTGGATCTCCCACGCAGGTGCAGGGGCCCAAGGACTTGGGCCATCTCCCACTGCTTTCCCAGGCCACAGCAGGGAGCTGTATTGGAAATGGAGTAGCTGGGACTCGAACATACACCCATATGGAATGCTGGTACTGCAGGTGGCAGCTTTACCTGCTATACCACAGCGCTGACCTCAGAAGTATTTTTTTTTTAAATATTTATTTACTTATTTGAAGGCATACTTACAGAAAGAGAGAGGGAGAGAAAGTGTGTATGTGTGTGTGTGTGAGAGAGAGAGAGAGAGTGAGAGAGAGAAGGAGGGAGGGAGAGAGACAGAGATCTTCCATCTGCTGGTTCACTTACCAGCAGCAATGGCTGCAATGGCTAGGCTGGGCCAGGCCAAAGCCAGGAGCTTCACCTGGGTCTTCCTCATGGGTGCAGGGGCCCAAGCACTTGAGCTGTCATCTGCTGCTTTCCCAGGCACATTAGTAAGGAGCTGGATTGTAAGTGGAGCAGCCAGGACTCAAACTGGTGCCCATATGGGATGCCGGCACTGTAGGCAGTAGTTTAACTCACTGCACCACAGCGCCAGCCCCAAGATTTTTTTTAAAGAACAGTGCCTCCTGCTCCCAGGACTCTGTATCACTGTCCAGCTATCCCAAGGCCCTGATGTTGACACCCAGACTCCATGCTCATATGAACCCTGTCAATGGGAGGGCAGAGGTTGCTTTCTGTTACTACAGGTAAACACCTTACAAGTTGTCACTCTCAACCTTATGGGAAAAAGTAGAAGGGTGGGTTTCTGACTTAGTGGTTAACACGTCCAGATCTCATATCAGCATGCACGGATTCAAGTCCTGGCTCCATTGCCAATTCCAGCTTTCTGCTAATGCAGACTCTGGGAGGCAGCAGGTGACGGCTCAAGTCCTTGGGTCTCTGCCACTCATGCGGAAGACCCAGATTGCATTTCTGGCTCCTGCCTTCACCCTGGCCCAGCCTCAGGTACTGTAGGCATTTGGGGAGTAAACCAGTGGATAGGATCTCTCTCTCTCTCTCTCTCTCTCTCTCTCTCTCTCTCTCTCTTTCTCTATGGGTCTCTCTGTCTCTCAAATAAATAGATAATTTTTAGAAAGAAAAAGGGAAAAATTAAAAAGGCGCAGAGCTAGCATTGTGGCACAGTGGGTTAAGCCACTGCCCCTGATGACAGCATCCTATATTAGAGCACTGGTTCAAGTCCTGGCTGCTCCACTTCTGATTCGGCTCTCTGCATCTGGAAAGCCACTGGAGCATGGCACAGGTACTTGGGCCCCTGCCACCCACATAGAAGACTAGGATAGAGTTCCAGGCACTTGACTTTGGCCTGTTCCAGGTGTTATAGCCATTTGGTGGATGGAAGACCTCTCTCTCTCTCTCTCTCTCTGCCTTTCAAGTAATTAAATAAATCTAAAAAAAAATATCAGTGAGTGACCTTGGCCCATCAGTCAACCGAAGCTGTATGGCAAATGACTGTGGAAACTTGGACAGACAGGGGCACTCTCAGAAATATAGCAACAGATCTGAGGCCTGGAGCTGAAGTCAGGAGATGTCAAGAACTGGTCAAAATACATGAAAAAAAAAAATCTGACAAGTTGTGGCAGGCAGAGTAGGGATCTGGGGGTCTGGGCAGTGCCAGTCACCATTTTAGTGGCTTCTTCCCCAGGAATCATTGCCCTTGTTCAGAGTGAAGATGGCATGGGAGGGGAAAAGGGTCCTTGAGGAGCCCCCGACCAGCCGGTCTCCCCAGCACAGGCCTCCCTCTTGGGAAGGGGCTTCTCAGAGGGCTGTTCTGAAACCCCTTCCAAGCTGAGGCATGGGCTCCCCCACCCACCCAGTCCTTCCCAGCCCACCTGTGCCAGGCAAGGGGAAATAAATGAATGAAGCAAGCGTCGACAAGCGAGAGGGCTCAGTGGGGACATGCTGTCCTGCCCTGAAGGGACCATGGCGGAGGCGATGTCATCCATGCCATGTGACAAAGCCCCAGCTAGAGGAGGAGGAACTCTTCAAAGCAAGAAGCCCCCGACTGAACTGAAGCCATCTTCTCTGATGTTTTTATTAGGCTTAATAATGTTGTAGTCATTGGTTTGGGTGTGGGAATCATGGAAATCAATGTAAGCGAAATTGGTGTTCCTTGTTAAAAAAAAAATGAGTTACAGGAGGTGACTGGGAAATAAGACAGGAATCTCCTAAAATTTGTCTAAAGCAAAATATTCTTAGGAACATGAGTAATGAGGAGTGTGATGAGAAAACAGAACAGAAAGAGCATGCAGGAGCTTGTTCCCACAGACACCCCCTTGCCTTGCACAGGAGTGTATGATGAGAATGGTAGGTGCGTAGTTGATATTACAGCAAGTGGACTGATGAACAAGCACTACCATTCTTACAAAGGTTAGGATGTTATGCCCCTGCTTGGAAATGTAGAACAAAGGAACAAGGAACTCTTACATTAGGGAATGGAATAGATCCTATAAAAAACACAGCTCTTGGAGGTGTGATTTACCTTTAGAAAAATAGGATATAATCATTAGAACTTTCTCTATACAGTTTTAGCCTTATAAAATAAACTGATTAACCTTTGAAAGCTTAGACTTTTTGTCTAGTACCTTTAGATAAGTTAAGCAAGTTTCACATAGCCGATGCATCCATTATGAACAGAGAAAAGATTAATGGGAAGGTTATGATGAGGCCATGAAAGGAAAATGAAACAAAACAAGATTAATAGAGAAGGGTTATGCATAGACGATCACTTGTGATGTGTTATTTCTCAGAAAGAATAGAGGCTTAGGAGGAAGAAGGCTTAATGAAAAATATGTGTAAAAAGAGTATAAAATAAAGCTATGAGAAGGAATGGCAGAAAGATGCCTGCCCTTGCTACCTAAACCCCATCTCTTCATCTTCTTTCTTCGCCAACGCCTCTCCTCCTTTGGGACCCCTTGGGCTTGCCGAGGCCAGATCGCGGCAGGACCAGGATTCTGAAAGCACAGAGACTTACTTGGAAGACTAGAAATTAAGGGGGCTCCCCTCTCCTCCACTCCTTGCCCACACATGCAACTAGCAAGTGGATTAATGGCGAACAGAGCTGCAAGACAAGGTCCCTTCCTGAAGACCAGAGCAAAGGGTGGCCACAAGAAGAAGGAGGGAACCCGCTGGGTAATTAGGGGGGGTCTGTGCCAAGCACTAAAATAAGCGCAGCCACCTGACAGATGAACGTGAATCCTTGCACCGCAATCCTATCTACCCCAGTACCTGTTGTCCTAAATGACATGTCTGGCTTTTGACAAAATACAACAAAACCCACTAAAGATGAAATAAAAGAAAGTCTGAAGAGACAGGTCAATCATTAGAATCAGATTTGACATGGCACAGATGTTGGAATTATCAGATGGAGAGCCCGGAACCACTATGATTCCTATGCCAAGGGCTATAAGGGAAAAAGGAGATGACAACTGGGTTCAGCTGACAGGATTCTCGGAAAAATGAAAAGGAAATGCTAGGTATCAAAACATTGTCTCGGGGGCCGGTGTGGCATAGTGAATAGAGCTACCATCTGCAGTGCTGGCATCCCATATAGCACCGGGTCGAGTCCCGGCTGCTCCACTTCCGATCCAGTTCTCTGCTATGGCCTGGGAAAGCAGTAGAAAATGGCCCAAGTCCTTGGGCCCCTGCACCTGCATGGGAGACCTGGAAGAAGCTCCTGTCTTTGGATCCGTGCAGCTCTGGCCATTGCAACCATCTGGGAGAAGGAAAGGCACAGGCTGGGAAGAAGACTGGGGCAAGGGCAAGAGCCTCAGCCTCAAAGGGCGAGCAGAGGTCAGGCTGTGTCGTGGTGGGGAGAAGGGGTCACGTGAACAGTCAGGAAGAACCGGGCTCGAGGACTCTGCTAGGAATTGGGCAGAAACAAGTACTGTCTAAGGCAGCCTCTTGTCCAAGGTACACACATGCATGTCTATGTTCACATGCATGTTTCTTAATATATGTGTGGGAAGGAAGGATGAGTTGGAGTGTTGCATTGTTATGATAAGTATCTACCAACACGCATTAATGTTGCCTAAGCTGGGGGGAGAAGAACCTACAAGTGCTTTTCCTAAGAAGCCACTGTGTTTATACAATTTATATTCAGGGGAGGAGAAGATAAGGAGAACAGTGAGGTGACAGTGAGGGAGATAATTATAGCGTGGCTGGTGAGCAAATTCAATTTCCTGAGACAAACATAGTTGATGAGTCGGCATGAGCTGATGCAATTTTCTATTAGCAACATTCTCACAAATGCATTCTCCCGGAACTATCTTAGGAGCCTAGGTCTCAAGGCTCCAAGTTACAGATCACTGGACGTGAATACAGATATGATACTAACAGCTATGAAGAGAGGTTCCTTCATTCTTTGGAGGAAACCATCCAGCCAGCCTATCACCTTAGGATGACAAGATGGAAACATTAAAATAGACCTTAAAGAGGTCCCTCCACTCCATGAGTTAATATTTGCACATTTCTTAAAATTTAGAGGATGAACTCTACCCCTGTGCCTTTACAGTAATTTGTCGGTGTTCCCAGCTTTCTTAAGCTTTCACAAAGCACTGGCACTAGCGTTTGGATGTGGTTTGAGTGGACTCCATAAAGGTTCAGATGCCTGAGGCTTGGTCTCCAGTGTAGAGGTGTTGAGGTGATAGGAACTTCAGGAGATGAGGTCAGGGTAGGTGTAGCAGGGAAGATGCTGGTCAGGACACCTCCCTGCCATATCAGGATTCCCCGGGGTTGATACCCGGCTCCAGCTCCTGGCTCCAGCTTCCCGCTAATGTGCACCCTGGGAGGCAGCAACCATAGCTCAGGTGGTTGAATTCCTGCCATGCACATAGGAGACCTGGATTGAGTAGTCCTGGCTCCCAGCTTTGGCATCACAGCTGTTACATTTGGGGAATGAGCCAGTGGATGGGAATTTTCTCTCTGGGGTCCTAGAAGGTAATTGGGCCTTGGGCACACTGCCCCTGGAAGGCGTTAAGACTGGCTTCACGGAGTGCACTGGTTTCTGTGAAAATGGACTGTTAGAAAACATCCAGCTGGCTGGCTCCCCGGCCCACCGCGTGCTCTCTTCCACACTTGCTGGCACTATTGTGACCCCAACCATCAGGAGGCCCTTCCCGGAGCTGTGCAGACACCAGTATCCTGCTCCTGACACCCCCCCACCCCCGAGGTGGGAAGAAGTCAACCTCTCCTCTTTATAAAGCACCTAGGGGCTGGCGCTATGGTGTAGTGGCGCAGTGGCGCAGTGGGTTAATCCTCCACCTGCAGTGCTGGCAACCCATATGGGTGCCGGTTTGAGTCCCGGCTGTTTCTCTTCCAATCCAGCTCTCTGCTGTGGCCTGGGAAAGCAGTGGAAGATGGCCTAAGTCCTTGGGCCCCTGCACCCACGTGGGAGACCCGGAAGAAGCTGCTGGCTCCTGGCTTCGTTGCAGCCATTTGGGTGTGAACCAGCAGATGGAAGACTTCTCTCTGTCTATCTCTGCCTCTCTATAACTCTGCCTCTCAAATAAATAAATAAATAAAATCTTTAAAAAAAGCACCCAGCCTCAGGGAGTTTGTTGTAGGAACACTTAGGGCAGAACTAAGACAGGGTGCTTTGGACTGCCTTGTGTCACAGCTTGAAGCCCTCACTCCCAACATGATTCTCTTGGGACAGAGAGCCTTGGAGGAGGTAACTGAGGTGAAATGAAGTTGTCAGGATGGAGCCCTAACCTAATAGGACCAGTGTCCTCCTGAGAAGAAAAGACACATGGCCGGCGCTGTGGAATAGTGGGTAAAGCCGCCGCCTGAAGTGCCGGCATCCCATATGGGCATTGGTTCAAGTCCTGGCTGCTCCACTTCTGATCCAGCTCTCTGCTGTGGTCTGGGAAAGCAGTAGAAGATGGCCTAAGTGCTTGGGCCCCTGCACCCACGTGGGAGACCTGGAAGAAGCTCCTGGCTTCGGATTGTTGCAGCTCTGGTCATTGCAGCCATCTGGGGGAGTGAACCAGTGGATGGAAGACCTCTCTCTCTCTCTCTCTCTCTCTCTCTCTCTCTTTCTCTGTCTGTCTCTGCCCCTCTGTAAGTCTGCCTTTCAAATAAATAAATAAATCTTTTTAAAAAAAAAGAAGAAGAGAAGAGACCACAGATGTGTGAGCTCAGAGAAAAGTCCACGTGTGTGCACAGAGAAAAGGCAGCCAGCCGCCTGTTAGCCAAGGAGAGAAGCCTCAAAGGCACCAAACCCACCCACTCTTGGATCTTGGACTTCAGCCTCCTGCACCATGAGAAATGAAGCTCTGTTGACTTATCCACCCTGTCTGTGGCCTTGTGTTCAGGTAACCCTGGCACACAGAGACAGCCAGCATTCCCCCCCAGTGCTCAAGTTATCCTGCCTTTTCTTTAAATACTACTACGACCAGGAACTGTGGTTTTCACTGCAATTAAAAAAAAAAGATTTATGTATTTGAGAGGCAGAGTTACAGAGAGAGAGAGAGGAAGAGATAGAGATCTTCCATTCGCTGGTTCACTCCCCAGATGGCCGCAATGGCCGGAGCTGTGCCGATCCGAAGCCAGGAGCCAGGAGCTTCTTCCAGGTCTCCCACGCAGGTGCAGGGGCCCAAGCACTTGGGTCATCCTCCACTACTTTCCCAGGCATGTTAGCAGGGAGCCAGATCAGAAGTGGAGCAGCCGGGACTTGAACTGGCGTCTAAATGGGATGTCAGTGCTGCAGGTGGAGGCTCAACCCACTAAACCACAGCACTGGCCCCTTACCTGCAATTTTATCCAGGGAAAGATCACAGTCCGAGTGCAGAATGTTCTCTTTCTCCAGCAACCCCATTGCAGTAGAAGTAACAGGATGCAGCTAACCAGAGCTGTTTCTACAACGATCCGCTGCACTCCGGCCAAGCCAAGCTCCCTCCAAAGGTGACCCCACACTGATATTGTGCTTCAGTGTCTCATCCACAGAGCCGTCTGGGCAAGATTTCCTCGGACTGAGTTCCGACGTGGAGTCTGTGATGAGTAGGCCTGTGCTGTCTGCCTCTTCCCCCTCGGTGGCAGCCATCGGGAGGACAGCGTGGTCCTCCAGCTCTGCAGGGAGGTCCAGCCACGGGCACAGTCAGGGCTCAGGCCCCTCTGGAGGCGCAAGTGGGAAACCAGGCTACAAACAGCTCATCAGGTAGCAAGCAAGTAAGGGCTGCATTTGCCAGGAGACAAGCCCAGTTCTTTGGCCAATTTGCAAGAGACCAGAGACTGCCCTCTCCTGGCCAGCCACACCATTGCTCTGCATAAACAGGCAGTGGATTGTGATCCAGATGGAATCACCAGTAAGCTTTACTCACAAGAAGGAGCTCGCAGATCCTGCTCCAGCTCCCACCCGGCCCCACCCCCCACCTCCACCTGAACCGGGACCCTCACCTCTGTTCCACGTACCCCATCCAACAAAACTTTCCTTACACTCCACATTCTCCACTTGGCTTCCCTAGATGAAGAGCTTGCAATCGCTCCCCAGTATCCCTGGGGTCACCCCCAACTTCTCATCACGGTGTTCAAGGCCTTTGATCATGGGATTATCCCACAGGCTCCTCCTCCGTCCTGAGCTCAGTGTCTTCACGTCACATCTTCCCTGCTGCTGCCCCGGTCTCCCCAGTCTCACATGTCGTCCTGGACTCCCTGCCATGTGTCCAAGTCATCGCATCACACAAGTGCTGTCAGCGGATCTCAAGCATTATCTTTGTGTCCCTGTCAACAGGGGTCTTTCCAGCACTGCTGTGCATTTTTTAAAAAAAAAGATTTATTTGTTTATTTGAAAGGTAGAGTTACAGAGAGGCAGAGAGAGAGAGAGAGAGAGAGAAGCATTTCATTCTGCTGTTTCACTCCCCAGATAGCCGGAGCTGCGCTATCAAAAGCCAGGAACCAGGGTCTCCCACAAGGGTGCAGGGGCCCAAGGACTTGGACCATCTTCCATTGTTTTCCCAGGCCATTAGCAGACAGTTGGGTCGGAAGTGGAGCAGCCGGGACTTGAACCGGCACTGCAGGCAGAGGCTTTACCTGCTATGCCACAGCGCTGGCTCCTGCTGTGCTGTTAATATTCTGTTTCCCCCTGGACCCTGAGCACACAGCCTTTAGCCTCTGGTGCAGCATCGTTCAGTCCACCTTCCCTACATCAACCATAGCACCCACCTGTCCAGAGCTTTCAATGATCCCACCACCACCACCACCACCACCACAACCACTAGTCTCAGGGGTTCTGGGTGCTTAGGCTTGAACCTGCTCTGCTGGAATGCCCTGGACCTCCTGAGAAGAACTTCTCCCAGGAGGTCCCAGAGACCTCTCGACAGTCCTCAAGAGAGCTTGTTTTCCAGGCCGCCACCTTGTGTAATGGCCCACAAGCTAAGAGTGGTTTTATATTTTAGAATGGTTGAAGAAAAACCAAAAGGATCATTTCATGATGGTTGGAACTGTGACTTTTGGAACCCTTTATAAGCTTTTATTGGAGCATAGTTGTGTCATTCACCGACATAGTATTCTTCTGAGTGCCTTCACGGTACAACAGCACAATTGGGTATTTGCGATGCACATTGTATGGGCAGAAAAGTCTAGAATCTTTACTATCTGGCTCTTCACAGGTAAAGCTGGTTTGCCCTGACTTCAAAGGTGAAGTGTAAGCTCTTGTATATTGAGTGGGGGTGGTGCACACAGTGAGTGCCCAGTTGGGGATGCCAAGTGAATCCTATTCCAAGCTCCTGCCCCTGCCTGCTCTCTCGTTTATGAATCCACCCAGCATGGTAATCTCAGCCCCACCAGTTCCCTAACCTGGCCTGTGCTCCACAGAAAATCTCCTCCACTAAGCCTTCCTGTGTTCCCCACCCCATCCCAGCTCCAGCTGCAACTCCAGCAGAATTTTATTTACAGTTGTTTGTGTCTGTTCAGATTCTCCTGCACATGATTATTATACATCACTATGAACTTATATCTGTGAGCTCACCCATGGAGAGGTCAAGTGTATTGCAGCCTCTGGTGTCAAGAAGAGATGACGCCCAGGAAATGTTTGCTGAATGTCTAGGTGATTGGAAGTCTGGATATATGAATGAGTGGATGGATGGATGGATAGATGGATGCTTGCATGAATGGGTGGATGATGGATTATGAATGGATGGATGGATGGATGGATTATGGATGAGTGGATGGATGTCTGGAAGGATCAATGGTATTAGAAAAAAACCCAAGTTCCTTGAGCACATACATTACAACAAAAGGATGACTCAATCCTGGGAGAGAATTCCTGACAAGTGGTTCAAGCATTTTTTTTCCTTCCATTGATGATATGATAATAGGTTTCTCTGACCTTCTGGGAGCCCCAGCTACCCTAAGAGGTGTCTCCAATTCCTGACATTCTAAGGGTGCTGGGTAATGACAGCAGGCATGGGTACCCAGGGTCAAGGCGACAGGAAAAAGCATGTGAGAACTAATTCAAGTCAGAAGTTGCTACCTGCCCTTCTACACAGGCCCCCGAGCTCTCCAAGAACAACACAAATTGAATAAACACTGATCACCTACACCCATGGCCTCAGAAAGGGTCACAATCCAGGAGTGAACGAACAAGAATCAAACAGGAGCAAAGTGGACAGATGCTGGTGCTGAGGGAGGGTAGAGTGCCCCTGTGGCTCTGGGCAGTCACTTCCCAGCCAGAAGCAGCAAAGCAAAAGGCCTCATGGTTCATTGGATTGGGGGCGGGGTTGGGGGGGTCCCAGAAGCCACAGAGCAGGGCTGGCCTCCTCTGATTTTCTCCACACACCAAGCTTGGTCTGCGAATGGAGCATATGGAGCCCGAGAGTAAGGATGAGAACAAGCACTGTGCTTTGTGGAACTCTGGTCTGGGAAGAACGACCACTATCTGGCATTGAGCACCATCCATGTGGCTGGCTCAGATCAAGTGTTTGCTGTCTTTTAGCAACACCCCTGCAAGGGTGCTATGCTTATCTCCCTCGTGGACTCACAGAGGTTGCAAGACTCAACACCTGGTCCTCCAATGATACTTGGTCGCCCAGTTGCAGAGGTGGTAGCGGCCCCTGCTTGGCACCACAGGAATCAGGTGGAGGCACAGACCCAGCTCCGCCTGTGCTGAGGTAGCTGTGGAGAAGACCTCCCTTGACCCCACGGCCAACATCTGGATGCACAGAGGAGGTCCACCTGCTGCACACCAGCTTCGCCAGCACCATGCTGTCTCTCACACATGCAATCTCTCCTGTATGCTGGGTCCTCAAAGGAAAACAGACAAGCTCCATGGAGAGTAGTGAGTAAAACCTCCGCTGCAGTGCTGGCATCCCATATGGGTGCTGGTTCCAGTCCTGGCTGCTCCACTTCACTCCAGCTCTCTGCTGTGGCCTGGGAAAGCAGTAGAAGATGGCCCAAGTCCTTGGGCCCCTGCACCTGCGTGGGAGACCTGGAAGAATCTCCTGGCTCCTGGCTTTGGATTGATTCAGCTCCAGCCATTGTAGCCATCTGGGAAGGAACCAGCAGATGGAAGACCTCTCTCTCTCTCTCTCTCTCTCTCTCTCTCTCTTTGCCTCTGCATCTCGGTAACTCTGCCTTTCAAATAAATAGATCTAAAGAGAGAGAGAGAGAGAGACAGAGAGAGAGAGAGAGACAGGCTCCATTAGCCCCACTGTGCAGGTTGGCACACGCCACTCAGGAGGGAGGCCATGCCTGTCCCCCTCGCAGTTGAAGCACGGCAGATGGTACACACAAGGGTGAAGCCGCGGGAAAGGGGGCCACAGGCGCCTCTCTGCTGGACAACGGGCTCTGACTGCCAATGCAGCATGAGGCCTCCCCAGGCTGTGGCACTGGCTGAAAAGGCTGGCATACCTGGCCTAGACTTCCCAGCAGTCCCTCCAAGCATACGGAGCCTGTTTACTGAATGAGGTCGTAAAGTAAAAGCAGACAGGCTCTGTCACTCAGGAGCTGCAGCGCGGCAGGCGGCTGGACCTGGGCCAGGTTCTGGGAAACACCTGCACCTGCTACTTCACTGACAGCTCATTATTTTTTTTTAAATGACACCTTTATTGAGATATAATTTATGTGCCCTAAATCCTATCCAGTTTTGGAAAGATTTAATTGATTTGAAAGGCAGAGTGACACACACACACACACAGAGAGAGAGAGAGAGAGAGAGAGAGAGAGAGAGAGAGATCTTCCATCTGCTGCTTCACTCTCTGAATGGCCACAATACCTGGGGCTGGGTCAATCCAACGCCAGGAACCTGGACCTCATCTCCCACATGGTAGCAGGGACACAAGCACTTGGGCCATCTTCTGCTGCTTTCCCAGGAACATTAGCAGGGAGCTGGATTGGAAGTGGAGCAGCCGGGACTTAAACTCGAGATCTGATACAAGATGCCTGCATTATAAGCAGAAGCTTGGCCAGTTGTGCCACAGCACTGGTCCCAAAACTTGTCCTTTCTTATGGGGTCAACTCAGTGGTTTTTTGTCTGTTCACAGAGCTCTGTATACCTCAGTAAGTTGTTCCTTCTGATTTTAGAGCATTTTTATCTCCCCCTTAAAAAAAAACCATACTCCCTATCTGCTCTTCTCCCAGCCCCTGGCAACCATCACGTGTTTTCTGTCTCTCCAGATCTGCCTGTTCTGAACATTTCACACGGACAGAATCATACAGTGCTCTGGTGACCATTGTCTTCCCAGTAGCCATAACATTGTCAAGGACCCACGTTGCACCTAGCATTCTGACACTCCTTTTCATGGTTGGGTAATATTCCACTTTATGGATATACCACATTGCACTTATCCACTCATAACTTGAATATTTGAGTCCTTTTTATTTTATTTTTACTACCACAGATATGCATGTGTATGTTTTGATGTGGACTTATGCTTTAATTTCTCTTGGGTGTATACCTGGGAGTGACATTGTGGGGTCACATAAGTGTATGCTCATCATTTTCAGAAACTATTAAGTTCTTTTCTAAAGTTGCTGCACCGTTAGGTGTTCCTGCCAGCAGCATGCGAGGGCCCCCACATCCTAGCTCTTGTTTTCACAGCCATCCTGGTGAGGATGAAGCGGTAGCTCATTGTGATTTTGGTGAATGGTGCTGAGCATCTTTTCATGTCCTTATCAATCACTTTAAGAGACATCTATTCAAATGTTTGCCCTGTTTGAATCATGACTTTTGTCTTCTTATTGTTGAATTGTAGAAGTTCTTTATATATTTTGGGTACCAGACTCTTTTTTAAAGATTTATTTTATTTATTTGGAAGACAGAGTTACAGAGAGAGATAGAGCCAGAGACAGAGAAAGAGAGAAAGAGAGAGAGAGAGAGGTCTTCCATCTGCTAGTTCACTCCCAAAATGACCACAATGGACAGAGCTGAGCTGATCTGAAGCCAGAGCGAGGAGCTTCTGCAACATGGGCTCAGGGGCCCAAGGACTTGGGCCATCTTCTACTGCTTTCCCAGGCCAGAGCAGAGAGCTGGATTGGAAGTGGAGCAGCCGAGACTCAAACCATTGCTCACATGGGATACCGGCACTACAGGCCGTGGCTTTAACCCGCTGCACCACAGAGCCAGCCCCTGGGTACCAGACTCTTATCAGATAAATAGTTTGAAATATTTTATCTCATTCTGTGTGCTCTTGCCACTTTACAGGTGATGTTTTGAAGCACAAAGCTTTTGAATTTATTTACTTATTCTAATTTTTAAATATTTGTTTATTTACTTGAAGGGCAGAGAGAGAGAGTGAGAAAAAGAGAGAGCGAGCGAGAGCAAGAGTGAGAGTGAGAGAGAGAGAGAAAGATAAATCTTCCATCCACTGGTTCACTCCCCAAATGAACACAACCACCAGGACTGGGTCAACTTCAGTTTGTGAAGATTTACTCCTATATTTTATTTATTTATTTGAAAGGCAGAGTTACAGAGAGAGGTAGAGACAGAGAGTCAGAGAGAAAGGTTCACTCCCCAAATGGCCGCAATGACCAGGGCTGGCCAGACTGAAGCCAGGAGCCTCTTCCAGGTCTCCTATGTGGGTGCAGGAGCCCAAGCACTTGGGCCATCTTCCACTGCTTTCCCAGGTGCATTATCAGAGAGCTGGATGGGAAGTGGAGCAGCCAGGACTGGAGCCAGAGCCCATATGGGATGCTGGCATCGCAGGCAGAGACTAACCCGCTATGCCACGTACCAGCCCCCCATATTCTCTCGATTATCATGGTTGTACTAGTTTTGAAATTTGGCCTTGGAAGTGTGAGTCCCCCAGATTTGTTAGTCTCTGTTAAGGTTATTTTGGCTATTCTGGGTCCCTGTATTTCCATATGAACATTAGGACCACCTGTCAACTTCTTCAAAAGATTTTGATGAGAATTGTGTTGAATCTGAAGAACAACTTGAGGAATATTGCCACCTTCACACATCGATACAATCCATGAACATGGATGTTTTTCCATGTATTTAGGCCTTCAATTTCTTTCATACATATCTTGCGGTTGTTAGTGTGCACTTCTATTGTTAAACTTATCCCTATGTATGTTCTTCTTCTTGATATTCTTCAGCTCATTTTTAGGCAAAGAAAGCAGATGAAGACAAAATGATTCTCTGAATCCAAAGGGAAGGGTTCCTCTGAATTCCCATCATTGGCGCTTCACGAGGCAGATCAGCCACAGTGGGCTTCCTTCATCCAGGCACCATTCCAGGGTTGGGGTCCCCCGTGTCCTCTTCAGCTGGTTCAAGGTCTCCCTCTCCAGCTGGGAGACAAGGAGCACATTCACTCCGCAGTGTGAGTGACGCGAACACCTGGCCTTTCACGGAACATTCTAGTCCCACCCCTTCACTGCTGGGGGTGTAGTAAGTGGTTCATCTGTGCCATTCGCAATGCTGGCAGCTGGTGACACAGCAGATGACTCTAGAGAGGCCCTGCCCTCAGGGGGCTCTGGTTAGGGAGGACCCCCACGCAGACAGGGGCACACAGAAGGGTGCACAGAGGGCTCCCCGGAGCCCAGAAAGGACACCACTCTGGCTGTCAGTGGGAGTCAGTGGGGCTGTCAGAGGTCCCCAGGGGTCCCCAGACTGCATCTTGAAAGATGAGAGCAAGGTCCCTGAACCACCCTGGATGCACCCGATCTTGACTGAGGTCAGAAGCTAAGCAGGGTCGGGCCTGGTTAGTACCTGGATGGGAGAACAAGGTCCCTGGATGCAGGTACAGGGAGAGCAGCTCTGAGGCAGATGTGGCAGGGCTGAGTAGTCACCATGAGGGGCAGGCATGGCAGCTCAGCAGGTTGAGTTGACCTTGGGGCTTAGAGGTGCACACAAGGGAGTTATCAAGGCATCTGGCAAAGTTTGCAATCTCTTAGGGACAGGGAGTGACTGAAGAGGAGAGGCTCCATGGAGCCCAGAAAAGCTCCAAGCGCTAGTGACCCAGCAGAAGAGGATGAGCTGGCCAAGAAGGCTGGGCAGAGGACTGAGCCACTGGAGGAACACTGGGAGAGGTTGTGAAGTCAGCATCCCACATCCGAGTGCCAGTTCATGCTAATGTGCCTGGGAAGTAGCAGATGATGGTTCAAGTACTTGAGTCTTTGCCACCCATGTCAGAGACCTGGATAGAGTTCCTGGCTCCTGGTTTGGCCTAGCCCAGACTCAACTAGTGCAGCCATTGGGGGAGTGAGCCAGTAAATGGGAGATCTCTCTCCCTCTCTTCCTCTCCCTCTGACATTTTTTTTTGACAAGCAGAGTTAGACAGTGAGAGAGAGACAGAGAGAAAGGTCTTCCTTTTTGCATTGGTTCACCCCCCAAGGTGGCCGCTATGGACGGTGTGCTGCACTGATCCAAAGCCAGGAGTCAGGTGCTTCCTCCTGGTCTCCCATGTGGACACCCCCTTTTTAAAAAGAAATTATTTTATTTCAAAAGCAGAGTTACAGAGATAGAGAGAGAGAGAGAGAGAGAGAGAGAGAGAATCTTCTATCTGCTGGCTTACTCCCCAAATGACTGCAACAGCTAGGTTTGGGCAAGGCCAAAGCCAGGAGCCTGGAATTCCACTGGATCTCCCAGGTGGGTGGCAGGGGCCCAAGTACTTGGGCCATCTTCTACTGCTTTCCAAGGCCCATTAGCAGGAAGCTGGATCAGAAGTGGAGCAGCTGGGATTTGAACCAGCAACCATATGGGATGCCGGCACTACAGGTGGTGGCTTAACCTGCTGTATCACAGTGCTGAGCCCAGCCTACCTTTCACATCAATCAATCAATCCCATTAAAAACAAAAACAAAGTTACCAGGAACTCAGTGCAGAGCAGACTGGGCACTGGGGACGAGGGCAGGCTGGGAGAAGGAGCTGCCATCTCCCACCCCACCCCACCCTCCATTCTGCTCAGCAGGGAGTCTGTCCTTTCTGTCCTCTTGGGGCATGGTTGCCTGCCTGTTCCCTGAAGCCTCACAAGCCACAGATGGGGCCAGTCAACCCTTCACACCTCAGTGGGAAAAGCTAATCAAACTCCCATAGATGGGATTTGTTTTTCAGAAAACCATATATTCTTACTACTGTTTAAAAGACTGCAAAGCACATATAGTATAACAAGAAAAAACACCACAGCGAGGGAAGAAGAATCCAAAGAATATCTCCACAATGCCAAGCAACATATGCAGAAACCGAGGAATCAAGAACAAGGAAGACATTATGACGCCCCCAAATGAGCAAGACACCCCAAGCCAAGATTATGAAGATGATGAGATGGAAGACATGCAAGATACCGATTTCAAAAAATTTATGATAAGAACAATTAGAAGTTTTCAAAAATAAATGCTTGAGCTACTGGACAGGATAGAAAATCTCCTTCGAGAAAATGAAATCTTAAGGAGGAATCAAAATGAAACGCAGAAATTAGTAGAATAGGAAAGTATGATAGTGAAGAGAAATCAAAATGAAATGAAGAACTCAATACATCAAATGACAAACACATTAGAGAGCCTAAAAAACAGAGTCAGTGAAACAGAAGAGAGAATATCGGACTTAAAAGACAGAGCACAGGAAAGTATAAAGTCAAACCAAAGAAAAGAAGTTGAAATTAGAAATCTAAAAAATATTGTTGGGAATCTACAGGATACTATTAAAAAACCCAACATTCAGGTTCTAGGAGTTCCTGAAGGCATGGAGAGAGAGAAAGGATTAGAAGGCCTTTTTAGTGAAATACTTGCAGAGAACTTCCCGAGTTTGGAGAAGGACAGAGACATCCTAGTACAGGAAGCTCATAGAACCCCTAATAAACATGACCAAAAGAGATCCTCACCACGACATGTTGTAATCAAACTCACCACAGTGGAACAGAAAGAAAAGATTCTAAAATGTGCAAGAGAGAAATGTCAGATTACTCTCAGAGGATCTCCACTTAGACTCACAGCAGACTTCTCATCAGAAACCCTACGAGCTAGAAGGGAATGGCAAGACATAGCCCAGGTACTAAGAGAGAAAAACTGCCAGCCCAGAATATTATATCCTGCAAAGTTCTCATTTGTGAATGAAGGTGAAATAAAGACCTTTCATAGCAAACAGAAATTGAAAGAATTTGTTGCCACTCGTCCAGCCCTGCAAAAGATGTGTTACACACAGAAACCCAGAAACATGGTCATCAATATGAAAGAAGGTAAAGGAAGGAAACCTCACAGCAAAAGATCACAGGAAGTTGAAAACATATATTAGAAAATATCTTTGGCAAATGGCAGGGCAAAGTTACTACTTATTAATAGTTACATTGAACGTTAATGGCCTGAACTGTCCAGTTAAAAGACACAGATCGGCTGATTGGGTAAAGGAACAAAACCCATCTATTTGCTGTTTACAAGAAACACATCTTTCCAACAAAGATACATACAGACTGAAAGTGAAAGGCTGGAAAAAGATATACCATGCCAACAGAAATGAAAAAAGAGAGGGCGTAGCCATCTTAATATCGGACAACATAAACTTTAACACAAAAACTGTTAAGAGAGACAAAGAGGGGCACTATTTAATGATTAAAGGATCAATTCAACAGGAAGATATAACTATTATCAATGTATATGCACCTAATTACAGGGAACCAGTTTATTTAAAAGATTTGTTAAGGGACTTAAAGGGAGACCCCAATACAATAGTACTGGGGGACTTCAATACTCCACTCTCAGAAATAGACAGATCAACAGGGCAGAAGATCAACAAGGAGACAGTAGATTTAAATGACACTATAGCCCAAATGGATCTAACAGATATCTACAGAACTTTTCATCCTACACATAAAGAATTTACATTCTTCTCAGCAGTACATGGAACCTTCTCTAGGATTGACCACATACTAGGCCATAAAGCAAGTCTCAGCAAATTCAAAAGAATTAGAATCATATGATGCAGCTCCTCAGAACACAAAGGAATGAAGTTGGAAATTAGCAACTCAGGAATCCCTAGAACATATGCAAACACATGGAGATTGAATAACATACTCCTGAATGAACAATGGGTCATAGAAGAAATCAAAAGAGAAATCAAAAATTTTCTGGAAGTAAATGAGGATAACAGCACAACATACCAAAACTTATGGGATACAGCAAAAGCAGTGTTAAGAAGAAAGTTTATATCAATAGGTGCCTACATCAAGAAATTGGAAAGGCACCAAATAAATGAGCTTTCAATTCATCTCAAGGATCTAGAAAAACTGCAGCAAACCAGACCCAAATCTAGTACGAGAAGAGAAATAATTAAAATCAGAGAAGAAATAAACAGGATTGAATAAAAAAAAATTACAAAAAATCAGCCAAACGAGGAGCTGGTTTTTTGAAAAAACAAACAAAATTGACACCCCATTGGCCCAACTAACTAAAAAAAGAAGAGAAAAGACCCAAATCAATAAAATCAGAGATGAAAAAGGAAATATAACAACAGACATCACGGAAATAAAAAGAATCATCAGAAATTACTACAAGGACTTGTATGCCAGCAAACAGGGAAATCTATCAGAAATGGATAGATTCCTGGACACATGCAACCTACCTAAATTGAACCAGGAAGACATAGAAAACCTACACAGACCCATAACTGAGACAGAAATTGAAACAGTAATAAAGGCCCTCCCAACAAAGAAAAGCCCAGGACCGGATGGATTCACTGCTGAATTCTACCAGACAATTAAAGAAGAACTAACTCCAATTCTTCTCAAACTATTCAGAACAATCGAAAAAGAGGGAATCCTCCCAAATTCTTTTCATGAAGCCAGTATCACCTTAATTCCTAAGCCGGAAAAAGATGCAGCATTGAAAGAGAATTACAGACCAATATCCCTGATGAACATAGATGCAAAAATCCTCAATAAAATTCTGGCCAATAGAATGCAACAACACATCAGAAAGATCATCCACCCAGATCAAGTGGGATTTATCCCTGGTATGCAGGGATGGTTCAATGTTCGCAAAACAATCAACATGATACACCACATTAACAGACTGCAGAAGAAAAACCATATGATACTCTCAATAGACACAGAGAAAGCATTTGATAAAATACAACACCCTTTAATGATGAAAACCCTAAGCAAACTGGGTATAGAAGGAACATTCCTCAATATAATCAAAGCAATTTATGAAAAACCCACGATCAACATCCTATTGAATGGGGAAAAGTTGGAAGCATTTCCACTGAGATCTGGTACCAGACATGGATGCCCACTCTCACCACTGCTATTCAATATAGTTCTCAAAGTTTTAGCCAGAGCTATTAGGCAAGATAAAGAAATTAAAGGGATACAAATTGGGAAGGAAGAACTCAAACTATCCCTCTTTGCAGATGATATGATTCTTTATTTAGGGGATCCAAATAACTCTACTAAGAGACTATTGGAACTCATAGAAGAGTTTGGCAAAGTAGCAGGATATAAAATCAATACACAAAAATCAACAGCCTTTATATACACAGGCAATGCCATGGCTGAGGAAGAACCTCTAGGATCAATCCCATTCACAATAGCTACAAAAACAATCAAATACCTTGGAATAAACTTAACCAAGGACGTTAAAGATCTCTACGATGAAAATTACAAAACCTTAAAGAAAGAAATAGAAGAGGATACCAAAAAATGGAAAAATCTTCCATGCTCATGGATTGGAAGAATCAACATCATCAACATCATCTCCCAAAAGCAATTTATACATTCAATGCAATACCAATCAAAATACTGAAGACATTCTTCTCAGATCTGGAAAAAATGATGCTGAAATTCATATGGAGACACAGGAGACCTCGAATAGCTAAAGCAATCTTGTACAACAAAAACAAAGCCGGAGGCATCACAATACCAGATTTCAGGACATACTACAGGGCAGTTGTTATCAAAACAGCATGGTACTGGTACAGAAACAGATGGATAGACCAATGGAACAGAATAGAAACACCAGAAATCAATCCAAACATCTACAGCCAACTTATATTTGATCAAGGATCCAAAACCAATCCCTGGAGTAAGGACAGTCTATTCAATAAATGGTGCTGGGAAAATTGGATTTCCACGTGCAGAAGCAGGAAGCAAGACCCCTACCTTTAACCTTACACAAAAATTCACTCAACATGGATTAAAGACTTAAATCTATGACCCGACACCATCAAATTATTAGAGAGCATTGGAGAAACCCTGCAAGATATAGGTACAGGCAAAGACTTCTTGGAAAATACTCCAGCAGCACAGGCAGTCAAAGCCAAAATTAACTATTGGGATTGCATCAAATCGAGAAGTTTCTGTACTTCAAAAGAAACAGTCAGGAAGGTAAAGAGACAACTGACAGAACGGGAAAAAATATTTGCAAACTGTGCTACAGATAAAGTGTTGATCACCAGAATCTACAAAGAAATCAAGAAACTCCACAACATCAAAACAAACAACCCAATTAAGAGATGGGCCAAGGACTTCAATAGACATTTTTCAAAAGAGGAAATCCAAATGGTCAACAGACACATGAAAAAATGTTCAAGATCACTAGGAATCAGGGAAATGCACATCAAAACCACAATGAGGTTTCACCTCACCCCGGTGAGAATGGCTCACATTCAGAAATCTACCAACAATAGATGCTGGAGAGGATGTGGGGAAAAAGGGACACTAACCCACTGTTGGTGGGAATGCAAACTGGTTAAGCCACTATGGAAGTCAGTCTGGAGATTCCTCAGAAACCTGAATATAACCCTACCATACAACCCAGCCATCCCACTCCTTGGAATTTACCCAAAGGAAATTAAACTGGCAAACAAAAAAGCCATCTGCACATTAATGTTTATTGCAGCTCAATTCACAATAGCTAAGACCTGGAACCAACCCAAATGCCCATCAACAGTAGACTGGATAAAGAAATTATGGGACATGTACTCTATAGAATACTATACAGCAGTCAAAAACAATGAAATCCAGTCATTTGCAACAAGATGGAGGAATCTGGAAAACATTATGCTGAGTGAATTAAGCAAGTCCCAAAGGGACAAATATCATATGTTCTCCCTGATCGGCAACAACTAACTGAGCACCAAAGGGGAAACCTGTTGAAGTGAAATGGACACTATGAGAAACAGTGACTTGAGCAGCTCTTGTCCTGACTGTTGATGTACAATGTAATACTTTATCCCTTTTAGTATTTTTTTTGTTCTAGTACTATTGGTTGAACTCTGTAATTAACACACAATTATTCTTAGGTGTTTAAATTTTAACTGAAAAGTGATCCCTATTAAATATAAGAGTGGGAATAAGAGAGGGAGGAGATGTACAATTTGGGACATGCTCAATCGGACTTGCCCCAAATGATGGAGTTAGAAACGTGCCAGGAGATTCCAATACAATCCCATCAAGGTGGCATGTACGAATGCCATCTCACTAGTCCAAGTGATCAATTTCAATTCACAATTGATCACAATGTTAGGCCTAAGAGTCAAAGGGATCACACAAACAAGACAAGTGTCTGCTAATACTAACTGATAGAATCAAAAAGGGAGAGAACGATACAACATGGGAAGTGGGATACACAGCAGACTCCTAGAATGGTAGATGTCCTAAATAGCACTCTGGCCTCAGAATCAGCCCTTAAGGCATTCGGATCTGGCTGAAGAGCCCATGAGAGTATTTTAGGCATGGAAAGCCAAGATACTCTGGAAAAAATAAAGAAGACCTAAATGAAATATCTCTGTGAGTGAGGCCCCAGTGGAAAGAACGGGGCCATCAAAGAAGGAGGTACCTTTCTCTGAAGGGAGGAGTGAACCTCCACTTTGACTATGACCCTGTCGGAATAAGATCGAAGTCGGTGAACTCAAAAGACTTCCATAGCCTTGGCAACTCATGACTAGAGCCTAGGGAGATTACTGACGCCATAAACAAGAGTGTCAAATTGTTAAGTCAACAACAAGAGTCACTGTGTACTTACTTCTCATGTGGGATCTGTCCTTAATGTGTTGTCCAATGTGAAGTAATGCTATAACTAGTGCTGAAACAGTATTTTATACTTTGTGTTTCTGTGTGGGTGTAAACTGATGACATCTTTACTTAATATATACTAAATTGATCTTCTGTATATAAAGATAATTGAAAATGAATCTTGATGTGAATGGAATGGGAGAGGGAGTGGGAGATGGGAGGGTTGCAAGTGGGAGGGAAATTATGGGGGGGGGAAGCCATTGTAATCCATAAACTGTACTTTGGAAATTTATATTTACTAAATAAAAGTTAAAAAAAAAAATAAAAAAAGACTGCAAAGCACGTACAGACCACAGTGAAGACCCATGTGCTCCCTGGCCCTCCAACAACTGGCCTAACACATACACACTGCCTCCTTGTACCTCCTTCCACCTGCTCCTCCTCCACCACCACCCAGGAGCAGCCACTGTCCTGGATCTCATTCAAATAATTTCCTGCTTTCTTTCAACCTGTATTGGATACAGATGAGTCCTCACAGCATACACAGTGACCTGTGGTTTGCAATCTTCATCCGGCGCACATCTGGGTCACTCTGCAGGGATTCTTGTGCCGCTCGCTCTTCTCTCTCAGCGTGAAGGCCCCGCCGTCCGGTCCCAACAGCAGGTGCACATTGGACCCGCACATTTCCCCAGTGTGCTGCAGTCTTGTCAGAACAGCCTAGGAGCCCTTCCCCTGGGTCCATGCCATCCACTGAGTCCCGAATGCAAGGGGAAATATTGGATGCATTGCTGCATGCACAGGGCACAGTGTCTCCCAGGATGAGGCTTTCAAACGGTCTTTGTGATCTGCAGGGAGAAGAAAATGTTTTATGTCGTAACTTGGCCCACGCACAAGTGCAGGAGTTCTGCAAGTCAGTGCACTCCCCATATGTTGTGTACTTTTGAGGTACAGCAAGGAGCTGGATCTGTAGTTGCTCCTCCATCCTGCAGTGGGCTTACACCATGGGAAGCCAGCCCCAACCTGCCCAAAGCTGCATGTGTGTGTGTGTGTGTGTTTAAAGATTTATTTATTTATTTGAAAGTCAGAGTTACACAGTTACAAAGAGAGAGAAGGAGAGGCAGAGAGAGAGAGAGAGACAGAGAGAGGTCTTCCATCTGATGGGTTCACTCCCCAGTTGTCCTCAATGGCTGGAGCTGCGCCGATCCTAAGCCAGGAGCCAAGAGTTTCTTCCAGGTCTCCCACATGGGTGCAGGGGCCCAAAGACTCGGGCCATCTTCCAATGCTTTTCTAGACCATAGCAGAGAGCTGGATCGGAAGTAGAGCAGCTGGGTCTCAAGCCAGCGCCCATATGGGATGCTGGTGCTGCAGGCCAGGGCATTAACCCACTGCGCCACAGCACTGGCCCCTGCATGTGTGGTGTTGATCTCCCTCCATTCCCTCCGAGCGCTGCCTGTGTCCCTTTGTGATTGCGGGGCCTTCTGGAGGCTCTGGCTGCTGCTGTCCAGTTCCACAAGAGGACCATCCACACACCCCTAGCTCAGGAGAAGGTTAAGATTTAACATTTTGAGGTACAGTTTCTCCGGAATGGATATCATTTTGCACCATCATAAAGCCAAAAAAATCATCAATCAAACCATTGAAAGTCAAGGCCATGTGTGCTCTGTTCTATTTCCTTTTTTAAAAAATTAAAAAGATTTATCTTATTTATTTGAAAGGCAGAGTCACAGAGAAAGACAGGAAGAGACAGAGACAGAGACAAAGAGAGGTCTTCCATCTGCTGGTCCACTCTGCAAATGGCCGCAATGACTGGGGCTGGACTTGGCTGAAGCCAGGAGCTCAGAGCTTCTTCGGGGCCTCCCATGTTTCCAGGGCCCAAGTACTTGGGCCATCTTCTGCTGCTTTCCCAGGTGCATTAGCAGGGAGCTGGATTGGAAGTAGAGCAGCCGGGACTCAAATTGGTGTCTATAAGGGATGCCAGCATTGCAGGCGGACTTAACACGTTACAACAGCATACTGGCCCCTGTTCTATTTCCTTTTAAAAAAGAGATTTATTTATTTGAAAAATAGTATGACAGTGAGAGAAGGAGAGAGAGAACATTTCACCTGTTGGTTCACTCCCTACATGGATTCAATGGCCAGGGGCCAAAGCCAAGAGCTTGGAGCTTCTTCCAGATCTCCCACGTGGGTGCAGGGACCCAAGCACTGGGCCATCCTCTGTTGCCTCCCCAGGCCCTGAGCAGGGAGCTGGATCAGAATTGGAGCCGCTGGGACTCGAACCCATGGCCATATGGGATGCTTGAGCTGCCGGCAGCAGCTTAACCCGCTGCGCCACAGCGTTGGGCCTGCCTTATTCCGAGGGCTCTCAGCAGCCAGCGGACAGCCCCGTTTCACTGCCCCGCCGCTGTACTGGCCTTGCTGAACCGAAAGTAAGCTCAGGTTTACTTCCTTCTGCGCCCAACCCGCCCGCTTGGCGCAGCCACGGGCCAACGGCGCGTCCCAGAGCGCCAGAAACTTTGGTCTGGCGCCACCTGGTGGGAGTCTGGTGGTACTTCGCCGCGGTTTCTCTGGTTTCACTATCTCCGTGCGGTAGTCACTTTTCGTGTACTTCTGGCCGTCCACGCTTCGTCTGTGCAATGAGTTCTGTTGTCTGTACCCATTTTTCTGTGTATTTATTTCTGAGATATAACTCCTCTGTGCATTCTGAATATTAGTGTTTTATTTTCCTGGGGTTTTGTTTCGTTTTTACCAATGTTTCCTGATGCTGTGGTGAAATTCACCAACATCTTCCTGTATGATTCGTCCTTTTAAAAAATTTTATTTACTTATTTGAAAGTGAGAATGACAGAGAGTAAAACGAGAGAAAGAGAGGAAGAGAGAGAGAGAGAGAGAGAGAGAGATCTTCCACTGATTCACTCCCTAAATGGCCTTAATGGTGGAGTTGGGCCGATCCGAAGCCAGGAGCCAGGAGCTTCTTCCAGGTCTCCCACGTGGGTGCAGGGGCCCAAGCACTTGGACCATCCCCTGCTGCTTTCCCAGGCGCATTGGCAAGGAGCTGGATCAGAAGTGCAGCAGCCAGGACTCCAACTGGGGCCCGTAGGGGATGCCGGTGCTGCAGGCAGAGCTTAACCTGTTTTGCCACAGCGCTGGCCCCCACAGTGGCTTCTTAAGCAGGTTCTCCCTGCTGGCAGTATGCAAGCTTGCTTTTTGGTGAACTTGCTACGCATTTGGCTTGGAAGGGCACACAGCTTGGTGTCTTCAAAAGGGCCCACCAGATGGGCTCCACTTGCCTCCTGCAAAGCACCAGCAGCTGCGCTCTGGGAGCCCAGGTTTGTTTTGAAGTCCTGAGCAATTTCTCGCACCAGACCCTGGAAGGGGAGTTTGTGAGTCAGAAGTTCAGCGGGCCTCGATAACCTTGCATTTCACGGAGCTGCAGTACCTGGCCTGTAACTATGCGGTTTCTGCAACTCTCCAGTAGAGGGCGCATTCCCGCGAGCGGCTTTTTTGCGGGCAGAAGCCGCGGTATAGAGACCGCCTTACTTACCCCTGTTCTTCTGCCACTGGAGTTTGGGCGCTAGAGGCGGTACTGGCGTCTCAGAGCCATGGCAGCCACGAACTCAGCTCAGCTCAGCTCTTCTTGTCCAGGCCACTGGTTCTCACACTGCAGCGTGAGGTCAGCAGAGGACACCACGGAGGCTGCGCACGGCCCCCAGGCCTAAATCGTTTACCTCCTGGCCCTTTGTAGTAAGGTTGTTAGCCCAACTTGATTGTCAGCTGCGCTCCGGTGCTGAGAGCCAGGCGGTCCATGCACAGAGCCTCAGGCTGTCAGGCCTGGCTCCTCTCACCTGAGTCACAGGGCGGGGGGTGGGGTGGGGTGTCTGCCCCACCCATCAGGAAGGCTCCCATGGGGTCAGTGTGGACGCTGCCTGCTGTCAGCACGTGCAGGCTCTCCCACTAACACATGCTGGTTCCAGGGGACGCCGGAGCGGCTGAGCCCAGCTCCCAGGCCCAGCCAGAGGATAGTTACACTGCACGTCCTCCCCCGAGGAGACTGTGGTCTCCAAGCTGCTGCTGCTTCTTAAAGATTTATTTATTTGAAAGTCAGAGTTACACACAGAGAGAAGGAGAGAGAGAGAGAGAGAGAGAGAGAGAGAGAGAGAGAGAGATCTTCCATCCACTGGCACTCCCCAGATGGCAGTAATGGTCGGAGCTGTGCTGATCCGAAGCCAGGAGCCAGGAGCCTCTTCCTGGTCTCCCATGCGGATGCAGGGGTCCAAGGACTTGGACCATCTTCTGCTTTTCCAGGCCACTGCAGAGAACTGGATTGGAAGTAGAACAGCCGGGTCTTGAACTGGCGTCCATATGGGATGCAAGGACTGTAGATGGCAGCTTTACCCACTATGCCAAAGCACTGGTTCTTTAACGACCCCTTCACCCCTACCACATAAGCAGGCCTTGGGGGGAGGGGAGGACTCACTGACCCAGCTCAGAGTCACAGCTGGGGACAGGCAGGAGCTGGGGATTGCAGGAGGGGCAGTGCCTCCCAACAGCTGTAGGCCCCTCCAAAAGCTGGGCTTTTAACTGCTTCTGGCCTTGGGTGGGAGTCAGCAGGCAGATGGCACCATGATAGGCACTTGTGATAGTCCTAATGGGCTCTGCTAGGGTTGGAAGCCCAAAGGTCTGGCTGTCCTGGTGACCACCCAGGCCAGGAGCCTGTGTGCAGGGTAGAGCACTACTCCCCAAATTCCCTGCCCTGGGCAGTGCCTTCTTTCACAAGGTGGCACACTCCTGGGAATACAGCACCCAGACCCATGGAGGGCTCCTACAGGGTTATCCCAGGTTGCCGCACGGGGCAGGGGTCCGGGCTGCGGGCCACGGGCACTGACCATCCTGGACCCAGTCTTCTACTAAGCTCCACCCAAGATGGGGGACCCACAGAGCCAGCCAGCCTCAGGGTGGCAGCTCTGGGCAATCACTTCCTGTCTCCTGCCTCTCTATGCCGACTCCCTTCATCTCATAGTGACAAAGGAAGCAGCTGGGACCACGGCCATTGCCCTGAGGACACGGAGTAACACATAGCCAGGAGCAGGTACCTTTCACATCACAGCCATCCTGAAGCTGTGAGCGCCTGCCCCACCTGTAACATCTGCACACCTGTCATACCTGCCACACCTGCCATGCTTGTCACACCTGCCACAGCTGCCACTCCTGCCACACCTGTAACATCTGCCACACCTGCCATGTTTGTCACACCTGCCACACTTGTCACACCTGCCACGCTTGTCACACCTGCCACACCTGCCACGTTTGTCACACCTGCCACGCTTGTCATACCTGCCACGTTTGTCACACCTGCCACGTTTGTCACACCTGCCACACCTGCCACACCTGCCATGCTTGTCACACCTGCCACAGCTGCCACACCTGCCATGTTTGTCACACCTGCCACACCTGCCACGTTTGTCACACATGCCACGCTTGTCATACCTGCCATGCCTGCCACACCTGCCACACCTGCCACGCCCGTGGGCTGCATTTGAGACTTGGTGGAAGGGAAGGTCTTCCTTAGGCAGGTTCAGCTGGCCCCACCTCCAGGGTCTCTACTGGGCAGCAGTTCTCACACTCCCCTGAAGGCCAGTTAGGACCCAGACTCTGACTCAACAGGCTCTCGTGGGTGGGGAACATGCGTCTCCCCAAGTCAGAAAATCATCCCTGAAAGATCTGCTCCCGTGGTGCTCACGACAGCTTCCAGCCTGTGAGGGTCTGAACGTGGTTCATTCCTGGTCCTTGCCCCTGGGTCCCAGCCCCATCCCCAGGGCAGGGCGTTAGCAGGGAGCTGGAATCAGGTGCAGAGCCAGGACTCGCAGCGGGCACACCAAGTAGCATCTTCACTGCTCCTCCAGACGCCCGCCCTGCTGGCGCTGGTTTCTAGCAGCTTCTGTGGTGCAGCAGCCGTGGGGTAGGCTTTGGTCAACGCAGCACCCCAGCACCCGTGGGGCTTGTGGGTGCTTGTATTTGTCTTCATTGGATACAACGGTAAGCTAGGCAAGATGTAACTCCTGTCACCTCCTTTTACCAATTAAAAGAGGTTGAGCAACTTGGCCAAGGCCCAGACTGCTCTGTCCCTGAGCTCCCTGGAAGAGCCCAAATGTCTTGTGTGTGAGAATCCCTATGGGTGGGATAAGAGGGCAGGGAGAGGCGTGAGACAGTTGCTCTTCCTGCTGTGAACTTCATTTCATCAGAAGTCACGTGGCAAAGTGCAGTGGACATGCTGGAGCATTGTTTGACTCTTAAAAATGGGCGGGAGTAAAGGCTGCCCTCTCCACCAAGGACGGGTCTGGTCAGGCTCTAAGGGGAGAGCAGTCAGACAGGTCTCAGCCACACCCAGCCACACCCACCTTCAGCCAGGGCTGACTGGCCCACACCAGGCAGGTGCACAGGGAACCGCCACTCTCTGTCCCCAGAGCCCCCAGCCTTACTCCCACATGAGCCCCTGCATATAACACGCACTGTCACACTCCTGGTCACGCCCATCACTGATGTGAACTTCTCCATGTGTGCACGTACAAGTGTACACACAGGTGGCAGCTGCCTTAGGCACGGATCGACAGCTGAGCCTAGCCTGAATCAGCTCAAACCATCCCCAGAAAAGTCAAGATCTCCCCTTGCTCAAGCCGCCACCTGCATGGGGATGGGGCTAGGCTAAGGAAGGGGACGAGAAGAAGAGAGGGAAAGGGGGACCAGGCAGCACGAGTCACGAATGTCGCCAATGGCCCAGCTGGCAGAGGGGCTAGTCTCAGAGCCTCTGTGAGGGAGTCCCGGGCACTGCTAGGACTGGCCTGCTGCAGAGGAGGCTGGGGCACACCAGCTGGCTCTCAGCTCATCATCTTGTGTTTTCAGCTTTCCGGGGGTTTCCTCCAGCAGCGGTTTGCTGGCCTTGAACTTGTCCCTGGGGCCGGCTGGTCTCCTAGCTCCGGCTGGCCCTTCTGCAGACTTCAGATTGCTACAAGCATGGGTCAGGGGGCTGGCGCTGTGGTGCAGTGGGTTAAGCCTCCACCTGCAGCACCAGCATCCCATATGGGTGCTGGTTCGAGTCCTGGCTGCTCCACTTCTGATCCAGCTCTCTGCTATGGTCTGGGAAAGCAGTGGAAGATGGCCCAAGTCCTTGGGCCCCTGCACCCATATGGGAGACCCCGAAGAAGCTCCCGGCTTCCGGCTTTGAATTGGTCCAGCTCCAGCCGCTGCGGCCATCTGGGGAGTGAACCAGTGGTTGGAAGACCTCTCTCTCTCTCTCTCTCTCTCTGTCTCTCCCTCTTTCTGTCTGTAACTCTGTTTCTCAAATAAATAAATAAAAATTAAAAAAAAAAAGCGTGGGTGGGAAAAAATGTGCTCTCTGTGGCTCTCGGCTGGATGCACCGTCAGCCGTTCCTCCCCAGAGGGAACACAGATGCCTCCTGGCCAGCAGGCCCACTCTGGGGTACACCCTAGACCAACGAAGACATGCCCCAACAAAATCCTGCCTGCCGTATCCTTATAGCGTCAGGCCTCATAGCCGGAAGGCGGGGCCGCCCCCAGGTCTGCCAGCAGGACAATGGAATATTATTCAGCAATAAAAAGAAGTCAGGTCCTGACACATGCGACATGCGGGACGGGCGAGCCCCAGCAGAGCGAGGTTGCGTGCAGGGAGCCACACACAAAGGCTACACGTTGTGTGATTCTGCTTATACGAAGCCCCCACCACTGCCGGCAGGGGTGGGGGTCGGTGTCTTTCCGAGTTAAGGGGGCAGGGTAAGACCCACAGGGTGACCGGCCGGCGCCGTGGCTCAATAGGCTAATCCTCCGCCTTGAAGCGCCGGCACACCGCGTTCAAGTCCCGGTCAGGGCACCGATCCTGTCCCGGTTGCCTCTCTTCCAGGCCAGCTCTCTGTGTGGCCAGGGAGTGCAGTGGAGGATGGCCCAAGTCCTTGGGCCCTGCACCCCATGCGAGACCAGGAGAAACACCTGGCTCCTGCCATCGGATCAGCGTGGTGCGCCGGCCGCAGCGCGCCTACCGCGGCGGCCATTGGAGGGTGAACCAATGGCAAAAAGGAAGACCTTTCTCTCTATCTCTCTCACTGTCCACTCTGCCTGTCAAAAAATTAAAAAAAAAAAAAAAGACCCGCAGGGTGTTGCCGTGGTTTGCTGTCCCACAGAAATGGAAAAATACAGATGACAGCTAACATCAGAACTTAGGACAAATTGTCCCGTGGTGTTTTTAGGAGGAAAGGAGAGAGGGAAGGTGGCCCGGTGTCCTGGCATCCCAATCCCTCCCCTGAGGCTGGCTGGGTGTGGCCCCTCTGTGCCCCTCTGTGCCCCATCCACACCCCCGTGCACTGAAGCTGAGCAAGGTGAGAACCCCGGGCAGACACTCCTGCGGGAAGTGGGTGCAGGGAGCTAAGAGGAGAGCCCTGCTTCTTTTATCCAAGTCAATCTGCTTCCCACCTCCGCCGCTAGGGGGCGTCTGTGGGCACGCCCTCCATGCTTCATAGTGGCGCACACACAGAAGGGGTGAGTCTCCCTCCTGCCTCCCCCAGGCACACACTGCACTGATTCCCAGTGTGAGTGGCAAGTTCTGCTTGGAAGCACACTGAGTAGCACTCTGCTGCTTCACCCAACCTCATGTCTCAAAGACCAGTGCATGTCCACGGTGCAGATTTCCCCAGCCCTCTTCCTGGCTGCCTAGTTTTCCATGGGAGGATAAACCCTGATGTGTCCCAGAGCTGGGCATCTGCTGAGGGCCTTCAGGCTGCATCTTAGCACAGCGGAGAGCATCCACGGTGAGAGAGGGCAAGTCGCCAGCTCAGGTCTCGCTCCCTCTTCTCGCAAAGCCTCTGATGCCACCGCCTCACCCCCATGCCGCATCTAACCCCAACCCCCTCCCCAGGTCTCCACCTACCACTGCCGTTGACAAGCGAATATGGGGATTAAGTTTCCAACGTGTGAGCCGCAGCAGGATGCAAAGCTCTTCTCGCTGCATGGCTGAGGGTCTCCATCGTGGCTGTGTCAGGCCACGTGCCCTCTCTGCATGATCCATTTGTGTGACCCGAAGGGGATGCTCATCCCCTCAGACCTGGCTCCTCTTCCTTTCACTCCTTCCGGGGGCCTGGCTCTGGCCCCGTTTTCACACACCCTCCCCTGTGGGAAGCAAAGCCCCCACTCCTGCCCGGGCACCCCACCCACCTCAGGCACTGACCTGGCTCTGTGGCTCACTGCCCTGTTTCCTGGCTGATCTCCAGAGGTATCGTCCTCACACTTGGCCGTGACTTTGTCTCGGATGTTTTTTGAAGCATTTCCCTGCTTCTGGCACGTGGGTGATGGCTGATGTCTGAACCCTCCTGCTTTGTCCCTGCTGCTCTGAATGTGTGTGTGTGTCTGTGTGAGAGTGTGTCTCTGTGTGTGTCTATGGGAGTATGTGTGAGAATGAGTGTGTCTGTGTGACAGAGTATGTATAGAGTGTGTATAAGAGTGTGTGTGTGAGTGTGTGTATGAGAATGTGAGTGTGTGTCTATGTGAGAGTGTGTGTATGTGAGAGTATTTGTGAGTTTGTGTGTGAGTGGGTGTCTGAGTGTGTCTGTGTGAGAGTGTGTGGATGAGAGTGTGTGTGACAGAGTGTGTGCCTGTGTCTGTGTGTGTGACAGAGTGTGTGAGAGTGTGTGCCTGTGTGTGAGAATGTGAGTGTGTTTCTATGTGAGAGTGTGTATGTGAGAGTGTGTATGTGAGTGTGTGTATGTGAGAGTCAGTGTGTTTCTATGTGTGAGAATGTGTCTGTGTGAGAGTGTGTGTGCAAGTGTGAGTGTGCAAGAGTGCATGTATGCCTGTGTCTGTGTGTATGTGTGTGACAGTGTGTGTGAGTGTGAGTGCGTATGTGTGTGTGAGTGTGTATGAGTGAGTGTGTGAGTGTGAGTGTATGTGAGTGTGTGATAGAGTGTGAGTGTGTGAGTGTGATAGTATGAGTGAGTGTATGTGCTGGGAGAGGGGATCCTCCCTGGCCTGTACAGCCCAGGGCACCCCCAGCACTCCGCTGTGTGCTCAGCTCTCTTGGTGTCCATAGCTCTTGGCTCTGGCCGCTTGGGGAGTCCCTCGGTGCCTTGGCAGGGGCCCCTCTGGGTCCTTGCTCCTAAGGGAAGGGACGGAGGCTGGAGGTTCAGGGGCCTCAGGCCAGCAGGCTGCTGACTACGGACTGGGGCTTGGGGCCGAGCACGGGACCCTGTGTCCTCGGCTGTCTGCTGAGGTGTGTTTGGGGAAGCAAGCAAGGTGATGCCTGGAAGCAGCCGGTACAGGATTAACCGTGGCTAACCGTCATGTGTCAGCACCACGGCGGCTGACCCAGCGGCCGCTGGGAGGGCGAGCCCCAGGGCCTGGGTGCTGCAGACTGGCTGAGCCTGGCATGAGGAAGACACTGTGGGCAGTGTCTGGTGTCGGGGGTGAGGGTGGAGTGATAAACCTTGGAGAAGCTGACTCAGAAGCTCAGAGTGCCTGTGAGGGACCTGAGCCTTCTGGCCAAGTTCGGGCACCACGATCTCAGATCTGAGAGACAAGCACCACACAATCCTTTTGGAGAGGATAACGGGCTGGCTGGGGGTGGGCGCAGGCCCCTACGGAACGTGCACCATGCAGTGGCAGGCTGGGGAGGGGGCCTCGGGCCCTTGCCCACACCCACATGGGTCGGGGCACTGGGGGCAGGAAAAGCTGGGGCTCACCTCTGCACATAACCTCGGGCCAGTGCAGGAGGAGCCGAGCAGTGCCTGGCATCCAGGTGCCCAGCAGAGAGCAGGCTGCAGGGCACTGGGCTCAGCGAGGGCACAAAGGAAGTCTCAGCGGATTGCAAAAGGCTGGAGTCCTCCAGGTCAGCTTCTCTGAGGGCTACCGTGCTCCTTGTGAGCATGACAACCAAGCATCCGTCAGAAATGTGCAGAAATTCTGGAAGCTGAGCTCTGAGCCACTTCCTGTAGCAGATAGCACAGTGCAGCAGCTCGCGTCGGTTCCAGGGAATAACATTTTCTCTTCCTAGGCAGAGGCGGAGGGGTTGCCTCTGGTGGTGGCTTCTTGCTGGCAGAGATGGAAAGCGACAGAAGGCACCACATGGGTAGAGGAAGGGTGCCTGTGTGTGTGCACGTGTGTGTGCACATGCGTGCATGCGTGTGTACAAGTGCCTCTTATAAAGCCTCCAGGAGCCAATCATGGAGTTTGTCTGCTCCCCAGTCACTCCCCAAGGCCCCGCCTCTGAACACCTGCTTGTGTTACATTTCCACCCTTTCACACCTCACAGTGGGGATCAAACTCCAACATGATTTTGGAGAGGATGAACTTGTATTCAAACCACAGCAGAGGCTACGGACTCAAGAATAAGGGGAGGGGGCTGGTGCTGTGGCGTAGCAGGTAAAGCCACCGCCTGCAGTGCTGGCATCCCATATGGGTGCCAGTTCGAGTCCTGGCTGCTCCACTTCTGATCCGGCTCTCTGCTATGGCCTGGGGAAGCAGTGGAAGACAGCCCAGGTCCTTGGGCCCCTGCACCCGCGTGGAAGACCTGGAGGAAGTTCTTGGCTCCTGGCTTCAGATTGGTGCAGCTCCAACCATTGCGGCCACTTGGGGAGTGAACCAGTGGATGGAAGACCTCTCTGTCCCTGTCTCTGTCTCTGTCTCTGTCTCTGTCTCTCTCCACCTCTGCTTCTCTGTAACTCTGCTTTTCAAATAAATAAATAAATAAATAAATAAATAAATCTTTAAAAAGAAAGGGGGGAAACCCAACTGAAGTTCTTAAAGTTTTAAAAACTGAGAACCATGAAAAAATGACCTAACTGTGAAATGCAGATAATGCAGGTAAATGCGTTTTTACAGATAAATAAAACCTTAAATGTGTTCATTTTAAAAAGAAGGCAAAAGAAATGAAATATTATGTGATCAAAACCTCATGAACTGGGCTGGCACCGTGGCACAGTTGCCACTTGTGATGCCGGCATCATATCAGAGTGCTGATTGGAGTCCCAGCTGCTCCACTTCCGATCCAGCTTCCTGCTAATGTGCATGGGAAGGCAGCAGGACATGGCCCAAGGCCTTGGCTCCTGGCTTCAGTCTGGCCCAGCCCTGGCCATTGTGGCCATTGTGGATGGATCGCTGAGAATTTGTCAGAAAGACGTGCGAATGATCCAGTAGAGAAACAGTACAGCAGGGAAAGCTGAATGGAGAGGATCGGCTCACTAGCAATCCTGCAAAGGTAGATTTTCACGGCATCCGTGCACTGGGCAAATACTAAGATCGTCACATCTGAGTTCTGTGGAGGTCGTGGGGCAGACGGACCCCCCTGTGCTGCCCCAGGGTTCTGTAATCGGTCACAAGCACCAGATGGGTGAGTGGGGCATGTCTAATCAAGTGAAATCATGCCAGCAGGATTGGTAACGTCACCTGCACGCCTTCAGCTGGAGAAAACCGCACCTAGAAGGAAGTAACGTGCAGGCAGGGTTTAATACAGCAAGCAGACACGAACGACCCAAACCAATGACCAAATGAAACACATACAGTAGCAAAAATCAAATGGACCAGCGCAATAGTCATCCACATGAGTGGATCTCAGAAGCAAAGAACGGAGTCGACAGTCAGTGACACAATGACAGAACCTCAAAGCCTGTGCATGTAGCTGGTAACACCTACAAAACAACACTAAACCCACCTTTCTGTGGATTGTATAGGAAACATAGAAAAGCCAGCCTCGGTCATAATAAAGTCCAATCAGGCCAAGTTTAGTTGGGAGCAGAAAGCCTAGGAGGGAAGGAGATAACATTAGGGAGGAGTGGCATTTCATTTCTAGTCCTATTTTATTCCTTTAAAGAGAGGCTTCTGAAGCAAAGAGGGTGGATGATCTAAAGGCTTGGCAAAGTCAGGTTAGTGAGGCCAAGTGGGTGTTCGTTATATTTGTCTGCATGCTTGAAATAGGGCACTCCCCTATGCTCATTCCAGAGATTGCTAGAGTGTGGGGTAGAGAAACAGTGGAGTGTGATTAAGAAGGACAAAGATAGAGGAAGAGGGGCTTGGACTGGGTGGACAGGGAAGGCCCAGAGGTATTTCAGTTGGCTCCTGAATTCAGAGGGAGGCAGACCAGCAGAAGCTCGAGGAAGGCCACTCGGCCGAGAGAACAGCAGGTGCAAAGGTCCTATGGCAGGAGCAACTGGCTGTGTTGGAGGAACAGCATGAAGTCAGGGTGGCTGGAGCGCAGAAAGCTGGGGCAAGAGGCACACAAGTGGGTCAGTGCCTGCCCAGGGCTGCCCTTGGCAAAGGCCAGAGCACCTGACATGACCAGGGCTCAGCTGGGACCAGGGTATGTGTGCAATAGTAGGATGTCTTCTGCATTGGCAGCAGTGGCTGGGAGCACAGTGCTCTGAGCTGGGAAAGTGCACCCCTCATTTTCATTACCATGGAAAGATCCTATCCCCCAGTACATGACCCTTAGTGCAGGGCCAGAAGGCATCCAGTTGGCCCTGACCTTCCCGGGTAACGGGGCAGGAGTCCCCTTCTGGAAGAGCACTCTGGGCATGGGGAGTATCTCAGCAATGGCCAGCCCAGCCCAGAACTCCGGGACAGGGGACACTGTCAGGAATCCAGGGCAGTGCCAAGGGGGTGGCTGCCTCCCGGGTCCCTCGTCCCCCTTCGAAGGTGACTCAGCCATGGCTTGCAGCCCAGGCCCTGCACCTCTGAACAACCTCCCCTTCTGCATGCCCGGTCTGGTGGACAGAGCTCCTGGGTGCTGCCTCCTGCAGCACTTGCTGGCTCTCCCATGGCTGGGCCAGAGCCAGGTGCCGAGCACGGGGACTGCAGATAGCCAAGAGAGAGAGACAGCGAGCTTGGCAAGATCTACAGTGCCCCAGTCTCCTCTCCTGGGTGTATAATGACCCAGGGTGGCAGCTGCCTGGGTTAAGTGCATACAAGAGATGACAGGTGTTGCGGGCTGTGGGGATTCTTTTGCTCCCCTAGGTGATCAATCTTGGCTCACAGGGGCTGGCGTAGCTTTTTTGCTTGTTCTTCTGCTTCCCACAGGGTATAAATAAGCATTCATGGGAAGTAGGGGACACAGAGAGGGAGATGATGGCCAAGAAACTCCAGGCGTCTGTTCTGAGCACATGGGCGACAAGGTCTCTCTTTGCGACACCACAGAAGAGCTAGGGACTAAGAAGGGCAAAGGAAATGGCTCTGCCTGCCCAGAGCCTTGCCCTGCCCTGCTGGATATGCCTGCTGCTTGCACTGTGCCAGACACGGGCCGGAGCTGGCAGGAGGACGTGAGAGCCTCCAAGGAGACCTTGACACCTGCCCTGCCTTGGTGCTGAACTGGCTGGGCATGGGGCGCTCGCTGCTGTTCAGGCTGTGCTGCTGGGGCAAGGGAACGAGGGCTGGTCCCCTCTGAGGCTCCCTGAGCCAGCTACAGTTCAGTGGACGCCTCCATCCTCAGCTTGTTGAGCAGCTTTTGAAATCACGACCCGATGGGAGGACACCAAGCTGTTTCTGCACGTGCCCCTCTACTGCACTCCCAGCAAGTGCAGCGTTCATCCCTGAGCAAATGCAGAATGCTCTCAGAGCAACAGACACCCCAGCTGGATGCCAACTTTCCTTAGCGGGAAAAGGAATTGGGCCTTGGGGGCCACCACTTGTGATGGCAAATTTGCTCCCACAGCCTTCAGATGGTTCTCTCTGAGCGCAGAGCAGAGGGAGCGCTCCGGAGGCTGGGTAGGCACAGCACCAAGCCAGCAGCCCTGCACACACTTGAACTTGAGGGACCTCCTCCAAGTATGCAGCTGCCATCACTGCCAAGGCCTTGGGAAAAGACTTCAGGGTCAGGTGAAGTTAAGTAACACCAGCGTGCCTCAAGGAAAGGTAAATGTGTTTGTGCACAAAAGAATTTGAAATCCACCCCCAGTTTTTTCATGATATGCATTGTCCACAAACTTTGGTAAAGATTAATTTATTTATTTGACAGGTACAGTTACAGAGAGGGAGAGAGAGAGAGAGAGGTCTTCCATCCACTGCTTCACTCCCCAGATGACAGCAATGACAGGAGCTGGGATGATCCGAAACCAGGAACTAGGAGCTTCTTCAAGGTCTCCCAGGTGGGTGCAGGGGCCCAATTGGGCCATCTTCTACTGTTTTCCCAGGCACATTAGCAGGGAGCTGGATTGGAATTGGAACAGGTGGTACTCGAACCAATGCCGATATGGGATGCTGGCACCGCTTCCAGTGGCTTTAACCATTGAGCCACAATGCTGGCCCCAAATTAAATGTATTTAAGATGATCAATGTGATGGCTTGACCTACATACACAATCATGATGATAGACACACCCATCACCTCGCAGTTATCTGTGTGGTGAGAACACAACTCTTCAGTGTCGCCTTCTTAGCACACTTCAAATACATAGTGCATTTGTAGTCACTCCAGGAACCCATGCCCACGAGGCCTGGGCCACAAGCCAAGTCCAGTAGGGGCAACAGCAGGGTCCAAATTTAGGTGTCAAATACCTTCTGCTTTAGACAACAGCCCTGCTGCTACCTTGCCTATTTCACAGATAAGGACACAGAGAGGTTAAACACTTTGCTCCAGGTCATACAGTAAATATGTGTCAGAACTGGGATTCGCCAGGCAGCTGTCTCTGTCCGAGCTCTTAATACCATGGAGTGAAATTAAATGAAATGAAACAGATGGAGAGAAAAGAAATGCCTGGCCCTGAGGACCTTAAGCTGTATCAGAGAGGAAAAAAAATCTCATGCTTAAACGAGAGCTGAATTAATTGAGCTGAAGTCCCCTGAACATATCCCAGAATGGATTTCTCCAGGCCCATGGGGCTTGGGTCTGGTCTCCTTGTGGGCTGCATGCTCTGGAATGTGAGGTGGGATCCACAGCATAAAGTCTGGCAGGGTCCCCGGGGGCGAGGGAGCTGAACTGGGAATGATCCTCTGGCTGAGTGCGCAGCTCTTCTCGGAGGTGACTGTGGCCCCGAGGAGCCTGTGTCACAGCTGTATTTGGGGGTCCCAGGTGTGTGCGGGGAGGGCCTTGAACCCCAGCACCATCCTGGCAGCCAGAGAGATAGGCCCGAACTGGAGCATGTGCATCAGGGTGCAGGGAGGATGCACAAGGGAGCTGGCAGAGGACACATCTGCACTGCCACCAAACCAGGCACCCAGGGCATCGCTGCCCCAGGGCAGGGCTTGAGGCTGGCTCGGTTCCCCGGGAACACTGGAGCCTGTTGAAGCTCTGTGTCTGTGTCTGTGGGTGCATGTGTACAGGTTTGTGCATGTGTGAGTATATGTGCATGTATCTACACACATGCGCATTGCATGTGTGTGTGCATGTTTTGTGTGTACATATGTGTGCATGCATACACGTGCAGTGATGTGTTTGCATGTACACGTGTACGTGCGAGTAGTGCGCTTCTGTGCATTTACATGCATACATGTGTATTGCACGTGTTCATGTTCATATTTGTGCATTTACATATATACACACATGCACGTACAGGCGTGCTTGTGTGAGTGTATGTGCGTGTATGTATGTGCATTTCATGTGCATACGTAGACATGTGCATTGCATGTGTGTGCATGTTTGTGTATATGTATGTGCATGTGTGTGTATATGTGTGTAGCCCTCTCGCTAGTTGCAGAACAGTACCTGCACTGTGACCAGACATTCGGCGTGACATATGATAAGGGCTCTGTTTTAGGCACCTGACCCTATGTGATTGCGGAACTGTACAATCAACAGGTGCAAGGCCACTGTTGGGAAAACGAATGTCACAGATTACTGTTGGGATTATTTCCTAATGAAGAGTTAGTAGGTGCTGTGCGAGGGTCTATCGTTAGGGGACAGTGTGCTGTGGCTTTCTCAGCACCCTCCTGGCTGGCCGTGTGGGCCTAGTGCGATACTATCCAGGGCTCCTTGTGCTTCCCAAAGCAGATGCCCCCGCCCATGACCTTGTGCACCTGCCCTGCTGCACACCCCCCATCCCATGTCTGGTTTGGCAGGAGCAGGTGCATTCCCGCCCTGCACCCTCAGGGGGCTCTGGCTGCCACAGCTCTACTCCATGGCTCCTCCACTGAAGGAAAGCAGTTTCTATTGAGGGGCCCCAGCCACAGCTGTGGGGTGGCCACTCTCTGCTGCCCTGTGCCTGGGCCAGTGTCACAGTGCTGTGGGAGGCCTGGCCGGCTGCAGGATGGCACAGTGAGTTTAGGGGTGGGACTGAGGCGAGGCTGGTAGCTGGGAAGGGGTGACCAGGCTGGTTCTGTGGGGAGGGTCCTCCTGGAATCCGTGTGCCCTGACAGGTGTGAATTCTGTACCCTGCACACTGCAGCTGCTGATGGGGCGGAGAGGAGTGGGGCTGGGCCTCACTGGGCTGATGCTGTAGCAGGACTTGTTAACTGGTGTGGAGCAGGCTATAAGTGGACAGGCTGTTTAGACTGTGCTACCCCGGGGAAGTTGGGGCCTGGTGCTGAGGACCAGAGACAAGTCCTCCTGTGGCCCCTCTGGCTCTCACTGGCTGTGCACTCTGCACCTGCTGAACAGGGGCAGAGCCACGCCGGCCTCTCCCTGGGGCTTTCCTCCCTCCTCAGGCTGTGTCCTTCTACTCCTCTCTGGCGATGACCCCGGTGTCCAGGCCAGGTCCCCCTCCTTTCTGTCTTTAGCTCCATGGATGGCCCTTGAGGGGGTCTCGCTGGCCTTGGCTTAAGTCTTGGCTCTGCTACCTCCTGGCTGTAAGGACATAGACAACTGGCCGGCCTGCCTTACCTGGATAAGCACCAGGGCAAATATCTGGCAAGAGTGACCATGTCAGGGAGTCCAGAGCAATCAAGTTCAGGTGCGCTACATCAAGTTCATTAACTCCCACCTTCTTCCAGCTCCCCTGGCCCTTGAAGGACTGTCTGAGTCCACGTGGGAGGTCCTAGGTGGCAAACTGGATACCCAAGGCCACCGGGGACTTAGGGCCAGAAGCACACACTGTCCTATCCCCTTATGTAGATTTTTCCAGGCTCCCTATAGTTGCTCAATCCCAGATGCACTGTCCCACCCCCCCACCCCTCCACCAGGTCCCAGCCAGGCCCCTCTGACTTGGCTGCATCCTTGCTGAGCCCAGCAGGTCCAGGACACATCTCCCTCTTTGTCTTCCTGCAATTCAGATCTGACTCTGCTACTTACACTTCAGGGAGAGTCACTTCCGGCCTCCGGCTACTCATCTGGAAAATGGGCTGCTGATACAGGTGATGTGTTGCTTTGTGCCTGGCTTACAGCAGGCACCATGTGTCTGGACACAGGGGAGAGTAGCTTTCAGGAGGCACATGGGGTGGGTCCTTTAGCCAGCACCCAGGCCACCCTCCAGCTCCTGCACCAGGATCCTTGGGCTGCCCATGGAAAATTCAGCCTTGATCATTTTTTTAAAAAAGATTTATTTAATGAAAGGCAGCACAACAGAAAGAGGGATGAAGTGGGGAGGTGGGAAGACAGAGAGAAAGAAATCTTCCATCCATTTGTTCACTCCCCAAATGGCTTCAACAGCCAGGGCTGGGCCAGGCAGAAGCCAGGAGCCTGGAACTCCATCCGGGTCTCTCACATGGGTGGCTGAGGCCCAAGCACCTGGGCCATCACCTGGGCCATCTTCTGATGCTTCCTGGGTACATTAACAGGAAGCTGAATTGGAAGAGGAGCAGCCCTCTGACACGGGACGCCAGTGTTGCAAGCCGTGGCTTAACCCACTATGCTACAAGGGCAGCTCCACCCAGGTCATTTCTTCATCAGAAGCCTAAGTACATCGGCTAGACTGCTTCCTATTATGGAAAACTGTGATTGTTTTCTGCTGAAGAGAATTGATTCACAAAGACACCAACGTGCCCTGCACAGACGCCTACATCTCTGCCCGAGGGTGGGTGAGTCACAAGGACTGGCAAATCCCTACCCTGTAACAGGCCGTCATTCAGTCTTTTCGTTGTGTTCGAGCTCCAGTGTCCTGAGTGTAAGTGGGAGTGAGTCACACACACACACACACACACACGCACACAGAAACGCCCGCGCGTGCGCTGTGCCCCTCTGTAAATGCATCTGACAGAGCCGCACAGCCGCACAATCGCCACAGCCAGGAGCCGGGCATGACCTGAATCCTAAGCAGATTCCTCCCTGCACACTCGGTTGCTGAGAGCAGCCTTGGCCTGGCTCCCAGGCCCAGGGGCCCAGGGTCTGGCTGCTCAGGAGCCACATGGGCCACGGACTTGCCGGGGTGGCCTGGGGTGCAGCTTGTCGGGGTCACTGAGTTGCCGGGGTCGGGGACACACTGCAGGGGTGTCTGCCCATCCTGTGCACATGGGATCCCCCAGGTCTCCTTTCAGGACAGGGCTGGCTGTTTACACAAAACTGCTCAGCTCCGGCTTTGCCTGTAGCCTGTCCTGGAAGGGAGACGGGGCTGAGGACCCCCAGATCACAAAGGCTGGCCCGGCACATGGCACAGCCCAACACAAGCCCTTCACTGGAGTCTCAGTGAAATCCTAGGTGTCTCAAGGGGTCTCCACCCCCACCCCTCCCCCAGGCTCCTCAGCCCCTCCTTTCTTAAGGCCAGTCTGTGTGGACCCCTGGCTCAGAAAAAAATGGTACCCAGGCTGCAGGGTCCCTCTCAATGGAGGCCCTCACCATGCTGTCCTCTAAAATCCTCATTTGGGGGACATTGCACACACCTGGGTTGCCCCACCTCATAGCACAAACACATGCAGCCAGGGCCGGGCACTCATGTGGGGGCCCAAGACAGAGACAGGGTTCAGAGCAGGGTGGATGGACCACAGGTGGGGAGGTTCCTGCTCAGAGTCTTTGCTCTGGTTTCGACTTCTTCCCTCCACCGCACCTGTGGTCCTCTCGGGAGGAGGGAGAAGGCTCTGCATTGGGCACAGGTGCAGCCTAGAATTGCAACCCTGTTCCACCAGCCCAGCACTCCGGGGGCCTCCCCACCCTGGCTCTTGGGTCCCAGAGCCCCCAGGCACCCCCTATTCAGAGCCCCCAGCCCCCTGGCTTGGGCCTGGAATCAAAGCAATTTGTTGCTTAGTGAGGATCCACAGTGGGCATCTTCCCCGTGTTTCACGGCCCCTTTCTTTCCCGCCGTCATTCCCTCCCTCTACCCGACTCTCCCCTGGGAACACCCACCCCCTGATCTGCGGCACACAAAAGCCCATTCTGGCCTCGCTCTTTGAGATCAGCGTCACCCTGGAGACTGGCGCCTTCCAGCCTGAGCCGTCCACTCCCCAGCCCTGGACCGGCCCCTGCCTGGCCCCCCAGACTCCCAGGCTGGCCTGTGGCCCTGCCTGCTGCCCTTACATCCCCTGGTCTGGTTCCCCTCCTGTGAGACACTGCCTAGTCTCTTCCAGAGGGCTCTGGCAGCCCTGGGCTGCTTCTATCTCATCGGCTGCTCCCCGCTGCCTTGTCCCTGCCTTCCCTGAGTTGTGCCTCTCCCTTCAGTGTTTCAAGACCCCCCCCCCTCAGAGCCCGACTAGGGCCCCTTCAAACGCAGCATCACTCTTTCCTGGACTTAACACCTGCATATGCAATAGTTCTCCGGCTGCAGACACATCCATAACACCTTTTTTTTTTTTTAAGATTTATTTATTTATTTGCAAGTCAGAATTATTCAGAGAGAGGAGAGGCAGAGAGAGATAGAGAGAAAGAGAGAGGTCTTCCATTTCTCTGGTTCACCCCCCAAATGACCGCAATGGCCAGAGCTGAGCTGATCCGAAGCCAGGAGCCAGGAGCTTCTTCGGGGTCTCCCACGCGGGTGCAGGGGCCCAAGCTCTTGGGCCATCTTCTATTGCCTTCCCAGGCCATAACAGAGAGCTGGATCAGAAGTGGAGCAGCCGGGTCTCGAACTGGTGCCCACATGGGATGTGGGTGCTTCAGGCCAGGGTATTAACCCCCTGTGCCGCAGCTCCGGCCCCAGTCACACCTTTCTTGAGAACCGTGCCACTCAGAGGTGGTGACTGGTCATTGAGGGGCAGAAGCAGGCACAGCACAGTGCATGCCGCTGAGGCTGTGGGGGCCGGATGCTGCTTCTGGCCTCACGCATCCATCCACTCCTGCAGCCTCATTCAGCAACAGGAGACCAGAAGCTCCCCAAGCCCAGGGCTTAATGCAATCATCTCATTATTGCGTCCCCTGTCTGCTGGGTTCGGCGCGTGGTTCTCGTTGGAAGAAGGCCCCCTGTCCCTACCCAGCTGCTAGGGGTGCACCTGCTTTGCACATCCCCAAATCCCACCTCCTCGTATGGGTGAGATTGATCGTTAAACCAGTAACTGGAACCTGTGTGGTGGCGCAGCAGGTTAAGCTGTTGCCTGTGACACTGTCATCCCATGAGTGCTGGTTCAAGTCCCAGCTCTTCCACTTCCATTCCAGCTCCCTGCTAACGTGCCCAGGGAGGCAGCAGATGGTGGCCCAAGTGTTTGGGCTCCTGCCACCCACATGGGAGACACAGATGGCACTCCAGGCCATAAGCAGGGAGCTGGATCAGAAGTGGAGCAGCTGGGACTAGAACCAGTGCTCATATGGCATACCAGTACTGCAGGTGGAGGCTTGACCACTACGCCACAGCGCCCACCCCAACGGTTCATTCTTTGACTAGTGCCAACCCCCTGGATCAGCACTGGAGGAGGCTCCCAGCTCAGCAGAATGGCTCAGCCCCATGATACCAACACATACATGCAGCTGGCTGGGCTCACAGTGGCCCAGGGAGCTGAGCCATGATTGCCCACTTTACAGATAACTGAGAAGAGGTACAGAAGGGTCATCCAGCCACACGGCAGGTGCTGGCCAGGCCCTGTAGCCAATGTCCCCAGGCTACCTGTGACCCAGGGTGGCCAGCTTGTCCCCCCATGCAAAGGCGCCCTGGCTTTGTGCCCGCCTGAGTTTTGCAGTCACGGGCTCCTTGTCCTTGGGCTGACCTCAGCTCCAAATGAAGCTGCCAAGAATGCATCCCAAGCCGTGGTCCTCCCTCCTGGCTGAAAGTCAGCTGTGTGCTCGGACTGAGGAAAGTCACACACAGTACCCTGGGGAAGCCCCTGCTGCCACAAGGGGGTGGGGGCAGCAGAGGGTCTTGGCCTGCAAGCAGCAAGAGTAAGAGGAAGGGCAGGGGCAGAGGGACGCAGGTGTGCCTGGTGAGCAGCACCCCAGGGAGCACATCACCCCCTGATCTGCCCCCAGGAAGCCCTCCCCTCTGCCCTGCCCCCCTGGGGCCCCTCTCCACCCAGGGCCTCGTCTGGTTCCTCTGGGCCCCTCCTCCACACTCCTGACCCTCAGTGACTTCTTGGGGGAGGGAGACAAGGGGCCCCAGGACCAGGATGGGACAGGCAGAGGTTTCAGGCAGAGGTTTGGGGGCCCCCTGCAGCACCCCTGTTCCTAGCTGGGGTTCCCAAGGCAAAGGCAGAAAAGAAGGTCCCCCTTGTTCCCAAATACAGACGGACTCTGCTGGTCCTTTCTTCCCTTTCATTCCTTTTTCTTTTCCTCCCCTTTGTAACAAACAATCAGCGGCTCTGCCTTTCTTTGCCTGGCACTGAATGTGCTCCGTGAGTCATGACCTCCAGGAGCCACACAGAGGCCTGTCTGAAAGTCTCGTGGGCCCTGGGGGGCAGAGGTGGGCGCCCAACCAGCCACTTCCCTCAAGTGGCTCAAAGCCACCCGACTGTACCCTGGTGGCAGCCAGCCCTGCCCAAGGGGACCAGAGTGCTGGCCTTTCAACACTTGGGAGAGAGAGAGTGCCCCCCTCCGCCTGCCAGCCTAGCTTTCCCTGGGGGCACCTACTTCCTTTTGCTATCACAAAACACCAGAGACCTGGTCACTTATCAAGGATAGGAGTGTATGGAGGTGGCCCAGTGGGTTCAACCTCAACCTGTGATGCCAGCACCTGACTTAAACATTGGTTCAAGTCTTGGCTGCTCCACTTTGGATCCAGCTCCCTGGCCTGGGAAAGTAGCAGAAGATGGCCCAAGTCCTTAGGGGCCCCTGCCACTCACGTGGGAGACCCAGATGGAGCTCAGGGCTCCTGGCTTTGGACTGGTTTGGCCCTGGCTATTGCAGCCATTTGGGGAGTGAACCAATGGTAATATATCTCTGTCTCTCCCTCTTTCTGTAATTCTGCCTTTCAAATGCATAAATCCTTTTACAAATAAGGAATAGAAGTCTAGTGGGTAGTCCATGAGCATGGGGCTGGCCCCTAGTGAGGGCCTTTTTGCTGAGTCCTCCCAAGGTGGAAGACAGCCTCTGTAGAGACAGAAGCAGGTGCCAGTTCAAATCCTCTTCCTCCTCTCACAAAGCTACTGATGCCATCATGGACAATCCACTGACATCTCTCTCTTTTTAGAATCATTTTTATTTTATTTGAAAGACAGAGTTGGCTGGCGCCGCGGCTCACTTGGCTAATGCTCCGTCTGAGGCACCGGCACCCCAGGTTCTAGTCCCGGTTGGGGCGCCGGATTCTGTCCCGGTTGCTCTTCTTCCAGTCCAGCTCTCTGCTGTGGCCCGGGAAGGCAGTGGAGGATGGCCCAAGTGCTTGGGCCCTGCACCTGCATGGGAGACCAGGAGGAAGCACCTGGCTCCTGGCTTTGGATCAGTGCAGCGCACTGGCCGTAGCAGCCATTTGGAGGGTGAACCAACGGAAGGAAGACCTTTCTCTCTCTCTCTCACTGTCTAACTCTGCCTGTCCAAAAAAAAAAAAAAAGAGTTACAGAGAGAGGTAGAGCCAGAGAGAGAGAGAAAGGTCTTCCATTCTTCTGGTTCACCCCTCAAATGACTGCAACAGCCAGAGCTGAGCTGATCCAAAGCTAGAAGCCAGGAGCTTCTTCCAGGTCTCCCACACGAGTGTAGGGGCCTAAGGACTTGGACCATCCTCCACTGCTTTCCCAAGCCATAGCAGAGAGCTGGATTGGAAGTGGAGCAGCTGGGACTCAAACCTGTGCCCATAAGAGATGCGGGTGCTGCAGGCTGGGGCTTTTACCTGCTGTGCCACAGCGCCAGCACCCCCCTCCCCACCCCCACTGACATCTTAATCACCTCCACATGGAGACCCCACCCTCACGACTTCATGTCATCTCATAGCACTGACATAGCAGTTGGGGGGGTAAGTTTGCAGTGTATGAACATTCAAACCACAACAGCAGCCCTGTCCTTCTGCCTCAAGACCCCAGCCTGCCACTCCACCCTGAGGCCGTGCCCCTGGGGAGGACGCCCTGCTCTTGTTCCTGTGACCTGGGACTGGCTGCCTGTGGGGTGGGCGGTGAGGAGGCCCTCAGGGTTGGGTCTGCCACCTGCTGTCTACCCAGGGAAGCCCAGGAGGACCTGCTCAGGTGAGTCCAGGAGGCATGGAGCCATCAGGTCCTGGAGAACTGGACATGTGGAATGCACAGCCCAAGGGTTGCACAGGGGGCATCCTTTGGCTTGGAGCCCGTGTGCTGGAGGCTTGGCAGCCAAAGTTCGATGTTAATAGATTCAGGGTGGAGGCGCCACACTTCATGACGTCTGCAGGTTACGTTTGCAGATAGGGCCTTAGGGATCTGGCAGCCTGGGCTTATGTTGTAGGCGTGGAGTTCCCATGGTCCCCTGGCTTCCAGGGTTCTCTTGCTCTGTCCCCAGCTCCCCTACTCTCCTCTGAGCTCCCTGAGGTGCAAACCCTTGGGTTTCTTGCCACCTTGCCCACAAGAAACACACCATGTCCCTGGAACTTTGGTCTCTCCACAAGGCCTCTCTCTCTCTCTTTTTTTTGACAGGCAGAGTGGACAGTGAGAGAGAGAGAGACAGAGAGAAAGGTCTTCCTTTTTGCTGTTGGTTCACCCTCCAATGGCCGCTGCAGCCGGCACATCCTGCTGATCCGAAGCCAGGAGCCAGGCGTTTCTCCTGGTCTCCCATGCGGGTACAGGGCCCAAGGACTTGGGCCATCCTCCATTGCATTCCCGGGCCATAGCAGAGAGCTGGCCTGGAAGAGTGGCAACCAGGATAGAATCTGGCGCCCCAACCGGGACTAGAACCCGGGGTGCTGGCGCTGCAAGGCGGAAGATTAGCCTGTTAAGCCATGGCACCGGCCTACAAGGCCTCTCTTAACCTGAATCTTCGTGCAGCTTCTTAGCCTCCAGGGCCCACCCAGACGGGGCTTCCTCACCTGCACCTTAAGGGCATTTAATCTGTTTTGCAAATTTCTGCTTGTTGATTTATATCCAAGAGCCCTCTCGAGGCAGTTAGCCAGCTGGTTCCCAATGCCTGAAATGTGTATATGTGTACAAGCACATACATATGTACTTCTTGAATAAATGTACAGTATCAAATTGAACTGAAATGACTATAAACTGTAAAATGAAAGAAGACCTAAGCCCTTGGAGGCCTCACAGCCTGGGCTGGCCCTCCCAGCAGGTGCTCTCATGGGAACTGGGATGGGACAAACCTGCCTGTCCCACCTCCCTTCCTTAGTGACAGTGCTCATGCCCATGTATGTACGCTGTACGCTGATCCCATTCAGCCCTCACAGGCACCCAGAAAATGACGGGTCCTCATCCCACAGGGTGCGAATCCTGCCCATGTCTTTCACCAGGCCCTGAGCACTGGGGAAAAAGCAGTGATGCCTGAATCTCTATGCAGCTGTTGGCTCTGCCAGCCCCTGGGCTGTCCTGCCTGGCCCGCATTCGCTGTCGCATTAAGTCCTTTCTCATCAATGCCTCCCCGGCAGCCTCAGTCCCCAGAGATACGAGCAGTGGACGACAGGTAACAAGCTTGACAATGGCCATTGGCTCAGGAATGCCCGTAGCATATTCCTCCTGATTCTGCTGCCTCGGGGACAAGGGCGGTCAGGGTCCAGCCTAGCTCCTTGACCCCTCCTCCCGGAAGCCCAGCTTCTGTCAAGGCCCCTGTGCCTTCCCAGAGACCTGTGCCCAGGGCTCACCCCTTCTCTGCTCGGCCAGCCCAGGCCCCGGCTCCCTCTCACCCTCTGCTCTGGACTCTGTCTGAGATATCAGGTCCCGCTGTCCCCTGGGTGCTCCAGGGCCAGCCCCACCTGCTGAGTCTCCGAGGCCAATGGACAAAGCCCTTGACAGCTCAGTCCCCGTTTCACTGGATGATCAAAGAGAAATACAGGGACCGCTGCCCACCTCCAGGCTTCCCGCCTACCCCGTGTGTGTTTCTGCATATTGCAGAGCAGTCCCATATCGAGTTGCTTGTTGTCCGTTGCCTCTTGCTTGTTCTGTTTTCCTTCTAATGGTCTCACAACAACTGTACCCATTCATGGGCTACTCAGTGTGCTGTTTCTATACAGGTGTGCATTGGGTAGTGAGCAAATAGGGTAATTAGTTCCCATTTCTTGGTGGTGCTTTTTTTTTTTTTTTAAAGATTTACTTATTTATTTGAAAGCCAGAGTTACACAGAAAGAGAAGGAGAGGCAGAGAGAGATCAAGGTCGTCCATCTGCTAGTTCACTCCCCAGTTGGCTGCAATGGCCAGAGCTGCGCCTATCTGAAGCCAAGAGCCAGGAGCTTCTTCTGGGTTTTCCATGTGGGTGCAGGGGAATAAGGACTTGGGCCATCTTCTACTGCTTTCCCAGGCCATAGCAGAGACTTGGATTGGAAGTGGAGCAGCTGGGACTGGAACTGGCACCCATATGGGATGCCAGCACGGCAGGCGGAGGCTTTACCTTCTAGGCCACAGTGCCAGCCCCCAAGAACTTTCAAGATCCTCTCTTTGGACAGATCCAGAGCTTCCTTGCTGCCCGTGGCTGCCCTATTCTGCAGTGGAACACAGTATCTTGTGTCTCCTGTCCAGCTGAATATTGTACCTGGGTTTAGCATTTCCCTTCTCTCTTCCCCATCTCCCTTCCCATCACTACTCTTCTATGCTCTGCTTCTCTGAGACTGTTGATTGCTTTTATCTATCTGTTTATGTTGGGTATCATTATTTGTTTATTTGTGAGGCAGAGAGACAGACAGAGCTAGTTCCCATTCATAGGTTTGTTTCCCTAAATGCCTGCCCCAGCCAGCGCTGAACCAGGGCCAGAGCCAGGAGCCAGGAAGACAACCCAGGTCACCCCACATGGGGGAAGGACTGCCTACAGGAGTTATCACTGCTGCCTCACAGGGTCTCCACTTGCAGGAGGCTGGAATGAGAAGCCGGAGCCAGGAACTGAACCCAGGCCCTCTGATGTGGGGCCTGGGTATAATTAGGCAGCGTCTTAACTCTTAAGCCAAATGGTCCTTTCACTTGCTCTCCTAGGCCTCCCCTCAGTCCTGGGCAGACTGAATGCTGGGCCACCTGGGAGCTGAGTCATCATGAGCCCGAGAGGAGAGACATGGACAGAGAGGAGAGACAGAAAAAAGGATAGCGGGATGGAGGCGGGCAGGCAGGAGCCCAGCCTGCAGCCCCCACTGCTGTCCTGGGGCCCCAGGGCCTCGGGGACGCTGCCCGCAGTGAGTCCCGGCAGCTCCACTCCCGATCCAGCTCCCTGCTAATGCACCTGGGAAAGCAGCAGAAGATGGCCCAAGTGCTTGGGCCCCTGCACTCACGTGGGAGACCCTGAAGAAGCTCCTGGTTCCTGGCTTCGGCCTAGCCTAGCCCTAACCATTGTGACCATCTGGGGAGTGAACCCTCCCCTCAGTTTCTCTACCTCTGAGTGTCAAATACAAATAAATCTTTAAAAATAAATAAGTAAAATTGTACTTTACAGCTGCATTCATATGAAGAAGAATATAAACCAGGCTAGGTTCATTATTATTATTCTTACTACTTTACTCTTTTGTTTTGATTTTAAAAGAAACTAAAATAGTGTGGCCCCAGGGACCCGCCAGAGGGTGCCCTGGGAAGGCCCCATCTCCCTCAACATCGCCCGCAGAGTGTGACAGCCACGTGACAGAGCATCTCCCAAAGTAGGCAAGACTTCCCTTTGCTCCTAGGTGGCTCTCCTGTGGACCCGAGCAAGAGTTCACACACCTGGACAGGTCGGCCAGGGAAGACAGGGGCCTCTGGACCGAGAATTCCGTGGCAGGTGTTTGGTCTGCACAAGCCCGGCACCAGATTTCACAGCCGTGGATGCTCTGGGCCTTCTCCTCAGATGCTGGCCCAGTTGACAAACTGAAAGTTTTCCAGGCAGGACAAGCCCCCGGGGGTGCTGGGCACACAGGGTCGTGGCACTGGGGTGCAGAGGGCAGGCTGCGGGGACCGGGGCCACGCTGGGATGTGGGGCGCCTGGGTATCGAGTATGCTTCCTGCGGAAAACTCTGAGCTCGGCGGGGCACGGGGAGGCTCCCGAGAGCCCCGGGGCCGTGTCCATGGGCAGCTCTGTGTTCGCCGGGTCCCGCGGGTGCCCGCAGAGAGGCCTCCTGAATGCGCTCCCGGTGTCTCCGGTTTGCCCCGAGAGGCGGCCGGGACCAGGGAGGCGGGGCGTCGGCTGTAGGGGCGGGCACCGGGGCGGATCCCGGGGCGGGGCGCGGGCTGGAGTTGGCGGAGCCCGGGCTCGGCGGCGCGGCTCGTCGCGCTGCTCCAGGGGGCTCCTGGCGTCCCGGCGGCCACCATGCTCAGCGTTCTGCACTTCCTCCGGAGCTTCTTCAAGGTGAGAGTCCGCGTCCCGGCACCTGCGGTCGGGCTCGCGGCGACCAGCAACTTACCAGGCAGAGGCGAGCCTGCGCGCGGCGCTGCGCCCCGGGCAGTGCGCCCCACACCGGCACCGGCTCCCGCTCGCAGCCAACTTTGCGATATGCGGACCCGGAGGCGGCGTCCCACAGCCGCGCGGCCGCCCGGACCCCCGGGAGGGAGCGGTGCCGCGTCGGCAGAGGGCTTGACAGTGGCCCTGGCGAGCCTTGGCGAGGGCGAGCGCCTGGGTTCGTCTCCCCGGCGCCCGGGCTGTTGCAGCCCGGGTCTCTCGGCGCGGGACCGCGGGTTCCTGGACGGGCGCCTGGTGTCCAGCCCTGTAGGTGCCCAGGAAGTGGTTGCTGTCGTTATTGTCACCCGGACTGCGGGAATCAGAGGGGGAGGCGGGGTAGGGAGCGAGAAAAGGGGTGGCTAAGCCGCGGCAAGGGAGTGGGAACCCGCAGCCGGCGCTGTTAGACTCCCGCGCCTGCCAGGGGTCCGCCCCCTTCCCAGGCCCGAGCTCACCAGCACCTCCGCTTCAGCTGCCCCCACTGGCAGCGCAAAGTGGGCGGTGGGCTCCAAGACACTGTCAGAGTGGTGGCGGCTGCAGGTGGCCAACCTCCACCTCCACAGGTGGGCGATGCGTGGGAGGTGGGTGGGTGGCAGGGCGCGGGTGGACTCTTTCTGCAGGTCAAGTACCAGGAAACAGGCCAGCTCTGGGCAGGACAGGCTCAGGGAGGAAGCTTCTCAAGCTGCAGCCTGGCAGGCAGCTGGGAGGAGGTGGCCCAAGGCTGGACGGCAGGAGCCCTGCCCTCACCCTGTCCCGCAGTTGGCCTGAAAGTGCAGAGGTGAACCATCTCTCTGGCCATGCAAACATCAGCCGGGTGAGAAGGTGGTCTTCCAGGAATGTGTGCAAGTGCATGCAGAGGGTGCCTCTGGTGCCCGTGCTTGGGCTCAGAGCACACAGATCCCCCTTTGGCTTCTGGTGCTGTCCCTGCTGGGATGTACAATCCTGGGATGATTCCCTGCGTGCCTGATCTTTGCTTTCCGTTTTGAAACAAATGGGTGATCATCTCACAAGTCCCGGGCTCAATGTGAGCATCTGTTGAGAAAATGTGTTGGTCTATGAAGTGCTGGTTCTTCCTCACCCCCAGCTGTGCTGGTAGCAGGTGGCCTAGGTGAAGGGGAGCCACATAGCAAGCAGAGTGTGGCTGAAGGAGAGGCTACCAGGCATCCCTGGACAACCTCCATGCCCCACCTGCAGACCGGAAGGCTCCCGGGAATGGGGCCTTTGAGAAAACATTCCCAGCACACACGCTGTCTTCACCTGTTCTCAGAGGCCTTTCCATGCCTCTGGGTCCCAGCACCTGCCATCTGGTTCCTGTAGGTCCTGAGACACCCCCAGCCCCTGTGTGCATGCCAAGGAGATGAGCACCTGTACCTATCAGAGATGTCTCTTCCTGCTGCCCACCTGGTGGGAAGGGTCTCTGAATGCCACAACAGCAGACCACTTGTGTGTCCTGCCGAGCCATCTGTAAACACAACGCACACTTGTTCTCCCTCATGAGTACCCTGGTCACGTGGGAGCTCAAGGCAGTCACCTGCTTGAGTCACCTGCTGGGGCCTCTGGGCCTGGGCGTGTGTGGACCACCTGACCACTGCTCCATCCTGGGAGCCTCAGGCCATTGTGGTCCCACCATCACACTCTGTTAGCAGAAGCATATCGAGCTGTCACCAAGAACCAGGAGGAAGAAGGGTGCCTCAGACCCCTTCTGACGGGGGCCTCCTGCAGACTTGCATAGCATCCAGGTCTGCTTTGGGCAAGCTGGGCACCAGGGGCCCGCAGGGTGTGACAGCCACGTGACAGAGCATCTCCCAAGTGCAGGTGGGCCGCCCAGAGAGCCTGTACTTGCCATAGGCTCCATGCAAAGTGTACCACCTTTGAGGTCACCCAGCAAATGAGCTGCAGTGGCATACTCTGGGGGAGGGGTGGGGAAACAGCCACCTGACACATCCAGAGGCCCCACCTGGCCTGATGTGAAGGCCAAGGTCTTTGGCTTTCAAAAGGGCTATTCCAGAGTGTTCCAGACAACTAGTGGTCCTTGCCCTCAATGGAAGCTCCCTCTGTTTTCATGGAACATGTGTCCCACACAGGCATGCATGCTTCCAAGCTTTTAGGGTATCTTACTACTTGCTGTCCCTCAAGACCCATCAGTCTGAAGCCACAGAGCAGAATGAGGTCTCTGCTGGCTAACTTAAATCGGAGTCAGTGTGCTGAGGCAGGTGGTGGAGGCTTGCTTTTGCACCATCATGGAAAAGCACCCTGCTTCTGCTCACCCCAGAATCCTGGGCAGGAAACACACACACACACATACACACACTAGCAGAGCTTTTGCCAAATCCCTGGCTTTGTATTAGTGTCAAAGGTCACCCTAGCAGTTTTGTTCCAGCAAGGAGGTTGCCTGTGTGTCAGTGCGGCTGCCAAGAGTATCTACACAAGAGTCTATTACTGTCGTCTGCTGGTGTTCAAGGCTCCCATGTCTTCTGCACAAGCCAAACCAACAAGTAAAGTAGGGGAGGCAGCGGGGATGTCCCTCCTAGACTGCTGATTCCTTGGTCACCAGGAATGAAGTATTGCTACTGATGGACAGCTTTGGAGGGGAGATGGTGTTCCAGAGACTTCCACTTAGGTGTCTTGCCACAGAAGTCTCCGTGCCATGGGTCAAGGGAGCCAGGGTGGAGTTTCTGCTGCTCTCTGAGCACATGTTTGTCAACTGGATGCTCAGGAGCTGGAAAAATTGCAAAGGGCAGGTCCTGGAGTCCACTGGGCTACCGTGAGGTAGACACAAGGCGCAGCTCCATTTTTGACCCGACATGCTGGCACCTTATTCCTGGTGGCAAGCTGTAGGGACATCCTGAGCCACCTGAAATTGTTGCTAGCTCAGAACCTGTTGGTTGGTGGTTTCTGAAAGACCCAGATGTTCCTCAGTAGAGGCGCCTCGGAAAGATTCGGCAGTTGACACTCCTGATGTCACTGCTGGACTGGCTTCCCTCCACTCAAGGAGCTTTGGGTCCATTGAGTTTTGTCTGGGAATCGGACAAACGGCACTGGGGTGTATTCTGTAAACGTGAGTGCCCCGTATGTGCTGGGTGTCAGTCTAAGACAGGGAGACTTCCGTATAGCAGGTCTAGTTTTTCTACTTTTATCAATCAGGACCCCACTGGTACTGGTTCTGCTTGTCGATTTCAGTCCTGGTGGCCCCAAGAATGGTTGGCCGATGTCACAGAGCTGCAGCACATCCTGGGTGCCACTCTGGCTTCCGGCACTTGAAATCCTGCCGGCTCCACCATTCCCACCTGTAGAATCCCAGCTGACAGCTGGGTCCCCCATCAGCAGCGCCAGCTGATAGAGAACAGTAACTGCAGTAATTCTCCAAGATGTTGGACTTCTCAGTGCCTTGGGATGGGGCCTGTCTCTTGGCCTCTCATAGGGGCATGGTTATGGATGGAGAGCAGCTTGCTCTTGGTCAGACCAAGAAGGAGCAGAAGCAGAGGGAACTTCTGTGCCCCTTCAGGTAACAAGGAATTCCTTGGCTTTGCAGTCTCATTTCCTGGGGCGCCTCTCAAGCTGAGAGTTCCATCAATGGAGAGTTCAGCCATGGGATGCATCCTAGCTGTTGGAACTGTTGTGCTGTTTCCCGGATAGGTGGCTGCACCGAGCATCACCATGTTCACCTTGTCTTTGAGTTATGTGCCCCCATCCTTGGTCAAGCACTCTGAGACCCATCCCCCTACCTTTGCCTGGTTTCTGCTGGTACGGGTGGGCACAGTCACTGTTTGCCAGCATGTGAGTCTCTTCTTTGTCATGGGTTCCCACTGCCATGCTGAAGCGCAAGGGTGGCCATGAGGAGAACAAGCCTCCCTTTCTGGTGAGGAGGAGGAGGTACCAGGCCCCTGAAGCAGCCAGAGAGGCCTGCAAGAGCTCAGTGGGCTTGTGCACCACTGTTTTACCCATTCCTAAGCAAGGGGTGCCACTCTTTCCCAAATGATGCCTTAACTTTCACTGGAGGAACAGAGAAACAATTGTGCTGGCTTTATGGTTCCCGGGGCCACAGATGGATGGACTCAGGCTTGCTTCTGGTTGAGGGGTGTCTCGGGCCTGGGGCGGTGGGACAGGAGAAAGACTGCATGTGTGGTCAGGGAGAGTCCCCGTGCTGATATTCCAGGACTCAGTCTGTTGTTCCTTCTGTTTAAGTTGGCTGCCTTTCATTTGGGTTGTGTAGCAAGAGCCATTTCCCTCTCAAGGCACCCAGTAGACCATGTAGTAGGCAATGGCCAATAATTTTTTTTTAAGATTTATTTATTTATTTGAAACCCAGAATTACAGAGAGAGAGAAGGAGAGGCAGAGAGAGTGAGAGAGAGAGAGAGAGAGAGAGAGAGAGAGAGAGAGGTCTTCCACCTGCTGGTTCACTCCCCAGGTGGCCACAATGGCCAGAGCTGCGCCTATCCAAAGCCAGGAGCCAGGAGCTTCTTCCGGGTCTCACACGTGGATGCAGGGGCCCAAGGACTTGGGCCATCTTCTGCTGCTTTCCCAGGCCATAACAGAGAGCTGGATCAGAAGTGGAGCAGCTGAAACTTGAACTGGCACCCATATGGGATGCTGGCACTGCAGACAGTGGTTTTACCTGCAATGCCACAGTGCCAGCTCCATGGCTGATGATTTTTTTTTTTTTTTTGGACAGGCAGAGTGGATAGTGAGAGAGAGAGACAGAGAGAAAGGTCTTCCTTTTTGCCGCTGTTTCACCCTCCAATGGCCGCTGCGGCCGGCGCATCTTGCTGATCCAAAGCCAGGAGCCAGGTGCTTCTCCTGGTCTCCCATGCAGGTGCAAGGCCCAAGGACTTGGGCCATCCTCCACTGCATTCCCGGGCCATAGCAGAGAGCTGGCCTGGAAGAGGGGCAACCGGGATAGAATCCGGCGCCCCGACCGGGACTAGAACCCCGTGTGCTGGCACCGCAAGGCGGAGGATTAGCCTGTTAAGCCACGGCGCCAGCCCCCCATGGCTGATAATTTTTAAAACAGTTTTATTTTTATTTATTTGAAAGGCAGAGTTACAGAGAGAGAGGGAGAGGCAGAGAGAGAGAAAGATCTTTCATCCACTGGTTCACAAGAGCTAGGAGCTTCATCTTGGTCTCCCACATGGGTGCAGGGGCCCAAGTGCTTGGGCCACCTTCTGCTGTCTTCCCAGGCCATTAGCAGGGAGCTGAATCAGAAGTGGAGCAACTGGGATAAGAACTGGCGGCCTTAGGGGATGCAAGCAATGGCTTAACTCAGTATACCACAGCGCTGGCTCCTGGGCCCCCAGTTTCTTTCCTGGTAAAGACTCTTGTTTGCAAAAGACAGAAAAGGGCTCCTGTTAAGTGAACAAATGGTGGGGTGTCGGGGAGCTCCCAGACCCCGAGAGGGGAAAGCACAGCTTGTCCTGCAGCTTGGGTGGACTTGAAGCTCTGCCTCCCCCATGCCCCATCAGCACTCTGCAGGTGCCAGCAGGTCACCTGCAGTGGTTCAGGTCTGTCTTAGGTGCCGGGGTCCTGGCTGGGGCTTGTCTGAACTGCAGGGAGTAGGAAAAGTTCTCTGCCTCCTTTCTATCTTCCAAATGGGTGGGCTCTGGCTTCTCTCTCATCTTGGGGTCCCCAAGCTGGGTAGCAAAGTGGCAAATTCCCCTGCATGGCACACAGTGAGGGCAAAGTGCCTGCAGCATGCCCTCAACTGTCAGCCTTTGGTGTCTATACCCCAGGTCCACATGTGTAGACCCACGGGTCACACTTCTAGGTCAAGGTGTTGGCAGAGACTGAGGCCACAGAGACCCTGAGCTGTGGAGGAGCTGAGTTCTGTGGAGTCCTGCAGAGGCTGGTCTCCCCTGGATGGCAGAGGGCAGAGAGATCAGGCGTGGGAGTCAGACACCAATCGGTCCCTGATGTCGCCCCGGTGCTGTGTCTCCTGCCACCTTGGATTCCGCCATCCTTGACCGTGTTGTTATCCAGAGGCTCCAGGGCTTCCTCTCGAGGAGACACCTGCTCCCTGGGCATGTCCTGCTGTGTGCTCTGGCTGCAGACCCTTCCTTGGTCACCTGTCAATCTCCCTCTCTGACCTGGTCAGCTCCATCCCATTCAACATGGACCGGCATGCAGAGCTTATGAGGGATGGGACCCAGAACCCTGTGAGGTTGCTGGAGTCCTCTGCAAACTCTGACCCAGCCACTCAGGTGTGGGGTGCACCCTGTGTGCTGTCTGCCCCATGACCTCCGTAGCCCCTGCTGCCTGCTGCAGACTCAGCCCTTGGGGACCCCATTCTCAGTCAGGCCCCCACAGGAGTCGCTGGCCCCAGTGTTCTGCCCACTTCTCCTGCCGAGTGGGACTTGCTCTCTGGCTGGGATGCATACTGGTTTTTAGGAGCCCCTACTGGTTTCCCCCTCATGGAGCTGGGCCACATTCTGACTTCCTGCCCGTTGTACGGTTGTGAGATGTAAAGGCTGTTGCTGTGATGGCCCTGGGCTGGCTTTGGCTCCTGCTGGGAACCCAGTCTGAACTCTTTGAGGCATGGGTAGTGCTTCCTGTGAGGCCCTGAAGTCCCTCGTCTGGTGACATGTGTGCTACAGGTCAGAAGCCAGAGGTCCCTATGCTTACAGGGTACCCTGGGATGCCTCCCCTCTGCACCAGTCCCCTTGTAGGGTCCCCCGTTTGTCCTCCAGGTTACAGCAACACCTCCTCCAGGAAGTCTCCTGTGATGCCCCCTCCCTCGCCTTCTGGCCCCTTCTTAGTGCCCTCTGCTGCAGGTATGCCGGGTTAGTTATCTCTCATCTCTCCACACATCGTCGTAATGTTCCTTAATCGGGGATGTCGTTTCTGATGTTTCTACTTACTGTTCTCAGAAGACCCTGCAACCATACATGGTCATTTCGTTCCTCTGAGTTCCCAGCTTGCCCATGTTAGGGTCACCTTTGATGTGCTGTGGACAACGATGCAGAATCAAAACCCTCCCCCGCATGCCACCAGAGGAACACCCCAGCCCAGAGGGACACCTGCTATTGCAGTGCCCAGTAATTAATGAACGCACTGAATCAAAACCCAGCTGTCCTGCACACGGTGAGGCAGATCCACAAGTGTTCATTTTATTATGAGGTCAGAACTGACGTCTAAACATACGTTGCTTTTGCATATCATACCTTCCGTAAGTTCAAGATCACTGTGCACTTGCTCCCCATGTAGGACCTCTGTCCTTAATGAGTTGTACTATGAGAATTAACGGTAAAACTTGTCTTCAAACAGTGTTATACCTTGTGTGTCTGTGTGGGTGCAAACTGTTGAAATCTTTACTTAGTCTAGAGTTGGTCTTCTGTATTTAAAGATAATTAAAAATGAATCTTGGGCCGGCGCTGCGGCTCAATGGGCTAATCCTCCGCCTTGCAGTGCCGGCACACCGGGTTCTAGTCCCGGTCAGGGCACCGGATTCTGTCCCGGTTGCCCCTCTTCCAGGCCAGCTCTCTGCTGTGGCCAGGGAGTGCAGTGGAGGATGGCCCAAGTCCTTGGGCCCTGCACCCCATGGGAGACCAGGATAAGCACCTGGCTCCTATCTTAGGATCAGCACGGTGCGCCGGCCGCAGTGCGCTGGCCGCGGCGGCCATTGGAGAGTGAACCAGCGGCAAAGGAAGACCCTTCTCTCTGTCTCTCTCTCTCTCACTGTCCACTCTGCCTGTAAAAAAAAAATGAATCTTAATGAAAAATGGGATGGGAGAGGGAGTAGGAGGTGGAATGGGAGTGGGGGTAGGAGGGCGGGTATGAGCGGGGGAGAACCGCTATATTCCTAAAGCTGTACCTATGAAATTTGCATTTATTAAATAAAAGCTTTCTAAAAAAAGTTCAAGATCAACCATATGGTAAACTGGAACTGGGAAACCATGTTTCCACCAAGGGCCATTTGGATATTTGTGGATCTTTGGATAACATTCGCGGGCCATACAAAATCATCGATTTAAAAATTAGCCTGCTGTAGATTTACTGAATTTTGAGTCTAACCTGTGTGGCCTTGGCAAGGCCAGACCAGATGATTTTGCCCAAGGGACAGATGTTCCCCACCCCTGCTAAACCAATTGGCACAAACAAGAAATAAAAAGAACAATTAGAGCAATCCTCTTATTTTTAAAAATTTTGATTGACTGATTGATTAAAAGGCAGAGAGACAGATAGATACACAGAGAGAGCTCCTATCTGCTGGTTCAGTCCCTAGATTCCTGGGCCAGGCTGCAGCCAGGACCTGGGAAATCAACCCAGGTCTCTCATGTGGGTGGCAGGGACCCAATGACTTGAGCCATCACCTGCTGCCTCCCAGAGTCGGCATCAGCAGGCAGCTGGGAGTCAGGAAGCGAACCCGGGTGTTCTGACGTGACACGTGGACATCCTAACTGGCATCCTGGCTGCTCGGCTAAATGTCCACCTGGGAAAATACTTTTTTTTTGCTCTTATGCGCTTGATGTGTGAGGTGGTGGCAGCTTTGGGATGAGAAGAGTCGCTGCTCTGTTAGCTCTCAGGACACTGAAGCCAGCACAGGGGGCTGACCCTGACTTTGTGTCTGCCTTACTGGCCTGGCCTGGGCTGGCCTCCTGGGAGCACCTGGCAGGCAGGAGGCTGCGTGATTGGACTTGACATCTGGGGGCCTGGTTGGCGCTGTGCTCAGTGGCTCTGGTTAAGTACGTGACGAGAAAAAGGCGTGCAGCCTGAGTGTCGGGTGAGTGGGTTGCTCCACCAGCGCCCCCGCCTGGGTCACCCTGGCCTGCTGGGCTTCCCATGGCTGTCCCCAGCCACTCTGACCCCAGGCAGAGTGCATCACAATTTAGGCTGGTGCACAGGCCCTTGTTCTAGGTCCCCAGGAGGCTCTGCCTGTTGCCTGGAGGTATGCATATCAGAGCAAGGCGTTTTTTGGGCTTCTCTGAACTGAGACAAGCTGAAGTCGGGCCATACGCTGCCCTGTCACCCTCACAGTGCCCTGTTGCAACAGAGGCTGGGGAAGGCTTGTGCTGCTGCCCGCCATGGACACGGCCCTGGTGCCCCACCCACCCAGGCCAGCTCAGAATGTCCTGCCCTAGCAACATCAGAGCCAAGCCTTGATCGGTGTCATACCTGCTGATGCCATAAAGGTCATAGGGAACCCGCCCAGCCTGGGGTGAAGGATCAACCTCCACCCCTGATGATCCCTTTGTTCCAGGTGGTGGGCTCCTAGGAACCGCCAACACCCCTGTGAGGCAGGATGGGGTTCTAGCACGTTAGAGGCTGTACAACTTGATCCAACCCCTTTCTCAGCCTCCCCAGGCCAGCCCCCAGCCTCCTAACAAGAACATGCCTGCTGTGGGGTGGCCTGCAAGGCCTTATGGTCAGGTCTGCCTGGCAAGGATGGGGGTTTCCAGTGCAGGGCTTAGCTGTGGTCTGTTGGCCTTCAGGAAGCTGGGACAGGTGGGTGATGGGCAGGAGAAGGGAAGCAGAGGGAATGCTGGGAGTGGCAGGGCAGCTGCTGTAGCCCAGAGCAGCCAGTGTGAGGCCGCTGGGTCCACTGTGGCCTGGACAGCCAGCAGGTTCATCTGTTGTGCACACTCTGGGGCTTGTTGTCAGCCCGATCCTTCGCTGCCTCCCTAGGGTGCATTTCCATACTCGCCACGGACACAGGCCAAGGCCCCTGCTGCCCTCCCCGCCCGCACCCCTGAGAGTCTCTGACCCAGAGGAGGTCTGAGCAGGCCCTTGTTCTTTGGGAAAAGCCCCAGGGTGAATTCTGACGTGAACCCTGGACAAGAGCCCTGCGTGTGCCTGACTTGCTGAGTCTGAAGCTGCTGCCCGGCACCCCGCCCCCAGCCAGCCCCACCCTCCAGAAGCAGGGCCCACCCTCCCCTCCAGGAGCCTGGCCTTTCCCAGCCGGGCTCAGTGCCTGAGCCACGCCTGACAAGCTGGACAGTGTACTGATGAAGGCCCCTGTCCCTTGCACGGGACATCTGCTGTTCACCTGGAGCATGAATGGCTGGGACCAGAGCAGTTCAGAGGGGGAGCACAAGACCTCACAGCTGGCCCAGGAGAAGCCAGGAGACAGAAAGGCCTCTGGTCACCATTGGACTTGAAGGAGCTATAATGTCCTAACTGCATATTTGGTGGGACTGAATCCTTCAAGTTCTCAGTCTTTGTATCTGTGAAATGGGTATCATAACGTTCTCTCTCCCTCCCTCCCTCCCTTTCTCTGTCTCTCTCTTTCTCTCTCTCTCGGGCTGTGAATGTCACACATACTGATTTGTGAAATGTTGCCTTTTTTTTTTTTTTTTATTTGACAGGTAGAGTTATAGACAGTGAGAGAGAGAGAGAGACAGAGAGAAAGGTCTTCCTTCCGTTGGTTCACCCCACAAATGGTTGCTACAGCCGGCACTGTGCCGATCCAAAGTCAGGAGCCAGATGCTTCTTCCTGGTCTCCCATCCTCCACTGCCTTCCTGGGCCACAGCAGAGAGCTGGCCTGGAAGAGGAGCAGCCAGGACTAGAACCTGGTGCCCATATGGGATACCGGCGCTGCAGGCAAAGGATTAACCAAGTGAGCCATGGCGTTGGACCCTGAAATGTTGCCTTTTACCTGGAGGCCTGGGGTGCTAGGCAGCCTGCTATTCCCTGCTTGCCACTCCTGGCCAGAGTCTAGACCCCTTGGCAGGAGCCCCTGTGTCATCCTGTCCTCCCTTGGGTCCTGACAGTCCCTTGTATCTCTGCCAGTTCTGGAGCTGACAAAAACCATCAGAGGAGACTTCTCTGGCAAACACCGGGGTGGAGAAGGTGCGGGCTGGCCTCTGGCATGGCGAATCCAGTGCAGAGGACAGCCTGGTGCCTCCCTCCCCTGCTCCAGCACCTCGGGGACCTGGTAGTGGGGGGCTCTGACTCTCCCCACAGCCCCTCTGGCAGGGTGGACTCAAGGCATAAACCAGCAGGAGCTGAGCTGCTGGGAAGGGGGTCCTGAGTGTGGTCCTGAGTGGGCAGTGAGGTGGAAGCTGATTGGTGGATCAGAGAGCACAGGGGTGAGGGAGCCGTGGTGGGGGTGGGCAGGAAGGGACAGTGACCCCTGCTTTGCATTGCCAGTGCCTAAGGACCAGTCCTGGGAGCAAACTTTCTCTTTCGCTCCCTCCTGGGAGGGTGCCTGGGTCGGGGCGGGGGGGACCTTGGATTGAAGCTGGATGCTTCAGTGAGCTTTCGCGGCTGTCACAAAACCCCGAGACTGAGCACCATATCAATAAGAGAAATCTATTTGGCTGGGAAGTCCAAGAGCACAGTGCCGGCACCTGGTGAGGGCCCTCTGGCTTCATCGGCACATGGCAGCGGGCATCCCATGGTGCACCTGAGCAAGCCACCAGCTCAGGTCTACCCTCCTGTGAAGGCTCCATCCTCATGACTTCGGGTGACCCTCACCACCTCCCAAAGGCCCCACCTCCAAATGCTATCACCCTGAAAAAATTGGGGCCAAGTTTCCAATGAGTGAACTTTGGGGTGGGGAGGCATTCCAACCACAGAACAGGGGCTCTGTGCATGTGTCAGCGAGAGACCTGATAACGTGCACTGACCAAGGCTCTGGAGGGACGAGGATCCAGGGTGTTGGGCACAGGGGACAGGCCTGGAAGGAGCTCAGAGAGGTGCAGGACACTGCGGGAGTGAAGCCTGAAGTGGGGGTGGCTGAGCACTGGCTGGCCATCTTGTGCCCCAGGGACTCTGGCCAGAAACAGCACATGGAGGGTGGTAGGCTGGATGGGGGTGTCCCTCAGAGAGGCTGGGTGGATACCTCAGATCGTCTACCCCAGCCAGAGCCACGTGGAGAGGTAGGTGCCACACAGAGAGATGGGAAGGAGAGGCAGGCGGGTCAGGTGGGGAGGCACTGCTCACCTGTGTGCCCTGGGCTAGGGAGGAAAGGACAGCTGTGGGGCCACCTACTGCTCCCCACTTCCACCTCTCCACCTGCAGCACTCCTCCTGCCCTGCCCTCTGGTCCAGGACCCCGCTTCTGGCTCTGAAGACCCCTCTCCAATGTGTCCACCTTAGCAGGGCTCTCTTGAGAAGTAAGGGGAAAGCCCCGGGAGGGCAAGGAAGCCCTGGGGGAGAGGATGCCCTGCCTGGCTGGGCATCTCATGTCATTCCAGAGGGGCACAGGGAGGGTGGACAGGGCTGGGGAGACCAAGTTGCAGGGAAATCCGCCCTCTCTGGAGGGTCGCCCCCTTGCTGTCCACGGAGAAGGCCCTGAGTAGGGCCCTGATGTCCTTGGCTGTCAGAGCCAGCAGACACCTGCTCCTGGGGTGCACCCCGAGAAACTGAACCAGGCTCCCCCCCCTTTTGCCCTGGAACCTGAAGGAGGCTCTCTTGCAAAGCAGACTATAGTTTGAAATCCAGACACAGTTGTGATTGATGTGTGTGTGTATACCATAGTATTTCTCCTCCCTGCTCAGAAGGTCATTGAACCTAGGGTTGGCTTCATGATATCTTTGAACACAGCAAACAAGTAGTTGTGGATGGCACATCTGGTCTGGGAACGCAGCACGTGACATTCTCAGGCTCCGGGCCCAGACCCCACCCTGGAGGCTCCCTTGCTGCTGGCTCAGGCCTGTCTGTCCTGTGACTCACAAGGGAGCTGGACAAGCACCCCAGAGAAGAAGGCACAGAGGCCCCAGGGGTTCCCACCGAAGCCCTGCCCAGCCTCCAAAGCCACCTGTAAGCCGTATTTGTGGGAGCACGTGTGAGATCAGGCTTACCCATCAGAGGGAGGGAGCCCTCTGGCTGCTGGCTGCTGTGTCCCTCGTGGTAGGGTCACCTCCCAGGACAGCTCAGGGAGCAGGGGTTGCTGAGGACACTGGTGGCCTGAGGGTGCCCAGAGAGCTGCTGTTACCCTTGGAGCTGCGGGCACCTGCAGGGCGATGCCTCATGGCAGGCACAGGCCCTCCCCTTCTGGCTCCCACCAACCAAGGCCTGGGATCCCAGTTACCCCCCCCCCCCCCGCCAAACTCGTCCATAGTCTACAGCCATCATGCAACTGGCTGTTGCTCAGATTCCCAGTCCCGAACCCTCCCCCAAACTGTCCCAGCTCCTCTCTCCAGCAAGTACACAGGTTCCCCGTGATTGGGCCATCGGGACTGGATGTGTGTGTTCCTGCGAGTCCAGTGGGCAGTGGGAATAGGTTGGGAGCACCAGCCCCTTGTAAGGGTGCAGCAGGCAGGCAGGGAGGTGTCCCTTCACCCCATCACCTTATGTTCAGACACCTCATGCTGGAGACGAGGGGACGAGGGCTCACGGCGGAGGTGGTGAAATGGGATTCAGAGCCAATGCCCCTCCCCGACACAGGCTTCCCAAAGAGACCCCTTCTGGGTCTCTATTGGGCACATGTCCCTTGGGAGTACTGGCTGTGTTAGAGGGTGGGGCTTCTGTTCCTGCCAGGGGTACAATGGGCTCCAGTCCCCAGGCGCTGTATCCCCACCTTGTGTGATTGATTGCTCCTCTGAGCAGGTTTCTTGTGCTGCACCTGCTCCATTCCCCTTTGCATGGCTGCTGAAGAACAGCTGGGCTGGGGCTGGGGCTGGGGGTGGGGGACGCAAGCTTTTGGGGCCAATTGAACACTAGGAATCTTGACGTCACCTAAGGGTTTGCGCTTGCAGAAGGTGGACACTGACTGAAGCTGGAGTGGGATGATTTCTCCATGGTCAGGGTCAGCACGTGCCTTTCCTGCCTGGGGGACAGAGAGTGGGGTGTGACCTGGGAATGCAGGGCAAAGAGGACACTGATTAATCAGGACGTCTGTGGTTGGTGACAGGCGTCGTCTGCCAGCCGGGGTGGGGCCAGCTGTGGTTGGGAGGGAGCCAGTGTCGGCTCCTCTCCAATTCTGCGTATCAATCCATCAATGGTGCACTGAGGTTGCCCAGGCCCTCCGTCTCCTCTGAGAAAGGAGCCGGTTCTCCTCCTGGCGAGGTGGGCGGCTGGCCAGGTAGGTGAGAGCCGGCTCCCAGCCAGAGCCTGGGGCTTCTTCCTTGGGGCTGGGGAATTCCTAGCCTGGGCTGGGAGGGAGGACCCACCGGCCCTGCTGGCATCAGCACCGCAGCGGGTGCAAACCTGGGGTGGGCAGGCACGACTTTCTCTGGCTGGAGAGAATAGGAAGTGGGCAGGCTGGGAACCCCCAGGTTGGGGGACAAAGCAGCAGGTCAGAGCTTGGTGCCTTGTGGGTGGCATGAAGAAGGCAGTGGTGTCACCAGCACGGGCACACAGCGACTGCCATCTTTTGCCTGTGACGCTCTCTGCTCACCTGTGGGCCCAGAGCTGGGGCCTCACCCTGGCAGGGCTTTCAGCAAGTGCGAGGCTATCGGACTCATTCTCCCAGTCACCCGGGCTTCTGCAAGACTCAAATGAGACATCATGAGTCAACGTTTGAATCTGCCAAGGCCAGGGATTGGGAAGACCTGGTCCCAAGTCAGACACCACCACATGGGCAAAACGCTTAACTGTCCTGAGCTTCAGGGTCTTTATCTGGACCATTGCACCTGCCTCATTTTAGGATCCAGTAATGTCTAAAAGGCACAGGGCGCAGGGCAAGCCTTGTATCCATAGCGATTTTACTGTTGCAGGTGTTATTTTTATAGCGGGGCAGACAAATCCTCCCATCCACAGAATTCTTTTTTTTTCTTTTAAAGATTTATTTATTTATTTGAAAGGCAGAGTCACACACACACATACAGACACACACACACACAGAGAGAGAGAGAGAGAGAGAGAGAGAGAGAGGGAGATCCTCCCATCCACTGGTCCACTCCCCAAATGGCCACAATGGCTAGAGCTGTGCAACCCTGGCCAGGAGCCAGGAGCTTCCTCCAGGTCTCCCACGTGGGTGCAGGGGCTCAAGGACTTGGGCCATCTTCTACTGCTTTCTCAGGCCATAGCAGAGAGCTGGATTGGAAGTGGAGCAGCCAAGCCTTGAACCAGCATCCATATGGGATGCTGGCACCGCAGATGGCAGCTTTGCCTGCTATGCCACAGTGCTGGCCCCCTGCAGAATTCTTACTCTTTCAAGTTTGTAGAGCACCTGCTCTGGGTAGGCCCTGTGCAGGGGCAAGAAACCTAGAAGGGCTTACAGAGGCTCTCCCATCCAAACAGGCCTGTGACTTTCCTGGTGCACAGGGGAGCTGACAACAACACAGCAGCCACGGCCACTGCAGCAGCCATAAGGACAACAGCAATGATGTCACTTGTGCCATCAGGGATACAACCGGGAAATGGTTGATGCTGGGGAGTCCAGAGAGGCAGCACCGGACTCAGCCAGCCGGGACAGGGGAGATACAGGCAGCAGTGTTGGAAGCACAGTGTTGGAGCACCCACCATTCCAAGAAGGCTGCATGGGAAGAGGCAGCACTCAAAGGAGACTTTGAAGAGTGAGCTGGAGGGAGCTTGGCCAGGAAAGTAGGAGCAGCCAGCATGAAGGCAGAGAATCAGAGAGCAGGTGTTTTGGGAGCCGTGAGATGCTCAAGAGAGAAGCTCAGGATGGGGCTAGTACAGGCCTGACCCTTATATTTGCTGTAGGAGGTGGAGAGGTGGCAGTGGGGGGGTAGGGTGGGAAGTCAGAGACAGGAGATTGTGCTGAGACCCAAGGCATGGGCCAGGAGACTGCCTTTTTTAAAAAAAGATTTATTCATTTATTTGGGAAGTAGAGTTACAGACATATTTGGAGAGAGAGAGAGAGAGAGAGAGAGAGAGAGAGAGAGAGAAAGGTCTTCCATCCACTGGTTCACTCTCCAGATGGCTGCAATGGCCGGAGCTGCACTGATCCGAAGCCAGGAACCAGGAGCTTCTTCCAGGTCTCCCACGTGGGTACAGGGGCCCAAGGACTTGGGCCATTTTCTACTGCTTTCCCAGGCCATAGCAGAGAGCTGGATTGGAATAGGAGCAACCAGGACACAAACTGGTGTCTATATGGGATGCTGGCACTGCCGGCGGAGGCTTAGCCCACTGCCCCACAGTGCCAGCCCCAGGCTACCTCTCTCTGTGAGCCCAGAGCCCAGGAGCAAGACAGAAAAGGCCTTGGGGAGAAGCAGGCAACGTCTCGGCACAGTTGGAGTCTGTTAGAAGACAATGGTTCAAGGTCTGACGTTGATGTGCAGAAAGTGCAGAGTGACAGGTGGAAGACAGGGGCAGGGCAGGGCTGCTCCTACCATGAGGTGGATGCTCCTCTGTGGGCAGACTGCCTCACCTGGTCCCAGTCTTCTCATCCATATTACACCACCTGCTTCACAGGGTGGTTGCTTAGACATCAGAAACTCCAAGGGGAGGTTTAGAAAAGGCATCCTGTGCCCACTTCTCCCTGCCTTCCCAGCCTTCAGTCCCATGCCACTCTGCAAAGCACCAAGGCCAGCCTTAACCCATCTGTGCCACGGGTAAACATGAGAAAAACACGTCGTCTGTTCGCTAAGGCAGCCTCAGGAAATGAGCTGCAGAGACCTGCGTCTGGTTGAATGTGGTGCTTGTATTTGAGGGCTTTGGCCTCCAGGGACAGAAACTTCCCTCTTTGTCTTTGGCTCTCCCAGGGTGTCTGCTGTGCTATAGGACTGAGGCCCAGTGTGAGGGCAAGGCATGGGGGCACCACCTTTGTTGGGGGCCACTGTTGTGGGAAAGCCACACAAGTGCCATCAGCATCCCAGGAAGGTGGGGGCAGGTCAGGAGGTGAACTCGAGGATGCTGGCCAAAGGGACGAAAGAGGATGTGAGGGCCGGCGCTGTGGCGTAATGGGCTAAGCCTCTTCCTGCAGTGCCGGCATTCCATACGGGTACCAGTTCTTGCTCCACTTCCAACCCAGCTCTGTGCTATGGCCTGAGAAAGCAGTGGAAGATGGCCCAAGTCCTTGGGCCCCTGCACCTGTGTGGGATACCTGGAAGAAGCTCTTGGCTCCTGGCTTCGTATGGGCACCGCTCCGGCCATTGCGGCATTGTGAACCAGTGGATGGAAGAGTTCTCTCTCTCTCTCTCTGCCTCTGCTTCTCTGTAACTCTGCCTTTCAAATTAATAAATAAAATATTAAATAAAGAGAGAGAATGCACTTTCAGGTACCCTGAAGGATGGACAGTGGAGCTGGGACCTGGGCATGGCTGTCAGGATGCCTGCTTTTGAGTCCCAGCCTCGCCAGGCCATGCTATGGGATTCTGGGCCAGAGCTTCTCATCTATCTCATCAGTCTTCTCATCTGTCGACTGGGATTGTCCTCTGTCCCGCTGTCCTCACAGGGAACTGTGAAGGTGAACGAGATGTAAGTGGACAGAGCATGGGACGCAAAGGAGTAAATGACAAATAAAACAGCCATAGTGTATCTATGCAGAGTGGCCAGTAAAATGGTGTCACAGAAATCACACGGAATGAATGACCTGAGAAAATGCTCACAACGCAGATGGCCTGTGACTTTCCCATGGAGTTAGGTCCTGATAAATGCATCATTCAGTTGAAAACATTCCAAACTACCAATGCATCGACTTCACCCTACTACTGGATGGCCTGGCTCAGCAGCACAGTGTGGTGTGCACTGGCTCCTTCCCGTCCCGATCCTGGGGCTGGCTTGGGACTGCAGCTCTGTGAACGCCAGAGTATCCAAACACAGACCATTACTAGTCTAGGAAGTGAACGGACTTCAAATTTGGAGGTGAAATCCCTGTGGAATATGGATTGCTTTTGCAGCAAGTGCACTTGAAAAAGTGTGAGTGGAACCCTGGTTAAGTTGTAGACTCTCTGTGTGTGTTAGGTGAAGTGATGTAACAAGAGCATATATGATGAGACCTGTAATTTCATGTCAAAAATAAAACCTGTATATCAGCTGTAAGGAACATTGGCATGTGAAGGCGACAGGTGGTGCCCTGTTCTGGGTGCTTGGGAATTAACCTGCGGTGGCACCAGCTGAAAGCCGTGCCCTGGGGCATGTGCTCTTCCAAGGTGGGTGCAGAACACACAAGCTGAAATTGTCACGCCCCACCTCCTCCTAGGCAAGGGGCCAAGGACACCTTAGGGAAGCTCTATCCCAGGAACTGTGGTCAGGAAATAGAGCATCCTCTCCTGCCCATGGCCGGTCTGGTGCCTTGGTGGTACCCCATGAGGGGCAGGCTGCTGGGTTCTCACCTCCATCCTCACGCTGCAGATCTATTCCTGGCAGGTGCTGTTAAGAAGTCTGGGGTTCCCTTCCATACCCAGCCTCCACCACAGGTGAAAGCCTGCTCCAGACACTATAGGAATACTGGGAACCCCAGTACCCCTGCCCTGGCACATGCATAGGGTGGAGATTCCACGCCAAGCTGACCAGGAACTGCCAGCCAACTGGTACCCACCAGAAGAATAGGATTGGGACTCAGGAAAAGCAGATACCTGCCCCCCTCCAGCAGGAGTTCTTCCCAGGGGGAAAGGCAGGCAGGCTGCAAGAACCCTGCAGCTCTGCCACAGGGGTCTGACTTCCTGTTTGGAGAGCTAAGGGTACTGCCCAAAACAGTAGAAAGCAATTAAGAGGGAGCTAGTGGCTTCGTGAGTCAGGGGTCACCTAGACCAGCTCCACGCTCAACAATTCACTAGGACCCAGAAAAGCTGTGCTATGCACCGCTGTGGTTTATTACACTGAGAGGACAGAGACTTAAAGCAGCAAAGGGGAAGAGTGCAGTGGGTGCAGTCTGGGAGACAGCAGGTGCAAGCTCTAGCAGGTGTTTCCTCCCAGTGGAGTTCATACAGAGCTGCACTCCCCAGCAGTGATGTGTGACAGCAAAGATGAAGTGTAGCAAGCAGGGAAGCTCACCTTGACCTTGCTGTCCGAGGTTTTATTGGGAGCAGTCACAGGTAGAGACACTTAGGTGATACAGCTAAAGCAGTATGCCAGGAAAATGCGTAGTTGTCAATCCTTGTTTAAGAAGGAAGAATGAACAATCTGCAAAGGAAGTTAAGAAAATCATCTCATTTTCAAGGGCATCAGAAAGGAAAAAATAGTTAGGAACAAACTTCACCAATAAGGTTGCACATATGTGAAAGACTTGTGCAGCTAAAACTATGAAACTGCTGAAAGAAGTTCAACAAGACACAAAGAAATAGGAAGGCATCCTGTGTTCATGGGCTGGAAGATTTAATCATGTTTAGCTGTCATTGTGACTCAAAGTGATCTACAAGTTCAGTGCAATCCTATCAAATTTCAATAATGTTATTTTTTGCATAAATAGGAAACCCATCCTAAAATTCTATGGAAACTCAAGTGACTCTAAATAGCCAAAACAATCTTGAAAATTAAGAACAACATTGGAGAGAAAATATTGGAGTAAGTCTTCACAGCTTGGGTTAACCAATGTTTTCTTAGGTAAAACATCAGAAGTAGAAATGGCAAAAGAAAAATTAGGTAAATATGGACCTAACTTGAATTAAAAACTTGTGCTTCAAACAACAACAGCAGCAACAACAAAAAGACCATCAAGAAAGTTAAAAGACAACCCATCTAATGGGAGAAAGTACTTTCAAGTCAAAAGTCTGCAAAGGGATTTGTATCCAGAATATGTATGAGTATAAACAACCCTTGTAATTCAATAATATGGACACAAATAACCCAACTTAAAAGTGGACAAATGAACAGACACTTCTCCAAAGAGGGTGTGCAAGTGGCCAATAAGCATAGAACACTTCTTTAGCATCATTAGTCATTAGGAAAATGCAAATAAAATTACAATACCACTTTGCGTGCACTAGCATAGCCTTAAAAAAAAGTATAAGTGTTGGTAAGGACATGGAGAAGTTGGGACCCTCATCCATTCCTGGTAGGACTGTAAAAATGTGCATCCACTTTAGAACACAGCTTGGCCATTACTCAAAATGGCAAACATAATTATCACCCAATTCTACAACCCCACTCCTATGTATTTATCCCAGAGACATGGACGCATGTCTTGTACACTGCCTGTACACAAGCAGACTTGTACACTGCTACTCCAAGCAGCTCTGGTTATAACAGTCCCTCAACAGTCGAGAGGGGTTTAAATTGTGGCATATCCGCACGAGGGAACACCACTCAGTTACACAAGAATGAAGTACTGATATGTGCAATGACCTAGATGAATCTCAAAGTGATCATGCCTGGTGACAGGAGCCAACCATAAAAGGCAGCACATTACATGATTCCACCAATGGAGAAAGTCCCAAACAGGCAAACCCATACAGATGGAGGGTAGGTTATAGTTACCTACCTAGGGCTGAAGGGATCGGGTATGTATTGAGAGGAATGGGGAGAAAATGCCGAGAAATATGGGGTTTCTTTTGGAGGAACAAAATTGCTGTAAATATAGATAGTGGTGATGGTTGTGCAACGCTGTGAACTTATTAAAAAGCATTCCATTGTCCACTTTAAATGGGTAATTTGTATGGCATGTGGACTATAGCTCAATAAATCTTTTTTGAAAAGTCAGTGAGTGATGGCAGCTGCATGCACTGCCTTCCAATACCAAATGACTTTGTGTCCTGGGAGTGGAACCGGTTTTGACCAGTCAGTATTTCCTGAACATCCCTGTCAGGTGCACAGCTCATCCAGCCTGCAGGGCAGGAGTCAAGTTCCTTGTCCTTGTGGGAGGGGCTTCTTACATAGTGAGGGTTTAATTATGAAATTGGAAAAAGGATTTTATTTATTTGAAAGGCAGTGTTACATAGAGAGAGGGAGATACACAAGGGGGAGAGAGAGAGACAGAGAGACAGAGAGAGAGAGAGAGAGAGAGAGAGAGAGAGAGAGAGAGAGAGAGAGAATCTTCCATACACTGGTTCACTCCCCAAATGACCACAAAAGCCAGCTCTGGGCAATGAAGCCAGGAGCCGGGAGCTCCATCCAGGTCTCCCACATGAGTTGCAGGGGGCCAAGTACTTGGGCCATCATCTACTGCTTTCCCAGGTGCATCAGCAGAGAGCTGGATTGGCAGCAGAGCCGCTAGGGTTCAAGCCGGTACTCTGATAATGGGATCCTGGGGTCATAAGCGGCGGCTTAACCTGCTGTGCCATAATGCTGGCCCTGATTACAAAATTTACAACCAGTTTACGATTTTGAGGTGTTCAGGGAGAGCTACAGTGATCATTACTGGTGTCTCAGAAGAGGAAAAACTTTTCTTGAACATTTAAAGATAGGTAGATGGGAGCTGGGGAGCTGGGGAGCTGCCAGGACTGTGGCAGCCACGGAGTCCAGTTGTTTATCAAGTGCTCTTCCCTGTGCAGTCCCTGGAGGGCGTTCTCAGGGAGCCCAGAGCTGTTGGGCAGCCCTCAAGGCTGGGAAGACGTCCCTTACATTAAGTGGAAATCTGTTAATACTGCTCTTAGCGTTTTCGATCATAAGGCAGCTGTTGCTGGACCTGTGTGGAACCTCGGAAATTTTATCCCAAGTAGTTGTTCCCATGTAGATGGGTGCTTCTGGTCGTCATTGTTATCCTCCAGATGGGAGAATCTGGCTTTCCATATTGGGCATCCAGGCCACACTCTGATCTATCGTCTGTTCTCTTTTTCTCTCCTCCAATCTTTACACAGCAGGTTCCATTTCTCTTCCGTGTGGGGGTTCATCAAGCCAGATACCATTCTACTTCTTTCTTTTTCTTTGTTTGCCTAAGCCATCTTTCCCCCTTCTTAGAGTTAAACAAGCTCAGGTCCTTCATTGTTCTTCATCTTCAGATTCTTTGCCATGTCGATCCCCCCTGGGGTCAAAAACTCCTGGATCCTCCCTCGAAGCGTGGGTCTGGGACTGAGACAGGTGTGTGTGCTCTGACCAGTTCCGAGGAGTGTGAGGCTCCCAGCGCATTCTTCCTCTAAATACCGCTCAGTCCAGCATCCTAAGCCGGCATTAGCTCTTTGGGTAGCCACATTCCGCTGGGGACAAAAATCCCTGGGCCTTTTCTTCTTGTGTGGCTAAGGTAGACCCAGTGACCTGGACAGAGGAAGCTTTGCAGGGCTGAACAGAAGCACTGCACTGCTGCTGTGCTGGCTGGCAAGGACTGGACTTGGGAGCAGGGTGGCCTTGGCTCCACCTCAGAACAGCCTCACATATAAATAAAGTGGCCACTTACACGGCAGGAAACACTAGCATGGTACAAAATAAAATAGGGCTGATGACTCTACACAGTCTCTCTCGTTGCTGCCCAATTATTCTGATGTCTGACGGTACCTTTATTCCAAGATAGAAAATCTCGCCTCAGAGCTGTACCAGAGAAGGGACGTGTTAACTATGCATACTGAAGTGTGGTGACTAATCAGATCACACTTGATTGAATGACCTGGTGCATTTTTGTTCTGCTTTGTTTTTTTCGAAAGGGAGGGAGGGCAGGAGAGAGCCAGAGACAGTGACGTTACTTGTTCACCCTCCAATGGCTGTGACGGCCATGGCTGGGTCAAAGCTGGCAACCAGGAAGTCAATCCAGGTCTCCCACGCAGGTGGCAGGAATTCAAGTACTTGAGCCACTACCTGCCGCCTCCCAGGGTGTGCACTGGCAGGAAGCAGGAAGCAGGCGCAGAGCTGGGACCCCGGCCTCGACACTCCAACATGGAGTTGTGGGCATTCTCACGGGCACCGTCACTATTAAGCCAATGCTGCAAGGTTTTGCTGCTAGAGTCGGGCGAGAGAGGAAGGCGGAGGGCAGTTGAAATTGGAGGAGTTGAGGAAAGAGCCACACATTCCAGGGAACTTGTCTAAAGTTGTAAAACTGGACGTAAGCCCTCACTTCTCTAGGACTAATAAGCATAGAGAGGTAGAGCCATGTGGCTACTTTGCAAGAAACTGCCTGTGTCATGTAGGACCTCGAGCCCTATGACCTGTGTCCCCTGGAGCTCCCCCATGTCATGTGACACAGCAAGATTATTCCAGATAGGGTCGAGGCTGCCCATCAGCTAACCTTAAAGTGAGCAGATTGCATGGGGCCATCCAGGATGACCGATGTGAGCTGAAAAGGGAGGAGAAGAGGCCAAGTCTCTGAGAAGGAAAAGTGACATCAGATGCCAGGGGGCTGGGATGCAGGGTGAGAGAGACTTGGCCCATCGGTGCTGGCTTGGCAGACGGGGCCGAGGAGTGAGGCGGCCTCTGGCAGCTGGAGGAGGCGTGGGAACCACTCTCCCTGGAGCCTCCAGCAAGAGCCCAGCCCTGCTGCCTGACTGTAGCCCAGCGAGACCTGTGCGGCTTCAAACCTGCAGAGCTGCAAGATAACTCGTTTACGTCGTCTGAAGCCACTAAGTGTGGTAATTTGTTACTGTGGCAATAGAAAACTAGTGACATCATTTTACTTGTAGTTTCAATTTGCATTTCTTGAGTGGCTAATGAGGTTAAACATGTATTCCTGTGGGTTTTTTTTTTTTTTTTGCCATTTGTACATCTTTTTTTGTGGTGTATATTTATATTTTTTATAAAAGGTATGACCATTTTTAATTGACTTCTTTCTTATTCAGTTTTTAAAAAATGATTTATTTATTTATTTAAGGTTGATTTATTTATTTGAAAGTCAGAGTTACACAGAGAAGCAGTGTGAGAGAGAGAGAGGTTTTCCATCCACTGGTTCACTCCCCAGATGGCCACAACGGCCGGAGCTGTGGCGATCCAAAGCCAGGAACCAGGAGCTTCTACTGGGTCTCCCACGTGGGTACAGGGGCCCAAGGACTTGGACCATCCTCCACAGCTTTCCCAGGCCATAGCAGAGAGCTGGATCAGAAGTGGGGCAGCCGGGACTTGAACTGGTGCCCACTGGGATATCGGCACTAGAGGCAGCGGCTTTTACCCACTACGCCACGTTGCTGGCCCCTCTTACTCAGTTTTTCTTGAGTTTATTTACTTATTTGAAAGGCAGAGAGAGAGAATCTTTCATCTATTGGTTTACTCCCCACAAATTGCCACAACAGCAAGGGTTGTACCAGGCCAAAGCCAGGGCCTGGAACTCCATCTGGATCTCTCTGGTGAGTGACAGGGACACAACCACTTGAGCCATTGCCAGCTGAGATGAAGTACTTGGGACTCATACCAGGGACTATGATATGGGACGTGAGTCGTCCAGGCAACAGCTTAACCACCAAGCCACAATACTCACCCTGCTGCTCAGTTTTGGGAGTTCCTAATATACCCTGAACACAGATTCTTGGCTGTACACATAATTGGCAAATGCTTTCTCCCAGTCTGTAGCTTGTCTTTTTGCTCTCTGTATCTTTCACAGAGCACAAGTTTTACTTTTTGAAGATGTTCAGTTTGTCAGTTTTTCCCTTTATAGTGTCGCATCTCAGGGTTCTTCACCTAACTCAGGTTATGAGGCATCTTCTGTGCTTTCTAAATGTGTTCCACGTTCATATTTTACATTTAGATCCAAGACTCATCGTCAGGTAATTTTTTAATATTTATTTATTTATTTGGGAAGCAGAGTTATAGACAGAGAGAGGGAGGGAGGGAGAGAGAGAGAGAGAGAGAGAGAGATCTTCCCTCCACTGGTTCACTCCCCAATTGGCTGCAATGGCTAGAGCTGGGCCAATCTGAAGCCAGGGCCCAGGAGCCTCTTCCCATTTCCCACGTGGATGCAGGGGCCCACGCACCTGGGCCGTCTACTACTGCCTTCCCAGGCCACAGGCAGAGAGCTGGATTGGAGGAAGAGCAGCCAGAACAGGAACTGGTGCCCATATGGGATGCTGGCAGCACAGGTGGAGGCCCAGCCTACTGTGCCACAACGCCAGCCCCAGGAATTTTTGTTTTACCTGTGAAATTCAAGTGAAGATTCTTTCTGGTGGCACTGGTGTTTTTGTTTTGTTTTGTTTATATAAGAACTTGTAATTGTTCATTAGAAAGACTATCCTTTCTTCATCAAATTGCCTCTCTCCCTCACCAAATATTTACAGGGCAGAGTAGCGTGGGTTCATGTCTGGTCTGTCCCCTGGATTCGTCTGTCTCTCCCCTGACATCACATCTTTCTGATGACTGCTGTTTTATAATGACTGACATCAAGCCGTGTGGTTTCTTCTGCTGTATTCTTCCATGTTGTTTTGACTTTTCTAATTCCTTTGCTTTTCCACACACATTATAGAATCTCCTGTACATATCTACAGAACACCCTTCTATGGTATTGGTTATAATGCTAATGCAGAGCTATCTATAGGTTAGATTGGGCAGACTGACATGTACATCATACCAAGTCTTCCAAGCTGTGGCCATAACATGAATCTCCATTTATTGAGGCCTCTTTTGATTGCTTTCAACTGTGAGTTGTGCTTTTCAGCATTAACATCCTGTATGTATTTAGTATTTTTACCTTAGTACTTAATTTTCAGATCTGTTTAAATACTGCTTAAACTTTTTAAATTTCCAATTGTTTATTGCTCTCATATAGGAAAATTGATTTTTTTGTTTGTGTTGATTTTGTATCTTGTTACTTTGCTGAACTCTAAGGAGCTTATTCTATAGATTTCTTGGAATTTTCTATGTAGATGATCATGTTATCTGTGAACAAAGACAGTTTTATTTCATGTGTTTTTGATTTGTAGGTCTTTTGTTTCCTTTTCTTATTGCATTAGACAGATGTCCCAGTATGATATACATTAGGAGTGGTAAGAGTGGGCATCCTTGACTTGTCCCCAGTTTTAGAGGAAAGCTGTGAGTGTCTTAGCACTAAGTGTGCTGTTGGCTGTGACTTTTCTGTAAAAATTCTTTATCAAGTTCATAAAGTTCACCTCTACTCCTAGTTTGCTGAGAGTTTTTATCCGGGACGGATGTTGAATCTTGCCAAATGATCTTTCTGCATCTCTGGAGATGATTATAAAATTTTTCTTCTCTAGCCTATGATGGATTACATTAGTTGATCTTTTTTATTTTTATTTTTTAATTTTTTTTACATTAGTTGATCTTTGAATGTTGAATCAGCCTTGCACACCTGGGATCTAGTTCCCTTGGCCGTGGTGTATAATTTCTTTATACATCAGTATCAATTTGCTAATATGCTGGTGAGGAATTTTGCTTCTATATTCATGAGAGAAGTTGGTCTCTAGTTCTTTTTTAAAAAGACTTATTTGGCTGGCGCCGTGGCTCAATAGGCTAATCCTCCACCTGTGGTGCCAGCACCCCGGGTTCTAGTCCCGGTCAGGGCTCCTGTTCTGTCCTGGTTGCCCCTCTTCCAGGCCAGCTCTCTGCTGTGGCCCGGGAGTGCAGTGAAGGATGGCCCAAGTGCTTGGGCCCTGTACCCACATGGGAGACCAGGAGAAGCACCTGGCTCCTGGCTTCGGATCAGCGTGGTGCGCTGGCCGCAGCGCACCAGCCGCGGCGGCCATTGGAGGGTGAACCAACGGCAAAGGAAGACCTTTCTCTTCTGTCTCTCTCTCTCTCACTGTCCACTCTGCCCGTCAAAAAAATAAATAAATAAAAAGACTTATTTATTTGAAAGGCAGAGTTACAAATAGAGATGGAGGAATAAGGGGGGGGGGTGGGAGAGAGAGAGAGAGAGAGAAACGTCCATCCACTATTCTGCACCCCCCTCCCCCTGCAAATGACTGCAGTGGCCAGGGATGGGCCAATTTGAAGCCAGGAACCAAGAACTCCATCTGGGCCTTCCACATGGGTGCAGGGGCCCAGGCACTTGAGCCATCTTCTGCTGCTTTCCCAGGTGCATTAGCAGGGGGCTGGATCAGAAGTGGAGCAGCCAGGACTTGAGCCAGTGCTCTTGTAAGATGCCGGCACTGCAGGTGGCAGCTTTAGCTCACTGCACTACAATGTGGCCCCTAGTTCTTGTGCCTTATAACACTTTTTTTTCTGATTTTTAAAATCCTGGCCTCATAGGATGGGCTAGGAAGTGCTCTTTCTACTTCTGTTTTCTGAAAGAGGTTGGAGAGAGGTGGGATCGTTTGTTCCTTAAACATTTTGTAGAATTCGTCAGTGGCACCATCTGGCCCTGGAGCTTTTCTGTTTGCGAATGTTCTGAAGGAATGGCTCAGTTTCTCTGGTAGACATCAACCGACTTGGGTTATATATTTCTCCTCGTGTGAGTATTGGTACAAGTCCTTTCTCATGGAATCTTTCAAGGACTAGTCCACTTTGTCTAAGTTGGCAAATTTGTAGGCATGGGTTGTCCCTGATATACCTTTATTATCACTCTAACGTCTGTGGTGTCAGCAGTAATGGCTCCTTTTCATGCATCATATTTTCATTTTTGTTCAGAACTAGTGCTTTTTCTTGGATCAATAGAACACTGAGGAAAGAGAAACAAACAGGAGATTCCCTCCCCCAACCCAGCTCCTCTGAGTGCTGAAAATTCTTTTCCCCTACCCTGAATCCAGGACTGGAAGACCTCCCCGGGTGCTTTCTGTGCTCCTGTCTCACTTCTAGATCCAGAGATGTCAGAGCTAGACGAGCAACTCGACTCAGTGGCATTCCAGATTCTTCTCTTCTTGCCCATACGTGGGTGATTGTTCGAAGAGGCCCGAGTAACTGCTGCATGCATTTGGACGTCCCGGTTGCCCTGGGGTGGGAGAGGTAGGGTGAGGTGTGCCCACTCCCTTGGGACTAGAACTGGCACCTTCCAGATGTCTTTAACCTACTGGGGCAGATCTTAGAAGGCAAGGGGAAACTAAGCCAGAGTGACAGTGAGAACAGCAGGCAGCCACCTGCCCATTGGAGGATCAGCTTTGGTGGCAGATAAGGAGGTGCAGGCAATGTTTCCCAGGGAACTGAAGCCTTGCTGACACTTAAATCAAGTATGTGAGCAGGCCTTGAGGGAAGGGCTCTAGGATGAGGCCAGCTGTGGTCCAAGGCTGTGAAAGGCACCACGCTCTTAGGAACAAAAGCAAAGGATTCTGTACATTGGGAGCTCTGTATGCAGCAGAACATGGCAGGAAGAGCCCAGGGCCACAGACCAGATCAGACAGGAGGAAGGACTTTGAATCATGCTATGGTGTCCCAATTTTGCTATGAAGTTACAAGAGAATGTATCAGTGGGATTTAGTGACTTGAAACAGCACCAAGTATTCCCTTGCAACTCTGGAGGTCAAAAGTCTGGAATCAGATCCAGTGGGCTACTTGGGCTCACACCTCTCTCCGTCTTCCTCCTCCTGCTTCCAACATCCCCTCTCTCCTCTGACCATCACCATGCCTCCCCTAAGAACCTGTGTGATTCTGTTGGGTCCACTTGGATAATCCAAGATAGTCCCATACCTCCAGATCCTTACTCACAGCAAAGGCCCCTTTGCCATAAAAGGCAACATTCACAGGTTATGGGGCTTAGGATGTGGGGCACCCTGGTGCTGCTTCTTCAGCCTACAGTCCAGGGCTTTTCATAGATTTTTATTGAAGCAGCTGATGTGATAAAACTGCTGAATCTGAGGCTTTGAAAGACCTGTCTGGCCATCTTTGCCTGGACAGGGATAAGCAGGGGGTGCTGACAGGCACTTGTGTCTTGGAGGCTGCAGAGGTGGCTGGTGACAGCTATTGCCTCCTCGAGGCTATGATGGGGTGAGACGAGCAGGGACCACATCCAGAGTTGGAGGAGAGAAGCTCCTGAGGGCACAGTGACTTTTACAGCTAGAGAGGAGTGCGATGTGGAGGGGAACCACAGAGTCGGGGCAGCACCAGGGAGACAGCCCGTCACGTGCCAGGCGCACTGCAGCAGAGAGCAGGTGCATTTACATTCAAGCTGTGTCCTTCTCTGTCTGGGAATAGCCATGACTTATTGATCCCAACCCTGGAGGGAAAGGATAGAGAATGGGGTTGTGTTTCTGCCTGTTAGCCCTGGGGACCAGGGATGTTTCCCGTATGTCTGCCGCATGTGCACAGGCAGGGCCCGAGGGAGGCCCCTCACTGGAACCCATCACGGCAGAGGGGACCCGCTTTGCTCTCCTGCTTGCCCTGGCAGCAGCTGAAAAGCTCTATTATCTGCCTTCCTGGGCACATTCACCAGCGAGGCATGGGTCTGGGGGCTTGTGAAAAGTCTCCGTGTCTCTGATTGCAGCCTTGCGTGCCCTTCTGGGGCCTCGGAGGAAGACGCTGCTGCTGCTGAGGTCGGAATCTGCTGGACGGATGCTCCCCGCGGTGTGGTTGCTTTCCCCTCCGGTGGCAGGGGGAGGTGACTGTCAGCTCCAGGGCAGAGCAGGGACACTGCTTTGTGGCAGGGCTGGGGCTGGCAGAAGGTAGGACTTTCAGGAGGATTGAGGGGTCAGGAACGGGGAGCAGGGACAGGCAGGGCAGGATGGAAAAGCAGAAGTGTACAGGAAGTGTGCAGGGGCCTGGGGTGGGGGGTGTGAAGACCGCTTAACTGGTGGTGGTTGGGGGTGAGTGTCACATCCGGGACATGCCTTTCACTTTGTGTGAAAAGTCCTTACCGTCCCGTGTCTATTCCCATGGGATGCTCTCAGAACCCTTGTGTGGGGAGCTGAGGGTCAGAGAATTAAGCAGTCAGGGCTACAGCCAGGATCCAGAGCCCAGCCTCCCATTCCCCAGAGATGGGAGGGATCCAGTGCAAGGGCCAAGGACATTGCCACTCAGCTTTCAGCTCTCCTGGGCATGGGTGCTGCTGGCCTCATTTCATAGATGAGGAGCTGAGGCTTCTGGGAGGAAGTCCCAGTCCTAGGTGAAGCCATGGACAGCGTCGGAATGAGCTCAGTGCCTCCCAGGAACCTGCCAGAAATGAGACGGGGCTCCCACTCACTTTGCCATAGCGAGGAAAGTCTCTGGCTGCCCAACTCCACCCTGGCCTAACCTAGGGCTGTTCCAAGCCTCAGTGTCCTACACCTGGATCTTTAAAATGCCCCTAAAGACACAACACATCTTCAAGGAATCTATGGGGGAAAATGTGTGGAAGTTCATGGTGTTTGCCCACATTATCTCCCCACGCATCTCTTCCGTTGTCACATCCTCTTCACTTCTGGGACTCTACTTCAAGATGCCACATGTCAGCAACTCAGTGAAATTTGGGCCACTGCCTGAGATCCTGGAAATACCCTGCAGCCCCTCTTTCATTGACACATCAGAGAGAAGGAGAGGAGTGGGGTGGGGAGAGAGAGACCCTCCATCTGCTGTTTCACTCCCCATATGGCCTCAATGGCCAGGGCTGGGCAGGCTGAAGACAGGAGCCAGAAGCTTCACCCACATAGCTGCAAGGGCCCAAGCACTTGGACCATCTTCTGCTGCTTTCTCAGGTGCATTAGCAGGGAGCTGGATTGGAAGTGGAGCAGCCGCGACTTGAACTGGCGCCAATATGGGATGCTGGTGTTGCAGGCAGTGGCTTAACCTGCTGAGCCACAGCGCCGGCCCCAAAACTTTTTTTTTCTTACTCCAACCAGTAGAACAAGACATATGGAGAGATCTGGTCTCCCTAGCATTGAGGTTAATTCCTCCCCCAGGAAGATCCATGAAAAGATCCATGGTCTGAAGGAGGCAGACCAGTGGGATTTCAGAGCTTGGGCACTGCGTGTCCGCTGTGTAACCTTAGCCAGGTCCTGAACCTGCGCAACACCCAGTGTCATCTGTAAGTGGGAGCCTTGCAGCCCGATGGTGAGGGCGAGATAAGGGTGAGCAGAGGCTTCACCAGGAACCAGACTGCCGGCTCCTTCCTCTGCAGGAACAGGCTTTCCAAAAACGAGTTCAACTCTGCTGCAAGCAGTTCGCCCTTGTTTGGTAAAGCAGATTAGCCTCTTCCTCTGCTGTTTACCAAAACACAGAACTCAAGCTTCAGGGAGGAGCCGGCCCTGCCTCCAACACGTCCCCAAATGCAAGCTCTGCTTTCAAGGACTTCCCTAACCGCAGAACACTCAGGAGTGTGGGATGGGCAGCAGGTGCCATTCTGAAATTGAGGCCCTCTCGGGAAACCTGGCCCTGGTGGCTGCTGCACACCCAGGTTCCCCCGTCCTGCAGCAGGGCCTTCCAGGGCCCCCTCCCAGGCCACTCTGTGGGGCTTAGCTTGCTGGCATTTCCCGGCTTTCCTCTGCTCCTCCTCCTTTGAGCTGAATCGTGCCAATTGTGTGTCCTTTCCCCGTGACCACTGGGCACAATTGCTAATCTTACTGCAGGCAAGTTCCTTTGTTCAGCTTCTTAATGGGGTTTCTAATGGAGTGGCTAGAAAAGGGACTGTTTTCCTGCCCGCTCCTGGGAACTGGGAAGAATTTCCTGGTGGCTTTGGGATTGCGGGTTGCAAGGGGAGGGGAGCCGGAAGGAGAGGAGACCGTGCATTCCATATGTGTACACTGGCAGCAACAGTGTCACCCAGGGCGCTATACAGGTGCGGGCTGAACGTGAGCCTCTGGCAGCCCGCTGTGTGGACCCAGGCAGCCCTACCAGACTGCTGAGGGGCTGCCTCCCAGCTCTGCTTGTGGATCACAGTCTGCAGCAGCTCCAGCACACGTGTGCCTTTGCTCACCCAGGGGAACCCATGCGAGTCCTCAGAGTATTTGCTTGCCTCTGAGTACCTTTTTTGAGGGTCTCAAAGCCTACAAATCTCCAAGTCAGATGCCCCATGCATGGTTAGCTGTGGGTGTTACTGTTCCCTTGTGGCCTGTCTTCATCTTCAGTGGCATCTGTGCAGCCAACCTATCTGGGTTCAAATCCCGACTCAGCTACTTCCTAGATGATGTGACCGGGAACCAGCTAATTGATCTCCCCATGCCCATCTGTATTATCTGTAAAATGGGGACATAGTGCCCACTTCCTGTGGTTGTCCTGGGGCTGGCAAAAGGGTTTAGCAGGTATTGTCACCACCACTCTGATTTTATCAAAGAAAAATAAAAGACTCCAAGGTGGACCCGGGTACTTTTTACTTAGGTACTAGAGGCAGGACTAATTAGGATGTATACCTAATTCCAGTGGAGTGCCCTTTGTAGCATACAAGGCACTTCAAAAAGTTCATGGAAGATAGAATTCAAAGATGTTTATTTGGGTGCACAAAAAAATCTTGAAATCCATGCAATTTTTCCATAATATGCATTTTCATAGACTTTTTGAAGTACACTTGGGCATGGATTTCAATTTTTTTGCACAAAATAAACTTATCTTCTTATGACTATTATTTTTTGACGAGGCAGAAGGGGGGGGGGCTCCTATTCTCTGATTTATTCCTCAAATACCTGTCATTGCCCCAAGCCTGGCAAAGCTGGAGCCAGGAACTCAATCCAGGTCTCCCTTGCGGGTGGCAGAAACCCAATGACTTGAGCCATCACTGCTGCCTCCCAGGGTCTGCCTTGGCAGGAAGCTGGAGCCAAGGACTGAACCCATGCACTCCAATACGGGATGCAGATGTTTTAACCACTAGGCCAAATACTCACTGGAGACTTAACCTTTTAATTCCATTTTCCACAAGCTTTTTGAAGTACCCTTGTACCAAGCTACTTTTCATGATCAAAACAAGTGGCAAGGCCAGCGCTGAGGCTCAATAGGCTAATCCTCCACCTGCGGTGCCGGCACACCGGGTTCTAGTCCCGGTCAGGGCACCAAATTCTGTCCCGGTTGCCCCTCTTCCAGGCCAGCTCTCTGCTGTGGCCCGGGAATGCAGTGGAGGATGGCCCAAGTGCTTGGGCCCTGCACCCACATGGGGGACCAGGATAAGCACCTGGCTCCTGCCTTCGGATCAGCACGGTGCGCCAGCCTCAGCGCGCCGGCCGTGGCGGCCATTGGAGGGTGAACCAACAGCAAAGGAAGACCTTTCTCTCTGTCTCTCTCTCTCTGTCCACTCTGCCTGTCAAAAAAAAAAAAAAAAAAGTGGCAAATATGAGACGCCAGATAGGGTAATGCTGGGATAAGAACACTCTAAGAGCTTCCTTGGGGCCAACAAGGAACACTCCCTGGGATTTCCAGACACCTGCCTGTCCCCAGGGGAAGACCTGGCTTCCTCAGGGCTGCTTTGCAGTAAAGCAGTTCATCTGGGCTCCTTTCTGCCCCCTGCTGGGGACAGAGTGCACCTGGCGCTTTCCTTGAGCCCAAAAGTCAAGGGGAAGCTGCCTTGGACACAGCATCCTGATTCACCAAGGACACTGATGTTCCCGCCGCCTCTGTCTTAGCCTTCCTGGCACCCTGGCCCGGCAGCACGGTTCCCTTCTAGTTCTGTCCACTTACTGAGTTCTGAGAAACCTATTACCCACTCAGCTCCAGCCTGCTACCCACGCCTGGAGGCCAGAGGCTCAGTCCCACACAGACGTCCTGTGGCACTTCTGCCCTCAAGACCCAAAACCCCGAGGTGGCGCCCTTAGCAGTGTGTCCTCTGTTTTCTTCTCAAGTGTTGGGAGAGCAGGTCAGAGGGAGCCTGGTGGGTGCTGGCTGGCTCAGAGCAGAGAGCTGGGGAGTCTTCTGTCCCCAGTTATGTCGCCTGCCTGGGTGGCCTCACGTGGGTCACTTTGTTTCTCCATGCTTTTTCCTTCTTACATGGCAAACACAAACAAAATTGGCTCACACTTCCTTCAAGGGGTACGCTGAGGATTCAGATAGTGGGGGAGATTATGGTTGCTTTTATATTGGAGCTACCCTGTGTTGGAGATAGTTTATAGCTTCACAGGCAGCGATAAGAAATAACACAGACAGCCACTCTGCAGCCTACACCTCGTTCCTCTGGTGGTGGCATCTCGGGAAACCACGCCACAATACTACACCCGGGATGTTGATGTGGACACAAGAATCTGTCACGCTGCGGCCAGCCTTGTGCTGCAGCCGTTACACTGCTGCTTGCAACTCTGGCATCGCGTGTGTCAGCGCTGCTTCCAGTCCAGGATGCTCTACTTCCGTTCCCCTCAGTGCTCCTGGAAAGCAGCAGAGACCGGGACAAGTGCTTGGGCGACCAGGGTGGAGTTCCCAGCTTTTGCCTGGCCCAGCCCTGCCTGCCCCAGCCATGTAGGGGAGTGAAGCAGAGGATGGAAGATCTCTCTCTCCCTCCCTCTCTGTAACTCTGCCTTTCAAATACATACACAAATAAATACTTAAAAAAATCTCTCATGTTCCCCTTTTACAGCCATGGCCCCACTCCCCATCTTCAACCAAGGGCAAAAACCCCTAATCTGTTCTCCAGTTCTGTAATTTTGTCATTTCAAGAGTAGTATTGTGGTACAGCGGGTTCAGCGGCCACCTGCAGCACCGGCATCCCATATGGGCACTGGTTCAGTCCCAGCTGCTCCACTTCCAATCCAGCTCTCTGTTAATGCACCTGGGAAAGCAGCAGAAGATGGCCCAAGTGGGAGACCTGGATGTAATCTCTCTCTTCTTCTCTGTCTCCTTCTCTCTCTGCAAGTCTGCCTTCCAAATAAATAAATAAATAAATAAAGCCTTCTGAAAACGTAGTCCATGGCTGAGTCCACACAGTAAGTAACCTTTTGGATTTGGCTGTTCATGCTGAGCATAGTTGTCTGGAGACTCACACAAGCTGTGTACATGTCCACAGCAGGCGCTTTGGCAGCAATGGTGTTCCATAGCCTTCACCTGTTGAGTGACATCTGAGCCATTTCTAGTTTTGAGCTATCATGAATAAAGTTGCTGAGGGCATTCATGCACAGGCTTTTGTGTGGACATACATTTTCATTTCTCTTGGATCAGTATTCAGAAGAGCAATTGCTGGGATATGTGGCATTTTAAAATATTTATTTATTTGCTTGAAAGACAGAGCTGCAGAGAGACAAAGGAGAGATCTTCCATCTGCTGGTTCACTTCCCAAATGGCTGCAACAGCCAGGCCAAAGCCAGGAGCCAGGAACTCCATCCAGGTCTCCCATGTGGGTGGCAGGGGCCCAAGCACTTGGGCCATCCTCCGCTGCCTTCCCAGGCACATTAGCAGAGAATTGGATTGGAAGTGGAGCAGCCAGGATTTGAACCAGCGCCCATATGGAATGCTGGCATCGCAGGCTTAACCAGCTGGGCCACCGTGCCAGCTCAGCAGGTTTGGATTTTGATGATTCAGTTCAATTCACCTAAGCAGTCAAATGTATGTGTGTAATTGGTAATATTTTCTTATTACCCTTTAATGTTTACAGTGTCTGTAATGATATCCCCTGGTCATTCTTGATATTGGACATTTGTGTCTTACTTTTTCCTTTGCCAGTCTTGTGAGTGCTTTGTCCATTTCATCCATCTTTTTAAAGCCTCAGCTCTTTGTTTCATTGATTTTTCTCATGGTTTCTGTTTTCTTTTCATTGATTTCTGCTCTGACATTTTGTATTTTCTTCTCTCTGCTTGTTTTGGATTTCTTTTGCTCTTCTTAAGTCAGATTTTTGGATTGGAAGCTTAGGGTTTTTTTTTTTTAAGATTTATTTATATATTTGGAAGGCAGAGTTACAGAGAGAGGTAGAGCTGGAGAGAGAGAGAGAGGGAGGGAGGGAGGGAGGGAGGGAGAGAGAGAGAGAGAGAGAGAGAGAGAGAGAGAGAGAGAGAGAGAATCTTTCACCTGCTAGTTTATTTTCCTAATAGCTTCAATAGCCGGAGCATGGCCGGACTGAAGCCAGGAGCTCTATCCAAGTCTCCCACATGGGTGATAGGGCCCAAGCACTTGGGCCATCTTCTACTGCTTTCCCAGGTGCACTAGCCGGGTGCTGGATTGGAAGCAGAGCAGTGGGGACTCATCCAGCACTCTAATATGGATGCTGGCATTGCAACTGGTGGTTTAACCTGCTGCACTGCCATGCCAGCCCTGAGTTCAGGTTCTTTTTTCTTTATAGTTCATTTTTTAAAAAGCTTTATTTATGTATTTGAAAGTCAGAGTTACATAGAGAGAGAAGGAGAGGGAGGGAGGGAGAGAGAGAGAGAGAGAGAGAGAGAGAGAGAGAGAGAGAATGAGAGGTCTTCCATCCACTAGTTCACTCCCCAGTTGTTTGCAATGGCTGGAGCTGCGTCAATCTGAAGCCAGGAGCCAGGAGCCAGGAGCCAGGAGCCAGGAGCTTCCTCTGGGTCTCCCACACGGATGCAGGAGCCCAAGCACTTGGACCATCTTCTACTGCTTTCCCAGGCCATAGTAGAGAGCTGGATCAGTAGTGGAGCAGCTGGGATGCAAACTGGCACCCATATGGGATGCCAGCACTGCAGGTGGGGGCTTTAACCCACTGTGCCACAGCGCCGGCCTTATAGTGTATTGACATTTGTTTAATGGTCCAGGATGTGACATTTGGTATATGTTTAGTGCACTTTTGAATTGAGCCTGTTGAATGGAATGGCCTATAAATTTCTTTTCAGGGGCTGGCGTTGGGGCCTAGTGGGTAAAGCTGCTGTGTGTAGTCATTGAGGTCATTTGAGGAATGAACCAGTGGATGGAAGATCTCTCTCTCTTACTCTAATAAATAAATATATATTTAAAAAATTTTTTCAGTGGTATTTGAAATGGTTGATTTTCCACCTCAATGCTCTAGGACTGCTGACAGAGGGTGTTGAACTCTTTAAGTTTAATTTCCAATCTATTCCTCTTTTAGTTCCATCAGTGTTGGCTTTATGCATTGTACAGCTTTTTCTTACTTGTGCATGCTTGCTGGGGGTTGCTATGTATTCTTGGAGGATTGGCCCTTTGGTTGTTACATAATGTCCCTTTCCATCATCAGTAATTTTCTTTGTTTTAAAGTCTAATTTCTCTGATTATGAAATATCTATTCCTGATTTCTTTTTTTTTACTTTTGCATGATACATAGTTTCCTATTCTTTCATTTTCAACATACTTATAAAGTTACAATAAGAGAGTTTTTTTTTTTTTAAGATTGACTTATTTAAAAGGTGGAGTTACAGAGAGAGAGAGAGAGAGATCTTCCATCCGCTGGTTCACTCCCTAAATGGTTGCAACAGCAAGGGCTGGGCTAGGTTGAAGCTGGAAGCCAAGCACCAGGAGCTTCATCCAGGTCTCCCATGTGGATGTAGGGGCCCAAGCATTTGGGCCATCTTCAACTGTTTTCCCAGGCACATGAGCAGGGAGCTGGATGAAAAGTGGAGCAGCAGGGGCTAGAACCCACGTCCATATGGGACGCTGGAACTACAAGCACTGGCTTAACCCACTATGCCATAGCGTCAGCCCCTTGAGAGAGTTACTTATAGACAGCATTAACTGGGTCATGTTTTTTAATCCATTCTACCAAAATTTATCTTAATTTCTCTGTTTAATGGCCCAGATGAAGCTCCTAGCCCAGCACTGGCCATTACAGCCATCTGGGGAGTGAACCATCTCTATCTATCTATCTATCTATCTATCTATCTATCTATCTAATTTTCAAATACATAAACAAATCTTTAAAAGAATTATCTGTTTAGAGTATTTATATGCAATGTAAATAGTAGAGCCAAGTCTGCTACTTTCTCTTCGTTTTGTGTTAGTTCTAACCTATCTGCCTTTCTTTCTCCCCATCTTGCCCTCTCTCTCTTTCCTCCTTCCCTTGTTTCTCTCTTTTCTTCTCCCTATCTTTTTATAGGTTGCTTGGGCATTTTTAGATTAATTTAAAAATACGTTTTAGTTTGAAGTTCACAGAAAAATTCAGCACAAAGTCTAAGAGTTCTTATTTATCCCTTCACCACTGCCTCCCACTTGCCATATTAAAATTTTGAATTGATGTGATACATTTGTGGCATTGATGAACCAATGGCACATTATTATTAACTAAGTTCCATATTTTGCATTAAGATGTACTGTTTTTGTACAGGTTTTGGGGGGATGCTACAACTCACATAACGTCAGGTACCCACCATTACAGTATTACACAGAGTGGTCTCATGACACCACCAAAACCCTGCTGTGTTCCTCCTGTGTGTCCTTCCCCCTCCCTTCCTCAGCTCCCTATAACCATGAAGAGAAGCTGTAGCTTCTCTACGAAACGTCATCTTGTTGGGACCGTGTGATGTGTAGTCTGGCTTCTTCCACTTAACAGCATGCACGTGGTATTTCCCCATGTCTGTGCGTGGCTTCAGAACTCACGTCTTTTCATCCCAGTCCCATTCCGTTGGATGAATGTATTCATTTGTTTATCTGTTTGTCAACTGAAGAACATCTTGGCCCTCAAGTTTCGGCAATTATGAGTGAAGCTCCCTTCTGTGTAGATTTTTGTGAATGTCAATTTCCAAACCATTTGGATGACTAGCAAGGAATACACTTACGGGATCCTATGGTAAGCATATGTTTATTTTTTTAAAAAGCCACAAACTGTCTTGCAAAGTGGCTACGCTATTTTGCATTTCCACCAGGGATGGCAGAGCTCTAGCTGCTCCACATCCTTGCAAGCATTTGGTGTCACTGTTTTGGATTCTGGCCATTCTAACAGATGCACCACATTGATTGATTTTGTGTGTTGAACATTGTTGCTTCTGGGAGTAAATGTCACCTGGTAATCAAAGAGAATCCTTTTAATATGTTGCTTAATTCAGTTTACTAGCATTTTATTAAAATTTTGCATCAAGGGCTACAGTTTAAGCCTCTGCTTCCTACCCCAGTATCCTATATCGGAGTGTCAATTTGAGTCCCAGCTGCTCCACAATTTAGGTACCTGCTAATGCACCTGGGAAGGCAGTGGATGATGACCCAAGTGCTTGGGCCTCTGCCACCCATGTGGGAGACCCAGATGAAGTTCTGGGTTCCTGGCTTTGGCCTGGCCCAATCCTGGCTGGGACATCCATTTGAGGAGTGAACCAAATCTCTCTCTCCCTCTCTCTCTCTGCCTTTCAAATAAAAAAAAAAATCTTTAAAATATTTTTGCACTAATATTTAAAAGGGATATTGGTTTCTAGTTTTATTTCTTTGCATTACCTCTGTTTATTTTGGTATGAAGGCAATTCCATCCTCAGAATGAGTTAGGAAGTCTTCTCTAATCTTGAACTTTAAAAAAAGTTTGAGAAGGACCTTGTGTTGGTTCTTTAACTGTCTGGTTCACAGGGAAACCATCTGGTCCCAGGCTTTTTGTTGTTGAGAGATTGTAAGCCTCTCTGCATCTCTCTATTAGTGACAGGTCCATCCATATTTTTGTATTTCTTCATTCATCATCCAGTTGTGGTGTATTGTGTGTCTCTAGGAATTTGTTTATTTAAGTTATCAAATGTGTTGGCATACAAGTGTCCTTAGCATTCTGTCTATTTCTGTAACATTAGTTGTATTGTCCCTATCTTTATTTGTGGTTTTATTTATTTATTTATTAGAATTATTTTAGTTATTTGAAAGACAGACGAGTTACAGAGAAAAATAGAGCCAGAAAGAGAGAGAGAAGTCTTCTATCTGCTAGTTCACTCCCCAAATGACCGCAACAGCCAGAGCTGAGCTGATCCGAAGCCAGGAGCCAGGAGCTTCCTCCAGGTCTCCCACGCTGGTGCAGGGCCCAAGTGCTTGAGCCATCTTCTACTGCTTTCCTAGGCCATAGCAGAGAGCTGGATCAGAAGAGGAGCAGCAGAGACTGAAACCAGCGCCATACGGGTTGCCGGCACTGTAGGTGGTGGCTTTACCTACTACGCCATAGCACTGGCCCTATTTGTGATTTTAATGTTTTCAATCTTTTTAATCATTCCAGCTAAGTGTTTGTCAATTTTGTTGATTTTTATGGAAACCAGTTCTCAGTTTTGTTGATTTTCTCTATTTTTTCTAGCCTTTATTTTATTTATTGCTATCTTTATTATATCCTTCTTTTCTAAGTTTTGGATTTAGCTTGCAGGGACACAGTTACTTGAACCATCATCTGCTGCCTCCTGGGGAAGCTGGATTAGGAGCAGAGTTTGGACTCAAACTCAGATGCTGGGATGTGGGGTCTGGGCATCCAGCTGATGTCTTCACTGCTACACTAAGACTACTCCCACTCTCCAGTTTCTCTGCTTTTATTGTTTTCTAGCTTGATCCCATTGTGTATTCTTTTTTTAAAAAGACCATTTTAAACTTATTTTACTTATATACATTTATCATGTACAACCTGTTGTTTTGAAATATGTAAACATATGGAAAGCCTAAATCAAGCTAATAAATTCATGTGCTACTTCAAGTGATTTTAGTTTTAATTTATTTCTTCAGAATGACAGGCATCTAAGGTTAACAGACACCAGACAGGATAGCCTATTTAATCATGCCAGACTGGAAACCAAGATGGCAGAATCACACTGGGCAAAATTAATAATTAATGAGGAGAGGGGCCGGCACCGTGGCTCACTTGGTTAATCCTCCGCCTGCGGCGCCAGCATCCCATATGGGCATCAGGTTCTAGTCCCAGTTGCTCCTCTTCCAGTCCAGCTCTCTGCTGTTGCCAGGGAAGGCAGTAGAGGATGGCACAAGTGCTTGGGCTCCTGCACCCACATGGGAGACCAGGAAGAAGCACCTGTCTCCTGGCTTTGGATCTGTGCAGCGCTGGCTGTAGTGGCCATTTGGGGAGTGAACCAACAGAAGGAAGACCTTTCTCTCTGTCTGTCTCTCTCTCACTGTCTATAACTCTACCTGTCAAATAAAAAAAAAAATAATTAACGAGGAGAGAAGATACACTCCTGAGACAGGGCTGTGGGAAATTTGCAGTGGAAAACTAAGGAGAGCAGCAGAGGCTGGCCAGGTCCATACCGAGAGAGCAAGTGTGAATGGGAAATGGTGGAGGCTTGGACCAGGGAGGTCGGTGCTGGCTCATGGGGGACCAGATGAGACAGGAATTTGCATGCCCATGGAACTTAGGATAGTAGGGGGAGGGAGAGCTTAGCAAACTGCTTTTGAAATTCCACAGGGGGGGGGGGAGGAGGAGGGGGTAAATACTGAGGAACAGGTGGAGAGGTCGGGCACCGCCCTGTCTTCCTCCCTCCCCCTCCTCCACCCAGACTGGATAAAGAAATTATGGGATATGTACACTATGGAATACTATTCAGCAGTAAAAAAAAAATGAAATCCAGTCATTTGCAACAAAATGGATGAATATGGAAAGCATAAGACTGAGTGAAATAAACCTGTACCAAAGGGACAAATATCATGTTCTCTCTGATCTGTGAGAACTAACAGAGCACCTAAAAGGCAATCTGTAGAAGTGAAATTGACACTTTGAGAAGCAATGACTTGAATAGCCCTTGTCTTGACTGTCGAGGAACAGATTTTTTTCTTCTTTATACTATTTGTTGAACTCTTTGCTTAACATAAAGTTAGTTGTATGTGTATGAAGTCAATTGAAAATAGATCTCAGTAAAAAATAAGAGTTGGAATAAGAGAGGGTGGAGGAAGTTTGTAACTGTAAAGCTGCATAGTTCTGCATACATGACTATGGACTTGCTTCTAAGGGTACAGTTTAAAAATTTGCCATGAGACCCCAAATCCCATTAAGCTGGGCAGTAAAAATGTCATCTTAAGTGTTAAAGTGATCATATTAAGTGTTAATGTGAACATATATATAGGATTAAATGGTTTTTTAAATTTATTTTTATATTTTTTACTTGACAGAGTTAGACAGTGATAGAGACAGAGAGAAAGGCCTTCCTTCCATTGGTTCACTCCCCAAATGGCCACTATAGCCAGCGCTGCACCAATCTGAAGCCAGGAGCCAGGTGCTTCTTCCTGGTCTCCCATGCGGGTGCAGGGGCCCAAGCACTTGGGCCATACTCCACTGCCTTCCCTGGCAACAGCAGAGAGCTGGACTGGAAGAGGAGCAACCAGGACTAGAACCTGGTGTCCATATGGGATGCCAGCGCTGCAGGCAGAGGATTAACCAAGTGAACTACAGCACTGGCCCATAGGTTTAAATGTTAAAGTGACTATATAAATATGATCAAGTGTCTGGTAATAATAATAAATAGAATTATAAAGGAGACAATGTTCCAACATGGGAAGTAGTCCACACGGCACTCTCATAGAATGACAATCATTTCAAGCAGCACTCTGACTTCAGAATTAGTCCTTAAGGCATCCTGGTTTGCTGAAAAGCCCATGAGAGCATTTCAGGCATGCAAAGCCAAGATACTGTGGCAAAAATTGTTCTCCATGAAGGATCTCTGTGGGTGAGAAGTGGAAAGAAGTGGCCATCAAATATGTACTTTTCTCTGAAGGGAGGAGAGAACTTCCACATTGCTTATGGCCTTGTCTAAATGCTGATAGAGTTTGTGGGTTGAAAAGGCTTCCATAGCCTTGGCAGCTCATATCAGGAGTCTTGGGTAGTCACTGATGTCATACTTAAGAGTGTTAATTGTTAAATTAACGACAGGAGTCACTGTGCGCTGACTCCCCATGCAGTCCTCAATGAGTTGTATTATAAGAGTTAACTGTAAAACTTGTTCTCAGTTTGTGTGTGTGTGTGTGCACAAATTGTTGAAATCTTTACTTGGCATAGAGTTGTTCTTCAGTGTAAAAATTAATTGAAAATGGGCCAGCGCTGTGGCTTAACAGGCTAATCCTCTGCCTTGCGGCGCCGGCACACCGGGTTCTAGTCCCGGTTGGGGCGCCGGATTCTATCCCGGTTGCCCCTCTTCCAGGCCAGCTCTCTGCTGTGGCCCGGGAAGGCAGTGGAGGATGGCCCAAGTGCTTGGGCCCTGCACCCGCATGGGAGACCAGGAGAAGCACCTGGCTCCTGGCTTCAGATCAGCGCAATGAGCCAGCTGCAGCGGCCATTGGAGGGTGAACCAACGGCAAAAAGGAAGACCTTTCTCTCTGTCTCTCTCTCTCACTATCCACTCCGCCTGTCCAAAAAAAAAAAAAATTAATTGAAAATGAATCTTAATGAATAATGGGACTGGGAATAGGAGAGGGAGGAGAAGGAGGGGTGGAAGGGTGGGCATGGTGGGAAGAATGGAAGAATCACTACATTCCTCAAGTTGTGTTTATGAAATTTGTATCCCTTAAATAAAAGGTTTCTTTTGGCAAAAAAATCATGCCAGCTTCTCAGCAGGTGCTTCCCTGACCACCTGGTGTGCAATAGTAGGCACCCTGCCTCCCACTCCCACCCCAACCACCTCAACTCCAGAACTCTTTGTCTCCCTTACTCTTTAACATTTCCATCCCACTCATTCATTGTCTACTCACCCATTAGATTGTGGGTTGGGAATCCATTGTTTTCTTTACTCTGTATCACCAGTGTCTGAAACAGTGTCAGCCACAAAATCTGTAATTGGATGAGAGGATCTGTGGTCTGGACTGAGCCTCACCTGTGAGCCGAGCACCCAGCCCCTGCCTTGTGCTGTGGGGCAGTCCCAGAAGCAGAAGGTGACCTTCCTACTCTGCAGAGACTTCTCAGAGACTCACATTAATTGAACCCTCCTTATATTCTAACACAGGGATTGGCAAACATTTCACTTTAAGAGTGAAACCAAGGACAGGAATGTGGCCTAGAAGTGCAGACACTGGGTAAGGCACTGCATCCCACATCAGAGTGCCAGGATTCAACTCCTAGCTCCACTCCTGACTCCAGCTTCCTGCTAATACAGACCCTGGGAGGCAGAAGTGATGGCTCAAGAGACTGGAACCCTGATTTTCATATAGAATACTTGGATGAAGCTTAAATGAAAGCACTGGGGAGTGAACCAGTTAATGGGAACTCTCTCTCTCTCTCTCTCTCTCCCTCTCAAATAAAAATTTTAAAAAGTTAAATCATAAAGATTTTAGGCTTTGTGGGCAATATAAAGTCTCTGTTGTATGGTCTTTTTTTTTGCCACCCTTTACAAATATCAAAATCATTCTTAGCTCAGAGGCTGTACAAAAACAAGTTACAAGCTGGATTTGGCCCATGGGCTGTCTGAGATAATAAATTATCCTAGCATTGTTCCATGGATGCTGTCAGAAGACAAGAGATTCCTGGGCCAGAGACAGAGGGCTTGGTTATTCCCAGCACAGCAGGCGGCACAGCATCCTGTTCCTGCCAGTTCTTCTTGGCTCTTGAGTCCTATGAATCAACCCAGAGGGCCCAGTAGATGCTGTGCAAGCAGTGTGTTTGTGTCACAGCTGAGAAACACTGAGCTTGGGCAATCCCTTCCTTTGTAGCAAGCCTGCTCTTTGTCCTGCAAGCAAGCATTACCTCATCCTCAGGGTTGCTCACCACAAATGCAACCCTAAGAAGCAAGTTGAGAAGGAACAGGGTTGTGCATTCTTGGCTTACCCAGCAAACACGTGCAGGGATTCTCAAGGCCAGTGGTGGACAGCCTCTCCCAGTGGTGCTCTTACTCCTTGTATGTTCAGCTGAGTTGAACTGAGTTCAATACCTGCCAGGCAATATCCACAGGGCTAATGGCACAAAGAGAAATGAGACCTGGTCCTCTTCCTCAGGATACTCCAAGGCGGGTAACAGCTGAGATTGTCTTCTGTTCACAGCAGAGGCATAAACATTGCTGTAGCATGGTGACCTCTGGGGCATCATGGGAACATAAAAGACAGGAAACGGTTTCTGAATCAGACATTAACAGATGCCCTGGGCAAGGCAGCCTAGGAGTGGAAAGGATTTCCAGGTAGAGAATCCAGCTTGGGCAGAGGCCTGTTGGAACAGAGGGAAGGGCTGGGCATGGCTGACAGAGCATAGGGGCGGGGCTGCTGGGGATGGAGGGAGGGAGTGCAGGAATGGGGGAAGGGGAGGGACTACCTTCTCTGGAAGTCAGTTGCTTAGAAACAATTCATCTGAGCCTCACAGCCCATCGGACAAGTTACTGGGCATACACCATCAGCAATTTATTTTATTTTATTTATTTATTTTTAGTTTGGAGTCCTTCCATATGGGAGATCCATGTCTTTTGTAAGAGATTTAATTATTTTTTCTTCTCAAATCTGATAAATAACAATTTATGTGTGTGTGTGTGTGTGTGTGTAGCGTAGTATGCAACATCATGTTTTCATATCTGCATGTCTACATCAAGCTAACCAACAGGCCCATCTCCTCACACTCCTACCATCCTTATTTTGTGGTGGGAACCCTCAAAATCCACACTCTTGGTCATTTTCAAGGATTATTTACAAGTATTATTCCATGGTAGAGTGGTTGAACATTTTCCTCCTATCTAAAATGTTGTATTCTTTGACCAACATCCTCCCCAATCCTCCCCACCCCCCGCGCCGCTCCATTTTACTTCTAAGATCAGGGTTTTTAGAGTCCTCATTTATAAGTGATATCAGGTAGTTTTTGTCTTTATATGTCTGGCTGATTTCACTTCGCATAAAGCCCTTGAGGCCCCTTCATGTTGCTGCAAATGGTAAGAGTGCCTTCCTTTTTAAGGCTGAGTTGTATTCCATTGCGAGTTTATATGGTTAGACTTCCATATCTGTGGGTTCCACATCCACACATTCAACCAGCCATGGATCCAACATGTTTTGGAAAAAAATTTCTATCTATGCTGAACATGCACAAAGTTGGTTTTTGTCATCATCCCCTAAACTACCTACACAGTGTGGATAGTGTTCTAGGTGTGATCAGCAACCTGGGGCTGGGTTACAGTAGATGAGAGGATTCTGTGGGTTCTATGTAAAAACTGCGCTGTTTTATAAAACTGATTTGAGCATCAACAGATTTTGCTCTCTGGGATTCTCATGCCAATCAGTCCTCAGCAGATAGCAGGGACAACAATGCCACGTTTTCTTCACCCACCCATCCACTGACAGGTACTGAGGTTGATTCTCTGTCTTGGCTATTGTGCCTGGTGTCCATGCAGAGCTCCCTGGACTGTCACCACCCTGTGCCACCTCCTCCTAATGACTGCCTTTGGAACCCTTTGGCAGGTGAGAACCCTGAGCCCTAATCCCCTCCGCCAGTACTTGGGGTCTTGCTGGTGACAGATCTGGGATTTGGGTCCAGGTCAGTCTGACCCCACCAGCCTGTGTCCTTCAGTGTGACCCTCTGCTGTCTTAGAAATGGAGGCTCACAGAGGTCATGTTGTTTGCTAAGGTCACAGAGCTCAATAATGGTGGAACTAGGATTTGCACCCATATCCATCTGCCTGCAAAACTAGTCCTGCCTTCCTGGATTATAGGGGTCCTTGTATGTCAACAAGTTGCACCATAATAAAGGAGCTAACCAATAATTGAAGGAAGCAGCTTGAAATGCAGGTGTGAGGGAAGACTGAGGACAGTGAGCCCAGTGCAGAGAAATCCCCAAGCCTCTGTTTCATTCACCTTAGCTGTTGTCCACTCCTTTCAAGAAAACCTAGATGTTTTCCTAAGAGTAGAGGCAACACGCATAGTGGTCAAGAACACAGACTTCATATTGTGAGCAACTTGGGTCAAATCCTACTTGCACCACCCAATCATAGCAGGATATCCAATTTGCTTTCTTTCTCTAAGTGTGTTTACTCTTTTGAGAAAAGCATTGCTGTGAAGATTAAATGAGCTCTTATTTGCCAAGCACTCAGCACACAGCTTGATACAAAGGACGATCTAGGATGTTTACAATGATCAAGAATTAGAACAAGGTGGGCCAGTGCTGTGGTAGAGTGGGTAAAGCCACCACCTGCAATGCCGGCATCCCATATGAGTACCGGTTTGAGTCCTGGCTGCTCCACTTCTGATCTGGCTCCCTGCTAACGCGCCTGGGAAAGCAGCGGAAGATAGCCTAAGTCCAGGGCCCCTGGCTCCTGGATTCAGGTAGGCATAGTTCCGGTCATTGTGGCCATCTGGGGAGTGAACCAGCAGATAGAAGACCTCTCTTTCTCTCTATAATTGTCTTTCAAATAAATAAAATAAATCTTAAAAAAAAAACAAACAAAGAATTAGGACAAGGTTAGTGTTGGAAAGAGATGACAAGGAGGCAAAAACTGACTTTTTCAGGGGGGAGGCAGAAACTGACAACTTTCGGGGGGGAGGGGATGTGAGCCAAGCATCACTGTCTGCAGTTACACTGGATGTGGATGGCATTGGACTTTCTGCTAGTGCTGGTGGGGGGGCTCAGCAAATGAAGCGGCTACAGTTGTTCATGGACTAGGTCTGTGGGAGGCACCTCTTCTTGTGGGAGATTTTGCTAATCTTGTGGGAGTGACTGCTACTGAGGGTGGGAGAAAGGGGAGCTTACTGTGGGCCAGAAGCCCTGGACAATCATCTTGGAGTGGCCCTTGATGGGTGAAGTGAGTTAAGAAGCAGAGGGTGATGCACAGTGCCACGGTGCCTCTGATGGGCCACAGCAGATGTGCTTTGGGGACTGACCTGGGCCATAAGGGGTTGGCTGATTGGCAAAAAAAAAAAAAAAAAAAAAAAAAAAAAAAAAAAAAAAAAGAGTACCCAGTTATCTGGTCTCTCTGGGTGGTTTGCAAGAGAGCTGCAGGCAGGTTTCAGGGCAGTCAAGAGTAGCTGGGGTGTAGCCGTCAAAAATGCCGGTGTGAGCTGGACACAGAGAATGGCCAGACAGGAAGGAGAACTCACAACCAGAACAGGTAGGAGGTCAGGAGCAGCGTCTTCCCTTTGCCCTCCTGTCTGCCTTGCTCCCTGTCCTCAGCCTTGATGTCAGCTTCTGTTGCGGTAACAAAATATCCCAGGCTAGGGTTCAAACAGCATACATTTATTTCTCCCAGATCTGGACACTGGAAGGCTGAGGTCGACATGCCAGCATTGTCGGGTTCTGCTGAGGACTCTTTCCAGGTTGCGAGAAGGCAGTCTTCTCATTGGGTTGCCACCCAGTGGAAAAGGGTGAGGGAGCTCTCTGGGTTCTTCTGATAAAGGCATTTTTGAGGGCTTCACCCGCACTCCCATGACCCATCACCTCTCCAGTGGTCCCAACTACATCCATCCCCACCCTGGGAGTTAGGGCTTCAGTAAATGAGCTAGGGGTGAGGGAACAAGTAGCCCTAAAGCCCCAAACACTGTCCCTGCTTGCTGATGTCACAACTCTAAAGCAAAGTGCTATAACCAATGCAAGCTAAGGTGATGGCGCCTTAACATGCACCCTCTCTCAGAGGCACAGGCACACAATGCAGTGTCTACAGCTTTAGCCAGGAGGGGCAGGGTCTGAGCGAGCAACTTCTCTGGTTTCTCAGACCACAGTGCATCAAACAGCTCCTCCCCTTCCACCTAAATCGGCCCTGTCCCAATGGGTCCTCTCCCACTGCTTTCCCGGGTGCATTAACAGGGGGCTAGATTGGAAGCAGAGCAGCCAGGACTCGAAGCAACACTCAGATGGGATGCTGGCATTGCAGGTGGCAGCTTAACCCACTGTGCCACAGTGCCGGCCCCTTTACAACACTTTTGTAAATTTCCCGCTTGGGTGTTGACTTAGTTCCTGGGACACTTGGGAAACCAGAGGCAGGATCGGGATTTTCTGCTCTGGCCCCGACCAGGAGGCAGAAAGTGAACTGTATCTAAAGAAATAAAGTATAAGTAGCAGTGCATGAATAGAAAACATCAGAGAGTCTCCATGTAACTTATTCACACACACACACACACACAATCATTTAATGGCTAAAGGGTGTCCAGACCCTGGAACCAGACTACCTTGTTGGGTTACTGGTTTTGCCATTTATTAACCACATGACAACACCGTGGTTACTCAGATCCTCTACGCCTCGGTATATTCCTTTGTAAATGGGGTGATTAAAAAATCTGCCCCTGGGGGTTGTGATCTGATTAAAAGCCCTCCAAAGCACTCATCGGTGGGAGCTGGGATTACTAACAGCTCCCCTGTTATGTGGTATCTGGGCTTGACTTTTGATCCTTTGAGAGCAGAAGGGCAGGTTGCAACATTTTTTGCTGGGAGCCGCTCGTTGTCTGTGGGAAGAAGTAAAGCATATACAGCGAGGTAGCAGGTAACCAGAGCACAAAGCAGTACCTGGAAGCACCTGGAGTAGCCCAGGGTTCGAGAAATACCATGGACTGGCTAGGATTGCGTTGGGATGCTTCCATGGCAAGCAGGAAGCAGCCAAGGGCCTTCAGCTACAGCCTCCTGGACAGCCTGAGGACCCCACCCACATATGCCCCACCAGGAAGAGGCCTGGCCTCTGTGGGTCCCTTCAGTGTCCCTGGTAAAATGAAGATACAATCCAGTATCTTAAATGAGGCGCCACATTTGAAAGCATACATGATGAAAAGTTAAACTTTCGAAGTGGAGTCCAGGTTGATGAAGCTGACATTAATCCCCCTCTACTCCCGTTTCTCCACTCTGCTTCTGTCTACCCCGTGTCGTCACTCATGGCTCTGTGCACCGCTGCTGGTGCACCACCTTTGCATGTTGGCTGTTGTGAGCTTAGAGCATCCCTCCGACCTGTGAAGGCAGTGCTCTCACATCGCCCTCTGCACCGTAGTCTGCTCTGAGCTTGTCCAAGACGAATAGGAAAGCCAACAGGGTTAGAAATTTAAGATCACAGGGGCCGGTGCTGCGGCATGGCAGGTGGGGCCGCAGCCTGCAGTGCCGGCATCCCATGTGGGCGCTGCTTCAAGTCCTGGTTGCTCCACTTCCAATCCAGCTCTCTGCTGTGGCCTGGGAAAGCAGTAGAAGATGGCCCAAGTGCTTGGGCCACTTCACCCTCGTGCAGGAGCTCCAGGCTCCTGGCTTTGGATTAGCACAGTTCTGGCCGTTGTGGCCATTTAGGGAGTGATGGAAGACCTTTCTCTCTGTCTCTCCCTCTCCCTGTCTGTAACTCTACCTCCCAAATAAATAAACAAAATCTTAAAAAAAGTTACCATGCATGCATGCATCATGCACTAGACAGAGGGAGAGAGGGAGAGAGAAGTAGACAGAGAGCTCCTGTCTGCTGATTCAGTCCCTAAACACCAGCAATAGCCAGGACTGTGCCAAGCCAAAGGCAGGAGTCAGGAATTCAAGCCAGGGCCTCCCATGTGGGTGGCAGGGACCCATGATCTCCAGCCTGTCACCAGCAGCCTTCCAAGAACAGCATTAGCAGGAAGCTGGAATTGGGAACTTGAGCCAGGACTCAAAGCCAGGCACTCTCATATAGGATGGGGGCTTCCCAACTGCTGTAACAACTACCCACCCTGGAAATAACTTTTCTGAAAAAAATATTTTAAAATTTTGATTATCACTTGAAAATCTGTTAAAAAAAAGTTAACAAAATTTACTTATGGGAAGAATGTCCCAGTAATGATTCAATTCCCAGTGTGATTACTGGACTAATCTGTAATTTTTATTTCCTGAGTCACTGTTGGTAAGTTTTTTTTTTTAAAAGCTTTATTTATTTATTTAAAAGGCAGGGAGAGAGAGAGAGAGAGAGAGAGAGAGAGGGAATCTTCCATTACCTGATTCACTCTCAAGTGAACCACTGGCTGCAAAGGTTGGGGCTGGGCCAAGCTGAAGCAGGAGCCTAGAACTCCATCCTGGTCTCCCACATGGGTAGCAGGGGCCCAAACACTGAGGCCATCTTATGCTGTTTCCCAGGCGCACCAGCAGGGAGCAGCCAGGACCCGAATTGGCACCCTGACATGGCATGCTGGCATTGCAGGCGGTGGCTTAATGTGCTGCACCACAACACCAGCCCTAGTCAGTTTTTCTTTTCCTGTGTGGATATATAGTATGTCCAGCACTCTTTATTATATAAACTGTTCTTTCACCTGTAAATTACACTGGCACCACCACCAACAACAGCAACCAAACTATTTGTAGATCCACATGGTTTAAAGTGTGACTTGTGCTTGGTTCCATTCATCTACTTACACCAGTATCACGTGTCTTGATTCCTATAGCCATATTAGTGGCTTTTCATGACTACAAGGAAATACTGGAGATAAGCCACTTGTGAAGGAAAGAAGGGTTTACTGAGCTCACGGTTTGGGAGGTCCAAAGTCCAACCTGAGTGCTGCAGGCTGTGGCTATGGTGAGGGAGCATAGTGGGTGACAGTGTGTACAGAGGAAGGATCCTAAGGTGAGCCAGGAGCAGCAAAAGTGGCTGGACTCAAGTTCAGGCTTATCCATCCTCCTGTGAGAACCACCTTCTGGGGGCACGCCTCCTTACAGGCCCCACCTCCCGAAGGCTCCACCGTCTCACAACCAGGCCTTAAATACATGGCCCTCTGGAGACAGTCAACATCCGATCCAATACACAGACCATGGCTGTGTTTTCATCATGTTTCATAATCTTGGAAGTCTTGAAATCAGGCAGTGCAGGACCCCAGTTTTGACTGTTTGAGCTATTCTAAGACATTTGTGCTTCCATGTAAATTTAAAAAAAATTTTTTTTGACAGGCAGAATGGACAGTGAGAGAGAGAGACAGAGAGAAAGGTCTTCCTTTTTGCCGTTGGTTCACTCTCCAATGGCCGCTGCGGCCGGCGCATCTCGCTGATCCGAAGCCAGGAGCCAGGTGCTTCTCCTGGTCTCCCATGGGGTGCAGGGCCCAAGCACTTGGACCATCCTCCACTGCACTCCCGGGCCACAGCAGAGAGCTGGCCTGGAAGAGGGACAACCGGGACAGAATCCAGCACCCCGACCGGGACTAGAACCTGGTGTGCTGGTGCCGCAAGGCGGAGGATTAGCCTATTGAGCCGCGGCGCCGGCGCTTCCATGTAAATTTTAAAAGCACATGACAGTTTCTACAGAAAGCCCTCTGGATTCTCATTGATACTGCACTGAATCTACAGATCAATTTGGGGACAACTGACATCTTCACAATATTTTGCTTTGTTAAATTATGATTGTATGATAATTTGGCCCTTTTATCTAACTCTTCAAATTAACTGGCCTATTTTGTTTTCCATAAACCCTCTGACTAGTGGTTTTTTAATGTCTGTGACATATATAATGAGGGCCTTCTTACCCTTCCTTGTGTTAGTCATGTGCACCTGAGCTTTTTCCTGGATTAATCTTTTCAGAGGTTTGTGGCTGTGTTCCTAATGTGTTCCCGGTTTCTACAGAAACAACAGGGGCCAGTGCTATGGTGTAGTAGGGTAAGCATCTGCCTGCAGCACTGGCATCCCATATAGGCATAAGTTCAAGTATTAGCTGCTCCACTTCCCATCCAGCTCTCTGCTATGGCCTGAGAAAGCAGTAGGGGATGGCCCAGGTGCTTGGGCCCCATGCATCCACATGGGAGACCCAGAAGAAACTCCTGACTCCTGGCTTCAGATTGGGTCAACTCTGGCCATTGTGGCCATCTGGAGAGTGAACCAGCAGATGGAAGACCTCTCTCTCTGTCTCTCCCTCTGTCTGTAACTCTGCCTCTCAAATAAATAAATAAAAAAAAGAAACAACAAGAAGCCAAAAATGTAGTATCACAGAAGTTGACTTCTCTGAATGGGTGTTTCCAACAGGCAGTGCTTTCTTCCAAGTGGTGATCCAAGAGCCTGGTCTTTGCCAGCTTTGGCTGGGGCACGTTCACCTCTCAGTCTCCAGAGTGGCTGGACTCCCCTCCATCATGCAGGGAAAGAGGATAGAGGGTCACTCAAGGGAAGCTTTTGTGGGCTGGGGCTGTCCCTTTGACTCAATTCCATTGAAAAGACTAAAGGGACAGGCCCATTGCCAGGCAGGGGAGCTGAGAAATGCCAAGCCCTGGCCCAGAAAGAGGAGGAGGCAGGTGCCATCCAGCACCTTCTTCCATGATGGTTACAGTTTTTAAAAAGCCTTGGCATTGCTGGTTCTGTTATATATTGATTTTCTGTTATCTTATTTCAGAGGAAGAAAGAGAGAGATGCCATTGATGGGTGTACTCCCAAAAGCCCGCCAAAGGGCTGGGCCAGGGCCAGAACCAGGAGTGGGGAACTCAGTCCAGGCCCCCCCATGAGTGGCAGGAACTCAGTAACTTGAGCCCTCACTGCTGCCTCCCTGGGTTTGCATTAGCAGGAGGCTGGAGGAAGAGCCAAGCTCAGGAGCTGAATGCAGGTGCTCTGACTTTAACATCATCACCACTAGACCCAAGCACCCACTCTCTGGTTTTCTATTTTATTTACTGTTGCTCTTGCTCTGCTATATTCCTCCTGTTACTTACTTTGGCTTTATTTTTCTATTAATTTTCTTATTTTAAAAATAGATGCATTTATTTGAAAGTCAGAGAGACAGAGAGAAGACAGACAGAGAGAGAAAGAGATCTTCCATCCGTGGTTCACTCCTCAAATGTCTGCAAAGGTTGGTGCTGGGTGAGGCTGAAACCAGGTGTCTGGAACTCCTTCCAGGTCTCCCACATGAGTAGCAGCAGCCCAAGTACTTGGGACATCATGTGTTGCTTTTCCCAAGTGCATGAACAAGGAGCTAGATTGGAAGCGGGGCAGCTGTGATTTGAACCACTGCTCTCATACGGGATGCCAGCATTGCAGCAGGTGGCTTAACCCACTGTGCCACGGTGCTGGCTCCTTTATTCATTTTTTAACTTCTTGAAAAAGATCCTTGGGGCTGGTGTTGTGGCCCAGCAGTTTAAGCCACTGCCTGCAATGCCAGCATCCCATATGGGTGCTGATGCAATTCCCGGCTGCTCCATGTCCAATCCAGTTCCCTGCTAATGCACCTGGAAAAAGCAATAGAAGACGGCCCAAGTGCTTGGGCCCCTCCACCCACGTGGGAGACCCAGATGAAGCTCCTGGCTCCTGGCTCCTGGCTCCAGCCTGGTCCAGCCCCCACCATTGGGTCCATTGAGGGAGTGAATCAGCAGATGGAAGATCCCCACCCCCTTTCAAATAAATATTTAAATCTTTAAAAAGAGAAAGATGCTTTTTAAATTGTTGTTCAGGTTTTCTTTTCTGGTATTTCAGCCCACAAATTGTTCCCCTAAGTAATGTTTCATTTGTATCCCACAAATTTTTGTTTATGGTCTTCTTAAATCATTCTATTACAAATATTATCTGCTTCGAATTAGTATTCCTTCTCCCGTCTATGAGTTATTACCAAGTGTTACTGTGTAAGTATGGGGATGATCTTTGGTGACTGATTTTTACCTTAGTTGTACTGAATCAGAAAACATATTCAGAATTCTGGATTTTGTAACCATTATAATATTTTCCTATTTGTCCAGAAGTTATACACTATTTCTCTGTCCTGTTACTGTTACCTAAGACAAAATCTGCACATTCAGCCCACCCAATTATCAAGTGAATCAGGTCCTTTCTCTTCCTCCAGGGAAATGGCCTGGTCTCAACGCTTCCACTTCATAGCGCCTGGGACCTTCCGGTCCTGTGTTTTACTTTTATGGTTTTTATTATTTTACCTAGTCCATGTGCGCTGTTATTTGCTCACTTACCTCATTTCTCTGCTATTCATTCTTCCTTCAGTGTAGGCTCGCTCGCCTTCGGTGTGAAATCCAGGTTAGGCCTGCTTTTGTTAGAGTCCACGGGAGGTGGAGTACCAGGTGTCTTCACTTTGGCCGCTGTTTTCTCTCGGCGTGTTAAAGGTACTACTTTACTGTTGTCTGGGTTCTCGGCGCTGCTTTTGATCTAACTCTCTGGAAGGTGTGATAAAGATCCCCTCTGGCTGTTCTCAAGATACTCTCATCCCTTCTTTAAAGTTTTGTTTAATTTGTTGAGGGGGGTTGATTTCCCCTTTCACGTATTTGGTTTGAGGTTTGCTGGACTTTTTACATATGGGAGGGCATCTTTGATCAGTTCTATTCTTCTCATTGATTCTTCCAATATCATGCCCTTGACATCTTTGCTGCCTGCACATTTGGAACTCCAGTTTAAACCAGTCTTAGGCCGTCTCACTTTATCCATCATGTCTTTATATGTCCCTTCTATAATTTCCATCATTTTATCTCCCTGTGCTACAGTCTGTAGATTTTTAAAAACCCTGTCCTTTGATTCACTAAAATTCTCTTTAGCCATGTCTGATTTGCTGTTAATACTCTCTGTTGAGTTTCCAAGCCACTTATTATAGGTTTGGTTTCTAGGCATTTTAATTTCTATTTTAATTTCTGGTTTCCTGATCCTTATAAATACTTAAGCTTGTCTTTTGTTTCTTTAAACACAGTCAACACGCTTGTTGTAGTTTCAGGCATTTTGCATTTAATCCTTAAGACCATGAGTTATCATCCTGACCGTCACAGAGATGAGAACCCTGAGACACTTGTCAGTTTTTTCTTTTCTTTTTCTTTTTTTTGACAGGCAGAGTTAGACAGTGAGAGAGAGAGAGACAGAAGAGAAAGGTCTTCCTTTACCATTGGTTCACCCCCCCCAAATGGCTGCTACGGCTGGCGTGCTGTGCTGATCCGAAGCCAGGAGCAGATGCTTCCTCCTGGTCTCCCATGTGGGTGCAGGGCCCAAGCACTTGGGCCATCCTCCACTGCACTCCCGGGCCACAGCAGAGAGCTGGACCGGAAGAGGGGCAACCGGGACAGAATCCGGCGCCCCAACCGGGACTAGAACCTGTGTGCCCAGGCCGCAAGGCGGAGGATTAGCCAAGTGAGCCACGGCGCTGGCCCAGTTCTCTTTCTTTCTTTCTTTCTTTCTCTCTTTCTCTCTTTCTCTCTTTCTCTTTCCTCTCTCTCTCTCTCTCTCTCTCTCTCTCTCTCTTTCTTTCTCTCTCTCTCTCTCTCTCTCTCTTTCTTTCTTTCTTTCTTTCTCTTTCTTTCTTTCTTGACAGGCAGAGTGGACAGTGAGAGAGAGAGAGAGACAGAGAGAAAGGTCTTGCTTTTGCCGTTGGTTCACCCTCCAATGGCCACCACGGCCAGCACACCACGCTGATCCGAAGGCAGAAGCCAGGCTTATCCTGGTTTCCCATGGGGTGCAGGGCCCAAGGACTTGGGCCATCCTCCACTGCACTCCCGGGCCACAGCAGAGAGCTGGCCTGGAAGAGGGGCAACCGGGACAGAACAGGAGCCCCAACCGGGACTAGAACCCCGTGTGCAGGCGCTGCTAGGTGGAGGATTAGCCTGTTGAGCCACGGCACGGGCCCCAGTTATTTCTTTTCTACCATCTGCCTTCAGCTGGAAACTGCAAGACTGAGGAATCGAGACCAGAAAGAAGTTTTGGATTTGGTTCCTCCTGGAGATGTACAGTGAGATTAAGCACACCTGACAGAGCCCTCTCCCACATAAAGGTGCAGCTCCCCTGGATATGGAATAAGAAGGTTTAATAGCACTAAGATTTATGTGTTTGTGACTCACAGTGACCTCCAGGGACTGTGTCTGACACATCCCTGTGATTACAATGCTTAGGACAAGACTCAGTAAATATCTGGTGGACGTATGACTCAATGTTCTGGGTGCATAGCTGAGATGCAAATATCCTTACAGGAATGGATTAATAAATGGCTAAAATAGCAATACAATGACAACAAATTAATTTGAGCTGTATTTTCCTGTTGTGTGTTTATCAATATCCAGTTATGACATTTACATCAGGGTTGGCAAACTTCTCCAGGGATGGGCCTGCGAATAAACACCTTAGGTTCTGTTGAGGGTATGGTCCATTCGCAACCTCCCAATTCTGCCACTGTAGCTGCTCATAGTCCACACAGGCTGCCTTAAGGAAGCACCACAGACTAGGTGGCCTGAACAACACGCAGTGATCTCCTAACACTTCTGGAGTCTGGAGCTCCCAGACCAGGGTGCCAACAGGGTTGCCTTCTGGTGAGGTGACTCTTCCTGGCTTGTGGATGGCCCCTTTCTCATTGTGTCCTCTGTGCACACACATCCTCGGCATCTCTCCCTCGCACGACCTGTCTTCTGTGCGTGCACGTCCTTGGTGTCTCTTCCTCTTCCTATAGGGATATGGATCTTATCAGAGTAAGACTCCACCCTGATGCTCTCATAAAACCTTAAGTACCTCTTTGGAGGCCTTGTGCCCAAAAAATAGTCACACTGGGAGATAAGGGCTTCAATCCAGGAATCTGAGGAGGCCACACTTCAGTCCAAGACATAACTCAAAGCAGTCACAGACAGTGCATCAATGCATGGGCACAACTGTGGTCCAATAAACATTGATTTACACAAACAAGGGACGGGCTGGATGTGGGTCCCACACTGCGCTCTGCCAACTACTTATCTAAGCATCCAAAGATTATTGACTTGGAAATTGCAAAACTGGCATTGAATGATGTTTCTTGGGAGCACACAGCCTTGATTCTAGTTGCATGGCTCTTGGCAGGCAGGAGCGCAGCACCCCAGCAGAGCTAGCTCCTCCTTAGCCTGCTCCAGAGGGGGTTAGTTCTGAGTACTGGCTGGCAGTGAGCAGGCCCCTGGCAAATCTGGCTTCCTCATCTTACCTTTGATTCCCTATAGGCTAAGACACAAAGCCAGTCAACAGCTTTTAGTGTGGTGTATATAGCAAGACAACCTATTATGCCATTCATTCATTGATCCCCATATTTAATGATTTATTCCCATATGCAAGACGGTGCTCTAAGTACTGGGGTACAGATTCGAAGGACAGACACCAGAGACTCCGCCATTCCAGCTTTGAAAACTGACCCACTCCCCAGACACCCCATTAACCCAGCCAGCACATGGAGAAATTAGCCCACTCGTGAGGACAGGGTCTTAATCAGCTCTGAACCCCACCTGGCCTCACCTCTCAACATCTCATCAGGAATTTCAGGAGGGACAAACCATACTCACACCTGAGTGAACAGGTGAGCACCCTCCACATCAGTTAGTCCTGTGGGGAATCTGGCTTGAAGGAGAGACGATTTTCCATTTAGGGTGAAAGCTGTTTGGACAGAGAAGGGAAGTAGCTCACTCCACCTTGGGTGTCTTCCCACGGCAGAGTCGGGTCCTATCTTACCACTTCTCCTTGATCTTGGCATCTGGAGAGGAGGGGCCTCTGTGCACAACTGCTGCCTATGAGGATAACACCGGGCCCATTCAGTGGGGGTGGGAGTCCTTGAGATCTGGCTGCCTAGGATGTGATGGGGGCTCATGCCGGGGAGTGCCCACCTTGTGGCTAGGAAGGCATTTCTGAGCCAAGTGTGGTGACTGGCTCCATACTATGCACCGGTGCCCTGTAAGATGAGGTTGCACAACCGGGTTATGAGCCAGCCAAGCCAGCCGGCGAGGGCTCGTCAGAATCATCTGTCTCGTGCTAGCCTGCCCTCTCTCTGGCTTTGTGCCGGCACAGGGCTGGGAACAGAGCGAGGCCCCGGGCGTGAGGATGTGGGATTGAGCAGGACTGCTCTGCCTGCCTCTCAGCCAGGCTAGCAGAGCAGGGAGGAGGCTGGGAGGACTCTGCTCCCCGCTTGGCCTGGGGACAGCCCTCCACAGCAGGGGGTGGAGTTGAACGAGGAAAGCCTGCACCCCGGGTTTGATCCGTGAGATGCTGTGACTCCACCTGGTGAATCAGCCCAACCAGAACGGGCCTGCGGAGGCACGTGTCATGCTGCGAATGCCCAGGGGCTCTTGGCTTCACTAGGCCTCCCTCCCTGCCCAGGCACATCCCCCAGATCTCTGGAGGTGCCACACTACAGACGGCCCTACCTTGGTTTCCCTGTGTTCTGGGACAGCTGGACATAGCAGGTGAGAAGGGACTGAGGTATTCTTCAGAGGGTACCTTGGTTTTGTGACTGTACAGATGGTGAGGGCTTGGATGGTGGAGTAAATTCAGAGGGTTGAGATGGTCCTGTTGCAATTCTAAAAACCCTGCGCCCGGCCCCGGTCCCTGTCTGCCCTGCTGGGTCTTGGGGACACGGGCCAGCAGCCATGGCCGGTTGGGGTGAAGGCAAGGCACGGACAGACTGCTGGGAAGTGTGGCTGGTCAGTGAGTCTAGTTCCGGAATTTGGAACCTGGGACTGTGCATCCCCGACTGTGGATCCGAGTGTCAGTGTGCTGGGAGTGTGATTGCTTCAACCATGATGTGTATGTAGGGGCTTGGTCGTGTGCCGGGGCTGCACCACCGTGCACCAGACACTGTTGCTGCTGTCTAGATAGAGACATAGGTCTGGAAGGGTTCGTTTGCTCCAGGTAGGATTCCTGGAGAATGTTGGATTTGGGATTCTATGAAGAAGGCAGAGACGATTTAATGAATCCAAGCCCCTGGATGGCAAATTCCATTCTGTTGTTGCTAAAGACCACCTCCCTACCCCCACCCCCCGCCTCAGGCACCTGGAGAGAAACAGTGCCAAACAGGAAGAGCGTGGATCAGCCATGGGGGCCTCCTCTGAAGGAGGATTTCACTTTGATTTTTATCTCCTTTTGCATTCTTTGATTTGTCTACATACTGATATATGTGTTGGTTCCTAATTAAAAAAAAAAAAAAAAAAAAAAAAAAAAAGCTCTCCTGCTTTGGGAGGGAGGAACCGCGGGACTCCCTAGCAAGACTGTCCTGCTGGGATGTTGCTGCTACTTCCCTGCGCCTCATTCCGTGCTCCCTGCATGGCCTCTCCTCCCATGGCATGAGGTGGGCAGGTCCCCCATCTTGGGGGCCCAGCTGTTCTGCCCTCCTCCCCACAAGACTCTTCTGTGAGTTTTCTCTCGGTTCTCCTGTAGCAATGACAGTGCTTTGGAGACGACAAATGGGGACTATGGTGTAACCACCACCACCACCACAGTCCTACACACCTTCTCTGTTCCTGGAAAAAGTTCTCCTCTGCTCCTACCTTGGGGATCCCCTGCCCCCACCCCACCAGCTGCTGTTCCGCTTCCTGCTCTAGGCAATCCATTATCTTGAAGCCTTATAGACGTGGATCCTACAGTGTGTATAACCTGTGGTGGTCTGGCTTAGCATAACACTTCTGAGACCCAGCTGTGTCACTGTGGATGAGAAGTCCATTCTCTTTGACATTTTATTCACTTATTTATTTGACAGAGAGAAAGAGCACCCCCACCCCCTCCCCCGTGGTTCACTCCTCAAATGTCTACATGTGTCAGAACTGGGTGGGGCAAACTCAGAGGCTCAATGCAGGTCTCCCCTGTTGGTGGCAGAGGAGCCATCACCACTGTGCCTCCCAGGGTGTATGCTAGCAAGAACTGCAATCAGGCGCCAGAGCTGGGAATCGAACCCAGGCACTAAGATATGGACTGCAGGTGTCTTAACTGCTAGCCTAAATGCCTATCCCCCAATCCTTTTTGATGGCTGAGGAGTGTCCTGTGGTTCTTCATTGTGTCACTGTGTGTTTACTGCGTGCCCGTGCATGGCCATTTAGGGTGCTGTCGGTTTGTTATAAATCCTTCTGCTGTGAATATCTGCTTACAAATCTTTGTGTGATTTAAGTTAACTTTTGGGGGAAAACGGTGAGCACCAGAGAGTAGAATCACTGGCTAAGGGTATGTTTAACTTTAAAATAAACTGCCCAACTGTTTTCCAAGCATGTAGCTGTTTCACATTCCCGCCAGCAGAGCATAAAAGTCCCAGTTGTTCCATATGCTTGCCTCACTCAGTATTTGTAGGTTTTTTTTTTTTTTTGGGGGGGGGTAGCAATCCTAGTAAATGTGAAGAGTTATCTCATCATGAGTTTAATTTAAATGATTCCACGCATCTTTGCATGTGCCTATTTATCATCTGTACATCTCCGTTGGTGAAGAGCCTGTTCAAATATTTTGCACATTTTTATTGGGCTGTTTATCTTCCTGTCACTGAGATGTAAGAGTTCTTTACAGAGTCTTGATATGACTTAGTCAGGTGCATTTTTCAAATATTTTCTCCCAGCCTGTAATTGCCTTTTCATCTCCTTAACTGTGTCTTTCGAACAATGAGAAATTGTAACTTGGACGAAATCCAGTTTTCACTTTTCTCTTTCATGATTTGAGCAATACGCATCCTACTTACACAAGCCAGACCATAAAGACTCTCTTCAGTTCTCCTTTCTAAGATGTTACACTTCAGCCCTAACACTTAAGTCTGTGATCTATTTTCAGTTAATTTTATGTAAGGTGTTAGGGTGGGTTTGTCTTTGGTATTTTGCATAAGGTTATAGTACTGGAGTCATTTATTGGAAAGATTATTATCCTTTTTCTCTTGAATTACCAGTTCAATTTTTTTCTGTAAAGATTTACTTAAGGGGCTGGTGCTATGGCATATCCCATATGGGTACTGGTTTGAGTCCTGGCTGCTCCTCTTCTGATCCAGCTCCCTGATATGGCCTGGGAAAGCACTAGAACTGAAGACCCAAGTCCTTGGGCCCTTGTACCCATGTGGGAGACCTGGAAGAAGATCCTGGCTCCTGGTGTTGGATTGGCCCAGCTCCAGCCATTGTGGCTATCTGGGGAGTGAACCAGTGGATGGAAGACCTCTCCCTCTCTCTCTGCCTCTGCCTCTTTATAACTCTACCTTTCAAATAAATAAATCTTTAAAAAAAGATTTACTTAATTATTTGAAGGGTAGAGTGATGGAGGGGGAGGGACAGAGAGAGATCTTCCATCCACTGGCTCTCTCTCTGCATGATTAGCTGGGTATGGTCCAGGTTGAAGCATGGAGCCTAGAACTCCACCTGGGTCTCCCACGTGGGTAGCAGGAGCCCAAGGACTTGGGCCATCCTCCTCTACCTACCCAGGCACATTAGCAGGGAGTTGGATTGGAAGCCGAGTAGCTGGGACTCGAACCAGCGCTCTGATATAGGATGCTGACATTGCAGGCAGGAGCTTAGGTTGCTGTGCCACAATGCTGTTCCAAGAAGTTTGGTTTTCACACAATCTTTTGGTTAATTTTAATCTAAAGTCCTTATATAAATATATGGGACCTCTTACATAAATGTCAGGACATGATGTTTGTTCTTTTTCCTTTACTAGACTACTGGTAATGCTGTATTCTTGTAACACTTGTGTTGTCACAGAGCCATCCATGCTGGTGAATGGGAGAGTTCGTCGGTAGAGATATTCAAAGAGAACCCCTTTAAAAAAAGAGTTATTTATTTATTTGAAAGGCAAAGTTACAGAGAGAAAAAGAGCTCTTCCACCTGCTGGTTCATGCCCCCCAGATGGCTGCAGGAGCCTGGAAGTCCCATCTGGATATCTCATGTGGGTGGCAGGGGCCCAAGCACTTGGGCCATATTCTGTTGCCTTCCCAAGAGTATTAGCAAGAGGCTAGATCAGAAGTGGAGCAGTGGGCACTCAAATCAGTATTTTTAAGGGGATGCCTGCTGTGCCACAATGCTGGTTCCAGAACCACTGACTGTGGTCCAGAAAGAAACCATTCTGGTGGTGATGGCTTATGCCTTTTACGCTATTTCATAATTCAATGCCCACAGCATGTGGACCTTGGAAGGGGGCAACTGTTCAGTGCCCACGTACTATGTTCCAGGTTCCAAGCTGAACCCTCCCTACAACACTATGAGAGGGGAATGCCTACCTGCCTTGTAGGATATAACTCCTAGTCAGGTGAGGCTCAGAGGGGATGGTCAACTGTGTGCAAAGAATAAACATCAGAACTTGGATCTGGTCTACTGCCTCCAGCAGTTCCAGCCACGTGAACATTTTTTACCATATTAATAATATTTCAGAGCCACTTGTCATTTACCACATCTTAGTCCACTTTCTATCACTATAACAAAATGCCTGGGCAATTCATTAGGAGAGTTATGTTGGCTCCAGGTTTTGGAGGCTAGAAAGGCCAAGATCAAGTGGTCTCGTCTGGCGAGGACCACATGCTGCTTTAACTCAGATGGGGGCACTCAGAGGAGTGTAGTAGAGAGAGCCCAGGGCAAGAGAGAAAGCAAGAGGCAGCCTCATGCTATCACAGTAACTAACCCACTCCTGAGGGAGCTGTGTGAATCCCTTCATGAGGGTGCTCAAAGCTCCCACCACCTCCCAACACTGTCGCCTCGGGAATCAAGCCTCCAGCACAGGAGCCTTTGGGGGACAACCCATACCCAGACCAGTTAGTAAACATAGAGAACCCAGGCTTGGGTAGAAGGACTGAGGAGCAGGCCTCTGAAGGCAGAGCTGCAAACCAGGAGACACTCGGAGGAGTGGGTGTCTGTATCTGGAAGCCCTCAAGGTCAAGAGTCAGCCAGCTTCTCAAGAGGCCACAGGAGAAGCTGCTTATGCACGGGGTTCTCTGACAGCTCAGTGGAAGCTAGGAATAGTGACTACAGTCCCGGGTGATGAGTACTGAATAAGATAACAGGTGGGGCCGGCGCTGTGGAATAGCGGGTTAAGCCACCGCCTGCATTGCTGGCATGCCATATGGGCGCCGATTCTAGTCCCGGCTGCTCCCCTTCCAATCCAGCTCTCTGCTATGGCCTGGGAAAGCACCAGAAGATGACCCAAGTCCTTGGGCCCCTGCACCACATGGGAGACCCGGAAGAAGCTCTTGGCTCCTGGCTTCTGATAGGCCCAGCTCCAGCCGTCGCGGCCATTTGGGGAGTGAACTAGCAGATGGAAGACCTCTCTCTCTCTCTCTCTCTCTCTCCTCTCTCTCTCTCTCTGCCTCTGCCTCTCTGTAACTTTGACTTTTGAATAAATAAATAAATCTTTAAAAACAATAAGATACCAGGTAATGGGCCTGGCCTGGGTAGGTACTACCTTACTGTGACACTGTCAGCCCTGATCAGCAGGTGTCCCAGTGCATTTTCTGTTACCGACACAAAATACCTGAGGCTGGGTACTTTAGAAAGAAAAGAAGTTCATCAGGCTCACAATTCCGAAGGTGCAAGGGCATGAAGCTGGCCCTGGCTTGACTCACGGGGGAACTGGATGGTGGATGGTGTCATAAGGGCAGGAGTTCATGACAGAGGCAGAGGTCACAGTAAAAGCTGAGAGGCCAGAGTGAAAGGGAGGCTCAGACTTGCTCTTTTTATGACAGCCTTCTCATGAGAACAAACGCAGGACCCCAGGAGAACTATGTTAACCCCTTCCTAGGGCAGCACCGCAAATGATCTAAAGACCTCCCTCTGGGCTCCACCCCCGAAAGGTACCCCCCCACCTCTTTGAGCCTCCAACAGATGAGCCCTTGAAGGACAGCCCACACACAAACCATAGCCCTGGACTAGAGAAAAGAAGGTGGACTAAGTTCCCGTAGGATTTCAATGAAGGAGGAATACACAGCTCCAGGAATACATAGCAAACTCCATAAATGGTCGCTCCTGTCCCCAAACGCTGCCAGCATAGAAACATTTGCCTGGCGGTGCCCGTCCTTGCTGTCGGGGGACACAGCTTTGATCTGCATCATCAGTAGTGCTCTCTGTAAAATGCACGTGCCTTTGCTTCCTGTGAGAAGAAGGACCAGCAGTACCTGGACAAGTGAACTGCCAGGTGGGCTTGAGGGGTTCACTGCAAGTCTGGAAATGCTGACACCTGCTGTGGGGCTCTTGGTGGATCTGGTGGATTCTGGGGTTCCGGGAGAAGTCATCTCCCTTCGGCAGGGGCTGTTCTTCTGGGCAGCTGGAATGACGGGGGGGGGGGGGGTGCCAGCCAGAAGTAAGCACTGCTGTTATCTGCGCAGGGCTGCTGTCCAGTGTGGACTGCAGGGCAAGAGGGGCCTCCTGGAGCAGCGTGAAGGGCACTGCTCTAAAGGCAGGAGATGCGGATTTGAGTTCTGAGTCTGGTCTGACAATTCACTTAACCTTTCCTCAGCTTCAGTTTTGTTACTTTGAAAATAAAAGAGGAAAGGATGTAATAGAGTCATCCCTAGGTATCCATGGGGGAGCATTCCCAGGACCCCCTGGAGAGGCCAATCCATGATGCAATGGGTGGAGCTAGGCTGATCCGAAGCCAGGAGCCAGGAGCTTCTTCCGGGTATCTCACGTGGGTGCAGGGGCCCAAGGACTTGGGCCATCTTCTACTGCTTTCCCAGGCCAGAGCAGAGAGCTGGATCAGAAGTGGAGGAGCTGGGTCTCGAACAGCCCATATGGGATGCTGGCACTGCAGGAGAAGGCTTAGCCTACTGTGCCACAGTTCTGGCCCCCTAATTATATTTTCTTTCTTTTTTTACTTTTTAAAATTTATTTTCTATTTTTTTAAACTTTTGGATTATAAACTTTTGGATTATAGCGTGTTTTCCTCCCATAACCACCCTCCCACCCACAAACCATCCCTAATTACATTTTCAATCCATGGTTGGTAGAATCCATGGCATGGAAACCTTCAGATACAGAGTTCACTATGTGCTGGCTGTTCCATGTCATTTAACTCGCAGGTGTATGGATGACACGGCAGTTCCTCCCCCACCTCACAGATAAGGAATCTGAGTTTCCTGCAAAGTCATGTGCCTTCCCCACTGACACGCAGTGAGGTTGAGGACTCCAACAAAGTCTTTCCATTCTCCTAAAATACCAGGCTGCTACTAATTCAAAACTGAGTGATGATAACACATGAAGCAATTTGTGAAGATCGAGGGAGATAATGAGCATACAGGTTGTGAACTGTCAAACACAGCAGGCCTAGTTTAGCTGTTTTTCCTTTTTTGGTTGAAGCTTCCAGTGATCCTTCAAACTGTAGTGGATGTGCTGAAGGAAATCCACAAGCCCAGGCAGAACACAGGGCCATGCGTGCCCAGGTGCAGGTTTATACTCAAGTACACTCTAAAGAATCTTCCATTTGTAGTTACTTTATGCACATTGCCTTCTTGTGCCATGGACATAAATATATTATTACAAGTTGGAGTCCTAGGCTGGCCCAGAGCACTAGAGAGTCTTTGAATTCCATGCTGGGTGTGTAGGCAGAGGTGGGTGTGGCCAGCCCAGCGGAGCAGGCTGATGGAGTACCAGGGACTGTGCTGTGTGTTTGCAGGCACCATGTTGATTCCTTACCAGAGGCCACGGGGAGATATGATTTCATCCTTGCTATGGTATGGATGTGGTTTGTCCCCCAAAGGCGTGTACTGGGAGCTTGGTCCCCAGAGTGGCAATGTTAAGAGGTGGTGATGGGGGGGTGGTGCATTTGGTGCAGTGGTCAAGATGCAATTTGGAATGCCTGCATCTCACATTGGAGTACCTGGTTTGAGTCCAGGCTCCTCCACTTCTGATCTAGCTTCCTGTTGGGAGGCAGCAGGTTACAGTTCAAGTACAGGAGACCCTACCACTCATGTGGGAGACCTGGACTGAGTGCTGGGATCCTGCCTTTGGCCTGGCTATTAAGGGTACATGGGAAGTGAACCAATGGATGAAATGTTTCCCCCTGTCTTTTCCTTTCAAATAAAAAATTTTCAAGTATTTTTAAAAAAGTTTAAAGAGGTGATGGGACCTTTAAGAGGTAGAGCCCAGTGGGAGGTCACTGGTGGCTCCACCCTCAGAAGGGAGTGACAGTTGTTTTGTGCAATGAGTTAGTCCTTCTCACATGACAGTTGTTGCCAACAGAGCAAGACCGGCCCCTCCCCGCTCTGCCTTCCTGTCTCATCGAGTGACCTGTCCCTCCCAATCATGACCCAACACTCACGATGCCATCTGCCTTGATATGACACAATCACAGGGTTCACCTCCAAAAGTAGGAGCTGAAAAAACCTCTTTTCTCTGGAAAGTAATCAGCCTCAGGCATTCCGTTATAGCAGCAGAAAACAGACTAATACACCCTGTATCTGTCTGCATGCCCCAAACGCCGAGCATGGAATCTGGCACCGAGCACAGACTCAGTAGAAGATGGTGAACGAGTGGATTCAAAACTGAGGGAGTACATGTCTGTGGATTTGACCTGGGAGGGCTTCGCGGGGCAGCAGCACTGTTCAGGCTGCTGAGCGGGAGGAGAAGCAGAGCCCACAGTCCAGGGTTAGGGTGTGTTGTAATTTGAGGCGACTGTGAGACACTAGGTGGCAAAGCCCCGCCTCCAGGTAGTCCCACGAAGGCCTTCAAGGGCCTTCAGTGGAAGACTGAGATCACCCTCCAGAGTTCACAGCTGAGACCAGGGCACCTGAGAAGCAATGCAAAAGTGGTGCAGGAGGAAGAGGAGCTGGCAAGCTGGGAGGAAGCAGCCAGAGTGGAAGAAGGAAGTCCAGTTGGGTGTGGCAGCTCAGAGGCCAAAGCAAAAAAAAAAAAAAAAAAAAAAAAAAAAGTATTCCAAGGGAGAAATTCAAATTGGGTGCTTTTGAAAGATCAGGTGTGATGAGGAAGAAAAGTGTCCACTGGATTTGCAATACCAAGGTCCCTGGTGACCTTCTGGGCAAGTACTTCTTGTGGGTGGCTTGTGGGAGTCAGGAGGCAGTGAATGAGAGCATGATATGTGAGGGGAAAGTGGTAGCTGGAAGGAAATGAGAATTGAGAAAATTAGGGGAAGGGCTTCCATGTCATTGTTTAGGTGCTACTGGGAAGAAGTCAGTGGAAAGGAGAACTTGGAGGGGTCCACACGGTGGCAATCAACAGCAGGTAAAGCCACTGCTTGCAGTGCCAGTATCCTCTATGGGCGCCAGTTCGAGTCTCAGCTGCTCCACTTCTGATCCAACTCTCTACCAAGGCCTGGGAAAGCAGGAGAGTAGAGGATGTAGAGGATGGCCAAGTCCTTGGACCCCTGCACTCATATGGGAGACCTGGAGGAAGCTCCTGGCTCCTGCCTTCAGATTGGCCCACTTCTGGCCATTGTGGCCATTTAGGGAGGAACCAGCAGATGGAAGACCTCTCTCTCTCTCTCTCTCTCTCTCTCTCTCTCTCTCTCTCTCTCCCCTTCCTGCCCCCACTTCTGTCTTTCAAATAAATAAGTAAATCTTAAAAAAAAAAAAAGTGAACATGGAGAATAGATGGGCTCATGGCTGGAATCAGGAAGCTATGACCCGGAATGCAGACAAGGAGATGGGCTGAATGGAGTTTCTGCAGACATACAGGGCTGGGGACGAGGTGTTCCTGGCTGGGGACGAAGTGTTCCTGGCTGGAAGCCTGTGGTCGCCCTGCAGGACGAGGTGAGGTCACTTTCTGTTAGAGATGGGAGAGCTGTGCTGAAAAGGGGAATTGGGCGGAGGGCAGGTGTGAGGCAGCCCCTGGGGGTGCTGCTTAGGGAAAGAGCCCCAAAATCCTTGCCCCTCCCACTGTCTCTGCTTAAGTGTATGCTCAACTCGGTGGCCTGGGAGAAATGAAATAAATTTTCTTTCCTGCACCAAAGACAGAATTTTCAAGGAAGTTTCAGCAGAATACACACAAGGGATCCATTTTCCCCATTGGTGTATTGCTGTCATTAGAGCAAGGGCTGAGGCAAGGAATGAATGGTTCCTTCTGCCCTCACCCCCAACAGGCCCTGCATGTGAGACTGGCACTCATTTATCTGAGCCTAGAAGGAGCCTCAGAATCCTCTTCAACCACTGTAAGCCAGTAACACCAAAGCATTGAAATATGGCATGAAACCAGTTTGCTGTCCTTAGGCTACGAGGTATCCCGTGAATGTATTTATTTTTAATCACACAAGCATTGCCCAAGTTTAAATAATAGTAAGCATATACATATGTGTGTGTCTATTTAGAGAAAGAATAACCTTTAGTTCATGCACGCATTCATTCAGAAACCTTTTTGTAAAAATGTATTTGTTTGAGAGATGGAGTGACAAGAGAGACAGAGAGAGATCTTCTATCTGCTGGTTCACTCCACAGATGTCTGCAATAGCCAGGGATGGGCCAGGCCAAAGCCAGATGCCAGGAGCTCCATCCAGGTCTCCCATGTGCGTGGCATGGATCCAAGGACTTGAGTCATCATCTGCTGCCTCCCAGGATGTGCATTAGCAGGGAGCTGGATAGGAAGCAGAGTACTGAAATCTGAACCAGCCACTCCAACATGGGAGGTGGGCATCCCAAGTGGATCTTAACCTGCTGTTCCACAGTGCCAGCCCCCATAAAGATTTTTTGAGTGCCTTTTCTTTGCCAGTCACTCAAGAATAAACAGTGAATTAGAAATAGACTCTTTCATCAAATTGATGGGACATATGTGTGTATATATATATATATATATATATACATATATAAAATAAATTAAATCAGCATGAAAAGTCCCTGATAATATAACTGAAAACAGATGTCCTGCAATGGTGTATATTTTAGGCCATACAGTGGTCTGTTATATAAGTTTAAGGAATGAAAAGATCATGTGGATCTCCCAGTATTTATAGAAACTGGTCTGAGATCTGTAGAAAAAGATGGATTTTTTTTTTCAAAGAAATTTCCCCAAAATGTGGTAAATCTTATAGACGTAAAAAATAACACTGTCACTAGAAAGATCAGTCATTGCTAAGAGTCCCTTGCTCTGATTCACTGCAGCTGTTGGTTCCACATCTTCGGTGCTACCCTGAAATCTCTCCACTGACAGGGCTAGGCAGAAGGCCTGCAGCACCACTCACTCAACACATGGGCATTTGCATAAACTTGGTGTATCTCTCCATTTGTAAGTCTCCTCTTATGTCTTTATTCCCCTTCTGTTTTTTTTTTTAAATTTAAGATTTATTTATTTATTTGAAAGGCAGAATTAGAGAGAGAGAAAGAGCTACAGAGACAAAGAGTTCTTCCATCCACTCGTTCACTCTCCAGATGGCTGTAATGTTCAGAGTTGACCCAGGCCAAAGCCAGGAGCCAGGAGCTTCTTCTGGGTCTCCCACATGGGTGTCAGGGGCCCAAACACCTGGACCATATTCTGCTGCTTTCCCAGTTGCATTAGCAGGGAGCTGGATGGGAAGTGGAGCAGCCAGGACATGAAATGGTGCCAATGTGTGATGTCGGCAGTGGGTGGCTTTACCTGCTATGCCACAGTGCCGGCCTCCCTTTCTACTCTTGAAGGGTGTTTTCATGGGGTATAGGGTTCACAGTTCACAGTGCTAATTTGTGAATTTTTCAAATGTCAGTGGATATAGAGTTATTTTCTTCTAGCATTTAAAAAATGAACATTTTCTCCTGGCACCCATAGTTTTAGATGAGGAATCTGCTGTCATTCAATTAGTGCTCACTATTTAAAAAACAAACAGACAAACAAACAAATAAACATATCTCTGCTCCCTGGCTAGGGCTTGAGTTGTTGTGTGTGCTCAACTTCCCTCTGCGCCCTGAGGACATCACCCCCGGCAAACACGATGCCCTGACTCACACCACCTCTTTCCTGGATGTGCAGAGCAAGGGGTGATTCACGCTTTTTGTTGCTGCAGGGAGGGGTGGCAGCACAGCTTCCAGCTGGGCCACGATGATGGGAGAGGAGAGAAGGCCAGGGGAGCAGAAGGGCAGGGCAAACAGCATGACGGGAGCCCAGTCTTCATCAGTCCTTGCACTGCCCTGACACTGGCTGCGGGGAGAGGCTGGGGAGGTGGGGAGGTGATGGGGAAGTCCGGTGGCTATTAAATCCTCCTGATTCTACCTCCATTAAATCTGATCGCTACTGGGTTGGATGGAGGCTCAACTCCCTCTGCATCCAGCTGACACACACACCCAGGCAAGGAAATCACATCACCACCTGCTTCCACCCCACAAAGCAAGGTATACTGTCCCTGCAGGGCCCACTGACACTACCCATGGGGCAACAGCCCCAGGTGGGGGAACAGGAGCAACACCTGCTTCCTGGGGGGAGGGACAGGAGAATATCAACTAAGCACTCAGCCCTGTGGCAACTATGGGGTATGGAAGCAGGGGTTTTGTTGCTGCTTGGAATAGGATATGTATTGCCAAAAACACGTTTTCTTATGATTTTGCCCTTTTCCAAGTCCTTTGACTAAGAGTGACAGCACTGTCAGTCCTCTTGCTTTTTTTCTTTTTGAGCCTGCTGGTTCTGAGGTGGAGGTTTCTCTGATACAAGGAAGGCAGTGAGAAACTCAGGACTCATCGCCTCCTTTCACCCCGGGGTCTGTAAGCCTCCACTGCCTTCTGCCTTCTTCCCACCTTTCACAGATTTCCGTTGCTTGTGTGTTACCACTACAGTTTTAACCATGCTGGGGGGACTGGGAGGAATGAAATTGTTCCATAACACTGCAAATTGAAATTGAAATTTTATATTTAAAAATTTAAAATTTGGGGGCTGGCGTTGTGGCACAGTGGGCTAAACCACCCTAGGAACACTTGTGTCCCATATCCCAGAGCCAGTTTGGGTCCTGGCTGTTCTGCTTCCAATCCAGCTTCCTGCTGATGCACCTCGGAAGGCAGTGGAAGATGGCTCAAGTCCTTTGGCCCCTGCCATCCACAAGAGAGAACCGGATGGAGTTCTTGGCTCCTGGCGTAGGCCTGGCCCAGACCTGGCTGTTGAGGCAATTTGAGGAGTGAACCAGAAGATAGAAGATCTCTCTGTGTCTCTCCCTTTCTCTCTCTGTCATTCTGCCTTTCAAATAAATGTCTTCAAAAAATATTTTTCCATGAATATCTTAGACACATTTTAAAATATACTGTTCAGTACTAAGGTATGTTTTTGTTGATTTTTAGAACAAGTTGTTTCAATTATTGTTTGTAAATATTCCTTGATAGAATTGCTTTAGAAATAGAGTTGATAATATTAACCTTCTAAAATTTATAATTTGCCTGAAAATGCTTTTGGAATTTTTATGACAGCATATATGGATGATGATGACTACATTTCTTCCTTTGTAATCTTTACATATAACACTGCTTCTTCCAGTCTTTTGTGAAGAGTAAGATCTTTAGCACAATGTCAAATTGTCATAGCTGTCCTAACTTGTGTATGGCTTCAGTTAGGAATGAACTTTCATGTGAACTGGTGTTCCTCTATAGATAATGCTTTGTTTTTCTCTGGGTGCATTTTAAGAAATTTTGCTTTTATCTGAATTTCCAGAACCTCAATTTTGAGGTATTTTTGATTTCTTTGTGTTTATCTTATTTGGGATCCCTTCACTTTCTTGTATCTGCAGTTATGTTTTCTGCCAAATTTAGGAAATGTTCAACTATTGTTTGTTGAAGAACTGTTTCACTCCTTCCCTCTTTCTGCTCTTCTTCCAGGGTTTCTGTGAGTTAAATGTCCCTGAGGCTATGATAACTTGGTGGAGGCCAGTGGGGTGGGGTGGGGTGTGGATGGAGGAGGAGGAGGGTTCTGTTTTCTCTCCATTGTTGAAAATTCTATTGGCTTGTCCTCAGGTTCACTGATTTTGTCATCTGAAACTTCCATTCTGTTGTTCAACCAATCTATTAAATTTTATTTGAGTCATTATACTTTTCCATTCTAGGATATAAATTTGCTTTTATTTCTGCTTTTTTAAAGATTTATTTTATTTATTTGAAAGAGTTACAGAGAGAGGGAGGGAGGAATGGATGGAGGGGGAGGAAAGGGGGGAGAGAGGGAGGGAGGGAGGGAGGGAGGGAGAGAGGGAGGGAGAGAGAGAGAGAGAGAGAGAGAGATTGCATCTATCTACTGGTTCACTCCTCAAATGGCTGCAATGGCCAGAGATGGACAAGATTGAATCCAGGATCCAGACCTCCATTTGGGTTTCTTACATGGGTGGCAGGAACCCAAGGACTTGGGTCATTTTTCACTGCTTTCCCAGAAGAAATACAGGGAGCTGGATCAGAAGCACAGCAGCCAGGACTCAAACAGGAGCCCTGAGAGAGGATGCTGGCATTGCAGGCTGATGCCTAACACACTACACCACAATGCCAGCCCTCTCGTTGCTTCTTTTTTTTTTTTTTTTGTGAGATTTTATATTTTTTCATTTACGTCAAAGATATTCATAACTACTTGTTAAGGCAACTTTATGATGGCTGCTTCAAAATCTTTATCAGCTTGCTTTGTTGGATTCTTCTTAGTATTGGCAGCAACTGATTACTTTCATTCAAGTTGTAATTTTGCTGATTCTTTTTTTTTATTATTATTTGACAGAGTTAGACAGTGAGAGAGAGAGACAGAGAGAAAGGTCTTCCTTCCGTTGATTCACTCCCCTGATGGCCGCTACAACTGGCGCTGCGCTGATCCAAAGCCAGGAGCTTCCTCCTATTTCCCACGTGGGTGCAGGGGCCCAAGCACTTGGGCCATCCTCCACTGCCTTCCTGGGCCACAGCAGAGAGCTGGACTGGAAGAGGAGCAACAAGGACTAGAACCTGACACCCATATGGGATGCCAGCGCCGCAAGGTGGAGGATTAACCAAGTGAGCCATGGCGCCGGCCCCATAATTTTGTTGATTCTTGCTGATTCAGTTATTCTACGCATTCTGCATATCATACTAAGAGACTCTTGATCCTATTTAGATCTATTCTAGGAAGCAGCTGTCCAATTTTAGTTTGTAGGTCTCGCTTGTTTAGCTGGATGAAATTCCAATAGCAATTTAGTTTTCTGAGCCCTTTTTTAAAAATAAATATTTATTTATTTATTTGAAAGTCAGAGTTACACAAAGAGAGAAGGAGAGTCAGAGAGAGAGAGAGAGAGAGAGAGAGAGAGGTCTTCCAACCGCTGGTTCACTCCCCAGACTGCCTGAATGGCCGGAGCTGTGCCGATCCGAAGCCAGGAGCCAGGAGCTTCTTCTGGGTCTCCCACGTGGGTGCAGTGGCCCAAAGATTTGGGCCATCTTCTACTGCTTTCCCAGGCCATAGCAGAGAGCTGGATTGGAAGTGGAGCAGCCGGGACTTGAACCGGCGCCCATACGGGATGCTGGCACTGCAGACGGCAGCTTTACCTGCTACGCCACAGCTCCAGTCCCTACAATGCTGCCTTCTTTGGCTTCATTCTTATAATTGTGTCCTCTCTTGATCTGTGCTGGTGCTGTCTGAAGTCCATGGCTTCCCTGGGCTGGGTGGCACTGTTAAGTGTGGGGTGAGAATCCTGACCCACAAGACAGAGTGTTCTTTGCCCCTGACCCATTCTCTAGCAACCTGTGGCTGGTGGGGCTTCCTACTCTATCCACTGCTACTGCTCTTGGGGAAGACATGCACTTATCTGAGCCAGTTTCTGCCACTGAAAATGGCCAAAATGGCCAGGAGCCACGGGACCTGGCTAGTTTTCTGCTGTTGGGTCGGAGCATTGGGAGATGCCAGTCCTGAAGTGCCTTCTGCTGCTGAGTGGAGTGTTAAGGAGATCCCTGATCTGCTGGCGCAGCCAGGGAAGGCAGAGATGTGCTGCAGGAGATACCTGCCGTGCCCAGGCTCTGCCTGAGGAGGATCAGCCTGCTGCTGCTGACAGAGCTGAGTGCAGTGGCTGGGTTAGCCATTGGCTGCTGCAAAGGCAAATCAAGCCACTGCTACCAATGGACAAGGATAGTCCTTCCTGGGCTTTCCTCTCCTGGATCTTTGGCCCAAATATTTTTAAAATATTTACTTATTTGTTTGCAAAGCAGAGTGACATATAGAGAGAGGGAGAGACAGAGAGAGATCTTCATCTGCTGGTTCACTCCCAAATGGCTGCAATAGCTGAGGCTGGGCCAGGCCCATGCCAGGAGCCAGGAACTTCATTTGGGTCTCACAGATGAGGGTCAGGGGTCATTATCCATGGATTCCCCAGGCACATTAGCTGCGAGCTAGATTAGAAAAGGAGTACACAAGACTTGAACCAGCACTCTTTCTAATATGGGTTGCCAGCATCTCAGGCAGAGGCTTAGCCCACTGCAATGCCAGCCTCCAGTGTGAGTTTGTCAACTGTGGGTTTTTGTTTTTTTTTTTTTTTTGGATAGGCAGAGTGGACAGTGAGAGAGAGAGACAGAGAGAAAGGTCTTCCTTTGCCATTAGTTCACTCTCCAATGGCCTCTGCAGCCGGCGCATCTTGGTGATCCGAAGCCAGGAGCCAGGTGCTTCTCCTGGTCTCCCATGGGGTGCAGGGCCCAAGCACTTGGACCATCCTCCACTGCCTTCCCAGGCCATAGCAGAGATCTGGCCTGGAAGAGGAGCAACCGGGACAGAATCCAGCGCCCCGACCGGGACTAGAACCTGGTGTGCTGGCACCGCAAGTTAATTGTGTTTTCTTAGGTTTGACATTCACTAATTAGAGGGCCCAATTCATGGCCAAAATTGTGTTATTTATCACCTGTGACCCACAGTCTGTACTCTGAACCTACCTCTGTATCTAGTTCTCACACACCAAGTCAACTTTCCCCACTCTGCCAATCCAGGGCCAGATCCTAGAAAACAGGGATAAGCCCCTTGTCCCCAAGCCTGCTGGAATTGTTCCTGCCTTGTCTCCCTTTGGAAGCTTCAGTGACCTTGGCTCTTGCCTAGGTTTTCTTTCCCCTTTCTCCTGCCTCTTGGCCAACACCGGTGCTTCCTCATGTGCCCCCGTGTGGCACAGCATGCTCCTTTCTCTTGTAAACCATAAAATACAAATCTTCCCTTCAATGGCATTAGTCTCCATCTTGCCACTCAGTCACCTCTAGGCATTAAAATTCAGCAGGTGCAAATGAAACAGAGAGCAAGTATTTTTTCCTCCCTCTCCCTTCTTTCCTGTCTTTCTCTCTATTAGTGGTTCCAGATTGCTCAGGCTAGGATACGTGGAAGACAAAACCAGAAGCCAAGGAATCAACTGCCCTGTAGTTTTTAGCATACCAGCTCTGTATAGATGCTTATTGTAGTCTGCCGTGTCATCATTCTACCAACATGACAAGTGGAAGCCTCCCATCCTTCATCCGTAATGGAATCGTCCTAAACACTTCCTCTCTAGATGCTGAGAACCACATTTGATAGTGTTGTAATTTTTTACTTCAGGAGTCAATCAATTTTAAAACCTCAGGGGTTAAGGAAAATCTATGATTCCTGAATATAATATGGTTCATTATAGTCCGACATATCCTTCAGTCTCTCTTCATTTTTTTCTAGTGTTTTACATTGTCCAGATCATATAGTTTCCATTGCTCCATCCTCAAGTTCTCAGATTATTTCCTATCTCTTCTACACTGCTCTTGAACTCATCCATGTAATTTTTAAACTTCAGTTATTGTACATTTCAGTTCGTAAATTTCCCTTTGTTTCTTCTTCTTATCTTCTACTTGTTTTTGCTGAGCTATCATCTTTGTTTCATGTGTTTCAAGCATGTCTGAAATTACTCTTAGAAGCATTTTAAAAGAATAAAAATATTATTTATTTTAAAGAGTTAGAAAGAGAAAGGGAGAGACAGAGAAAGATCTTCCATCCTCTGTTTCACTCCTCATATGGCCGCAAGAGCCAGGGCTGAGAATGGCAAGAAGCCAGGAGCCAGGAGCTTCAGTCGGGTCTCCCATTTGGGTGGCAGATGTCCAAGCATTTGGCCATCTTCTGCTGCTTTTCCCATGAGCAGGGAGCTGGATCAGAAGCTGAGCAGTCGGAACACAAACCGGTACCCATATGGAATGCCGGTGTCACAGGCAGCAGCTTTACGTGCTATGACACAACACCAGCCCCCACACAAGCATTTTTATAATGGTTGCTTTAAAATCCTTTCAGATAATGCTAACGTTTCTGTTGTCTTGGTGTTGGTTTATCTTTTCTCATTCAAGTTCAAGTTTTTCTGCTCCTTGGTATAAGTTATTTTTTGCCTTTAAATTTTTATTTAAAAATATTTCAAGGAGCCAGAGCTGTGGTATAGCTGAGGTACACTCCACCTGCAGTGTCAGCATCCCATATGGGTGCCAGTTCAAGTCTCAGTTGCTCCACTTCTAACCCAGCTCCTTGCTGGTGCACCTGGGAGAGTAGTGAAAGATGGCCCAAGTGCTTGGGCCCTTATGCCTGCATGGGAGACCTAGAAGAAGCTTCTGGCTCCTGGTTTTGGACTGGCTCAGCTCTGGCCATTGGGGCCATTTGGGGAATGAACCAGTGGATGGAAGATCTCTTTTTCTCTCTCTCTGCCTCTGCCCCCCTCTAATTCTGCCTTTCAAATAAATAAATAAATCTTTAAATATATATATATATATTTCAAATACTGAAAAAAACTACAAAGAAGAGTTCAATGAGCACTCACAGAGTTAACAACTTTTGAACATTTGGCATAAACACTTTGTATGTAAATATTACATCTACACATATACATGCTGTTGTTTTAAAATCAGGGATGGATATATGAATATCACAGAACATGGGATTCATGACAAGGATCACCAAGTGAGGAAGGAAGTGTATATTATTATCTAAGAAGTATAATTCAGTGAAGACAACATTTATAAATGTTTTACAACAAACAATATGGCACTTGCACATTTTTATTCTATATATCTATATAGAAAGTTCCACATAAGAGAAAACTTGTGGAATTTATCTTTCCGCATCTGACTTATTTCACTTTGCATAGCGATCCCAGTTCCATTCATTTTGTTTCAAATGCCAGGATTCCATTCTTTCTCATGGCTGAGTGGTATTCCATCATGTATATACCTCATTTTCTTTATCCAGTCACCCACTGATGGACATCTAGGTTGATTCCGTATCTTTGCTATTGTGAACTGAGCTGCAACCACATGAGAGTGCAGGTATCTCTATCATATGCTGACTTCACTTCCTTTGTATTTATTTCCAGAAGTGGGATAGCAAGATCATATAGTAGATCTATTTTTCACTTGTCTGAGGCAGTTCCATATTGTTTTCCAGAATAGCTGCTGTAATTTGCATTCTTGCCAACAGTGCATTAGAATTCCCTATTTTGATGGGGATTGCATGGAATCTGTAAATTACTTTGGGTAATATTGACATTTTGATAATATTAATTCCTCCAATCCATGAACATGGTTGGGGGGGAGGTCTTTCCTTGTGTGTGTATATGTGTGTGTCTTTTATTTCTTTCATCAGTGTTTTGTAATTTTCACTGTAGAGGTCTTTCATCTCCTTGACTAAATTTATCCCAAGTATTTAAGGAACATACCTCAGCACAATAAAGACTATGCATAAGCAGCCCACAGCCAACACCAAATTGAATGGGGGAAAGCTGGAAGCATTTCTCCTATGATCTGGAACCAGCTAAGGATGTCCACTCTCACTATTCTTACTCAGTTTGGTTCTGGAGGTCTTCGCCAGAGCCATTAGACAAGAGAAGGAGGAAGCATACATTTCAGAAAGGAAGACGTCAAATTATCCCTGTTCACAGACGACATGATTCTAAAGATGTCACCAAAAGAATATTAGAATAAGAGAATTCAATAAAGTTGCAGGATATAAAATAAATACATAATAATTAGTATTCTTATACACAATAAAGATCAATCACATTCACAATAGCCACAAAAAAGTTAAGTAACTTTCCATTTTATTCTATAATATGAAATTTGGATCTTAGTTAAACCTGGGGACCTGGCATGTCTCCTCTGACCCTGCTCAGGGAAGGGAAGGGGTGCCACACCATGACTACAGGTGCAGCTGAGACTCCAAGCTCCTTAAGGAGGAGACAACAGCTGTCACTGAGAAAGAATAAAACAAAAACAAAAAAACACTGTAGTTGCTTTGTATGACAGTTACAGCCATGGATATGGAAAATCAGTCATTATGGAAATATCAAAATCCTTTTGCATGTCGGGATTTGCAACTAAGCATTATGGGAACTACAAAGATGTAACTGACAGGCCCTTTCTCCCAGAGCTGATGGTCTATTTGACCTGCTAACATAATTGCCTGTAATTTATATGTATGCAAAAAGGATTTAAGTTTTTCCAAATTATTTTTAAAGATTTTATTTATTTTAGAGGGAGAGACAGATAGAAAGGTCTTCCTCCCACTGATTCACTCCCCAAATGGCTGCAACAACCAGAGCTGGGCCGATCCGAGGCCAGAAGCCAGGAGCTTCTTCCTGGTCTCCCATGTTGAAAGCAGAGGCCCAAGCACTTGGGCCATCTTCTACTGCCTTCCCAAGCCATCAGCAGGGAGCTGGATTGGAAGTGGAGCAGCTGGGATACAAACCGATGCTCAGATGGGATGCCGGCGCCACAGAGCCAGCCCCTCCAAATATTTTAAACTCTAGGGAGACAGCATCTAGCCTAGCAGTCAAGATACCCACATGGCATGTTGGAGTACTCGGGTTTGATTCCTGCTCTGGCTCACAACTGCAGCTTCCTGCTATGCAGATTCTGGGAAGCTGTGTGATGCCAGCCATGGGGGAGAGCTGGAGAGTGCTCTCAGCTCCCACCTGCAGCCCTGGGCCAGCTTTGGCTGGTGGGAGTAGTTGAGGAGTGAACCAGCAGACAGAAGCTCTGTTTCTGTCACCGTGCTTCTCACATATATAAAATGATAATTTAACCACGTTATGTTTCAAATACAAAAGAAGAAACCATATGACTAAAACAAAAATGGATTCATTTCATTCAAAACAAAAATGGATATATTTCATTTTAGTGGGTTTCAAAATGTTTTTATAAATGCTCTGTAATGATAGAATACATACAATTCTTAATACCACATTATCAGTATTTTCTTTTTCGTTAAATGGCCTTTATAAGTAAAAATTTTAACAGTTGGTAGCCTGTTTTCTGTTGTGGTGACAGAATTCTTGAGACTGCATTGTCTATAAAGAGGTGGGGTTGGCTTATGGTGCAGTGGATTAAGCCACCACCTGCAATATTGGCATCCTGTATCAGAGGGCTGCTTCGAGTCCTGGCTGCTTCCAACCCAGCTCCCTGCTAGTGAGTCTGCGGAGGCAGCAGAAGATGACCTAAGTGCTTGGGCCCCTGCCACTCATGGGGGAGACCGGGATGGAGCTCCTGGCTCCAGCCTTCCTCAGCCCCAGCCATGTGGCCATCCAGGGAGTGAACCAGTGGACGGAACACCTCTTTCTTTCTCTCTCCTCCCCGCCCCCGCCTTTCAAATAAATAAAATAAGGTTTTAAAAAAACGAGGGTTACCTAGCTCAGAATTCTGAAGGCTGCAAGTCCAAAATCAGGAAGCTGTGTCTGCAGGGCTTCTGCTGAGGGCCTTGTGCGTTTCCATGCGTTGTGTAGAGACAAAGGGGGTCACACTCTCCTGACAGTGAGTCCATCCCTGCCAGCAAAAGCGTGAATTCATTCACGGGGACTCTGCCCCCATGCCCCCACCTCTGCCAAGCCTTACCCCTCAACACTGTCTCACTGGGGACCAAGCCTCAACTTGGGTGTTGGTGGAGACAACCACGCTTAAGTCCCAACAGTTGTCTGATCTTCCCATTGAGTTCCTACAGCTTAATTTGCCTCAGTGTTTTCCTGTTGTTGAGCACAAATTATTTCTTTTTTTTCTCAAATAACACTTCAGTGAACTTATTTTCCTCATTTCTTCAATATTTATTAATTGGAGAGTTCTTCTAAGGAAGAGTGTTCTCTTCATTTTTTTTTTAATCTGGTCAGTTATTCATTCATGGGGCTTATGGGTAATATTTTATTCTTTGGGTCACAATCCAGCACTCCAGATGTGTACTCAGCTGCCCACACGGTTCCATCTCCAGCTGCTGGAAGACGTTTCAGATTGGCTTCTGTGTCCATGGCCATGCTCCCCTCTTCTTCTTCCTTCTTGAACACTTCTGTACTTTGTGGCACTATAATATACTCCAGGCTCATCCTGTACTTTCCCTGCCCCAGGCATCGTAGCAACCACTTCAAGGAAAACCTGGGCCCTTTCATTATAGAATGGCATTTAGAAACCAAGATGTGGGTTCCAGGCGTATTCACAGCTTATGTAGTGACACTGGTTTTAGACCCTGCTAGCAGACACAACAAGCAAACATATATTGCTTGTTATTAACCCCTACACACACACACACACACACATTTATATTTGTATTTCTGTATCTACCTACTGGTGTGTATGAATGCATTTGTGCACGGGTTAGTATTCATACATAAAACATAGCTCTCATTTGAAACCTGAATTCATACTGATAGCTCCAACTCCAATCTAGAACCACAGGCTTTTTGCTGGCACAGATCCTTGATCTGTAAGTGCTTTCTCCAACAGTGGCTGTCATTAGCCCTAGAAGATTTAGTTATTCACTCAGCCCTTGGATACAAGGGAAGCAGTTCCGGACTGCTGGCCCCTACCCCTGTGTGATCTCAATTCACTGTACAAAGTTCTCGTGGTCTTGGCCCTCGGGCATCCAGTCAACGCACCACTTTCCACAGTTGCCTGGGTCTCTTCCTTTATTCCCCACACTCTTCCACATGGGTTCTTCATTCACTTGGAATTCACTTTCATGCATTTTTCAGTCAATATTTCACCTGTGGTTCTCCCAATATTCTGATGTGGGTGTGGATAATGCACTTAATTTGCATAGAGTAGAATTCACCACCAGTGGCACACAGTCCAGTCCATTTAGACAAACACATGGAGCTGTATACTTATATATACTGTATATATAAACACATGGAGCTCCATACTTATGCCACAGCCCCGCACCAAGCAGTTCCATCACTTCAAGAACCCAGTCATGCTGCCCTTCTGTAGTCCAGTGTCCCCCAAGCCCCAGACTCCAACACTTTGAAACCATCAATTTATTTACCATCCTTGTAGCTTTGCTTTTTCCAGAATGTCATAGAAATTAAACCATATAACAAGCTCTTGCGTTTGGCTTCTTTCACCTAGCAAAAATGCATTTATAATTCTCCCAAGTGGCTGTTTGATGAAAAGTCTGTTTCCTTTTGTTACTGAGTCGTATTGCAGTGTATGGATGTAGCACAGATGGTTCATCCATTCAACTATTGAACATCTGGGTTGTTTGGAGACTATGAACAAAACTGCTATAAAAGTTTACATGTGGATTCTTTTTCTTTTTTTTTTTTTGGTATGAACATAATATTTCAATTCACCTTGGTAAATATCTAGGAGTGGGTTTCTTGGGTCTTATGATAAGTTTGTTTAATGTAATAAATTGTTAAATGTTTCCAAGATGGCTACACTATTTACATACTCACCTGTAGCATAAGAGTTCCAGTTGTTCTACATCCTCGCCAGCACTTGGTGTTCTCAGCTTTCTTAATAAGCTCTTCTAAATTAATAGGTGCGCAGTGGTATCTCATTATGGTTTTAATTTGCAGTTCCCCAATGACTAATTTTCCCCAATGACACATTTTTCGTGTGCTTATTAGTCATTCCAATGTCTACTTTTGTAAAATGTCTATTCAGTTCTTATGCCCATTTGAAAGTTGTTGACTTTTGAGAACTCTTTACATATTCTAAATAATTTTAAATAAATTATATGTGCTTTACAAATATTTTCTTCTAGTCTGTGGCTTGTCTTCCCATTCTGTTGCCAGTGTATTTTGCAGAAAAAAATGTAATTTGGATAAGGCCCATTTTATCTATTTTTTTTTTCTTTTGAGGATCATGCTGTAGACATTATACCTAAAAACTCCTTGTCAAACTCAGTTATACAGACTTTATCCTGTGCTGTATTTTATAAGTTTTATCTTTTGATTTGTAGCTCATTTTCAGTCATTTTTATATGAAGTGTGAGGTATATGTCAAGTCTCATTGTTTTTGCATAATGACATCCAATTATTGTAGCACCATTTCTTTTTTAAAAAAAGATTTATTTATTTGAAAGACTTACAAAGAGAGGACAGGCAGAGAGAGAAAGAGAGAGAGAGAGAGAGGTCTTCCATCCGCTGGTTCACTTCCCAGTTGGCCGCAACAGGCGGAGCTACGCCTATCTGAAGCCAGGAGCCAGGAGCTTCCTCCAGATCTCCCACACTGGTGCAGAGGCCCAAGGACTTAGGTCATCTTCTACTGCTTTCCCAGGCTATAGCAGAGAGCTGGATTAGAAGTGGAGCAGCCAGGGCCAGCGCTGCGGCTCACTAGGCTAATCCTCTGCCTGCGGTGCTGGCACCCCGGGTTCTAGTCCCAGTTGGGGCACTGAATTCTGTCCGGGTTGCTCCTCTTCTAGTCCAGCTCTCTGCTGTGGCCTGGGAAGGCAGTGTAGGATGGCCCAACTGCTTGGGCCCTGCACCCGTGTGGGAGACCAGGTGGAAGCACCTGACTCCTGGCTTCAGATCGGCGCAGCGCGTTGGCCATAGCGGCCATTTGGGGGTGAACCAATGGAAGGATAGACCTTTCTCTCTGTCTCTCTCTCTCACTGTCTAACTCTGCCTGTCAAAAAAAAAAAAAAAAAAGTGAAGCAATCGGGACTCGAACCAGTGCCCATATGGAATGCTGGCCCTGCAGGCAGCAGCTTTACCCACTATGCCACAGCACCAGCCCCACACCATTTCTTACAAAGCTAATTTTTATGTATTAAATTGCCTTTTAACCTTTGTCAAAAGTCAATTAACTATATTTAAGTGGTTCTATTTGCAGTCCTCTATTCTGTTTCATCAGTACCAAGCTGTTCTGATTACTGTTGCCTTATAGTAAGTCCTTTTATAAAAAAAAAAAAATTTTATTTGTGTTTATTTGAAAATGAGAGAGAAAGACAGAGGAAGAGATCTTCTCTTCACTGATTCACTCTCCAGTTGGTTCAACAGCTGGAGCCAGGAGTCCACAGAACTCCAGCCCTGTCTCTCCCGCATGAGTGGCAGGGGGCCAAGCACTTGGGTCATCTTCTGCTGCCTTCCCAGGCACACTACCAGGGAAATGGGTAGGAAGCAGAATAATCAGGACCCAACAGGTGTGCCAGAGTGGACTGCTGGTGATGCAGCTTAACCTGCTGCACCGCAGCGCTGGCCTGGCCACTACAATGAGTCTTAAGTAGATGACATCATGGATCTTCCAATTTTTTTTTTTTTTTTAAAATTGCTTTGGACCTTCTAGTTCCTTTACTTTTCATCCTTTTTTTTTTTTTAAATTTTTGACAGGCAGAGTGGACAGAGAGAGAGAGAGAGAGAGAGAGAAAGGTCTTCCTTTGCCATTGGTTCACCCCAAAATGGCCGCTGCGGCTGGCGCACTGCGTCCAGCGCACCGTGCTGATCCAAAGCCAGGAGCCAGGTGCTTATCCTTGTCTCCCCTGGGGTGCAGGGCCCAAGCACTTGGGCCATCCTCCACTGCACTCCCAGGCCACAGCAGAGAGCTGGCCTGGAAGAGGGGCAACCGGGACAGAATCCGGCACCCCAACCGGGACTAGAACCTGGTGTGCCGGCACCGCTAGGCGGAGGATTAGCCTGTTGAGCCACGGTGCCGGCCAGTTCCTTTACTTTTCAATAAAAAATCATAGACTCCACTAGTTGATGCATATTAGGTTTGCTGTGATTCTGATTAGGATTACATCGTCTCAAACTGGGCAGAACTGACTTCTAGTAATGGTAACTCTAAGACCTTGGATGCCGTATTCTCTCCATTCATTCAGTGCTTTGAGCTTTTTCACCCATGCTGATTAAAAAGCTGTGACGATGCAACAGCAGCATACAGATCCTGGATACACTTAGCTAGACTTATACCTGAGGATATCATTGTTGGCTATTCTTGCAAATCAGGGAGAGGGACCTTTTTTTTTCTGCCAAGGGCCACTTGGATATGTACAACATCATTTGCAAGCCATACAAAATTATCAATTTAAAAATCAGCCTGCTATAAATTGACTGAATTTCAAGTCCCACCTGTGGTTGCCTCGGCAGGGCCAGACCCAGTGAAATGACTCTGGGGTCTTTCTACGGCCACCGGACTGGCTGGTCCTCACCTCTGTTGTAAATGCCATATTTTTCCTTCAAGTTCTAGTTGGCCACCACGAGGGTACAGTAATTCAATAGACATGCTTCAGAAGCTTGCTCTGGACCTGGGGCCAGAAAGAAGCTCTCGTGTGCCTGTGGCTTCTGCAGCCTTCTTCTGCCCTTGCCCTCCACACCATCTATCTGTCACTGTCTTCTATTCATGAATCCACTGACAAACATCTAAACACCCTGAGCTCTGCCTGTGGAGGGAGCAGCAGGAGCCCCGTGAGCCTGGAGAGAAGAATACACTGGGAGTCACGTCCTTCACTTAAATAACAGACAGTTGCTTCAGTTCTGCAGTACATTATATTCACAAGTTGGAAAGCTAAAAAGAAAAAATCTAGTCTTTTTGTCTTCAGCAGCACATGTGTGGTCCTTACCGTTAAGTGGGAAATGGGCCTGAAGTTGGAAGCACCTTAGGATAACTTGTTTGTGAAAGTGTTAAAAGAAAAATCTGTGGACAAACTCAATTTGACAGAGTTTACTCCCACAAGGAGTGATTCCTGAATTGGGCGGCACAGAGAGAGAAACAGAGTTCTTCTATGGCAGCTTTTGTAGGCTGATGTGGAAGTAAGACAAAGAAAAGAGATTTGATTGGTCAGAATGGAAAGTTCTGGCTGGCACCAAAGCTCACTTGGCTAATCCTCTGCCTGCGGCGCCGGCACCCCGGGTTCTAGTCCCGGTTGGGGCGATGGATTCTGTCCCAGTTGCTCCTCTTCCAGTCCAGCTCTCTGCTGTGGCCTGGAGTGCAGTGGAGGATGGCCCAAGTGCTTGGGCCCTGCACCCGCATGGGAGACCAGGAGGAAGCACCTGGCTCCTGGCTTTGAATCAGCGCAGCGCCAGCCGTGGCAGCCATTTGGGGGGTGATCCAACGGAGGGAAGACCTTTCTCTATCTCTATCTCTCTCTCTCTCTCTGCCTAACTCTGCCTGTCAAAAAAAAAAAAAAGAAGTCAGTGGATAGATGTGTAATGAAAAGCAAAGTAATGCATAGAGAGTATGCCAGAGTGTCATTGGAAGGCAGAGCTCTGTACTCTTTGATCTCTAATTCCAATTCTTTATATATATATATATATATATATATATACACATAAATATATATATAAATGGAAAGTTCTGATGGGCAAAGTCTCTATTTAGAAGTTAGTTGACTGGGCGTGGGAAGGGATACAGAGGGAGAGTATTTGGCCTACTGGTTAAGGTACCTGGGCCCCATATGGAAGTGCCTGGGTTTCAGTGTTGACCCCAGCTTCCTGTTAATTCAGACCCTGAGAGGCAGCAGGTGATGGCTCAAGTCATTGGGTTCCTGCCACCCATGCAGGGAACTGGACTGAATTCTTGGCTCCCACCTTTGATCTTGGCTCCACTCATGACCACTGTGGGCATTTGCAGGGAGTGAACCAGTGGATGAGAGTGAACTCTCTCATTCTCTCTCTTTCTCTGAGTCTGTATCTCTGTCTTTCAAATAAGCAGAATTTAAACATTTCCTAAGATATAGGAAATGTTCTTTAAAAAGAAGTTGACAGTTGCTGATCGGTAAAGATCCCAGTTTCACTTTATTGTTTACATTGGGCTGGTTGCTCAGGCAGGAACTTAATGCACTGGAGCCACCCCAGTCTCATGGTGTCCCAATTAAAAATTTTTCACAATACAGAATGCTTGCAAGATCACAGGCACAGTAAAACTGACCTGAGTCGGAGACTCTGAAAAAGTGCATTTCTATGGGAGCAGCAGGGGCTGCAAGTGGAGATGTGTGTGCTTTGGTGGTCATCCTGTGTGCGGGATGGTAAAGGACTCTGCCCTTGGAGCTGGGTGGGAGATGAGAGCAGAGTGAGAGCCAGGGCAGGGGCAAATGCATGTGGCTTTGGACTTCACCCTGACGACCCAGGGGGATGGGTATTGCACTTGGAGCACAGAAGGGATGCACTCAGTTTTAGGTTTGTTTTAGAAGCTCGCGGACAGACGGCAGTGTGAACAAGGCTTAGAGGACATAAAGGAGAAGAGGGAAGTCAACCAAGCACCCCCAGAATGATCTCGGTACTGAAAGCAGCGACAGCCAGACCATGACAAGAGCAGAATGGCAAGAACCTCTGCTGGTAGAACCACTTCCTGAAAAGCCCCCTCAACAAAACACCTAGAAAAAAAGTGTACCATTCCTTTATGCATTTCCTCTTAAAATCACCTATAATTGAATTCACCAAAAAAAAAAAAAAAAAAAAAAGAAAGAAAAAGAAAAGAAAAGGAAGAAAGGGGCACTAAAAAAGTATAAAATACAGCGCTAGAAAGAAACCTTAATAGATCAATGATCACGATGGATGCTCATGAGGTGAATTCTCTGGTTAAAGGTGCTTGAGGGGGCGAGCAGTTGCCCAGTGCCATATCCGTGTGCCTGGGTTTGTACCCTGGCTCTGCTCCAACTCCAGCTTCCTATCGTGCACCGGGGAAGCACGTGGTTGTGTCCCTGAATTAGGTTTGCACTTCTCAGGCCCTGCTTCTGCAAGCATCTGGGGAGTGAACCAACAGATGGGCTCCCTCTCTCTCAAATAGATGAATACTTTTTTAGAAAAGTGATTGACAGACTGAATTTTCTATTTGTTGGTTATGAAAAACTTTCTTGAGGAAAACAGAAAGATTGGAAACTAAAGAACAGAAAGAGATAAAGAAGCTGACTACTAACCTACAGAAAGCTAGTGAAGGCATATTAATACCATACACGATAGCTTTTATAATAAAAGTCTTTAATAGGGATAAATAGAGTAAAAACCATTTATAATGAAGTATTTAATAGGGATAAATACGGTAAAACCCTTTTTTACCTCTAATAACAAAAGAGCCGCCCACCAGGAAGATGTAACCATTCTACACTTGTTTATGCACCCGTTAACACAATGCTGAAATATGTACATCAATGGAGGCAGAATTAAAGAGGAAATTGACAAAACCATAACAGGTGATTCCAACAGCAGAAAAAAATGAGTGAGATTACTGAGGGCTTCAATACAGTCAACAAGCTTGATCCAGTGACCACTCGTCAAACACTGCACTGGCGTCTTAAGATCGCATATTCCTTTCAAACACTCGTGGGGCACTTTTGAGCTGGGACCCTGTAGAAAGCCCCATAAAGCCAGTTCCAGTGAATTTCAAAACATCAGTATCATACATACTGACTACAGTGTGATTAAAGACAAATCAGAAATAAGCAGAGAACTAAAACGTACTCTTAATAAACCATGGGTCAAAGAAAAAAATCATATTGAGAATTTTTAAAAATTAGACTTGCTGGGGCTGGCGCCATGGCTCACTTGGTTAATCCTCCACCTTGCGGCACCGGCATCCCATATGGGCACCGGGTTCTAGTTCCATTTGCTCCTCTTCCAGTCCATCTCTCTGCTGTGGCCTGGGAAGGCAGTGGAGGATGGCCCAAGTGCTTGGGCCCCTGTACCTGCATGGGCCCAAGTGCTTGGGCCCCTGCACCCGCATGGGAGACCAGGAGGAAGCACCTGGCTCCTGGCTTCGGATCGGCGTAGTTCCGGCCATGGTGGCCATTTGGGGGGGGTGAACCAATGGAGGGAAGACCTTTCCCTCTGTTTCTCTCACTGTCTAACTCTTACTGTCAAATAAAAAAAAAATTAGACTTGTTGAGATAATGAAAAGACTGCACATTAAAACTTGCAGCATGCATCAGGAGTTAAGTTTAAAGAGATATTATATCCTCCAAAACTCAATTTTTGTTTTTATTTTTTTTTAAAGATTTATTTATTTTATTTGAAAGTCAGAGTTACACATAGAGAGGAAAGGCAGGGAGAGAGGTCTTCCATCCTATGGTTTACTCCCCAGATGGCCACAACAGCCAGAGCTGTGCCAATCCGAAGCCAGGAGCCAGGAGCTTCTTCTGGGTCTCCCATGCGGGTGCAGGGGCCCAAAGACTTGGACCATCTTCTACTGCTTTCCCAGGCCATAGCAGAGAGCTGGATTGGAAGTGGAGCAGCCGGGTCTCAAACTGGTGCCCATATGGGATGCCGGCGCTTCAGGCCAGGGTATTAACACGCTGCACCACAGCGCTGGCCCCTCACTATTTGTTTTTAAAGAGCGACTGGGAGATGAGGAAGTGGAGATTGAATGTAAACTGTGCTGCTGACAATTTGAGAAGGGGAGAGGAGAGATAGGGTGGAGTGGAGGTGGGGGTTGGTTAGGGCCCTATGGGAGGGAGATATATTCCTAGCCACAGCCAGGGAGGGAGGGAGTGGGATGCTGCAGCCTCCTGGACACACTTATCATCAGTTCACCGAGCTCTGAAATAATTCACTGGGGCTCCCTTTCTTACAGGAGAAAAGGCCAAACCTCTTGCCCTTGTGTTTGAAACCTGGCAACTCATACATTCATAGAAATAAGACCATTAGAAAGTGTCAGGCCTGCGACAGCATGGAAAGAACTTACTTGCTTAAAAACATTCAAATCGCTGGCGCCGCGGCTCAATAGGCTAATCCTCCGCCTGCGGCGCCGGCACACCGGGTTCTAGTCCCGGTTGGGGCACCGATCCTGTCCCGGTTGCCCCTCTTCCAGGCCAGCTCTCTGCTGTGGCCAGGGAGTGCAGTGGAGGATGGCCCAAGTGCTTGGGCCCTGCACCCCATGGGAGACCAGGATAAACACCTGGCTCCTGCCATCGGATCAGCGCGGTGCGCCGGCCGCAGCGCGCTACCGCGGCGGCCATTGGAGGGTGAACCAACGGCAAAAGGAAGACCTTTCTCTCTGTCTCTGTCTCTCACTGTCCACTCTGCCTGTCAAAAATAAAAATTAAAAAAAAAAAAAAACATTCAAAATGAGCCACACCCCACCTCTGAGCCTTAACAGGAAGAACATTTTTGCCTCCACATTCAAGGAGAAAGTGTAGCTATCCCTCAGCATCCACACGGGGCTGGTCCCAGGATCCCTCCCTCTGGCCCCAGGCACCAAAGTCCACCGATGCTCAAATCTTATACTAAATGGCCTGGTTTTTGCATAGACCCTACATACATTCTTCTGAATACTTTAAATTATCTCTAGATTGTTTATAATATATAATTCAATGTAAATGCTATGTGTATAGTTGTTATACTACACTATTTAGGAAATAGTGAAAAAAAAAAAACCTGTACGTGTTCAGTATAGATGCAATTTTTTAAAGATTTATTTATTTATTTCAAAGTCAGAGTTACATACAGAGAGAAAGAAAGGCAGATATATATATAGAGAGAGAGGAGGGGGGGAGGAAGAGAGGTCTTCCATCCGCTGGTTCACTCCCCAACTGGCTGCAACGACCGGAGCTGTGCTGATTCGAAGCCAGGACCCAGGAGCTTCTTCTGGGTCTCCCACATGGGTGCAGGGGCCCAAGGACTTGGGCCATCTTCTACTGCTTTCCCAGGCCATAGCAGAGAGCCGGATTGAAAAGTAGAGCAGCTGGGACTCAAACTGGCGCCCATATGGGATGCCAGCACTGCAAGTGGCAGCTTTACCCGCTATGCCACAGCGCCGGCCCCAAGATGCCATTTTAAAAAAAAAAATTATTTAGAAAGTTAAAGTTACAGGGGCCGGCTCCGTGGCTCTCTTGGTTAGTCCTTCGCCTGCAGCGCTGGCATCCCATATGGGCGCCGGTTCTGGTCCCGGTTGCTCCTCTTCCAGTCCAGCTCTCTGCTGTGGCTTGGGAGGGCAGTGGAGGATGGCCCGGGTGCTTGGGCCCCTGCACCTACATAGGAGACAGGGAGGAAGCACCTGGCTCCTGGCCTCAGATCAGCGTAGCACCAGCCATGGCAGCCATTTGGGGAGTGAACCAACAGAGGGAGGACCTTTGTCTCTCTCTCTCTCTCACTGTCTACAACTCTACCTGTCAGATAGAAAAAAAAAAAGTCAAAGTTACAGACAGAAGGTGTTGGGAAAAATTGAGAGAGAGAGAGAGAGAGAGAGAGAGCGAGCGAGTCTTCCATCCACTGGTTTATTCCCCAGATGATCACAATGGCCAGTGCTGGGCCAGGCCAAATCCAGGAGCCAGGAGCTTCATCTGGATCTCCCAAGTGGGTGGCAGGGGCCCAGGCACTTGGCCCATCCTCTGCTGCAAAATTTTCCTAGGCCATTAGCAGTTGCTAGATCAGAAATGGAGCAGCCAGGACACAAACTGGAGCCCATATGGGATGCTGGCATTGCAGGCAGTGGCTTTTTGCTGTATCACAACGCTGGTCCCAGATGCATTTATTTTTTCTGAATATTTTTGATCTACAGGTGGTTGAATTCTCAGTTCCAGAACACATGCATGCAGAGGGCCACGTGTATTCTTTCTTCATAAGACTAAAACCTAATATTCATCTCAATCAAATGCTTTTTTAGGGGTGGGCATTTATCCTAGAAGATGCCAGTTAAGATGCCTGCATGCCATATCAAAGCACCTGTGTTCAACATCCGGTTCTGAGGATTGGCGTGGTAGCACAGTGGATTAAGTCTCCACTTGAAATATCTGTATCCCATGTGGGAGTACTGGTTCGAGTTCCAGCTGCTCCACTTCCAATCCAGCTCCTTGCTGAATCACCTGGGAAGGCAGCAGAACATGGCCCAAGTACCTGGGCACCTGCCACCCATGTAGGGGACCAAGATGGAGTTCCTGCCTCCAGGCTTCAGCCTAACCCAGAGCCGGCCATTGCAGCCATTTGGCGAGTGAACCAGCAAATGGAAACCTTTCCCTGTCTCTGTCTATCCCTCTCTCTATTGCTCTACCTTCAAATAATAAATAAATCTTTTTTTAAAAAAATACTCAGCTCTGGCTCATGACCGAAGCTTCATACTAATGCAGACCTCTGGGCACTGACGGCTCAAATAACTGGGTTTCTGTCACCCAGGGATCCCATTCCTGGCTTCAGCCTGGCCATCCACTGCTGGCATCCAGGGAATGAACTCGTGAATGGGGGAGCTCGCTCACTCTCTCTTTCTCTCTCTCTCCAATAAATAAAATGATTTTTTCAAGTACTCTTCATATTTTGGTATTTGCACACCTCAACAAATATTAAACCTGCTATTCCAGTGCTCTTGCATAGACCACAATAGTTTTGCAAACTGGAAGAGTTATCTCAGATTCTGTTTCCCCAAAGGCTTTTATTTTCTTTGAGACTGAGCCAGTCCTCTTGCCCAAATGCCTGGAACTCAAACAAAGGCTTGATCCTCCCTCAGCAAGATGCCAGCCCAGGAGGCCAGCCCTTTGGCTGCCACCTCTCCTCCCGGGGGGGGGGGGGGGGGGGCGTCCCGGGTTGTGTTGCTGAGCAGCCGCCAGTCAAGAACGAGCCTTCTGGCGTTTTGGTCACCAGTGTCCTGAAGGCTGTTGGTCATTTGGAACTTGGCACTTGGGAATTCTCTGGTCCTGCAGCCTAAGAGCTGTGATGCTGGATAAGTCAGGAAAAGTGATGTCAAACTCTGGCCAACACTGAAAGGGTTGCTCCGATGCCCCGCAGTTCAGCTCTTGGAGCAGTAACTGGGTTGCTAGGGAGCTCCCGGTGCAGGCAGGAGCCGCTTAGCAGGACCTCGGGGATGGGCCTGCGGTTGGCCTTCCCCACGCACTGCTGAAGCCAATGTGCGCTTGCTTGCTACACAGTTCACTGTCTTGTCAAGGCATGCTCACAGCCTCATCCTGCTCGTCCCCACTTGACATGGGAGGTGCGTGAGACCCCAGGCTGTCAGCTCTGCGTGCAACCAGGGCAATCACAGCAAGTCTGGCTGTGGACCCTGGTAGCATCCAGCATCCCAGCTTCTCTCTGCTCTTGAATGTCACCACACAGTAACTGCACAGCCCTCCTTTCCAGATGGGTTTTGAATGTGTCTTTTCCTAGCCCCAAGTCCTTCCTGCTTTGCAACAGATCTGAAACCACAGTAAATCCTTCCTGATTCTCCACCTTGCCCCTTCGTTAAGAGCCTCCCGCATCACACACTTAGGTGTTTGTCCGTTATGGAAGAGTAAATGCCCTTGGACTTTGTGAGATCTCTTCTGCCAAGTCCTGGGAAGCCATGGTTGAGGAGGCTGCTTAAGGGAACAGCTTCTATAGCAACTCTGTGTGGAGGAGCTTGGCCAGAAGTGGGGTTCACTGCTTGCCCACTGCTTGGCCTGTGGGGTTTTGGGAAGTCAGATAATCACATGTTGTACACGGTGCTAGCTCCAAGTTCAAGTCTTGGTGTGTACTGAGACATGCCACACAGGATGCATGAGGGACAGAAGGCAGACCCCAAGACATCCTGCACACTCTATCCAACTAGAACTCCAGAAAGACAAAGCTGGGGTGTGACGGGAGCGGGTGTGTAGCACAGCGGTCAAGATGCCAGCTGTGATGCCCCACATCCCACGCTGAAGGGCCTGGGTGCGATTCCTGGCTCCACTCCCAAACTCAGCTTCCTGCTATCGTGGACACTGTGTGTGACAGCTCAAACAGCTGGATCCCCACCACCCACCTGGGAGACCTGCTTGAGTTTCTGGCTCCTGGCTTCAGCCTGGCTCAGCCCTGGTTGTTACGGGTTCCTGGGAAATAAGTTAGTGGATGGGAGATCTCTCTTTCTGTCACTCTGCCTTTCAAATAAATAAAGTACATAAGTAAAGACAACTTTTTAAAAAGCAAGACTATGGGGGCCAGCATTGTGGCTCAGCAAGTGAAGCCACCACCTGCAGCACCAGCGTCCCATATAGATGCTGCTTTGTGTGCTGGCTGCTCCCCTTCTGATCCAGCTCCCTGTTAATGGCCTGGGAGAGCAGCAGAAGATGACCCAAGTGCTTGGGCCCCTGGCATTCATGTGGGAGACCCGGAAGAAGTTCCTGGCTCCTGGCTTTGGCCTGGCCCAGGCCTAGCTGTTGTGGCCATCTGGGGAGTGAAGCAGTAGATGGAAGACCTCTCTCTGTGTCTCTGTCTCTCTCTCCTCCCTCCACTGCCTCTGTAATTCTGCCTTTCAAATAAATAATGTTTTGAAAAAAAGAAGCAAAGAGAAATGTGTAACAAGGAGAAGAAAGTCTGTAAATACACAGTTCTCTACCTTTCTTCTTGTTCTCAAAGTTTTCTTGGGCATTTATAACATCCCAAAATGCATCTGCAATTTCAATCATTCTTTCGGCTTTCTTCCCTATGCCCTACCTCCCAAGCAAACCAGATTCAGAAAACACTTCTGTGTGCAAGAGTGAGTACCTGCCAGGCAACTGCATAAGAACAAACATATAAGAATTTGTTCTTTCTTGCTGAAAACATTAGCAAAGATCTGCTTTTCCCTGTGACTCATCCAACATATTTACACTTACTTAAACTGTACATGCCCACTCGTCCCAGTCCGACTTTTTAATAGGGTTGCTTTAACCAACCATGGGCTCCACCTTCTCCCTGCTGTTTGGGGTTGGCTTCCACGCTTGTTTTCTGTGTTAATGAAAGGTGGCTCTTCATACTCGCCTCCCTTCCTAGGGGCACATGGGGAGCTTAATGAGACGTTTCCGAGCCTCCCTGCTTCCGAGGAAGGCGGACGTGGTGTAAACACGCACACAGGTGCCCTGAGGCCCCTCTGACTCCCGTCTGCTTGCCCTTCCAGGCTCCAGAGCCAGGTGCACCCTCACCCGGGGAAGGTGACACTGAAGAGCTCCCCCCAGCCCCTGCAGAACCAGAGGAGCAGAGATGGAGCCGGGATGCTGACCACGACGACTTTGAGACGCTGTCCCATCAGAGTGAAAGCCGATCAGACACAAGGACCGACCTCTTTGAAAGTGCCTCCGACGCAGAGTCTCTCCTGGGTGACCTCGCTGGTGGGGTCTACTTCCCTCCAGGTGGCTGCTCGGCAGTCCCAGCAACAACACCTCCTCAGGAGCCACACTTGACCTGTGTCCCTTGGTTGGATGCAGAAGAGCTAGATTTGTCCCCTGGCTCAGGGGAAGAATCGCACAAGAATGAGCTGCCAGCCTCCGCTGCAGTTACTGGAGAAGGGGAAGTGGAACACGTCTGGGACTGCGTGACCAGCCTGGAGCGAGAGTATGTGTTGGCAAGGGCTTCCCAACACGCAAGGTGCTGCCCGCAGAATGCCAAGGACGGCAGCAATCCCCAGCCTGCACAGTGGGTGACCGCTCACGACGCCAGGGAGCTCCCTGTTGTTCCTCTGCAGAAATCCAGGTCTGAGAGCTGTCTCAGCATCCCACGGGTCTGGCCCTTGCTACTCCAGTGCTGTGAACTTGGTCAGAGCTGGCCACATATCCACAGCAGGCCTAGGGCACCAGTGCCACCTTGCAGAAGTCCACTGGACAACACAGCCCCTCTGGGGGCCAGGACAAAGAAGGGACGTGCCCCCGGCACCACAGTGGTCCCAGACTTGCTCTGGGCCCAGTCTTGCTTCGACAGCCCCTGCCAGTTTCCAGCGGGGCCATCTTGCCTCCTGCACAGCAAGTTGCACCACAGCGTTCCGGAAAACATTGGTGACGCGAGCAGGGCAGTCCCAGGGCACCGCTGCCGGCACATGAGGACACTGAGCAGGGCTCATTCCACAGCAGGGTTTCCCTTAGATTCCCCTGAGGAGCCCCTGGGCCCGAACTGTGGGGCATTTGGAGTTCATTCAAAGGAAGGGGCAGAGACAAGAGAACTAAGCACACCCAACGGCCTTTCCCCTGCGCCCACCCAGCTGGCTCACTCACTTCCCGCTTCCCCCAGGGGGCCTCCTCGCCTACAGAGCCAGTGCAAACCCAGCGGTTTCAGCTCAAGAAGGACCTCGCGGGACACGCCCTCTGCAGGTGTGCTGCAGGTAAACCAGCAGGGACAGGACTCCAGGCCGCGCCCGGTGGTGAAGCTCCGCCCAGGGGTGGTGGCCAGGCCCTCGGAGTGCAGGTCAGAACAGAGCCCAGCAAGCCGACCTGAGCAACCCCAGGGCCCTCGCCCTGCTGATGGCAGAGATACACAAAAGCACCTTCAGGGAGGAGCTATTGAGGCAGGAAGCCAAACCAGTGATGATGCATCCACGTATGCTCTCAGGGAGCAAAGAAAGCTGCCCCCCACAAGTGCCAAGTTCCCACACCACTGTAGCTGTGGCGGGACCCCCGCTTGGAAGACAGACCCGATGGGTGGCTTGGAAGTGAATGGCGGTTCAGAGACCCCCGAGAACTCCACGAAGTCAGCAGCAATAGTCACTTCCGAAGAAGCACAAGAGGCGTTGGTTCTCGACCAGCACTGCAGAAAAAATGCCTTGCATGGTCATTCTGAACTCGGAGCCCCTGACGGCAGCCCTGGGGATGAGGAAGGTGACCAGAAGCCTGCAGGGGGCGCCCAGCCCTTCGCAGCGGGGGCCTCCAGCGGCAGGTGCACGCTCTTCATTATAGCTGTGGAGCATAAAGGCCTTCAGGCCACCACGAGCAAAGCCGGGCCTGTGCCCGGAACACAGACCAGAGGCTTTACGGAGCAAAGAGAGCCATCCCCCGGCAGGACCGGCACGACCCCCTGGGGGTCTCCTGGGGACAGGAAAGCAGCACCAACGTGTAGCACGGAGGGTGAGCTGCCAGCAGGCCCCGCATTGGGGGCGGGCGATGGGGCTCTTCAGCCCGTGGCCCAAGCCACAGAGCTTGGAGCTCTGGTCCCTCAAGCCGATTCGCGGGAAACATTAGGCACAGAGGCGGCCCCGGAAGAGAACCTGCCTGGGGAGAACCAGAGCCCCAGGCCTGAGGATGCACACCTGGCCGAGGGCCCCAGGCCGCCGAGCCCCGAGCGGGACGTGGTGGACGCGGAAGAGAGCGCCGGCCTCCTAACCCACGAGGACCACGAGGCCCGCGCCCACGCGCTGCACCCGGCGGGAGTCCCCGGCCAGCTCCGCAAGGCCGCGCAGGAGCCGGGGAAACGCCTGCGATCTTCCAAGGCGACCTCCTTTAGGAAAAGCAGGCCCGGGGCCGCTGAGAGCCCGGAAGGCGCCATGTCGGCCCGCGAGGCGCTCCACGCGGAGAGTCCCTTAGGGACCGGCTGGGACCCGGCCCCTCGGGAGCACGTGGGCGACAGCGTGTCCGCAGAGCCAGGCCCAGGGTTGGCAGCAGGCGGCGAGGCGGACACCCCGAGGGAACTGGGCGGCAGGAGACCCTCCTCAGAGAGCTGCCACGCCAAGACACTCAGAACCACTGAGAAAAGGCTCAGGGCGAGGCTTGCCTTGGCTCAGAAGACCGTGTCCCATTTTTTCGAGTCCAGAGTTTCCGAGAGGGAGCGCACACGGGACCGGCCTCCAGCGCCTCTCAAGGGCGAGGACAAGCGCCGGCCGCGCCAGAGCTCCTGGCGCGTGTTTCTGAGAAGCAAAGGGCCCCCCGAGGCAGGTCTGCTTCCAGGATCAGAGCCCCCGGAGACCCCCAGCCCCTCCACCGCCAAGCCCGGAGGCCGCTGTGCTGGGCAGGCCGAGGACGCCGACGGTAGTGTGTTCGGAGACCCCTGGACGCCCCCACGCGCCCCTGCGCCTTTGGCCTCCTCTCCCGGACTCAGGAGGAAAAGCGAGCCGGCCATCAAGTGTGCCTCACCCCACAATGGCAGCAGGTGCCTGTCCTCAGGCGCCTCCCCTCGGGCCCAGCAAGCGGGGATCAACAGCAGCCTTCCCTCCAGCTCTGCCTGCTGCCTAGCTTCTGAAGACCAGGCTATGCCCTGCAGACCCATGAGCCCCAAGCCCCGGAGCCCCCGGCCGGGCGTTCAGCGAGGGGACCTGCGCTACACTGGCAGGGGCAGTGCCATCTCCATGGTTTCTCTGGGCAGCTACAACGACGTGGACAGCACCGCGGAGAACTCTGGAAGGCTCAGGTCCCCCAGGGCCCGGACAAGTCTCCTGCTTTCTCTGCAGACGCTTACTCATGACGTCCAGAACGAAGAGTGTGCGAGGGGAGCCCCGCGTAACCCCGGCCTGACTGCGGGGCCCTCGCTCCGGGACCTTCCTGGAAGTGAGGTGAGTGACCTGTGAATGGCCCCAACCCCTTTGGGCATCCCTGAAGGCACGAGGAGGAGGGAATGGGGCCGGCATTGCAGCTCAGCTCGCTTTAAGCACTACCTGCCGTGCTGGCATCCCATATGCACGCTGGTTCAAGTCCCAGCTGCTCCACTTTTGATCCAGCTCCCTGCTAATGCGCCTTGGGAAAGCAGTAGAAGGTGGCCCAAGTGCTTGGGCCCCTGCACCCACGTAGGAGACCTGAACCAATGCCCACATGGGATGCTGGATGCTGGCACTGCAGACTCCAGATACTCTGATTTCTATGTGTTGGGACCCTTGGGCCTCATCTCCAGTTATTCTGAAATGCACAAATGAGTCCTGCTGCCCTCGGAAGGAGGGAGCTTTTTAGAAATTCCAGAAGTATTCTGAGGACAGTAAAAGGAAGCTTCCCTTCTCTCCTTTAGGCAAAGTGGCATCCCTGCACCCAGCGCCACGCAGGCTTGGAAGGTGTGAGGACACAGCAGCCATGCGCGGGCCATGCCACACTCAATGCCAGGGTCCTCAGGTGCTGCCCCCTATCCCTACGTGTCCCCCTCTGGCTGGTGTTAGCGGCCCTAGGTGCTGCTCCAGTGGGCCTCCTATCCCAGAGCAGATGCAAAGCCAGGAGAGCCCTGGAGTTAACTGCAGGCCCCAGTGGGCAGCAAGGAGAGGCGGCCCTGGAGGACGAGGGGTCTCCTGGTGGTGATATGATGCCCACGACCCTGGAAGTAAATGACATTATTTTTATTTGCTTATTTGGAAGGCAGAGAGTCACAGAGAAGGAGAGACAGAGAGAGAGAGGTCTTCCAACCACAGGTTCACTACCCAAATAACCTCAGTGACTGAGGCTGGGCCAGGCTGAAGCCAGGGGCCAGGAGCTTCTTCCTGGTCTCCACATGGTGCAAGGGCCCAAACACTTGGGCCATCTTCTGCTGCCTTCCCAGGTGCATTAGCAGGGTGCTGGGTGAGAAGTGGAGCAGCTGGGACTCGAACCGGCGCCCAGGGATGCTGGCACTGCAGAAGGAGGATTAACCTTCTATGCCACAGCACCGGCCCCAACAGACTCAAATGCTATCACTACCAGCTCAAGTGTACTGCCCCTTCTTCACTTCACCTATTTCCTCGTCTCTTAAGGAGGTTAGGGCTTTATTTTTTTCCTTTTGAGCTAAATTACTGTTATTAAACTTTTTTTAAGTCAAATAATTACAGCAGACGTAATTCTGTTGGTGCTTATGTCAGGGCTCTCCAGAGAGACAGACCCAACAGAATGCACAGGTGGATGTGAGAGGGGATTTATTAGGGGAGTTGGCTCATGCGATTAGGAAGCTGCACAACAGACTGTCTGCAAGCTGGAGACCCTGGTGTGATGATAGCTTGGCCCAGTCCAAGTCCCAAAGCCTCAGAACCAGGGAAGTGGATGTTGTGACCCTCACTGTGAGGCTGAGGGCCCGAGAAGCCAGGCAGGGGGCAGTGTTGGTGTGCGTCCCGGAGTCCACACAGAGCCTGGAGTTCTGATATCCAAGGATAGTAGGAGAGTAGTGTATCCCGAGAGAGAGAGAGAGAGAGAGAGAGAGAAAGAGAGAGAGAGAGAGAGAGGGAAAGAACAGAGTCCCATTTTCTGTGTTTGCCCCATCTGGCCCCCAGCCTGCTCTAGGGGCAGATCCTCCCATCTCATCCACTTGAACACATGTGCTAATCTCCTACAGTAACACCCCATCAGACACTCCAAAAACAATGCTTTACCAGTTATCTAGGCATTCCCTGTGTTTTGGGAAAAAAATAGCTTTTTTTAAGATTTACTTATGGGGCTGGCATTGTGGCACAGCAGGTAAAACCGCGGCCTGTGATGCTGGCATTCTGTATGGGCACCAGTTCGAGTCCCGGCTGTCCCACTTCTGATCCAACACCCTACTAATGTGCCTGGGAAAGCAGAGAATGGCCCAAGTGCGTGGGCCCCTGCACCCGCGTGGGAGACCTAAAAGAAGCTCCTGACTCCTGGCTTCAGGCCCAGCGCCATCTACTGTGGCCATCTGGGAAGTGAACAAGGGAATGAAAGACCTCTCTATCTCTCCCTTTCTCTCGAACTCTTTCAAAATAAAGAAATCTTTTTTTAAAAGTCTTTTTAAAAAACTCCTATCCATCAGAGTACTGTAACATGTACTTGCACTCTCTTTCATTAATATCCCTTTCATAAACAGGGCTTAGAGAGGGAGATTTGGAGCAGCGGGTTCCACAGAGGAGTCACACACATATATATATTGCTCTGTATCTACTGGGGTAGGGAACCTTTTGCTGCAAAGGGCCATGTGGATATTTAGAACAATGTTCGTGGACCATACAAAGGACCATCCGAGCCTGTAGATGTATTAAATTTCGAGTCCCGCCTGTGTAGCCTTGGTAGGGCCAGACCCAGAGTGATTTCACCGGCCTTATACGGCCCGTGGGCTGAGCATTCCCCACCCCTGCCCTACAGCCTTCCAGTGACTTCTATTGTTCTCTACTTGGAAGTTGCACAGTATTCATAGCACAACTATACTGTAGTTCTCCAACAATTCTTCTGTTGATTGACATCACGGTACTTTCTAGTTTGAGTAATTATACATAATGTTGCAATAGCAACCTTCAGCACATGTCTTTGGGTACTGATGCTTTTGTTTCTGTAAGGCATTGGACCATCAATGGGTATCGTATTTATGTAGATATGGGATTACTTTCTGAAGTAACTGTGACAGTTGACAGTAACATATACAAATGTCTATTTCCTGACACTCTTGTCAACTTAGTTGCTGATCAACTTTTTAAAATTTTGATTCTCTGAAATACACAGAACACTCGATTCAAAAATAAAGACACTGCAACATCAACTCATGGGCCAGTGTTGTAGGCAGCAGGTAAAGCTGCCACCAGAGATACCAGCATCCCATATGGACACCATTCCATATCCCAGCTGCTCCACTTCCGATCCAGCTCCCTGCTGATGGCCTGGGAAAAGCGGTGGAAGTGTTTAGGCCCAAGTGTTTGAGCCCCTTGCCACCTATATGGGAGACCTGAATAAATTCCTGGTTCCTGGCTTCAGCCTGGCCAAGCCCCAGCTGTTGCGGCCATCTGGGGAGTGAACCAGCAGATGGAAGATCTTTGTCTCTCTGTAACTCTTTCAAAATAAATGAATAAATATTTAAAAAAAAAAGTAAAATCAAGTAGCCAATGAAGACTTGACAAGAATTGACAAGCCTGATATGACAGGAAAACAAACATTCCCGGAGGCTGATCCCATGTTCACCTGGGTGCTGGGCACAGGATGGAGCAGGTGCAGTGGGCCTCGGGTAAGAATCTGCACAGCCTGCATGGGTCCCAATAAGCAGAAAGTGCCAGGGGGTGGTTGTAACGTGCCCAGCTTAAGGCAAGGCAGGATGCTGGTGCTTGGTGTTAGTTCCTAGTCCTATTTCCCTTTCAGATCTTACTGGAGAGCAGGAAGGCACAGCATGTTTGCACATCAGACCAAACACAGGTGAACACCAGATACACAGGGAAAAGGAACCACTGGGAAAGAGAAGAGGAGAAAAGTTGGCTGTCCCTCTAGAACCCCAACTGCTAATGGAACATGAAACTCCCCTTGGAGTTATGAGTGCTCCATCTTGTGGACATTTCTGGGAGAGCAGGCTGTGGTTTTCAGGGTACTTTGCAAGGAATTCAATCAGCATTCCGATTTCTTGCTTTTAAGAGCAGCAGCTCTTTTATTCCAGTACCTTGAGTAAACCATTCTTAACATTTCATTCACTTTCTTCCAGCTTTGCTTTCTATAAACAAGCTTTATCTATTCAACGCAGTTGTGATCAGACCGTCTACGGAGGTTTCAATGTTCTATTTTACATCCTGCCTTTATTTCAAGCCTTCAAGTTGGGGGGAGGGGGAGAAAGTCATAAAAGTGTAATGCATAGATTTATAAAAACAGAGTAACCTTCAACCAGGTCAAGAAATACAAGGGGACAGTGTTGTGGCACAGCTTGCGATGCCAGGAAGTGTATATAGAGAGCCAGTTCAAGTCCCAGCTGCTCTGCTTACAAAGCAGCTCCCTGCTATTGTACCTGAATAAGAAGCAGAAGATGGCCCAAGTACTTGGGCCCCGCCACTCATGTGGGAGACCTAGATGGAGTTCCTGGCTCCTGGCTTCAGCATACCCCAGCCCCAGCCATTTGGGGAGTGAACCAGCAGATAGAAGATCTCTATTTCTGTGTGCGTCTCTCTCTCTGTCTCTCCCTCCCACATCACTCTGCCTTTCAAATAAATCTTTAAAAAAAAAAAAAACTATGTCTCTGTTTCTCCCTATCTCTGTAACTCTGCCTTTAAAATCAACTAAATAAATCTAAAAAGAAGAAGTACAACAAAAACCCACCCACCCTTCCTGCCTTTCCTCCTCTCAGGCTGTACTCATTATGTAAGATTTCATGATATACTCTCTCCTCTCATTGTGATGTTACCACCTCATTGTAGAACCCCAGTGTTAAGTGTGGTGGCCTTTTTTTGTTTTTGAGCCTCATCCAGTGAAACCTTATACAGTCCCTTAAACCTCAGTCACTGGCTTTCCTAGCTGCCTCCCCTGGCTCTGTGTAGTAAGACTCACGCTGTGCTGTGTCTGAAGTCCTTTCATTTTCACCACCGTGCGGGGTTGCTCAGAATCACTGTCACACCTGCATTTCTCAGTGGCTGTCAATGGATGTGGGAGCTGCTGTGGACGGCACTGCATACGCATTCACGCACATGCACCTGCCTTTCTGTTGGAGGTCATCCCCAGGAGTGGACCTGCTATGCCCACAGAGGGAGGCACAAGCCTCAGTTTTACTAGGTGGTGTCAAGTTATTTCTCCACAGTGCCTGAAGCAGTTTACTGTCCCCCATGGGGTGTTTCCCTTGCCCCACATACTCACTAGCACCTGGTGGAGCCTGTCTTTTTCATCTGCTAGATGTGAAGAGGTATTTCACTGTGGTCTTCATTTGCATCTCCCTGATGTCCACCAAGGCTGGGCACGGCCTGACATGCTCACTGACACTGAGGGTGCCATGTGGGATGTGTCTGCCTGTCCTGGCCGCTTGTCCATGTGTCTGTGGGGTTATCTTTTTCTTGCTGACTTTGGATACAGTCCCATTGTTGGTTAAATGTGCAATAAATATCATTAGCTTCCCCCTTCAATCCTAAATCTTCTGATAAACAGAGGTCTTTAATTTTCATGTTGCCAAGTGTTTTCCTCTTTTCCTGCCCTGGGGTGACAAAGAGAATTCCCTAAGTTGCCTTTGAAAAATTCTTTCCCAGTCTGGCAGGGACCTAAAGCTGGCTCCTGCATTCCCGTGGGCTGTGTGTCCGTCCTTTTTTTTACAGATTTATTTACTTACTTGAAAGAGTTACACACAGAGAGGAGAGGCAGAGAGAGAGAGAGAGGTCGTCCATCCAGTAGTTCACTCCTCAATTGGCTGCAATGGCAGGAGCTGCACTGGTCTGAAGCTAGGAGCCAGGAGCTTCCTCCGGGTCTCCCACACGGGTGCAGTGGCCCAAGGACTTGAGCCATCTTCTACTGCTTTCCCAGTCCATAGCAGAGAGCTGGATTGGAAGTGGAGCAGCTGGGTCTTGAACCGGCACCCATATGGGATGCCGGCTCTGTAGACCAGGGTGTTAACCCACTGTGCCCCAGCGCCAGCCCCGTGTGTATTCATCCTTATGTCAACACACAGTCAGAATTCACTGCAGCTGCACAGATGTGTGGCTGTCTCATTGCTCACATCCTCTCACCTCGCTTTTCTTCCAGGTCACAAATATTTACTGAACGCCAGCTAGAGGCCAGGCAATATTCTAGGTGCCATGGATACAATATTGAGTGACACAGAAAGACAGTCGTTCTCAAGACAGGGGTAGGAAGGACTGGCACTGTGGCTTAGTGGGCTAAGCCGGCACCGACTGGTTCATGTCCTGGCTGCTCCTCTTCTGATCCAGCTCTCTGCTATGGCCTGGGTAAGCACTGGAGGATGACCCAAAAGCTTGGGCCCCTGCATCCATGTGGGAGAACTGGAGAAAGCTCCTGGCTCTGGCTGTTGTGGCCATTTGGGGAGTGAACCAGCAGGTGGAAGACTTTTCTCTCCGTCTTTCCCTCTCTCTGTAACTCTACGTCTCAAATAAATAAATAAATTTTCAAAAAAAGGGGGGGGGGTAGGGCAAAGGTGAGCAAAATAAATGAGATCATCTCAGACACTGACAACCGTGAAAACTTGAACACAGACCTTTAAAATCAAAACATAAGATACAGTTAAAGGGCCTGAGTGGGGGCTCCCTGGGCGTGGATTTGGGGTCTGACGTCAGGGCTAAGTCTGGAGTGATGATATTCCTGTAAAGGGAAAAGTGTGCTAAGACCCAGCCCAGCACTGCAGTAGCTGGGAGGACCTCCTCAGTACAGCCATCCCCATGGGGGTCTCTTACTGTAAACCCACTCTTTTCTGTTCAGATATTTAATTTTAATTCACACATAGTGAATGTACATATTTATGGGGTACAGTGTGACATTTCAATCCATGTATGTAATGTGTAATGATCAGATGAGTGAACTGGCATTATCTGTCAATTCTGACAATTATTTCTTCGTGTGGGGAACACAACAAACTCCTCCCCAGTAGCTATTTTGAAGTATTGAATTTAATTGTTCCCAAACATAGTTACCCTAGTGGCTCACAGAACACCAGAAGTTATTCCTCCAACTCAGCACCACCCGGGACCCATCAACCATCCTCTCTCCATCCATCCCTGCCCCGCCCTTAACAGGCTCTGCTAACACTATTTTATTCCCTGTGCCTGTGAGAGCAACTTCTCAGCTTCCACATGTAATGAGAGCTTGCATAATTTGCCTTTCCATGCAGGAAAAGCTCCATCCATGTTGCTACAAATGACAGAATTTCAATTTTTCATGGCTGAATATTCCAGTGTGTGTGTGTGTGTGTGTATGAGAGAGAGAGAGAGATTTATCCTTTTTATCCTTGCAGCTGTCATTGGGCATCCTTGTTGATTCTGTATCTTGGCTATTATGAATGGTGCTGCAATAAACATGCTAGGGCAGACATCTCCACAGCATGCAGATTTCAAGTTCTTTGCATATATACCCAGTTGTGGGATGGCTGCATCATATGCAGTTCTATCTCTGGGTCTTCAAGGCCCTTCCATGCTGATTTCCATCACGGCTGCCGTAATTTACATTCCCACCAACACTGCAGGAGAGATCCCCTTTCTCTGCATTCTCACTGCACTTGTTATCTTTTTGATAACACCCAGTGAAACCAGGGTGAGACAATATCTCATTACGGTTTTAATTCTTATTTCTTTGATTATTACTGATGCTTAACATTTTTTCATATACTTTTTGGCCACTGATATATCCTTTTTGAAAAAAATGTTTATTCAGGTCATTTTTCATCAAATTAGTTGTTATTTTCCTGTTGAGTTGTTTGACTTCCTTGTATATTATGAAAATCAATCTTTTGCCAGATGAATGCTTTGCAAATATTTGCTGCCATTCTGTAGGGAGTCTGGTTACTCTGCTGGCTGTTTTCTTGGCTGTACACAAGCACTTAAATTCATTGTAATCATTTTGCCAAATTTCGCTTTTATTGACTGTGCTTTGGGATTATTTAAAAAAAAAAATCAAAACCTTCACCCAGACTCATGTCCCGAAGCATTTATTCAACTCTTTTCCAAGTAGTTTCAGAGTTTCTGGTCTTACACCTAAGTCTTTGATCCAGTTTGAGTTGAGGTTTGTATGTGGTGAGGAACAGGGACCTAGTTTCTTCCTTCTGCATAAACATATCCAGAGTTCTCTGCATCACTAACTGAGGAGACTTTCCATTTTCTAATGCATGACCTAGCTGCCTTTGTTGAAAACCTGACATCTATAAGTAGGTGGATTTACAAGGGTACATGAAAAGGTTCAGGGAAAGTGTAATTAAAATATATTTTTGGTGCAAAAATTTTTGAAGACCATGCATAGTTTTTTCATGATACCCATTGTCCATGACCTTTAAATGTTTTTCTAGTAACAGTAATTGTACATATTTATGGGGTACAGTGTGATATTTCAAAACAGGTATACAATGTGTACTGATCAGATTTATGAGACTGGAGACTCTTCTGTTTGCTCATAAAATATAAAAAAGGGTACTGTAGGGGCCGGTGCTATGGCACAGCAGGTTAATGCCCTGGCCTAAAGTGCCGGCATCACATATGGGCGCCGATTCAAGACTTGGCTGTTCCACTTTTGATCCATCTCTCTGCTACGGCCTGGAAAAGCAGTAGAAGATGGCCCAAGTCCTTGGGCTCCTGCACCTGCGTGGGAGACCCGAAAGAGGCCCCTGGCTCCTGGCTCTGGATAGGCACAGCTCTGGCCGTTGTGGCCAACTTGGTGTGAACCATCGGATGGAAGACCTCTCTCTCTCTCTCTGCCTCTCCTCTCTCTGTATAACTCTTTCAAATAAATCTTTAAAAAAAGGAGGGGGGTACTATGAACCACAGTCACCTCACTGTGGCTGCCTAACAACAGGAACTTACCCCTACTATCTAACCCTGTTGCACAATCTCCCTCCCTTCCCCCTCACCCCTTCCAGCCTCTCATAATCACTATTCTACATTCACATTGAGGTTTTGTTTCCCACATATGAGTATCTGTCTTTCTGTGTCTGCCTTATTTCACTTAACATCCACTTCCATCCTTTTTTTTTTTTTTCAAATTACAGGATTCCATTCCTTTTTATAGCTGAATAATACTCATGGTGTACGTACCACATTTTCTTTTATCCATTCACCTGATGATGGACGTCTTGGCTATTGTGAAGTGCTGCAGCATGGAAGTGTGGGGATCTTCTTAATGCAATGATTTCACAATGGGATTGCTAGATCATAGGATAGCTCCATTATAATTTTGTAAGGAATCTTCATACTCTGTTTCATATTGTCTGTACTGCTTTACATTCCTGCCAACAATGTGTTACAGTTTCTCTTTCACCTCATCTTTACCTGCATTTGTTGATTTTTGTCTTTTTTTATAATAGCCATTCTAACTGGGGTGAGAGTTCCCTGATGTACAGTAATATTGATTATTTCTTCACGTATCTGTTTGCTTGTTGGCCATTTTTATTTCTTCTTTTGAGAAATGTCTGTTCAGATCCTTTACCCATTTCTCTTAAGATTTAGTTTATTTATTAGAAAGGGGGAGTAGGAGAGAGAGGGAAAAAATAGAGAGAGAGAGAGAGAGAGAGAGAGAGAGAGATCTTCCATCCACTGGTTCACTCCCCAGATGGACACAACAGCCAGGGCTGGGCCAGGCCAAAGCCAGGAGCTTCACCCAGATTTCCCATGTGGATGCAGAGGCCCAAAGATTTGGGCCATCCTCTGCTGCTTTCCCAGGCACATTAGCAGGGAGCTGGATCAGAAGTGGAGCAGCCGGGACTTGAACAGGTACCCATATTGGATGCTGGTGTTGCAAGTGGCAGCTCAACCAATTATTCCACAACACTGACCCCAACCCTTTTCTTAACTAGACTGGCTGGTTTTCGTTGTTGAGGCTTTTTGAGTTCCTCAAATATTCTGGATATTAGTATTTCATCAGATTTCATCAGCTTGCACACCTTTCCTCCCAGTCCAGCAGTTGTCTCCACTCAACAAATTGTTTCCTTTGCTGTGCAGAAATTCTTAGTTTGATACAATCTCATTTGTCTAGTTTTGCTTTTGTTGTCCACCCTTTTGGGTGTTATCAAAAAAATAATTGTTTATATCAATGTCTTTTTTTAAACATTTATTTATTTAAAAGGCAGAGTGACAGAGAGATAGAGAGACACAGAGATATTTCCCACCCAGTGGTTCACTCCCCAAATGGCTACAGTGGCCAGGAGGAGGCCAGACCAAAGCCAGGAGCCTGGAATTCCATCTGGGTCTCCCATATAGGTGGCAGGGGCCCAAGCACTTGGGCCATCATCTGCTTTCTCAGGTGCATTAGCAATGACTGGATTGGAAGTAGAGTAGCTGGGACTTGAACTTTCACTCTAATATGGCATGGTAGCATGGAAAGTGGCGATTTAATCCTCTGCACCACAATGCTGGCACTACATTAATGTTTTGAAGTGTTTTACTGACTTTTTTTAAAAAAAGATTATTTATTTGAAAGTCAGAGTTACGCAGAGAGAGAGAAGAAGAACCAGAGTGGGGGGGGGGGCTTCCATCCGCTGGTTCACTCCCCAATTGGCCACAACAGCCAGAGCTGTGCCAATCTGAAGCCAGGAGCCAGGAGCTTCTTCCGGGTCTCCCAAGTGAGTGCAGGGGCTCAAGGACTTGGGCCATCTTCTACTGCTTTCCCAGGCCATAGCAGAGAGCTGGATCAGAAGTGGAGCAGCCAGGACTTGAACCCGCAGCGCCCATATGGGATGCCAGCACTGCAGGTGGTGGTTTTACCAGCTATGCCACAGCGCTGGCCCCACCATGCTGTTTTAATTACTATAGTGTGCTGGTATGAAGTCAGGTATTGTGATGCCTCCAGGTGTATTTTATTTTGCTCAGGACCATTTCGTTTATTCTAGGTCTTTTGTTGTTCCATTGAATTTTAAAAATGACTGTGCCTCTAATTCTGTTAACAATGTCACTGGTATTCTGATAAGGATTGCACTGACTCTGTAGATTGCTTTGGGAGGTACGAACATTTTAACAATATTAATTCTTCCAATCCATGAACATGGAATATCTTTCCTGCTTTTTGTGTGTATGTCTGCTAAGATTTCTTTCATCAGTGTTTTCTAATTTTTATTGTAGAGTTCTTCCATTTCTTTCGCTAAATTTATCCTATATATTTTATTTTTTGTTAGCTATTGTAAATTGAATTTCTTTCTTTATTTCTTTTTCAATACACTAGTTATTGGTGAATAAAAATGCTACCACTTTTGTATGCTGAACCATCCTTGCATCCCTGGGATAAATCCTACTTGACCATCATATGTAATATTTTTAAGAGATTCGTTTATTTACTTAGTTATTTGAAAGGCAGAGTGACAGAGAGGGAGGAAGGGACATAGAGAGAGATTTTCCACCCACACACCAAATAGCTGCAGCAGTTAGGGCGGGACCTAGCCAAAGCCAAGAGCCAGGAACTCCATCTGGGTCTCCCACAGGATTCAAGCACTTGAGCCACCATCTGCTGCATCCCAGGTGCATTAATAGAAAGCTGGATCGGAAGTAGAGTAGCTGGGTCTGATGTTAGTACTCTAATATGGGAGGCAGGTGTTACTAGGAGTAGCTTAACCCACTGTGCTCCATGAGATATGGTTTTATTGGTGTACTGTTAGACTCAGTTTGCTAATATCTTGGTGAGAATTTTTGCATCTATGTTCATCAACGATATTGGTCTGCAGTTTTCTTTTTTGTGTTGTGTCTTTGTTTTTGGTATCAGAGTGATGTTGGTCGTGTTAAAAAAAAAATATGGCAGGGCTCATCCAGGACTACCACGTGGGTGGCAGGGGCCAAGCACTCGCGTTCACTGTTGTATTGTAAAATTGCATTTATTGAGTTCTTTAGCTACAAGATTTCTGTTTAGTTCTTAATGGTCTCTACTTCTTTGCCAAATTTGTCATTCATTTTATTATATTCCTAATTTCACTGTATTCTGTTTTGAAAAAAATATTTATTTACTTGAAAGTCAGAGTTACACAGAGAGAAGGAGAGGCAGAGACAGAGACAGAGAGAGAGAGAGAGAGAGAGAGAGAGAGAGAGAGGTCTTCCATCCAATGGTTCACTCCCCAAAAGGCAATGGCTGGAGCTGCGCCAATCCGAAGCCAGGAGCCAGGAGCTTATTCCGGGTCTCCCACATGGGCCCAGGGGCCCAAGGACATGGACCATCTTTACTGCTTTCCCAGGCCATAGCAGAGAGCTGTATCAGAAGAGGAGCAGCTAGGACTCGAACCAGTGCCTAAATGTGATGCCAGCACTGTATACGGCGGCTTTACCCACTATGCCACAGTGCTGGCCCCATCTGTATTCTTTAGATCTCATTCAGTTTCCTTAAAATCATGTTGAACTCTTTGTGACAATGCACTAATTTCCTTTTCTTTGAGGTCTGCTGCTAGAGGGTGGCTGGTTTCCACTGAAGTATCATGTTACCTCGATTTTTCATGCTTCTTATGTACCTACATTGGCATTTGCACATCTTGTGGGTCAGTGGCCTTTTACCAGTTGTACAGGGTGGCTTTCACAGCAAAGACTTTGTGCTGGTGATGTGTCCTGGGGTGTTGGTTGGATGTGCTGCACCGGCTTTCCTTCCAGGTGGGCACTTTAGTGTGGTGTCTATATAACTGTTGCAGCTGTAATCAATGTTGATGTCAGGAAGTGTCTCAATGGGCTAGGCTGCAGGGGTTGTGGGACTGCACGACAAACTGAGACACACCTGGCTTCTTCAGACAGTGGAGGGAGGACGGGACTGCCAGTTGTTTTCTGGGGCTTCTGCAGCCTGAGTCACTCGGGATGGGCATCTCAGGTGCTTCCTAGGGGCTGCTGGCAGCATCTGCTTGGCTGCTTCATAGGACCCAGGGTGGACACGGTCTCAATATGATGCTGTGCAGCAGGATAGGGGAGCACGCATTGTGGACTATACTGTTTCTCTGGGGCAGTGCAGCAGTGTGGCAACCTGCCAGCTCAAGGCCAAACAGGACAAGATACAGGCTTCTCCAGCATCAGACGCTGCGGGTGTATGTGGGAGAACAACCCAGTGCCTCCTGCTCCCCTTTTCTCTGTAAGTGAAGTCTCTGATGGTTCAGGGTTGATCTTGATCGAGACACAAGACAGGAGATGCTGGGCTTAGTTCTTTTCTCCATAAGGCCATTATGCATCTCCACGCTCTGCAATGTCTCTGCCATTTCCCCACTTGGCACCCTAGTCTCCATTTCAAACACTCCAGTGAAACGGCCCCTGCCGTTTATCCCTTGTTCTGGCTCTCTGTCGTGGAGGAAGCACACCAGGCACCTCTGGCCAACCATCTTACTTATGCATGAACCCCCTAGATGCATTCCTGATAGGACTTCTCTCCCTCATCTACATATTGCCATTGACTGTAACCCTTCACAGGCTTACCTTAGACCTGTCTGGTCACAGCACAGTGATGTGTGTCTGACGACAGGGAGAAACAGGAGGTAGTCCTTAGGATATGAAAGGAGCTGTTTGCACACAGAGGTTTCTTTCTTCTAGAATTTCAGGCTTCAGTTTTGTTCCAGGGGAAGTGAGATCTGCCATCACATGGATTTGTGCTCCGAGCTAAGGGAGTTTAAGAAAGAATCCAAGATCAAGAAGGAGTATAGAAATAATTGCAGCTGAGAGACAGGGATGGGGGTGGGGACTAGAAATCTAGACCACCTGTGAGTGTTTTAATCCACGCTCTAACATTTCCTGGCCCTGAGAGTCTGGGCATAAGACCACGCTGAGATTCTGTCCCTTATCTGGAATGGCTGGGTTAGGTGATCTGTTAGGATGCTCTCAGGTACAGCATCAATTTTGTGAATGAATGCTGCATGGATTTCCTGTCTTCTACCCTTAGCTTTTCTGATTTGAATAGCAAGGATTCAAGGTATTGATTTTAATAATAGATTTTTGAAGGTAATGAGGGGAGGATCTGTCATGAACATTTTTCATTAAAAATTTGTAGTTTAATGTTTATATGGAGAGGCACAGGTTCTAGAAGAGTGAAAACGAATTTGAGAAAGTGGGAGGAATCACTCTACCTGGCATTAATTACTGCTTACTACGTAAAGTAATCAAGACAGTGAGGTACTGAGAAGGGATATTCACACAGACTGATGGGAAAAGAACCCCCAAACAGACCCACACAAATATACCCAGCTGATTTTTAGGTGCAAATGCAATTCAATGGAGAAATGACAGTCTTTTCCACAAAGAATACTGGACATCCAGAGACCAAAAAAAAAAAAAAAAAAATTTGACATAAATCTCACACTTTATTTAAAAATTAACTCAAAAAATTCCTTTAGCCATTCTTGAAAGTGAAGCTTCTGGAAATAACTTCTCTCACTTTTCCTTTCTCTGAAAAAATCTTGATTTCCCCTTCATTACTGGAAAATTTTTTCACTGGATAGAAGAGGGTTCTCAGCTAACAGCTCTTTTCCTGAAAATGACATTTGAAAGATATTTGTCACTTCCTCTGGCCTCCACATATCTGATGTCACCTAAAACATTTTTCCTTCATAAGGAAAATTTCCCTCACACTGCTTTAAAAAATTTTTTTGACAGGCAGAGTTAGACAGTGAGAGAGAGAGAGACAGAGAGAAAGGTCTTCCTTCCGTTGGTTCAACCCCTAAATGGCCGCCACGGCCGGAGCTACACCGATCCGAAGCCAGGAGCCAGGTGCTTCCTCCTGGTCTCCCATGCGGGTGCAGGGGCCCAGGCATTTGGGCCATCCTCCACTGCACCCCCGGGCTACAGCAGAGATCTGGACAGGAAGAGGAGCAACCGGGACAGAATCCAGCACCCCAACCGGGACTAGAACCCAGGGTGCCGGTGCCGCATGTGGAAGATTAGCCAAATGAGCCACGGCACCGGCTTTGTCTTTCGATTGCAGAACTTTATGATGCTGCTTCTTGTAGATTTCTTTGCATTTATATTACGTGGGCTTTGTGCAATTAAAGCTGTGGGTTTATGTCTCTGGTGGAATTAGGTTTAGCCACTACATTTTTTGAATAACTGCATCATTTTGCAATGCACAGATTCTTCTCTCCTTTTTGGACTCCAGCTGCCTAGTGTCTGATCTCTTTGTAGTCTCACAGGTCCCTGAAGCTATGTTCACTGTTTCCTACTCTATTTTCTCTCTGTTGTCTAGATTGTGTTGTTCTGTATTTCTGTCTTCAGACTCACTGCTTCTTCATACAGAAGTAGCAGTCACCTATTGCTGCATAACCAGGCTGATCGGACTGGGTGTCTGTGGTTCTGGGGCTCCACAGGGTTGCTGTCATCTAAAAGCTCCACTGGGGTGATATCCTGCTTCCAAACCCACTCTCATGAATGGCTCAGCCCTGGCTGGCCTCCGGCTTCTGCCGGTTGTTGGCTGGAGCAATCACTTCCTGGATACATGAGCCTATTTAGAGGTCTCCAAGCTCACGGCTTCTCAAGTGGTTTCCCACATAGTCCATGAGAGCCCGCCCGGAATGGAAGCCACAGCCTTTTGAGAACCTAACCTTGGAAGTGACATCCTATCACTTCCAACAAAACTCTGTTCATCAGAATCTTGTCATGAAATCCAGTGTACTCTCTAAGAGAGGGGCTCAGACAAGCACCGCACATCAGGCGCTGAGACCCTTTGGGGCATCTTACAGCCTGCCTACCACACCGAGTGAAAACCGCTGCTCTAATTACCGACCTCTGAACATGGACCTTTTCCCTGGGAAGATCAAAACTCTCTGTTGAGTACTTGATACACAGTCACGTGTTGCCTAACACTTACCAACGGGGCCACCCTCGGAGAAACTCACCATTCTGTGACTGTCCTGTGGACATGATAGAATGCACTTATACAAACCAACATGGTACAGACCACTACACACCCAGGCTGCATGGCATATTATAGCTTGTTGCTTATGATGAATAAGACAAAAAGAGATCAAATCAGACACAAGAGAAAATGTTGCAATCAGAAAACATGGCAAACACAAGATATATAAGGCTGCTGGTGTTCTAACATACTGTTTGTAAACTTCCTTTATAACTAGGAATATACTCATAATTCTAAAAAACATAGTATGGCAAACACATCAACCAGTGACACATTTATTATCAAGTATTATGTATCGTATATACTTAACATATAATTATGTATGAAAATTTTCAGCTCCATGATATCTTATGAGGCCGACCTTGTGTATGTGGTGCGGCATTGACTGAAACGTTGTTACTCTGCTCACGAGTGCAGGTGCACAGCAGCCGCTCATGCTAGGGGATGCAGTGGGAGAGGAGCTGACTCTTTTTCCATTGAGCTTGTAGAAAAATCACCTAGGACATCCACGTTGCCAGCCTTCTTTTTTTAAATTTTTTATTATTTTTTTGACAGGCAGAGTTAGACAGTGAGAGAGAGAGAGACAGAGAGCAAGGTCTTCCTTCCCTTGGTTCACCCCCCAAATGGCTGCTACGGCTGGCGCACTGCGCTGATCCGAAGCCACGAGCCAGGTGCTTCCTCCTGGTCTCCCGTGTAGGTGCAGGGCCCAGCCAGCCTTCTTCCTATTAAAGGCCCTAGAAAATGCTAAGTTTTGGGCCAGCATTGTGTTGCAGGTCTAACTGCCACCTGCAACACTGGCATCTCATATGGGCAGGAGTTTGGGTCCCAGCTGCTGCATTTCTGATCCAGCTCCCTGCTAATGGCCTGGGAACAGCAGTAGAGAATGGCCCAAGTGTCTGGGCCCCTGCCGCCCACATAGGAGACCCAGATGAAGCTCCTGGATCCTGGCTTTGGCCAGACCTAGAGTTAGCCATTTTCACTAAATCTCAGTTCACAGGCTATACAGCAAAACCACTATGCAACCATCCACCCATCCATTATCCATCCATCTCTCCATCTCCCTCCTCCTATATTCTCATCCCCCCCCCACTCTCCCTATAAGTACATGTGTGTGTATAGAGTTTTTAAAGCAGACTCTTGAAATAGTTCAAAGAAACCCCACCTTCGTTTCTACCATGTAGCTTGCACAAAGGGCAAGGTGGTGGCATTCTACGGAGGTATTTGCTGGGAAGAAGTGTCTGCTGGCTGGGGATGGGGTGTGGCTACACTTGCATAGAGCATGGGGAGAAAAAGGTTTCTTCTCTTGGTGGACTTAGGTTGATTCCAAAGAACAGGGATGCTGGTGCCATCAATGAAAGCCTAACAGTTCTGCTGGCGAGGGTGTGTTTTACTTTGCAGTGGGTAGGTGGCTGGGTGCATAACCACCCCCAGGGACAGCAATGGCAGTGGGCTGAGTTGGAGCTCTGTCAACCTCTGTGTCAAGGCCAAACAGTGTCTGGAGTGTGCTCCTGCTGAAATTCTGTTCTCAAGGGTCACTGTTCAAGCCCTGGCCACTGCTATTGACCTGTGAACTGTGTTTTTAATGAGCACACTTGAACATGACTCTTCAAGACCCAATTCTTTGATCAAAGAGAAGACTGGATGGTTTGAAATAGTCTCAAAAGTAGACATTTCAACCAAGAAAATATCTGTTGTAGTCTTAATCTTCACGTCTTCCAAAATTACTGTGGACAAAGAACTTTGGGACCGGTGCTGTGGCACAGAAGGTTAAGCCACCATCTACAACACTGGCATCCCATATGGGTGCTAGTTTGAGTCGCAGCTGCCCTACTTCTTTGTTTGTTTTTTGTTGTTGTTGTTGTTGTTGTTTTACAGGCAGAGTGGATAGTGAGAGAGAGAGAGAGACAGAGAGAAAGGTCTTCCTTTACCGTTGGTTCACCCTCCAATGGCCGCCACGGCCGGCGCGCTGCAGCCGGTGCACTGCACTGATCCGAAGCCAGGAGCCAGGTGCTTCTCCTGGTCTCCCATGGGGTGCAGGGGCCCAAGCACTTGGGCCATCCTCCACTCTACTCCCGGGCCATAGCAGAGAGCTGGCCTGGAAGAGGGGCAACCGGGACAGAATCCAGTGCCCCAACCAGGACTAGAACCCAGGGTGCCGGCGCCACAGGCGGAGGATTAGCCTAGTGAGCCGCGGTGCCGGCCAGCTGCCCCACTTCTGATCCAGCTGCCTGCTAATGCGCTTGGGAAAGCAGAGGAAGATGGCCCAAGTGCTTGGACCCCTGCACTCATGTGGGAAACCTGGATGGAGTTCTAGGTTCCTGGCTTCGGCCTGACCCAGTCCCAGCCATTGTGGTTGTTTGGGGTGTTTGGGGGAATGAACCAGTGGATGAAAGATCTCTCTCTCTCTCTCTCTCTCCCCCTAATTTTGCCTTTCAAATAAATATTTAAAAAAAAAATTCACTGGAATGTGTACTTGGAGAATGAGCCAAAACCTAGTGCTGTACCCAAGAGGGAGTGGACAGAGGACAGACAGTGTCTCTAGATTTGTCCTCTCTGCGATGTCTGACCCCTTCTCTCTTCTCTGCAGAACCCCGAGCCCTGGGAAGAACCACCAGGTGAGCAGCCCCATCGTGCCCACATACAGAATGCTTTGCACACAGAGCCGGCTCCGAGGCCACTGTCCAGCACCCAGGTGACAGGGTGGGCCCTTCCCTCCGTCCTTGCAGAGGAGGCCCCCAGAGAGGCCCCGCCCCACGCAAGGAGCACCGCTCAGCGCCTACGCTGCAGTGCGGATGACCTGTGGCTGCAGAAGACACAGAGGAAGAGGCTGGAGGAGCAGGCCCAGGTTGGAAGGAAGACGCATGCAGGGGTCTCACACAAAGGCAGAGTCCAGGTAAGCCCTTCCCGGGCCAGGACCGGCCTGGAATCTCCTCTTCCTCTGCAGCTGCCTGCCCTTCACTGACTGCCCTGTGCTGTCACTCATCCCCCCTCCCCTGCAAGGCCCCTGGAATACAGCAACCTGACCAGGCCTGCCCACCCCCAGGATAGCATTTTCCCCAGAGCCCTGGAAATCGGGGCTCCCTCTTCTTCCCTGGGGTCCCTGTTTGTGCCCAGCCCTACAAGGCCCCAAAGCAGAGAATAAGGTGAGTCCCTGGTACTCGAGGACTTTACCATAGCAATCACCATTTAGTGAGTGCCTACCATGTGCCCAGTACTGCACTGGACCCTGCGTTAGCATTAGCCCTAACCCTCAGGAAAGTGCAAGACATTTTCATGTAACAGTCTTCAAGAAATGAACTAAATGAAATGACATTTTGACACCACAATTTGTTTTTAATATTGAGACTTTTTTTCTTTAAAAAAAGAGATTTATTTATTTATTTATTTTGAAAGGCAGAGTGATATACAGAGATGTGGATAGACACAGAGAAAGGGCTTATATCCCTTGGTGCACTCCCCAAACAGGGCAAAGCCAGGAACTCAGAACTCCATCTGGGTCTCCCACATGGGTGGCAGGTGCCCAAGCACTTGGGCAGTTATCTGCTGCTTTCCCAGGAGCATCGGCAGGGAGTTGGATCAGAGGCAGAGCAGCTGGGATTTGACCTGGTGCTCCAATATGGGATGTCAGAGTCACAAGTGGCAACGTAACCCACTGTGCTACAATGCCAGCCTCAACATCATGATTTATGTGAAACTGACAGCTTATCTGAAATGACTTAAAAGTACTGACATCAGACCTTTTACCCAACCTCTGAGTGTTGGCTGATTGTGCTATCTGCTTTGTCTGTTTTACTACCAAGTTTCTATTAGCTCTGTTGACCAATGAGATGTAAGTGTAGAAGTCTCCAAAAAAGATTGTTAATTTTCCATTTCTCCTTTAAATTCAAATTCTATTAGTTTCTCCTTTATAATATCTTGAAAGTCTATGGTTATTAGAGTCGTAGAAATTAATGACAGTTGTGCCAGCATTGTGGCATAGTAGGTGAAGCCACAATCCGCAATGCTAGAATCCCATATGGGCACTAGTGCATGTCCCGGCTGCTCCACTTCCAATCCAGATCCCTGTGAATGGTCTAAGAGAAGCAGCAGAAGATGGCCCAAGTGCAGGGGCTACTCATGTGGGAGACCTGGCAGAAGCTCCTGGCTCCTGGCTTCAGCCTGGTCCAGTCCCAGCCGTGTGGCTATCTGGGGAGTGAATGAAAGGATGGGAGATCTCTGTCTGTCTTTCCCTCTCTAACTCTTTAAAATAAATACCATCTTTAAAAAAAAAAGAAATTGAGGATGTTTATCTCTTCCTGGTAAACTCACTCTTACTATGCCGTGTCCTTGTGTATCCCTGTAAGTTCCTTCTCTGGAGTTGCTTGTGTCTGATATCAATATAACCACTCAAGTTTTCTTCTGAGGAGTGTTTATGTGGCTTGTGTGTTCCATCCTTTTACTTTTTACAACTTATCTTATTTACTTACGAGTCAGGGAGAGACAGACATACAGAGGGCTAGCTCCTGTCCAGTGGTTCAGCTGCAACAGCAGCTTCCGGACCGTGTCAAAGCCAGGCACCGGGAGCTGAACCCAGGTCTCCCCCTTGGATGGCAGGGACCTAACCACTTCAGCCACCACTGTTGCCTCCCAGGGTCTGATGTTTCCAGCAGTTACGAATATTTCTTGATATTATTTGACACTACACTGTCTTCGCTTTCTGGGATGTTACTGAGAACATTAGACCTTTGTTGTATTCCATGAGTCCCCGAGACTTTGTTTTTCCTCCCAGTCTTTTTCTCTCTGTTCTTCTGACTGGATCACTTCTTTTTTTTCTGACAGGCAGAGTGGACAGTGAGAGAGAGAGACAGAGAGAAAGGTCTTCCTTTTCCGTTGGTTCATCCTCCAATGGCCGCTGCGGCCAGAGCACCACGCTGATCCGAAGCCAGGAGCCAGGTGCTTCTCCTGGTCTCCCACACGGGTGCAGGGCCCAAGGACTTGAGCCATCCTCCACTGCCTTCCCAGGCCACAGCAGAGAGATGGACTGAAAGAGGAGCAACTGGGACAGAATCCGGCACTCCGACCGGGGCTAGAACCTGGGGTGCCAGCGCCGCAGGCAGAGGATTAGCCTAGTGAGCCACAGCGCCAGCCTGGATCACTTCTATGACTATATTTACAAGCTGGCCAATTCTTTCCTGTCTCATCTTATTTTATAATTGAACTCTGCCAGTGAATCATTTATTTCAGTTATGCTTTCCAGTTCTCATATTTCCATTTTATTATTTTATATCTATTAATCTGCTATATTTCTCATTCATTTCAAAATTATTCACTTTTACTCCTTTTTTTAAAGAGTTCTTTTTTTATTTGAAAGTCAGAGTTACACAGAGAGAAGAGATGCAGAGAGAGAGAGAGAGGTCTTCCATCTGCTGGTTTACTCCCCAGATGGCTGCAATGGCCAGAGCTGGGCCGATCTGAAGCCAAGAACCCGGAGTTTCTTCTGGGTCTCCCACGTGGGTGCAGGGGTTCAAGGACTTGGGCCACCCTCCACTGCTTTCCCAGCTCATAGCAGACAGCTGGATAGGAAGTGGAGCAGCGAGGACTCAAACCAGCACTTCAGGCGACGCTTTACCTGCTATGCCACAGCACCGGCCCCCTCACTTCTTAGAGCATGGCTGCACAGGAGCTGTTTTAAAGTCTTTGAAAGTTTAAAACACTGTGTCACCTTGGTGTTGGCATCTGTTGACTGTCTTTTTCCCTAGAAAGTTGAGATGTTTTCACAGTTCTATTTATGTCAATTAATTCTGGGTTGTATATTATAAAACTCTGGGCCTTGTATAGTTCCCATGGAGAATGATGATGATTGAGGTTTTCAGGCAACTGACCCGGCAAAGTTCAGGTCACAAGGTGTTACTGGCCTTTTCCTTACGTCAGTCCAGGTTTAAGATATCTGCAGTGCTGTCTGGGGAATGCGGATCACCCAGTGGCCAGTCTGGAAATTACAATGTTCTACCCTCGGGACAGTTCTCAAAGACTCTGGGTCTATTCAGGGTCAGATGCACTCATGCACAGTTTGGAGGTTCAGCCCAGGGGTTCAGACATAACCATGGGATTATTCTCTTAAGCTCCCTCCTCTCTGGCCTGAAGATTTCTTGGTCTTTTTTTTTTTTTTAAGAAAAATGATTTTGTAAAGATTTATTTATTTATTTGAAAGGCAGAGTTACAGAGGCAAGGAGAGAGGTCTTGCATCCGCTGGTTCACTCCCCAGATGGCTGCAATGGGCAGAACTGGGCCGATTTGAAGCCAGGAGCCAGGAGCTTCTTCCTGGTCTCCCACGTGGGTGCAGGGGCCCAAGCACTTGGTCCATCTTCCAAAGCTTTCCCAGGCCATAGCAGACAGCTGGATCAGAAGAGGAGCAGCTGAGACTTGAACCTGCGCCCATATGGGATGCCAGCACTACAGGCAGAGGCTTAGTCTACTATGCCACAGCGCTAGCCCAATTGATTTTTTTTTTTACTTATTTGAATGGCAGCATGACAGAGAGATCTCCTATGTGCCGTTTCACTACTCAAATGGTCCCAGTGGCCAGTGGCGGGCTAGGCTGACTCCAGGAGCCTGCAACTCCATCTGTGACTCTCATGTGGGTGTCAAGGCCCCCAGTACTTCGGCCATCATCCATTGCTTTCCCTGGAACATGAGCAGGGAGCTGGACCTCTTGGTCTCTTCACTAGAAACCTAGAGCTTTTGTTTCCCCGCTGTGTCACTCACTTCCTGAAACTATGTCTATCTCTGGATCAAACTGGCAGGAGAACAGGGAGACAAAAACCGAAGTGAGAATTCTTCCACCCTCTTTTGGGGCTACAATTCCTAGGTCAGAAAATATTCCCCTTCCTCAGAGTTTCAGACATCTGCTTGCCCACCACGGCCACTACAGTGGAATTGCCTGGGGAGCTGGGGTAGAAGAAGACAGCATCAAAATACACACGATTTCCCCATTCCCGCCCGTCTTTGGGGACCCCTTTTTTCTCTCTTCAGACAGAGAAGGCCGTGCCTTTTGGAGTCCTTGTCCACACCTAGTTTCAAGCTGCAGTTGGTTGGGTTCAGGCCAAGGGATCCCACAGGGACAACAAACAGGAAACACCACAGGATTACCACAGCCTCACATCTTGTTTCCTTCCCCAACCCACCTGCTACCATGTGCTTTCAGGGTCCTCAGGTGGCCAGTTGATGCCGTCTGCCCTGGCGTTTTCAGATGCATTCAAATGGGAGGGATGGCATGCAGTAATCCTTGCTTGCATATTTCCAGAAATCACTAAAAACAGTTTCTAAACACTGTTTTTGCTTAACAGTGTGCAGAGGGGCCAGCGCTGTGACATGGCGGGTAAAGCCACCGCCTGTAGTGCCGGCATCCCCTGTGGGTGCCGGTTCGAGTCCTGGCTGCTACACTTCCAATCCAGCTCTCTGCTATGGCCTGGGAGAGCAGTCGAAGATGGACTTGGAACAGTTTGCAGAATACAAAAGGAAAAGGAAAAGGAACAAGCACTTACTTGAATACATACTATGTTTTTAATGTTGATTTTATCTGTTTTCACCTACTTGAAAGAGTCACACAATCTCTCTCTCTCTCTCTCTCTCTCTCTCTCTCTCTCTCTCACACACACACACACACACTCACCACACTCACGGAGAGAGAAGGGGGGTTGCAGATATTCTATCAGTTGATTTAGTCCTCAAATGCCTGCAACAGACAGGGCTAGGACAGGCTGAAGCCAAGAGCCCTAAACTTCATCCAGGTCTCCCACATGGGTAGCAGGGACCCAAGCACTTGAGTCATCACTTGCTGCTTCCTAGGAACATTTGCAAGAAGCTGGATTGGAACTGGAAGAGCCAGGACTCTAACCAGCACTTGGACATGGGTTACAGGCATCCCCAGCAGCAGCATAATCCATTGTGCTACAACGCCCAGCTGCACACCATGATTTTTCAGTTTATAGGTTTATAAGATAGAAAAAACTAGAAAGGGGGCTGGCACTGTGGTGTAGCAGGTAAAGCCACTGCCTACGGTGCCAGCATCCCATATGGGCACCGGTTCTAGTCCCATCTGTTCCACTTCTGATCCAGCTCTCTGCTGTGGCCTGGGAAAGCAGTAGAGGATGGCCCAAGTCCTTGGGGCCCTGCACCCATCTGGGAGACCCGGAAGAAGCTCCTGGCTCCTGGCTTCAGATCAGCACAGCTCTGGCGATTGCAGCCAATAGGGGAGTGAACCAGCAGATGGAAGACCTCTCTCTCTCTCTCTCTCTCTCTCTCTCTTTGTGTGTGTGTGTGTCTCTCTGTAACTCTGCCTTTCAGACACATACATGCATACATACATACATAAATAGGAGGAAGGAAGGAAAGGAGGGAGACAAACCTGGAAAGGCCAAGTTTCTCACTAGATTATGGGATGATAAAGAGAAGAACTACATCCCTTGCCTGCCCAAGACCCCCTATAACCCTGACCCTTCCTGTTTGAAGGGTAGAGTCTGTTTCATAATTATGAGCTGTCAGGGATTTTGTGAAATGCATTTTAATCAAGTGCCCTCCAAGGAATGTGACTTAGCTAAAACATTCTGGGAGATTTGGGAATCTGAGACTTCAGTGTGTCACACTGCTGGATGACAAATTAAGTCTGCCAGGGCTGCCACACACAGGCATTCTGGTTGCACACAACAGATTCCAGGAGAAGCTTCCTCACACATTAGGTATTAAACAGCACCTCCAAGAGCTCTGCCCACTATGTGCTATGCTCTCAGGAAAGGCGCTGGGCAACCAGCAAAATGAGGAGGTAGCAATGGCAGCCTGTCATCTCTCTTCTTCATTACCCTCTGCCTCTTTCCTCCTCACCCAGGGTTGGAGGAAGACGACTGCCGCTGCCCCAGAGTCCCTGGATCTCCCCAGAAGCCATCCGCTCTCCCAGAGTGCCCCAGCAGGACTGAACCACGTGGGCCGGCCACCGCACACACGTGCCACTGGTGAGTTGCATGCCTCTCTTTCTGCTACGCACTCTGGTGTCACCGCAAGCAGGACAAGAGTGAATGCTGTTGGAGGCTTTGCTACAGAAGCAGTTTGATGGTGAGAGAGAAACAACTGTCTCATCCCCTTAGTGAGGAAGCAGGGCCGAGTACCCAGATAGGGGCGATTCTTAGCTGGTGGCAGACTCCATTGTTGAATCTCCAGCCTGCTCTTAGTTTGGTTTGGGCAGAACCACTGACTGTCCCAGGGTCTTATGGATGCCTAAGATGTAACCTGCAGACAAAGTAACCGTGTAGTGAGCTGTCTCTAATCTAGTGATGGATCTTGGGGGCTTCCCCTGGTGAGGAGCAAGAGCCTTTTCTTTGAGATTTATGGCAGGCTGTATGCAAACAGCATCATGTGACGTATTGGCCTACAAATCTGCTGACTTTTTGGGGCCAGAAGGGACTTGTGTCCAGGTGAGGGCCAGCTATGGCTACCACCTTTCTTAACACTAACCCAGGAGGGACTGGGCATGCTGACAATGTTCAGGGGCTCCTGGTGGGAGGGCAGAGGTTGGGCATCTGGTCTTGAGCAGGTGCGCACTACCATACCAGCTGGCTGGAGGAAGAGGCCAACTCTGGTGTCTAAGAAAGATAAATGAGGGTAAATCCCTATAGAGAGTTGAAGAAACAAACCAGCTACAACTGTCAGAGAGACAAGCACTTTGCCCAGGCTTGAGGAGTGAACACTGAGTGGGATAATGTTCAAGGCTATGAGTAGTTCGACTCTGTTGGAGCTTAAAGACCCACAGGAAGCCAGGGAGGCTGAGCAGAAGCTGATGTGCACCGAGTGCTGGTTTGCACCGAGCTGCAGAGATTGGCAACTGCCATGTGAAGGGGACCTGGGATCAGATCTCCTGTGACTGGCTTCTTTTTGTCACATGTATCAGTGCTTCATTCCGTTTTATCACTGGATAACATATTTCATGGCATGGATTTACCACAATGTGCTTACTCATTCGTCTGTCGATGAACATTTGGATTGTTTCCACCTTTTTGGTGATGGTGAACAATGCTGTGGTAACATTTGTATGCAAACTTCCTTGCAGACAAGTTTTGGTTTCTCCTGGGTATACATGCAGGAGTGGAAATGGGGTCATATGGGGGCTCTGGATTGAATCATTTGAGCAACTGGCAGCTGCAGCATCTGCCAGTTCCCAATTTCTCCACATCCTCACCAACCGTGGTTATCTAACTTTTGATTTTACCCAAACTAGTGGGTATAAGGTCGTATCCCATGATGGTTTTGATTTGCACTTCCCTGGTGACTAATGATGTTCATGTGCTTATTGGCCATTTGTGTATTTTCTTTGGAGAAATGTCTATCCAAATTCCTTGCTTATATTTTAAAGATTTGTTTATTTATTTGAAAGGCAGAGTTACAGAGAGAAGGAGAAACAGAGAAAGGTCTTCCATCTGGTGGTTCACTCCCCAAATGGCCACAACAGCTAGAGTTGGGCAGATCCAAAGCCAGGAGCTTCTTCTGGGTCTCCCATGTAGGTGCATGGGCCCAAGCACTGGAGTTATCGTCCACTGCTTTCCCAGGCACATTATCAGGGAGCTGGATCAGAAGTGGAGCAGCCAGGACTTGAACCGGTGCCCACATGGGATGCCGGCACTGCAGGCTGAGAATTTAACCCGATGCGCCACAGCACCGGCCCCACCATATTGTCTCGATCACTATTACCGCACAGTAAGTTTTGAAATCAAGAAACAGGAGTTTTCCTACTTCTTTGTCAGGATCTTCTTGGCTATCCTGAGTCCCTTATAAGTGCATATGAATTTAAAAATCAAGTTGTCACTTTTCTCAAAGGAATCATTTAGGATTCTGTTGGAGATTGTGCTGAATCTGTGAAAGTTTTAGGAAAGTACTGCCATCTCAATACTGAATCTTCTAAGACATGGATGTGGGATACTTTTACATTTACTTGGATCTTTTAAAAATACTTTCAACAACATGTTATAGTTTTCAGAATATAAGTTTGTATTTCTTTTGATAAATGTATTTCTAAATACTCATTTGGATACTTACTATGCACCAAATATAATCCCCCTAAAAATCATACATTGCAGTCACATTATCCCCAGCATGACTGTATGTGGAGATAGGGCCTTGTCTTACTCTGTTTTGTGTTGCTATGGGAGAATTCCTGAGAGTAGGTAATTTACAAAGAACTAAGACGTCTGTCTTACAGCCCTGGAGGCTGGGAAGTGCAAGGTGGAGGAGACAGCACGTGTTGAGGGCACTCTTGCTGCATCGTAGCTGGGCAGAGAGCATCTTGTGGGAAGGGAATGTGGGGGAGAGGGCAAGAGAGGGTCTAATCACCTATTATTAGGCCCCACCTCCCAACATGGTTGCACTGGGAATTCAGGATTCTACATCTGAACCTTGGAAAACACATTCCAACCACAGTATTCTACACATACCCCCCCCACACCAAATTCAATCCTCATATGCAAATACATTCATCATTCCATCCTAATAGTCCCAAAGTCTTAACTTATTCCAGCCTCAGTTCAAAATCCAAACCCCAAGGGGCTGGCAGTGTGGTGCAGCAAGTTAAGGGCATCCCCTATCAGGGTTCCAGTTCAAGTCCTGGCTGCTCCACTTCCAATCCAGCTTCCTGCTAATGCATCTTGGAAGACAGTGGATAATGGTCCAAGTGCTTGGTCTCCTGCCACTCACATGGGAAACCCAGATGGAGATCCTACTACTGGCTTCAGCAAAGCCAGTCCTGGATGTTACAGTCATATGGGGAGTAAACCAGCAGATGGAAGATGTCTCATTCATTCATTCTCTCTCCCTCCCTCTCTGACATTCAAATAAATAATATAATAAATAAATGAATCTTTTTTTTTAAAAAAATCCACAAAGTCCAGAATCTTATCTAATCAGATATGGGTGAGGTTTAAGGTGGGATTCATCCCAAGGCAAATTCCCCGTACTACTCTGAGCCTATGAAATTAAACAAGTTATCTACTTCAAAAATACAATGGTGGTCAAGACATAGGACAGACACTCCCATCTGGAAAGGGATAACTGGTCCCTAAATCCAAAACTCAACAGAGGGAAAAAAGCTGGACAATAATCTCTGACTCTGTATTTGGTATCCTGGGCATACCAGGTAGCGTGGGACCCCCAAGGCCTCCATCAGCCGTGTTCCTTTGGTGCTGCTGGGCCACTTAGCAGCTCTCACAGAGTGTAGCTTTGGTCGGAGTCTTGTGCCCACAGCCTTCCTACGCTGAGCTGCACGCTGGTGGCCTGTCGTGGTACGGGCTCCTCCAGACACTGCCCTGATGAAGGTCTCTGCGGAAGCTCCCCCACTCTGATGAGTCTCTGCCTGGGCCCCAAACTTATTTGGTTCTTTTTTTTAATAAAAAATAATAATTTCTATCTTTTTGTCGGTATTCTATGATACAGCATTATCACTGTAGCGTCTTCCCATCACGGTTTCCTTTAGCTCTGTGAACACTGTTCATAACGGCTACTCGGAGTTCTTTTTCTGGTGAATCTGACATCTGCTCACGCTCACAGGCCGCTCCTGTTGCCTGTTTTGGTTTTTTTTCCCCCAGTGTACGAATCACACTTTCCTGTTCCTTTACACCTCTCCTAATTTTTGGCTGGACACTGGACATTTTAGCTCATCCGTTGCAGTAACTGACGACCGCTCCTTCCTCAGGCTTGTTCTTGTTCTCTGGTAGTTTCGTAACTCGCTGAATCATTTCAGCAAGGTGTGCCTCCCTTCCCGCAGCCAGCGGTGTGCCTCAGGGAGGTGCACCTCTGCGAGTGCCCTCCGTCACCCTGGGATGAGGGCGGCTTTGACTTCTCTCTGACCACGCCCAGCTCTTCAACTCCACCACTTGGCAGTGCTTTGCTGTTTTCGATATTGTCCTGGGGCATAAATTGTTCTGCAAACCACTCCAATCAAAGTCTGGCTCAGTGGAAGGAGTGCAAGTGACTCTGTTCCTATGGAGCTGGTTCCAGGACCAGGGCGGATACCAGTAATCAGGGATGTTCAAGCTACCTAATCAGAAAGGTGCAGTATTTGCCTGGCACCTAAGCATTTCCTCCTATATATTTTACTTTAAATTTTACTTTAAGCCGGGACATGGTGTGGCCCGGCCCGCTCTTTTTTTTTTTTTTTTTTTTTTTTTTTTTTTTTTTGACAGGCAGAGTGGACAGTGAGAGAGAGAGACAGAAAGAAAGGTCTTCCTTTTTCCGTTGGTTCACCCCCTAATGGCCGCTGCGGCCGGCGCGCTGTGGCCAGCGTACCGCACGCGCTGTGGCCGGTGTACCACGCTGATCCGAAGCCAGGAGCCAGGTGCTTATCCTGGTCTCCCATGCGGGTGCAGGGCCCAAGGACTTGGGCCATCCTCCACTGCACTCCCGGGCCACAGCAGAGAGCTGGCCTGGAAGAGGGGCAACTGGGACAGAATCCGGCACCCCGATCGGGACTAGAACCTGGTGTGCCGGCACCACAGACGGAGGATTAGCCTATTGAGCCGCAGCGCCAGCCTTCCTCCTATATATTTTAAATCATCTCCGTGCTACTTACAATACCTAACACCAAGTGGATTCTCTGTAAATAACTGATATACTGTACTATCTAGGGGACAAAAGCAAGGGGGGAAGTTTCTACACATTCAGTACAGATGCAATTCTTTTTCCCCCTGAATATTTTCCATCCGTGGTTGCAGAAGCCGCAGATAAGGAGAGCTCTGTCCTTGGGGAGGTCGGGGTTTGGTGTTTTCCCTGCCTCCCAAACAGCTCCTCCCAGCTGCCTTGTTCCCACTTCTCTCATGCAAACCACTGAGGCTACAACGGCTCCATCTGCATCAGCTCCAGCAGTCTCCTCCCAACTCCTGTAACCACAGCCTCCATGGCTGTTGACAGCACCTAGAGGCTTAAAATTCTCCATACCTTGTTGCACACGAGGTCAGCGTCTTTGGGATGAGACTAGAAGTTCTCTGTTTCACAGTCCGCTTCTCCTCCGCAGCTCTGGCACTGGGGGTGAGGACGACAGCCAAGTTTGGTGGAGTCCTTGCAGCTGAGGTCCTCTGAGTTCACCTCTCCTGGCAGGGAACCATGCCCTGCACGCAGAGAGAGGGGCCAGCAGAGCCTCCGTGGTCTCGGGAGGACTAGGGGGGTCCCCACACTCAACTGCTCTCAGCCAGCGACAGGCAGTGGAGGCCAAGAGGTGGGCCACTGATGCGCTGCTGCTGCCCCGCAGAAGGGCCCTCTGCCTGGGAGGCGGGGAGAGCGCGCCCTGTGGCTGTTGGCTGCAGCAGTGTGGAGACAGGCCTCTGCCTTGCTGAGCTGTGACGGGAGGGGAGGAGCCATCTTGGTTCCTGAACTGTCACCGATTCTTCTAGAACAGATGTTTCTTTATTTGCGGCAGAGGTCTGCATGGTTGACTGGGAAATGATTTTCACTAGGGAAGGTGTCACTGGAGTTCCTCTCTCTGTCCCACCCAAAGCCGTTCATCCATTCAAATCAGAAACTGCCAAAGCAAAAGGACTCTTTTTTGGGGTCTTAAGGATTTACAATTTGAGAGAGGCCGGTTCGGCTCGGATCGCTCTGAATCAGTGGCCTGCAGGCAGGGAAGGAGCACAGGCTGTGTGACCAACACAAGATATGGAACCAACAGAATGGAAATGGCAAAAAGACAGAGCTCCATAACCTCTGGCTACACTCCCTGAGCCTCTTGGGCACAGAATAACTGCCCTGCCCTTTAGGTCACAGCCCACATTCCAGGCTGCAGCTGGACTCTTGCAGAGGTCCAGCTTTCCCGATGGCTCTCTGACTCCGATCTTGGGAAGCTCTTTCAGTGTGGTTTTCACCGTATCTTCCTTTGATTCCCACAGTCCGTCTCAGTTCTCCCTGTTTCTGCAGCAAGAGCCTTCCAGGAGATAAGCTGGATGGCTCTGCTCACGTCCCATCTTACCTAGACCCATTCCTCAAACGTCCTCATCATACCCCCAGTGGCTAGCATCATGCTCTGCACACAGTAGGTCCACACTGCTCACTGTCACCTGCTGAGGATACTGATGATATTCCAGCGAGAGGTGTCCGGGCAACAGGCACCATGCGAGGGAAGCACTTTAATGGTCACATAGTATTCAAAGCGTGGATGGCAATGCTTCCCGGGAACATGCCCTTGACTTACTCTGAGCCTCAGTTCAACTGTGAAATGAAGCTAATAATAGTACCTATCAGATGAAGTTATGGAGATTAAATAATATATGCAAAGTCCTTAACATCCAGAACATTCTGATAAACACCAGCTTCTATTTTAGGCATGGCTAAGCACTGCTGCCTATTTACACATCATTGCCACGACCCTGCAAAATCAACTGTTAGCATTCCTACTTGATGGGTGAGGAAATAAAGACACAGGAAGGTTGAATAATTTGCCCAAGGTTACTTCTATTAAGAGGCAGAGCAAGGAAATGAATCTGGATCACTCTGGCTTTAAGAGTCCTTCTAGGGGCTGGCGCTGTGGTGTAGCAAGTTAAGCTACCATTTGCAGCACTGGCATCCCATATGGGCACTGGCTGAGTCCTGGCTACCTCACTTTTTTTTAAAAAAAAAAGATTTATTTGTGTATTTGAAATTCAGAGTTACACATAGAGAGGAGAGGCAGAGAGAGAGAGAAAGAGAGTCAGAAGTCTTCCATTCACTGGTTCACTCCCTAATTGGCTGCAACAGCCAGAGCTGTGCCAATCCGAAGCCAGGAGCCAGGAGCCAGGAGCTTCTTCCGGGTCTCCCATGCCGGTGCAGGGGCCCAAGGACTTGAGCCATCTTCTGCTTTCCCAGGCCATAGCAGACAGCTGGATCAGAAGTGGAGCAGCCGGGACTCGAACTAGCGCCCATATGGGATGCTGGCACTGCAGGTGGTGGCTTTATCTGCTATGCCACAGTGACAGCCCCTGCTTCACTTCTGATCCAGCTCCCTGCTAATGCACCTAGGAAAGCAGCAGAAGATTGCCCAAGTACTTGAGCCTCTGAGAGACCCAAAAGAGGCTCCTTGCCCCTGGCTTCAGACCAGCCCAATTCTGGCCATTGTGGCCATTTGGGGAGTGAACCAGAGGATGGAAGATCTCTCTCACTTTGTCTCTCTTTCTCATTCTGTTTCTCACTCTCACCCTCTAATTCTGCCTTTCAAATAAAATAATTAATTAAAAAAAGAAAAAGAGCCTTTCTATCCAGACTGTTGTAGAAACCAAGTACAAGTTAGTTAGGAGAGAAAGGACGGAAGCCAATCTCTAGGCCTAGGTGAGTTTCAACCCTGTTCTGTTTCTATCTGTAAGCTGAATTTCATATTCTACTTTCACATCATTGAGCTAGCCACAAGAAACAAGGATCCCTCTGTGTTGACTTTTCTGATAAAGACACTGGGCTGGCGCCGCGGCTCAATAGGCTAATCCTCTGCCTGTGGTGCCGGCACACAAGGTTCTAGTCCCGATCAGGGCACCGGATTCTGTTCCGGTCGCTCCTCTTCCAGGCCAGCTCTCTGCTGTGGCCCAGGAGTGCGGTGGAGGATGGCCCAAGTCCCTGGGCGCTGCACCCGCATGGGAGACCAGGAGAAGCACCTGGCTCCTGGCTTCGGATCAGCGTGGTGCACTGGCCACAGCGCGCCGGCCGCAGCGGCCATTAGGGGGTGAACCAACGGAAAAAAAGAAGACCTTTCTCTCTGTCTCTCTCTCTCACTGTCCATTCTGCCTGTCAAAAAATAAAAATAAAAAAAAGACACTGAGTACTTGTAATCCATACACACGTATTACAAACATACATATACATATGAGTACATGCACACACATATACATTGCAGCCATGTGTCACTGAACAGACATACATTCTGAGAAACACATCTGAGGACTTCATTGTTGTATGGACATCACAGAATGTATTACACAAACTAAGACTGCTACAGTGGGGCCGGCATTGTGGCACAGCAGGTTAAGGCAGCAGCTTAACCTACTATGCCGACATCCCATATGGGCGCCGGTTCCTGTCCTGGCTGCTCCACTTCTGATCCACCTCCCTGTTAATGCTCCTGGGAAAACAGAGGACAATGGCCCAAATTCTTGGACCCCTGCTACCCATGTGGGAGACCCAAATGAAGCTCCTAGCTCCTGATTTCAGCCTGGCTCAACCCTGGCCATTGGGACCATTTGGAGAGTAAACTAGTGGATGGAAGATCTGTCTCTCTCTCTCTCTCCCTCTCTCTGTGTAACTCTTTCAAATAAATAAATCTAAAAAAAAAATAGCTACAGTGTCACTGTGAGACACAATCTTGTAGAACCATGGCCATATATGCAGCCTGTGGACTAACATGTTATAACGCAACACATATATAAGTGTATATGTACATACTACATACGTGTATATATGTATGTATTTTTGAGCAACATATATAAGCCTAAATAGTTATTTACAAATATAAGCCTTACATAATGTACATGCGTATGTATATTATATTCCAGAGCATGTGTGGATATATATATACTATGTATTTTAACATATATACACATTTGGACAATATATGTGAAAAAACCCTAAATAGTTATTAACAGTTATGAGCCTGCCATGGATTGGTAAGGGAACCTCCCTTCTCCCTGTCAGAGATAAGAGCACATAAGCTTTATGGAGGCTCAGTACTGTCCAGTGGGGGGCAGCCAAGACTCATAGTAGCAACCTTCGCCCCCAGGAGAGGGAAGCTTAACTTCAGCAATTGTGGCCACTGTGTGACCCTAGGAAACATGTATCTCTTTTCCATACCCGAGCATAAACGGGAACACTCTACCGGTCCCTGCAGTGTAGCTAAAACAGGACACCTGACTCAAATGTACTGAAGCATTTAGATGTCCAGGGGAAGGGGGCTCGGTGACGGCATGGAGCCTGGGGCTGGCGCTGTGGCACAGTAGTTAAAGCCTTGGCCTGTGGTGCCGGCATCCCATATGGGCTCTGGCTCCAGTCTTGGCTGCTTCACTTCCCATCCAAGTCCCTGCTACTGCACCTGGGAAAGCAAAGAAGGATGGCCCAAGTGGTTGGGCCCCTGCACGGGAGCCCTGGATGAAGGGCCTGGCTGCTGGCTGCTGGCTCCTGGCTCCTGGCTTTGGCCTGGCTCAGCCTTGGCCATTGTGGCCATTTGGGGAGTGAACCAGCAGATGGAAGATGTCTCTGTCTGTCTCTCTCTCTCTCTCTCCCCCTACAATTCTGCCTTTCAAAGAAATAAATAAATCTTTAAAAGAAAAAGAAAGCATGGAGCTTAACTCCCCAGCTGACAGTGTGTAGCATGGCCTTTGCATGCTGCATGCACTGCACTCCGGACGCACCACCTGCACCTTCCTCTTCTCACAGAGTGAGAACCCTCCCTTTCTTGCCCAGCTGGCCTCCTGCCTAGGTCCAGACCCAGTCACTGCCCCACTGCTGCTCACTGAGCACACGGCTGCCGCAGACGCTGCGGGGACACGGTGGTGGGCACGATGCCACTGCACTCAGACAAGGGGTAACCCTACCCACCGACAGATGACAACACACACTGGGAAGGAATAAATGAAGCCTTTCTGGGGAGGAGCCTTCACTGAGATCAAGGAGCCAGGAAAACCAAAGTGCAGAGTATTGCAGGTGGAAAAGAACAGTTAAGAGTAAAGGCCCCGGGGTAGGAAGGAGAACCAGCCTGGGTGGCCGCTGTGCGCAGGAAGGAAAGGAAGGGGCGCACATTCTTCCCAAGGGTCGGAAAGGATGGCAGGAAGGGTGAAGCTGCACTTTTACGATGTTTGGGACACCTGCATCCCAGAGCAGAGAGCCTGGGTTCAAGTCCCGGCTCTGCTTCCTATTGCAGCTTCCTGCTACTGTGCACCCTGGGAGGCAGCAGGTGAGGGCCCAAGTGCTTGGGTCCCTGCCACCCACGTGGGAAACTGGGATGGAGGTCCTGGTCTAGCTCCAGTTGTTGCTAGCATTTAGCAAGAGAACCAGCTGGTGGAAGTGCACGCTCACTCTCTCTCTTCCTTTCAAATAAAGTGAAAAATCTTTTGAAATAACAGAAGTAAGGGCAGGACGTATGCATGCCGGGTATGGAGTGGCAAAGACACACAGATCCCTCAGAGCAAGAATGATAAACTTAGAATCCGAGGGTGAGGCCTTGACACATGCACTTGGCTGAGTCACGTCCAATGCACATCCACCGAACCCCAACAACACGGTAGCACCTTACGCACGCACGCACCACGGCCGGTATTTTATGAGCACTTCGGATGCAGGTGCCCTCGGGCCCTGAGCTGTTACGCACAGTGGGCAATCCCCATGAAAAAGCAGAGCTAAGGGAGGCACCCGGCTTAGGCAGCGAGATGGGCTACAGGAACTGGGCTCCAAAAAGGGAAAGCAGGGGGATCCCCACTCTTCCGGTGCCCACCCTGTGCTAGCCACCGTGTGGGAGCTAGGCATGCCCCTCTTATTTCGCCCGCAGCACCCTTCCTCCTCGTGAGCAGGAGCTGGGCAGGGGACTGGGGCGGCGGACTTCCCAGCCCTTGCCGGCCGGCCTCCGAAGTGGGAGCAGGTGCCACTGCCTCTGGCCTCCTGGAGTTTGTGTCTCACACCGAGCTCCAGCGCGCGTCCGCATCGCACCCTCTGGGCACAGTCCGCCCAGGAACCCGCAGAAGACTCTGGAGAGCCTGGGCGGGGCAGCGCCGCGGCACCGCCCTTCCCTCCCACACACCCGAACCCCAGCAGAGAAAACCACGCAACCAACACCCCCTCACTGTGGGTTCTGGGCCGCATGCCACGTGGTCCCCATGTTGCCCCTGCCAGTCACTGGACTCCTCCACGCGCTCCGCAACGCTGCTGGGCGCGTTCCGGGACCTTACTGGTCCCGGCCCCTCCGCCCCCGCACAGCACGAGACCCGCGCGCCGCGCAAGCACTCGGCGGATCCGGGACAAGGGCGTGCCCCAGCCGAGCGTGCTCCCCAGGCGGCCGCGTCGGCTGCCCCAAGAGTCTCTGCCCCAGAATGAGCCTGGCCACCCACCCGCGTCCCCGCCCCAGCCGCCCCGGAGGAAAAGCGAGCGCCCGCCGGCTCTACTCACCGCCTCCCGAGGATGGCTCCGTCCCGGTCCACGCGTCTGGACGCTGGCGGCGGCGCGGCCCCGCGGGTCCGAGGGCGGTCCGGGGCCCCCGCGCGCCGCGCCCGCGCCCGCCGCCGCCGCCGCCGCCGCCGCCGCCGCCGCCGTTCTAGGCTTGCGTGCGCGCGTGCGTGCGCGCGTGCCGACCGGGCCCGCGACCCGCACTGGGGTCGCCGCCGCGGCTCAGCGCCCGGCGGGCTGGCCCGGAGCGGGCGGCGAACGGATGCGTCGCGCCTGGCCCGGTGGGCGCCTGGCTTCGGAGACGCGCGCATCCGCGCGCGCCCGTCCCGCGCCTGCAGAGAGGGTCCCCGCCGCCGCGCCACCGCCACGGCCGCACAGCCCGAGCGGGCGGCGGCCGGCCGGGAGCCTCCTTAGCGGAGCCCCATGATGTCAGCCGGCCGGGAGCGGCGGCCGCGCAGCGGTGGGGATGGGGCCGCGGACGCCGCGCGGCCGCCTGCACGCCCCTCGCCCTCGGACGGCGGCGCCCACCCCAGCCCCGGCTCGCGCGCCCCGTCGCCCGGCAGCCCCGCCGCCGCCGCGCCGCCGCCGCCCCCGGCCCAGCCTCCCCCGAGCCTGTGGCTGGAGCTCGGGCCCGCCTGCATGAGGGCGCAGCAATGCCCCAGCGAGTCGAGCGGGCAGACGAGCGGCGGCGACCCCGGCACTAGCAGCAGCAGCAGCGCCGGGCTGTCCCCGGGCTCCGACTCGGACAGCAGCGGCGTGGTGTGCGGGGGCCGCGGCGGCAGCGGGGGCATGCGCGGCGCCCTGTCCCGCTCCTGGAGCCTGGAGAGCCTGCGCTCGGCCACCGCCGGTAAGGGCGCCGCCGCCCTCCGCGCCGCCTGTGCCCGGTGCGCGCGGTCTGTCCCCTTGCGCTCCTTCGCCTCCCCTGCCTTCAGCACCGTCTTTCCTCTTCCTCACTCGCTTTTCTATTTCTCATTTCCACCGCCCGGCCCCTTCCTCCCCATTGCTTCACCTTTATGTTTTTTCCTGGCTTTCTTCTGATCCCCACCACGCGCCCCAGTCCCATCCACCCCCTGCCACCTGCCCATTCTTTGGTCCATTTCTAACCGGTGGCCACCTGTTACGGCCTGGGGGCCACGCGCATCCTCAGCCGGGACACTGAATGTGTAAGGTGAGACTAGAATTTGGTCCTTGGGTGCGCTCTCTCCCGGCCCTTAACTGCTTGTTGGTGACCTATGGCACTTGTCTGGCAAAGCGGGGGAGAAGGGGAAGCAGAGCCCGCTGGTTGAGGGTGGTCAGGTGCGCCACCTGTCTGTGAGGGTGCCAGGTCCCGTCCCAGAGTCTGAGGCTTCCAGCCCAGAGGAGGCTTCTCCCAGGGCCTCTGGAGTCAGAGTGCTGTTCCCCAGGACGGGCTGGCTCTGGTGTCTCCTGGGACCCTGTGCTCCTGTAGTGCGCCCCTGCCTACCTGGAGTGCCAGATTCTGGCTACTGAGAGGAGGACTTTGGCCCTACGTGTGAGTGGAGTGAGGAAGTCCGGGGCGGTTTTATGATTGGTGGTCAGCTACCCTCAGTTCCTTGCTGCCCCGGGCTCACTCTTTATCTTTCACTTCACACCACACAAGCATATCGAGCCTCCTCTGGAGCCTGGAAACCAGGGAGGGAGCACATCCCTGGTGCTTCTTGGTGAGGCTCCGGGGAGTGCCTCCGAAGGCTTCAGCACCTCCACCCCTCGCCCTGCAGGTGTGGGGCCACAGCATCCAAGGCAGAGAGGAGCTGAGGGCCATGCAGCCTGCAGGGTGCGCCCCTCCCCTGGCGCGAGCCTGGGCCCTGCTGGGGAGGAGCAGAGATCAAAGAGCCTCTGGCAGGGTTCTGAGAGCATCCAAAGGGACAGATCGGGGTTTGGCCTTTCCTGCTGCAGTCAGTGAGTTAGGAAGAGGAAAGTGTCTGTGCGGAGCACTCCCTGACTCCCAAAACAAGTGCATGGAACTCGAGGAAGCAGAATACCCCAGCCATCGGTGTCTCTGCCAATTGAAAGTTTTTCATGGTTCTGCGTCTCTGAGTCCTCATCCCAATTCCCTCCTCCCCGGTGCTCAAAGAGAACCCCTTTTGGAGAAAATCCAGCTAGGTAATACCCTAGGTGGGACTTGAAGCAAAGTGACAAAGGACCCCTTCCCCCTCTCTCTGCCCTAGCAGCTTTCCTTCCACCTCTGCAGAAGCTGCTCCCGCCTCAGCAACTACAGACCCGGCCCAGGAGGCTCAGGAGGGAACCCCAGTCCTGGAGAGTCCCCCTTCTTTCTTCCTTCTATCCCAGGGTACATGCACCGGTGAGACAGGTGGAGGTGGCAGAGAGCTGGGTGTTTTAGACAACCCTGCTATCCAGGAACTCCCCCGAATTAGCTCGAGGGCACTGAGGCAGCCCCAGGTGAGTTTCAGAGAAAACAGCCACGTTTGTGTAAAGGCCTGGTGGGGGTGAGGCGAGAGCACAGGTGAAAGCTGAGCCTCCCCCCCCCCCCCCAGGCTGCCTCTTGACGACCCTGGGGCTGCCCCTGCAGTGGCTTTGAAAAGCAACATGATGTAGCAGTGATGCAAGACCGGGAAGTGACTACCATGCCCCGCACAGGACACTGGACCCCGGAGCAAGGCTCCATGTGCCTAGGCTGTACTCTGTGGCTTGGGAGCGCTAACTACAACCATCCACTGGGCACTGGGGAAGGCATTTTACATCACGTGCTCCTCGCTGTCCCCACTCCTGCCCCTCCAGCCACTACTTCCTACCATGACTGGGCATGCGTCAGCAGTAATCGGTCCCCAGTGTGTAAGATACTGCTGTGTGTGTGCTGTAGAGCCATGTGAACCTGTGAAGCTGTGCATCCTTCCCCACTGGATTCCTGCCCAGAATTAAGCCTGGTGTCTTCCAGCATCCAGAGTAGGCAGTGCGTTAACTCTGCTACAGTGGTGCTAGCTGTTAGCCACCCTGGGGAGGAATTTTGAAAACAGGCACTGGACAGAATTCTCTTTGAATCTGTGGTTTTGGAAAAGGCTGCCAGGGGGAGGACTTAGTAGAGAAAGGAAAGGAAAAAATTTTGATGCATTTTTCATAGTCCGAGAACAATGCTCTCTGCTACTATAGATAGGAAAGTAGACTCAGAGAGGTATAGTAACTCACCCAAGGCTGCCCAGCGAGCTCTGTGTAAACATAGCTTCAAGCCTGGATCACCGTGACTCTGACAGGTTGGGATCTCTTGCTGGATTTGGAGTAGGGAGCTGTACCAGCCCAGTGAGGCAAGGTCATGTGCTGTTTTGGTTGGCATGAGACTGGCGCTCTGGCTCCACACTCACACTCTCACTATTGGTACCAACAGCCGTGGCTTTGTCCTGGATGGCAGCTTCCCTGTTTGCAAAAACAAATTAAGATCAAAGGTCTGACATCTTTTCTAGTCAACGGTACAATTATCTGATGCTGGGTTAGGTATTGAGTTGGGATGGGTCATTCCTAAAGTTAGCACTGTGGCCTCTCGTACCTCTGTGGAACTCTACTTTATGGCTCCATGACAAAGCCTGTGTGTTTTGTTGAGCTCGTTTCTTTTTGCAGAAAAGTTCATAATTCCCAGGCAGGCATTTCTCGCAAAATTCACTGTCGTGGGGGGCCCATTGTTAAACATTTTCAGAGTTTCCAGCAAAAAGAGAGGCGGTACTCAGGAGTGGGGCCGCAGCTTGCCGAAAGGGTAGAACAGCAGACAGGGAATCCGGCAGAAGCTACAGATTCTGAATTGCAAATTACATGTCCAGCGCTGACATTTTCCACTGACGTGTCATCCATTCTGCTGTGGAGGAGACTTTTCTGGAAGGCAGAATCTGGACATGAAATGTGGTTGACAGGGGAGAATGTCCATGTCCCTTCTTTCTGCCCCAGCGTCCACGTGTCCCCCCGAGCGCTGGCACCTCTGGAGCCCTGGGCTGTTATCACATTGCTATGACTTGGCTACGGCTTTTTAAATTCTCACTCTCTGTGTGGGTGTCATCTGACAAGCTTAGTTCTCAGTGTGGGTTGCTGAGGTTGACAGCTTTCACCACAGGTCAGTGTCATCTGGTGTCTTCTAAGGAGACGATCCACGGCACCTCCACGTCTCTCAGCAATCCTCGGAAGCATAGGTCTGCTCAAGTGGGAATCCAACAGACATTTAACACCTGTTGTGTTCAAGGTGCAGTCCCAGGCAACAGACGTGGAAGATGAAGCTCGCACGATGCTTGCCCTTAAAGAAATCACAGCGCATGGCAATGAGTGTTTAGCCTTGTGGTGAGACATCCACAGCCGCGGTGGAGTGCCAGGATTCCATTCCTGGCTCTGGCTCCAGCTTTCTGCTAACGCAGCCCCCAGGAGGCTGTGGTGATAGCTAAAGTAATTGGGTTCCTGCCACCCGTGTGGGAGACCTGGATTGAGTTCCTGGCTCCTGGCTCCTGGCTCCAGTCCCAGTCCAGCCCTGGCTGATGCAGACATCTGGGGAATGACTCAGCAGATGGGAGCTCTCTGGCTGTCTGTCTGTCTCTGTCACTCTCTATCTCTCTGCCTTGTGAATAAAATGAATTTTTTGAGAAGCAGCCGAGTCTCCCCATGATACATGACGGAGGTAAATTCAGTGGGGTGATGTGTGAAGGGTGCCAAAGCTTCCCTCGGCCAGGGATTTGCTGGAAGGACTCAGAACTCAAAACTGGTGGCTTATTACAGTGACAGGATCCAGATTCAAAGCAACAAAGGTAAAAGGTACATGGGGCAGGGTCCAGGAGCAGCTTAGGCACAAGCCCAAGTGTCCCCTCCCATGGAATCACATGGACTACACTTGACTTGCCCAACCACGCTACGTGACATCATAGGTGAATCTTGCCAACCAGAGTTTCCCCAAACCTGGTATCCATTGTTTTTAGTTGAGGGTCAGTTATGCAAGCAGGCAGTGCCCGTAAGACTGGCTCTCCTTACTCAGTCTCTGCCACCCCCTCCCCCCAGAGGTCATGCCCTTACAGAGTGGCTCAAGGTCCCCATCATAAACCACATTGTTAGCAGCAACCATCTGGCACGGCCAAGGCCCCAAGTGTGCAAAAGCACTCTGATCAAGCAGGAAATTCCAGAGTGATCTGCCGGGACTTAGTCCAGGACCAGTTCTTTTTTCAACTTTTAATTTTATTATTTGAAAGAGTTACACAGAGAGAGGAGAGGCAGAGAGAGAGAGAGAGAGAGAGAGAGATCTTCCATCTGCTGGTTCACAACCCAGTTGTGAGCCTCAATGGCTCGAGCTGCGCTAGGAGCCAGGAGCCAGGAGCTTCTTCTGGGTCTCCCACTCAGGTGCAGTGGCCCAAGCACTTGGGCCATCTTCTACTGCTTTCCCAGGCCATAGCAGAGAACGGGATCGGAAATGAAGCAGTCGGGACTCGAACCGGCCCCCATATGGGATGCCAGCACTGCAGGCGATGGCTTTACCCTCTTTGCCACAGTGCCAGCCCCCAGTGCCAGTTCTTTCTTTATGGTGTGTAGGGTTTGAACATCTCCCCCAGACTTTACTGCATGGATGAGGAAGCTCAGAACAGGGGAAGGGGCAGGGAAACCTTCTCAAGAAGGTATTGCTTGAGGTTTAACACCTGCAAGTTGACTGTGGTAAGCAATAGGAAGAGATACGTGTGTACGAAGGCAAAGGAAATGTGCAGGAAGGAGGCGTGGGTTCACTGCGCACCAGTGCCAAGCACGGCAGGGTCTCTGTGCAGCCATTACAGACGGGGGAATGACGAGCATAGCAACAAGTGAGGCTGCAGACAGGAAGACCAGGCTGTGGCTCCAAACTAAGAAATACGGGCTCACCGTGATACTCAGAGCCATGGAAAGTTTGAGGCCGAAAGCGCGTGTGGCCATATAGGCTCACTTGCTCCTCTTTCTTTGTATTTCTGTATTTTGGAAACTCTTGCAATGCACACCTCTTTGGGGAGAGTTCTGAGAGTTTTGATGTGAATGCAGTCATTTACCCCCCCACCCCCACCCCACCCCGTCATCACACTGCGGGAGACATTTCCCCACTCCGGGAAATGAATGCTGTCCCTTTGTAGTCAACTCCTCCCCCACCTCTGGTCCTTTGCTAGTTTGTTCTTCATCCCAATGGATTTTCCCATTCTGGAATGTCATAGAAATAGCATCATAGCATCTGGTATCTTTTGGGTCTGACTTCTTTTATCTATGCATTTAAGGTTCATCCATGTTGTTGCGTTTGTCAATGGGTTTTTTCCTGTTGTGGTTGCTTTGTTGATCCATTCACTAGTTGTAGAATATGTGGATCGGTACCAGTTTTCTTGCTGTTGCAGATTAAACTGCTGTGAACACTGGTGTATGGGTCTTTGTATGAATATAAGCTTTCATTTCCTTTGAGTGCATTGCCTGGTCTTATGGTAAGGGCAGGTTTATAAGAAATTGCCAAGCTCGTTTTCCTTTCTTTCTTTCTTTCTTTCTTTTTTTTTTTGACAGGCAGATGGACAGTGAGAGAGAGACAGAGAGAAAGGTCTTCCTTTTGCCATTGGTTCACCCTCCAATGGCCACCGCGCTGATCCAAAACCAGCAGCCAGGTGCTTATCCTGGTCTCCCATGGGGTGCAGGGCCCAAGCACTTGGGCCATCCTCCACTGCACTCCCTGGCCACAGCAGAGAGCTGGCCTAGAAGAGGGGCAACCGGGACAGAATCCAGCGCCCCGACCGGGACTAGAACCTGGTGTGCCAGCGCTGCAAGGCGGAGGATTAGCCTAGTGAGCTGCGGCACCAGCCTTTCATTTCTTTTTTTAAAAAAATATTTATTTATTTGAAAGGCAGAATTACAGAGAGGCAGAGTGAGAGAAAGAAAGGTTTTCCATCTGCTGGTTCACAACGCAGTTGGCCACAACAGCCTGAGCTGGGCCAATCTGAATCCAGGAGCCAGGAGCTTTTTCCAGGTCTCCCATATGGGTGCAAGGGCCCAAGGACTTGGGCCATCTTCTACTGCTTTCCCAGGCTATAGCAGAGAGCTGGATAGGAAGTGGAGCAACTGGGACTGGAACTGGCACCCAGATAGGATGCTGGCATTGCAGATGGCAGCTTTACTTGCTACGTCATAGCACCGGCCCCTCATTATTCCTTTTTAAGATTTATTTATTTGGTTAAGAGGCAGATTTACATAAAGAGAGAGGAGGGACAGAGAGAGTCTTCCATCTGCTGGTTCACTCCCCAAACGGCCACAACGGCTGGAGCTGTGCCGATCTGAATCCAAGAGCCGTGAGCTTCTTCCAGGTCTCCCAGGGCCCAATTCTTCTACTTCTTTCCCAGGCACATTAGCAGGGAGCCAGATTGGAAGTGGAGCATCTGGGACACCTAATGATGCCCATATGGGATGCTGGCACTGCAGGCAGAGGTTTAACCCACTACACCCAGTGCCAGCCCCTTTCATTAGTCTTAAAGGACATAGTTTTGGTATTGTATCTATGATATCTTTAGCCTGAAGTCACTGAGAGTTTCTCCTATGTTTTCTCCTAGAACTTCTGAAATTTTAATTTCTGTATTTAGATGTATGATCTATTTTGAACTTATAGAGATTGGGATAAGGGTCAAGGTTCCTTTTCCTGAATATACATATCTAGCTTTCCTATCCTTTCTTCATGGATTGCCTTTGTATGTTTGCCAAAAACTAACGATCTGTATGTGCACAAGTCAACTTCTGTTCTCTGCTCTGTTCCATGTTTCTTTAGGTAGGTGTGTCTTCCAATTTTGTTGTCCCTTTTCAATATTGTTTTAGTTATATTCTCTTTTGTGGTCTTTCCACATACATTTTGCAATCAGCTTTTCAGTATCCACGAAATATCCTCCTGCCGTTTTGACATAGATTGTGATCAGTTTTTGGAGAATTCGAATCTTGACAGCACGAAGTTCCCCATTTCGTAAACATCATACTCCTGAGGTGTGAAAGGGAAGCCGAGAACTCCCCAGCCAGTCTCACCTGTAGGACCCATAGGTTTTGGTGAAGTCCTTTCTCCTCAAAGTTTCTAAAATTCCTAGACCTGCCAGAAAGTGACCTAGGACTGTATGAGCCAGATACCAGGCCAGTTTTTCCAAGAGGGCTTTGGCCACGTTGCCTCTATAAAGTCCACCAGAACTCCTGACATCTGGCTGGTGATAATTTAATTAAGCAAGCATCGTTCTCAAATTTGACATTTCAGACAAGTCCTTGGTAGCATAACCACTGTTTCTTATAGATGTCCTGTTAACAGAGAGGACAGATTCTTGCTGAACTCAAATAATCATATCTCCATGAAGATAAGACTACTCAATAGGAATCAATAAATTCTGCAGGGATGAGGCAGGGAGAAAAATAGATACTTGACAAAGGTTTCATTTCAGTTTGCAATAGCATAGTCTACTGAATGGCTGTGAGTTAAAAGTAACTTAGAAGAAAAAGAGGTTTCAGAAAATAGAACATGAAACTATCAACAGTTGCAAGTAAAAGCTGCACCAATCCCTCCGTAAGTCCTTTGGCTCTATGGTCTTTATCTGTGTGCTCCATGTCTGCAGCCTACCAAGGTCAAAGATATTTGGGGAAAAAAATGCATCTCTCCTAAACATGTATGGACGTTTTCCTTGTCACTGCTCTCTAAATAATGCAGTATAATGATATACAGCATCTCTATTGCATTAGGCAGTAAAAGTGTAGAGGAGGATTACGTGGGTTGCCTGCACGTACTGTGCCATTTCTACAAGCGGCTTGAGCATCACTGGGTTTTGTCGTCCTCAGGGGGTCCTGGAACCCATCCCTGCAGACACTGAGGGACATTTTAATCATTAATCCTTACTTTGCTCTATCTAGAATCCATAGTCTAGTAAACCCGTCTGCTTCTCAACTAAAGTTCTGGAAAGCCTGACCCAGTCTGCTACTGTGGTCTTGCCGTTGTTTATGCAATGTCATTAGAAGCCCAAAAGTACCTGGCATGGTCCTTTTCAGAGGACACTGAGACAGCCTTCTTTGTTGAAAACAAAGCGCTCGGGCCAGTAGTCAAAGCATTGGAACAAAGCATAACACTCTTTGTAAACTATTAGTAAATAGCATAAACTGGCTGGGACTAACTTATTACTGTTAATTTTCACAAATGAAAGATCCGTTTTTGTTATTCTCATAGCAAGAGCAGTGCAACGGACAAGGAAGTTTGGTTGTTTCTGACTTAACATGGAAGTTTTGGACATCATCAATTATAAACATGATAACCCCATCTTTAAGAAGACAGCTAACATTAATTTAGAAAAAAATGGATGAGTAGAATCTTTGCAGAGAAAAATACCCTTCAGATATAACATGTAATAATCCTGGCAAAACTGTGCCATGAATATACCAAGCATATGGGTAGGATAGACTAAAATAATATAAAAACTCAATCAAAAGTGCCTGTAAGAGATTCAGGGAGTCTGGTACACTAGGCATTAAACATCTCTATATTAAACTCCTTACATTTTTATTCATCATGAACTCCCAATTGAACACCTCTGGCCTGCAAGAAGCAAGATTCTGACTGAAGAAGTAAAGCTAAGTCAGATTAACAGTTGAAAAACAGAGTTAAGGACTGACAGTTCTACCCTACTGTTAAGGACTGACAGTTCTACCCTACTGTTGTTTGATACCAGTCAGAGCAGGACCAGGAGAAGCTTCCTACAGCCCGTTCCTGAACCGTTCACATGAAGCTTTCCCCATAGAGGCCCAGCCAGCGAAGGCTAAGCGTCTTCCGATTCCACAGCTCTGCTCCCTGTTGGCGTCACCAGCGGGAGCATGTCACGTAGAACCACGAGTGTCCAGCACTTGCCTTTTCCACAAGGTAGAAGAACAAATGTTCTATGATTTCCCCTGGAGCCCTCTGGGAAAACTCAGTCAGTTTGAGGTGCAAGCGTTCTCATTTGATCTTGGAAAGACAAATTATCAGAAGTGGTCAGGAGGTTAGAAGACTAGTTAAGACAGGGTCATGAGATACCAAGAACAGTACTTGGTCCCTACTGAACCAAGGCAACATGAAATATTTTTAAATAAACACGATCATAAAGAAATGTGGCTCTTCCCTAAGTTAGAAACTTTCATTTTTTTGAATAACCAAGGACATGACAAAGTCAACATGAGGCACAGGAAATGATTCTGATAACACACAGAATTTCTGCTATCTAGGCAGAATACACAGAGGGCAACTGATAACCTTTTACAATAACTTATTAAGAGCAGACCAATGACCCAAGAAAAATGTTTCTATTTTAACAGGGAAAATCAAATTCTTTCTTTTTTGCACTGGGATAATATTTCATGCTAAAACTCTTTTTTAAATTATTATTTAAAAGCCCATAAAATCTTAGAGAATTTTGAGCATGACAAATAAAATTTCCTTTTGAGATATCTTCCACCACTTTCTTCTTACATCTCTTATGTACAACTTCTCAAAGTAAAAAAAAATAAAATAGTCACAAGCAGATCAAACTATATGTAACCTCTCTGTAGCATATAGGATCAAAAAAGGATATATAACTAATTATGTTTAATAATCAATGATTCATTATCTTATTTTGAAATGACCTAGCTATTCACCATCTATTAACTAACTCCAAGATTTTAAGTTTCCTGAAAGTCTTGGAATTATCTTTCCAATTTATTGTTAAGAGTTAATCAGAATAATGACTCAAGTTGATCAACCATAGATGTACATTTTTTCATAATCTTGAGCCTTTTAGAATGCTAGGTTGTTCAATCATAAAACCTATGCAAGTTTTTTTTTGACAGGCAGAGTGGACAGTGAGAGAGAGAGAGAGAGAGAGAGAGAGAGAGAAAGGTCTTCCTTTGCCGTTGGTTCACCCTTCAATGGCCGCCGCGGCCGGTGCCCTGCAGCCAGCGCACTGCGCTGATCCAAAGGTGCTTCTCCTGGTCTCTCATGGAGTGCAGGGCCCAAGCACTTGGGCCATCCTCCACTGCACTCCCGGGCCACAGCAGAGAGCTGGCCTGGAAGAGGGGCAACTGGGACAGAATCCGGCGCCCCGACCAGGACCAGAACCTGGTGTGCTGGCGCCGCAGGCGGAGGATTAGCCTAGTGAGCCTCGGCGCCGGCCTCTACACATATATTTAACACTTGTAAATCAGAGAACATGTAGCTGTATTTATTAAACCAAATATTAAACTGCACTTGACAAAAGTATATCTAAATTATATGAACTTGAATACATAACATGCTTATCTATAAGAATACCTCTTTTTCTCACATTGTAAGCATTTGAGAATCAATTTCTTTTTTTTTTTTTTTTTTGACAGGCAGAGTGGATAGTGAGAGAGAGAGAGACAGAGAGAAAGGTCTTCCTTTTTGCCGTTGGTTCACCCTCCAATGGCCGCTGCAGCTGGCGCATCGTGCTGATCCGAAGCCAGGAGCCAGGTGCTTCTCCTGGTCTCCCATGCGGGTGCAGGGCCCAAGCACTTGGGCCATCCTCCACTGCACTCCCTGGCCACAGCAGAGAGCTGGCCTGGAAGAGAGGCAACCGGGATAGAATCCGGCACCCCGACCGGGACTAGAACCCGGTGTGCCGGCGCGGTAAGGCGGAGGATTAGCCTGTTGAGCCATGGTGCCAGCCAAGAATCAATTTCTTTAACTTCCGTTAATCTTAGGAATATTCAGTTTATACAAGTGCCAACTTATGTCTAAGGCAATCAGAACAGAGCTCCTTTAAGAGGTTTTATGTCAGATTTGGTAATGCTGTCTGGAGTTAGAAAATTATCACACACATACAATGAGAGAGAATGGCTTTTCTGAATTACAGACATAATAAACATACCGTCATACAGAGAGAAAGCTTAAGCCTCCACTTACAAAACTTCATTTATTGGTCAAGGATAAATACAGAAATATGAAACTCACCAGCCTGAATAAGCACCTCCCATTGGGCATGAAATGCTTCATCAATGTGAGCTCAAGATAGACAAATAGAAAAGACCAGCAAACCAGCTTCTCTGCCATCTTTCACTCAACAGAAACAAGATTGCTGTACACTGGTAATCCGATCACAGAGGCCAGGCGTGAAATCAGAAGCCAGCCCCAGAGCTCAACAGAAATGCAAATTGAATATTTACTGTGCAACCAAATGGACACAAGTCTAGAGCAGAGGGCCAGGAGTAGGCTACACCATTGGTTCCCCTAGGCAGGAACATAACTGCACTGGACAATTACTAACATGGTTTTATTCAGGCTATTGCACTAGGGAGAATAGGGGCCCGCACAGTGGTGCAGCAGGTTAAGCTGCCATCTGCAGTGCCGGCATCCCCATATGGGCACCAGTTTGAGTCCTGGCTGCTCCACTTCCAATCCAGTTCCCTGCTACTGTGCCTGGGAGAGCAGTAGAGGATGACTCAAGTGCTTGGGCCTCTGCAGCCATGTGGGAGACTTGGAAGAAGTTCCTGGCTCCTGGCTTCTGCCTGGCCCAGTCCTGGTCACTGTGGCCATTTGGGGTGTGAACCAGCAGATGGAAAATTCTCTCTCTCTCTCTTTCTCTCGCTCTCTCTCTCTGTCTCTCCCTCTCTTGCTGTAACCAAAAATAAATAAATAAATAAATATTTGTTTTCTATTAATTAAAGTAAAATAAATAAATCTTTTTTAAAAAGAATATTCTCTCTATTTTTTAAAAGATTTATTTATTTATTTTGGAATTCAGAGTTACACAGAGAAAGAAGGAAAGACAGAGAGAGAGAGGTCTTCCATCTGCTGGTTCACTCCCCATTTGACCGCAACAACTGGAGCTGCACCGATCTGAAGCCAAGAGCCAGGAGCTTCTTCTGGGTCTCCCACGCGAGTACAGGGGCCCAAGGACTTGGGCCATCTTCTACTGCCCTCGCAGGCCACAGCAGAGAGCTGGATTGGAAGTGAAACAGCCGGGACTTGAACCGGTGCCCATATGGGATGCTGGCACCGCAGGCAGCAGCTTTACCCACTACACCACAGCACCAGCCCCAAGAGAATATTCATGAGAGGACCCTAGAAAAGCAGGGAGGGGCAAGTGTTTGGCACAGTTATGAATGCCCACATCCCACATCAGAGTGCTGGGTTCCACTTCCGATCCTGGACTCTTGTTAATGTGCACCCTGGGAAGCCACAGGTGTTTGCTCAAGTACTTGAGTCCCTGCTTCTCACATGGGAGACTAGGATTGAATTCCTGGCTCCTGGCTTTTGCTGGTCCAGCCCTGGCTATTGAGGGCATTTGAGGAGTGAACCAGCCTATGGAAGAACTCTGTTTCTCTGTCTCTTGCCTTTTAAACAAATAAAAATGAAGAAAAGATTTAATTAAGATTAAAAGGTGGCAGCACTGGGCTCAGATCAATTTCAGCATTGTTGGGACTGTTAGACGTGTGATTCTGCTTACCTGAGATGTTTGGTAGGATTCAGCAATGCAGCCAGCTGGGCCTGGAGGATTTTACTGTTGTTACTGGGAAGTTTTTGACTTGAGTTCAGTTGTTTTAATGTTATCATATATATAGGCGCGTTCGCCTTACAGACTATTAATAGTTTATATCTTTGCAAGGATTGACCCATACATCTAAGTTGTCAGGTGAACCTAAAGTATTCATTGTATTCTGTTATGCTTTTAAGTCTGTCCTTCTTAATAGTAATAGTGATTTGTGGGATTTTAAAAAAATCTTCCTCTAAAAAGTTTTACTTATTTTATTTGAAGGCCGGAAATAGAGAGAAGGAGAGAGAAAGAGAGAGAAAAGAGAGAGAGGGGAGAGAGAGAGAGAGAGAGAGAGAGAGAGAGAGAGAGAGAGAATCTCCCATTCACTGGTTCCCTCCCCAAATGGCTGCAACAGCCAGGGCTGGGCCAGGATGAAGCCAGGAGCCAGGAGCTTCTTGTAAGCAGTAACTTTACACTCTATACTGCAGTGCCAGCCCCCTCCATCCCCTTTTATTTTTCAGTAAGCAAAGCAAGATTTTATTGAACTAAGAAGCCTCCTGCCACAGCAGTGTGGGTGGAGGCAGGGTGGCCCCAGCGTTTTAAAAAATTTTAAGTCAATTGGCTAGAGGTTTATCAGTTTCAAAAAATCGCCTTTTGGTTTCAGTGATTCTTTTCTATCTGCTTTTAGTTTCATTGATTTATTCTTTCATAATTATTTAGTATTCTTCTAGTTTCTTCAGGGGTACGTGGAGACAATTGGCTTGAGACCTTTCTTTGGTGTTGGAACCATTTTAAAGCTATAAGTGTTCCTCTAAGCACTGCTCCAGCTGCATCTCACAGATTTTGATATGTTGCATTTTCATTTTCATTGAATTAAGCATATTTTATGACTTCTCTTGCAATTTCTTCTTTTAAAAAAAGATTGATTCATTTATCTGAAAGGCAGAATTACAGAGAGAGGGGAAGAGACAGAGAGATCTTCCATCCTCTGGTTCACTCCCCAAGTGGCTGCAATGGCCAGAGCTGCAGCAGGCTAAAGCCAGGAGCCTAGAATTCCATCCTGGTCTCCCATGTTGGTGCAGGGGCCCAAGCATTTGTGCCATCTTCCACTGCTTTCCCAGGCCATAGCAGAGAGTTGGGTAAGAAGTGGAGCAGCTGAGACTTGAACTGGCACCCATATGGGATGCCAGTGTCACATGGAGCAGCTTAACCTGCTACACCACAACTCAAGCCCCACAATTTCCTCTTTTATCTGTGGGTTATTTTAAAGTATGTTTATTTAGTTTCTAAATTTTGGAGATTTTTATCAGGACTTTTTATTGATTTCTAGTTTTGCTTAATCATGGTCAGAGAACATAGGTGATTCACTTAAAAATGTGTTCAGCTTTATTTTATACACATAATATGGCCGTTCTGTTGTGGGTAATGGGGACCCCCCAGCAGGTGTACTCCAAGCTTTTGTCTGCACACATGGCAGAATTCATGGAGGAAACATAAAGGTGTGCAGGAAAGCATGATTGGTTGAAGGGCTGGTACACACTGAGACTGTGGGCAACCTCGCTTCCCCAGGGAGGAAAGGCTGCTGCTCCCACCAAAGTTGGGCTCATCCTTTTATAGGGTAAAAGGTGGTGCCCTAATTGAATATTCAGATGGGGTGGAGTTTGGGTGGGGCTTGAGGACCATTGACTTCCATGGCCTCTTTTCTTGAGCAACCTTACAAGTGTCATGGCGTCTGGTACACTTGGAGCTGGAGCACACACATGGTCATCTCCAGGAAGGTGTGCTGGCATATTGTGCATGATGAGAAGTGAGGCTCAGGTGTGTGATGGGGAATGGGTGTGCTGAGCCTGCAGCCATGTTGGATCTACACGAAGGGGACCAGGTTTGGGGGGTTGTGTGGGGATGCATGGAACTGTGGCACAGATACGACTGGCAGTCTCTTAGATCCTCTTTGCTCACCAGCTACCTACTTGCCCACATCATTTCTAGGTTAACATTTTGTGCAAATTCTGTTTTAAAAGGTCTTTTCTATATAAGGAGAGCAAGTAGGAATTCATCAAGAAATGAGCTGAGCTGGGGAGAGCAGGGCTGCAGGGCGTTGGAGTCATCTGTTAAGACAACAAACCAAAGCAAAAGCAGCAGTCAGACTGCTCATCACGTAAGCAAGAGGAGGAAGCCCAGGCTTCCCCACTGCTCTGCTTCTGCCCACGGAACAAGCCAAGTTGAAGAGCAGGTGTATCAGCACAGATGGAATTGTCTCACTGAACGGGGCTCTGAACAGAAGGCATCTGCAGTTTTATGGACCCAGGAGAGCCACAGGTTGGGAGCAGGGGCTGGGATGGATGTGGAGAAGCACTGGTGCTGAATCAGAGCAGGGCCAAGTGTCTTCCTGGATCTGTCTTGTGAAGTTTCAGCATTCACATCCAAGGGAGGCCTTCGCTGGAGGCCCGGATAAAGAGGCCTCTGAATGGCTGCAGCTGGGTATCACTCTGGTCAGGGGCCCGAAGCCTTGGCTGCAGCCCCATGCAGGGACAGCAGTGCTCTGGCCTTCGTGATCACCATGGTCAGGCCTGAAAGATCACAGGCTGGGTTTTGGCCTGGAGCCAGACTCCTGAGTCTGTTGTCATCATTCAAAGCAAGATGTGATTGTGGCCTTGAGCAAAAACGTGAACAAATGGGGAGAGGGAAGGAGACAGAAATAAAAGATGCTGAGGAGGTGGTGTTGTCACAACTTGATCAGCAAGCAGATTGGGGTCATGGGTTGGGTTTCCTGGAAACAGGCTCAGAACTTGGAAAGCAGCATCTTTGGAGATCAACACCCACAAGGTGGGGGAAGGGGAGGGAGCAGTAGAAGGGAGGGGAGAAGCCCAGCCATGATGTGGACCCAGCAGTGACCTTGACCGACTTCCCAGGGCACTGAGCAGCCAGAGTGGTCCTCCTGAGTTGTCTCAGCTGGGGTGAGAGGAGACAGCCTTATCTTTCCACATCAATGTTCCATCCGGGGGAGGGACCAGGGCAAGGGCATGAAGGGGCTGTCCCGAAGGCTTTCTGTCATCAGCCAACAGCATCCCGGCTACAAGGCCTCCTGGAAGCGCTCACAAAGAGCAAAAGAGAGGCATCTGTAACTCCAGGGGTCTGACTTGGTGCCTGCATGATGAAGATGTGCCTGCCAAGGTGGGAGCCTAGATGCACAGGGCTAGGGGAGCACAGTGCTGAGGTCTGGACTGTGCTGACAGCTTGGGACTCAATCCACAGTCGGGGTTGGGGCCTCCTCTTCCAAGTGTACAAGGAACTAACTGTGCTTGTCATGTTATAAGTTTCTGTATCTCCTGATGCTTTGACATCTTGGGACCTGGAAGAGCCTGCATGTCCCAGGGCTAATTAGTTTGTTCTTAGAGACAGCAAACACTCCCCTGAGAGGCCGCTCTTCAGATGCAGGCATACCCCCTTCCTCGGCAGGGCTCTCATCACGCTGAGGCCAGGTACCAGACAACCAGGGACAGCCTCTAGCACTGATGCGATTCCGCGAGCACTCTTGGCATCTGCTCACCCCATGTGGCCCGGCCTCTTCCACAGAAACCAGAGTCAAGGCTCCTGCCCGTGCCTCCCCCACTCCCTGGTGCTGCCTTGTGTGGCCCTGGGTGGCAGTTGTACCTCCCATTCCTGGGAATCTGTGAGCTTTAGCTTCTTCCTTCATGACAGTCGTTTCCATGTCTCTGTGTCTTATTGTACCGATGAAAGCAAATCCCAGGTGCATTTAAAAACACTCATTACCCTGGAGGAATTGCTCAGGGGATCTCGGACTCTAGACGTCTCTCTCTCTCTCTCTCTCCATCAGGAAAGAAGGTCCTTGCTGAGCAGGTGCAAATGAGGGGAAGGAAGGGCAAATGCCTTTTCATTGTGGAGAGTTCTGTTTCATTCTCACTGCGGTTCTACTGTATAGCTCAGAGGAAGGGGAGCTCACCGAGACTGAGTAACTGCCCCATGGTGGCCCCATCACACAGCGCGTTAATAGAGCAGTTAAGGACCAGCATTTGTGGTTGCACTGGGTTAAGGCACCACCTACAATGCTGACATCCCATATGAACGGTAGCTAATGTCTTATCTGCTCCACTTCTCTGCTGATGCACCTGGGAAAGCAGCAGAAGGTGGCCCAAATGCTTGGGTCCCTGCCATCCACACAGGAGACCCTGCTGCAGTTCCTGGTGCCTGGCTTTGGCCTGGCCCAGCCCTGACCATTATTACTGCTGTTTGGGGATTGAATGAATGTGTGGAAAATCAGTCACTCTCCCTTACCTTCTCTCTCTCTCTCTCTCTCTGTAACTCTGCCTTTCAAATAAATCAACAGATATATTTAAAAAAAAAAAAAAGGCAGAGTAGCTTAGATTTGGCCTCAGGTCTGTCTGCCTTCCACATTTGTTCCATTACATCTGCCTCTGATCTGAGGTTCCAGGAACAAATGATAAGATGGTGCAGAGAGAGGTTGTCCAAGGCAATGAGTGTGAAGGTGAAACTGGAGTCGCATTCTGGCGCATCCCAGCAGGTATGGCCGAGCAGCACATTAGTCTTAAGGGATGCTGCTGGCTTAGTCTGTTTTCTGTTGCCAATAACAACATACCACAGACCAGGTGACTTTTAAAGAAGGTCAAGGTCAAGGTCAAGGCCCTGCATTGGGTGATGTCTTCTTGCTGGCAGGATCCCCACACAGCACAGGGCATCCTTTGGTGAGAGTTGGTAAGCGTATGCAGGGATCTGTCTTCTCTCTCTCTCTCTCTCTCTCTCTCTCTCTCTCCTTCCTGTAAAGCCACCAGTGTTCACCCTCACAGCCTTATCTATTCCTACAGTCAGGTTAGGTTCCTGCCCTCTCAGCTCCTCACACTGGGGATGAAATTTCAACACCTGGAGCCTCGAGGGACCCTCAGACCACTTGCAAACATACAGAGGCACTCCAGAAATTTCTTGGGAAAACAGCATCAGAAGCTAAATTTCTTTATTTGGCCCAAGCTATTTTTTCAAGTGTGCATAGTTTTTTCATAATACGCTTTTTCCATGACCTTTTTGAAAACCTGATGAGTTTGGAGAATGCAGGTTAACTGTCTCGGTTATGTTTGCCTGCATTCAGGAGTCCTCAAAAGTCATTTGGCCTCAGAATCTGTGTGTGTGTTCATCTGATGAACTGGTGGTTCTGAGAAAAGCACGTGGGAAGACTGAGCTAGCACCGTAGTTTCCTGCCTGCACCTGCACCAGGCTGCTGCAAGCCCCTGCCTGGGCTCTGAGCTGGGGGAAGGGCCTGGGCTGGCTGGCAGGTAGGAGGGCTTAAAGGACCCTTCTGAGTTACAGTTGCTGACGTCAGCCAGTGCTGGTGCCGGCCAATGAGCGCCGTGAAGACAGATGCGGAACACCGTATTCCAGAAAGCTCCAAAACTTAGACAACCCCCCCCAGGAATCCAAAAGCCCTACCTGAAAACCTGAAGAAAGAAAAGACGGGGACCGATCATCATTCATCCACCCATCCTGGACTTTTTGGGCTGCTGTGATCCCATACAACACTTGCTTTATGAAAAACAAAAGGGGAATGTTAGTAAAATGGTGCTGTCTTATCCGTGGTGCCATTTATGCCCAGACACCACCTTAGGCTCTGGCCCCTGAGACCACCTTGCACAGTGAGCTTCGGTCCTGAGCCCCATGGCCCAACCACAGGTGTCAGCTCCACCCCCACCCTAATGGGATTCACCCTGCCCCCTGTGAAGGTATAATAGGACCTGTTTCTCCCACATGGGCTCTCCCTCCTGATTGCTCTCTCTCTTACTCTATCACCCTCTTCCCTAGGCCCATTGGGCTTCCCCCACCCAACAATAAACATTTCCCTTTAAAAAAAAAAAGAAGACAAGATGGGATCCTTAGACTGGAGACAAGAGATGTAAAAGAAGAGGCCTAGGCAAGAGCAGAGGTGTGCTAGGGGAAAAAACCAAAATACAGTCTGGCTTACTGAGCCCGAGAATCAGGCAATAGTATGAGTGTGTGTATGTGTGTGTATGTGCATGTATGTGTGTATGTATGTGTTATGTGTATATATGTGTGTATATGTGTTTATGGTGTGTGTGTACACATGCATATGTATATATGTGTGCATGTATGTATATGTGTATGGGTATATGTGTATGTTTGTGTATGTGTACATATATGGTGTGTGTATATGCATGTATGTATGTGTATATGTGTGTGCATTTGTGTATGTGTATATATGCATGCATGTATGTGTGTATGTATATATATGTGTGTATATATGGTGTGTGTATGTGTATATATGTGTGTATGTATATGTATATGTGTGTATATGTGTGTAAGTGTATGTGTGTATATGTGTGTGGTGTGTGTATATATGTGTGTATGTATATATATGTGTGTGTATATATGGTGTGTGTATGTGTATATATGCATGCATGTGTGTATATGTATGTGTTTGTGTATGTGTGTATACATGTGTGGTGTGTATATGTGTATTGTGTGCATATATGTGTATGTATATATGTGTATATATGGTGTGTATATGTGTATGTATGTGTATATGTGTGCATTTGTACATGTGTGTATGTGTGTATATGTATATATGTGTATGCATGTATATGTGTGTGGTATGTATATGTGTGTTTGTACATGTGTGTGTATGGCATGTGTGTGCATGTGTGTGTACATATGTGTACATTTGTGTTTGTGTGTGCATGTATATGTGTGTGGTATGTGTATGTGTGCGTGTGTTTATATGAGAGGGTGTGGTAGAGTTTTGTGGTATGTGTGGCACATGGTGTTTTATGTGGGGTGTTGTGCATGTACATGTGTGCTGTGTGGTTTTGTGTGTGTTGCATGTTTACATGAGTGCTGTATGTTGCATATGTAAGGTGTGTTGTGTGTGTATGTGGCATTTGTGTGTGTTGTGTGTGTCCTTTCCCCTTCTCTGGAAATCAGTGACTTCTCGGGGGCATCAGAGGCAGCCCACAGGGTCCAAGGTCAAATGTAGCAGGCTGTGCACAGAGAGAAGCCAAGCGTCCCCTGTGCTCACGTCCAGATCCCTGGAGAGCATCCTGACCACAGCACCGTCTGAATCCCTTTGTGAACCAGACAGACCACGTTCCAAGAGCAATCAACGACAGCGCTTCGAGACTCGCTAAAAAGATGCTATTTATACACGTGAAGCGCCGCAGACACAGATTGCTGGGAAAAGCAGCCCAGACAAGGTGCTGAGGCGTTAAAAAGGGGAGAAAATCCTGTGCAGCAAAGGCTGGCAGGGATCTGAGGTGAATGTGTGTGGCAGTGCAACTGTTATGTGGTCAGGAGGCTCCAAGGGGCCACCCTGGTGACCACAGGACAGAGCTGGGAACCCTCCATCACCAACCCCGGGGGCCCAGCAGAACATAAGCGAGCACCCTCCTCTAGGACTCACTTGATTTCTTCAATGCCTTCTGCTTCATTTCTGGTTGCAGCCACCTGCCCCAAGAAAGCAAGATTTTAAAGGGGCAAGATGAGAGACACAGGGGACATTTTGGACATAGGAGTGGCTTAACCATTTTGGTAAGCCCCTGTTCTCCCAGTACCACCCTCATCCCTGCCTTTTAAAGTGTACTTGTGTATTCAAATATTACTTGAAACGCAGAGCAACCAAAAGAGACAGAGACAGAGAGAGATGCCAACCATCAGTTCACTCCTCAAATGCCCACAACAGACAGGCCTGGGCCAGGCCAAAGCCAGGAGCCAGGGATTCCCCTCTGGGTCTCCCATGTGGGTGGCAGGGACTCAAGTACTTGAGCCATCATCTGCTGCCTCCCAGGGCCCACGGGAGCAGGAAGCTGAGTCGGGAGCAGGAAGCTGTGTCGGAAGCAGAATCAGCACTCGATCCCAGGCACTCTGATATGGGATTCAGTGGTTCCTACCCCTAACCCATTCTCCCCTGCCTCTGCCAGTTCAGCAGGCTTTGCAGTGTCTTCTCTTCTTCCCTCCCTAGGCCATCAGGAGCGCTTGGTTCACAGGGGTCCAGGGGGTCTGCACTGAAGCCCGAGGGGAAGCTGGGAAGATCACTCCCTTGCTTGGTCCTGGAAAGCCGCAGAGCAGTAAAACTTCTTACACATTCCATCACTCATCTCCCAACCCAGCCAGCTGACTACGGCTCCTCTGTACTTTTTTTTTAAGATGTATTTATTTACTTGAAGGTCAGAGTTACACAGAGAGAGGAGAAGAGTTGGCCACAATAGCCGGAGCTGGGCCAATCTGAAGCCAGGAGCTTCTTCTGGGTCTCCCATGCAAGTGCAGGGGCCCAAGCACTTGGGCCATCTTCTACTGCTTTCCTAGGCCATAGCAGAGAGCTGGATCATAAGTGGAGCTGCGGGGACTCGAACCGGCACCCATTTGGGATGCCAGCACTGCAGGCAGCGGCTTTACATGCTACACTACAGCGAAGGCCCCGGCTCCTCTGTAGTTAACACATTCTTCCTTCACCCGGCAAAGACCGGGAATATGCAATGGAAAGATACTGTGTATTTTCCATGACCTTTTTGAAGATGCATTCCTCTCTGCCTTGGTACTCAGCAGCCTGCTGCTGATCAGGGACAAGGAGCATAGGCGTTGTGCCTGGTCCCAGCAGTGCAGGGGTGGACTGTCATGGGCCCTGACCTCACCTTTGCAGGCCCACACTGCAGCCTGAGAGCCTGCACAGGGAGCAGAGAGTCTGGGGCCAATGCTGGAGCTCCTGGCCCCAGCCCCATCTGCGCCAGTCAGAGGGAGGTGACTCAGAGGTTGGAAGGCTGCCCAGCATTTCTGGGTTCTGGAAGGAACTGACATGATGGCAAAGTTCTTCCAGTGGTGCTTTTCACGGGGGTCCTGTGCTAAGAACCCACAAGCCCCAACAGTGGGCGCTCTGAGCTATGTCAAGGCCATAGTGATGGTGGGATTTTTTTTTTTTTTTTTTAGTGGAAAAGTAGCTTGTGAAAGCAGTGAAAGATACAGATTAATGTTCTATACATTAAACTTATTATTTTCTTTTTAAAGATTTACTTATTTATTTTTGAAAGAGTTGCAGAGAGAGAGCAAAAAAAAAAAAAAAAAGAGAGAGAGATTTTCCATCTGCTGGTTCACTCCCCAAATAGCACCAGTACTGGGCCTGGCCAAAGCCAGGAGCCGGGAGCTTCATCCAGATCTCCCACGTGGGCGCAGGGGCCCAAGCACTTGGGCCATCTTCTGCTTTCTCAGATGCGTTAGCAGGGAGCTGGATCAGAAGTGGAGCAGCCAGGACTTGAACCTGCGACCAATTGAACACCAATGTTGCAGGCAGCAGCTTTACCCTCTATGCCACAGCACTGGCCCCTATTATTTTAAAAGAGACAAACCTTAGGGAGTACTGGAATACTATCAAAGATGCTGGACATGGGAGCCACACAGCCACTGGGTCTGGATCCCAGCCATGCCTCTCACGGTGATAAACTGACAGGTGACCTAATTCTCCGTCCTTGGGTTTCTCATGTGTAAAATCAGAATTAGCACCTAGCCACAGGATTTTCATGAGGACTAGAGGGAGTCCTGTGCATGAAGCACCTAATTAATTTACGGCCTGCCACACCACCAGTGCCTGCCCAGTCAGTCGATGGGATGGATGAGTGGCTCTCTGGTAGGAAAACAAAGTCAGGTCGTCTGCTGTGGATGAGTCCATGTGTCTGCCCAGTGAGAGCCCAGGGACCCTGACAGTCCACCTGCAGAGCTGCCTGGTGCGGAGGCCAGAGATCCCCCCGCTCTCTGGAGTTAGGAAAGCGCCTGCCCCGTTGGCCTTGAAAAGCCAGAACTCACAGTTCCAGGGCCCGGCTCAGTGGGCATTGTCTGGTCCCAGGAAGCATCTGGGCCCTTTCTTGGTAGAAATTAGGAAATGAGGGTCACCTAGGCAGTGGTACACGCAAGCAGGTGAGAGTAACTCTGAGGCTGAGCGGAGCACTCGGTATGATTGGGTTTTATTATTCCAAAAGTAAGATGTGCTTATTAACAGGTATTTTAGAGAAAAACATCACATACAGTCTCACAGCCAGAAGCAATTCTATTCACATCTTGGTGTATATTTGGCCAATCTTCCTTGTGTGTACAAACTTTTTTATGAATCAAATGGTGATCATAGCATGTTTTTTTCATGACAAAGTTTTCCCTCCACTCGATAATATATTGTGAGATTCTCTGGGTGTCATTAAATATTCCTCACCACATCCGTTCCGTTCTTTGACGTTTAACCTTTCTGTGGCTCAGACGTGTGTTATAAATAGCAAGTGAGTGGATTTTCAAGTCCGGTGTGATAACCGTTGGCTGTCAGTGTAATTATTAACATGTGCCATCTTCATAATCACTTCCTTTGTCCCACCTGTTTTGAGTTGCATTTTTGCTTTTTCTTTTCTTTTCTTTTTTTTTTCTTTTTTTTTTTTTTTAGCTTTTGGGGATTGGGGGTTGATTATGTTTTGTTTTCCTATTTTTCATCTTCTGTTAACTTTACGTATGTACACTCTTAGTATTATTTCACTGTCTATCCTACAGATGATACCATGCAGCCAGCCCTACCTTTTTTTTTTTTTTTTTTTTTTTTTAGGATAGATTTATTTATTTGAGAGGCGGAGTTACACAGAGAGATATCTTCCTTCTGCTGGCTCACTCCTCAAATGGCCACAATGGCCAGGGGCTGGGCTGATCCAAACCCAGGAGCCAGGAGTGTCTTCCGGGTCTCCCATGTGGGTGCAGGGCCATCTTCTGCTGCTTTCCCAGGCCATAGCAGAGAGCTAAATCAGAAGTAGAGCAGCTGTGTCTCGAACAGGCACCCATATGGATGCTGGTGCTGCAGGTGGCGGTTTAATCCACTATGCCACAGCACGCCGGCCCTAGCTGTAGCTTTTAAAAGCCTCGTATATAAGCTAGTACCTTTAGCATTTTCCCAGTGTGTTTACTCCCTCCTGACCTACAGGCCATTGTTATATATTTTAATTCAGCAACACATCGTTGTTTATAGTCAGTGATCATTTGTACTTCCTCATATGTTTGCGTTTACATTGATCTTCATTTCTTCCTGAATCTCCACCTTCCTATCTGGGACCTCCTTCTTTCCATCAGGATAAACAGGACTGGTATTTTCCTTAAGGTGTATCTGCTGAGGCTGGTGTTGAGGTGCACCTGCAATGCCGGCATCCCTTTGAGATAGTTAAAAGCCTGTTCAGCCTCTCACTCAGTCTGCTTTCTCAAGAATTAGTCTCTTTTTTTCTTCCAGAAAGAGGCAGCCACAAGCACCTGGCTTCCCTGCCCGAACCCCTGTGTCCGGACCCTGGTCGCTCTTCCCGTGTCTGTAGCGCTCTCGTTTCTGGAAGCACTTGTTGACATTTGTCTGGCTGCTCTCTCTGAGGGAATTCTTTGACTTGTAGACTGCGTTCCCACAAGCGGAAATGCTGCCTGTGTTACTGTGTTTCTTTCAGTCCTTTGATTCTCACTGTAGCCTATAAGGGTGAGTCTCCCACATTTTGTCTGTTATTCCAGAAATAACCTCCTAGACTGCCTTCACTGTCTACTCATACAGTCAGTGCTACCAAAAATAGAGTTGGGTGTGTGGGGATTTCGTGGGATGTATATCCAAGAAGACAATGCCGGGCTGTGGGGAATCAGGTGTGTGTTTATTATTTACTTTAATTAAGTACTATCATGCAACTTTTCCAAGTTGTTGCATCAACATACCCTCTGCAACAGTAGGAAAATGCCTGTTCCCCTACACAGGGGATGCTTCGGCTTTCTCATTTCTCAAAGTGTAATGGATATAAAGTGATGATGGTCTTAACAATTTTTATTTATTTATTTATTTATTTATTTTGACAGGCAGAGTTAGACAGTGAGAGAGAGAGACAGAGAGAAAGGTCTTCCTTTTTCCGTTGGTTCACCCTCCAAGTGGCTGCCACAGCTGGCACGCTGCGGCCGGTGCACTGCACCAATCTGAAATCAGGAGCCAGGTGCTTCCTCCTGGTCTCCCATGAGGGTGCAGGGCCCAAGCACTTGGGCCATCCTCCACTGCCTTCCCGGGCCACAGCAGAGAGCTGGACTGGAAGAGGAGCAACTGGGACTAGAACCCCGGGGTGCTGGCGCCGCAGGTGGAGGATTAGCCTAGTGAGCCCTGGCGCCAGCCTCTTAACAATTTTTAAAGCTTTGTTTATTAGAGAGGGAGAGAGAAAGAGAAAGCTCCCTCATCTGCTGACTGCCTCCCCAGATGCCCGCAACAGTCGAGGGCAGGCCAGGCCCACACTGGGAGCCAGGCGCTCAGTTCAGGTCTCACTTCTGGTAGAAGAACCCATTACTCGAACCTTCGCTGCTGCCTCCCAGGGTCCGCACCAGCAGGAAGCTGGAGTCAGGGTCTAGAGCCGAGGATTGAACCCAGGCACTCTGATATGGGGTGTGGGTATACTAACTGGCATCGTAGCTACTAGATTAAGTGCCCGCCTCACATGTCATGATTTTAATTTGTGTTTCTCTGATTACAATTTTGCTGTTTGCGTTCCCGCCTCTTTCTTGCTAAAGTGCAAGAGTTCTTTTTATAGTTTAAATATTATTCCTTGTTGTATCTAAATACTGCAAAACTACCCTTACATCTAACTACCATCTCATAATATCTTTTAGTGCATAAAATGGTAGTTATCAACATTGTTGGTTTATGGCTTGTGTTTTGTGCAATTACTTAAGTTATTCACTGCTCCTATTTCTATTATATTATGAACTTTTAGTTTTGTATTTTTCCACTCACTTGGTTGTCTTGAAAGCATTTGGAGTCCTCTAGTGTGTATTGCTAAGGATCTAGTCTCTTTCTTCTCCGGATAGTACTCCAGCTTCCCCAGTGCAAGCTGTTGACATTCTATCTTTCCCTCTTACTCTGTGACACCATCAATGGCAAAGATGAAATTCCTGTAGACACATTGTCTGAACTTTCCATTGTATTCCATTTGTTCTTTTCTTTGGCTACTCACACTCTAAAGCTATGTCATTCTTGTTTTGTTTTGTTTTGTTTTTTGTATGTCCATTCATACCATTTTTGACTCTATTTTTTTTTCAAAGATTTATTTATCTTTTAATTTGACATGCAGAGTTAGACAGTGAGAGAGAGACAGAGAGAAAGGTCTTCCTTCCACTGGTTCACCCCCTAAATGGCTGCTACGGCTGGCGCACTGCGCCGATCTGAAGCCAGGAGCCAGGTGCTTCCTCCTGGTCTCCCATGTGGGTGTAGGGCCCAAGCACTTGGGCCATCCTCCACTGCTCTCCTGGGCCACAGCAGAGAGCTGGACTGGAAGAGGAGCAACCGGGACAGAATCCGGCGCCCCAACCGGGACTAGAACCCAGGGTGCCGGCACCGCAGGCGGAGGATTAACCAAGTGAGCCACGGCACCAGCCCCGACCCTCTTTAACAAAGTTGACTTATCGATTTGTGGTCTTTTATTTTACATAAATGTTTACATAATATTTACATAAACATCATACAGCAAGTTTCTCAAAAAACACTTAACATTTTTTTTTATCAAGCGTGCCTTAACCTTATAGATTACTTGGTAAATAAGTGATGTGTTTAAGTTCTCTCATGCGAGAGCCTTAACTTGTTCTCTAACTACGTGTAGCATTTCCGTTAGTAGAGTTTCAAACTGTTCTCTATAGAGAGCTTAGTTAGTTCTTTTGACTAGGTTGGGCCGATGTTGTGGCCCAGTGAGTTAAGCTGCCCTGTGGCCCCAGCATCCCATAGTGGCATGCTGGTTTGAGCCCCAGCTGCTCCACTTCTGGTCCCGCTCTATGCTAATGTGTCTGGGAAAAGCAGCAGAGGATGGCCCAAGTGCTTGGGCCCCTGCACCCATGTGGGAGACCCAGAAGAAGCTCCTGGCTCTGGGCTCCTGGCTTTGACCTGGCCCAGCCCCAGCCGCTGTAGCCATTTGAGCAGGGAATCTGTCTCTGTCCCTTCCCTCTCCCCCCATCCCTGACGCCTTGCCTTTCAAATAAGTAAATTAAATAAAGAAATCTTTAAAAGAATAAAACAAATACTTTAAAAACTCTAGAAAATGTATTTAAAGGGAAGAAGTTTTTAAAAAGACAGGGACAGAGACAGATCATCCATCTCTTTACTGGTTCACTCCCCAGCTATCTACAAAACTAGGGCTGAGCAGGTGGAACTACACCCAGGTCTCCCACTTGGGTAATGGGGACCCAAGTACTTGAGGCATCTCATGCTGCCATCCAAAATGTGTATTAGTAGGAAGCCAGATCAGAAGCCAAGCGGTGTGCCAGCCACAGCACGCCAGCCGCAGCAGCCACTGGGGGGTGAACCAATGGAAAAGGAAGACCTTTCTCTCTGTGTCTCACTGTCCACTCTGCCTGTCAAAAAATAAAAAAGAATTTTTAAAAAAGTGTCCTTCTAGATATTTTAAGGGTTTTGTTGTTGTTCGGATCATTCTGCATTGTCAGTGCTATCATTTCATTGTATTTTCTAGCAGATTATTGTTACTGGTACAGAAAGACTATTTCAACTACCTTGCTGAACTCTTGCATCTTCAGAGTTTGTGTGATGCTACTGTTCTGCACCTTTTTCCTGGATATGTGACTGGCTCGTTTCTAAATGATGACATTCATCCTTATCCTTTTACTTTTTAAAAATATTTTATTTATTTATTTATTTATTTGAGAAGTAGAGTTACAGACAGAGGGAGAGACAAAGAGAGAGGTCTTCCATCTGCTGGTTCACTCCCCAAATGGCTGCAATGGCCAGAGCTGAGCCAATCCAAAGCCAGGAGCCAGGAGCTTCTTCTGGGTCTCCCATGCAGGTGTAGGGGCCCAAGGACCTGGGCCATCTTCCACTGCTTTCCCAGGCCATAGCAGAGAGCTGGATGGGAAGAGGAGCAGCTGGGACTCAAACTGGCCCCCAGATGGGATGCCAGCACCAAGGCAGAGGCTTAGTGTACTATGCCACAGCGCCAGCCCCTTCCCCTATGCTTTTGGTTTCTCCCATGTTAGACAGCGTGGCTAAGACTTCCGGGCAAGTGGTAGCAGGGATGATGAGCATCCTCTCTGGTTGCCTGTCTTAAAGAGAACACATCTTAACTTTCTCCATTGACTACAGAGTGTGCTTTAGATTCTGGCAGGTAACCTTTGGCCGGGTTAAAAATTCCTTTGTAGACCCACCAGTTCCAGTCCTAGTTCAAGGTTGAAGCTGAGTAACAAGCACATACACTATAGTCTCTGCTTCCGGGTATTATCCATTCTGTAATGCTTGTCTTGCAGAAAGAAATTTGTTCCAACATGATTGATTGATTAGTTAATACAATTTTTAAAGAATTATTTTATTTATTTGAAAGACAGAGTTACAGAGAGAGGTAGAGCCAGAGAGAGAGAGAGCGAGCAAGAGCAAGAGCGAGAGAGAGAAAGAGAGAGAGTCTTCCATCCACTGGTTCACTCCCAAAAGACTGCAAGGGCCAGAGCTGAGCCGATCCGAAGCCAGGAGCCAGAAGCTTATTCCAGGTCTCCCACGCAGGTGCAGGGGCCCAAGGACTTGGGCCATCTTCTACTGCTTTCCTAGGCCTTAGCAGAGAGCTGGATTGGAAGAGAAGCAGCCAGGACTCGAACCAGCGCCCATATGGGATGCCAGCACTGCAAGCTGGGACTTTAACCCGCTATGCCACAGCGCCAGCCCTAATTAATACAATTTGAGTGTAACATGGGAAGCGGGATACACAGCAGACTCATAGAATGGCAGATGCCCTAAACAACACTCTGGCATCAGAATCAGCCCTTAAGCATTTGGATCTGGCTAAAAAGCCCATGAGAGTTTCTCAGGCATGGAAAGCCAAGACACTGTGGCAAAAACAAAACAAAACAAAACAAAAAACCCTAAATGAAAGATCTCTATGAGTGAGATCCCAGTGGAAAGAATGGGCCATCAAAGAAGAAGGTACCTTTCTCTGAAAGGAGGAGAGAACTTCCACTTTGACTATGGCCTTGTCTAAATAAGGTCAGAGTTTGTGAACTCAAGAGGCTTCCATAGCCTTGGCAGCTCATGACAAGAGCCTCGGGCGATTACTGACGCCATAAATAAGAGTGTCAATTGTTAAATCAACAACAGGAGTCACTGTGCACCTACTCCCCATGTAGGATCTCTGTTATTAATGTGTTGTACTATGCAAATTAATGGTAAAACTAGTCTTCAAACAGTACTTTATACTTTGTGTCTGTGTGGGTGCAAACTGTTGAAAGCTTTACTTAATATATACTAAATTGACCTTCTGTATATAAAGATAATTGAAAATGAGTCTTGATGAAGGGAGAGGGAGTGGGAGATGGGAGGGTTTGGGGGGGGAGGGAGGTTATGGGGGGAAGAGCTGCTATAAACCAAAAGTTATGCTTTCAAAATTTATATTTATTAAATAAAAGTTTTAAAAAATTAGCAACTTTAAAAAAAAAGCAATTTGAGTGTAATGCAGATTTCATGTTGGCCTGGGTGCGGTTTCATCCATAAGTTCCAGTAGGTGCATGCAAGAACCGCACCCCACTGTGAGTTGGTTTGCCTAGGAGAACACAGGCACACACGTTGGGCAGCTGCCAGCTGCCTCAGTTGCCTGCATGTGTCATAAGCCCCAGCCACCACGATGGGGTCACAACTCCTCTCTGATTCGGATAACCTCGCCTCCACCGCTTCCCAAGCTGCAGCCTTTCCTATGCCCGCTTCTACAGCAAATCACAGGTCTTCTTCATAATAAAGTTTCATTGTAGTATTGGTGTTCTTTCCTAACCTCTTCACGTGAAAGAGTGTGCTACCATTCTTTAGAGGAATAGACTTTAGTTTTTGAGCAATGTTAGGTTTATGGGAAAAAGACTATACAGGTAGCACAGTTTCCCCTGTTATTTATTATTTATTTATTTGAAAGGCAGAGGTACAGAGAGAGAGAGAGAGAGAGAGAGAGAGAGAGAGATGGTGATAGAAGTCTTCCATCCACTGGTTCACTCCCCAAATGGCTTCAATGTCCAGAGCTGGGCCAATCTGAAGCCAGGAGCCAGGAGCTTCTTCCAGGTCTCCCACCTGGGTGCAGGGACCCAAGCACCTGGGCCATCTTTCCCAGGAGCATTAGCAGGGAGCTGGATCAGAAGTGGAACAGCTAGGACTAGAACTGGTGCCCTTATTGGATGCTGGTACTATAGATGGAGGCTTAACCTGCTACATCACAGCACTAGTCTCCTCCCCTGTTATTAACATGTTGTTAGTGTGATGCCTTGGTTACAACTGATGAGCCAGTATTCATACATTATTATTAACCAAAGTCCATGGTTTGCACGAGGGTTATATATTCTTTGAGCTTTGACAAATGTATAATGTCACGTGTCTACCATTTCAGTGTCATACAGAGTAATTTCACTGGCCTTAGATCTGGGTTCCACCCCTTCACCTCAACCCTTGGGCAGCCACCCATTTTTCTTACAGTCTTCATAGCTTTCTGCCTTTCCCATAATGTCATGTGGTTGGATGCACACAGTACTTTTCACATGGGTTTCTCTCGCCGACTGGTACGCATTGAAACTTCCTGCACGTCTATTCATGGCTTCACGGCTCGTTTCTCTGGTTGCTGAGTAATTCCCCATTCTCTGCATGGACCGTGTTTGTTTATGCATTTACCAACAGGATAAAGGCATCTTGGTTGCTTCCAAGTTTTGGCAATTATGAAGAAAGCTGCTCTAAACACTCATGGGCAGGTTTTTTGTGTGGATATATTTTCAACTCATTTGGGTGCATACCAAGAAGTATGATTGCTGGGTCGTATGGTGCGAGTATCCGTATGTTTGATTTTGTAAGAAACTGACAATCTGTCTTCCAAAGTGGCTGCACTGTTCTGCGCTCCTCCCAGCATCGATCGTGCGCTTGTGTTGTTCTACGTCCTTGCCAGTGTTTGGTGTTGTCAGGGTTTTGGATTTAACCATTATAATCATTGTGTAGTGTATCTCATCCCTAATATCGTGGGATGTGGAGCATCTTTTCATATGCTTCTGTGTCATCTGAATATCTTCTCTGGGGAGGCATCTGTTCAGATCTTTTGCCCATTTTTAAATTGGATAGTATTCTTATTACTGAGTTTGAGGAGTTCTTTGTATATTTTTGTACACTGGTCCTGTATATTTGTTTTGCAAATCATCCCCTTCCCATTCTCTGGCTTTTCTTTGCACTCTCTTAATGCGCTGCCATTTGTAATAATTCCTTTCTTTTCAGAAAAAAAATTGTTGCAAACCACATTTTTTTTTGACAGGCAGAGTTAGTCAGAGAGACAGACAGAGAGAAAGGTCTTCCTTCCATTGGTTCACCCCCCAAATGTCCGCTACGGCTGGCGCGCTATGCCAATCCAAAGCCAGGAGCCAGGTGCTTCCTCCTGGTCTCCCATGCAGGTACAGGGCCCAAGCACTTGGGCCATCCTCCACTGCCTTCCCGGGCCACAGCAGAGAGCTGGACTGGAAGAAGAGCAACCGGGACAGAATCCGGCACCCCAACCAGGACTAGAACCCAGGGTGCCGGTGTGGCAGGCGGAGGATTAGCCTAGTGAGCCGCGGCTCCGGCCGCAAACCACATTTTTAAAAATTTTTATTTGAATGTCAGAATAATAGAGAAAGAGGGCGATGGGAAGAGAGAGAGAAAGAGAGAGAGAGTGACAGATAAATCGATCTTCCATCGGCTAATTCTCAAATGGCCACAACAGCAGGGGCTGGACCAGGCCAAAGCCAGGAGCCCAGAACTCCACCCTGGTCTCCCACATGGGTGGCAGGTCTCCAAGCACTTGGGCCACCATCTGCTGCCTTCCCAGATGCATTAGCAGGGACCTGGATCGGAAGCACAGCAGCTGGGATTCCAGCTGGCACTCCTGTGTGGGATGCTAGCGTTACAAGTGGCTAATCGGCTGCTCTGCCACAATGCCTGCCCCACACACCACATTTTAAAGTGTTGTCTCCCCACCCCCTGGACCCTAATCCTTTGGTTTTTGTTAGGAATGCATTTATTGCATTATAGCTGAACTAACTGTATTTGGGGATTTCCATAAAATATTTTAATTTTTTAATAAAAATATAAAAAAGAAGAAAATTTTCTTTTGCTAAAGGTTTGGGTTGGGGGTGTTGTTTGCTTTTGTAGCTAGGCATTAAGCTTTTTTTTTAAAGAATTATTTATTTATTTGAAAGAGAGAGAGGGAGAGACAGAAATAGATCCTCCATCCGCTGGTTCACTCCCCAGATGGCCACAATGGCCAGGGCTGGGCCAGGCCAAAGCCAGGAGCCTGGAACTCCCTGTGGGTCTCCCATATGGGTGGCAGGTACCCAAGCACTTGGGCCATCAGCCACTGTCTTCCCTGGCACATTGGCAGAGCAGCCAGGACTCGAACTGGCACTACCATAGGAGATGCTACTGTCACAAGCGACAGCTTAACCTGCTACCCAACAACGCCAGCCCAGGAATTTTGTATGCTGTTAGATACCAATTTAGTCAGACTTTGGAGGTTAATTTGGCAGTATGCAATAAAGGTGAAGTTGGCTCCCTGTGTATTTTAACTAAACTCCTCAGTATGTGCAGGAGGTAACAGCTGCTCACTGATCAATGAATTGTGAATTGTTTCTGGAATTTTCCCATTTAATATTTTTGGTGGTTTTTTTTAAAAGATTTATTTATTTATTTGAAAAGCAGAGTTACAGAGAGGAGGAGACACAGAGCACTCTAAGTACGGCATGCCCTGCCCCACAGCTGGGCTATGTGTGAGAACTGTCACCTCAGGTGGTTTTGTCATTGTGCAGGCATCGAGTGTGTACTTCTGCAACCTAAGATGCTTGTGATGTCCCAGGGTGACAACGACTTAGGGGACCCCTCCTTGACTGCAGTGGGTGACTGTTACAGCCATCGACCTCCTGAGAGAAACTTGGGGAGCTGGCATGAGGGGCGGGGCTTCAGCCCTACCCGTAATATTTTGGGGCATCAGTAGCAAATGTGGCAAAATCTTGGCTCTTGTTCAGTCTCTGTCAGGACTACAGGAATACTTTCTTTCCCACTTCCTGTTCTGTATGCCCAGTTTTCTTTCATTCAGTTTGTACTTATTGAGCATTTACTAAACGTTGGGTTCTCTTCTGGGGACTTGGGATTCGGTAGTAGATGAGGCACACACAGTACCTGGTCTTCTTGGATTTTACGGAGCTTCAATTGTTTCCAGATTTTAAAATGAGTGCTTGAGCTCATTTTCCAAATAGATGAACTTGGGGGCTCTTCCTGTTCTAACACTCTGACTGAAGTCCATCCCTCTTGGTTCCTCCTTATTCCTGAAAGTGGGCACTTGTGGTTCTTTTGTGTGCACTTTAAAATGGTAGGGAGGAAAGTCCACCACTTGCTACAAGATCAGCCTCCTCTGATTGGATGGACAGCCTGAAGCAGCTGTCAGTCTGCCCCCTGCATTTTTTTTTTCCCAACATGGTTGGTTTAGCTCTTTAGTTCCGCTAGCCCTGTAGTTGCATAAGGAGTCACCTGTGCATTATGTTTTCATGAATGAACAAGTATGAGCTTTAAGGGCTGCGTTGGATGATAGATATTTCTGTGCCCCAACTTAGTCCAAAGGCATCAGAGAGCAACAAGCCAGGAACCCTCCTCTGAACTCCCACAGCATCCTCGTGGCATAGACAGCACTGGTGATGGGAGCCTTGCTCATGGGACATGTGCTGTTCTGTCTCACTCACCAGCTCTTTGTGGTCAATGGTGGGCTAGGGAGTCAAGGGCCCTGTAGCCGGGGGCCCAGGTCACGCTGTGAAACACTCCCACTGTGATTTCCACTCCACAGGGTCTTTGTACCAAGTGAAACGGGAGGCATGGAAATTCCTGGTGCATCACCACCTCTCAGTGGGTGCCAGTTTCTCTCTTCCTCCTTGGGTAGCAGAGCCGTCTCTCATCACTGCTGCTCTTCCAAGCAGCATCCTGGCCAAGGCAGGCATACTCAGCAAGCCCTGGTCGATGGGCACACGTGGGCTACATTGGGTTCCCAGCAGCACTGGGCCAAATTGCCTGTGGGCAGGCGCATGAGAACGTTCTGGAAACTTGTCTAGACAGACTCGCGGGGTCAGTGAGAAGGCTGATGGCCCAGCCTGCCTCTGAGACTTGAGTGGCACTCATGTCAGCATTGGGATAATCTTTTCTGATGTCTGACTGAGCCAGCGGTCTGCCTTGCTCTGGACAGTATGTGACAGCAGTTGCTAGAACAATACTAAAATGCAGAAACATCGAGGAGAAAGATCACATTTGACAGCCTCGCCTAGATACTCAAACCTCAGCACAGCCGTGTATCCATCAGCTGATGGCTTCAGAGCAGTCCTTTGGGAAGCAGGCTCTGGTGAAATTGATGGGCTTAATTTAAAAGAATTTCATTAGGATACCTGGGCAGTAATGACTTGGAAATATTTGTACAGGGACGCACAGGACTTTTTGCTGAAATAGGACTTTGTAAAACCCCAAGGGCTTGAGAAGCCAAGGGATCATCTTTGCCAGAAAATGGCCATGGAGGAGGAGTCTTCAGCCTGCAGAGCCCCCAAACACTCCCCACCCTGGGGCCAGACTCACCTCTGGGGGAACTGGAGTGAGTGCAGTATAGGCTCTGGGTCCACCTTGGGAATCAAGGTGTCTTTTCTGTGTCCATTTTGTTTGATTTTTGCTGACACATTACTGTCAATAATTTATGAGGTACGATGTGATGGGTTTTTTTGTGAAAGATTGATTTATTGATTTATTTGAAAGGCAGAGCTACAGAGAGAGGGAGAGACAGAGAAAGAGAGAATTCTTCCATCTACTGATTCACTCTCCAAATGGCCACAACAGCCAGGGCTGAGCCAGGCTGAAGCCAGGAGCCAGGAATTCCATCCTGGTCTCCTACATGGGTGACAAGGGTCCAATTACTTGGGCTATCATTCTCCTCTTTCCCAGACACATTAGTAGAGAGCTAGATTGGAAATGAAGCAACCAGGATACAAACCAGCGTCCGTATGGGATGCTGGTGGTGCAGGCGGCAGTTTAACCCACTATGCCACAACGCTGACCTCTCATTGTGATTTCTTTATACATGTAAGCAATGTGTAAGGATCAAACCAGGGTAGTTAGCATATCCATCACTTCAAACATTTATCAGTGAAACATTCAAAATCCTCTCTTCTGGCTGTTTTGTCTCTTCTGGCTGTAGTCACCCAACGGACAGAACACCAAAGCCTCTTCCTCCTAATTGTAACTTCTTACTCGTTGATTTGTGGACCCACACACTACTAACAGAACATTCCATGGAACAGCCAGAGAATACACATTCTTCTCCAACAGAATGTAGAATGTTCTCAGCACAGATCATAGGGCAAGTTGCAAAGCAAGTCTCGTTTTTTGAAAGATTGAAATCACATCAAGTATATTTTCTCATCATCATGCAATAAAACTAGGAATTAGGACCATGAATATTCCAAGATTCACGGTAGGTGTCTAAAACCGGGGATAATATGCCATGATTCATTCTTACCGTAGATGCTAGCAGTCGCAGCATACAACTTCCTCTCTTTCCATATTTAGTTGAGAATGTTCACATTTTCACTTAAAGGAAGCACTATATTGCTGCTCTTCAGTGTATTCAAATTCCCAACATTGCTATTCTTGTGCATTGGGGCCATTATTATGAAAAATAAAAATTACTTGAGCACAGAACCAGGATACATGGCAAACAGATTGATATACAAATTAGAACTTGCGAATTGTTTCTGGAATTTTCCCATTTAATATTTTTGGTGGCTTTTTAAAGATTTATTTATTTATTTGAAAAGCAGAGTTACAGAGAGGAAGAGACACACACACACACAGACAGAGAGAGAGAGAGAGAGAGAGATCTTATATCCACGGGTCTCTCCCCAAATGGCTGCAACAGCTGAGGCTGGGCCAGGCTATAGTTAGAAGCCAGGAGCTTCTTCTGGGTCTCCCATGTGGGTGCAGGGGCCCAAGTACTTGAACCATCTTCTTCTGCTTTCCCAGGTGCATTAATAGGGATCTGGATCGGAAGTGGAGCAGCCAGGACTCAAACCGGCGCCCATATGGGATGCTGGCATCACAGGCAGCACCTAGCCATGATGCCAGCCCCTCTTTTATGTATTTTTTTCCATTTAATATTTTGGGGTTCTGACAGAGGTAACCAAAATCATGGAACACAAACCTTCAGATTAAAAGAAACTACTGTATGATGAAAAAATCATTTTGCATCAATTTCTCAAGAAATGAATACCAAGTTTATAATCCCTAATGAATTAATGGAACCAATCTATAATATTGTCTGCTAATATTACCAAGATGACATCCAGACAGTTATGATCTTCTGGTGAAACAGCACCCTCATCAAGTGTTCCTGCCCCAAATAATTTGAACCTGTATCTGACTGAGCCTCTAGATCTAAATATTAATTCAGAGGAAAAGCAATAGCACATGAATATGTGAAGTGACACCACAGTGATAAGAGCAGCAACACCCAGACTTTGGCAGCTCCACAAATAAGTCAGTTTCCTAGTAGAATAAATTGTAAAAATAAATAAAATGGATGAATGCTGAAACTGCATCCTTGCAGAGCCCTGTAGCTTAGCAGTGTCAGGGGCGTTTCTGCCGTAGAAATCAAATTCCTGGGGACAGAGCTGTGGCATGGTGGATTAAGCTGCCATCTGCAATGCTGGCATCCTACATAGGCATTGGTTCAAATCCTGACTGCCCCACTTCCGATCCAGCTCCCTATTAATGGCCTGAGAAAGCAGCAGAGGATGGCCCAAGTGCTTGGGCCCTGCCACCCATGCAGGAGACCCAGAAGAAGCTCCTGGCTCCTGGGTTTGGCCTGATGCAGTCCCAGCCATTGTGACCATTTTGGAAGAGAACCAGCAGATGGAAGATCTCTCTCTGTGTCTCTCCTTTCTCTCTCTGTAACTGTGCCTTTCAAATAAAATAAATACATCTTCTAAAACATTCAAATTCATGTTTGTGCAGCTCAGGAAGATTCTAGGGTGAAAAGTATTTTCAAGTTAATTTTTTTAAAGATTTATTTGAAAGGCAGAATGACAGAGAGAGAGAGGAGACAGAGAGCTCTTCTGTTTGCTGGTTCACTGCCCAAGTGGCCGTAACAGCTAGGGCTAGGCAAAACCAGGGCTGAGAGCCAGGAGCCAGGAACTTCTTCCTGGTCTCCCATTTGTTTAGCAGGGGCCCAAGTTCTTGGGCTATCCTCTGCTGTCTTCCCAGGTGCATTAGCAGGGAGCTGGATTGGAAGAGAATAGCTGGGACTTGAACCAGCACTCCAATACCCCATGCCAGTATCACAGACAGTGGCTTAACCCATGGCACCACAGCACTGTCTCCTCTAATTTTAGACAAGTCTTCAGGAAGAAAAAAAAGTGGGTAAAACAATAGAGCAGAGAGTAGAAGTATATACTTATGTTGGAAACTATGCAACTTGAAGCCAGAAAACCCAGCTTCTGTGTCATCCATGACCTGTAGAATTTCTCTATACAAAATGAAGGAAAAAGCATAATTCACAAAACAGAGGAGTAAATAAAAATGTTTGTTGACAACATGCTGAGTGAAATGAGCCAGTCCCAAAGGGACAAATGTCATATGTTCTCCCTGATCTGTGACAACTAACCGAGCACCTAAAAGGAAACCTGATCAATGACTTGATCAGCCCTTGTCCTGACTGTCGAGGAACAGCTATTTTATTATTTTTGGTATTTTATTTTCTATTTAATACCATTGGTTGAACTCTTTACTAACTCAGATGTTTTAACTTTACTTAAGTGTTTAAATCCAATCGAAAATTGATCCCTGTTAAAAAATAAGAGTGTGTGGGGCGGGGTGGGGGCAGCACCATGCCTGCAGAGCGGCATCCCATATGGACGCTGGGTTCTAGTCCCAGTTGCTCTTCTTCCAGTCCAGCTCTCTGCTATGGCCTGGGAGGGCAGTGGAGGATGGCCCAAGTGCTTGGGACTCTGCACCCGCATGGAAGATCGGGAAGAAGCATCTGGCTCCTGGCTTCGAATCGGTGCAGCGCTGGCTGTGGCAGCCATTTGGGGGGGTGAACCAATGGAAGGAAGACCTTTCTCTCTGTCTCTCTCTCTCTGTCTATAACTCTACCTGTCAAATAAAAAAAAAAAAAGAGTGGGAATAAGAGAGGGAGGCAATGTACGGTTCAGCACATGTTCCCTTGGACTTACCCCTAAGGGTAAAGCTAAAAACCTGCCATGGGACTCCAAATCCCATTAAGTGGGCAGGTACCAATGCCATCTTACTAGTTAAAGTGATCAGTTTAAGTTCATAACTGATCATAAAGATAGGATTAAGTGTCAAAGGGATCACCTAAATAAGACCAAGTGTCTGCTAAAAATAATTGATAGAATTAAAAAGGAAAAAAAAAAGAATTAAAAAGGAGAGAACGATCCAACATGGGAAGCAGGACAACAGCAGACTCATAGAATGAAAAATGCCATAAACAGCACTCTGGCCTCAGAATCAGCCCTTAAGGCATTCGGAGGTGGCTAAAAAGCCCATGAGAGCATTTCAGGCATGGAAAGCCAAGACACTGTTGCAAAAAATAACCTAAATGAAAGATCTCTGTGAGTGAGATCCCAGTGGAAAGAATGGGCCATCAAAGAAGAAGGTACCTTTCTCTGAAGTGAGGAGAGAGCTTCCACTTTGATTATGGCTTTGTCTAAATAATGTCAGAGTTTGTGGACTCAAGAGGCTTCCATAGCCCTGGCAGCTCATGACAAGAGCCTCAGGAGATTACTGACATAAATAAGAGTGTCAATTGTTAAATCAACAACAGGAGTCACTGTGGACTTGCTCCTTATCTAGGATGTCTGTCCTTAATGTGTTCTACTATGAGAATTAACAGTAAAATTAGTCTTCAAACAGTACCTCATATTTTATGTGTCTGTGTGGGTGCAAACTGTTGAAATCTTTACTTAGTATAGAGTTAATCTTCTGTATCTAGAGATAATTAAAAATGAACCTTAATGAAGAATGGTATGGGAGAGGGAGAGGAGGTGGAATGGTTTGGGGGTAGGAGGGTGGGTATAGGTAGAAGAAATGCTATAATCCAAAAGTTGTACTTATGAAATTTACATTTATTAAATAAAAGCTTTCTATTAAAAAAGTTTGTTGAATCCTAATCTGAAAGATTTAGATAGCATTTTCTTGATGGTTAAGAAACAATAAGGTACTTTCGACTTTGTTTTTTCAGTTCTCTGCCTTCCAATGTGAGCCTGCTAACCCCACCCCCAGGTTATTCTGTGTCACCGGTGTTCAAGCCCAGAAATTTTATGGGATACATTTTGACGAGGAGAGAGAAATAGCCTTGAGCAAGTCTGCTGTATCTGCCTTAAAAGATATGTGCATTTGAACAGACAGGATCAGAGTTGATAGGAAAAGGGATGGCAGCAAAAGCAAAGCAAAATGCAATTTCTGGAAGGTCTGTGCATTTCCAGCAAGGTTACAGAACTTGAGCTCCTTGAATGTCAAGACCTGAAGCCACATGGGTGCTCTTAACATCCACTGTAGTGGTCTCCAGTGGCTTCTGCCAACATTGGTCAACTCCGGTTGGTCAGGAACCCATTGGAGCTGAAGTGGAGCAGCGGCAGGAATGGAAAGGCGGCCGGAAAGGCAGCAGGCTTAGGAGGCCTTGGTGAGGACTTCGGCTTTCACCCCATTAGGTGGGAGCCCTTGCAGATCTTGGGCAGAGGAGTGGTGATCTTATCAAAGACCTCGCTGGCTATCATGTGCAGAAGGACAAAGATGCAGACAGGGCTGTGTGTCACTCCACAGATGGGAGCTGCAGAAGGGGTCAGTGGTGGAGGGATGAGCACGGTTGGATTCAGGACAATAAAGACAGAGAAATGGACAGGGCCTGTGAGGACACAGTGGAGCCAAGGATAGCTCCACGAGTTGGGTTCTGAGCAAGTGACAGAAGGCAGTCGTCAGGTGTTGTGATCTGGACCCCTGTGGGCTGAGCAAATGTGGGTGGTAGCCAGGTTTCAGCTTGGGGCAGATGAAGGTCAAGGTGCCTTCCAGACGCCCCAGCTGGCGATGGGAATGCAGTTCCCTGGGTGGTGGGGCAGGGGTGGGGGGGCAGGTATCCATTCCCCTGACAGCGTGACAGTCTGCATTTCAGTTCTTGTTTATTTAACTGCCATGGGAAGCAGTGATGGCAGGATAATATTATCCAAATATCCAAATGTGACCCTAAGCCTGGCTGTGTCAGGCAGAAGATTAACTCCCAGGGAAATCATAGTGGAGTCACCTGTTCCTACAGAAACAAGGGCAGAAGGCTGTTGTGCAGTTGACTGTGGTTGGGATTTCATCCACATGTTCCGGATGCAAGGCGGATGTAGAATCCACCATCCTCAGGACCCATGAACAATTGTTCTGATCTGAGAAACTGTAATCATTGTGAACGAATTGATTGAATAACCAGCCCCAGCCATTACGGGGCGCTTGTGACCAACAGGATGTCCAGATACTAAATGCTGCTGCTCAGGACTGACAGCTTCAGAAGGAGGGAGCACGAGGGAACTCCCGGCAGCATTTGTGTAAGAGGGAAGTGGCTCCTTCAAGAGTAGTGCAAAACCTAAGGCCCTCACAGTCCTCTCCCATCTGCAGTGGTCATCCTTCGGTATCCACAGGGGACAGGGGACAGGACCCTCTGCAGATTCCCAAATCCAGGGTTGCTCAAGCCCCTACTGTAAAATGCCGTAGCTCATGCATAGAACCTGTGCATAGCTTTGTGTCCGCTTGAGTTTTGCTATGGTTTTCATTTCCTTGGTGACCAGTGGTAGTGACCGTATTTTCACATGTTTGGTGATTTCTATATCTTTTAAAAATATTTTAAAATTTATTTAGTTGAGAGGCAGAGAAGGAGACAGAGAGCTGCAATTAGATGGTTTACTCCCCCCAGATACCTGCAATGGCTGGGACAGAGCGGTGTCGGCTAAGGCTGAGGGCTAGGAACTCTCCAGGTCTCCCACATGGGTGGCAGGAATCCAATCACTGGAGTCGTCACCACTGCCTGACAGGGTCTGCATTAGCAGGAGGCTGGATCAGGAGCCAGATGTGGGTATCCACCCTAGGTGCTGTGGTACAGGGTACAGGCATCTTACTGAGCATCCAAACCATTAGGCCAAATAGCTGCCCACGCCCCCTACCGATGAAATTTTTTTGTGTTTTAGCATTTATTTGTTTATTTAGTTTTCCATAGACACTCCAAGTTTAGGTCAGTGAGAAATAATTTTAATCAAAGAAGTATACATCTTCTTCCCATGTATCTTGCTTTGTATTAGGAAATGACATTGTGATCTATTTGACCACAAGGAGAACGTTACAAAATATTTATAGGAAAATATTGAAAAGAACTCCAACATGAAAGACAAGATAAAAAAGCTGATTTTTTTCCAGGACTTTCTACTCCAGTGCCCACCACACACAAGAAGAGAGTTAGACACGTTGGTAGCTAAGAGTCCCCTGATCACAGATTTCCCCAAGAGCTGGAGAGGGGAAGAAAAGGAATGAAGTGTTGCTGTGACAGGGAGTGGGTGTTAGCAGCTCTGCTTCAAGAGCCAGTTTATTCTGAACAACGTCCCCTCTGTCACATGCAGTAACTCTGAGCCAAGCTAGCCTTGAGGCTATTCCCCGCAGTGGAATTAGAAAGCACCCCCAATGGGAGCAGCTGTGCACCCCCAGTTAGGCAAGAGCCTGTCTCTCCACGAGCCACTTTTGTGAACACAAACCTGCTCTGGCATCAGAAGCTGTCACAGTAGCCCTTCCACCTCTTTCCTGAAAGCTTTGTAAACATCATCCTTAGTTTGCACTGACACAGGAGCAGCAGAACCAGATTTGGTGGCTGCTTTGGCAAGAGGCACAGCAGAATCACCCTCTGACTTTTTGGGGGAGCAGCAGTAGCCCCTTTATTCTCCTCCACATACCCTTCTCACAGTGGGCGCAACTCGAGGACTTCCTACCTTGGGATGAGTGATCTGTGGCTTGGCACAATGGCTACGCTGGCATCACCCACCCTGGGTTGCTGAATCAAATTGGGTGGGACCCTGAAGACCCCCAGGGTTCAACAAGGGAGCTAGTGGGAGAAGCCCAGGTGGGGCAGATCCAAGTAGAGACACCAAAGTGGGCACATCCTGCCTGGGTGAGGTGGAGCCATGCCTGGAGGGGCGGAGGGAGGTAGCCATGGTGGGAGTCCCTGAAGAGGAGTCCCAGGAGGCAAACCTGGAAGGTGGGCCTGGGGGAGGTCAGGGCGGAGGGGGAGCCAGCCTGGTGGTGGTCCTGGAAGTATAGGTTGGGGTAAAGACTCTGGGAATCCGGGCTATTCCAGCCAGCTCAGGAATGGAGGAGCCCCTGCAGGTGGTCCAGGAAGCCAGTAGGGCGAAGCAGGTGATTGGGAGGAGGATGGAGGCAGAGCTGCCGCTGGGAAGATGTGGTGTGCCATCCAAGTGGGAAGCCTTTCCGTGCTATTTTGGCTATTGCTCTACTGCTGCAGAATCTTCTTCACCATCATTCTCTGGAAATTCCTCTACTTCCCGTCCGCCCTTCAAGGCTTCCCTGGCTGCCACTCGAAGCATCATGGCTTAAAGAGGGGTCAGCTCCTTGGGTCTCCTTTTTCTGCCTTGACTTTCCAGATGTATCAGCAAATCATACACTCAGACCTGGGGTGTTTTTGATTGTGCACGGATTCAGCCCTGTCGCTGCGGCTGTCTGATCTCTCAGTGTCGCTGTCACCAGTGCTGCCGTTATGCTTGTCTTAGTCCTTGTCCTCAGGACAGCTGGCATCTTCACCTGTGCAGCAAACGCCATTGTCAGGACCCCGCTGAGCAAGGGCGGGGTCACGTACACTGTCTCTCTGCCTGGCCTATGGGGGGGAAAATCCCAGGCAACGCCCACTTTATGTCTGTAGGAACCAGAGGAGGTGGGCCTGGGGGAGGGCCAGGAGGTGTTCTGCCAGGGGGGCAAATGTAGCACACCGTGTCCAAGTACAGAAACTGTCCAGTGCAATGGTTTAAGTCGCCACCTGTGACGCCGGCAGAGCCCCAGCTACTCCACTTCCAACCCAGCTCCCTGCCCAAGAACCTGGGAAACAGCAGAGGATGGCCCCAAGTGCTTGGGCCCCTGCCACCCACGTTGGAGACCCAGATGGCATTCTGGGCTCCTGGCTTTGACCTGGCTGTTGTGGCCATCTGGGGAGTGAACCAGCAAATAGATCTCTCTCTGTGTCTCTCCCTCTCTCTATACATAGTATAACTCTAGTTCCAAATAAATAAATAAATCTTGTTTAAAAAGCAGAAGAGAGAAACTGCCCGATTTGGAGGGCCGTTGGCTGAAGTTTTCTCGAGGGTGGGGTGGCTGGGCACCAGCAAGGGGCGTATCTTGGATCTGGATGTCGGAAGGAGCATGCGGCATCTCTGGCATCTGCTGGGTGCCCTGCACAGCAGCACCGCGGGCCACGCTGAGCCCAGTCCTCTTCATATTCTAGCTCTGGCATCCTTCAGTCTTTGTAGGTAGCTGCATTCTCTTTTCCGGGGAGTCTGGGAGGATGATCAGAGGGCTTGTCCAGATTGGCGTGCATGTCTTCCAGTGCTTTCTCGTTGAACTGCGGCTGCTGCACTGGGTTCGACTCTGTTTTGTCCAGCTCCTCCTGTCCTGGATGATCGGCCGGAGACCCCTCAGCTTGTGTTGTGTTGTGTTGTGTGTTCTCTTTTAGCTCTCACTTCAGGGCAAACTTTCAGGCTTAGTCCACGGGCTTCCTAAATCCTCCCTCTTGTTGGAGGACACAGTGCTCTATCGCTTGCTGACAGTCTGTGTGGTTTACTTGTTCGTTAACAAAAAGAAAGAAAGGAATACTTCCACTGGGCTCTGAGCACTGTAAAGAAACAGGGAGGGGGGTGACTCCTGGCTTCTTTTACTCCAGAGGGGTCTTCACCTTTGCCTCTAGATCTCCCACCCAGCCCCTGCCATCTTCAAACTTCATGCCCCTGGGCCATCCTTACGTCACTGCCCCTCCCAGATATTTAAATCATCTCTAGATGACTGATAATACCTAATGCAATGTAAATGATATGTAAATAGCTGTTACCGTGTGCTGTTTAGGGAATAATGATGAAAATCTGTACGTGTTCAATACAGATGCCATTTGTTCTCCATCTATTTTTGATCCTTTGTTGAATCCTGAAATGTGGAACCCAGGGATATGAAGAGCTGACTGTATATTTATTTATATTTGTAATTTAAAAGATGTAACTATATACTAGACAATTATTTAAAAATAAGCTCGAGATGGGGTCAGTGTTGTGGCCCACTCATGAAAGCCATCGCCTGCGATGCCAGGATCCCATATCGGAGTGCTGGTTTGAATCCCAGCTTCTCCGTTTCTGAGCCTACTTCCTGATGATGCACCTGGGAGGCAGTGCATGATGCCTCAAATATTTGAGTTCCTGAAACCCAAGTGAGAGGATCGGATGGAGTTCCTGGCTCCTGGTTTCAGCCTGGTCCAGCCCTGGGTCAATGTGGCCATTTGGGGAATGGGCTAGCAGATAGAAGATTCTCTCTCTCTCTCTCTCTCTCTGTATTTCAAATAAATAAAAGTCTTTCAAAACAAAAGAGGTTGTAGATAGACTGCATGTGTTTTTGAGATGTGCAGATCTTCCAAAGAGGTCAGCTAGGACAAGTGTGGGATGCAGAGAGCAGTGAGCAGTGACAGCTCTGCTGTGATGTGAGGACTTATTAACATTTGGAAAGTTACTTCAGCCTGTATTGGTTCAACATGCATAAGCAACGTTGCAGGTTGAGACAACCTCCAGATGAAGCAGAGCTGTCTTTAGATGCCCAAGATTGTCCCGTTGTGTTTAACATGAGCAGTCTGCACACTAACAGAGAGATGCTGTCTCCTTTTAGAAGCCTTGTTTCTTTTAGACAACTGGCTCAGCTCTAATCTACCATGAACAGTCATGGCAGGCTTTGGGGCTTTTGAATAATTTTTGTGGCAGAAACAATTGTTGGAGTCATTATTTTATTGTATTACAGAGCTCTGGGATGGAAATTAGGAACAGTGTCATTAAAGCAATGTGGGACCTAATTGCATTACACTATAGAGCACTGTTTTGATTTGCCAAAACTTGCAGTTTGATAAAGATGCTGCCTTCTGTGAATTTTTACACAAGTCCAAGATCTAGAATGTTCTCTAGCAGGGTGGCTCTGTGCAGTGAAAAAAATCACAGCCATCATCTGAATTCTACAGCAGCCTAAACGCAGAGCGACAGCTGTTCGCCTCCTCGGCACTTTACACTCCCCTGACATAAGAAAACAGTGTTAAAAATCTTGTTGCCAGCCGGCGCCGTGGTTCAATAGGCTAATCCTCTGCCTTGCGGCACCAGCACACCGGGTTCTAGTCCCGGTCGGGGCGCCGGATTCTATCCTGGTTGTCCCTCTTCCAGGCCAGCTCTCTGCTGTGGCCAGGGAGTGCAGTGGAGGATGGCCCAAGTGCTTGGGCCCTGCACCCCATGGGAGACCAGGAGAAGCACCTGGCTCCTGCCATCGGATCAGCGCGGTGCGCCGGCCGCAGCACGCCTACTGTGGCGGCCATTGGAAGGTGAACCAACGGCAAAAGGAAGACCTTTCTCTCTGTCTCTCTCTCACTGTCCACTCTGCCTGTCAAAAAAAAAAAAAAAAGAAAGAAAGAAAATCGTGTTGCCCTGAAGGCTTCCTGGTCCAGCTGAAAGTCTGTGAGAGCATTTCAGGCATGGAAAGCCAAGACTGTGACAAAAAAAAATTTCCTGCATGGAGGATCTCTGTGAGACCTCAGAGGAAGGAAAGGGTCATCAAAAAGGGAGACACTGTTCTCTGAAGGGAGGACAGAATATCCACTTTGCTTATGGCTGTGTCCAAATACCAATGGAGTCTATGGTCACAGAAGGCTGCCATAGTCTTGGCAGCCCATGGCAAGAGCCTCTGATGATCACTGATGTCATGAATAAGAGTGTTAATTGTTAAAGGAACAACAGAAGTCACTCTGCACTTGCTCCCCATGTAGGACCTCTGTCCCTATTGAATTGTAATATGAGAATCCACTGCAAATTCTCTCCCTAAACTGTACTCTATACGTTGAGTGTGGGCGTGGGGGCAAATTGTTGAAGTCTATGCTTAGCATGGAGTTGGTCCTCTGTATATAAAGTCAAACTAAAAATGAACAATAATGAAGAAGGAGATGGGAGAGGGAGATGGAGGTGGGATGCGAGTTGGAGGGGGTATGAGGGAAAGAACCACTATATTCCTAAAGTTGTATCTATGAAAAAATGCATTCATTAAATAAAAACTAAAAAAAAAAAAATCATGTTGCACTTGCTGCTAAAGCATGACACAGCACATTTTTTATGAAAGTACATTTTGAAGATTTTTTTTTAATTTATTTGAAAGTTAGTTACACAGAGAGAAGGAGAGACAGAGAGAGAGGGAGATGAAAACAGGAGCCAGGAACTTCTTCCTTCCCATGCAGGTGCAGGGGCTCAAGGACTTGGGTAATCTATTGCTTTCCCAGGCCATAGCAGAGAGCTGGATTGGAAATGGAGCAGCTGGGACTTGAACCGGTGTCCATATGGGATGCCAGCACTACAGGCAGCAGTTTCACCTGCTATGCCACAGCACTGGCCCCTGAAAGTACATTATGAAGTAATCGTGTGACCACAGAACATCTCTCTTATTCATGAACACCTGCCCGTTAACTGATTTCCCGGGTATTTCATTTAAAAAAAAAAAAGGATTTAGTTATTTATTTGAGAGGCCAAACCACAGAGAGAGAGAGACAGAGAGATCTTCCATCCTCTGGTTCACTCACCAAATGACCACAATGGCTGGAGCTGAGCTGATCCAAAGTCAGGAGCCGGGAGCTTCCTCCAGGTCTCCCACGCAGATGCAGGAGCTCAAGGACTTGGGCCATCTTCTACTGCTTTCCCATGTTGTAGCAGAGAGCTAGACGGGAAGTGGAGCAGCCAGGTCTCAAACCAGCACCCACATGGGATGCTAGCGCTTCAGGCCAGGGCATTAACGCGCCGTGCCACAGCTCCAGCCCCTACTTCATGCTTTTAATGATACAGCATCACCCGCTGATTAGCAAGGTGCACAGGGTAACTCATGGGGGAGGAGGCGGGGAGCAGAATGTGGGAGAAACAAGGGGTGCCCTGATGGTGCAGCCAAAGCAGCTAGGTCCCTGCAGGCAGAGGGTGTGGGTGCTGGCAGAGGGAGATGGCCCAAGAGGAGGGCTGGCCCCTGGAGTGGGCAGGTGGAGCAGTTGGAGTCCTGCTCCTGCTGCAGTTATCTGAGAGAGCCCAGCCCAGCACGTGTTTTACTTCTGGGAGCCACACAGCTTCCATGAAAGTCTTGTGCCTGCCAGTGTCTCCTTCGGGGGTGGGCGTGCATCACATATGACAGCCGTCGGCTCATTGTGCGTTCTCAGAAGAAGGTGTCTTCCTCCCACCAGTCAGGGTACTGGGAGACCGGGGTGGCTAGAAGAGAAGTTCAAGGTGTTTGTCACGAGGAAACCCTGCGAGGGAAGCCGTGGAGGGCGGAGGACTCCAATCGGGGGCTGCTGATGTCACCGAGTGTTCCTTGTCAAATGAGCCAACTTCTCAAAAGCTGAAATTAGACTTTTGTGCAAGCTAGAACCAAAACTCTCGAGCCAAGCTGACTAAATATGGTCTGGGATAAGGGACCCTGAGGAAATCTGAACCAAGCGTGGACTTCAGCGAATCCTCAGGTGTTGGTTCGCTGGTTCATTCATTGTGACAAATGTACCATATGGAATTGGGATCTCGATAACAGGGGAGTCTGCGAGTAGGTATATGGCAACTGTTCTCTAAATCTAACTCTATTCTAAAAAGAGAAGTTTATTAATAATATACTTTTTTAGTAGAGTCATTTTATTTATTATTTATTTACTTGAGAGGCAGTTACAGACAGAGAGAGGGAGAGACAGGGAGAGGTCGTCCATCTGCTGGTTTACTCCCCAAATGTTCATAATGGCCAGAGCTGCCCCGATCCAAAGCCAGAAACCTGGAACTTCTTCCGGGTCTCTCTGCTTCTGGGCCCAGATGCTGTCCCCATCACCTGCAATACTCTGCAGCGCCGCCCCCGCCCCAGCCCCCTAGCATATCACTTCCTCAACCCTGGCTTCTGACACCGCCATTTGAAAACTTTTAAGTCCCCTAATTTCTGCCAGGATCTTCGTGTTGCAACCAAAGAGCCTAGTGTGGGGACCAGTGCTGTGGCATAGCAGGTAAAGCCACCACTTGTAATGCCAGCTTCCCATATGGGTGCTGGTTCATGTCCTGGCTGCTCCACTTCTGATCTAGCTTCCTGCTAATGGCCTGGGAAAGCGGTGGAGGATGTTTTTTGCTAAGAGTTTTATGGTTTTACCTTTTATATTGACATCTTTGAATTAATTCTTGTACATGTATAGAGTCCAACTTCATTCTATTGCACTTGGAAATCCAGTTTCCCAACACCATTTGTTAAAACTACTATTTTTCCTTCATTGAACATCTTGGTGCCTTTGTCAAAAAACAATTGATAACTGTGAGGATTAATTTCTGGGTTCTTATTCTATTTCATTGGTCTTCATCTCCATCCTTATGAGAGTACTGTATTGTTTTGGTTACTGTGGCTTTTAGTAACCTTTGAAAGCAGGAAAAATGGATCCTGTAATTTTGTTCTTTTTGTTTCTCCAATTTGGGCTTCTTAGGATCCCTTGAGATGTCACGTGCATTTAAGGGTTCACTTTTCTATTTGTGTAAATATTCAAATTTGTGTAAATATTCAAATTTTGATAAGAATGCCTCAGTGGGCAGATTGCCATGGTCTTGTTCTCATCTTAAATATATTAAGTCTTCCAATCCATGAGCATGAGATGTCTTTCCATTTGCTTTGATTTTCTTTAAGCAATATTTTATAGTCTTCAATACACAAATCTATTGCTGCCATGGTTAATTTTGCTAAGTTTTTTGCTAAGTATTTCGTTATTTTTGATGCCATATTAATGGAGTTTTTAAAAACATCACTTTTAGGTTGCTCATTGCAAATATGTAGAAATAAAACTGATTTTTTTTGCATGTTGATTTATATTCTGCAGCTTTGTTAAATTTATTTGTTAGCTCTAACTATTTCATTGTGGTTTCTCTATGGTTTTCCATTTATAAAATCATGTCATCTGCAAATGGAGATAATTTTATGTCTTCTTAAAAAATATTTTATTTATCTGCATGTTATTTGAAAAGCAGAGGCACAGGAATAGATACAGAGAAAAAGACAGAGAGAGATCTTCCATGTGATGGTTCATTCTCCATTGCCAACAACAGCCAGGTCTGGGCCAGGCTGTGCCAGGCTGGGCCAGAACGTAATCCGGGTCTCCCATGGACTTGAGTCATTGCCTGCTGCTTCCCAGCATATGTGCTAGCAGGAAGCCAGATCAGAAGCTGGATACCTGAGAGCTGAACCCGCCACTCTAATAGGGATATGGGCATTCCACTTAGCTTCTGTGCCACACTACAGCCCCTATGGCTTCTGCTTGGGTTCAGATGTATTTGATTTGTTTTTATTGCCTTTCAATCTCACTGGAGCTTACTTTAATATGATGATTGGAATAAGAGAACACGGACATCCTGTGCCCAATCTTAGGGCAAAAGTTTTCATTCTCTCACCATTTGACATGATGTCAGCAGTTAACTTTTCAGATAAGTCTTTAAATGTTAAGGACATTCCCCTCCATCCCTAATTTATTGAATTTTTTTAACCATGAAAAGATGTTGAAAGTTGTCAGTACTTTTTCTGCATCAATTGAGATATCCATATATTTTTCTTCATTAATGTGATATAATGATTCATTTTCATATGTTGAACCATCCTTACATTCCAGTAATAAACCCCTTTTGGTTATGAAATATAATCCATGTGATAGGCTGTTGAATTCTGTTTGCTGGTGTTATGTTGAATGGCTTTAAACCTGTATTCATAAGGGATATGCATCTGTAGTTTTCTTTTTGTTGTAGTTTCTTGGTCTGGTTTTGTTATCAGGGTAATTCTAGCCTTGTAGAATAAGTTAGGCAGTATGAAAAAGTTTGAGAAGGACTAGTATTAATTATTGTTTAAATGTTTGGTGTTATTCACTCCCAGGTAGTAGAAGCCTTCTGGTCCTAGGTTTTCTTTGTTGGCAGATTTTGGTTACTCATGCAGTCTCCTCACCAATCGCAGGTCCATTCAGCTTGTCTATTTCTTCTTGAGTTAGTTTTGGAAGATTATGCATTCCTAGGAATTTCCATTTTGTCTGCTTTTTTTTAAAGAATTATTTTACTTATTTGAAAGACAGCGTTACAGAGAGAGGTAGAGACAGAGAGAGAGGTTTTCCACCCGCTTCCCAGGTGGCTGCCACGGCCGGAGCTGTGCCCATCCGAAGCCAGGAGCCAGGAGCTTCTTCCAGGTCCCCCATGTGGGTGCAGGAGCCCAAGGACTTAGGCCATCTTCTACTGCTTTCCCAGGCCACAGCAGAAAGCTGGATTAGGAAGAGGAGCAGCCGGGACTAGAACCAGCACCCATATGGGATGCTGGCGCTTCAAGCCAGGGCTTTTAACCCGCTGCGTCACAGTGCCGGCCCCAATAAAAATAAATCTTAAAAAAAAAAAAGTTCACAGAAAATGGAACTAAAAGGGAAGTTTATTTTGGTTTATTTATTTACCTAGGCATGCCACACAAGTCCCCAAAGCTATTTTACCAATTTAGAATCCCAGTAGTGGTGTGTGAATGTTTCCATAACTCTGTGTCCTAGCCAATACTTGGGACTGACATAGTCAGACCTTTTAAGTTTTGAGAGGCTAATGGGTATGAAATTGTACCTTACTGTGGTTTTAATTTACATTTCTGATCGCCAACAAGTTGAGTGCCTTATATGGTTTATATTGGTTGTATAATCCAGGGAGCTGGATTGGAAGTGGAGCAGCCAGGACTCAAACTGGTGCCCATATGGGATGCTGGTGTCACATGTGGCGGCTTTACCTGCCATGCCACACCTAGGAGTTGACATCCTAGTCACACATGGAGCAATGATTTTTTTCCCCCGAGTGGTAAAAAGTCTTGGCTGTAAATGGTTCGTGACTTTCCAAAGGGCTGCATTACATGAGCAATGCACTATCCACCAGTGGGATTAAAATTTCACTGGGGACACTAGGAGATCAGGACACCAATGTGCAGAAGGCTCCTGAGTGGCCTAGAGAAACTCCCAGACACCTGCAAGGAAGCGGGGACGCGCCTGCACCAGCGCGGGATGCAGCGTGCTCTGGTCCAGCCGTGCAAGGGGAATCATTTGTGAAACACGAGACTGGGCGTCGGTGAAAATGAGACCACACAACTGTACCAGCCATTGCGGGAGGACGGCCAGAGAAGAGTTCCTGAATGGAACTCTTCTGTATCAGGAACTCTTCTGTAGCCTCAAAATCAGGCACTACTGGACAGAAATTAGTGCCGAAACAGAGACGAGCATGGGAAGGATTTAGAGAATGTTCCAACTGTTGGGTGCCTGCGAAGGCGAGAGACGGCACTGAGACTGCAGTGGGCCTGTGCAGGGCATAGTCTAAGATTCTGGAGTTTTGCTTAAGCAGCATTCTAGGGACCAGGACCTTCCACTGCTTTCCCAGGCCATAGCAGAGATCGGGATAGGAAGTGGAGCAGCCGGGACTTGAACCGGCGCCCACATGGGACGCCGGCACTGCAGGCGGCGGCTTTACCCACTACGCCACAGTGCCGACCCTCTAGCATTTTCTCTAAAGGCCTTTCCAACAGCTAACACACAGGAAAATGGTTTGTACTGAAGGCCCTGGGAACAGATCCTGAGCATCGAGCTGCGGCTGATCATTGTGTTTTTGGATCTTCTGGTCGTTCTGGGTGACTGGCGGGTGACTGGCGGGCGGTGTGAGCCAGCAGGTGCATTCCCGCAGGCAGCAGGAGCCATCCTCTTACGGGAAGGGGAGGGGGAGTCGGCTCTGAGACTTTGTTCTGCCTGCTGCGCCTCTGCCCTCCCCTGCCAGCTGCTGTCTCTCTTTCAGCCATGCCCGATGGAGTCCTGGACACAGTTGTCCGCGCTGATGAGGCGGGGAGCGAGGAGGACCTGTATGAGGACCTGCACGGTTCCAGCCACCACTACAGCCACCCTGGAGGGGGCGGTGAGCAGCTGGCCATCAATGAGGTAGGGTCACAGCTGAGCGGGTGGAGGAGGGGACCAGGGCGGGACTTGATCGCAGGCCTGATGGTCAGGGCGACTCCAGTTGCACTGTTGCCGGCCAGATGTGCACAGCTGTGTTCCAGAACAGACGGCAGCGGTGCCACCGGGCCCACAGCGCAGCTGCAGCCGGCGGTGTCCGGAGCAGAGTCTGTCCAAACGGAGTCCACGGGGATGGGCGGGGCAGGCACACAGTCCCCGCACGCTCGCCAGCATACCCCCGCCCCCTTCCGCAAAACCGGCCTGGCTGGAGAAGATTGCGTGGTGCGCGGAGAGGGGGAGGGGAGGGGACGGGGCTTCCAGCACTCCTACAAGTAGCCAGGGGAGACTGGGGGACAAAGCCAGTGAAACCAATTTTCTCCCACGGACACCAAGAGCTCAGAAGTGTGCAGTTGCTATGACAACCATATGCCAGTTACCATTTTTTGCTGTTCCTTCAGAGCGGAGGAAGTTAGTGAGCAAACCCCATCTGGATAAAACTGGGGTCCCATTCCTAGCTTCACCTTTCACTTTCTCCAAGGAGAGAGAAGCGTGGGGCTTTCAGGCTTCTCTCCTGCTGTCTCCAATCCTGGGCTCTTGCACTCCCTTCTTGAATGGGTGAACAAAAGAGAGAGTTTAACCAAACGTGCAGAGCAAGCGCCACCTCCCATCCCCTACCCCCCAGTCCTTTCTGCTCCATGAAAACCGGAGCCTAACAACCCAGATCTTGCCACACTTGCCACACTCGGACACTTTCCTCCAGGGGGGATCGATCGCAAAATAAAATAAAATAAAATAAAAAATCAGCCTTTAGTGAATGCATGCTTGGGAACTTCTCAGAAACCAGAGCGGAACAGGGGTCCTCCTCATCCACACAGCACAGCGGTGGAGCCCAGGGCCAGCCAGTCCACTCTGGATAATGACCTACAACAGTCATTAAATAATGCTTCAGGGAAAAACCCTTGTTGCATAGAGAATACAGTGCAAATTAAGTCTTTTCAACAACTGAAACTGTTAAGTGCCTCTCATAAGCTACAGTACACAGGAGGGGCTCTTCAAAAAGTTCATGGAAATGCATATTATGAAAAGGTGTGCATGGGCTTCAAACGTGTTTTGCACCAAAATACACTTCTATTTAAAAAAGAAAAAGAAAAGAAAACACGGTGGCTAGCATTGTGGCACAATACAGGAAGCCACAGCCTGAGATGTTAGCATCCCATAGGAGCACAGGTTTGAGTTCCAGCTGCTCTGATTCCAACTTCCTGCAAATGGCACCTGCAAAAGCAGTGGAAGATGGCCTGAGTGCTTGGGTCCTTGCACCCACGTGGGAGACCTGGATAGAGTTCCATGCTCCTGGCTTTGGCCTCACCCAGCCCTAGCTGTTGTGGCCATTTGGGGAGTGCACCAGCGGATGGAAGATTTCTCTGTCTCTCTCTCTGTAATACTTCCTTTTAAATAAATAAATATTTTCTAAAAATGATGCCAACTTTTTTTTAAAGATTTATTAATTTTACTTGAAAGTCAAAGTTACACAAAGAGTGAAGGAGAGGCTAAGAGAGAGAGGTCTTCCATCTGCTGGTTCACCCCCAAATTGGCCACAACAGCTGGAGCTGTGCTGATCCAAAGCCAGGAGCCAGCAGCTTCTTCCAGGTCTCCCACGTGGATGCAGGGACCCGAAGGCCTGGGCCATCCTCCACTGCTTTCCCAGGCTGTAGCAGAGCGCTGGATTGGAAGTGGAGCAGCTGGGACTGGAACTGGTGCCCATATGGGATGCTGGCACTGCAGGTGGCAACCTTATCCATTACACCAAAGCGCCAGCCCCAATGCTAACTTTTTAAAATTTTGATTTTATTTATTTGAGAGAGAGAGAGAGCGCTACCAGCTAGTGGCCGGCTCCCTGAACTTTACTCACAACGGTTGGGGACCGAAGCGGGGAGCTAAGAATGCAATCAGGTCTCCCACGTGGGTGGCAGGCAGGAACCCAAGTTTCTGAGCCATCACTGCTGCCTCCCAGAGTCCGCCTGGTGTGAAGGCAGAGTCAGGAGCCAGAGCCAGGTATGAGGTCGAGGCACTCAGTGTTGGACACATGGCTCTTCCCCGGCATCTTAACTGAGTTTATCTTTTAATTTCATATTTCCCATGAACTCCTTGAAGTACCCTTCTATTTTGGACAGAAGGTATCCTGGAATCAGGTTATCATAGGCAGAACTCACAGCAAATGGTTGGGCTTTTTCTGGCAGACCCAGGCTTCCTCCTCCATCCTGGGAGACAGGGGGTCTAGGCTGACGACAGTGGTGGTGTGGTGTGCATTGCACGTGACGGTCTAAGCGTGGCCTGGTTGCTGGGCTGTGAAACAAGGGTGCCTGTGAGGCTGCTGAGTTCCCAGTGATCAGGATGACAGGGACTGCAAGGAGGTAGGCGTTACTTGCCTGGCCTTAGCTGTTGCTAAGAGTTGCATTGTCTGCGTATGACAGATGCTCTCTCTCCTGCCTCGTGGTGAAATTGTAGACAGCCACAGCTTACTGCTGGTGAGGAGGTGCCTTTTCAGGCCTGGAGAGGGGGTGGGGAGGTGGATTCTTGAGCAGTTTGTCATTCTAAGAGGGCTCAGCCAAGGAAAGGAAGCCAAGAGTCAGGACTGGTGGAGGCCCTGGCACCGGGGCACGTCCACGGGGAAACAGGTACGGCAGCTGACGACGAACTGCGTCAGCATCTGTCTAGGCCTCTAGTGCTCCCTGTGTGGCTCGAAGGTGCATCTTGCTATTGGAGGTCCCTGGGGAGGTCTTCATGTGCTCAGTACTTTCCAGGACTCTTGGTCCTCCCTGGACCCCGGACAGGAAGAGCACTGCCCTCATCTGTGTCCCCAGGAGGGAGGACCTGCCACATCTCAAAGGGGACAACAAGCAGGGATGAGGGAGCCCGTCTCCAGCAGCCGCAGTGGGCTGTGCAGTGGGCGGCACCCACCCTCAGCCTCTCCTTCACTTCCAAGTCAGGATGCAAGCAGGCCGAGGGGCGCTGCCCGGAGAGAGGCCAAGCGCTGCGGTCACCGGGCCCCGGGTGTGATGGAGGACGTGTGGCCAGGCAGTGATTGTCATTGTGCGGTGGATGCAGCACCTGAGCCAGGCTGCTGGGTCTTTACCACTCCCAACTTGCACGGGGGACTCAGGAAAGGTAGCAACTATTTGGACATGCTGGAGGCACTCAGTACACTCAACCTTATCAGACACTGGCCTTCCCACCCCTCGGGCACTTGCTATCTCTCCCAGGAGCCAGGCCAGAAGCTAGGCTGGAGGTTCACCTGCGTTTCATAGCTGGAGGTTATCAAAGCGACAGGTGTCAGAGAAAAGTCTGCACTCACGACTGACTCTTTGGCTAGCTCCAGAGCCACATATTCACTTGTATTTTCTTAGAATACATGAGCGCACTGTCCAAAATTGGCAGGGTTCTTGTACGTGTTGACTTCATAAGGGGCAGCCACTTCTTGATTGGCTCAGCAGAAGGGGATCCAAACCCTCTGACTTGCAGAGCAGTAGATGCAGGGGCCAGAGAGGCAGTTGGTATTCGGGGCACTTGAGCAATGAGAGTTTTTACACACACACACGTGTGTGTGTACGTGTGTGCACATGGTGTGTGAGAGGGTGATGGATGTGATACATGCATGCATCGCACATGTAACTGAGCACTTACCATGTGCTGGGTGGTATAACAACCCTGGGAGGCAGCTGTGCCAGACACACAGGCAGCTGGCTGTGCAGGAGGAGGAGCTGGGGGTGGGGGGGCACCTGTGTTTTTCTGTGTGTGCTTGGAGGATGAGAAGGAGACACAGGCCTTGTGTTTTCTTTTTTCCTGCACAGACATGTGCCTGGCCCCTTGTGGTTGCCCAGGCCCGGCAAGATAAATCAACAAGTGCAGAATGTTCCCCTCTTCTGTCCTGTCCCCTCTAATGCCTTCTCCAGTTGCCTGTGCCACCACCAACCCCACAGTCACACCTCAGGCCATGCTCAGCCCAGAGCCTATTTCTGAAGAGGTGTCTTTGACCCCGTGTCTCTGGAAGACTTTCCCTATATGTGATGGCCCAAACCCCAGCCCCACACTGTCCTTGCTCCTGGTGCCTGTGGTGATGAGTGCAGGCAGGGGACAAGGTCTCCTGCTGCCCACCTCACCACCACGGACAGCAGCCTGTCCCCTGTGGGTCAGGCCCCAGCTGGAGCTGCACGTGACTCTCTCCTCTCCCCACACCTCCCTGAGGGCCTTGAGGTGCCAGGTGTGCCTTGTGTGTGCCTGTGTATGCAGCTGACCCACCTCCCTGCTCCAGGACACAGAGAGGAAGGCTGTGTGGTGGCTTCTGGAATGTCTTGCAAAGACGAGACAAAGGCCACATGAGGAGGCAGAAGGGCAGATGTGAGCAGTGAGCCATAGAACTTGTCCAAGCTGGCCTCAAGCATAAAGGGGAGTGCTGGTCGACCTTCCAGGCCCGCACAGCAGCAGAAGCAGGACTACCCCAGCCAGTGCCCTAGGACAAAAGGCAGGCTCCTCATGCCTCCCCTTTGGCACTTCCTCACGGGCCATTTAGAGGATGCTGCAGGACAAGAGGCCAGCTCTCAGCTGCCTGTCTGCGGAGTGAGTCTGACTCTCTGGCTCCAGGGCTCTGTGTCTTTCAGGAGCTCCTGGGAGGCAAGGAGGCAGCCATCCAGACTGAAACCCATGAGCACCTAGGCCCTTTGTTGTATTTTTGGTCATAGATCACACATACACAAAAGCTGTTGCCACCTGCTCAGCTCCCTGGGATAGACACGCTGGGTCCCTGGGCAGCGGGAAGGGCCGGTGCCACATCCAGTCCTTCCTAGGCTGCCCTGATGTTGTGTGGGACTCAGGCCTTGCTTAGGCTGGGTCATGGCTAAAGGACTACAGTGTATCTCATGGGCCTAGTGCAGCAGCAGAGCAGAGTGCCGTGGACCCCATAGCCCTCAGCGTTGTGCAGGCCACAGGGCTCCCAGGTCCTCTGCACCCAGGAGTCCGAGGATCTGTGGCCTCTGAGCCTTCCCCCTCTCCCCCAGGTGGCTGGTGGCTCTGGAATCATAGGTGCACAAAGAACCATCAACCTAGATCACTGATGCCAAGTGACACCCCACTAGAGGGCACATCATAGTCTTTTTTTTTCTTTTTAATGATTTCTTTTATTTATTTGAAAGACAGAGTTACAGAGAGAAGTAGAGCCAGAGAGAGAGACAGGTCTTCTATCCGCTGGTTCACTCCCCAAATGGCTGCAATGGCCAGAGCTGAGCCAATCTGAAGCCAGGAGTCAAGAGCTTCTTCCTAGTCTCCCATGCGGGTGCAGGGCCCAAGGACTTGGGCCATCTTCCACTGCTTTCCCTGGCCATAGCAAAGAGCTGGGTCAGAAGCGGAGCACCCGGGACTAGAACCGGCGCCCATGTGGAATGCCGGCACTGCAGGCCAGGGCTTTAACCCGCTCTGTCACAGTGCTGGCCGCATCATCGCACAGTCTTACCAGAGGAGCTGAGATGTGCTGGTACCAGGGAGCTTTCAGATGCCTTTGGGGCCTCCACAACTCTTCTGAGAGCTTGGGGGAGCAAACGTGGAGAGGGGCACCACTCCAAACAGATGGGCCCAGGCTGAAACCATCAATGGAAGGAGGCAGACAGCTTTCTGGACATACACCTCACCCTTGCCTGCACACACAGGAGCTCACATGTGTACACACATGTGTATGCATGCAGTACTCACATGCATCCACACAGGAGCCCACATGTGTAAACATACATGCAGGTACCGCCTCTACACATACAGGTGCCCACATGTGGATGCACACATGCAAGGGTATCCCTCCACCTACACGCACACACCTGTTCCATGTGAATGCTCACATGCAGGTACACACCTGGCATTCGTCCTGCTCTGTGGCTTCTTCAGAGGATGGTGACATTAACATGTGCATCACCTGTACTCAGATGCACTTGGTGCTGAAACATAGGGAACTCTGAACCCACATGTGAACAGCCAGTCTGTGCACACTCCCTGTGCACCCCTCCCTCCCTCCCTGCGCCCCATGTCAGAGCCCTGAGCTTGTCACTCAGAAATATCTGCCCACGCCCGAGCCGTGCGCTGAGCTCTGTCAGCGGCGTACTGCGCATCTCTCAGGGGGGCGCGTTGCCTGAGCTCCCCGTCGGGGACAGAGTGACAGAGTGGCAGCTTTGAAACCTGCAGGCGCTGTCTGGTGGAGGCAGTGGAACCGCTGGGTGCCTGACTATAGGTTTTTTCAAAAGCCGTTAGCTTCCCCAAAGGCAGAAAATGAGACCCAGCTCCGGGAGGGGGCAGAGCGCTCCGAGTGAGTCTGTCTGACCCGGGTTCCAGTGCCGGCCACCCTAGCCCTGTGTGTCCGTGCATCTTGAGGACAGAGCCCAGAACCTGCAGTGTCGTCTACTCCTCCGTGAGCTGGAGCCCGGGGGCAGCCCTTGTTGAAATGTTCCTCGGCCCAGCCCTCCCCTAAACGCCGGTGCCAGGTGTCTTGGCCCGGGCCTGCCTGCGTGTGTGAGGTCTCCCTCCGGGCATCCCCAAGCGTCCCGTGGTCATTTGGGCGCTGGGCCAACCCAGGCCCAGGCCCGCTGTGCCGGCACTAAGGTTCCCCCCGACCCCTCCCAAGGGGACGCCAAGGGCAGAGACTCTCTGCGCCCGCCGGAGCCGCCGCGGCCCCTACGAGCCTCGGGAGCGCGTCGTCCCCGCCCGCGCACTCCGCGCGGTTGCCAAGGCTCCCGGCCTAGGAGACGCGGCGCGCGCGGCGCCGGCTGTGCGGGAGGAGCCCAGGCCGGCGAGCGCGGGCGGCTCCGCCCCCTCCGCGGGCGCTGCGGGCCGCCGACTCCGGCCCTGCGTGCCGGGATCTCGGGGCGGCACGCAGCGAGCGCGGAGGCCCGGCGCCATGGCGAGGGCCCCGCAGCGCCGGCGCGGCCCCGCGGCGCCCGGGAGCGCCCTGCGTGCGCTACTGCGCTGCAATTTGCCCCCCGGCGCCCAGCGCGTGGTGGTCTCCGCCGTGCTGGTCTTTCTCGTCCTCATCAACGTCGTGCTGATTTTCCTGCTGGCATTCCGCTGAGCGGCCGGCCAGGGCGCCTGGGGAAGAGCGCCGGGCGGGGTGAGTGGCGTGGGCTGCGCTCCTGCCGCTGTCACCGCGGCCTCCGTGCCCCGACCCCACGTGCTCCCTGCAGGAGCCCGACTTCGCGGGGGGGGGGGGAGGTGCCGTTTTGCGGATACCCGAGAAGCGTGGTGACACTTGTGCCACGGGGTCCTTAGGGGTCTGTTCTCCGCGCCGCGGGTAGGGGGGACGGCTAAAATGGCGCGTCTCCGTGGGTGGCTGGGGATTCGGATACAGCTGTGGCCGCGGCTGGCCGTGGTCGTTTGGGAACGGTGCGCATGTGACCGCCGGGATGAGTGGAACTGGGCATGCACTTGATACGCGTTGAGCCTGGTCTGTGAGTGGCGCCCGGGCACCCCTGCACGCGTTATCTGCAGGTGCTTTTCCCATTTTAGGCCCTAGCAGAAGTGTCAGTCTCCCAACCGGCAGAGTCTGCCCTGAGCAGCGGTTACCCTGCGCCACCCACCCCCACCACCCCAGCACAGGCATGCTATCCCTGGAAGTGGCCACCCACTCTGCATGTGGGAGACTAGATGAGATGGGCAGGGTGGGAGGGGCCGCGGTGGGTCACCCCGGGTGTGTGTATGGGGGGCGGGGGCGGTTTACGGTGGAGCCTGGCAGGGCTGCTCTCTCTGGGGCATGTCAGAACCTCTGAGGCACAGGGAGTGATTCTAACCCCTGCCCGCGGCTTGTCTTAGCCTTGAACCCGCCCCTCTAATGAGACGGTCCCCAGGGCCCCCCATAAATATCCCTGTGCCTCAGAGCCAGCCTCTGCTCCCCTCTGCCACAGGAGAGCCAGCCTGCAATCCTCGCGGCCCCCTGCTCAGCTTGAGTGTAGGGGCTGCAGGTGCGGCTGCAGCACAGGCAGACAGACCCGCAGGGAGGGCCTCTGTCTGGAAACCCGCCCTGCTGCCCTGGAGGTGGAGCAGGTCCCCACGGATCCACGAAGCGGGTCGCTGATTCCCTGGAGCCTCTTTTGGACTCAGTGACGCCACAGAAACTCTTGATGTTGCCGCCATAGCTTGTCCGAAGGTCTTGTGTTCGGGAGTCCACACCGGGCTGCCATCTAGTGCAGGGCAGCCATGGTTACTTCCTGGGGGAGAACCTGCTCAGCCCTGTGTGTGTCTGATGCCTCCAGGTGCTGCACCTGGTGCTGGGATGAGGAAGCAACAAGGGTGACCAACACCTTCCTGCCCTGCCCCCCACCCCCACCCCCACCCCCACCCCCGGGCTTCCAGGTGACTGGCGCTGGGCCCTCATGGTGCCTGGAGCCTTGGTCTCTCTGTGAAGTCCTGCCTCTTTGCCCCTCACCTGGAGACAGACCTTCCTCAACAGCGAGGTAGGAAGCAGCCACACCTGTCGGCAAGGACCAGCAGAATAGAGGAAGGGGAGGCACGGGTGGCCTGTGGCCAGGGCTCATGTGAGCCAAACTGGGGACAGTGGGAGGGAGACAGCTCACTTGGTGCAGCTACCTCCTGGGACAGGAGCTGGTGGGAAGCTGGGCTGTGTTCAGAGTCTGGGTTACTTTCTCCTAGCCTGTAGCCTCAGACCCCACAAGAGGCACGTGTGCACCCTACCTGCACCTTGGCTCCCACACAGAACTATGGGTGTCTGCCTCCTTTTCCCCTGCAGCCACACTCTTCAAGGTCTTGACCCGGACCCTGCTGGCCCGGGGCATGCTGGGACCCAAGTACAGCAGGCTGGCTCCTTGCATGCAGTCTTGCTCTGTCCGCCTGTTGAATTCTGTCTATGGGGCAGCTAGCACGTTGTGATCCTGGAGGCCAAGCCTTACCTCCAGAAACTATAGCTGGGAAAGAGTGCTGTTGTCCCCTGTGTGGGCCTTGGCCATGTCGGTAGCCCCTGAATAGCTGCCACACATTTGGCGGGGGGGGATTCCTGATTTCTCAGGTATGGAGACATGTTCATCTCCAAGAAGGGGTAAGAGCCAGTGGCTGTTTCCTTCATCTGCCTTGCAAGGCCCTCCCCTGGAGGAAAGGGTCCCATCCTCACAGTGGACTCCTTGGCTGGAACTCAAGGGGAGGGACAGGCAGACCCAGCTGCATGGTACGGCCCCTCTTGGTCTCTGTAACGACATGAGGATTTGCAGGAGCACTGCCCCGGGAGCACCCAGTGATGGCAAGGGATGGCCACCATGGGGTGGCCGACAGTTGGAGGAGGGGCATTTGGTAGTGCTCCGATTCGTTCTTGATGCCTTGGCCAGGCCAGTGGTTGTGCGAGCCTTTGTCGACATGTGAGCCCAGTAAGGAGAGGCGTGGACCACACTTCCCCAGCCCACCCCTCCTCTTCTGCCCTACACCCCTGGAGCCATTCATCACTCATGGAAGGAGATGGAGCCCTGCTGGCAATGGAGCTCCGAGCGCCAGGGTTGCGTGGGTGGGACAAGGGAGCATGCATCCCTGGTGTCATCTGTGCACAGACACTCAGGAGATGGGAAGCTCGCAGGGAGAAGGGAATGGAAAGAGCTGCCAGCTAGGAATGAAATGGTTAGACTTGGTGACAACATGCCCAAGATCATTCCTGAAGCACCTGTCACAGAGGGAGCAGCTGCAGGACGGACCTACTTCTAAAGCTAGGCAATAACTGGAAGAGGCGGCACTCATTGGCGCTTAGAGTCCTAGGGCTTGGGACCCAGAGCTCTCAACAGGGGTGCTGCTCAGCTGCTGCTGGTATCTGGTGGGGGGGCGGAGTGGGGGCAGGAGTGCCAAGAGGCTGGTTCTGCAAAGGCTCAAAAACACACAGCAAAGTGGATCCACGGGTGCACTGGCAGGCCAAGGTGCAGGGGCATTATTGATTGCTGGGTGGCCTCCCAGGCACTGCCAGCCCACAGTAAGCTCAGAGGAGAGAGCAAGGCTCTTCTCCCTTCTTGAATGTTGCTTTAGAAGGGCCTGACAGACAGCAGCTGGCACAGTCACAGCCCCGGTACCACCAGCAGAGCACAGAAAGTCGGGGGAGATGGGGTGACTGGAGGCCGAGAGGCAGTAGCCTCCTCCCCAGCCCCCTAGTGGGGTGAGGACAGCATGGCTGAGCAGGGAGGGATTTATGCCACGGATGGCCATTCGATCCTATGATTGGGTCCCTGAGCCGTCACAGCCTAGACATGGCCAGGGCCCCGCCCTGCCCGGAGAGAGCCTCCATCAGCCGTCTGAAGACAGGAGTCTCTCTTCCCAGGGCTGCACATTCAGTGAAGCCCCAGCAGCCCAGCCCCCCAACCCACACGCCCATGGCTCTCTTCACAGCTCATCAGCGATGGCAGTGTGGTCTGTGCCGAAGCGCTCTGGGACCATGTCACCATGGACGACCAGGAACTGGGCTTCAAAGCTGGGGACGTCATCGAAGTGATGGATGCCACCAACAGGGAGTGGTGGTGGGGCCGTGTCGCCGACGGCGAGGGCTGGTTTCCGGCCAGCTTCGTGCGGGTATGGCTCCCACAGACAGCCACCTGCTCTGCTTAGAAATCCAAGCCAGCAACAGCACTGGGCTCCCAGGGGGTGGGTGTGGACGTTGCCTTCGCAGCTGTGCTGGGATTGCTGCTGGGGGCAGAGCAGAGGCCCCAGATCCTGCTTTCAGGTGCTCCTCCTGCTCCAGACAGCTGCCCTCCTACCAACAGTCCCCTTGGTGCCCCAAGTTCCAGTTCAGAGGTGCACCCCAGCAAGGCAGACACCCATCCACCTGGGGCTCAATTCCCTGGAGGACCCTGTATGAACGGGCACTGGTGCAGGAACTCGTAGGGTGTCCCCCATGCGCAGTGCTGAGCACAAGGAGGTGTAAGAAGAGGCGGCCAGGGTGATCTCCAGATCGGTCCCGTGCGTGCCTTGGACGGGTGATGGGGTCATGGGAAGCCCCCCTTGCCAGCCCTGAGCCCCTGGGGTTCCTGGCTGCTGCAGTACAGGGTAGCGGGCGCTGACGCGGGGAAGGGTGCGGGGCGCTGACGGTCGGTCGGTGCGCGGGTTACCGGCAGCTGCGGGTGAACCAGGACGAGCCTGCAGACGACGAGGCCCCGCAGGCTGGGAGCGGTGGGGCCGAGGACGGCGGGGCCGAGGCGCAGAGCAGCAAGGATCAGATGCGGACCAACGTTATCAATGAGATCCTCAGCACCGAGCGGGACTACATCAAGCACCTGCGGGACATCTGCGAGGTGAGGGCCGGGGGCCCTCGGGCGGGCGGGGCGGGGGTCACCTAGGGAGCGCTGACGGCGCCCCGCCCCCAGGGCTACATCAGACAGTGCCGCAAGCGTGCCGACATGTTCAGCGAGGAGCAGCTGCGCACCATCTTTGGCAACATCGAGGACATCTACCGGTGCCAGAAGGCGTTCGTGAAGGCTCTGGAGCAGAAGTTCAACAGGGAGCGGCCGCACCTCAGCGAGCTGGGCGCCTGCTTCCTGGAGCACGTGAGTGCGCGGTTCCCATGGGGGGGTGGGGGGGGCGGCGCTGCCCTCTCCCAAACTACCCCCGTCCCTCGGATTGTCACCTCCCTTTGCACCTGGCTCCTGTCCCTGCCTACTTCCAGAGAGCAACTTGCTGTTGTCTTTCCAGAAGCTTCCAAATGTCCCAGGTGCTCCTCACCTGCTGCCCTCACCTTGCAACCCAGGGTTAGGAGTGGCCCTGCTGTGTTCGGGGAAACCACATTAGGGGAGGGGTCCCTGGGGACTGGGGGCTTTTGGGCATCACCCTGGGACAGCAGAAGAGGGAAGAAGGGGCTGAACTACTCATGGAGTGTGCCCCCCAGGGGGCTGGCTGCTCATGGCAGGTTCTAGGGTTTCTCAAACTGGGACTTCGGTTGCTTCCGCTCTCAGTGCCACTTGGTCTTTAGCCAAGGTGCTTTGGATGGCTCCAGTCCAGATAGGACGACTCCTAGCTCACCTCCTGCAGCAGTCATGAGGTTGAGCAAAGCATGCCTGTCTCCCTCAACACCCCCCGCCCCCCCCCCCCGCCCCACCATGTGGCCCTGATAACCCTTCCTGATTAGCAGCACTGACACGCATAGTACCTGATGAGAAGGCTGGGTGGCCACAGCGTTCAGTGTGCGCCTTCTCAGAGGCATTCCCATCCCTGGGTCTGATTCCCAGGGAGAAGGGTTGACAGAGGCAGGGGGCGAGGCAGAGGCTCTTGGCCCTCCCAGACCTGTGTCCAGTTGCCAGGGGGAGTGGCCATTGGGCTGTCATCACCACCAGCTGCGTCTTCCCCCTCTAACCCCCTCAGCAAGCTGACTTCCAGATCTACTCAGAGTATTGCAATAACCACCCCAACGCCTGCGTAGAGCTCTCCCGGCTCACCAAGCTCAGCAAGTACGTGTACTTCTTCGAGGCCTGCCGGCTGCTGCAAAAGATGATTGACATTTCCCTGGACGGCTTCCTGCTGACCCCAGTGCAGAAGATCTGCAAGTACCCTCTGCAGCTGGCCGAGCTACTCAAATACACACACCCCCAGCACAGGTAGGCGGCCTGAGGCCCTTTGCACCTCCAGCCTGGCAGTTACTTGAGCCAGTGCCCTGCTCTGCACAGAACAAAGCAAGCTCTGCTCTCATGAGCTCTCGATGCAGTGCAGGGACGAGGATGCCAACAGGATATTAAGCCGGGCTCTGTGCCTGGCTTTTATGGAGAAGGAGGGGCTGTGCATTTGACATGTGAGTCCAAGGCTCAGGGGCACGGCCCCAGAAGGCAGCAGCACCATGCCTGGGGGCTGCAGTACAGGGTAGCGGACTCCCTGGAGGAGACACCCTCTCCTCCTCCCCTGCACCCCCTCCGCTCTCCAGCCTACAGCACCCTTCCATGTCTGTTCTGCCCCCAGGGATTTCAAGGATGTCGAAGCTGCCTTGCACGCCATGAAGAACGTGGCCCAGCTCATTAATGAACGGAAACGGAGACTCGAAAACATTGACAAGATTGCTCAGTGGCAGAGCTCCATAGAGGACTGGGAGGTGAGGGCCCCAGGGTCAAGGAAACACCCTGGGGTCCATGGCCTCTGGCTTTGAAATTGCTCATGCCCCCTGGAAGCTGAAGCAGGGAGCCAGAAGCGGATAGTGGGAAAACCAGGCCTCCCAGAGGTGCCATGGTGCCACCCCTCTTGCAGGCTGAGGCTCCCCCATGAGCAGCCAGTCAGCTCAGGAGCCCTAAAGAGAGCAAGTGTGTTTCTCAGAAGTGTTGGTCTCTTCCTCTGCCCTCAAGGGATGCACAGGCTCCCAGAGTTTTAGCTGACACCTGGGACTCCCAATAGATGGGTTCAAGTCCCACACACAGTGCCGTGGAAAGTGGACTGCCCTCATCACGGCCTCTTGGTTTCATTTTGCTTTAAGATTTATTTTATTTATTTGAAAGACAGAGTTACACAGAGAGGTAGAGACAGAGAGGTCTTCTATCCGCTGGTTCACTCCCCAGATGGCTACAATGGCCAGAGCTGTGCTGATCCAGAGCCAGGAGCTTCTTCCAGGTCTCCCACACAGGTGCAGGGGCCCAAGGGCTTGGGCCACCTTCTACTGCTTTCCCAGGCCATAGCAGAAAGCTGGATCAGAAGAGCAGCAGCTGGGACTAGAACAGGTGCCCATATGGGATGCTGGCGCTTCAGGCCAGGGCTTTAACCTGCTGCACCACAGCCCCAGCCCCGGTTCCATTTTTCTGCTTGCACATTCTCACATCTGCCACTCTTCTGCCTTTTAAGGGAACATCAAGGCCCAATCTCATGATGCCCATTCCTGTCCCCCAGAGGCACAGGGGCCTCTTAGATCCTCTCCCACCAATCTGGGCTCCTTGATGGCCTCCCACCCACACAAGACCACTGCCATCTGAATTCCTGACCACAGTCAGCCACAGAACATCACGAAAATACAGTATCCCGGTCCTGCCTCACCCTTGCTGGACTGAATTAGAATCCCTGCAGTGGGGCTGAGCCATGTGGGCAATGGGTTGGAAGGCCGCCAACAGCTCCCATCTGAGCTGTACATCTTTAAGGAGGACCTGGAAGTGGGCGGGGCTTACTCCAACAATTTGGAGGCCCACATGGCAGGATTTTGGGTACCGAATACACAAAGCTGGGATGCAGGCCTCCTTAAAAAGCCTCCTAAAAAGACTGTTTGCAGAGGTGATCTGCAGCCAGGCCTGCCTACTCTTCCTCCAGGGCAGCCCTGAAATACGTGTCACCTCTGGAATTTATGCTCTGCAGCAGCCGCCTTAGGGAAAACATGAAAAGGTGACAAGTTTTTGTAATGTCTTATTTCATGCAGTATATGCAGAGTATCATCTCACCTTCTAATCAACATAACCTTTGTGATATGTTTTCTCTTCGATTTCATACTAAGTAAGGACTAGCCACGGTCCGTGCTTAGGGGCTGCCTGCTCACCTGTCCCTCACTCCCTGACCCTCCCACAGCCCCCGGGGGTCCTTTCCTTGGCTTTAAGAGCACCCCTCCCATCATGGCCTGGTGAGGAGACAGGAAGTGCACTAATAAGCTCACAGCTGTCCTTGGGACCCCCCAGGGGGAAGATCTCTTGGTCAGGAGCTCGGAACTCATCTATTCAGGGGAGCTGACTCGCGTCACACAGCCTCAAGCCAAGAGCCAGCAGAGGATGTTTTTTCTCTTTGACCACCAGCTCATCTACTGTAAGAAGGTACCAGGGTCCCTCTGACTGGATGGGCCCCGCAGGGAGCAGGTGGAGGGGGTGAAGCAGAGACTGAGAGCAGCCATCCAGAGGAAAGGCGCCTGCCCGTTCCTGCACAGGCAGTTCCTCCTTCCTGAGAACCGCAGGCAGGCCCTTGGGGCTGGCATGGGGCAGGGCTCTGCAGATGACCCTGGTAGCCTAGGAACCGGGGCCCAGTGCTGCTGAGAGCATTGCCTTCCTGTGCTCAAGCCACCTCTTGTCTTGCTGCAAACCTCAAGCCTGGGGCCCTGTTGCGGCTATGCCCCAGCCTCCCCTGTGCACGGAGCCCTCCTTGTCCACTGGTGCTCCTCCAGCTGTGGGGTGTGGGCCGCCTTCCTGCCAGCCAGCAGGTGTGCTGCAAAGGAGGGAGGCTGCTCCACTCCGGGCTCAGCATAGCTGTGGGCCGCAGCAGGCTCACTCTGTCCTCGGGAGCTCATCACCTGCAGGTGGAGTGGGCAGTCAAGCAGAGGGGGCAGGGGCGGGCCTGGGACATGGCAGGGGAGTGGTGTGGTGGCCAGGGCTCAAAGTGCCATCTGGCAGGACCTGCTGCGCCGGGACGTGCTATACTACAAGGGCCGGCTGGACATGGACAGCCTGGAGGTGGTAGACCTGGATGATGGGAAGGATCGAGACCTCCACGTGAGCATCAAGAACGCCTTTCGTCTGCGCTGTGGCACCTCGGGGGACAGCCACCTACTATGTGCCAGGAAGCCTGAGCAGAAGCAGCGCTGGCTCAAGGCCTTTGCTAGAGAGAGGGAGCAGGTGCGGCTGGACCATGAGACAGGTGCGAGACCCTGCTGGCCCTTGCCCCGCATCTAGGGCTCACTCACCCCTCTTGCCCCTGCCAGCTAGCCAGAACTGCCTTGAAACCGTGAAGCAGCATGGCGCAGCCCCAGGGCTTCACACTGTGAACCCAGGCTTGGTCCCAGTGGTGAGCACAGGCCCTGCCTTCACCATGCCCCTGGCAGGAGTGGCCCTTCCTCAGCACTCAGTCCCATGGCTACGCTGGCTTTGGGTGCAGTGGGCTTCACTCCACAGACACAAGCGTGCACACACCCTCCACGCTCAGTGTTCTGATTGCTGGGACCTGGGGAAGCCCCTCTGCAGTCAACACAAGCCCTAGGAGAACATGGAGTGGGGAGGTGGGTACTGGCCCCCAGAAGCCGCCTCTGCCCTCTCCGTGAGCATCTCCCCCACTGTCTCCTTTCCTGTTCTGGGCCCCAGCATTACTCTCCACAGGGACCAGGTCAGTTCTTGGTCTGGGGGAGGACCTCCCACGCATGGAAAGAAACCATACCAGGCTTTGGGCAAGCAGAGGAGGAACATTAGGTCGGGGTGAGATGGAGGCAGAGGGAGGACTCCAGACCTTTGTTCTCTGTCATGGACCCACCCCAGCCCTCCCCCAGCATCTCCCCTGCCCGGGTTCACCAAGGCAGACTGAGCGAGCAGGATGGGGAGCAGTCCCTGCTGTGAGCCTGGCACCAGATAGCCAGGACACAGCCCCTGTGGCATAATGGAACCCGGGCACTGTGGGAGGTGCAGGTGTGCACAGCGGACTGCACCTGGAACCAAGAAGCACAGCACGATGAGCAATGTGGGCAGGATAGGGGTCTCATTTGTGTGCCCCCCTCCCCAGGCTTCTCCATCACCGAGCTGCAGAGGAAGCAGGCCATGCTGAATGCTAGCAAGCAGCAGGCCACAGGGAAGCCCAAAGGTAGGTGGTTGGTAGTCCCAGCTCCCCAGATACCCACAGGCCACCCAGGGCCTCGGAGGTACCACTGATCTTTGCAGGTGTTTGTTCCCAAAGGTCAGTGACAACGGGCTACCAGGGATGAAGCTTGGGCTGGTATACAGTGGATGCTCTTGCTCTGGGCCCCTGTGACCCCACCCCCACCCAGGGCTGCTGACAGAGCCACACGTTACATGCTCTGGACAGGTTCCCTGGCCACCCTCTCTCCCAACTGCAGGCCAGGTGGTTCAAGAGGCTGCAGGACAGCCCAGGTTTCTGCGTGTGATCAGCCCCTTGGAAAGCAAGTCCTATGTAGCAAAACTCTTCCCCTGAGCAGGAGGGAGGTCTGAGGCAGTATCTTGGGATGAGTCCTTGCACCTCCAACAGCAGAGGCTGCTGCTCCACACTGACCCCACCCCCATCTCTCCCTGCCCAGCTATTGGACGGCCTGGCTACCTGATGCGCCAGAAACACCCGGCACTGCCTGCCAGCCGGGCCCAGCAGCAGGTCTTGGTGCTGGCAGAGCCCAGGCGGAAGCCATCCACCTTCTGGCACAGCATTAGTCGGCTGGCTCCCTTCCGCAAGTGACCAGCGCTCACCCGACAGAACTTTGTGGACCTGCTCATCCATGGCTCCCGGCTTTTCCTCTTCAAGGCCCAGTCCATCTGGCCCTCTGCCTATTGTGCAAACTGCAGGGCTGAGTGTGGGAGTCACCAGGATGCACCAGGTCTGTGCTACTGTCCTGGCGCAGAGACCAGCTGGGAAGACACAGGCCCTCGCACGTGCAATCTCCTCCTGCAGCCTGGGCTCCCCCACCCGCCATCCTCCACCGCCCCAGAGCCTGGGAACCAGAGCTCAGAACCACCACTCAGGCCGGCACGCAGGCTGCTTTGGACCTCCTTTGGAAGTCTGATCATCGCCCCTCTTGCCACTTCTGGGCTGCAGAGATCAACACTGGCCTCTGGCTCCCTGCAAAGCTGGGCCTAGTGCCCCTCTCATTTTGGGCCCCCATCCCCGAGAGGCAGCTTGCATCCTCAGAGGGCGGGAACCAAGAACTCTGTGCCCAGATGTCCAGCCCAGAGCCACCCTTTGGCCTCCCAGCCCCTTAGGCACCGCTGGCTGCTGGACACCCTCTTCACTTGTGATGTGTGCGTCTGTAGTGGGAAGAACAAAACCATACAGTCAGCTGTGTCCTTTGGCCCAGGTCTGTGACTGGTCAACCTGTAGCTGTGGGCTAGCTCCAGATCCACCTGGGCCCTGTTTCTTGTTTGGATTTTGTCTTGTTTTTCTAACAATGGAGAAAAAAATCATTGTCGTTAGTGACACAGAAAGATTGCCTTACCCTAGTGAGCGTGAGAAGCCATAAGAACTGAATTCTGTGGCCCAGCATCCAGGACTGACCTCCAGGCGCACGTATCTTGCTGCGCAGGAGGTGCAGCCCGGGCCTGGCATGCTGGAGTGGAACCCACAGGACTCAGCAGCATGGACAGTCACTCTTGCACTATTCTTTCTCCAAGCCAGAAACCACATTTAATTTCATAAAGAAACCTGTGAAAAGTCACCTGGGCTGCCAGCCGTTGTCTTCTGTCCTTGTCTGTGCGCTTTCCCTTCCACACACCCAGCCTTCCTGCGCCGGTTACCCCGTCTCTACCCCAGGCCTTTCCCTGAGAGGAGGGAGGCGGGGTGAGCCTCTCAGGGCCCTGGCGGAGGCCGGATCAGGTGCCGGGCTCACGATCAGAGGGCCAGGGGAGCTGGGAGGATGGGCCATGGAAGACCAACGAGTGGGGTCAGGTGCCATCCAGATGGACACAGCTGCCCCAGGCCTAGAAGTCTGCTTCATCCCTGTCTGCTCCTTAGTGTTTAGCTGGATGGGAAATATAAGTGTGGGGGACACCATCAGTACTTCTGACCCTGAGTATCCTCTTCAGGGAAACAGGGAAGAATCTCTATTCCTAGGAGATTCCCTAGCCACAGGCCCAGAAGAGGAGCCTGAGGCTGCTTCCTCTGCCACACTCCAGCACTGGCAATCCCTGGCAACCTCCTAACTTGAAAGAAGCTACACCACCTCCCAATCAGCAGAAACCCATGGAGAAAAGTCAGGACAACCAGAATATGCAACACAAGTCAATCTTTATTGAAAACTGCAGTATTAATACATAACAATTCTTGTTACAATAAACGTGCTTTTAAGAATTTTAAATCTGAGCTCATCTACTCATCAGATTGCATAAAAAATTAAAAGAGTCTGACTTTATACCTAATGGAACTGGCTCAGGATGGGTGTTCCACTCCTTTGTACTGACATGGAGTTCAATGCAGAGGCGAGGGATGCCTTTAACACTGGAAGACAATGCTGACCGAAGCTTTAAAAAAAGTACCAAGAGAACGGTGTAAAAAACAGTATTTAAAAGTCATTTTTAAAAAAAGAAAAAGAAAAGGAACCACTCCTATTCGGTCACACCCTCACAGGGCTCCTTGGGGCCTTTGTCCTACTGGCCATCAGGTCAACCTCTCGGAACACTAATCGGCAGGCCCAAATCCTCTGTCTTGGAGCCTACTCCTATGCATGAGGCACCAGGGGCAGCCCTGCTGAGGGAGGAACGGCCTGTCACGAAGCCTGGGCAGGACAGGCCTCTGTCTCCCTGGCGCAAATGACTGAACTGTATTTAGTCCTGTGGACCAAAGTATAGTTATCCCCTCAGGGTGTCTGTTCTTCAGATGAGTGGGGAGTGGGGAACAGAGACAAACCCTCTGATACATGCAAGATCAACTTCCCATTTTCTACTGGAAATGATCACACCCCCACCTCAGCTGCAGTGCACTGGGAAACCTGCATCCTTCAGACAGCTCAGGCAGGGGTAAATAAGCGGCTCAGAGAAAACACACACCAGCAGAAGACGGGCTAGAGGACAGCCAAGCTCCACCCTCCCCTCCCGGGCCAACCACACTGCTCTTTACAGAACCCTCAGGAAGCACCAGAGAGAAAGACTGGACAGTGCTGCCCACCGGCCAGTGCACGCCCTGGAGTTCCTGTCCCGTCTGGGCAGTGCCGGATGGCAATGACAGTCATCCATCAGCTGCGGGTAAGGAGAGGATGGCCCAACTGTTCATAGTAACACTGTGTTCACATGTTCAACAAAGACCAGTGAGAAGCCTGAACTCCCTTTGTAAAGCAGCCCTGATACTGGCATGGCCAGTGTGTGCCAGCCTTTCACCACCAGCCCCCGGGCACACTCACAACACCTGACGTGGGCACAACACACTGCCCCACACGAGGGCATTCCAAACTGCTCTCCAGTTCTTGTGGACACATCCCTCAAGAGACACACGCACATGACTTCCCAGATTTTCATCGCAGCCAGATGGAGCAAGGCACTGGGTGCCCAGGGAAGGGACCTGCAGGCTCCTGTAAATACCACATTTGCATAGCACAGTTTCACAGAGAGCAACTAGCAGGCCCAATAATCACACTCCTAAGAGACAAGAAAGATTCTGGAAGTACTTCTGTGTCCATCACCAAAGCTGGCCCTGGTCCTGCAGTGGCCTTGAATCTCATAGGCAGCAACTTCCAGGGACCAGCTGCTACACACTGACCGCTTGGCTTCCAGCCTGGTTCCAAACAGGCTCTCTAGAAGCACTGAGGAGCAGCAGCTCCGCAGACATGGAACACACCTCCTGGGCCTCAGGAGACCGAGCAGAACAAGCTCTGTTCAGTCACAGAGGTGTTCATGTTCCCGGCAACTAGGGCCTTTGCCTGCCTGTCTCAGCTTCTGAAAGTCTCAAATTAGGGATGTCACACAAAAGCAAAAGTTCCTATAGTATGCTTGGGATACAAAATGATACAGCTATATAACAGGATTTTGACTCAGGTTGTATTCCTCAATAAATCTTGTTGGGACTCAACACTAATAAAACTACAAACTGTGACAGTTTGGTACTGCTCTGAAGTCCAGATTCTTCCTTGATAATACAGGACCCACCTCACACCATCATATTTGATTAGCTGACTCTGGTTCAAGGTTTCCATGTATATACTGTGTAATGTAAAACTGATACTGCCCCGATTCAACTTCACAAGAGGGGAAAAAGAAGCATTACAGGGAGGAAATATTTATGAAGCCAATTTAAATGGGGGCGGGAGGAGGGTGGTATAAGCTACTCTGCTCTTCCTTGAAACGGCCCTTTTAATCAGTGATGGTGGACACACTCACCCTGGGTAAGCCGAATCTCAGAAGTCTCAAGATATGGCCCACGTGACCTCCTGTAACTTCTCACACCAATGTCCAACAGGTAGTTGAGTGTACGTGTGCATGAGCTTCCATGGTTGTTGTGTGGGGCTTTTTAAAAGCATACACTAAGATCGTAAATATTTTCTCCTGTCTACTGTCACTCAACTGGGAAAACTGTTAGTCAGTTGAGCCTTGGAACCCTTAGAATCTATGGATATTGCAAACCATCCACTATACAGACGGAATCACCAACACAGACTCAAAGAAATGGACAAACTGTGCATGGGGTAAACATCTGCCACACATACACATATACACGCACACACTCACTCACTCACTTTCTCACACACACACACACACACGGGTTAAGTGCTCATGAAGCAATTTTAAAGTACTCATCAGTAAACATTCTATGTTAACAGACATTAGAAATAAGCAATCTTCTGTTTACAATGATCCATGCAAAAATATTCCTAAACTCCTTATAAAACAAAATGTGAAAAGAAAATTATGAAGAGTACTTACTATAAAAAATAAGGTTACTGAAGGCTCAGTGGTCAGCATCCCACCCACCCAAAGGGCTGAATGCTAGCAGGGACCTCAACCTCTGCATCAGAGCCCAACCTGGCTGCCAGACACAGAAGCACAGAACCCGCGCCCACCTGAGGCCCAGCACTCACAACAACAAGAGGGTAGGGAAAGGATGCACACCCCACCTGACAGGCCCTTCAAAGGAAACAAGTCCTCACATTCCCCACCCCCGACCCTTAACTGAGAACAGACACCCACTCCTATCCATACCAACTGGGCATATTCAGGCCAAAACAAAAAAAAACAAAACAAAACAAAACAAAAAAACCCCCTTGAGTCCTTATGTACAATATTCAGACCTTAAGCTCAAAACCCTTGCCATAATACAAGCCAGCAGGGAAAAGCATCTGGCACTGCCTGGCCCTTTCTGCCGTCTGTACTTGCCTTGCACTGAGTGCCTTCAGCTGTACAGACAGCGGAAGAGGCTCACAGACACACACCAGCCCTCCCATCTCCCTTGCCCCATTGCCAGGCGCCCTCTCCAGCCAGTCTAAGGACAAGTGACCATCGGGCGGCCCATCTCAGAAGAAGCTACAGGTTTCAACATTTCCAGACACAGCCATGGCCCTGCCTCTCTACAAGAAAGAAACATGAGGAATTTAAAATAAAGTTTTGTTCCCTTTTAATCATTCTTAAATATACAACTTTCTTCATTACAGACAGCTGAAATCTTTGCCCTTCTTTGTGGGGAAAAACCAGCAATGTCTATGTTATTTTCAGTTGACTCAAACACTTCTCAGAAAAAAAAAAATGGAATGATTTTCTATGCTAAATAAAGCAGAGGACAATACCCCCTCCAAGCTTGGTTGTTTCTCTTCCACCTATCTTCCATCCCAGGAAAATTAGTTCTACTCAGGACTTTTCCAATACAGATATAGAAAACACCACCCTTCTAAGAGACCTGTAATGAAAATTTAGATAGCAGAGGAAATTGTTTTGCTGATACATAAACCACCCCCTCGCCCCTAACTGTACTGGCCACATCGCTCTACTCTTTCATGCCTATCTTAAGCATGTCCCTGTCCCACTGACTGCACCAAGCCCAGATGGAAAGAAAGGGATGCCCCCAAACTGGCTGCACCCAATCAACTGCGGCCTCCCTTCTCTTTCCCTCTCCCTGCAACCCCCTCCCACAAGTACAGCCAGTGCCAAACAGTTGCTGAAAACTAAAAGTCCACACCCCTAACTGGCAGCCCGCATCAACCCCAAAAGGTTGAAGAATCATCTAAGGTATTTCAGATGCTCTATGAAGAAATTCACTTGAACACTTAAAACTTTAAGACTCTGCATACGTTACAACAGTGCATTAGTGATACAAGTTGTAAAATACGTTTCCATTCCTTTGGATTTTGCATATGATGGTTTTGCATCAGTCACTGCAGATAGATTGAGCAAGCTTTGTTTTTGTGTGTGTTTGTTTAAACATGCATTCAACTAGATATGATTCAGAATAGATTAATACTCCCTTTTTATCATTACAGTTAGCTAAAAAAATTGCCAGGCAGTCCACAAAACAGGATTTGCTTTAAGACCAACCCACAGAGTTAGTTGGAGACTAACGGCGCTGGGACCTGCTGGGCTGGGACGTAGTCGAGTTTAGCTAAATGTCGAGAGCATTAAGAAGAAAGTCCTGGTTGGAGGCGCAAGGCCTGCAGCACCAGCTGTGGAACCCCAATGATGTGACTGCACAGCTCCATCCTCAAACCTGGGGGAAGAAACAGAGTCACACAGAACTCTCCTAGCACCTTGGAACCAACAACTCAGTGAAGACCAGAGCCACAAGCACCTGGAAGGGCAACAACAAGCAAGGCTGCTGGCCCTAGTTCCTGCCCACATCATAAAGACCCCAATAACAGTAGGAACCCAGGTTCCTAGAACAGGCAGGTGGGGGACTGGGACCATATTCCAGGTAAGGATCAATATGCATAGGGTCGGCAGTAAACACTCAATGGTTTCCTTCTTTCTTCTACTTTGTAGAGCTCCAATACGAATAAAAATTTAAACACTGCCCTGCTCTGGGTTCATGGGTCAAATGTATCTGTCTTACTGTGCTTAACTACACAGCAGCTTTGCCCTTCTCCTCTGGGAAGTGCACTCTTATCAGGGGCCCAGCCAGTCGTCACTGGTCACTTACGTTTGCAGGGTGATCACCACTGAGGGGGCACGTAGCTGTAGGTAGGTGTTCCTGGGGCCCGGTACGTGGGTACAGTGACTGGGTGGGGAGCGACGGGAGTTGGGGAATGAGCAGTCAGCAAGGTACCTGCAAGAGAGAGCAGCTTGTCACACACACTGAACAGGCCCATTTCTACACACAGCACCACACTGCCTCTGACACGAGCAAGCAGGCCTGGGCCTCTCTGCACGGAAGGAGGCCTGCAGGAGGAGGGATGGCCTCGACTCAGTGCAGTGAGAGCTCAGAGCACACGATCCTGTATACACACAGTTGAGTCCTACTGACCACGTGGTCGTAAAAGCTTGGGTGCTTCCCACTCAGGGGGAACCCTTAATAATATCTGTGAGTCAAACTATGAAATTTTAAAAGTAAGTATTATTCAGCCTTAAAAAAGAAGGAAATGGTGATACATGCTACAATATAGACAAACCTTTAAAGACATTATGCTAAGTGAAATACGCCAGTCACAAAAGGACAAGTAGTGTACGATTCCACTGATATGAGGACCCAAAAGAGCACTGAGGGTGCATAGAGCACAGAAGGGTGGAGGGGAGGGGAACTGTTGTTTATTGGTTATAGAAGTTTCAGATTTGCAGGATGAAGAAGTACTGGAGATTTGGGTCACAATGTGAAATACTTAACACTACTGAACTGTACACCTAAAAACGGGTAAGACTGTAAAACATAAATAAGTGAGAACCGGGGATTCCAAACTGCACAAGCTTCTGAATACATCCAAAAAACACATTTTTCCCATACTCATAGAAACTTAGCAATGGAGCTCGTGTGTGGACAAGCAGCAACTCCAACACAGCGGCCTTCACCCCTGCTGCCCACACCCACCCTGGGGCTACGGCCCTCCCACTCTGGTCTCAAACACACAGCATCTGTCTATGCCACGGGCTCCTTGGCCTTCACAGGTCCAAATGGGAAAACCTACACAAGACAGATTCTGAGCAGAAACACAGTATCCTGGGATACCTTTCTCCCTGGCATGACTTCCTTCTACTGAAGTAAAGTTCAGAAAAGCAAATAAGAAGGTACACAAGTGTCAGTTCTGAGCAACCAGCTACATGTGACGTGAGTACTGCCTGAAGCTGTGACATTTATCCAAAGGCCAGCAGGCAACCTAACTTCTAAATGTTACATCAGGGTGGGGAATGTCCGGCCCATGAAATCATCTGGTGTGGCCCTGCCAAGGCAACCACAGGTGGGATGTGAAATTCAGTAAATCTACAGCAGGTTAACATTTAAGTTGAGATTTTTGTCTGCTGTTGTAAATATGCACACAGCCCTGGGTAGAAACAAGGTTCCCCCACCCCTGTGTTAAGATCAGAGCCTCCAAGGCTCCAGGGCTCCCAGGTTCCACTGAGACATGACCACCTGGCCAAGGCTGTTGGTTAAGTTTTCCTGACTCAGAGGACATGTTGAGAAGTAAAGCAGAAGAATTGCAGAGGACTTCTATAAGCTGTTACTTCTATTAACACATAGCAGCTTTCCTAGATTCATGGAAACATTCCCTATTAACACAAACTGGCCTGTGAAGACAGCCCACCTTCAATGAAGTATCAAGATCACCAGCCCACCTGGGACACAAAATCTCCCTTTTGCTCAAGCTTTACATGCTCATGAGGTTGACAGGGGGTGTCTGGTCACTCGTTCCTAGAGCCATACTACAGAGTGAACCCATCACAACCAGAGAACGCCATTCAGTCATGCACCATGCAGGAGATCATTCGGTTCATGGTTTGTTTCTTTGCACCCCACAGTCAGTCTCCTCTCAGCTAAAAGGAGAGGGAAGAATAGGAAGGGAGGTAATATGAAAGGGAACTTGTTGCTCCTCCCCTCAAAGAATCAGATGTCCTCCCACAACTATTGTGGCCACGGAAGTCCACAACCAAGGGTCTGAACTTCTTATAGCTCTCTCTGCCCATGGTTCTCACGTCAGGAATGAGAACTTACCTGCTGACATGGCCATTGTGGTCCCAGCCACCATGCCCATGGTGACCCCATTGCCTCTAGGAGGAGGGATGGGAGCAGGGTACACTGTGGCCGGCATGCCGTTGGGCTGCACCACCGTGGTGTGGTGGATGACGTGAGGGGGTGCTGCATACAGTGGCTGTGTGTAGTACGTGCCTTGCTGTGGGAAGAAGAAAGACAACTGCCATAGGGTCCCATGGCTGGGGGATGAGAACCCCAGGGAACCAACCCTTCCCACACTGCAGGGCACACCCAAGCATACCTGTGCATACGGGCTTTGCTGGGGGTAGGCACTTCGCACGGGGTACACAGCCGTCTGGTAGGGGTTAGGGGAGGAAGAGTACGGTGGCACAGCCCCACTGGTAGGGGAACAGGACACTTTGTAAGGTGTGCCGGGAGTGTAACCTGGAACAAAGAAGCAACGGCCTGAGTCCGCTGAGGTCTGTGTCGGGCATGGGAGAAGAACAGTGTGCAGCAAAGAGCCTCCTCCTCCATTAAAGTTTGACTCCACAGCTTAGGCTTGGTGGGCAAGGATTTGTGGTGGAGGGGGTTTTCTGGGGAGAAGGACAAAGCTCTACCAAGTATCTGCTCACACGAAACAGGAAATAAATACCTTCCCGCTGGACTATCAATTAGCTTCACCTTCCCATGGCTCGATTTGGCATTAAAAATATGCATGTCCTGTAGCTCCAGAATTAACTTCTAGAAATCTGGCTTAATAAAATAAATATGGGAGGCTGACGCTGTGGCACAGCAGGTTAAGCCATGGTCTGTAGCATTGGCATCCCATATGAGCGCTAGTTCAAGTCCCCACTGCTCCACTTTCAATCCTGCTCCCTGCTATGGCCTGCCTGAGAAAGCAGCAGAAGATGACCCAAGTCCCTGGGCCCCTACACCCATGTGGGAGACCAGGAAGAAGCTCTTGGCTCCTGGCTTTGGCCTGGCCCAGCTCCAGTTGTTGAGGCCATTTGGTGAGTGAACCACCAGATGAAACAGATTCTCTGCCTTTCAAATAAATAAATAAATAGTTTTTAAAAATGTGGATATATGCATATACACGAAGACACAACTACAAATACATTTATCACTGCGTTGTTTATTACAGCAAAAACAAAAGGAGAAGCTTGTTAAACACCACTGGGTTAAAAAGACTTCTGGGTCCAGGAAGTAGTGTCAACACACCCACCTGCTTTTGTCCTCACCCAAACAACATGACAATGACAATTAAGCAGATTAAGAAATATAAAGATAAAAAGCTACACATAGAACAAGAATGTAAAAGACAGCATTCTGAAACCTAAAGAGCTTTACTGGATAAGGATTTAGTCAGCTTGAGAAAGCTGCAGCCAGGAAAGCAAAGAAGCAGCCCCTTTCCAGGCCTGGAAACCAGTCAGCAACTCGCTTCCAAAGCTGATGAAGGGCTGGCAGTACAAGAGTGGCCAAGAGCCTGCCAAGTGAACAGCTTGGTGCTGCCTCCCCCTGCTGGCCCCGCCCAACAGAGAATCAGAATTTGTTCCCTGGGCAGGACAGGAGAGGGGCTCTCGGACACAGTGCTCAGAGCAGCTTTATTCATACTGACTGAAAGCAGGAAATGACCAAAAAGCCACCAGCAGATGATCAGAGAAACCATGGGTGTAGCTGTAACAGAAAATAAATGATTCCCAGAATATTCACCAGTTTTAAGTGCCCCCGGTGCTCCCATACTTTTTTAACCACAAAAAAGAAACTTCCCCTTCCTCCAAGGGCCAAGTCAGTCCTGTTTAAGTATTCTGCCTTACTACAAGTCCCACCTTTGAGACTCCCTTATCAGAGTTGCCATGGACCCTGTGTGCCCAGGATCATCAGGATATAAATACCATACTTTCCATGTCCTCTCCAGCATGGCCCTTTGCAGTCTTACAGCTGGAGATGCCAAGGCTGAGATCCTCCTGTATGCCTAACAGGCAGCCACTCCTAAGCCACAAAGCAGGGACCTCAGACCTAGATACATCTGCAGCCAGAGCCTAGACCCGCTCACCAAATCAGGTGATAAACTCCATCAGAAGAGAGACAAGACCCTCCCAGGTCTCCCTATATTACTTTAAAATTTATCAACTGCTAGGTAAATGTTAAGTAGCACCAATTTATTATACCAACTTTTAATTCTGGTGCTTAGAGCTAAGGAAGAGTAGAATACACAGGTTTTCAGTTATGATTTGGAACCCAAGTTTAAATATGGAAAGTTCAGAGTCCCTTTCTCTGCTTACCTCCTAGTCTTTGAAAAGAATGAGGGAAGGATGATTTCATGGGTAAATTAGGCTCAAGTCCATGAAGCTGAAACAATGAATGTGTGTGCACTCTCTTCTATGCCAATCATACAACAAGTTATAAACCATTTTCTTAAATTATAAATAAAAGGTAGCATGAAAGCCATCAAGTTCTCGCCTTACACTGACATTCCCAGGAAACAGCCCAGCTCCTCATAGTGACTGGCTATCTCCAAGGAAGAAAGAAACGAGCCACAGTGCATGGTGGACACAATGGTGACCAATCATGGTGACGGGAGCATTACACAAGCACAGAGTGACTCTCTGTCACTAACGAGATGATCTATAAAGAACCAGCCTTTTCCATAAGTTGCTTGGCTTCTGGAGAAAATTACAAGAAAACAGACCACCATGACATCAGCATTTATAAAGTCTTGGCAGGCAAGTAGGAGTTATCTCAGGATGCAGGATAAGTTTGTCTCAAAAAAAGGGAACTGCGGGGATGAAGGCTTGCCCTCAATAGTCCCCTCCCAATTCTCAGGACCAAGAAATAATAACAGAGACACACCAGCAAAGCTATCAGTTGCTTTATGGGCAGACAACCCAGCTCACAAACTCAATTCACTTCTGCAGGGCTGATGTTACTGCAAAGTGGGTAAAGATGATACCTGCAATGCCAACATCCCACATGAACAGTGATTCATGTCTCAGATGCTCCACTTCCGATCCAGCTCCCTAATGTCCTGGGGAAAATAGTGGAAGATGGCCCAAGTCCTTGGGTCCTTGCTACTCACATGGGAGACCTGGAAGAAGCTCCAGGCTCCTGGCTTCAGCCTGGCCCAGTCCTGGCCACTGTAGCCATCTGGGGAGTGAATCAGCAGATGGAAGATGTCTGTCTCCACCTCTAACACTTTCAAATAAATAAATAAATCTTTAACAAAAATGTAAAAAGCGATTAACTTTCTGCAGCATTATTTTCACTGGCCTAATGAAGAGATCTCAGAAATCACTAAACTCATATCTCACCAAGACAGCAATAATTTCTTACAAAAGTTGTCACTAACAGAAGCGCCCTATCTGTGCTGCATTTTGAGAACAGATGCTAGACTTAAAAGTTGAGTATCACCTTCTGAATTTTTAGGGCTGGCCCATTTTCTTTTTTTTTTTGACAGGCAGAGTGGACAGTGAGAGAGAGACAAAGGTCTTCCTTTTTTGCCGTTGGTTCACCCTCCAATGGCCGCCGTGGTAGGCGCGCTGCGGCCGGCGCACCGCGCTGATCCAATGGCAGGAGCCAGGTGCTTCTCCTGGTCTCCCATGGGGTGCAGGGCCCAAGCACTTGGGCCATCCTCCACTGCACTCCCTGGCCACAGCAGAGAGCTGGCCTGGAAGAGGGGCAACCGGGACAGGATTGGTGCCCCGACCGGGACTAGAACCCAGTGTGCTGGCGCTGCAAGGCGGAGGATTAGCCTAGTGAGCCGTGGCGCCGGCCAGGGCTGGCCCATTTTCAAATGGTTTAAAGCAGGGGTAGATGGGCCTGGCACTGTGGTGTAGCAGGTAAAGCTGCCGCCTGCAGTGCTGGCATCCCATATGGACATGGGTTTGAGTCCAGCTGCTCCTCTTACAATCCAGCTCTCTGCTATGGCCTGGGAAAGCAGTAGAAGGTGGCCCAAGTCCTTGGGCCCCTGCATCCACGTGGGAGACCAGAAGAAGCTCCTGGCGCCTGGCTTTGGATCAGCCCAGCTCTGGCCATTGCAGTCAATTGGGGAGTGAACCAGCAAATGGAAGACTCTCTCTCCACCTCTCCTTCTTTGTGTAACTCTGCATTTCAAATAAGTAAATAAATCTTTTAAAAAAAATAAAGCAAGGGTGGTGAATCTTCTTTTTGCCAGAGGCCTTTGGATAGCTGTAACATCATTTGTGGGCCACACAAAATCATCCACACAAAAATCAGCCTGCTGGGGCCGGCACTGTGGTGTAGGGGATAAAGCCGCCACCTCTGGCACCAGTTTGAATCCTGGCTGCTCTACTTCAGATCCAACTCCCTGTTAATGCACCTGGGAAAGCAGAGGAAGATGGCTCAAGCACCACCCTGAACTCATGTGGGAGACCTGAGAGAAGCTCCTCGCTCCTAGCTTCCGGATGTCCCAACTCCAGCTGTTGCAGCCATTTGGGGAGTGAAAAGCAGATCTCTGTAACTCTGCCTTTCAAATAAATCAATCTTAAAAAAAATCAGCCTGCTATAGATTTGCTGAACTTTTGAGTCCCACCTGAAATTGTCTTGACAAGGCCAGATGAAATGATTTTGCAAGCTTTTATGGCCCACAGGCCGGACTTTCCCCACACCTGGAAAGGAAAAAACCAATAGGGTCCCCTTCTTCATCATACAATTAAAATATGTTCATGACACAGATGAAACAACTAGAAATATGAACACTGTAATTTTGATTTTTTTTTTTTTGACAGGCAGAGTGGACAGTGAGAGAGAGAGACACACAGAGAGAAAGGTCTTCCTTTGCCATTGGTTTATCCTCTAATGGCTGCCGCGGCCAGCGCACCGCGCTGATCCGAAGCCAGGAGCCAGGTGCTTCTCCTGGTCTCCCATGTGGGTGCAGGGCTCCCGGGCCACAGCAGAGAGCTGGCCTTGAAGAGGGGCAACCGGGACAGAATCTGGCGCCCGACCAGTACTAGAACCCGGTGTGCCAGTGCTGCAAGGCGGAGGATTAGCCTGTTGAGCCACGGTGCCGGCCTGTAATTTTGATATGTAAGTATTTTGTCATGACAGTGATATACGCATTTTTAAATTATCTTTTAAATACTAAAACACTGATGAACTTGATATCTAGATTTCCTTCAAAATAATATAAGAGAGGAGCCAGCACTGTGGCGCAGCGGGTTAAAGCCCTGGCCTGAAGCACCGGCATCCCATATGGGCGCCGATTCTAGTCCCAGTTGCTCCTCTTCCGATTCAGCTCTCTGCTATGGCCTGGGAGAGCAGCAGAAGATGGCCCAAGACCTTGGGCCCCTGCACCTGCATGGGAGATAGGAAGAAGCTGCTGGCTCCTGGCTTTGGATCGGTGCAGCTCCAGCCATTGCAACCATCTGGGGAGTGAACCAGCGGATGGAAGACCTCTCTCTCTGTCTCTGCCTCTCTCTGTAACTCTTTCAAATAAATAAAAAATAAATCTTTAAAAGAAATAATAGAAGGGAAAGTTGTGGGGATATAGATGAAAAACATCAGCCATGAACCAATAACTGCTAAAGCCAGAGATTGGGTAAGGATTATATTCCTGTGTATTTGTGTATATATTTTTAATTTTTCCAATAAAAATTCTTTTAGTCAAAACATTAAAGGGGAGAGGAACATGCTAGACAGACTGTTATGGATTAATAGAGATAAGAGGGGAGGGCATTTGACCTAATGGTTAAGAAGCCAAGTGGACTCCTGATTCTCACTTCAGAGAACCTGGGTTCAAGTCCCAGCTCTAGCTCCTGATTCCAGCTTCCTGCTAACGTGGACCCAGGGAAGCAGCAGTAATGGCTCAAGTACTCGGGTTCCTGCCATCCATAGGAACACCTGGGTTGAGCTTCTGGCTCCTGGCTTCAGCTTGGCCCCAGCCCAGGCCATTACAGACATTCAGGAAGTGAAACAGATGATGGGAGCTTGCTCTGTGTGTGCGTGCGTGTGCTTGTGTGTGTGTGCAAGCGTATTTCTCTCTATCCAAAAAAAGACAAGACATAAATTCAACTTTAAAAGCAAACTCAACATGTAATGTTGAATAGATCCTGGTTCCAAATTAAAAAAAAAGAATTTAGGGATAACTGGAAAATTTTAACATATAATATAAAGTAAAATTAAAGAATGACTATTTCTACATGATAATGGTACCATGGACATGCAGGAAAATGTCTTCACTGTGATATCAAGAAGGGCCACACTGAAGTCCACAGGACAGAAGCAACAAAGGCTACATGTAATTCTGAACTAATTCAACAGAAATTTAAAATATCACCCACACACACTCACCTGATACACAGTAAATATGGCAAAAGTTTAACTGGTAGACATTATGTAATTATATAGTATTATGGAATAATAGTAGTAGTATTATGGAAATACACTGTACTGAGGCTGGTGCCATGGCATACCAGGTAAAACAGCCACCTGCACTGCTGGCATCCCATATGGGTGCCAGTTCCAGTCCCAGCTGTTCCATTTCCGATCCAGCTCTCTGCTATGACCTGGCAAAGCAGTGGAAGATGGGCCAAGTGCTTGGGACCCTGCACTCGCGTGGGAGACCCAAAAGAAACTCCCGACTCCTGGCTTCAGATCGGCACAGCTCCAGCTGCTGCAGCCATCTGAGGAGTGAACCAGCAGATGGAAGATCTCTCTCTGTCTCTGCCTCTCTGCAACTCTGTCTCTAAAATAAATAATAAATAAAATTTTTTTTGAAAATTCACTGTACTGATCTCTCAACTTTCCTGTATATATTTAAAAAATATATAGCAAAATGAAAAAAATATAATGCTTTCAGATGGCAACACATACCTGAGACGGACTAAGCAAGACAGAAAATCTCCATCAAACAAGTCATGCATGAGCTCAGGTAAAGTAAGGGAGCAAGTTGACAAGTGCCCAATCACCACCACACCCCCCACAGCACCCCTGGAAGATTAACACAAGATATGGCTGAGCCTTTAAAAAAAGGTCATCAGTAGGGAGGCATAGCTCTTGAGCAAGCTGATCGCTAAGCTGGCCTGCCAGTTCAGCACTGACTGGAAAAAGAACTAAGTTAAAACACACCACTGCTCAACATACACAGTCCATGTTCATCAGAAAGTTATGGCTCTACATGTTACATTCACAACAGACAAAAAAAAAAAAGAGAGAGAGAAGCTGTTTTGAGGAAGTGAAAATGGCACAAGCAATGAATTCACAATCTGGAGAAAACATCCTCTAGAAGACCCAACAATAATCCTAGTAAGGAAGGCTAGCTCTATTTTGTCTGTTCAAACACAGAACAGCACGAACCAAGACGAGGGACGCTGTCCACCCGAAGAAGAACAGAGAGCATGAAACCCAGTGAACAACACCTGGACAGTCGCCTGAAGACAGGCTCTCTGAACCAGAGGCACTTCGTGTACCCACCAAAAAAGGTGAAGCCCTTTTCTTTTCTTTCTTTCTTTCTTTCTTTTTTTAAGATTTATTTGTTTACTAAAAAGACAGAATTACAGAGAAGCAGAGGCAGAGAGGGAGAAATCTTCCATGCTCTGGTTCACTCCCCAAATGGCCCAACAGATGGAGCTGTGCCAATCCGAAGCCAGAGCCAGGAGCTTCTGAGTCTCCCACATCGGTGCAGGGGCCCAAGGACTTGGGCTATCTTCTACTGCTTTCCCAGGAACATCAGCAGAGTTGGATCAGGAGTGAAGCAGCAGGGACTCAAACCAGCGCCCATATGGGATGCTACCTGCTACACCACAGAGCTGCCTTTTTCCTTAAAGCACTTTTTTCTAAAAATGATGTATTTATGTGAAAAGCAAATACCCGTAACAGCTGGTTCTGGAGCAGGCTGAAGCCAGGAGCCTAGAACTCATTCCAGGTCTATCACATGGGTGGCGGAGACCCAAGTACCTGAGCCACCATCTGCTGTTTCCTAGGATAGACATCAGCAGGAAGCTGGAACTGAAAGCAGAGCCAGAGGCCAGGACTCGAACTCAGAGACTTACAGGATGTGAGCCTCCCAAACGGTGTCATCCGTTGCTGAGCCAAATGCCCACCCCCTGAAGTCCTTCGTCATTCCTCGATTACTTCCCTACTAGGCCTTTCTTGTTTTCTACTGGAAGCCTCCTCCTGCAGAAATCTCTTCAATTGGCCCAGGGTCTCCAAACCACCTCACACGCTGGCTTTGATTAGACAAAGATAACTCCAAGAAGTCAGAATGTGTAAGGCATCTTTCAGAACACAATAAATGGTACTTCTAAACCTGTGCATCTCATATATGTAAATTTTATCTTAAAACAAAAAAGAATTGTACATGAATATTAATGATATATATGATAAAGTACACTTAGACATACAACTTGTTCTGAAATACAAAAATTTTAAAAAAGACAAACTAGAGAATGGCTGGAAGGATACGTATATGACACAAGTAAAATGTTACTTGTAAAAGTTTAATGCTTCATTCACGGAATTTTGGGAGTCTGTATGCTCATCATGAAATTTTTTCAGCTTTTCTGTATATCTGAAAATTTTCACAATACAATGTGAAAAGATAGTCATCTATTATTTCTTCTAAATAGAGCAATGGTTTTTAGTACGTATTACCTTACTGCTTATTCTTATAACTGTTAAGCTCACCAGGAAACTTCTTTTGATATCATCTATAGGCATATATGTTAAGTCACTTTCTATTCTGCACCTGAGACTAACCAGTTTCAAGGAATATAAACATGCCTTACTGTCAATTTAGGATGATGTGTATGCTAGCCACCTTCCTGAAGTTTTTCTTTTTTTCACATTAACACTAGATTCACCATATCTCATCAAAGTAACTCAACAGGCACTTTATAAACTTAACATAAACAGACACACTACTACTTCATTGTGTCCAAAACAGGCATTGCCTCCTTGAAGTACTGGTCTTTCCAAAATAAGACTAGCTTCAGATTCTGTCCCAAGGAAGCCCATGTGTCATAACCCACCACAGACAACATGATGAGTAGCATCTTTCTTCCTTTCACTCTTACCAACATGTGAATGGCCTGCTTGCTGAGCTCTCCTAGCCCTACTAACATTTCAGAATGCTAACTATCTGCTCAGGTGCCAGCAGGTTTTTATTGGACTGGGTCATTTTTTTTCTCTAAAGTACTGTATACCATACAGATTTTTGTTTTTAATTTGAGAGGCAAAGATAGAGTGAGTGCTCCCCCATTGCTGGTTTACTCCCCAAAGACCCAAAATGGCCAGAGCTGGGCTGGGGCAGAAGGAGGAAGCTGGGAACAGAATCATGGCGTAAATCCAGTTACTTGAGCCATCATGGCTGCTTCCCAGGTTCTGCATTAGCAGGGAGTGGGAGTCAGGTGCCAGAGCTGACAAGCAAACTCAAGTACTCCAACATAGGATGTGGATGTCTTAACTAGTAGGCTGAATTAAAAGTTCATACCCCACTCAAATTTTTATAATAATTTTCTAAGCACTAAACAGATTTATTTAGAAAATCTGGATAATTTGGAAGTGTATCAAGGCAAGCCCTGAACAAAGATGGCATTTCGGAATTTCAGAACATGAGATAAAAATATGACACGGCATCAAAGAGAAGCACTGGTTACATTCAGTCAGGTGTCAGCAAGGTGCTAACTCCCAGCAGCAGTGACAGAGCTGGAAAACGACAAGTGACAGCCTCTCAATTCTGGGGTGAAATGATTACTAGCCTCGCAATCTATTTCCAGACAAACTATCAATAAAGTTTGAGGGTATTTTTCAACGTTTTCAGAAAAGCCTAAAATTGTGACTCCCTCATACTCTCCAGGAAGGCAGTGAGGGAACTCCTTCCCCAGAACCTGACAGTTAAAAAGTAGGAACGATGACAAAGATGGACATGGGAGGAAGAAGCAAAAGCAAACTCTGGGATGATGGGGCAGAGTGCCCCCAAGTGAGGGCCCACAGGATGAGCGGAGGAGGAGGTAGAGGCTTCGAAAAGAGCTCCCCCAGGGAACAAAACACTCAGGAGTAGCTCAAGAGTGTTCTGAGTTGAGATCCCAACTCCTGAGAAATCAGAAGAAGTTGGGGGTAAAAACCTATTCAAAGCCACCATTAAGTATTTATCTCAAGGAGGACAAAGTAGGTGAAGAAAACACACCCGCAACACAGCTGAGAACAATGTGCACAAGATCAGCATCACAGGGAATAGACAAGCAAGAAACGAGGCACAGAAAGGAAAGATAAACTCATGTCACCCAAAGTGAGAAGTCAGTAAACAGTGCTCTAGAAGAAGGAACGGCAGAAGCAGGATACAGGAAAACATGGAAGGAGAGCAGAAACAGCTCAGAGTCTAAAGGGAGACAGAGCTCGCCTCTGTGGCACAGATGTGGTGGTTCTGACAAGATGGCATTGCTGTTTTTCATCTGTAAAAGTATTATAGAACCACTGGAATCTTTAAACTATGTACATGCAAACCTTCAGTTTGAGAGAAAGACTCCTATAATCCTCCAGCCTGTTAACATTCTAAAGGCTCTCTCTCAAGTGGCTGCCAACAAGTTTAATTTTTAAACAAATCTAGGTGTCACCTCATGGACGTTATACTGAGTTTAAAAATTAAAAAGAAGGCTGTATCGTGGGGCTGGCACTGTGGCAGAGTAGGCTAAGCCTCTGCCTGCAGCATCAGCATCCCATATGGACACGAGTTTGTGTCCTAGCTGCTGCTCTTCTTATCCAGCTTCATGCTTATGGCCTAGCAAAGCAGTGAAAGATGGCACCCACGTGTGAGACCCAGAAGAAGCTCCTGGCTTTGGCCTGGCCCAGCCCTGGCCATTGCACCAATAGAGAGTGAACCAGTGGATGGAAGACCTTTTTCTGTCTCTTCCTCTCTCTGTCTGTAACTCTACCTCCCAAATAAATAAATAAAACTTAAAAAAATAAAAAAGAATGTATCGTAAAGGCTTTTAACTTCTCAAACATTCTTCATAAATAAGTACTCAGACCAGATCTACCCCACAGGATAAACACCTTAATAAAACCATTACGTTATTAGCTGGATTTCCACATAAATGTTTACGGATGTGATTACTGATTCCCTTAGGCTATCACCCTTGGCAACATTTACATCGTTTAAAAATATGTGCTGATGTAATAACTAAACTACCTGTCACTAAAGCTTACTAAAGGAACTGAATGTTTTCTTGACAATTTCAACTCATCATTGCAAATATTAGTTACAGGTGTTTGTACTATAAGAAACTGTAGAAAAGAGGCCTGAACGGGCTGGCTGAGAGCCTGAGCCTGCCTTCCTGATGTCAGTGCCTGCTCATGGGCTTGATGCTGGAATCCTCTCCTAACACACCCAAGGGGTGTTTCATTATGCAAATACTGAGAGTGAAGTTAAACAACTTTCTCAGGAGTGACACAGCCAGGAGTTAAGCCACAACCAGCTAACTCTACAGTCCAAGAAAACTCTGATTCCAAAAACAGCCCACTCCAGCTGCATATGCACACAGCTCACTGCATCCACCTGCTCAGGAAGACAGAAATGACTACCGTCCCCATTTCCAGACTGAGTAATGAACCCTTCAGCAAAAGCTTCTCTGAACCTTTTGTTCCACAGTTGGAAGAGGGCCAGAAACGGGCCACACTGAGATTGCAAAGCACTCCAGAAGCCAAAGCCCATGCAACTCCTGGACTACAGACCAGGTTTGCCCACAAGCCTGGTGCTAGGAGAACCAAAAGGTAGATCAAGAAAGCAGCAGAAATGGAGAAGAAGTTCAGTTTGTTTAATACTGTATACTGGCCACTTTGGCTTGCTCATTAAATAAGGGGGAAAGCCCACTGGGAAGAGAGATTAAACATTCAAGATATCAAACAATGAAGAGGCTCCCAAAAAAAGGCACACAGGTATGGCCCAGACTCGGGTCAGGTGGACAGCAGCACTGTGGGATGTCGCAGGACCATCAAAGCGCCTTTATTTTTTCACTCACCAATTTCACACAGAAATCTTTATTCCCAGTTTCTCCCAACAAACCAGAAGAGGTGGCACTGCTGGGCCAGTGGTCTGTTAGGCATCTGTCTGGCACCCATCAGTGGGTGCCCTTCAACAAGGCAGCCTCAGTTCCACCTGCCCACCCCCACTTCTAGGTTAGAGGAACTACCGAAGGCAACCTTGGGAAAGGGGTAAAAAGGAGAGCTGTGAGAGAAGGTGGATGACACCTGCCCAGAGGCTGGCCCACAAAGATCCCCAACATGGACACTGCCAGCAACACCAGACCTCCAAACACCAGCCTTCCTATGCAGCGCAGGGCTGAGCACTTTTCCAGGAACAGCTTTGTCAGCCGCAGTTAAATCTCAAATTGTTTTGTTTGGAAAAAAAAGGGGGTGGGGAGGAGGCTGTAGGTTTTTAGTGCAATTTGACATGGTACTCTACAAAGAAAATGAGTAAAAGTGGGCTACCTCTGAACATTCTAGAACAATAATTTACTTTATGGTGGTCTCAGCATGAGTACATGTGGAATGAATCATTAGGCAAAAAATAAAACTTCAACCTGTTCTTCCCACCATAAACAAGAATTAACCACAAAGGGGTCATAGACCTAATTGTTGAACCTAAAGCTGAGGCCAGCATGGTAGGAAGAGTACGTTAAGCTGCTACCCTCAACACCTGCATCCCATATGGGTGCTGGATCAAGTCCTGGAGGCTCCGCTCCATTTCCAATCCAGCTCCCTACCAAGCTTTTCTTTCTTTCTTTTTTCTTTTTTTTTTTTTTTTAAAGATTTATTTATCATTTGAAAGTCAGAGTTACATAGTGAAGAAGAGGCAGAGTGAGAGGTCGTCTTTCATCCGCTGGTTCACTCCCCAACTGGCCGCAAGAGTCAGAGCTGCACTGATCTGAAGCCAGGAGCCAGCAGTTTCTTTCTGGACTGCAGGGGCCCAAGGACTTAGGTCATCTTCTACTGCTTTCCCAGGCCCCAGTAGAGTGCCAGATCGGAAGTGGAGCAGCCAGGACTTGAACCAGTGTCCATATGGGATACCAGCATTGCAGGCGGCAGCTTTACCTGCTATGCCACAGAGCCGGGCCCAGCTCCCTACTAATCTGCCTGGGAAAGCAGTGGAAAATGGCCCATGTACCTGGGCCCCTGCAGCCAGATGGGAGACCTGAATGTAGCTCCAGCTGTAGTGACCGTTTAGGGATTGAATCAGTAGATGGAAGCTCTCTCTCGCTCCCCCTAACTCTGTCTTTCAAGTAAATATATCTTTAAGAAAAGAAAAAGTGTGCTTTACGTGTGTGCAGTTTATGTCATGTGTATCTCAAGACAGCTGTTTAAAAAAAGGTTAAACAATGTGAAGCGTTTTATAAAAGATGAGTGACACCACTGAAGAACCCAGCAAGCAGCCATACAACAGTCGCCATTCCAAGGGAAGGGAGATTCCACAACAGACTCAAAAGACAGGCACAGAGTAGAAGCAATTTAGTCCAGGAGGGCGTGAAACAGCTAGGCAAGAACACAAAACAAAAAATGTTTTTAAGAGAATTAAAGGGCCATTGTGGCGAAGAGCTGGGGATCTCATGTCCAGGCTCCTGGCTTAATTGTCCTCAAGTTACGGGAAATAAAAGGCAATTTCCTCTGGGAATGACACTCTGGCAGAAGCTCGAACCAAGGTAGAAAAGCCTGGGAGCATGAAGAAGATCAAGTCAAAAGGCTTTGCTCTGCTCTGAGCTAAGGCTTGATGAGAGGCGGTCATGGTGGGAACAGCAAGGACGAGGAGGGTGGAAGGGAAGAACAAACAATATTAGATTAACGAAACAGAAAAGGATACTGTTATGTCTCTTCTGCCAAAGTTAATTGTATAAGGCCAGTGTTCTTAGCGACAAAACACTAGCCTAGCTACCTCACAAATAAGGTGCCTCCAGGTGCCCCCAGGAGGCCAGGCCAACCCTGTAGGCCAGAACATGTGTCAGGACCACTGTAGTAGAATCAGTGTCCTGTCTGGGTGAACGACGCCCACGAGCCAAGGAGCAACACAACAGGGTGCAGCTCACAGGACGAAATCCCTGTAAATAAGCAAATAATCTTTACAAAATTTAGACTCATATCAACTCCACTTTCAACATTAACAGTGATTTCAACAACTCAAAAATATTCCCATGCACTCAACACAGAAAACAAGAGGTTTTCTTTTACAAATGTAACTAAAGTGCTGCAATGCTTTAGAGAAGTCACATGTCTCTAACACCAGCTCAGGGAAACTCCACATCCCAGCACGGCAAGACAGTCTTTAGCCCAGTCAGCTGCCAACTGTGGCAGGATGAGTGGCCTGTAACAACCCAGCACATAGACTGAGGCTTTGTTGTGGGTGACACGAGAAACGCAGCATCTGAAGCTTAAATGTGCAAAAAGAATCACGCTCTTCTCCCATTTATCAACTGGCTGATTTTATTAACAAGGACTGAGTCAACCCCAAATCCTAACTCTGTATGTCCTCTCCCCCAGCTGCATGCACCAAGCACTGGGTCACCCAGCACATACCTGTCTGGAAGGTAGGATTCGCTCCAGGGTACATGTTGGGAGAATAGGCAGGAGCTGCTGCTGTGTAGCCCATGGGGAAACCAGCTGAAGAGAAGCACACACAAAACAATCTGATGTCAGCAACGGAAGGAATGACATGATTTTACAGCCAGAGCTCCCACAAACCCATCATTCTTCCCTTCCTCCCCAGAACCCCACATGCTGAATTAAAGGGCCCCAACAGCACTGTGCCCACAGTTTGGCTCTAGTTGTCTTCTTTCCTCAGAATTTTGATGGAAGTGATTCCCACGCTGAAGTACCCAGGTTCAGTTCTTGGCTCCAGCGCGACCACAGCTTCCTGCCAACACAGACTCCAGGAGGCAGTGGTAATGGCTGAAGTAACTTCTACCCATGTGGAAGACCTGGACTGAATTCCCACCTCCTGACTTGAGCCCTGGCCTGGCCTCTCCTGTTCCCAGCCACTGTAGGCATTCAGGGAGCCACCCAGCAGATGGGCGCTCTTTCTCCACCTATGCATCTGTCTCGCAGTCCCTCTGACTCTCAAATGTCAAAAATAATTTTGACAGGTCATAGTCATAACTGTCTCTAATGCTTATAACTTTGTACAACTGGAAAAATCAGTAGAAACTGAGTTAGAAGTCTACTGTAGAGAATAGCACGCTCTGGGGTTGATGTGTGGCATCAATCTTTTTTTTTTTTTTTTTTTTTTGACAAGCAGAGTGGATAGTGAGAGAGAGAGACAGAGAGAAAGGTCTTCCTTTTTGCCGTTGGTTCACCCTCCAATGGCCGCTGCGGCCGGCACATCTCACTGATCCGAAGCCAGGAGCCCGGTGCTTCTCCTGGTCTCCCATGCGGGTGTAGGGCCCAAGCACTTGGGCCATCCTCCACTGCCTTCCCGGGCCATAGCAGAGAGCTGGCCTGGAAGAGGGGCAACTGGGATAGAATCCGGCGCCCCAACCGGGACTAGAACCCAGTGTGCCGGCACCGTAAGGCAGAGGATTAGCCTGTTAAGCCATGGCGCCGGCCAATGGCATCAATCTTAAAAAAACAATAAATACTAAAAAGAGGACTCAGGGAGTCCAGCAAAGTGAGAACCACAATTAAAAAAAAAAAAAAAAAAAAAAAAAACAACCTCTCACACTGAATTCAGAAACTCCCAAAACTCCGGCAGCTTTATTGAGACTAACGACATAAACGGTTACTCAGCAGTAGTAAGAGTGCTAAGGGCATGGCATGCCAGGTCGTTATTTTCCTCTGGTTTCACTGCAAACAGTAAGGAAGAATGGGTATCCAAACCTAGCTGAGACCCAAGGACTGCTCTGCTGCTCTAGCAAACAGCAGAAAGTACTTGAGGGCACTTATTATCACTAAAGCCAAAGCTATATCCCACACTGCTGCATATTTTTATTTAAAAGCTAGTAAAATTTTTTATTCTAAGGCACTGTTTAAAACTTCTAAATTCATTTCAGGCTTCTTTACATTCCGAAGTTCTAACCCCAACTACCCTAATTCAAGATGGTTAGTCATAAACCCAGGCTGCAAATGCCAACAAGCTTCAGTCATCTTACTTGAAGGGCTCAAACAGGCACTGCGGACACACAAGTGCCATCACAGTCCACACGTAAGCAAGACACTTCTATTAACACAAATGAGGAATCCTCAGGAAACCAAGCCACTAATAACTCATTACATGAACGTCACACAAACATCAAATAGGACATTCTGTATGACAGTGAGAATCCCAATCCCTTGCGTCCATGAGCACAGCGCGGGGTGGGGGGTGGGGGTGGTCTCCATCACCTTCCCGGCCTTCTTCAGGGCCCAGGGACCCATAAGGCCCTTCCTCCCTTTCTGCCTGACCCTGGGTCACAGTGCGGGAAGTGTCCCTCCTGTGACAGCTGGGGCATCAGAAAGCCTTCTTTATATTCAGGGCACACAGCCAACAATGTGATCCAGGTTTTCTAGCCCGGACTACAGAGAAGCTGTAACTTCTTTATTCCTCTCTTCCCTCACCTGAAAGCAAAGTTGAAAATGAACAGTCCTCTTCAAAAGAAACTACTGAGGCGGCTCAGCGAAAGGTGTCTCCTAGGACACTTGGACCAGGATATTTAAGGTGGTATCATGATCGCTTAAGGAACTGTAGCAGTAATGTAACTGCAGCCAAGAAACTGAAGGGGGAACAGGAGGTCCTGAATATAATTCCAAAGGGAAAGCCTTTTGGGGGCGGCAGTCTTTTTTTTTTTTAAGATTTATTTCTTTCATTCATCCATCTATCCATCCATCCACCCACCTCCCTATCTATCTGAAAGGAAAAGTGAGACTCATTCACTCAGCAATGGCCCAGTGGGTAAAGCCATGAGCCAAGAACTCCATCTGGATCTTCCACATGGGTGGCAGGGGCCCAAGTACTTGGGCCATCTTCCAATGCCTTCCCAGGTGCATTAGCGGGGAGCTGGAAATGGAGCAGCCAGGACTCAAATTGGCACTCTGATATGGGACACTGGCATTGCAAACAGCAGCTTAACTCACTGTGCTACACCGCAAAGTTCCAGAGTGGGTCTTAATGAAAGTGTCTGAAAGAAGTCCCTCCCTCAAATCCCCGCAGAACCCCCTCTGCTCCCCATCCAGCCTGGATGCCCTTGCTTCTTTACCCCACCTCCCCAAGCTGTCTACCAGGAGTCTTCAATGCTGAGCCAGCCCCTAGGAATCCCTACAAGTGCCCAGTTCACATCCACTATCTGAATTTATTGCTACAAAGGTACTTTCTTGTTCTTGAAACTGACCCTCCTCCACCACAGCAGAAGCTATTTTGGGCTTACTCCTGGATTCTCACTCTCCCATATGCCCTTCCTAATTAGTTAGAGGACAGTGTGTGGTGATCAAATGTTTGATCAAGCCCATTCATAATGCACATCAAAGGCAGATTCCACCTGAAGCAGAGGGAAGGTAGTAGGACAGAGATGTGGTTGGCTCACAGAGGCTCCACCCTCATGACCAGATGGATGAGGTTCCCACAGGAGTGGATTCGGTATTCTGAAAGCACCTGGTCATAAAACTGAGTGCAGCCTCCTCTTGCTTCCTCTCTGCCATGCCTCCCCCCATGCCCTTCAGTTTTCACTCCATTAGGCCCTCACTAGAAGCTGGGCAGATGCAGCTATTTCATCCTGGACTTCTAGCCTCCAAATTTGTAAGCTAAATAAATCTCTTTTCTTTATAAATTATACAGTCCTGATTATCCAGTTATAGCAACACAAAATGAACTCACTCAAATATTTTTCTAAGTGGTTTCATTGTTAAAAAAACAAGTTTAAAACACCAATGACCCAGATCACATCCTGTAATCCAAACACGTCACAGCCGAAATACAAATTCCCGCTCTCTTCTCATGCACTCTACCAGTCAGTTCTCAGCGGGGAGCACCTGCTCTGCACTTGTTTGCTGAAGCTTGTATTTAATGTACTTAAGATCCCTGACAAACTGTTATGCTGGGTTGGCCCTCTCTATCCCCATCTTCCAACACCTAGTTACCATGCTCAAAAATGAAACAGACCACACAACAATGAACCACCAGCAACAGAAGGCACTACCCACCAGATCTCTGGTATGGGAGTCATAGTCTCCTGCCTCCTGGGGAGCCTCTGCTCCTCCTGTGCTCTCAGCCCCTATCCCATCAGCTACATCCCACTTGCTCTGCTGCCACCCTGACACGTGCCACAACATGGATTCTCCTCACCATCTCTACTCCACTGGTTTCCACCAGGGCTGCATAAAACCCCACAGGGGCAGCTTTGGAAGGACCCTGCCAACACCCTCTTCCAGCTGGTCTTGGGTGTAGCATTAGCCAGGTTTTTTGTTTTTCTTATTCTTTACAGACATCTAATCAAGATTCCAACCAAGAGAGTTGAGATATACTATCTCTTCCTAACCAGTTGATCCTGGTCACAGAGCAGTCTTCCTAACAAATGATCTCCCCAGTGGACCCTGGGGATTGGCTCTGGCAGGGAAAGGATGGAAAGACCAGACTGCCACAGCCGAGGACTGGAGTGACCCTAAATTCCAGTCACTTTCACAAATCTAGTCACTGTTACGACACCAAAGTCACTTCAGTGTAACAAAAACTATCAGAAGCTAAGTAAAGAGACAAATCAGGAAAAAATATTTGCAAATTATTTAAACAGCTAATGTACTTAATATAATTTCTAAAACTAGAAGGCAAAGCCCAATAGAAAAAAATTAATAGACACAGAACATCAAAATACAACTATACTTTTATGGTTTTTCACACCAAACTAGCAAAAACCAAAAGCTGGACAACACACTTCACTGGCAAGGCTTGGAGAAACCTTGCACTTCTGGCAGGAATACAAAGCAGGAAAAACGCTACAGAAGGTAACAAAGCAGCACCTTAAAAATCCCACAAGAATTTTCTCTCTGACCCAGCAATACTACCTCTAGGAATTCACTCTGAAGAGAATTTCCACAAACACAGTCAACATAAGCATGAGGCTATTCACTGTAGCACTGCTGGAATAGCAATTATAGGCTGAATATCCCTTATCTAAAATGCTTTGGACTAAAAATGTTGGCAGATTGTTTTGGTTTTCAGAATATCTGCAAATACATAATGAGACATCTTGGTGTCAGGGCCAAATCTAAACATAAAATTCATTTATATTTCATATACATGTTATACACATAGGCTGAAGATAACTTTTAGTGTATCTGAGTTTGTGTTTTTTTAAAGATTTATTATTATTTATTTGAAAGCCAGAGTTACACAGAGAGAGAAGGAGAGGCAGAGAGGGAGAGAGGTCTGTGGTTCACTCCCCAGTTGGCTGCAACGACTGAAGTTGGGCCAATCTAAAGCCAGGAGCCAGGAGCTTCCTCCTGGTCTCTCACGTGGGTGCAGGGGCCCTATGACTTGGGCCACCTTCACTGCTTTCCCATGTCATAGTAGAGCGCTGGATCAGAAGTGGAGCAGCCAGAACTAGAACCGGTACCCATATGGTATGCTAGCACTGTAGGCAGCGGCTTTAACCACTATGCCACAGTGCTGGCCCTGAGTATACCTGTGTTTTGACAGCACCCCATCACACAAGGTTAGATGTGGAATTTTCCATTTGCGGTTATCATGAGCACTGAAAGTTTCAGATCTGGAGCCAGCATTGTGGCATAACAGGTTAAGTCGCCACCTGAAACGCCGAAATCCAACAATGGGCACCAGTTCAAGCTTCAAGTCCCAGTAGCTCCACTTCCTATCCAGCTTCTTGCTAATGCACCTGGGAAGGCAGTGGAAGATGGACCAAGTGCTTGGGCAGCTGCGCCCACATGGAAGGCACGGAGGAAGCTCCTGGCTCCTGGCTTTGACCTGGCTCAGCCCTAGCCTTACAGCCATTTGAGGAATGAACCAGTAGATGGAACAGTGAAACATGTTAGCAACATGGAGAATAAAAAACTTTAAAATTGTATCTCACTATCTATTATACTGTCATATAAAGATGTGAAAAGAAAGAAATGTTGATCCTGTTGTGAAACTGATGGTGAAAATTTAATGAGCTTTAAAATAAAGTTCATCTTACGGTGTTATTTCTAAAGGGAAAAAAAAAAACAAAATGCTCCCAACTCTGAAACTTTTTTTTTTAGATTTATTTATTTGAAAGACAGAATTACAGAGAGGAGAAACAGAGAGATGAGAGGGAGGGAAAGATCAAGAGAACAAAAAAACTGTAGCTTTTGTTTTATTTGCTGAATTTTTAACAATGTCAAAGCAAAAAGTCAGTCTATTGGACAGAATTAATTTTAGAAAGCCATTATGAAATCAGACTTAGTATTTTTTATAAATATCCATATACACATACACGCTACAATGGACAGCAAAATACAAGCTTTCAGATTCTCATATAGGGATGCTCAACATCCCTATAATATCACCCCAATACCCTTCAAAGGAAAATTGGTCAAATAAACTGTGGAAATCCCACAAGATTATGCAGCGATATTAAAAAAAAAAAAAAAAAGAAAAGAAACTTCCAAGAGCAAGGCTAATCTCTGAACTTCTCTGCAGTGATTCCTAGAATACATTGCATCAACAAAGCAAAGTGAACAACACCGCCTGCATCTCTCCTTACAGAAGAACCCGCTGTTCAGCAGAGTATGTGGGCTGACAGCCTCCAGTGGCAGCGCCTGTCTTCCAGGGTCGTCTGTAACAGGCCTCTTCCAACAGCCAGTCCTCACCCCACAGCACACAACGCATGTTCACACTTCAGCAAATGTGCATCCCAGTCTGAGGTCTTCCCTACCTAATTCTGCTCCTTCACTTAACCTTGGTTTTTCACAAGCATCAGCCAACCAAAGGATGCCTGCACTCCTAACTCCACCCCAGTGTCTATCAACTTTTTATGTAATGAAGGAGAAATGAGAATACAGGGTCTTGGCCTGAGACACTTGTCAATTCTCAGCATGAACAAGAGCATGGGTCTAGGCCTTCCCTGGAGACCATGGTCAGACAAACATGGGCTTTGAATGGTCTCGCAGAGCTGGCATGAAAAAACTGGATCTTCTGGAAACTTCAAAACCAGCTGCAGTCCTCTTTATCATCTATGCCAAATTCTAAAGCTGCTCTAGCAGAAGGCTAAAAGGTAAAAACCAAAAACCACTGAATGCAAAAATACAGCTTCCCATACCACCCTGGTGCTGAAGAGACAAGGATTGGAGAAAAAGACTGGTAAGAGAAAGGGGCTTGGTAGAGCTATGCCAGGCTGCCCAAACTCCAGTACAACAAACAAAGGGAGACTGAGCAAGGCCAAAACTAAACCACACCTAAGTGTAGCACTAACCCAATCCCTGGACCTGTAGAGTAACTTTATTTGGCAACAAGGTCTTTGCAAGTGTGATTAAAAAGGATGTTGAGATGAGGTCCTCTTGGATTATTCAGGTAGACCCTAAATCCAATGACAACTGTCCTTACAGAAAACATAGAGATAGGACCACAGAGGCAGAAATGGGAGGAAGGTGGCCACAAGGCTGCATGTTAAGGGCTGCCGGCAGATAACAGGAACTGACCCCAGACAGAAAAACGTAAAGAAAGAAAGCAGTATACAGCACTGACAATAGTATATTGTCAGTTAATACAAAAATAGTATAGTGAGTTAATACAAAAAACTTCACCACACAAAAGAAAAACAGTATCATCTTAAGGCATGACAAGAATGATAAAAAAAGGGGCTAGTAGGTTAAGCCACTTCCTGGAGCACCAGCATCCCTTATGGGTGTTGGTTCAAGTCCCAGCTACTCCACTTCCAATCCAATTCCCTGCTAATGTGCTGGGGAAAACAGCAGAAGATGGCCCAAATCCTTGGGCTCCTGTACCTACCCAGAAGAAGCTCCTGCTCCTGACTTTAGATCAGCCCAGCTCTGACCATTGCAGCCATCTGGGGAGTGAACCAGTAGATGGAAGATCTCTCCCTCTCTGTTACTCTTTCTTTCAAATAAATGTCTTCAAAAAAATAAAGAATGATACAAAAAGAGGAAAAAGGGGATAAAACGTAATCTTTATAGTAACCATTAAAAGAATAGCAAAATAACAACATATTTTAAATAGAAGAAAAAATTGAATAAAAATGTCTGATTAACCCAAAAGGCAAGGGGAAAAAAACCTTTTGCTATCAATGAGAAAACACTAGTAAGATGGTAGATATAAAATCTACAGTAACTATGTTACTGTAATTCAAAGACAAAGCATCTTTAAGAAGAGTTCCGGCCGGCACCGTGGCTCAATAGGTTAATCTTCCGCCTGCGGTGCCGGCATACCGGGTTCTAGTCCCGGTTGGGGCGCTGGATTCTGTCCCGGCTGCTCCTCTTCCAGCTCAGCTCTCTGTTGTGGCCCGGGAAGGCAGTGGAGGATGGCCCAAGTCCTTGGGCCCTGCACCCGCATGGGAGACCAGGAGGAAGCACCTGGCTCCAGCTTCGGAACATCGTGGTGTGCCGGCCGCAGCAGCCATTGGAGGGTGAACCAGCGGTAAAGGAAGACCTTTCTCTCTGTCTCTCTCTCTCACTGTCCACTCTGTCAATTTAAAGGAAAAAAAAAAAAAAAGAGCTCCCCCTTTTACAATAAACATAAATAAAAAGGAAAAGGAAGTTACTGAGCAGCCTCATCACTTGTCAGAATATAAAATGGTACTAAAATACTTTTCTTTCTCAGATGTCTTGTCAGCTTTTGGCACTGAAGATTTTCAGACACGTAGAAACACCAAAACTGGGGTAGATGTTCAGCCCAGCAGTTGAGAAATCAGTTAAGATGCCCACATCCCATACTGGTGTGCCTGGGTTCAATACCCAGCTTCAGCTTCTGACTCCAGCTTCCTGCTAATACAGACCCTGGGAGGCAGTGGTGATGGCTCAAGAGATTGGGTCGCTGATGCCCATGTGGAAGAGACCTAGAACTAAGTTCTCAACTCTTGGTTTTGGCCACTGGGAAGCAGATCAGTGGATCTGATCGAGCTATGTATCTAACCATATCTGTCTCTCAAATAAATTTTTAAAAATCAAAATTCCAAAACCAAAAAAAAAAAGGCAAATAAAAAGAAGAAAAAAAAAAAGTACATTTAAAATCACTTGTAAGTTACAGAAATTTTCTTCTAAATGTAATTTTAAGACAAAAAAATCATAAGAAAATGTTTCACTTCAATTCTCTAGACTAGGGGTCAGCAAACAAGAGTCCTCAGGGCAAACCCAGTTCACGGCCTGTTTTAAGCTGTATTGGAACACATTATACTGAGAACTCTCTAAGGCTGCTTTTGTGCTACAAAGGCAGATTTGAGCATCTGTATGATTCACAAAGCCTAAAACAGTTACAACCTAGCCCTCTATGTAGAGTTTGCCAATCCCTGCTTTTGCTAAGCAAAGCGCAGGAACAAGATGCACCTGTCTTACTGCCCTTGCAGACTGGTGTTTATGAGAGGCAATCAGTTAGGAACTAAAGGATCACATCGGCTAACACCTTAGGTGTCTGGCTACTTCCATGGTTCCAGATTCACTCAACATCACCTTTAGCTACTGTTAACACTTTAAAAACAGCAGGTCTCAATGCTAAATTACCGTTCATCAACTATGAAAAAGTCTGTCCCTCCTCCTCTTCCGGCTGCTCTATTCAGTCCTTTCAGAACTCTTAATTCTCCTCAAATAGCTTAACCAGTCTCCCATTTTCCCACCTTCCTATGTTGTATTCTGGGTCTCTCTTTAGCAGAGCTGTATAACGTGAATGTTGTCCAAATGACATTTTTTTTTCATTTCTTTAAGTTCCAGTTGGTTCCTTTTTATCCCCAACATCTTGTTCCTTTATGTTTTTCATTCTTTCTTTTACATATCCAATTTTTCTGAACTTGTTTTGGGACACAGTTCCACCTGATGGTTCTATTCTTGCAGTCTGTCATGACTGCTGACTCTTACAGGAAGGAGAATGCCCCGCATTTTAGATTGACTTTGCCTGTTAGCAGGCAGAAAGTTGTGGGAAGTTCCCATGCAACCCGGTTGAAGATTCGCCTCCAGCGCGGTTCTGCACCTGCTGCTGTCAGGTGCTTCAGGGTGAATGCAGCCCGGATAGTATTTCTTATGACAGTTCCTCAATTTCTGGCTCCTTGGGAAGTACACTCATACAATCTAGAGCTCCAAACATCTCTGAATGGCTACAAGTTCTTCAAAATTCCCCCTTTCAGGAGCCCAAGCAGACACAGCTTCCTTGTGGGGCCAGTGAATGGATCATTTAATCTATCTCTTCTTGGGGAGTACCACCCTCTAGAAGCACAATCCCAGTCTTACAAGGTCCCAAGCTTCACTTTTTGTCCCCTTTTGTGCTGTTAAAATAGTAAACAGTAAATGGACAGGCACAGCATTAGCTCAAGGGCCAACTGAGCTGGGTTTTACATCATTTTCATATTTGGCCCCAACAGTTCTCTCTTATCTTGCAAGTTCGTTACACATTTGAAAATGTTTTACTTCACTTTAAAAGTTTTGTAGCACCAAGGTTTTAGTGTTACCTCTTTACCGTATCATCAAAATCCACAATGAAATTATAACATAACAAATACTTACTGCTTCTCTGAAGTCACCAATTAGGACAACCATTTGCTATTTTTAACCAACCTGCTACTGTCTCCCAAATTTTTGCTTCAGAGCTTCCCTACAGCCTGAGTTTGACTAGCTGACTCCACGGAGGGTGAGGAATGTGGTTCAGGCCTACGTTCATGTTTTAGAATTCCCTCCCTGGCCCAGGTCTGGAAGGTGATTCAATCAGGACAAAGCCCAGGACTGCTGTGAAGAGGGAAGAAGCCTCACTGGCTTTCCTGTAGGGTGAAGATTATGAGGCTGTGAACAGGGAACAAGCCTCACTGGCTTTCCTGTAGGGTGAAGATTATGAGGCTCCTAGTTACAGACTGCTGGGAGGGGCTAAACCTTACAGAGTCCAGAATGGGGAGGAGTGGAACCTGTGATCAAAACTAAGGAAGTGAAGCTGACACCAGGTGACAGCCAGTCCTACTTCTTAATTTTTCATTTCCATACTAGTCTAAGCCACTTGGACTGGGTTTGTCATTTGAAAACATTCTTAGTGACATGGAAATATCAAATACTCAAAGATCAATAATGAAAACAAAATATTACTTGCTTACCTGTATAACCAATTCCTTTGGCATTTGTATAGGGAACCCCAGAAGATCCAGGGCTATAGACAGGATTCATGATTTCAAGTACTAGAAGAAAAAAAAAAAAAAAAGATTTAGTTAAGTGCTTTGTTCCTACATTTTTCTGCAGCATCAGTCCCGAAAGAGCAGGCAGCAAGACTCCTTTTGGCAGCCTATAATGCACTTCATGCTGCTCCCAACCAGCAGGGAACAGAACAGGAGTGCTCAACGTCCTAACATACCCACTCAGGACACTGTACACTTTCCAATTCTCTTCAGTCCATCAGAATCTAGGGATAAAAATTCTACAAATAACCTAAACATCCTTGTAACGGAAGAATAACTGAGTAAACCAAGATATATCCAGAGCCTAAAATACCATGTAGCTTCTCTTTAAAAAGTGCTTAAGACACAAGAATGGGATGGACATTGTAGTGCAGTGGATCAAGAATGTAGCTTCTTTCTTAAAACCACACGGGGACCGGCGCCGCGGCTCAATAGGCTAATCCTCCACCTGCGGCGCCGGCACACTGGGTTCTAGTCCTGGTCGGAGCGACGGATTCTGTCCCGGTTGCCCCTCTTCCAGGCCAGCTCTCTGCTGTGGCCCGGGAGTGCAGCGGAGGATGGCCCAAGTCCTTGGGCCCTGCACCCACATGGGAGACCAGGAGAAGCACCTGGCTCCTGGCTTCAGATCAGCGTGGTGTGCCAGCTGCAGCAGCCATTGGGGGTGAACCAACGGAAAAGGAAGACCTTTATCTCTGTTTCTTTCTCATTGTCCACTCTGCCTGTAAAAAAAAAAAAAAAAAAAAAAAAAAACCATACGGGAGGGGAGAGGGTGGTGTGGCATAGTGGGTAAAGCTGCTGCCTGCCGTGCCAGCATCCCATATGGGCGCCAGTTCGAGTTCTGGCTGCTCCACTTCTGATCCAGCTCTCTGCCATGGCCTGGGAAAGTAGCAGAAAATGGCCCGAGTCCTTGGGCCCTGCACCCACATGGGAGACTCAGAAGATGTTCCTGGCTACTGGCTTTGGACTAGCGCAGCACTGGCCATTGCAGCCATCTGGGGAGTGAACCAGTGGATGGAAGACCCCTCTCTCTCTGCCTTTCAAATAAATAATAATAAATAAATCTTAAAAAAATCATATGGGATGGGCATTGTGGTTCAGTGGATTAAGCTGCCACTTGGGACACCAGCATCCCAGTTTCCTGCTAATGCACCGGAAAACCAGATAATGGCTGAAGTGGAGTCCCTGTCACCTGTATGGGAGACCTGAATAAACAGAGTTCCTGGCTCCTGGCTTTGGCCTAACCCAGCCCCAGTTATAGGCATTTGGGAGTGAACCAGCAGATGGAAGATCAGTATTCTCTCTCTCTGTCACTCTGCCCTTCAAATACATAAATAACCCTTAAAAAAATACAAATGAAACAATGCTAAGTGAAAAAGGAGGGTACAGGGCCAGCGCCAGCATCCCATATGGGTGCCGGGTTCTAGTCCCGGTTGCTCCTCTTCCAGTCCAGCTTTCTGCTGTGGACCGGGAGTGCAGTAGAAGATGGCCCAAGTCTTTGGGCCCTGCACCCGCTTGGAAGACCAGGAAGAAGCACCTGGCTCCTGGCTTCGGATCGGCGCAGCACCGGCCGTAGCAGTCATTTGGGGGATGACCCAACGGAAGGAAGACCTTTCTCTCTTTCTCTCTCACACTGTCTATAACTCTACCTGTGAAAAAGAAAAAGTAGGGTACAATACTGAATGAAGTATGATTTCAAATTTCTACCTACACATACAGGCATGTGCATCTCTTGCACAAACAAAAAATCTTGGAAGGAAACGCATAAAAGCATGAATAGTGACTATCTCGAGATGGGATGAATTTATGGTAGCTTTCTTGACTTCTGCTAAATATATATTTTCCTAAAAAAGACCAAACAGGGGGCCAGCGCTGTGTCACAGTGGGTAAAGCCATCATGTGCAGTGCTGGCATCCCATATGGGCACCAGTTTGAGACTTCGCTGCTCTACTTCCGATTCCATTCTTTGCTATGGCCTGGGAAAGCAGAAGATGGCCCAGTCCTTGGGCCCCTGCACCCATGTGGGAGATCCGAAAGAAGCTCCTGGCTCTTGGTTTGGGATCAGGGCAGCTCTGCCCATTGCAGCCATTTAGGGAGTGACTCAATGGGATGGAAGATCTCTCTCTCTCTCGCTGTAACTCTGTCTTTCCAATAAATAAATAAATCTTAAAAAAAAATAAGAAATCATAACATCTGAATTCTAAAAAAAAAAAAAAAAAGGCAAAATAGCTAAGTCCAACAATGCCTATTAAACCATCCAATGTTTACCATTCACATATCTTTTTTGTTAAAGGGGGAGTTTTCACTATTCCTCATCTGCTAAGTCACTCACCGAATATGTGGTTTTAAGGATTAAGGTGAGCTGGCCGGCGCCACGGCTCAATAAGCTAATCCTCTGCCAGAGGCGCTGGCACACCAGGTTCTAGTCCCGGTTGGGGCGATGGATTCTGTCCCGGTTGCCCCTCTTCCAGGCCAGCTAACTGCTATGGCTGGGGAGTGCAGTGGAGGATGGCCCAAGTCCTTGGGCCCTGCACCCACATGGGAGACCAGGAGAAGCACCTGGCTCCTGCCTTCGGATCAGTGCTATGTGCCGGCTGCAGCATGCTGGCCGCGGTGGCCACTGGAGGGTGAACCAACGGAAAAAGGAAGACCTTTCTCTCTCTCTCTCACTGTCCACTCTGCTTGTCAAAAAAAAAAAAAAAAAAAAAAGGATTAAGGTGAGCTTCAATTTAAAATAAAAGCAGCTCGTGTGGAGGCAGGGGTACGTGAGAATACTATTTTCCACTCAATTTTGCTGTGAACCTAAAACTACCCTAAAAAGTAGTCTACTAAAAAAAACTGTTAAAGATATAAAATGTGCATAATTTACATGTTAAGTGTCTACTTTCCCCACATCCTCAACTGGAAAGCAGCCCCAGGAGAGCAGGCAAAATGCACTTGGTCCTGTTCAGTGCTCTATCTTCACCAATATAAGGTCCAGTACAAAACAGGAGTCAACTACCTGCTGAGTTTCTAAAAAACAGGTCCACCTCGAACACTCTAGGTATCAAGCTCCATCACAGAGACAAAATATAAAGTCAAACCACTTCAAATTTCCAGCTCACTTGATCTATTTAGAATATTGACAACCAGAGCCGTTTAGTACACACAATAACATACTAGACTTAGCCTTTGTAACAAGTTCTGGTCTGGGGTTGGTGCTGTGGCGCAACTGACTGAAGCCCTGGCCTGAAGCACCGGCATCCCATATGGAGACCAGTTCAAGACCCAGCTGCTCCTCTTGCGATCCAGCTCTCTGCTATGGCCTGGGATAGCAGTGGAGGATGGCCCAAGTCCTTGGGCCCCTGCACCCAGGTGGGAGACCTGGAAGAAGCTTCTGGCTCCTGGATTCAGACTGGCTCAGTTCTGGCTGTTGAGGCCATCAGGGGAGTGAACCAGCGGATGGAAGACCTTTCTGTCTCTACCTCTCTCTCTAACCCTGTCTTGCAAATAAACAAAAATAAATCTTTAAAAAAAAAAAAGTTCTGGTCTGAATTACAAATAAACTAGCACCATAAGTGATCAGGTCATTCTTTACCTGATCAGTTGTCTAGTTTTTCATAAATGTCTAAACCAAAGCCAGAGGCCGAATCTTCTGACATACCCAACTAGAGCTAATGTTAAGACTCAATCAGCACTGTACGATTCTCTTCCTCAATGTTGTCTCCTATTTGCACTACCCAGTACTGCTACTGCTTGCCAGCAGTGACCTGAACAAAGTGTAAGAACCATTGCTTAGCTTTAGTGAACCTCAATTTGGCAGTCATACATGGCTAGGGGCTAGCACACTGGATGGCCAAGTCTACAGACCAGAGGAGAGAGAAAACAAGGAAAGCATGGCAAGTAAGCAGGAGAATCAACTGTTTTATCCCACAATTTAGGAATCAACACATTACCAACTGCCAGCCTCTACTCTTCTGCACTTTTAAACCCATTCTTGGCAGATTTACAACATAGGAGGCAGACAGGTATTTTTCATCTACTTCTCTGGTTAAACTATCATTTCTTGAGAAGTGAATACTTCCCAAACTCTGTATCTCTGTCCTGTGCCAGGACCTACTTTTATTTTCTCAGTTGAATTCAAAATAAGCAAAGCATGACACAAAGGCCACAGAGAAACAAAAGAGTAAATTACAGTCTCTCTTCTAAGTTTACAGTCTAGAAAGGCACTGTGCAACAGTGGAGACCTATGTCTGTGCTGTCCAAATATGGGAACTCAATTTTTAGTTTAACAAATTAAAGTTTAACTTTAATTGAACAGTCATATGTAAATGACAGCTATTATACTGGACAGTACAGGCCCATGAGGAACAAGACAAAACTCATGAACAATGGAAATAAAAGGACAGAGTGTTAAGAGCCACTAGAGAATAAAGTGAATTCTTAGTCAATGGGGGAACGGGAGAAATAGTCAGGAAAAACTTCATTAAAAAGGCACTATTTGCAGTGAGCAACACATAGGCTCCTAACTAGCCACAGAAATGAGAAAATGTAAGATACATTTTAGAAATACTGGGCAACTGGGCTTGTCTGAAGCTCAGGCTACATGGAAGGAATCAGCAATTCATTACAGAAACCCAGATTAGGTTACAACCATCATGTGAAGACCCTTAACTGTGGGTTGCATAGGAGCTGTCTTCTAATAAGCAATGAAGCTCACAAATAGCCTAGAAATTAAAGTGTTACCAAATGATCCCACAGTTCCACCCCTAGGTATATAACCAAGAGAAATGAAAACACGACTACACCAAAAACCATACATAAATACTTATTACAGCACTATTCATAATAGCACCAAGCTGCAAAAACCCAAATGAAGCACTGAACACCAACCAGGAGGCTCTCCTTCCATAATGACCTGACTTAGCATCTGGTAGTACAATTCTGTACACCTGCCACTAAAGAATATTACAGACCCATATCTGAATTCTAAATACTGTTACAGTTCAACCTACCAAGAAATTACATTTTCTGAAAGCATTTTTAACTTCCTTAGGGACCAATGTTCCCTAAAGTGATTAAAGCTGTAATGAATTAAAAATTAAGGGTAGACAGAATATAACAGGACCAATGGAATAAAATACTGCAGTTCCCTCTTCAATTTGACAAAAGGGCTAGCTTTGTTGAAAGAAAGCCAGTAACACAACAGCCATGTTAGTCTGCAAACAAATGCCAAAAAGCTTCTTCAAAGTTACTTGTTCAGATGAGAGACTTCTCCAAGTCCATGAGTACAAGGGCAGGGAAAACAACTTTGCTAACGGTGCCTGGCATAAAAGGAACTCATAAATGCCTTCTGAATGTTCCTGAATAACTGAAGAACTATCCAACAGAAAATATGGGACTTTCCATTTACTTAAAAATCCAGTTCAAAATTATCAAAATATGCCTGTCTGATTAGTGGACTTGAAACCTGAATCCGCTGATCTTGTTTTTATATAAACACACCTTCATTTTCACTTATTTATTTCAAAGGCAGAGTGACAGAGATCATCTTCCATCCACTGGTGTACCCCACAAATGTTCCCAACAGCCCAATGTGGGCCAGGTCGAAGCTGGCAGAAAAGAACCCTATTTTGGTCTCCGACGTGGGTGGGAGAGGCCTAATAATTTGGACCATCTTTCCCTGCCTTCCCAGGTGCATTAGCAAGGAACTGGATTGGAAGGAGTGTCTTAATCCACTATACCACAATGCCAGCCCCACATCTTTTAAAAAAAAATTATTTTCATCAAAGGCAGAGCATGAGAGAAAGCGAAGAGAGAGGGAGAGGGAGAGAGAGAGAGAAGGGGGGGAAGGGAGAGAGAAAAGAAAGCTTCAATCCACTCGTTCACTCCCCAAATGCCACAACAGCCAGGGCTAGGGCAGGCCAAGCCAAAGTCAGGAGCCCAGAACCTCATCCAGTTGTCCCGGGAGGTGAGGCCAAGCAGTTGGGCCATCTTTTGCTGCCTCCCAAGACACACCAGCAGGAAGCTGAATCGGAGGCACAGAAGCCAGGATTTGAAGTGGCTTTCTGAAACGCTACGTGGGCAACCCAAGCGGCATCTTAACCTGCTGTGCCACAATGATACCACTGACCTAAACCCTCATTAAGAGGTGAAATACTTACATGTATCCTTATGTGATGGAAAATGAATTTTTGTATCATCTAAGATGTACTGCTACAAAAAGCAAATGGAGTCTACATGTAAATTCTGGTTTACAGGAAAAGACAGAAGTTGGAGGAAGACATTGAATGACACCGTGAAGCAATCAGACAAATCCAAAAGGTGAGGTACTCTAGAGTTCAAATGATCCAACTACTTCAGTAAGTTAACAGTCTGAAAGAAGACTGGGGTGGGGACAGGGGATTTTCTAGTTTAAAACAGATTTAGACATAAAAGGAAATTTTGTTTGGATTCGGATATTGATTGCAAAAACCAGAAAGATTACTTTTAAAATATTAGGGATGCAACTAAATATGGGCTGGGTCTCAAAAACTTAAGTTTATTAGGTATGATAACAGCATTGTGGTTATGCAGAGAATTTCTGGAAGATATGTATTGAAGTATGTAAAGATGAAAATGACATGATATCTGTAATTTAAAATATTCCCACAAAAATGTTAAACAATACAAAATGCTAATAATCTTTACATCAAGATGTTAGGCATATAGCTCTATTTTAAAACTGGTGGAACGAGAAAGTAAAGAAAAAACCCAGGGTCAGTGTTGTGGCACAGTGGATTAAGCTGCCACCTGCAAGATGGGCATCCCATATGAACAAAGGTTCTGGTCTTGGCTGCTTCACTTTTTTTTTTTTCCTTAAGACTTCTTTATTTATCTGAAAGAGTTACACAGAGTGAAGGAGAGGCAGAGAGATCTTCCATCCGCTGGTTCACTCCCCAATTGGCCACAACAGCTGGAGCTGAGCTGATCCGAAGCCAGGAGCTTCTTCTGGGTCTCCCACGTAGGTGTAGGGCCATCTTCTACAGCTTTCCCAGGCCATAGCAGAGAGCTGGATTGGAAGTAGAGCAGCTGGGACTCAAACCGGCACCCATATGGGATGCCAGCACTGGAGGCAGACCGGCTTTACCCACTATGCCACAGCTTCAGCCTCGGCAGCTCCACTTTCAATCCAGCTCCCTGCTAATGTGCCTGGGAAAGCAACAGAAGATGGCCCAAGTGCTTGGGACCCTATACCCACATGGGAGACCCAGATGGAGTTCCAGGCTCCTGGCTTCAGTCTGGCCCAGCTCAGACCTCTCTCTCTCTCTCTCTCTCGCTCTCCAACTCTGTTTTTCAAATAAATAAATAAATCTTTAAAAAAAAAAAAAAGTAAGGTAAAGAAAAAGACACACCATCACCAATCTCAGATTCTAGTGCCACTGGGCAACCAAGAACCACCAATTTTCACGTGGGGTTTGGTGTGAACCAAGGGCCTCAATCCCAAGGCAGCATCTGGAGGGTACCACTTCTAAGATGCTCCCCATATGAAATGACTCGATTGCCAGAATTTCTATAGGTGGTTTGACATCTGGATCAGAACAAATTGCAGATTTAAAGCACCTTTAGAAAGATGACAGCAACAATTGCTCAACTTGAAAATCTGGTAATAATCAGAAGGAAAGTTAATATTTAAAATCAAAGACCCATCACTGTACTTTCAATTTATAAAATACTAATTACAGTATTTTAAAGATTTTGTATCTTAGTATTTCATATCCACAAACCTAATTTCAAGGGGCTTAAATTCTACCCTTTTCAGAACATGCACGCTAAAATACTCTTTAGAATGACCAACATTAGAAATCCTCAGTAATATCTCACTACTCTGCACAGTATAACCAGATTTCAAAGATAAAGCCATGTGAGAAACGCATCACTCTACTACACTGGTGCACTGTTGTTTTAAAAAAAAAAAAAAAAAACTGTTATCGATTGATTCAGGAAAAGAAACTATGTAACACGATAGCCAAAATTTTCCCTTTAAACTACAGGACCTACTAAGAGTGAAAGCATTTTTTAAAAGCACTTCAGGTGTTTTCCAATTCTAATCCTCTACCTGTGTGGCATTACACAACTCTATTTAGTTTGGAATTCAAATAATTTTGGCATTACGATTCCATCAAACCTTAAAATGAGTGGAGAGCAGTTGTGCAGCAAAACTTCACAAACATACCTGTGCCTATTAAGAGGGCACAGGCAGGAACAGCAGAGGAGGCTTCCTCCTTTCTCCAGGGTTTCAGGAGCTTGTCTTACCTGGCCTAAACCTTTCCTCTATTCCAAAGGGTGGGAGGTGACAAGAAGGGGCACCTACCCATGTGAATGCCCCGGAAAACCCAGGCAAGCAGCTTCCAACCCCCACAGCAAACGGGGCCACCTTCTACCAGACCTTAACTTACAGTTGGGCACAATCCCAACCAACTGTAACTTATGTTTAAAGCTTTCCTGCGTCCCAAACACACTCCGAACTGTAACAGGGGTAACTCAGGCAAACACTGGACCAAAGGGAGCAAAAATCTTCAAAATTTCTGCCATTCGGAAAAACAGTACTAGATGCCCCGCTCTCGGCTGTCAAAAATCAAAATAACCCATTACTTTCTTTACCTACGAAAGCTTTAAAGCCTGTCCGTACTGTCGCCCAAACCCAAGACTTTGGGGCAAAGTCTTCCACCTGCAGCACGTGAGAAAGTAATCTCAGCTTATACAAGGATGACTTGAGAGTTTAAGTTGTGGGGACGGTACAAACCTCACTTCTACAGTTTCTGGCGTGCCAGAACACTCCAAAATGTTTCTATGTGTGCCTTTCAATGATTAAACATTAACTCGTGCAATCCACTAGATGCACATTCGCCTACTCTATAAATGAACCTGGTAAAGGTTTTTCTTTTTTGGAAAGTTAACCCAGGCCGTGCCAGGAAACGTCTTTTCCGAAGGAAATCTTCCAAAGCCTCATCTAAATGTGCCCCGCCAGGCTGCACAGAAGACGCTCGGTGTCCGCCAAAGGGAATCATTTCTACTTGGTGGGGATGCAAAGTGATCACCTTCCAAAAAAAAAAAAACGCTTGCAAATCGCACGACCCCTAAACCCGAGTGACCGACACGACGTCCCATCGGCACCCCGGTTCTCACACTCGATTTCCTGCCCCGCTTCAGCGCGACCTTTAGCAGGCCCAGAGCATTCCACGGCCGTGAATCCGCTCCGGCCGGCTACCTGGCTGCAGCTCCGCGCCGGGCGCCCGCCCGCCCGCCCGCACCTGCCCGCGCCGGGCCCCGCCCCCTCGGCCCCCACCCGCCCGGCCCGCGGGACAAAGCGCGGCCGCGGCCCAGCCCCGGCGCCCGGCGACCCCGAGCCGCGGGCCCGACCTTGGCGTCGCCCCGGGGCCCGGCTCACAAAGCGCCGCACTTCCGGCCGGGCCGCGCCGCCACCCGGGCCGGCCCGGGAGCCGCCCGCCGTCCGGGGTCGAGGAGGACGCGCGTGCCGCCCCCGCCCGCCCGCACTCACCGCGCCGCTGCGGCGGCGGCGACGACGACGACGGCCTGGACCTCAGTGACCAACGCACGCCGGCCCGGGACGGGCTCGGCCGTGAGGTGGGGGGGGCGGGATGAGGCGAGGGGCGAGCGCCGCGGAGTCCTGCTCCTTTGCGGGGCTGAGCCGCTCGGCCCCGCGTCTCCGCCGCCTCCCGCGCGCCGCGCTCCCGCTCGCTCGGCTCGGCTTGGCCCGGCCCGCCTCTCCGCAGCCCGCGCTCCCCGCCGACGCTGCGCAGCCACCGGAGCCGCCGACCTCACTTCCGCCCGGGGCGCGCCGTGGCGGGGACGCGCGGGCACGTGACGCGGCGCCGTGCGCGCTCCCGCCCGCGTCCTAGAGGCTCCCGGATGGAGGCGCGCGCGGCAGTTGGGGAGTCTGTGTTAGGCGCTGGTGCGGATTGTTCCCCTCGGGTGATGTCGCGCCCCTGTGGAGCGCGGCGGGACGTGGCTGAGGCTATGTAGTAACGTCTTGTGGACGTCGTGTATTCGATTTCGCGTTTACGAAGCAGGGCGCGGTAGTGGCGGTGCGCGGCGCTGGGTCTGACGGGCGCCCTCCCGCCACGGGTTTCGGCTCCCCCAGCCCGGAGGCTGCCTGTGCCCCGGCGGACCGGGCGGTGGGGTCGGGGGCCGGCGCGGGAGCGCAGTCGCCGCCGCGCGGGGCTTTCCCGGCGCTGCGTTCATGGAGCCCTTTGGGAACGCACTGCTGCTGAGAAGCAGGGCCGGGGTTCAGGGTGCGTCCGCTGATGAGAAAGTCCTGCCTGGCCAGGGCCGGTGGGTCTGCCTAACGGGTGGGATTGGGCGCTGCGGGAGAGTCTGGCTGGGCCCAGGGAGTAGGGGGCCACCCGGACCTGTACTTCCGGAAAGAGCCGGGCCGGTCCACCCCTACCTGCAACTACATCTGGAACAACAATTGCAACTGAAGATCCTTCAGTGGGCGACTCTTTTTAGGACTTTATAGGATTTTTCTTTTCTCTTACCCTAAATGTGTGGGACCAGAAGTCCAGATTTGGGAGGAAGGTATCTTTGCATACCATAATGATTTATCTTGGGATGGCATCCAAGTGTGAACAAGAAATTCATTTATTTTCTTACATACCTTATGCACGTAGCCTGAAGGTAATTTATACAACTTTTTAATGTTTGCGCTTGAAGCAAAGTTTCAGGACGTGGAAGCCCCCGCCCCCCACCGTGAGATGTCATTGCTCATAAGGTTTCAGATTTGGAGCATTCTGGATTAGGGATGCCCAACCTGTAGCTGTAGATGATGCAACTTCTGGGGGGAAATGTTAATAGCTTTAAATAAAATTAATGCATTGGGCTTTCAGATGTTATCTGTTGGAATACAAACGCCATAGTGATTTGATTACCCTTTCTCCATATTAAAAATACACGAATGAGGAAGGCTTTTGACAGGCAGTTAGGCCACCTCTTGGAATGCCTGCATCCCATGTCAGAGGGCTTCAGCTTGAGGCTTCCCTCTGCTTCTGATTCCAGCTTCCTGCTGGTGCACACTCTGGAAAGCAACAGGTGATGGCTGGAGTGCTTGAGTCCCTGCCACCCACAAGGGAGACTAGATTGAGTTCCTGGCCCCAGGCTTCAGCCTGGCTCAGGCATTTGGGGAATGAACCAATGGATGAAAGATACCTCTTCTTCAGCCTTACAAGTAGTTGAAAATAAGTCCTGATTGAGTTTTTTTTTTAAATAAGATTTATTTATTTATTTGAAAGAGATACACAGAGAGAGAGAGAGAGGTCTTCCATCCGCTGGTTCACTCCCCAATTGGCCACAATGGCCAGAGCTGTGCTGATGCGAAGTCAGGAACCAGGAACTTCTTCTAGGTCTCCCACATGAACACAGGAGCCCAAGCACTTGGGCCATCTTCTACTGCTTTCCCAGGCCATAGCAGAGAGCTGGATTTGAAGTGGAGCAACTGGGACTTGAACCGGTGCATATGGGATGCTGGCACTGCAGGCGTCAGCCATGCCACAGCACTGTCCTCCGATCAAGTTTTTTAAAAAAAATTTTTAAAGACTACACAGGAGAATTCATTAAGAAGCAAAAATCAAAAATTAAGTAGAAAAATTCTACAAGTGTCATGTAAATAACTACTTAAAATACATAATAGAAGAAAGGATGGGGCCGGGGCTATGGTGCAACGGGTTAATGTCCTGGCCTGAAGCACCAGCATCCCATGTGGGCGCCGATTCTAGTCCTGGCTGCTCCACTTCCGATCCAGCTCTCTGCTATGGCCTGGGATAGCAGTAGAAGATGGCCCAAGTCCTTGGGCCCCTGCACCCACGTGGGAGGCCCAGAAGAAGCTCCTGGCTTCGGATCAGCACAGCTCTGGCCATTGCGGCCAATTGGAGAGTGAACCATCAGATGGAAGACCTCTCTCTCTGCCTCTCCTCTCTCTGTGTAATTCTGATTTTCAAATAAATAATAAATAAATCTTTTATAAAAGGATACATTTTGGCCGGCGCCGCGGCTCACTAGGCTAATCCTCTGCCTTGCGGCGCCGGCACACCAGGTTCTAGTCCTGGTCGGGGCACCGATCCTGTCCCGGTTGCTCCTCTTCCATGCCAGCTCTCTGCTGTGGCCAGGGAGTGCAGTGGAGGATGGCCCAAGTGCTTGGGCCCTGCACCCCATGGGAGACCAGGATAAGCACCTGGCTCCTGCCATCGGATCCGTGCCATGTGCCGGCCGCAGCGCGCCTACCGCGGCGGCCATTGGAGGGTGAACCAACAGCAAAAGGAAGACCTTTCTCTCTGTCTCTCTCTCACTGTCCACTCTGCCTGTCAAAAAAAAAAAAATCCAAAAAAGGATACATTTTATACAAGGTTGATTATAGGAAAAGTCACCAAATGTAAATAAATTCAATGGTATTTATAATATTATAATGTTATAAAGTGTATTTCCTGTTTACAACTATCTGATTACATATCTATACATGTTATGTATTTTATAATTTTTATAGTGTGAATTAGAAATAACATTCAATGGTATTTATAATGTTATAAAGTGTATTTCCTATTTACAACTATCACATATTACATATCTATACATGTTATATATTTTAAAATATAATTTTTATTGTGTGAATTAGAAATAAAATATATTAATAACCTTTATGAGAATCCGGGGGTAGACAGTTTGTGCAACAGTTAACATACCACTTGGGGGAGGCAGGCGTTGTAGCATGGTAAGTTAAGCCATCATTTGGGATACCCTCATCACATAGCAGAGTGCCTGGTTCCACTCCTGGTTCCATTTCCGATCCAGCTTCCTGCTAGTGCGCACCCTGTAGGACAGCAGATGCTGGCTCAAGTACTTGGGTCCCTGCCACCCTCGTGGGAGCCCCAGATGGAGTTCCTTGCTTCAGGCCTGGCCCAGTCCCGGCTGTTGTGGGTATTTAGTGAGTTAAGCAGCAGATGAAAGAGATCATTCCCTCTGTCTTGTAAATAAAAAGAAAAAAAGATGCAAGAACAACTATTAAAAGAGAAGAAAGAAAAAGTTGTCACTTGGAATGCATGTATCCCATAATGAAGTGCCTGGGTTTGAGTCCTGGCTGTACTTCTAATTCTAGCTTTCTGTTACCACATACTGTGGGAACAGCAGGTGAGGGCTCAAGTACTTGGGTTCTTGTCACTCATATGGAAGGCACTAATTGAGGTACAGGTTGTTGATTTCAACCTGGCCCTGCCCTGGCTTCTGTGGGCATTTGGGGGATGAACCAGTGGATGGAGGATCCTGTCTCTGTCTTTCAAAATGAAAAATAATATGTTTATAAAAAAGAATTGGGCAAGATCTGCATGAATAAAATTTTTTAAAGAATTTCTTTATATGAGAGGTAGAGTTACACATAAAGGGAGAGGCAGAAGGGTCTTCCATCTACTGGTTCACTCCCCAAATGGCTGCAATGGCCAAAGCTGGGCCGATCAGGAGCCAGGAGCTTCCCCCAGGTCTCCCTTGCAGGTGCAGAGGTCCAAGCACTTGGGCCATCTTCCACTACTTTCCCAGGCATAGAAGAGAGCTGGATAGGAAGAGCAACCAGGACTTGAACCAGCACCCATATGGGATGGATGCCAGCACTACAGGCAGAGAATTAGCCCACTATGCCACAATGCACAGCCCCATGAGTAAAATTTTAAATAGCCACCAAAGGTCACAAAAGAACAATTAAATGCATGGGGAGCAGGGATCACATCCATAGATAAGTACATTCACCATCAGAAAAGTGTCAGTACTCTCTAAATTAAGAAGTTAGGCTGGCACTGCAGCTCACTAGGCTAATCCTTTACCTACGGCGCCGGCACCCCGGGTTCTAGTCCCGGTCAGGGCGCTGGATTCTGCCCCGGTCTCTCCTTTTCCAGTTCAGCTCTCTGCTGTGGCCTGGGAGTGCAGTGGAGGATGGCCCAGGTGCTTGGGCCCTGTACCCGCACGGGAGACCAGGAGGAAGCACCTGGCTCCTGGCTTTGGATCGGCACAGTGTGCCGGCTCAACGCGCTGGCCGTAGCGACCACTTGGGGGGTGAACCAACGAAAAAAGGAAGACCTTTCTCTCTCTCTCTCTCTCTCTCTCACTGTCTAACTCTGCCTGTCAAAAAAAAAAAAAGTTAACATAATCCCAATAAAATATCAGTAGTTATTTTCACTAAAGTAATTATTCTTTATATATGGGGGGGGGGGGATTGACCAAAAAAATCAAATGCAACAATATCTGCTAGGAAAATGTTGAAAATAATAGAGAGGGGACACCAGACCTGGCAATTTAAAAGCCTCAATTAGTAAATCAGCGCATGAGTAGACAGACCAATGAAATATAATAGAAAGCCCGGAAATATACTCAAATAATTTGGGGAAGCGACATCTGATAAAGATAGCAGCCCAAAAAAATGGAGATAAGGATGGGCTGTTTGATAAACAGTGTTGGGACAAAAATGTAGTCATGTGAAAAAGTATAAGATTGAATCTATATTTCACACCATATCCCAGGATGAAATCCACATGTAAAGAGATATAAATAGGGCTGGCACTGTGGCATAATGGGTAAAGCCGTGCCATATGGGCGTTGGTTCATGTCCTGACTGCTCCACTTCTGAGCCAGCTCCCTGATAATCTGCCTGGGAAAGCACTGGAGAATGGTCCCATTGCTTGGGTCCCTGCACTCATGTGGGAGACCCAGAAGAAGCTCCTGCCTCCTGGCTTCAGATTGGCCCAGCTCCTGTCATTGCAGCCATCTGGGGAGTGAACCAGCGGATGGAAGATCTCTGTCTCTTCCTTTCTCCCTTTCTCTCTCTGTAACTCTGCCCTTAAAATAAATAAATAAATCCTTTTTAAAAAAAAAAAAGGTATAAACATAGAACCCTAGAATCATAAAAGGACAAAAAGAAAGCATGGGGAAATCCCTTTTTAAATCTTGAAGTAAAGAAGGCTTTTCTAACCATCAAAATCCAGAAACCATGACTATAAAAAACCTTGGTTTGCAAAAATTACTTAAGCAAAATCAAAAGACAAATGATGAACATGGAAGAACTAGTTCCTACACATAGTCAGAAACAAGGGGCTAATGTATTCCAAGAACTTTCAGAAGGCAACATGAAAAAGTCTTAAAACTCAGTAGAAAAATGAGTTGCCTTCACAGAAAAGGCAGTATGGAGAAATGATCCTCAGTCGTGTGCAAAAAAAAGACAACTTCATTTGTGTAAAGAAAGATGCAAGTTAAAATTGAGACAGCATTTTCCCCCTATGATTAGGCAGCATCCACAAAAATTGACAGTCCACAAAAAATTGACAGTTGGTGAGGAACCTGGGAAGGAGGCTCTCTGAGACACCGCTGGATTGGAGAGGGAACCATGCCATGATGTGCATCAAGAAAAAACAGAGGCCAGTGCATCCCATATGGGCGCCTTTTCATGTCTTGGCTGCTCTACTTTCAGATCCAGCTCCGAGTTAGCATGCCTAGGAAAACAGCAGATAACTGCCCAAGTCCTTGGGCCCCTGTTATCCACAGGGGAGACCCAGATGAAGCTCCTGGCTCCTGGCTTGGCCTGACTTCGGCTTGGCCCAGCCCTGGCCATTGTGGCCATCTGAGGAGTAAACCAAGAGATGGAAGCTGGCTCACTCTATCTCTAACTCTTTGAAATAAATAAAATAAATCTTTAAAAAATATATACAAAACTTTTGACCCAGCAACTGCACTTCTGGGATTTTGCCTACAGAAACCCTGTAGCTGTGTCGAAAGGAATAGATTTGCTCCTATTCACTGCAGTGTTGTTTGTAGCAGCAAAACATTGGAAACAATTCTAGAGTCCATCGCTAGGGGAATGATTAAATTAATTGGTTCAGCAATTCAGTGAAATATTCTGTAACTCAAAAAAGAAATGAGGACCTTTCTATGTACTGAAATGGAAATACGTCCAAGATAGATTGTTCAATGTATTAATCAAGGAGTAGAACTATGTTAAAGAACATTGCATTAAAAGATGGAAATGGGGGGTGGGCATTTGGCACACCAGTTTAGTGAGAAGCATGAGATGCCTGTATCCCATATCCGAGTGCTTGGTTCCTCAGCTTCTGACCCAACTTTCTGCTGATGTACACCCTGGGAGGCAGCAGATGATGGCTAAAGTACTTGGATTCCTGTTACCAGGAGACAGGAGACCAGAATTGAATTCCAGACTCCTGGCTTCCCCATCCTGGCTGTTCCAGGCATTCGAGACATGAACCAATGAATGGAAGATCTATCTCTCTTTGTGCGTCTCTCTGTCTCTCTGCCTTTCAAATTAAAAAAAGGAAAGAAATAAAAATTAAAAGAAATTTTAAACCATGTGAATGTATTGCCTATTCTCAAATTAAATTCAAAGTAAATTTTAATTGCAGGTATTTTTGATGGTAGTATAAAATGGCCACTTTGGAAAATGGTTTGGTTGCTTCTTATAAAACTAAGCATACTGGAGCTGGTGTTGTGGCATAGTGGGTAAAGCCGCCACCTGTGACACCAGCATCCCATATGGGTGGCGATTCATGTCCTAACAGCTCTACTTACTATCCAGCACCCTGCTAATGACCTGAGAAAAGCAGCAGAAAATGGCCTGAGGGCTTGGGTCCATGCTACCCACGCGGGAGGTCCAGGGATGCCAAGTCGCGAAGCTGAAATCAGCCACGGCAGGAATATTTATGCCAGGGACTCATCCAGCAATACTAATCATGGCTTCATTTATGCTTTGTTGATTTTCCAGACTTAAGAATGTGATGGAGGGAGTATTAGGATTGCAGATTAAATTTAAAAGTAGTGGGGTTGGTGCTGTGGTGTAGCAGGTAAAGTTGCTGCCTACAGTGCCGGCATCCCATATGGAGGCTGGTTCGAGTGCTGGCTGCTCCACTTCGGACTCAGCTCTCTGCTATGGACTGGTAAAGCAGTGGAGGAAGGCCCAGGTCCTTGTGCCCCCGCACCTGTGTGGGAGACCCAGAGGAAGCTCCTGGCTCCAGCTCCTGGCTTCGGATCAGCATAGCTCCGGACATTTCGGCCAATCAAGAAGTGAACCAGCAGATGGAAGACCTCTCTCTCTTTCTCTCTCTGTGTAACTTAGACTTTCAAATAAATAAATAAATCTTTTAAAAAAAAAATTTTAAAGTAATGTCTCAGGGTGGCACTGTGGCTGGTGTAGCTGGTAAAGCTGCCACCTAGTGACGGCATCCCATATAGGCACTGGTTGGAGTCTGGCTCCTCCACTTCTGATCCTGCTCCCTGCTAATGTGCCTGGGAAAGCAGTGGAAGGTGACCCAAGTCCTTGGGCCCTTGCACCTATATGGGAGACCAGGTAGAAGCTCTAGGCTCCTGGCTTCAGATGGCCCAGCTCCAGCCGTTGTGGCCATTTGTAAAGTGAACAAGTGGAAGGAAGACCTCTGTCTCTCTAACTCTGCCTCTGCCTCTCTGTAACTCTTCCTTTCAAATACATAAATAAGTCTTTTTTTTTTTAAAAAAAAGTAATATCTGAAGTGATTACACTATGAATGGTTTAAACATTTAAGAATTTTTAAATTATGATTTTAATGTATTTATTTTCATTTTTTGAGAGAGAGAGAGAGAGAATGTTCACTTCCCTAAAACATGCCTACAACAGCCAGGGTTGGGCCAGGCCAAAGCCAGGAGCCTAGAACTCAATCCAGATCTCCCACATGGGTGGCAGGGACCCAAGCATTTGAACCATCATCTGCTGCCTCCCAGTGTGCCCATTAGCAGGACGCTGGATCAGAAGCAGCGCAGCCAGCACTCAATCCCAGGTACTCCCAAATGGCATGCAGATGTCCTAAGTGGCATCTTAACTACCGCGCCAAATACCCATCCCAGGAAATCGTTTTTTAGTATCCCAAAAATATTTCCCAAATTCTCAATGAAGTCCCTCATGCCATTGACAGACAAATGAAGTTCCAGCTGCAATCATACCAGTTAACATAAAGTATCAGTTAGTATTTATGTCAAACTAACCCAGAAAACTATGAGACCTGGTAATAAATTGCTGTTTTAAACCACTAATTTTGGATTTAGGTTAGGATGCAGCAATAGATAATCTGAGTAACCATGAGCAGTCCCAGGTCATGAGATTGATCTAGTGGTACATTGTTTGCATTTTTTAAAGATTTATGTATTTATGTATTTGAAAGGCAGAGTTTACTGAAAGAGAAAGAGAGAGAGAGAGAGACAGAGAGACAGAGAGAGAGAGAAAGTGAGAGAGAGCTCTTCCATCCACTGGTTCACTCCCAAATGGCTGCAGTGGCCAGAGCTGAGCCAATCTGAAGCCAGGAGCCAGGAACTTCTTTTGGGGCTCCCAAGTGGGTGCAGGGCCTTGGATCATCTTCAATTGCTCTCCCAGGCACATTAACAGGGAGCTGGATTGGAATTTGGGCAGCTGGGGCTCAAGCTGTCACCCATATGGAATGCTGACATTATACCTTAAACCACAATGCCAGCCCCAATTATCTGTATTTAAAAAATAAATGAGGAGCAGACATTTGGCCTACTGGCTAGGCCACCAGTTAAGATGTCACATCACACCATTTGTTGAAGAGACTGTCCTTGTTCCAAGGATTGGTTTTAGCTCCTTTGTAAAAGAGTAGTTGGTTGTAGATACATGGATTGATTTCTGGCATTTCTATTCTGTTCCACTGGTCTGTCCATCTGTTTTTGTACCAGTAGCAGGCTGTTTTGATTGTGACTACCTTGTAGTATGTCTTGAAATCTAGTATTGTGATGCCTCCAGCTTTGTTTATGTTGTATAAGATTGCTTTAGCTATTTAGGGTCTCTTGTGTTTCCATATGCATTTTAGTATCATTTTTTCTAGATCTGCAAGGAATGTCTGGCATTTTGATTGGGATTGCATTGAATCTGTAAATTGCTTTTAATAGTATAGACATTTTGATTATATTAATTCTTCAAATCCATGAACATGGAAGATTTTTCCATTTTTTTTGTCTTCTTCTATGTCTTTCTTCAATGTTTTGTGATTCTCATCATAGAGATCTTTGACTTCCTTGGTTAAATTTATTCCAAGGTATTTATTTTTTTGTAGTTATTGTGAGTGGGATTGATCTTAGAAGTTCTTGGCCGGTGCCATGGCTCAACAGGCTAATCCTCTGCTTTGCGGCGCTGGAACACCAGGTTCTAGTCCCAGTTGGGGCACCGGATTCTGTCCCGGTTGCCCCTCTTCCAGGCCAGCTCTCTGCTATGGCTCAGGAGTGCAGTGGAGGATGGCCCAAGTGCTTGGGCCCTGCACCCCATGGGAGACCAGGAGAAGCACCTGGCTCCTGCCTTCGGATCAGCGCGGTGCGCCAGCTGCAGCACACCGGCCGCAGCGGCCATTGGAGAGTGAACCAATGGCGAAGGAAGACCTTTCTCTCTGTCTCTCTCTCACTGTCCACTCTGCCTGTCAAAAACAAAACAAACAAACAAAACAAAACAAAAAAAGGAAGTTCTTCCTCAGCCATGGCATTGTCTGAGGATACAAAAGCTATTTATTTTTGTGTATTGATTTTATATCCTGCCACTTTTCTGAACTCTTTTATGAATTCCAATAGTCTCTCAGTAGAGTCTTTCAAATCCTGTATATATAAAATCATGTTATCTGCGAATAGGGATAGTTTAGTTCCTCCTTTCCAATTTTTATCCCTTTGATTTCTTTTTCTTGCCTAATGGCTCTGGCTAAAATTTCCATATATAATAGCAATGGTGAGAGTGGTCCTCCTTATCTGGGTCCAGATCTTAGTGGGAATGCTTCCAACTTTTCCCGATTCAAGAAGATGTTGGCTGTGGGTTCATCATAAATTGCCTTAATTGTGTTGAGGAATGTTCCTTTTAAACCCAATTTGCTTAGAGTTTTCATCATGAAAGGGTGTTGTATTTTTTTTTTTTTAATTTGTGGTGAGGAAACTTACGAGATCCACCTTCTTTTTTTTTTTTTTTTTTTTTTTGACAGGCAGAGTGGATAGCGAGAGAGAGACAGAGAGAAAGGTCTTCCTTTTTGCTGTTGGTTCACCCTCCAATGGCTGCTGCGGCCGGCGCATCGCGCTGATCCGAAGGCAGGAGCCAGGTGCCTCTCCTGGTCTCCCATGCGGGTGCAGGGCCCAAGCACTTGGGCCATCCTCCACTGCACTCCCGGGCCATAGCAGAGAGCTGGCCTGGAAGAGGGGCAACTGGGATAGAATCCGGCACCCTGACTGGGACTAGAACCCGGTGTGCCGGCGCCGCAAGGCGGAGGATTAGCCTGTTAAGCCACGGCGCCGGTGAAAGGGTGTTGTATTTTATCAAATATTTTTTCTGCATCTATTGAGAGAACCATATGGTTTTTGTTCTTCTGTTTGTTAATGTACCCCATTGATTGATTTGTAAATGTTGAACCATCCCTGCATACTAGGCTTATTTTACTGAACATAATCATGTATTTGACAATGAAGAACATAAACAGAGTTATTAAATATACTTCTAAAATTCCTGGTACTTTAAAGAGCATTCACATAAGTAAAATTGTGAAGAATTTAGTTACTGGAAGCATTTAAGCATAGGTGGAATCTTTCTTCCATTTAGGGTGTTTCAGGATTTCTGTAGCACCGGTGTGGTGGTGTAGCAGGCAAAGCCGCCTGTGATGCTGTCATCCCATAATGGTGCCGGCTGCTCCACTTCTGATCTACTAATGTGCATGAGAAAGCAGCAAAAGATGACCCAAATGCTTGGGCCCCTGCACCTAAATTGGAGACCCGGAGGAAAATACGGGCTCCTGGCTTCCGCCTGGCTCCCCCTGGCCATTGTGGCCACTGGAGGAATGAACCAGCAGATGGAAGAACTATCTCTCTGTCTCTCTCTCTCTGTCTCTCTCTCTCTCCATCTCTTTCCATGTAACTATAACTCTAAAATAAATAAATAATTTTTTTTAAAAAAAAGAAAGTACCAAAAAAAAAAAAAGATGCCTAAATCCTATGGGAGGACTTTGGTTCAAGACCTGGCTCCAGCTTCTGACTCCAGCTTGAAGATCTGAATAGCACTAGAAGGTGGAGGAAAGGCAAATTTACCATCTCTGCTTGAGCCACAGCATCCCCCTTCTCCTGCCCTCTTCTCCTGCTTGAAGTTTCAGGCCCAGTCTTGGACTGGGATTCACACCCCTGGCTTTCTGCAGGCCTTTAGGTGTGCACTGGGTCTACACCAATGACTTTCCTGGCTCCATCTTGCAGGTGGAAGACAGTGGGACTCCTCAGCCTCGATCATCACATGAGCCACTTCCATAATTAAGCTATTATTGCATATTTATGTATTTCCCTCTGTGCTGTTGCTCTGGAGAACCTTAACTAACACAACTATGCACTGCATTGTGGAGCAAATTTATCAATGTGGATGATACTCAAAAGCTTTGAAAATACTGCTCTCAGGTATTTACCTAGCAGTGGGCTTGCTTGGCCAAAGGGTACCTGTGTATTAAAACTCACAAGATAATGAGAGATTGCTCTCCAAAGAGTTTACACCAAGATACACTATTGCTAGTAAGATACTGTCTCTGGGACAGGTGTGTAGCCTGGCAGTTAAGACCCCAGGATGAGATACTTCCACTCCATTTCAGAGTGCTTGGGTTCAAGTCCTAACTTTGGCTTTTTTTATTGAAGATTTATTTATTTGAAAGACAGATTTGCAGAGAGAGGTAGAGACAGAGAGAAAGTTCTTCCATCCTCTGGTTTACTCCCCAGATGGCCGCAGTGGCCAGAGCTGTGCTGATCCAAAGCTAGGAGCCAGGAGCTTCCTCCCAGTCTCCCACATGGGTGCAGGGGCCCAAGGACTTGCGCCATCCTCCACCACCTTCCCAGGCCACAGCAAAGAGCTGGATTGGAAGAGGAGCAGCCGGGACTAGAACCGGCGCCTGTATGGGATGCTGGTGCTTCATGCCAGGGCCCCAACCCGCTGTGCCACAGCGCTGGCCTCAGCTTTGGCTTTTGATTCCAGTTTTATGCTGTTGTGTATCCAATGATGGTTCAAATTATTGGGTTCCTGCCACCTGCTTAAATATTGGGAGTCCTGGATGGGATTCCCAGCTTGAGGCTTCAAACAGGGCCATTATGGGCATTTGGGGAGTGAACCAGCAGATGGGAGTGATCTCTCTCTCTCTCTCTCTCTCTCTCTCTCATCCTCTAGCCCTCTCTGTTTCCCTGCCTCTCAAAATACATTGATTCTTAAAGAGTGGGACAGGCTTTGTGGAGCAGAGAGTTAAGCCATGAATTCCGATGCCCAACTACCATGTCAAAATGCCTGTCGAGTCCCTGCTGCACTGCTTCCCATCCAACCTCTTGCTAATGAACCTGGGAGGCAGTGGATCATGGTTCAGGTGCTTGGGCCCCTGCTACTCATGTGAGAGACCCAGATAGAGTACTGGGCTCTTGGGTTTGGCCTAGCCCAGCCCAGACTGTTGTGGGGCATCTGGGGAGGAAACCAGTGGATGGAAGATCTCTCTCTGTGTCTCTGTCTTTCCTCTCTCACTGTTTCTCTGCCATTCAAGTAGATGAAAATAAATTTCAAAAACATAAAAAGTAGTAAATAAATAAAAAGACATGAGCTCCAATAACTCACATATTTGTCATACTATGAACTCTTTTAAAAAAAGATTTATTTATTTATTTGAGGGGCAGAGTTACAGAGAGAGAAGGAGAGACACAGAGGGAGGTCTTCCATCTGCTGGTTCACTCCCAAAATGGCCGCAACAGCTGGAGCTGGGGTGATCTAAAGCCAGGAGCTTCTTCCGGGTCTTCCATATGGGTGCAGGGGCCCAGGCACTTGGGCCATCTTCTCCTGCTTTCCCAGGTTTCAGCAGGGAGCTGCATCAAAAGTGGAGCAGCTAGGGGGTCATCACTGTGGTGTGCGGATATAGCTGCTGCCTGCAGTGCCAGCGTCCCATATGGGTGCCAGTTCATGCCCTGGCTGCTCCACTTCTGATCCAACTCTCTGCTAGAATGCCTGGGAAAGCAGCAGAAGATGAACCAAGTCCTTGGGACCCTGCACCCAAGTGGGAGATGAGAAAGAGGCTGCTGGCTCCTGGCTCAGATTGGCTCAGCTCTGGCTGTTGCAGCCATTTGGGGAGTGAACTAGTCAGTGGATGGAAGATCTCTCTATCTATCTCTATCTCTATCTCTATCTCTATCTCTATCTCTTTCTCTGCCTCTGTCTCTCTGTAACTCTGCTTTTCAAATAAATAAAAAAAGAAAAAGAAAAAAGAAGTGGAGCAGCTGGGACTTGAACGGGCACCCATATGGGATGCCAGTGCTGCAGATGGAGGCCAAGCCTACTACACCACAGCACGGGCCCCTTCCTATGAACTTTTTGATTCTTATCAATCGGATGGCAAGATTGAAATTGCAACTTCAATCTTTCTAGGATCTTTGTCTTGAAGTAGAATAACTGGTTTAAAGAGTCTGAATTATAGGGTGGGCATTTAGTATAGCAGTAAGATGCTGCCTGGGGCACCTGCATCCAATGGCACAGTGTCTGGGTTGGAGCCCTAGCTCTGCTCGCGATTCCAGCGTTCCTGCTAACCTGCACCCGGACACACACAGAGTGATGGCTCGAGTAGCTGAGGCCCTGCCACCCACGTGGGAGACCCTGGCTGAGTTCACTGCTCCTGGCCTGGGGCTGCTGCTGTGGATCTTTTGGGAATGAAACAGTAGATAAGTGATCCCTGTCTATCTCTGTCTCCCTGCCTTTCTAATTAAAAAATGTGAAATAACGAAATGAAATATCTTAGTAACTACATTAAAAATTTTAAGAAATAAAAATAAAAGAATAGAAACTATTTTAAAGCTCTTGGTATCATCAAATTTTTCTCTATATTTATAGATGTACAAGTAGTGTAAGCCCCAGTCACCTCATCAAATCCTTGCATATATTGAGTATCTCCTTTAAAATCTTTTAAAATGTTATAATTAAAAGATCTCATTTTTTCTAATTTGCATCTGTTAGACTCCAGGACAGAGGTGGGAGGGGGTGGGTGTTTGGACTCTTGCATCCTGGCTGTCTCCCTCTGCAAAGCCTTTTGAAGGCAAAAGATAAAGCATTTTTGGAGAGAGAATCTTCCATCATCCTGGAGAACAAGGTAACTTTACCATCAATTCATTGGGCATTTTGAGATGGTCAAGAATGAGAGAAAGCAACTGGGGAGGGGGCTGTGGTTTTAACATGGGAGAGGAAGAACATGCTTTTGTCCTTCCTCAGACTCCTGTGGTGTCTGGCAACCAGCGAGTAGCAGAGAAAGTGGAAGCAGCAGTAGAGGAGCCATGGGAACTGGCCAGGGAGGGTGCTGGACTTTCATGTGAGTGGTTACATAGACAGGCAAACACGCAACCCGAGCAGGTGTGCTGGGGCGGGCAGGCTGGTGAGAAACAGGCTGTAAACAGGGACATTACTGCAAGGCTGCCTGTGTCACAGCTATGCCATCGCATTTCCTCATTCTTGTGCACAGGGGTGGGTTCATGATTTCAGTGGACAAAAACCAGCCGCTCTCCAAAGCTTTCTGAAGCAAGCCAAGGCTATTTTCCTAGTTTATTTCCTGGTGCTGTAAGACAATACCTGCAGCTGGGAATTTACAAGGAAAGAAGTTTGATGTAGCTCATGGTTCTGGAGGCTGGGCAGTGCAATGGCCTAGTGCTGCCGAGCACCTTGTGCTGCTTCAAATCCTAGCCAGAGCAGAAGGGCAGGTGCATAAGTATGGAAGAGACGAAAAGCTGCAGACTGGGGCCAGCAGGGAAGAGGTCACTTCCCTGTAGGAAGTACAAGTGTAGGGATGCCTACATCCTGTATCAGAGTGCCTGGGTTCTAGTCCTGGCTCTGCTGGGGATTCCTGCTTCGTGCTAAAACATACCCTGGGTGGCAGGGGTGATGGCTCAAATGGTTGGGTTTCTGCTACTGATGTAGAAGATCTGGAAGGAATTCCTCATTTCTGACTCCGTGTCCACCTTGGCTGCCAGGAGCCTTTGGGGAGTGACCATTGTGGACAGAAGATCTCTGTCAGTAGGTCTCTCTCTCTCTCTCTCTCTCTCTCTGTGTGTGTGTGTGTAGGTGTGTGTGCGCCTTTCAAATAAATGGATACACACACATTTAAAGAAAGCCACTAGGCACAGATTTGCTTTATAACAACTCCCTCTCAGAGTAACTAATCCAGTCCCAAGGCTTGCTCCCCAGGAAGGCACTAATCCTTCTTAAGGATGTAATCGCTTCTTAAAGGGCCCATCACCTTTCAAGACGTTACCATAGGAAACAAGTTTCAACATGAGCAGTTGGTAGGGACAGAACACATCCCAACTATAGCAGCTTCTCAGTAGATGTTAAAGGCAAAATGAAGCCTGATTTAGAAATACGAACTTTTTTTTTCCATCCAAAAGAAGCAGGTTCAGATTCAAAAGCGGAAGCAGCAAAGGTGCAGCCAGCAGGTTGGAAGGGCTGCCTAGCCCTGGCTTGGAAGTGGCATTGGCTCGCTCCACGCCCTATTCTCACAAGGACTGTGTGTCTTTTGGGAATGGGACTTAGGTGCTGGTGGAGATCCTTGGACTGCCAGAGTCCTATGGCCCAACCATAAGTGCTACCTCTGCTACTCTTATACATATAAAATAATCCCTTGAGATACTGCAGGAAAAAACACAAATGAATGGAGTAAAGAAGGAAATAGGGTCAGCTGTAATCCACTTAGGAAAAGTGCCAGAAGCAAAAATGCGAGTGAGTTTCCATTAGTTTTTGTTATCGGAAGATGTGCCTTCCAAATTATGGGAGGTACAATAAGAGATGTGGCATTTTACTTCTTTTTCCATTTGACATTTTTTTCTTTAACCACAAGACTGTATCACTTTCAGTTTATTTACTTATTTAAAAAGCAGAGAGAGAGAGAGAGCACTCTTATCTGCTGGTTTACTCTCCAGATGCCTGCAACAGCTGGGGCTCAGCCTGGCTAAAGGGACCCTCATACTTGAGCCATTATCTGCTGCCTCCTAGGGTGGACATTAGCAGGGAGCTGGAGCCAGATTTGAGCTTTAATCCCAGGTACTCTGATACACTCATCCCAAACAGAGTCTTACCTGCTGTGCCAAACACCCTTCCCATTTTCTTGTATCAATGAAGACAGCTGTACTAGTAATTGGGACAAATGAGGGGGTAAGACTGTCTAGCAAGTAATTGAGTTTGACTGTGCCGAGGGCCCGCTGAGTCCTGGGGTGGCCTCTTAACCACCCGCTCTCAGTATCAAAACCAGAGGTCACATGTTCAGTTCGGGCAGATGCAGTGCTGAAAAGCAGGTGTCCTCGCCTGGAGTCTGTCTTCTCCTTTCCTCCTAAGCGTTTCTTGTCAACGAACTTGGACATGAAGCCCATTTTACTAAATTAGAAACTTACAAGGAAACAATCCCCACTCTAGCTCCTGGAACATCCCCTTAAACCAAACTGGATGCAAGGACTACTTTTTCCTGTTTAAGTGGTACACATTCATTAAAGAAAATTTGGAAAAGTAGGAAGAAAAAACCAAGTCATCCATAGCACCATTTCTCAAAGACAGTATGTTTTTTTTCTTAATACTTCAGATCCAAGCCCAGAAGATCCTTAAGACTAACACTGAAGATGTTCAGGCTCATAACTTTACTGAAAGACAGTCCAGAAACTTGGCCACGGGGCCGGTGCTGTGGTGTAGTGTGTAAAGCCATTGCCCGTGATGCCCGCATCCCGTTTTGGGCTCCAGTTTGAGTCCCAGCTGCTCCACTTCCGATCCAAATCTCTGCTAACAGCTTGGGAAAGCAGTAGAAGGTGGCCCAAATCCTTGGGCCCCTGCAACCACACAAGAGACCCTGATGAAGCTCCTGGCTCCTGGCTTTGGCCTGGCCCAGCCCCTGTCATTGTGGCTATTTGGGGGAATGAACCAGTGGATGGAAGATCTCTCTCTCATCCTCTCTCTGTAACTGGGCCTCTCAAATAATTAAATAAATTTTAAAACAAACAAATAAAAAAGAAAAAGAAAAAAAGGAAGGAAGGAAGGAACTTGGACATTTCTATTTGTCCAAGCTCATCCAGGAGTGGCAGAACCAGGAAGAATCCTAGGTGATCTCAGAATCTCTGAACCCTTCTACTGACTTTTTTGTTTTTAAGATTTATTTATTTATTTGAAACACACACACACAGAGAAAGAGAGAGAGAGAGAGAGAGGAGAGAGAGAGAGAGAGCGCATGAGAATCTCCCATCTGTTGGTTCACTCCCCAAATGACCACAACAGCCTTGACTTCTGGGTCTCTCCCACATGGGTGGCAGGAATGCAAGCAATTAGGCCTTTATCTGCTCTCTCCCAGGTGCATTAGCAGGGGGCTGGAGCAGAAGCAAGGAGCTGCTGGGACTCAGACCAGGCACTCTGGTACACTACCCCTGTTCTCTTTCCCCAGGTTAAGACAGGGACTTTGCTGGCAGAATTGGGGGTTTTGAAGACCAATTGAACAACAGAATTTTCTAGATTTCTTTCCTTTTTAAATTTAGATATGCTTCACTTAAATAAAAGCAGACAAATCTTAAGTGTTCAGACTGGTAACTTGTTACTTACTATGTACACATACTCATTATACGATCACTGCCAGATCCCAGGTGTCAAGGCTTGTCGGGAGATCCTTTAAGTCTCTTCCCAGGTTGTACTCCTGACCGACCCCTAGAGCCCACAAGGACTTAAAAACATCTCAAAGTTTAGCAGTAGGGGTTGGTGCTGTTGGCACAGTTGGATAAGCCTCTGCTTGAGGCGCCCGCATCCCACGTGGGTACTGGTTTGTGTCCTGGCAGCTCCTCTCCTGATCCAGCTCTCTGTCATGGCCTGGGAAAGCAGTGGAAGATGGCTCAAGTCTTTGGGCCCCTGCACCCACTTGGGAGACCTGGAAGAACCTCCTAGATCCTGGCTTCGGATTGGCACAGCTCCAGCCATTGCAGCCATCTGGGGAAGTGAACTAGCAGATGGAACACCTCTGTCAATCTTTCCCTCCCTCTGTCTGTAAATCTGCCTCTGAAATAAACAAATAAACAAAATCTTTTTTAAAAGTTTAATAGTAAAGATAAGTGACATTTCCTTTTTTCCTTCCGTTGTCTCTTTTAAAAAATTAATACTTTTCCTTTGAGAGTCATTTCGGATTTACAGAAAAGTCACAATGACAGCGTGTCCTTCACACAATTTCTCCTCCCTAGAGGCATCTTAACCGCCGCGGCACACCAAAGCCCGGATGCTAACAACTTCTTTTTAGTTAGACATGAAGTCTGGGAGCAGGCATTTAGCCTAGTGGTCCAGACCCCTGTGTCCCACATCAAGCCATTGCGGACACCTTGGGGGTGAACCAGCAGATGGGAATTACCAGCCACCCCACCTCACCCCACCCCGAAGCTTCTGCCTCTTTCTTTTTCCACCTTTACCCTGAAACAACAGAAATTTCGTATCCGCCTGTTTACGAAGCCTCTTCTATATGAACTTGCTCCGCACTGGAGATTTACGACTCAGGCGGAGGCGAAAACAGAAATCCCGGCCCCCAGGGAGACCTATTTGGAGTTCCTCTCTCTCTCAAACAGGTAAAAAAAAAAAAATAAAACAAATATTTTAAAAAGCAAAGAAGGCTGAGCTTAACGTGTGCAAAGCTCGCGTCCTAACCAGAGGTCCCACGCCCCTCCCCCGGAGTGTCCCGAGTGCCCCGCCTCCCGCTCCCACTACAACTCCCGGCGTGCCCCGCGCGCTCCGCGCATGCGCGCTCCGCGGTGACGTCAGGGCAGCGGCCAGGACGCTGGACGTGCGGCAGTCGGAGCGCTGGAACCCGAGCGGCGTCCTTCCCCTACAGTCGTGGTTTGGGCTCGGCAGTGTTTGTAGTGCCAGGTGAGTGTGCGGGTCGGCGGGGGCGGCCCCGGCTCGCGCGCCTTCCGCTTCCCAGACCCTGCTGACACCCACTCCGCACCTTTAGAGCCGCCAAGCCCCGCGTCCCGTCATGGGCCCCGCTACCCCCACACCTCCCCTGGTGCCTTTCCTGCCCTTCCTTCGCTAGAAGCACCCACGCTGGAGCCCTCCGGGCGGACTCCTAACTTTCCGCCTCCCCCGTCGGCTCCCTGTCGGACGGACCCCCTCCGCCCGAGACCCGCCCCCTTTCGCGGCGTCGGCCCCTCTGTGCCTGGCCTCTGCCCCCTTCGCCTTTGTGGATGCTCCTGAGCGCCCCAACGCCGGGCTGCGGGCCCTGCCACTGCCCTTCTCGCTTCCGCCCCCCACCCCCACCCCCGGGCCGCCGGGGGTCGTCAGTTTTCCCCGCGGCGAGAGGTGGTCCCCTCCTTTAGAAGTCCTGATTGGCCTTGCAGAGCTTGGCGCTGGCCCCTGGGCCCGTGCCCCCGCCTCGTGTCACCTGCTCTGGATCCTGCAGCGAGCGTCCTCAGTGTTAGAGCTGCTTGCTGACAACATTATCTTTGCGTATCTCTTCTCACATTTGGTTTTCATACCCGATCAAATTGAGAACTCCGGGGGCCGGGATTTCTGTTTTCGCCTCCGCCTGAGTCGTAAATCTCCAGTGCGGAGCAAGTTCATATAGAAGAGGCTTCGTAAACAGGCGGATACGAAATTTCTGTTGTTTCAGGGTAAAGGTGGGAAAAGAGATAAAAACGTCGAGGTGGGGTGGGGTGGGGTGGCTGGTATTTCGCCTACTCTTGCTGGAGTCCGTGAGTTCAGTTCCGGCTCTGCTCCTGGCTCCAGCTGTCTGCTGATGGTAGATCCCAGGAGCCCTCCCCCCAATAAGTAATTGGGTTCCTGCCTCCCCAGGGAGACCTGGATGGAGTTCCTGGCTTAGGCCCCAGCCCACCTCTGGCCATTGTGGGACTTTCCGGGAGTGAGCCAGCAAATGAGAACTTGCTCTCTCTGCCAATCACATGAATAAGTAATTTTTATACACGGGCTAGAGTAGCATTAAAAGAAAAATCTAGAGGCGGGGGGGGGACATAGTGAATTCACAACGCCATTGATTCTCTTCACGTTCTGTGTTGCCTCCCTTTTGAGGAGGAATGAGTAGAGCCTCAGGTTGAGGGCAGAGCCTTGATATCTGAAGGGAGGAATAGTCCACAGTCCCCTGTGGTCCTTGAGGGAGCCACAGTGCAGGAAGTGACTTGTTCAGAGTCACATGAGAGATATAGGCCTGGGCTGGGACTGTTAATTCACTGTTTACTTAAGGCCCTCCATATTTGTTTAACAAATTCATGGCCAAAACATGTGCCCAGATGCACCTGTGTATATGTGCCTGTAAAGTGGGTGTGTCTACCTGAGGCCCAGCTCATGTGACTGGCTCCCTAGCGCTCAGCAGTGTTCCCTAGGTCAATCCTGGGCTGGCCTGCTGGATAATGAAAGGATACGGGCTTGGGGAGAGATCCTCTGGCCAGGCTGGTGCTTGCCTGAGCGTTGCTTGTGTCTGGTGTTTACTCACTATGGTAGGATCTCTACTTGGTTCCCTCTCCCTCCATCCCTTTCTCCTTTTCACTGAGGACAGGAATAACATGTGTGTTGTATGCTGTTCCTGGTGGACAACCTAGCACCTGGCTTACTGCGGTTGGAAATTTCTTACTGAAGAGGCTGGGCAAGAACTCAGAACCTGACAGTGGATCTTGGCTAGCATTCTGTGGCAGGGGCATTAGCATATTTTGGCAGTAAATTTCTCAATAATCTCAAGGCTGTGGATTAATTTAAAATGTGTCCAGCAGTGGCATAGAAAGGAGTGGTACTGTTCTTGTAGTAATACTATTGTTTGAGAAAATGGAAAGTTTTTTTTTTTCCCCTGCTCTCTGAAAGTTTGCTGTACTTCTTAGCTTACATTAATATTTGGTTCCTTCTCTCCACCTTTATTTTTGTCTTGCTGGATGTTAGCAAAATTAAACAATTGCTGTTTATTAGTGTCAGTAACTACTAAGAGTTGCAGAGTTAATTGTTTAAGATGTTACAAAAGGGAGCTAGTTAACCTTGCCATATTTCAGAACACTATTAAACTTATTTATGAGAGTGACAGAGAGGGAGAGAGCCAGCAGTCCAGTCTGCTGGTTCACTCCCCAGATGCCCACAACAACTGAGAGGCAGGAGCCAAGTCCAGGTCTCCCATGTGAGCGGCAGGAACTCAGTTACTAGAGTGTTCTCCCTTGCTGCTTCCCAGGGTCAGCTTCAGCGGGAAGCTGGAGCCAGGACTTGAATGTATCAGTGTGATGTGGGATGGCGTTTCTTTAACAGTGAGGTCAGCTGTTTATTAGCTTCCACAACCCATCATGGGAAGAGAAAGTTGGACTTGCCTCTTGCTTTCCTGGTCTGTCTGCACGTGCTGGTGCCTGTGTTAGGCTTGTTATTAAGAAGTCCGTAGCTCTCACTGTCCACTCTGCCTGTCAAAAATTTAAAAAAAAAAAAAAAAAAGTCCTTAGGTGGCTCCCATGAATTGAGCTTTACATGATGATGGGTCCCCTCTGTCACCTCTGTGGTTTTGGAATATACCTGGGATTTCTCTTTGACTCTCCATTACTGTCCCTAAAGAACAGAGGGGAGTCTTCCTCCTTTTCATAAGGAAATTATTTTCACAACTGGAGTGAGAGAGCACTAACCAGAACAACAGGTGTTGTGAATGAGCCAGTTGTAAAGAAGTACCCTGATTGCCAACTCTTGGAAAAAAATAGTGTGATTATAGCAGTTCTTACCTTTGGAGCATCTGCCACGGGGCTCTTTGGGTGCATCCCTTTGAGTCTGCACTATAGCCATGTAGGGGGAACTTGTTGTGTCTTATAATTCAGATACGAAAACTGAGGCTTGGAGAGGTTTAGGATCTTGCCCACAGGTGTCATATCAGGGCGTAGAGGCCAAGTGGGCGTCAGGCTCAGGACCATCAGATTACAGAGGCAGGATTTTCCACCTGTTGGGCCATTTGGAGTCAGTGCTTTTGAAATGGTTTGAATTCAAATTTAAAATGGTTTGGATTGTTGAATATGGTTTATTCTTTAAATCTTTCTGTAGGTTTTTACATGGAAGTAATGTGATTATTTTCCAGTTAGTTTGATAGTGTTTTATTCTCAAGGAATCAACAGGACTACCAACTGTCTGATGAGTTTTAGTTTATGCATTAGAGCTGCTCCAGGGTATGAGTGGTGAAATGTTGAAGTTTTGGGGTGATGTGGAATTCAGCAGAAATATTTCTGTTCCTTCAGAGAAATTGGTTGTGTGTTTTGGGAGGTTTTTGTTTTTGCTTCCAAGATAAATATGTTTGAATTTTGACCCTGACTTACTACAACTTATAAACTGTTCAAAGAAGAGCCTGATGGCCTTACTTCTAGAATGTGTTGGGCAACTATAGTCAGGTGGATAATGAGTGAATAATAGTGATAATGCTAGTAATAAGTGCTGTGAAAGCAACTACTGTGCACCGAGTTTTAGCAATGGTCAGGTAAACACATATTATTACACAGTTTTCCATACATATCACTAAGTAGATGGTGTTGTTTTTACAGATCAGAATAGTAAGATTTGAAAAAATTAATTTGCCCAAGGTAATTTATAACTGATTGAGCCAGATTTTGATATTTTAACTCCAAAATCTATACTGATGAACATTAGGTTTTATAGATTTTTAAAAGGATATGATCAGAATCATACTTTATGATTTTTGGTTGCTAAAGAAACATTCATCCCTCTTTTTCCAAAAGCAAAACCAAGAAACTTCTGAGAAGGAACATTCAAATAGGTAGCCACCATCTAGGTTGGCATTTTGTCCTTTGTTTTGTTGTATTTGAAGACAGTTTAAAGTATTGCTCAGCAAGCTTACAGTTATCAAGATAATACATGTAAATATTGGAAAGCCAAATAGCGCTTTAACCCTTAGAGTGAAAAGTGTCGGTTTCTTGCCTAACTCCTTTCTTTAACTAGAGACAACATTTTCCACGTTTTTAAGTGGCTCTTAAAGCATTTACTTTCATCTTTCTGTGTATGATAAAATTGCTGTTGATTTACATGTTATCTTTTCACATCCTGTCACTTGAAACTTTGGCTGCCTTGTAAAGCACTTCAATCCAGTTCATCAGACCAAAACTCTTAGGTGACGGCCATCCCCCCCCCCCCCCCCCGAAGTATTTGGTCTCACTTTAATCTGGACTGGTTGATTTTCCAGGCTGTCTTCCTGAGAATTTTTTTTCCCCCTTGATCCTTATTGATGGATCCTTTGGTTTCTCTAAGTTATTCTGTCATTTTAGTGGAACATGTGTATATTCTATTTTTTTTTTTTGGGTGGGGGAGGCAGAGGGAGAACAGAAATGGACAGAGAGACATACACACATAGACAGACATACACACATAGACGTATACATATAGACAGACATACACAGACAGACATACACACACAGAGATAAACAGAGAATGCTCTTGTTCTCTGGTTTACTTCCCAAGTGCCGATGATGGCCAGGACTGGGCCAGGCTGAGGCCAAGAGCTAGCTGGGAACTCAATTCAGATCTCCTACTCTGATGACGGGAACCCAATTACTTGATCTGTCACCACTGCTTCCCAGGGTCTGCAATAGCAAGAAGCTGGAATTGGGAGCTGGTGCTGGGACTCAAACCCAGACACTCTGATATGTGGCATGGGTGGCCTAACTGGCATCTTGCTAGGTCAATTGCCCACCCCACATCTGTGTATTTTTTCATTAGGTTGTGGTCAGGGGTGCAAGGGAAGTAACCCTTAAAACTTTATAGTTTTTTAATTTTAAAAATTTATTTGAGAGGCTGAGAGAGAGAGAGAGTTCCTGTCTGCTGGTGCTCTCCCTAAATGCCCACAATAGCCGAGGCTGGGCCCATCCAAAATTAGGAGTCAGGTCAGGAAGTCACTCCAAGTCTCTGGTGTGGGTCACAGGGACCTAACTATCACCTGCTGCCTTCTGGGGTGCATATCATCAGGAGTCTGGAATTGGGACTAGTGCCGACTTCAACTCAGGCACTAATAGTTTGAGTGTGGAATTCTGGGCCGGCAGTAATTTTCTCTGAGCACTGTGAAGGGTTTGCTCTGTTACCTCCCAGCTTCTGGCATTGCTGATGAAAATGCCCTGCGCATTTTCATCATTTGTTGACCCCATTTTGTCTTTGGGGAGATTTTAGGTTCTGTTCTTTGTCCTTAGTGTTCTGAAGTTTCACAGTCATCTACCCTACTGAGGGTCTCTGGTGAATGTTCACTGGAGCTTGTGACTCTGGCACTGGGTCCTGTTCTGGGGAATGTTGGTATAGCATTCGTCTCTCTCGTCTGTGGCTTATTCATGAAACTGACCTGTAAGCAGAATATTTTATACCCTCTTGTCTGAAGCTGGAGTTCTGGAGGTAAGTAAAGGAAGAGCACTGGGAGTTTAAGACTTCACGGCCCCTCTTCCCCTTCAGACATATCTCACATGGTGTCTCATGTGAGTAGAGGGCCTGGTGACGCTTCTTAAACACTTCCTGTGAATTCTTCTGAGAAATCCCGCACTTACAGAATTAATTTGTTCCTCCAGTTTCCCGATCGTTCCAGTGTTCTGTGCACAGGTTGGTTTGCTGTCTGTTAGCACATGACAAAGCAGAAAAGGCTGAATTCTGTTAGTTACCACTTGTCCACTTCCTTTACACCCCTCAGAGTGTCAGCATATCAGCGGCTTCTGTTTCTGCTTCCTCTTTCTTTGTCTTTTGTGGATCTGCACCATGTTTTCCTCTTCACTCTCCTTTTAGTTCCAGGTTGTGTTTCTTATGATCCATCATTAGCCTTGGAAGCTAATCTTCACACTACTGGCAAGTCTTTGTTTTGGATCCACATTTTAATGTCATTCTTGTGTCTGCTCCCTTTAAAAATAGCCCTCTTGTGGATTATAGTGTTTAGTGAATAAAAAAAAAAAATACATTCTCCAGAAATACTTAGGAGAGACAAAACTGGAATAATGTGTGTTTAAAGTCCACCTTTCTTGTTTTCCCCAGATCTTAGGTAACCTCAAGACACGGCAAGCTAAGCAGAGTTCAGGACCAGGAGCTGCCCTAGGCTGATGGGTGGAGTTACCTGTGTGAGGCAGTGGCATGTGAATCTCTGGAGGGCTGGGCCAGGTGCTGTCCCCTCTTATGCTTTGTATGAGGGTTCAGGAGACATTGGAGGGGCCTGGGCAGGGGCAAACTCTAGACAGCAAGGTGTAGCTGCGGTGCAGCAAAGCTGACGTGTGTCATTGAAGGGCAGGCGATTGCAGCTGTTTATAGACTTGTCTGTGCTGCGTCTTACTTACTCTGCATGGTGTGGGAGTCTGGGTTGTGTTCCATTCTGGTTATAGTTGCGAGCCAGACCCCAGGGTGGGGGCTGCAGATGGTGGAAGTTGATGAGGCAAATATTGCTCCCTGGGGTGGTGGTGACACCAGTGTGGTGAAAATGGAAGAGGCAGTAGATACCGAGTATACACATCTCTTTAAAGGAGATACAGAGCTTCTCTTGCACTCCAGTGGCTGCCACCTTGCTGTCTGCCAAATGGCAAAGTGTCTTAGCCTCAGTCCCCTAAGAAGATGCTGATGACTGTTGATACTATCATATCCAGGTGAAGATCCTGCAAGGCCTTAGGAAGCCCCTAGTATCATGGGACTTTTATGTCCTCTTAGCTTGGAGACTGGAGTGCAAGTGCCTGGCCAGCAGGTGCAAGTGACAAGCTCAACACATTCCTTTGTGTAGGGCAGTCGTGGTTGGTTTTCCCCAGGGCATTTCTGCCCAGCAGCTTAAGTTCAGGCTTGCTTGAAACTTGTTCCTGCAGTATTCTCTGTTTCAGAACACTTGAGCCCTCAACTCAGAAGTGCAGTCTTGTCTTAAAAAGGAAACAGATAATAAATATGCCTTACTGTTGACCCAGTAACGATTTGAATTAATCCAGTGAAGGGATGTTACACAAATAAAAGTGTTTCAAGTATTTTCTTTCTACCAATCCCCTATCCTTCAGTCGTATGAAATTGAATCCACATCAGAAGGTGTATCTTTTCTCTAACATGTTCTATAGCAGTGTATCCCATTTTAATCCTTTTATGCTCAGGATGCTTTTCAACTTTAGTTGGTTCTAATGAACTATAATTCGGACTTTGTACCTTGCACATCACAGTTTGGCCACCACCTGCCCCCTTCTTCAGCTGCTTGTCTTCTTTATCCTTTCTGAAGGCATTCCTGAAAGCATCTTTGCTGTTTGACAGTAGGCTGGCTGAGGCACGTCTTGAGGGCACCTGCCCCTGAGTTAATAGCCAGCTCATTTTCAAGGAGCTCTGGTTTCTTTTAGAGGAGTCTAGTGTTGGAGATAAAGATCTGGGCACAGAGAATGGGTAAGATTGTCCTACAGGGTGACTAAAGATAGGCAAGGTGATAACAGACAAGAAGCTACTTGTGTCTGCAGAAGAACCATGAGTTTCTGTAGCTGATTCTGGTTGGTTTCTTTCTGACTTGTAATCTGATTTTCCCTTTCTCTAATAGTTTTGAACTATTTTAATAGGCACACCCAAAATACGTGTATAATACTATCCTGTAGATGTGGACATTTGTTTTTTTTTTTCCTTTCTGAATCTTTTTTTAAAAATATGTATTTATTTACTTGAAAGAGTTACAGAGGGGGATATATATATATATATATATATATATATATAGAGAGAGAGAGAGAGAGAGAGAGAGAGAGAGAAAGAGATCTCTATTAACTGGTTTACTCTTCAAATGACAGCAATGGCTGGGGCTGGGTAAGGCCAGAGCCAGGAGCTTCTTCTCAAGCTCCCACATGGGTGCAGGGGTCCAAGGACTTGGGCCATCTTCCGCTGCTTTCCCAGGTGCACTAGCAGGGAACGGGATCGGAAGTGGAGCAACTGGGACTCGAACTGGCGCCTGTGTGGGATGCCTGCACTGCAGACGGTGGCTAACTTGCTGCACAAGAGCACCAGTCCCTCCTTTCTGAATTTTGACTTAAGTGGCCTGGGGTTGATTCCCAAGTCAGTTGTCTAATTTTTCCTGTTGACATCTTTGGAGTGCCTACTACTTGAAAGGGAAACATACTCAGCCTCACCCTGAGGAGACACCAAAGAAAAGAGGAACAGCGTCTGGCAGTTGAGATGTTGAGCCATTCAATTAGTAGATAATAATCAGAGATAATAGCAACAGGCCTGTACAATTGTTAGATTCTTAAAGACCTTTGAATAAATGAAGTTTTTTTTTTTTAATATCAATGTTAAATTTTTTTCTGACATCTTGACTTCATAATGTTGAGAACCATTAGAAATTAAAACAACTTGACTTAATTATTTGAAAGGCAGAGTTATAGAGAAAGAGGGAGAGATAGATCTTCCATCCCCTGGTTCACTCCCCAAATGGCTATAACAGTGGGGGCTGGGCCAGGCCAAAGCCAGGAGCCTGAAACTCCATCTAGGTCTCCCACGGTGGGTGGCAGGGGCCCAAGCACTTGGATCAGCTGCTGCTGCTTTCCCAGGTGCATTAGCAGGGAGCTGGATTAGAAATGGAGCAGCCAGTACTGCAGCCAGTGCTTGTGTGGGATGCCAGCGTCACAGGCCTTGGTTTAACCCACTGGCCCCAAATAAACAACTTCGTCAAAGCAGTTCAGCGTGCTCCTCTGGAAAGGTTTTTCCACATTTTTATATCATTCAGCTTTTCAAACCACCAGTTCCTAAGGAGCCAAAAGATTTTTGGCAAGATTTCAGTCAGTTTTTGTATATGTGTTATAACTAGGTAGCTCCTAGTACTGTCTCAGGTAACTTTTGGCCTGTTCCTAACTAGCTGCTTTTTCACATGAAGTATAAACTGAGAGTTCCTCTTATGTGGGAAATGACTGTATGAACACTCAAGATTTGGCACGAGTGTGTGCATGCGTTACCTTTTCGGTTTCGTGTTCTGGGATAACAACCTCACTGCAGAGATGTGGTGCTGTCTGCAATGTTGGAGTGATTGTCTTTTTATTATTTTAAGAAACAGTGGAGAGACAGAGTAAACCAGTGATTAGAAGACTTCTTTCTGTCTCTCTCTCTCTCTACCTTTCAAATAAAAATAAATAAATAAGTAAGTAAATATCTATAAAGTACCTAAAAAAAAAAAAACTGAAGTAGGAGGTGGATGTTTGTGCTAGTGGTTAAGGTGCCCACAACCCGTATTAGAATACCTGAGTTTGATACCTGGCTCTGTTTCCTAACTTGTTTCATGCCAATCCAAGGAGACAGCAGTGATGGCTCAAGTAACTGTATCTGCCACCTACATGGGAGGCCTCCGTTGAGTTCCCGCCTGCCAGCTTTGATCTGCCTAGCCCTGGCTGTTGTATTTGGGGAATGAACCAGTGGATAGGACTTTTGTTGTATGCCTTTCAACTACATTAAAAAACAAAAAACTGAAGTAGAAAAAAAAAGTGGCCTATAGTCTTACCTTCCAAATAATACCTACTTATTTAAAAAAATGAGATGAAAACCATACATGCAAGTTGTTCCAGGCGAGTTCAGACAGTACAGAGAGGAGTAACAGGACTGGCCGTCTCCCTTCTGTCACACACATGGCATCGTCCTGTTCCTCTCCCCGAGACACCTGTCCTTAGTGGCTTCTGTGAGTCCTGTCAGAACACAGGTGTGAGGTGTGTGTCTCCTCTTTCATGTTGGCCTGGTGATCTGCTGTGGGTGCAGTGCTGCCCGCTAAGCAGGCCCTGTGGTGGGGCATGTTTTTCTTGCGGTATAAGTGGTGGTACAGTGAATACCTGTACATGTATGTTGGTGGACCTCTGCACATGTGTCAGTGAGGCACATTCCTAGTACTGGTGAGACTGCTGGGTCAAGCATGTGGACTTGGAGCATTTTGTTTGACTCTGTCACATTCTTCTCCAGCGGGGCTGCTGCAGGCTTCCTTCCTTGCTGGGTGTCAGGGAGTGGCTTTTTGGTACCCGTCTAATAGGTAAAATTGTTTTGAATTTTGTGCATTGGAGAGAGAAATTGAGTTTCTCCTTATAAGTTTGTGTTTTCTTGTGAATTACCAAGTACCTTTTCTTTCTTTTTTTTTTTTTTTAAATTTTTGACAGGCAGAGTGGACAGTGAGAGAGAGAGATAGAGAGAAAGGTCTTCCTTTTTGCCGTTGGTTCACCCTCCAATGGCTGCCGCGGTAGGTGCGCTGCGGCCGGCGCACCGCGCTGTTCCGATGGCAGGAGCCAGGTGCTTCTCCTGGTCTCCCATGGGGTGCAGGGCCCAAGGACTTGGGCCATCCTCCACTGCACTCCTGGGCCACAGCAGAGAGCTGGCCTGGAAGAGGGGCAACTGGGACAGGATCGGTGCCCCGACCAGGACTAGAACCAGGTGTGCCGGCGCCGCAAGGCGGAGGATTAGCCTAGTGAGCCGCGGCGCCGGCTCAAGTACCTTTTCTTTATATGTAAGTGAAGAAAACCAGCTCATTGCTGTCATATGGTTATAGTTTTTTTCTCTGATTTGTCGCTGGTCTTTTTGACTGCTTTTGTTCTCCAAACAGAAGGTTTTTTATTATGTTTATTCTATTTTTATTTTTTATTTATTTGTTTGAGGGCAGGGTAGGGGGGAGCTTAGGTCTGTTGGTTCACTCCCTTAAGGCCTACAATGGCCCTGTGGTAGGTTTTTTTTTTTTTTTTTAAAGATTTATTTATTTATTTGAAAGAGTTGCACAGAGAGAGAAGGAGAGGCAGAGAGAGGTCTTCCATCCGTTGATTCACTCCCCAATTGGCTGCAAAGGCCGGAGCTGCGCTGATCTGAAGCCAGGAGCCAGGAGCTTCCTCTGGGTCTTCCCACTCAGGTGCAGGGGCCCAAGGACCTGGGCTATCTTCTGCTTTCCCAGGCCATAGCAGAGGGCTGGATTGGAAGTGGAGCAGCCGGGACTCAAACCAGTGCCCACAAGGGATGCCAGCACTGCAGGTGGTGGCTTTACTCATTATGCCACAGTGGCGGCCCCAGCCTATGTTAGTTTTTGATCACTTTCACTAAAATCCCTAAGAAGAAAACTTAGGAGGGTGAAGGTTTATTTGGGCTGATTTATTTTTAAAATTTTTACTTATTTTCATTTTCTTTATTTGAAAGGCATAGAGAGGGAAAGAGATAGATCCTTAATGCCCATTTGGAAAATGGCAGGTTGCTGGTGGGTGACTTGGCTTTGAGCCATTCCTCAGTTGACACTGAAGGAGAAGATGATTGCGACTTGGACTGGATGGGCCATTCTCTTCCTGGGTGTGATTTTGAACTTGCCTGTTTTTTTTCTCCGGCAGGTGACAAGATGGCGTTTGTGAAGAGTGGATGGCTGCTGCGGCAGAGTGAGTACAGGACACTTGGTCTAGGGTGCATGTTGAGTGTTGCCTTGGGGCATATCCTTATTTCTGCTGCTGAAACAGATCTCACTGAAGAACAAATAGTAAAGTCTTATTAATGTTGTTGCCAGGTTTCTCTGCTGGTTATTTTTAGAGCTCTGTGAACTGTATTTCTGCACCCATGGGATTCCTCCTTGGTTACCAAGTTGACAGCAACCAGGAAATGATGGCAGTGTGTGCTAGTTTCTCTTTCCCACCAGTGCGCTGTGTTAGTCATGGTGACCTCAGACTCCCCGTGGCTCTGACTGTGTTTGTTCTGTACTGCGTGGAATTTCTGGTTCCTTTGGGTGTGGGAAGTGCCTGATCTGGGGTTGAGCTGTGACTCAGATTCTGCAATACCAGAGTCTTTGTATGTAATTATGTGGATGAAGACTTGACCTGAAGGCATGAGTTTATTTAAACCCCAAACTTTTGAATCTCCAAAAGAACTGTGGAGAACAAACTCAGTTTTTCAGTTATGGGGTTGAGTTCCACTTTGCTATACTTAGCTCTTTGGGCCTGTTTTTCGTATACCATCTGCTTATTTCTGAGGCTGCCACTCCAAATGGGATTCATATAGTGCCTTTTTAAAAAAGATTTATTTATGTATTTGAGAGGTAGAATTACAGACAGAGGGAGAGACAGAGAGGTCTTCCCATCTGTGGTTTACTCCCCAAATGCCCGCAATGGCCAATGCTGGGCAGATCCGAAGCCAGGAGCTTCCTCGGCGTCTTCCACACTTTCCTAGGCACATGAGCAGAGAGCTGGATCGGAAATGGACTTGAACCAGTGCCCATAAAGATGCTGGCACTGTAGGTGAAGGCTTAACCTATTAGGCCACAGTGCTGGCCCAGATCCATATAATGTGTTTTAAAGCAGAAAGAACCAGTTCTGTTTATAATAGTCTCCCCTTATCCACGGTTTTGCCCACTGTGGTTTCAGTTACCCTTGGTTAACTGTGTTTTAAAATATTAAATGGAAAATTCCAGGAATTAGTAAGTCCTAAGTTTTAAATAACTTCTATCACAGCATTTTTTAAAAAAATATTTTATTTGAGAGTTATATATATATGTATATATAAAAATATACAATAAATATATATAATATATAATAAATATATATGTATATGTATATAAATATATGTATATGTATATATACATATATGGATATATACATATATAAATGTATATAAATATATGTATATATATGTATATGTATATAAATATTTTATTTGAGAGTTATATATATATATATATATATATATATATACAGAGAGAGAGAGAGAGAGACAAAGAGAAAAGTCTTCCATCCACTGGTTCACTCCACAAATGGCTGCAATGGCTGGAGCTGGACTGCTCCAAAGACAGGAGCCAGGAGCCTCTTCCAGATCTCTCACATGGGTCCGGGGGCCCAAGCCATCTCACACTGCCTTCCCAAGCTATAGCAGAGAGCTGGATCGGAAGAGAAGCAGCCAGGACTCCAATCAGCGCCCATAGGGGATGCTGATGACGCAGGTGGAGCCTCAGCTCACCACACCACTGCACTGGCCCCTACAGCATATTTGTTTTTGAAGATTTATTTATTTATTTGAAAGGCAGAGTTACAGAGAGGCAGAGGCAGAGGCAGAGAGAGAGAGAGAGAGAGAGAAGGAGGGAGGGAGAGGGAGAGGGAGAGGTCTTGTATTCACTGGTTCACTCTCCAGATGGCTGCAACAGCCAGAGCTGTGCCAATCCGAAGCCAGGAGTTTCTTCCAGATCTCCCACGTGGGCAGCATATTGTTTTAATAGTTCTACTGTGTTATTAGTTGTAGTTAATCTCTTACTATGCCTAATCTGTAAATGAAAGCTTCTCAAAGGGATGTATGTATGGGAAAACACGGAGTGTCCTGTGTTTGGCATTACCGACGGTTGCACATATCTGCAGGGGGTTGCCCAGTCTATATCCCCTGCAGACATGGGGAGACTGCAGTCTTGAAGAAAGAGTGAGCAGATGATTCTTTTCCTCTGGAAAGAGCAGAGTTAAGGGAAGGTGACTGCTACATCATTTACAATTCTAACAAAAATGGAACTGTAGTGCACACTGTTGCTTGTTTAGGAATATGAATGTGGTGTGTTTGAGGGATACCTTTAGAGCTTGACCAAAGCTGAGGCCAGCAGTGAAGAATCAGCTGCATACCTTCGATGCTATATACAAAATATTGTGAAAGAAGCTTGCATGTGTTCCTTTTATGAGGATTTTGTGTGTGTGTGTTCTTTGGTCCTCACAGTAGCTCCCTGAGGTAGGTGTTATTATTTCTAGTTGAAGAAATGGGAATTCCATGAGACTGGTGACCTGTCCAAGAGTAAACCGTAGTTGGGAAACCTACATGCAGTCAGGGCTGATTCAGGTATTGACACTAATTCTATGAGGGACAGGCCTTCATCTTGTCTGTGACTACGTTTCCTGACCAGGAGCTGAGCCGTGTGTCTTCTCAGGGCCTGTGATGGTCCTGTACTGTTCAGATAGACAGAGCTGTTGTAATATTGCCTTTTTTTTTTTTTTTTTTTGACAGGCAGAGTGGACAGAGAGAGAGAGAGACAGAGAGAAAGGTCTTCCTTTTTCCGTTGGTTCATCCCCCAGTGGCTGCTGCAGTCGGCACATTGCGGCCGGTGTACCGCACTGATCTGAAGCCAGGAGCCAGGTGCTTCTCCTGGTCTCCCATGCTGGTGCAGGGCCCAAGCACTTGGGCTATCCTCCACTGCACTCCCGGGCCACAGCAGAGAGCTGGCCTGGAAGAGGGGCAACCGGGACAGAATCCGGCGCCCCTACTGACTAGAACCCAGTGTGCCGGCGCCGCAGGTGGAGGATTAGCCTAGTGAGCCATGGTGCCTTTCAAAGACAGCTGGCATCTTAGGGTATAGCTCCAGTGTCTGGTTCCCTGGTTTTGGGTTTGGTGGGCCCGGTCTTCCCATGGTCAGGGGCCATGGGAGGCCACACAAAGACCTTGAAGACATGCCCTTTGCTGGTCTTTTGGTTTTCACCTTAGACCCTGCCATGTACTTGTTTGAGGGCAAGCTTCCATTTATCTACCGCAGCTCATTGTAAACTCTGTCCAGAGTGACCCTTTTGACTGTTTTCTGCTCCTCCTCTGTGCCTGGTGTGGTGCTGAACTCACAACAGATGTCTTTCAGATAAGTTGCACAGTTTTTTTCACTATTTCACAAGTGCATATGCAGAAGACTTATCACACAGCTAGCTCCATCTCCAGATGTGCACGTTGATTTTGAATTGCAATAAAATGAGCTGAAATGTGTTAAATTCACCAGGTTGCAGAGCAGCAGAGACACATGTAGGTTACATGTAGGCACAGCAGTCCCCAGGACTCTTCCTGCCATCGCCACAAAGACTACTGGGATCTGGTTCTTATTCTGTGGAGAGCTTTGATGGCAGGTGAAATATTTGGGCTGAACTCTCTGATCCAGTGATTCCACCTGTCTGCATGACTTCAGTTGGTAGTTTCTCTGTGGCTTAGGCACTGCCAATCAAATGGATATGGATTCACTTCCTGGTCAGTTTGGGCAAGTGCCGTGGATGCTCCTTGCACTGAGGAGGGTGCCTGATACTCTTAGGAATGCTGGATGCCCTACTTTTGATTATCACCAGTGGCAGGCATCGGAGCACAGACAGAGATCTGTGGAATCAAATTTGTGCTCTTTGGCCAGAGACAAGGTGGGATGCATAGGAACAAAAAATGCACCGTTAGTGTATGGAACTGAAAAGGGTGTAGGAGCGACTTCCAGCTAAGCCTCCTGGTCCACAGCTGGGATCTCCCTTCTGTTGCATGAGGAAATCACAGCTTTATAAAGCTAAGTGCCTGCTCCAGTATTACAGACGAAAGGTGAACTCTTCCAGCTGACAGACTGTGTAAGGTGGTAGGTTGGGCATGGTGTAGGAGGCAGCGTTGGGCCCAGTGTCCTGCTGCGCTCACTTCATGCAGTGTTTGGAGGGGAGGCCCCTCCTGTACTGTGGGCTTCCTGTGAGGGGAAGTGTTGCAAAAGAGTGTATGTGAGAGCTCTTAAGGAAGGACAAAGCAAAAATGCTTTTTCAAAAGAGCAAGGTATTATGTTTATTTGAAATATGGACTTTACAGTTCAGCATTTTCTGATCAATCTGGCAAATTTAGATATTACTGGGAAAGTCTCAGGTTCAGTTTAGTTCTGTGTGGAGACTTAAATGTTAAGTTTTGTTAAACATTTTTAAAAACCTAACTTTATTTTGTAAGTTTTGGGACTCTGCCCTTGGTCACCTGCCCCCTCCGTGTGCGTGGTGTGTGTGGCTGCAGCCCTGTGGTGTGGCTACACAGGCTGTCGTGCTCTGCCTCGCTTCCATCTTGGTGGACTGCCCTGTGCTTCTCCATGCAGCTGGGCTTAGAGGGCCAGGGGAAGGTTTCCTTTGTTTCTGCTGTGAATTAGAAGACAGCTTTCTTGCTCTTTTAGCTCATAGCCAATGTTTCCCACTTTTTTCTTTCCAGGTACTATTTTAAAGCGTTGGAAGAAGAATTGGTTTGACCTGTGGTCAGATGGTCACTTGATCTATTATGATGACCAGACCCGGCAGAGTGTTGAGGATAAGGTCCACATGCCGGTGGACTGCATCAACATCCGTATGGGACACGAATGTCGGGGTAAGCTGGCCTGCCTTGGCCACTACTGTCATCTCCCTTTCCTGAATCTTGGTGGCGGCTGTGTCCTCTTACCTGTTCTGCTCTCATTAACAGACTGGAGAAGGGCTCCCTCGGGGAGGGGTGGCCCCACTGGGGGCCCCAGGCACTTTGATCATGACCACATGGTTGAGGCATATCAGGGTTTTCTTGTTTGCTGGCCCATGTCTTGTGAAAGAGGAACAAAGTGCTATTAAGAAGCCCAAGAACAGTGCCACCATGGACATTTTGTGACATTTTGTTGATTTTGTGACTTAGATACTAGCACCTGTTTAATGTTGATTCCAATTAATTTTTTTCAAGATTTTTTAAATTAATTTATTTGATAGGCAGAATGACAGAGATTTACTCTCCAAATGGCTGTGACAGCCAGTAATGGGCCAGGCCAAAGCTAGGAGTCAGGAACTGCATCCTGGTCGTCTACATGGGTGGCAGTGGCCCAAGTACCTGGACCATCTTCTGCCTTCTGAAGCTTTGTATCAGGGCACTGGGTTGAAAGCAGAGCAGGCAGGGCTTGAACCAACACTCCAGTATGGGACGCTAGTTGTGCAAGTAGGCAGTCAAGTTCTTGTGGCACGAGGCCAGCTGCTCCAGTTAATTTGTTAAATCTCACGATATTGTAGTGTCCTGGAATTACCCTTGTGTTCATACTTTAAAGAAATAGCTTTTATGGAAGTCCTTTTAGCCGCTCGTCTTCCCAATCAGCCTGTTTGCTTTCTTTCTTCCCTCCCATCCCATATCTTCCCCTTCCCAATTTGAAAGGCACGGAGAGAGGCAGAGATTGTCCATCCACTGGTTCATTCCTCAGATGCCCACAACAGCCCAGGCTGGGCCACGCCAAAACCGAGATTCTAAAATTCAGTCTGGGTCTCATGTGGAAGACAGAAGCCCAAGTACTTGAGCTGTCGGGTAGTGCCTCCAAGGCTGCATATAAGCAGGAAGCTGAGATCAGAATTGGAGCTGGGACTTGAACCCAGGCAGTCTGATGGGGGATGCAGGCTCCCCAAGCAGTATTTTAACTGCTGCATCAAATGCCCACCGCCCACGGGTTGTTTCTTTGATGGAGCACTTGGTCTATTGTCTAGTCCTTTGCTTAGCTGAGCTGTTAGGTCTCAGGATTTGTTAGAATAAATCCTTTAAAAAGCCATATAAATATCCCTTTATTCTGCTCATTTTTTGTAGACATCCAGCCTCCAGACGGGAAGGCAAAAGACTGCCTGCTGCAGATTGTTTGCCGAGACGGAAAAACGATCAGTCTTTGTGCGGAAAGCACAGATGATTGCTTGTAAGTTTTGATTTCTTGTGTATCTAATTGAGAAAGTGTTTTGTTTAATTTCCAATGATCAGGACAAAGAATGGGAGTGGAGTTTTCCTTCAGGCTGCAGAGTAAGGGACTCAGCAGATGTACGAGACAGACGCAGCAGGCTCTTCCTTGGTGGGACTGCTGGACAGGCTCCCATTGTGAAAGTGGCAGAAAGCGGTAGCACTCACTGTGCTCTCGCTTTTCATTTTAGGGTCACACTGGGTCATGGACATAGCTGAGTGGTTTCCTAAGTTTTATTCTTTTCATACGAATGTCTGAAAATCATGGCATCCCTATTGTGTGACAGTTTCCTTTCCTGGGTGGTGGTTGCTCTCATTCTCTGTCTTGGGAGGCGGGATGGAGAAGAGCAGGAGGAGACCCCAGCCTCACTTATCTTAACTCTGCCCATCCGCATAGGCCTTGAGTTGGGTCGGAATCTTGAAGACACTGAGTGAAATTTGGGGAAGAAACATGGGTTTTCCTGTGTACTTTGTAGCACCACAGTGAGTTAACTCCAGGCATTATGGAAACACCCACACTTAGGTGGCATTGTCACAGAAGCTGGCAGATCTCTGTCAGCACCTGCCTCTGCATTCACATCCATGCTCACCCTCAGTGTAATGTTCATTCTCTGTCGGACTCTAGGATTATTTTAAATCCAAGTGTGGCTTCTGTTTTATGCTCTGCTGATCTACACCAGTGAACCTCAGATGGTACATTCTGGAAGAGATGCGGCTTTCCTAAAGACTGCTGGAGAAATGGCCACATATCAAACTAATTTACTACTACTAATTTACTACTATTTAATCATTTAATACATTATTTAATAATTTAGTGCTATTTAATATTTCAATATTGCACATTGAGCACTTCCTTGGCCTAAGCATTGAGCTAACTGCTTTACAGATGTTTGAGCCTCAAGATATCTATAAGGTGAGTACTGTCCTTAACAAAAGAAATTGAGATGTAGAAATGTTCAGTTTTTTAGTGCTCCTGAAGTGAACTACCACAGCTTAATGGTGTGAGGCAGTGCACATCAATTCTTACATTTCTGGAAATCAGAAGTTCAGTGTGAGCCTCCCTGGCCATGTTCTTCCTAGAGACTCGGGGGGCAGAATCTGTTTCCCTGCTTTTCTTCTGGATGCCTCCTGCATTCCTTGGCTCCTGGCCCTTTCCTCCATCTTCATAGCTGGCTGCAGAGGACTGAGTCTTCTCTCTGGTTTTCTGTAGGCAGGAAAGGTTACCTGCTTTTAAGGACTTGGGGCTAGTTTGGCCCCCACCTGGATAGTCCAGGGTCATCTCCCCATCTCAAGATACTTAACCTTTTTTTTTTTTTTTAAAGATTTATTTATTTATTTGAAAGAGTTACACAGAGATAGAAGGGGCAGAGAGAGAGAGAAAGAGAGAGAGAGAGAGAGGTCTTCCATCCAATGCTTCACTGCCCAATGGGCCACAAGGGCCGGAGCTGCGCCAATCTGAAACCAGGAGCCAGGAGCTCTTCCGGGTCTCCCATGTGGATGCAGGGGCCCAAAGACTTGGGCCATCTTCTACTGCTTTCCCAGGCCATGGTAGAGAGCTGGATCAGAAGTGGAGCAGCTGGGTCTCGAACCAGTGCCCATATGGGCTGGCAACACTTCAGTCCAGGGCATTAACTCGCTGTGCAACAGTGCCAGCCCCATTACCTAACCTTAATTATAGCTGCAGAGTCCCTTTTCCAGTGTGAGGTTGCACATTCACAAGCTCCAGAGGTTGGGAAGTGAATATCTTCGGGGTTGTTTCCCCTCCTGCCACTCTCCTCCAGGTTTTAAAGCTTACTGGCTGGGCTCAAGATTGAAATTTTGTCGCCAGCTCTTTGTCATTAACTCCTCAGGTGTGTCTTGGGTTGAGGTTTCAGTATCTAAAACGTTTCCTAAGTAATGGTGAGAAAACATCTGGAACCAGGCTTTGGAGTATTTTAACAAAACATGGACGGTTTCTTGTAGAGAAGAGCTACATATATGCTACAGGATTGGTCTTGTTTGGGTTGGCAGAGTGGATTGGTTAGTTTTTGACCTATTGGGAAAATAGAGATTTATCTGTGCTTCTAATTTTAAGGGCACATATTATGGAGTATAGTATTTTTTTAAGTAGAAAACAAAAAGAAACAAAATATTCCTTGTGAAAAGAAAAAACAACAACAGAAAAAACTTGATAAAGCATGACAGAAAAGGACCTGCTTGCAGTTAGACTAACAGCATCTGTGATCTCAGTCAATGTCATTGGGCTAAATGCCCTTTCATAAGAGTAACATCTGAGGTTGGGCAGAAAATACATGGTACTTCAGCAAGTTCATGGGAAATAGAATTAAAAGGTAAATTTACTTTGGCGCAAAAAGATTTTGAAATCCACACAGTTTTTTTCATAGCACACATTTCCCTTGAGGTCTTTGAAGGCCCTTCTGTGCCTGGATTTCAGATTTTTTTTTGCACCAAAATAAACTTACCTTTCAATTCCATTTCTTATGAACTTTTGGAAATGCCCTTGTGTATACAAGAAACATGAATGACTCAGAAAGGTAGAAACATGAAGAACAGAAGACTATTGGTTTCTACCGTCATCCATTACCACACAGTGGGTGGACTGACAGCACAGCCGATTGACTCCTCCCATTCTGGAGGCTGGAGGTCAGAAATCAGCGCATCCGTCGTGCTCCCATGGAGACGCTGAGCAGAGTCCTTGAGGCCTCCTCCCTGATCTTAGGGGTTGCAGTTACCCTGGGTGTTTTTCACTACGGCATAGTACTCCAGTCACTGCCTCTGTTGTCACATGGCATTCTTCTCATGTCCGTGTCCAAAGTTCCTTCCTATAAAGGATACCACCCATGTTGTATTAAGGGCCTACCGAGTGATTTTTCTCTGAATTTCAATCCATCTGCAAAGAACCTGTTTTTTTTTTTTTTTAAAGAGCTACAGAGAGAGGTAGAGACAGAGAGGTCTTCTATCTGGTTCACTCCCCCAGATGGCCACAATGACTGGAGCTATGCTGATCTGAAGCCAGGAGCCAGGAGCTTCCTCTGGGTCTCCCACGTGGGTGCAGGGGCCCAAGGACTTGGGCCATTTTCTGCTGCTATCCCAGGCCATAGCAGAGAGCTGGATTGGAAGAGGAACAGCTAGGACTCGAAGTGGTGTCCATATGGGATGCTGGCACTTCAGGCCAGGGCATTAACCCCTTGCACCACAGTGCCGGCCCCATAAGACCCTGTTTCCTAATAAAGTCACATACATGGATGCTGGGGATTAGGACATCAACACATCTTTTAACAGTGTGTGTGGTGGTGGTGGTGGGGGCAGGGCGTAGTTTAACCCATAATAGAGACTGCTGAGTAAAGATGGTGAAGTGAATTCAGATCATCTTCCCCAACTAGCTAGTGAAATCATGGGGACATGTGTCAACAGCAGTGACCAAATAAAAAGTTTGACTTCTGGTACAAACTGCAAACAGCCAGAGAAAGAGAACTCTGCTGAGATCGGTCACTGTCCCACCCCGAGTCCCAGAAGTAGTGACAATACGAGTTCATTCAGCTGTGCGAATGTTCAGGAACACCCTTCAGTGTGGTTGCTGCTGATTAAGAGAGTAAGGTACTTTTTGAAAAGCTAAGGAAAAACCCTGGAGAATGTGATATCCTTGGACCTCTGCAGTGACTGAAGGCATGAGACTCACAGGAGGTGGATAGATCTCTGGCTGGTTACCTGAGCTCTAACTTGAGGCTTCAGAGGGCTGTGGTCAGAAGGGAGGGTAGGACCTAGGTTTTTCAGAAAGTGCTTAGTCCAGGAAGAAACATCCTCTTTCCTCACCCCCGTGCTATCAGATGACATAAAAATAAAGGAGGGTGATGTGGTTTGAATACGGTTTAAATGTGTGCCCCAAAGGGTCCCCTATTGGAAGCATGGTCTCTAGTGTGGTGGTGCTGAGAGCTGGCGGGACCTTTAGAAAGTGGAGCCTGGTGGGAGGTTCTTAGGTCTCAGAATAGTGACGGTGGTTTAGGGGATCCTGAGTTCTTTTAGGAGAGTTGTTATGTGATAGCCCCTCTCCAGTCCCTGGTTTCCTGTCCTCCCATGTGATCTCTCCCTCACCTGTGCTCCTCCTGTGGTGCTGTCTGCCATCATGCTCTTGGCATGATGAGCTAAGTAAACCACTAATTGTTCAGAAGTTAGTAAGTTACCAGGCTTAAGACCTTTCATCACAGTAACAGGAGATAGAAGAATATATAAGGTAACACCTGGTTATCAAGGCTTGCACAGGTGGGGCCTAGTGGTGCTACCAGTTGATAGCAGATTAGATAGGAACCAGGTTAAATAGAAAGCATGTCAAGGAGAGAGAGTCGGTGTCAGAGCAAGCAGAAACTTCAGTACCACTTCCCTGTTAGACCTGAGCAGGGTGCAAAGAAATGGCTCCACAGCTACGCAAAGAGAGCATAAAGGACAAAGCAAGAAAAGGAAAAGGGATTCGTGTGTGTTTAGTGCTCTTTTGTATCTGTGACACCTAGAATGCCTGCCACTGTCATATAATCGAAAGAGGATGTTTCTTCCTGGACTAAGCACTTTGTGAAAAACCTAGATTCTACCCTCTCTTCTGACCACAGCCCTCTCAAGCCTCAAATTAGGGCTCAGGTAACCAGCCAGAGATCTATCCAACTCCTGTGAGCCTCATGCCGTCAGTCACTGCAGAGGTCCAAGGATATCACATTCTCCATTTATCACATTTTCCTTAGCTTTTCCCAGCTGGAAAATGAATCACTGGTATACAGGAAAGATGGGATACTCCCAGTGAAAGCCAGGATAAGAGCAGAGCTATGTAGAAAGACTGAGAGAGTTCAGAAAGATTATTGATGTCTTGGAAGAACAGAACTCAACATAAATTGAAAACAAAAGAAATGTTCTGAAATTACTAGAATTGCTGAATGTAGGCCATACTAGACAGTGTCACTGGAAGCAGCAACAGAAAAGATTCCCTAAGATCAGTGGATAAACCAAAAGGCATCAGAGGTGCATGACGTTGGTACCTGCTCATAAAAGCTGCTGGGGAATTTTGCAGCTTAACTGCATTCATTAGAAAACCAGAACATTTGAAACTAAATGAACTAATCTTTCCACTCAAGGAGATGGTGGAATTAGACTAAAACAAATGGAATTGATAAAGCAGAGAAGAGGGGACGGAGTCAGTAAGAAAAGTGAGGGGGTGAAGGGAGAGAGCATGAGAGTACTGTTTGCCTGACAGTTTTGAAAACCCTTGTAAGATTCGGACTCGGATGTCTGGTATTTGTGATCATATCAGGGAAGTTGGTAGGTGTAGATGTTGTGTAACAACCTTTTTTGTACAGCCATTTGTCAGTCTTCACTGAAATAAATTGTGTTTATAGCTAGCAGTTTGACTCTTTGTAATTTGTCTTACAGAAGTGTTTACGTAGGGTGCCGAGATGCAATAAGAATGTTAATAGCTGCATTATTATTATTATTATTTTTTTAAAAGATTTATTTATTTGAAGGCAGAGTTATAGAGAGGCAGAGGCAGAGAGAGAAAGATGGGCGGGGAGGGAGAGGTCTTCCATCAGCTGGTTCACTTTCCAGATGGCTGCAATGTCCAGAGCTGCGCCAATCCGAAGCCAGGAGCCAGGACCTTCTTCTGGGTCTCCCATGTGGGTGCAGGGGCCCAAGGACTTGGGCCATCTTCTACTGTTTTCCAGGCTATAGTAACGAGCTGGACCAGAAGTGGAGTAACCGGGACTCAAACCGGCACCCATATGGGATGCCGGCACTGTAGGCAGCAGCTTTACCTGCTAAGCCACAGTGCCAGCCCCAGTAACTGCATTATTTTTAATGGCAAAAAATTTCTGGCAGTCTAAATCTGCTTGTGTCCTGGGCCATTAATGTAGCTGTTAAAAAATAAAGTAGATCAGTGTGTATGATGTGAACTTTCAGGCAAGTTGTGCATTTCACATTTATAAAAAGATTAAAGCAAGTATTTAAGTATTATATGTCTGCTTAAGCATTTATTCCTACTTTGTATCTCGAATGATTACCTATTCCTCGTACGTGTCTCAAGTGAGTTGATCGAGTGAATCTTGGAAGGCCTGAGGACCTGAACTTTAAACAAGCGTTTCCAGGGTTTCTGATGCCAGCTGGTAATGTGATTTACCTCAACACAAGCAGAAGTCGATCTGCTTTTAGTCTAAGAGAAGGTGAATCAGAACTAAGTGTCAGGCTTCAATGAAGATTATGTTTGAGAGTCATTTGAAATGTTGGATTGCCTCAAATAAAGTTCCCCTTTCTTTTTCTTTTGTTCAGGGCCTGGAAATTTACACTGCAGGATTCTAGGACAAACACAGTAAGTTGCTAATGGCAATCACCAGTAATGTTTGCACATGGTCTTGTGTAGCAAATTGGGAACGGGGAAGATAGGTCTGTCCTGGGCTCCCAGCCCTGAATGGGCAGAGCGAGGCAGGGTGCTTTGTGCTGACAGGGAGGAAGCTGGGCTTTGCCAAGTGTCTTGGCAAGCTTCTCCCCACACAGGCAGGCTTGTTCTGCTGTTGTTTTCTAGAAATGTTTGTATTTTTTTTACAGCCTTGCAGTACTTTGAGTTCTGTTTTGTTTGCAGTGAAGACTCAAAGGAACTGCAGGGTCCTTTTTATGTGTAGGACCTCAGCCTGTGAAAGCAGAACATTTTAGGGTCTAGTCCTGTTTCTGACCTTGGAAGTCACTGCCATCTCTGAAGCCGAGTAGTGCCATCTTTGTGTGGGTCAGGGAATCATGGCAGAGGTAACTTCTGCAGTCAATATTTTTGTTCTTCAGATGGGATTTTATTTTCTCCTTTATCTCTGTAGGATGAAAAGGATGATGTTGATTGATTTTACAGGGTGGTTTGTGCATCTGGGAAAAAAAAGTAGGAAGGCTTAAAATCCAAATGTCAGTGTTTTCTACTTTTGTTAGCCCAGGCTGAAGGAAGAACTTTTGCTCACCTTTTAATTCCAGTTACTTTTACTTCTTTTTTTCATGAAAATCCTCTTTTTGGATAAAGTTAATATTAATGATTCATATAGTTAAAGATTCATCTTGGAAGATCCCAAGATGATTCTTTGCCTGGACTTTTATAAAGGATCTAACATACTTTTCAACAGGGGAAAAATTTAATGAAGAACTTTTTACTTACTTTTATTTGCATTTGAAAAGAAGTAAGACAGAGAGGAAGGCAGAGATCCTGTATCCCCTGGTTCACTCCCCAAATACTGGCCAAAGCCAGGAGCCTGGACCCCATGTATATAGCAGGGACTCAAGTATTTGAGCCATCATCTGTTCCTCCCAGGGTGTGCATTAGCAGGGAGCCCAAATTGGAAGTGGAGTAGCTAGGACTTGAATCAGGCACTTCATAGGGGATTTGGGGGTCTTAAGCAGTGATTTAACCACTGTGCCAAATTCCCACTCACAATGTTTTTTTAAAGCAAAAAACAGACTGTGTGTAGGAACCTGTGTAAGTGTAGGGTTTTTATTTGTGAACAAAAGGATTGTTGAGAGCAAGGTAACATCTTTTAAAAGACTTTGAGTAATAGCCTAGCCTCAGGAGGCCCTCCTGGGTGGGCTCTATTCCTGTTCTGTATACCAGAGTGGGCCTGGACAAGCCAAGAGTTTCTCCTACTGCTAAGAGAGCTGTAGTTTTTTGTCCTTTACTTTTTAATTGGCTAAATAAAAGCAGTGTGTGTGCATAGTATCATTGAGTCCATAGGTGCCCAGGCAGCTCCCTGTTCTCATCCTGTCTCCCTGCTTCTCCCCCAGGCTTACGTGGGCTCCGCAATCCTGTCTGATGAGACAGCTGTGGCTTCCTCCCCACCTCCGTACACAGCCTATGCTGCACCAATCCCTGAGGTAGGGGGCAAACCTGAGCCCGTGTGGAGAGGGTCCATGTGGTGGGAAGTCTGGAGAGGCTGCGGCTGACTTCCTTTTAACTTTCAGCCAGGACCAGAGAAGTTGGATGTGTCCTCTGAGCCTCCTCTTTAAGCAGATCACTCCTTTTTCTTTTTTTTTTTTTAATTTTTTCTTTTTTTTTTTTATTTCATAAATGTGAATTTACAAAGTGCAACTTGTATTGTTGTGGCTCCCCCCCCCCCCAACCTCCCTCCCTCCCGTGACCCTCCCCTCTCCCTCTCCCATCCCGCCCTTTATCGAGTTTCATTTTCAATTACCTTCATATACTGAAGATCAACCTAGTATATACTAAGCAAGGGTTTCAACAGGCTGCACTCATGCACTCACACAACCACACAAGGTATAGGGTACTGTTCGACTAGTAGTGTTTTTACGTTTCATAGTAAAACACATTAGGGACAGAGATCCTATGTGGGGAGCATGTACCCAGTGACTCCCGTTGTTGATTTAACAATTGGCACTCTTATTTATGACGTCAGCAATCACCCGAGACTCTTGCTATGAGCTGTCTAGGCTATGGAAGCCCCTTGAGTTCACCAACTCTGAACTTGTTTAGTCGAGGCCGTATCACAGTAGAGGTTCCTTCCTCCCTTCAGAGAAAGGCGCCTCTCTCCTTGATGGCCTGTTCCTTCTGCTGGGTTCTTGTTCACCAGGATCTTTCATTTAGATTGTTTTTTGCCACCATGTCATGGCTTTCCATGCCTGTGAGACTCTCATGGACCTTTTAGCCAGATCCGAATGTCCCAAGGGTTGATTAAACAGATCACTCCTTATCAACCTCTGCTCTCATGAAATGAAACAACCATTTCTTGTTTATGTTGAGCACATTTTATTTTTAAGATAGACCTGATGAATTATGTAAATGACAGTTGCTTTGTGTAATGAGATGTTGATGATTTATAGTTTATATGTAGTAAACTTCTTAAATTCTCTTTATAATCATTTACAAAAACGCTATCTTTATTTTTGGGGGGTGTAAAACCCTATAAAAAGTCACATCACATGCTTTGAGAAGTTTCCTAGTTAGGGTGCCAACTGTCCAGCACTACATATTGTTATGTTATGCTATGTTATGTATTGTTATGTGAAGCATGCCTGCTTTTGTTTTAACTTTTAATTTAAAATAATCATATGAGTGTAATTCAGAAAGTTCATGGAAAAATAGAATTAAAACTTATTTATTTTGCTGCAGAAAAATTCTTGAAATCCACCTGTAGTTTTCTTATAATTTACTATGAACTTTTTTTTAAAAAAGATTTATTTATTTATTTGAAAGGCAGAGCTATAGAGAGAGGGAGAGGCTGAGAGAGAGAGATCTTCTGTCTGCTGGTTTATTCCTCAGATGGCCACAATGGCCAGTGCTGGGCCAGGCAGAAGCTAGGAGTCAGGAGTTTCATCCAGGTTTCTCACAGGAGTTCAGGAGCCCAAGTTTGGGCCCTCTAACACTGCTTTCCCAGGCACATTAGCAGTGAGCTGGATTGGAAGTGGAGCAGCCAGGACAAAAACCAGTATGCACTTGTGGAATGGCATCGTTGCAGTCAGCAGCTTTACCTCCCCTGCCATAATGCCAACCCCCTACCATGAACTTATTGAGGACACCTTGTATGCATTGATTTCAATTTTTTTTTTAGAAAAGACTTATTTATTTATTTGAAAAACAGACACACACACACATACACACACGCAGATCCTTTGTTCTTTGGTTCATACTACCCGTATAGTCATAGCATCCCAGACTGCGCCAGGCTGAAGCCAGGAGCCTGGGAACACTTTCCAGTTCTCCAACGTGGGTGCAGGGTCCCAAGCACTTGGGCCATCTTCTGCTGCTTTCCCAGGGCATAGCAGAGAGCTGGATCAGAAGTAGAACAGCTGGGTCCTGTACCAGCACTCCATTATGGGATGCTAGCATTGCAAGCAGTGAGTTAACCTGCTGTACCACAGTGCTGGCTTCTCATTATTTTTGCATCCAAACAAACTTAATCTCATTTTCCCTGAACTTTTTGACGTTCACAGAAGTTATAAAGATGGTATAGTCTCATGAATTTTTTTAAATCAGTTTCCCTAGTTGTTTTATGTTAGATAAAATCAAAATCAGGAATTTGAAGTTGGTACAATGTCTGTGTCTATTCCTGTGTCATTTTAACAATTGTGTAGATTTATGTATAGGGAGGTCTTTACAGTGTTTTCTTACTTTGTGATGTCTGCCTGGTCTTTGGCAATAACATGTTCCATTTCATTTGCTCTTAATATTAGTCATTTGTGTGTGTGTCTGGCAGTATGCTAGAGGTTTGTCAGTTTCACTGATCTCAAAAATCAACTTTTTATTCTATTTGCTTTTCCTTTTTTTAAAAAGATGACTTATTGACTTGTTTGAAAGGCAGAGTTAGAGAGTGAGAGAGGGATCTTGCATCTGCCAGGCCACTCCTCAAATGACTGCAACAGTCAGGCATGGGCCAGGCTGAAGCCAGGAGCCTAGTACTTTATCCAGGTCTGCCATGCAGGGGACAGGGGCCCAAGTACTCAGGTCATCATCTGCTGCGTTCCCAGGCACATTAGCAAGGAGCTGGATTAGAAGTGGAGCAGCTGGAACTTGAACCAGCACTCATATGGCATGCCAGTGTTGCAGCTGGCAGCTTAACCCACTGTACCCCAACACTAGACCCAGCTATTCACTTGTTCTTTTACTCAGTTTCATAAATTCTTGTCTTTTATTTTCTTCCTTCTGCTTATTTTCTGGTAGCTTTGTCTTACTTCTTCAGAAATTTCAGTATGATGTGTATTAGGCTGGAGTTCTTTGGATTTGTCCTTTTTGGTCTTTTCAGCCTCTTGAAAGCATGGGTTCTATTTTTTTGCTAAATTAAACAGACTTAAGTGTTTCTTTATCCCCAGCCTTTTGCCCTTTCCCCTTTTGGGACTCTGGTGACCTGAATGCCACCTGTTGTCAGACCTACTGATTCTAGAGACTCTGTCCTTTTTTTTTTTTTTTTTTTTTTTTTAACCTCAATCTGTTTTCTTTCTGATTAGGTTTAATTGGATAAATTCTACTGTTTCTGTTTACTAATTTCTTTTCTCTGTCTTCTCCATTTCATTGTTGAGTCCATTCATTGAATCATTTATGTGAATTTCTGTATGTTTTTAGTTCTAAAATTTGTACTTGATTATTCTTTATATCTTGATATATAAAAATTTGAAAATACATTTTTTTTACTGATTTATTTGAAAGAGTTAGAGGGGGAGACAGAGAATCTTCGATCTGCTGGTTCATTCCCCATATGGCTGCTATGGCCAGGGCTGGGCCAGGCTGAAGCCAGGAGCTTCATCTGGGTCTCCCACATGGGTGACCGGGGCCCAAGCACTTGCCGTCTTCCACTGCTTTCCCAGGTGCATTAGCAGGGAGTTGGATCAGAAGTGGAGCAGCTGGGACTTGAACTGGCGCCCATATGGGCTGCTGGCACTGCAGGTGGCAGCTTTACCTACTATGCCATAGTGCCAGCCCCACTCATAAAATGTTATGTTAGCTGCTTTCAAATACTTTCCAGATAATTCTAACATCTTTGTCATCTTAGTGGTAGTGCCTTCTGTTATCTTTGTTCATTCAGTTTGAGATCTTTCTGGGTTTTGCATGATGGGTTTCAGTTGAAACCTGAACATTTTAAGTACTGTAGGACTCTGAGTCTCATTTAAATCCTGAGAAGGACACCTAGACTGTCCATTCGGCCTCAGTGGACACTGGTGGGCTGAGTTCCCTGTCCCTGCTGGGAAGGTTGGGAGTGTAGGTTTTTTTATGCCTTGGCTGAGACTAGCCTGCCTGGGAAAAGGAGGGGCTCCCCTTGTATCTGTGAAGGGTTCTGAAAGTAACCCCTCTCCACTAGGCTTCTGTGGACCCCACCCCACTCAGACAGGGTGGTTCTGTTTCAGTTGGTCTCTATTCACACTACTTGGCTGCAAGTGTGTGTGTGTGTGTGTGTCTGTTTTCCTTCTGGCATGGGTGAAATTCCCTGCTCCCTGCTTGGCCCTCTCTGACAGTATTGGGAGGGGACAGGAGGGTTCTTTGTTGCAGCATGCCAAGCCTGGAAGTGCAGGCTCTCCCATCTGGTCTCTGGGATGGTGGGGAGTGCTGGGGTTGCAGATTGTCTGGGCTGTCTGAAACTGTTCCATGTTGCTGTGTTGCCCCTTTCTTTCGTGGATTCTTTGGATAGAGGGAACAGGCTTTTCTAGGGGCCCTTTTTGTCTGCACTTACTGACTTCTCCATTAGCCATTCATCAACAACAAAACCCAGGGAGCTCACTGTGCAGTCTCCCTTGCTCTGAAGTCTCTAGCTTGACTGCTGCCTTCTCTTTGCCATTCACAGCCTTGTGTGTTATTTGTGTGTAATGTCTATGGATTTTAATTGTATTTAGCAGAAAGAATAGGGGGAAAATGTCTGTTCCATCTTCTAGAACTGGAAGTCCTACCTCCTGCTTTTCTAGGGTAGCAAGCCGAGGTCTGCACATGGCTCCCAGTTGTTTGCTGAGTCAGAGTTCCAGTCACGTAATGACAGTGATTGTCATCGTCCGTGAATGTGTCTGTTCCCTGCTCGTTTCTGGCAGTGTTCCTTCATAGGTGTGTGTGCCCAGAAAGCCACCAGTCCCCTGCCCAGGTCCTAGAGCACGGGCACCCTGTCCTCTGTGTTCTGCCCAGGATTGCTGAAATGGGGCTGAGAGGGCGGGGAGGGCCGGGGACCCGCTGAAGGCCAGGTTCAGCAGCACAGCTCTCATGGTCCTGTTTCTTTTCAGCAGGCCTATGGCTACGGTCCGTACAGCGGCGCCTACCCAACAGGAACCCAAGTTGTCTATGCTGCGAATGGGCAGGCGTACGCTGTGCCCTACCAGTACCCGTATGCAGGTAACACACCAGCCTGTTCTCCGTGTTTCTGCCGTTTACTGGGTAGACCAACAAGGCTTGATAGAGGTTTTATTTCTCAATGTAAAGTTGAGTGAACTGTTTTCTGATTATAGACCAGAGATCACTCTGCTGCTATGTCTGAGGGGAAGAAAAGCAGTTTGAGAGCTAATTAGCTACTGGGCAATACAGTTGTGAAGCATAAAAGAGAACAAAACATATATTCCCACTTGTGAATTTTAGTTGTGCAAATATTAAGTTTTTAAAGTTCTTTTAGAAGTTGCACCTCTAGCTTTTTTCCCCCTCACATTCTTTATTTTAATCACATAAAAATGTGATTAAAAATGAAGAACAAACTATATTTGCAGATTTAAGCTGTAATTCATTCATTCATTAATTTTTGGAGATTATTTATTTGAAAGGCAGAGCAACAGAGGGGGGAGAGGAAGATCTGCTGTTTCACTTAAATGGCCACAATGGCTGGGGCTGGGCCAGGCTGAAGCCAGGAGCCTGGAACTCCATCTGGGTCTCGTGTGTTTTGGCAGGGGCCCAAGCACCTAGGCTGTCCTTCACTGCCTTCCCAGGCACATTAGCAGGGAGCTGGGTCAGAAATAGAGCAGCCAGGACAGGAACCTGTGCTCTGATACAGGATGCTGGCATTGCAGTCATTGACTTCACTCTCTGCAACACAACACTTGCCCTAAGTTTTAATTTAGTAATCTGTTTGCAGGAATACTAAGAAGCTAATGTGCTTTAATCAGGTGGGAGGGCTGTTCCTTCTGCAGGATGTGTGTCCCCCACCCTCTCCCTCTCTGTCACCCCAGTGAGCGTGGTGCAGAGGCAGGAGCCTATAGCTTTGTCAGGACTCTGCCCTCTGTGCCTCAGCCAGCTGAGGACCTTGGTCTTCTGTCAGGGCAGCCTGAGGGATGAGGTGTCTTGGGCAGGTTGCCTGCTGTGCCTGTGATGGACAACGATGGGACATGCTCAGCCTAGCCCCCTGCAGCAGCTCTCCAGGGGCGGGTGGGATGCCAGTGTGCCGGGAATCACGCACTGTACGGTGCGCAGTTGAGTGGATTCTGGCTCCACGGACTGCTCCTCATGGGTCTTTCTCCTCCTTTGCAGGACTTTACGGACAGCAACCCACCAACCAAGTCATCATTCGTGAGCGGTATCGAGACAACGACAGTGATCTGGCGCTGGGCATGTTGGCCGGCGCGGCCACGGGCATGGCCCTAGGGTCCCTGTTCTGGGTCTTCTAAAGCCCTCGAGCCTCAACACCTTGGTGTGCATAGCTTCTGATAACCCTGTGTGCAATAATATGATTTGCAGGGCTTTTTCTGTTGGTGACAGATTTTTAAAATAACGGTATTAATAGTCCTTTTGAAAGTAGCGACCTGATAATTCTAATCCACGTAAATACCACAGAGAAGGGTTTGTGGAACTGTGCTGGTTAGCTGAAATGTGGACTTCTAGGGATCACTGGCTCATTCTGAGAGTTTCCTTATGGAACTCTCCGGATACCTTATTTAAACATAACTTGTCTTTAAAGGCACTTTCTTTTCAGAGTTAGATATAATGCTCAAAGGATTATTTTCATGTTATGTCAACAATAGTAGTTATAAATGGGTACGTGTGTGCGTGTGCAGGGGAAGCTGTGGCCTCTCTGGTGTTATCTTTCAACATCAGGCCATAGCTGGCTGCAGGGTACTTCTTGAGAATTGTGGGCTTGTAAGCTGCCAGGTGACTGCCTGGAGGCAGCGGGGTCAGCATCCCCGTGACCGCCCTCTGGGGCCCTGCGCAGGCCTCAGCGAGGCTGGCTGCTCAGGATGAGGGGGCAGCCCCCTCGCCCCCTGCCCAAATGACGTTTCAGGAGCCTGCTGCGTCCTAGAACTGCTTATCCTTGTATCCTTATTTGGTTTTGGTAGTGATTCCTGGAATACATCCCAAGTCAGGAATTGATTCCAGCCTCAGATTTAGGGCTTTAACGTTTGAAAGTTGGAGAAGGCAGAAGAGTAACAAGTGTGTGGAGGTTTGTAGCGTCTGCTCTAGATGTATTTATTGCTGCGTAAGCCTTCATATAGCCTATTTTTCTACCTGTTGAAAGTGTAATACTAACACAACGGTGAGGAACATGGGGAGGAGACACAGGCAGAGTATCTTGGCCTCAGGCCTTGGGGTTCGCAGGACGTGGAGGAGGCCTGTCTGTCGCTCTGAAGGCCCGTCCTGTGCAGGGGTGGGGCACTGTGGCTGTCCACGAAGGGCCGGATGGCCAGTGGCTGGGAGAGACTCAGGTCGTAGAGGGGAAGTGGGGCATAGCGATGTGAGCAGCCTGCTCCAAGTCCTGCCCTGCCTGGCCCCAGCCTTGTGTTTTCACTCCTGAGCCAGGTGTGATAAGGGAAGTGTGAGACATTGGATTTGAGCTCCCCACCAGCATCCTCTGTTTTTGTCCAATACTCAGTTTCCAGTACCATGGAATATGTACTTTAGCCACTCCTGTTGCGTTTGTTTCACATTGTGAAGCTCTGGGTCCCCTGGTTTTCCGTCCCGCGTAGTTTGGGCAGTTTACTTTCACAGAGGTGGTCAGCACAGTCAGAGCTGGCTGCCCCACACTCCACGTAGTTCTGTTTTCCCTAAAATACACTCCAGCTGGAACAGTTATGGACATGCGCTCTTGTTTACTGCTCGGCCAGCTCTGTCTCTGAGGCAGACTTGGACAGGTTTCCACATGAGAGCAGATGCCAGGCAGACCTAGTGGTGGCCACAGGTCTGCTTTTGTAGCCAATCCAGGGGACTTGCTGACATGGGAGCATGTTTCCAGCTGAACGCAAGTCAAGTATAGGTACCTGTCATCTCTTGATGGATGTAGCTTGTGACCATAAGGTGTTCCGTGTTTCCCATGCTGCTTTGACCTGTAATGTTGACCATACGTCCTGTGTCATAAGAATGGCTTTATTCAGATTGTAATCATTAAAGCTGTATGCTTTACTTGCAAAATATTAAAAACAGCTTTTAATGTTGCACCAGGGTATGTATTTTGAAGTAGAACTGCAGAGTATTGAGGTACAACCCTGACGTGCTCTGGAAGCAGAAGCTTTCCCTGTGTGCCCTGGCTGCCCTCCAGCTGATGGGGGAGAGGTGTGAACTGAAATTTGAACATGTGCGCACGTGCGCACGTGTGTGTGTGTGTCTGTCTCCCTGTCCCTGGAGGGGCCAGCCTCCTGAGGTAGCCATAGCTGAGCCTGGAAGTTCACTGTTGCTCGGAACTTGATTCTGGTATGAAATACATACTGGATATAAGGATGGGCTCAGATGTTTCATTTCCTTGGCCCTCACGCCTCTAGGTGGCAGTCATTTGGTAGACTCAGTTTCTCGACAGTGTCCCTTGTCTAAGTGCCACACTTAGGTAATCCTAAGTTGAGAAGTGAGTGAGAGGGAAAGGCATTCTTACTCAGGTTTGAGTAAGCACTTCACTTCCAAGTGTACTTTTAAATAATGATCTGTGCTTCAAAGAAGCTGCCCTAGAGGAAGTTGGCTGTTGCCATCACACACATACTGATCTAATTGTTCTCTTAATTCCTTGAGTTAACCTCAGGGTCACACTACTGCTTGTGTGTTTTAGGCCATTGAAGATGCAAGGTGGTCATCTGGACCATAAGAAGTTCCTGTGGCTGGGAGGGATGACCCACATTTCTCTTGTGTAGCAAGTTCCCCTGCTGTGTGTCTGCCTTCCCTTCCCTAGTGTGTATTGACACAGGTGTGGAGTGCAGTTCCTCTCTTCAAGGCTTGGTCTACAGTGTCTAATACTCTGTTGTGTCTCACAAAACCCAGTTTCCCTTGTATATGCAAATGTATATTTATAAGTGAAAAATGTTACAATATTAAATGATCATTAACCCTCCAGTGTGTTTCATTGTGATTTTTTTTTTTTTTTTTTTTTTGGTAACGATTTATAGCTGTTTGACAGCTGGAGTTACAGAGAAAGAGATAGAGATAGATCTTCCATCTGCTGGTTCACTCCCCAAGTGGCCTCAACAGCCGGGGCTGGGCCAGGCCAAAGCCAGGGACCTAGAACTCCTTCTGAGTCTCCCATGTGGGTGCCCTGGTACTTGGGGCATTATCTGCTGCCTTCCCAGGTGCATTAGCAGGGAGCTGGATCAGAGCGAAGCAGCTGAGTTCATGTGGGTTGCCAGTGTCTCAGATAGCTTAATCTGCACCCAAACTCCAGCCCCATTTTCACTTGTAAGAATTACTCTGTAGTAACACACCTCCAGTTTTTTGTTTGTTTTACTGCTGCAGAGAGTAAGAATGATATTTACTGAAGGAGGTATTGTCCAAGTTCCACTTGGTGAGCCTGGGGCTCGGAAATGAAATAGTTTACTCAGGAGCACACAGGTAGTAAGTGAAGCTTGCATCTGTAGCTGTTATTAAAACACATTCTTGGCCGGCGCCGCGGCTCAATAGGCTAATCTTCCGCCTTGGGGCGCTGGCACAACAGGTTCTAGTCCCAGTCGGGGCGCCGGATTCTATCCCAGTTGCCCCTCTTCCACGCCAGCTCTCTGCTGCGGCCTGGGAGTGCAGTGGAGGATGGCCCAAGTGCTTGGGCCCTGCACCCCATGGGAGACCAAGAGAAGCACCTGGCTCCTGGCTTCGGATCAGCGTGGTGCGCCGGCCGCAGCGGCCATTGGAGGGTGAACCAACGGAAAAGGAAGACCTTTCTCTCTCTCTCTCTCTCTCTCACTGTCCACTCTGCCTGTCAAAAAACAAAAACAAAAAAAACCCACATTCTTTTCCCCTATGCTGTGTGCATATGAGAGTGATTTCCATGAGAGCATGTGACTGGCCTGTGAGGTCACACTGAGAATGGCTGTAAGAAAATTAGTGATATTTTCTTTAGATCAACATAGCAGTGTGTTTCCAGTAGCTTCTCTCCCATCTTTGGGTGCATGACTACATATTTTTTGTTTAAAATTTTTTTCTTTTTTTTAGGAATTTTTTTTTTTTTTGACAGGCAGAGTGGACAGTGAGAGAGACAGAGAGAAAGGTCTTCCTTTTTGCCGTTGGTTCACCCTCCAATGGCCGCCGCAGTAGGCGCGCTGCGGCCGGCGCACCGCGCTGTTCTGATGGCAGGAGCCAGGTGCTTCTCCTGGTCTCCCATGGGGTGCAGGGCCCAAGAACTTGGGCCATCCTCCACTGCACTCCCTGGCCACAGCAGAGAGCTGGCCTGGAAGAGGGGCAACCGGGACAGGATCGGTGCCCCGACCGGGACTAGAACCCGGTGTGCCAGCGCCGCAAGGCGGAAGATTAGCCTACTGAGCCACGGCGCTGGCTAGGAATTTTGAAATTAGTTACTTCTTCCTTTTTTTGGAAATCAGAAACCACTTTTTTTTTTTTTAATTTGTTTATTTGTAAGAGTTACAGAGAGAGGTCTTTTATCTACTGGTTCACTCCCCAAATGGCTGCAGTGGCCGGAGCTGGGCCAATCTGAAGTCAGGAGTCAGGAGCTTCTGGATCTCCCACGTGAGTGCAGGGACCCAAGGTCTTGGGCCATCTTCCACTTTCTCAGGTGCATTAGCAGGGAGCTGGATGGGAAGTAGAGCAGCCAGGACTTGAACCAGCATCCATTTAGGATGCAGGTGCTGTAGGCTGGGGCTTTAACCTGCTGTGCCACAGCACTGGGCCCTAAATTTTTTTTTTTTAAAGATATCCTGTATTGGTTTTTTATTTAAAGGTTTATTTATTTGAGAGGTAAAGTTAGAGTGACATACAGAGGTTTTACATCTGGCTCACTCCCAAATGGCTGGGGCTGGGCCAGGCTGAAGCCAGGAGCTCCATCCGGGTCTCCTCACAGGTAGCAGAAGCCCAAGTACTTAAGCCATTTTCTACTGCCTTCCCAGGACATTAGCAGAGACCTGACGAAGTGGAGGAGCTGGGACTCAAACTGTCGCCCTTATAGGATACCAGTGTCACAGGCGGTGGCTTCCCCCTCTGCTCTGCAACATTGTCCCCAAATTTCCTGCAGTTTTGGATTCCTCCCTGGTTCCTCTGGGTAGCTTTCCTGTCTGACCCACATGCTGTAGACCTAGGTTTGCTGGGAATATGTGGTTGCCTGGTGCACTCCCACACTGGAAACTCTGGTTTATATTTTTTTCAGAGAAGAATCCCTCCATGCTCTGCCTGGAGACCACAGATCACAGATGTGGGGCTGCAGCCATCTGAGGAGTGAACCAGTACATGGAAGACGTCTCTCTCTCTCTGCCGCTGCCTCTCTCTAGCTCTGCCTTTCAATTAAATAACTCTTTAAAAAAAAATCATAAGAGAAAATAAAATGGAGATGTTAAAAAACAGAAGATGATAAGCCCCAGGGGAGAAGTTAGCCTAGTAGATGCTGGTTAATGGACTGGCATTGTGGCACAGGTTAAGCTGCCCCTGCAACACCCGCATACCATGTGAGCGCTGGTTCAAGTTCCAGTTGCTCCACTTCCAGTCTAGGTGCCTGCTAATGCACCTGGGAAAGCAATGGAAGATGGCCCAAGTCCTTGAGCCCCTGCACCCATATGGGAGACCTGGATGGAGTTTCAGGCTCCTGGCTTCAGCTTGTCCCAGCCCCCCTGGCTGTTGACGGCCATTTGGGGAGTGAGCCAGTAGCTGGATGATCCCTCTCTCTAACTCTGCCTTTCAAATAAATAAATACTAAATATTTAAGAAAGTAAAAATTGCTGGTTAAGACAGCCACATCCCACACTGGAGTACCCGAGTTCGAGTCCTGACTGCTCCTGAATGCAGCTTCCTGTCAGTGCTGACCCTGGAAGGTGGCAGTGATGGCTGAGTAGGTTTCCTGCCACCCATGTGGGTGACGTGGATTGGGTTCCTAGCACGTGGCTTTGGCCCAGCTCAACCCTGGTTTCTTTGGGAATTTGGAGAGTGAATCAGCAGTGAGAGCTCTGTCTTTACCTCCCAAAACAACATAACTCACTTTATATGTAAAAAAAAAAAAAAAAGCTTTAAGAAATGATAAATCTATCGTATAGTGACATTTTAAAAGTAGAGCATATAAAAAATAGTTTGCCAAATGAAGTTAGTGAGGCATGGCATTGTATTCACATTAAAAAATTCTTGTTGGCATCTGGTGTAGTAGAAGACAGCTGGAGTCTCCTGTTTGCATCCCATCTGTTGCGATTTGTCTTTCGGTTGGGGTGTGTGAAGGAACCACAGCCTCTCGCAGTTGTGTAGCTGAGAAGGGAGAGCCTTGCAGACCCCCTTGAAGGGGCTCAGGCACCCTCTGCTCCTGGGATCATTCCTTGAAAAGTTCATCTTTGCTGTCGTGTACTTTAGATTTTTTCCAGTGATATTGAATATTTCCTATGAGCGCAAAACTCCATTCATTCCATTTGTCCCTGAGCTGATCCAGTGCTACGTTGATTTGATATTGCTAACAATGCTAGAATGAAGGACATTGCACAAGAAGTGCTTTTCCCAGAGTGGGCTCTCACAGGTGACGTGGAACTGGTAGGTGGTTTGAGATGCCCTGGAGCAAAGCTGGCAACTGGGCACCTCCAGGATCCACCAAGCCCTAGATATGGAAGGTTGTAATAAACCATCCAGGTCTTGGAGCTGAAAGCCATAGAGCGTTGTTTCTTGATCAAGTCGGAGCACGTTGTGGGTTCATGGGAGCAGATGCTTTGGCTCCAGGTGGTCATTCAGCTGCTGAAGCTTCTGCCTTCTGGAGTCCTCCGTGGGAGCTCTGTGTCCTGCTGGAAGAAAAAGGTGGTGAAGACGCTCATCTTGCACTTGGAAGTAGCTCAGCTTCTGGCACCGAGACCTAGTCACACGGCCTCAGCTCAATGTGCAGCATCTGGGCCGTGTAGGCTGCACTCCTCAAGAAGTGGCCCTGGCCTTAGGGCTGATGGCCACATCAGACCTCGGTAAAGGACAAGCCATAGTTGTCAGCTGTCCTCAGCTCGCAGTGGAACCCAGGCTCATGTGACCCTTCCCTTGCACGGTGTTCAGCGCTTGCAGATTACATGGCAACTGTTGGTTCATACAACACAAATGACATTTGTTCACAGATACTTTTGTTCTTGATTTCCCTGCTTACCAGCTGGTTTGGATCTACAGAAGGCATTCACCCTTGGCAATCATTTCATCCAATTGTACTTCAATGCATTCATTCATTCAGTCATATATTTACTGAGCACTGTTGCAAAATTGCAGGTTTGTATTTGCCCTCCAGTTTTCCCTGGGAGAAGGTTACAGAGTTGCTAAGTGCTCGGGGAGCGGAAGTCCCACCTCCCTGACAGGTGTGTGGCCCGTGGAGGTGTGAGAGTGCTATGTTGGAGCAGGTGCTTTAGGAAGCAGAGGGGCTTCTGCAGCTTTCTTGTTCTTCTGCTAGCACTGCTGGCCATGATCCCAGAGCAGGAGCCTCTGCAGCTGCCCCTCTGGCTCTCTGTCACCAGAACAGGAAGGGAGCATTGTTGGTCACACAGCAAAGGCCACCAGGGTGAGCTGCTTCCAGGTGCCTGGGTCTTGTGCCAGGAGCTGGGGCTCAGGGGTGAGAGGCTGCAAGCCAGTGAGGATCATGGGAGTGTGGCTCGGGTTCAGGACCAACATCTCAGGGTCCAGGTGCCATGCTGCTGTTTGCTGGGCTCCTGCCCTCTATGAGGGATTTTCATCTCAGTGAGTCACTCAGGGGTCATGATGCCAACCCCTTCCTCTGGTGGACAGAGGGTTAAATGATAGCAGTGCATGAAGGCCAGATGTGGTGCCTGGCTCCGTGCGGGTGCTCATGTGTCTTGCCCTTCCTTGACTACTGTTTTTGTAATTTTCTAAGACCGGATGACAGGGGCTGGCATTGTGTCATAGAAGGTAAAGCCTCTGCCTATGACGCCTGTATCCTATATGGGTGCGGGTTCAAATCCCAGCTGCTTCACTTCCAATTCGGCTCCCTGCTAATGCACCAGGGAAAGCATTTGACTCAAATGCTTGGGCCCCTGTTACCCATGTGGGAAACCTAGATGGAGTTCCTGGCTCATCTTCAGCCTGACCCAGCTCCAGCTGTTGTGGCCATTTGGGGAGCAAACCAGGGGATGGAAGATCTCCCTGTCTCCCTGTCTCTTTGTCTCTCTCTCCTTATCTCTGCCTCTAAAATAAATAAATATTAAAAAAAAATTAAAAAACGGGGCGACAGGATCTTTCCATAGTCCTCAAACACAGCTGAGACCACTTCCTGTTCCTTGTGACCAGGAAGGCCTGTCTCCTGGGCCTCTTGTACCCTGATGGGAGGCCTCTGCCCTCCTGCCCCAGGGAAATGTGAGAATTGATGATGGTCTTTGCATAACCCCCCCCCAACTTTTACTTCTCATTCAGAATTCTCTCCCTTCTGTCTATACCCCTAAATCCATGCACTGAAGGCAAGAAGGCCCTGGGGGAGCTGAGGTCCGAGGTCTGGCCTCAGTCATCGCAGGGCTGGTGCCAGCCACCTGGCTTTGGGGATAGCACGCCTTTGCTTCCCCACCTCCTCCTTTGTTCCACAATTGCTAGGATAAGAGCACCTCAAAGGATTGTGTGTGGACCAGCTGAGTTAGCATGGGTGGGGAGCGCTTAGAGCAGTGCCTGGTACCTTGATACGTGGCCAGGGTGAATGCTTACTCTGACTGCGTTCTGAGGGCCTGCCCTCCTGGGACACACGGGTGACTGGTGCTGTGTGCCAGCTCTGAGGCACTGGGACAGGCCCAAGCTCACACCTGGCTGCTGGCTCTGGGACCTGTGGGAGGCGAACACCTGCCACCTTGTTCTCATCTGAGTGGCTCAGTCGCTTGGCCAAACGCTTGGGAACATCGAGGTCCAAACTCCAGTGTCCAGGAGCTGGTCAGTAGTGCATATTTCTGGAACTTCGGCCCAGAGGACCTAGGGTGGGCCTGAGCCTGCGATTCCCCAGCCCCCCTGTGCAGCCTGTCTTACCTGGTCCTGGCTTCCAGAACCCTACAGACTTGGGCCTTGCAGATCAACTGCACAGCAGTCCCTGGAAGCCTACTAGAAAAGCAGGTTCTCCTCCAGGCCCCAACCTCCTGAAACAGCGACTCAGTCCTCATGCCTGAGAACCTCTAGCCTGGAGCAGACTCCCTCCCTTCCTGCGTCTCTCCCTCCCTCTCCCTCCTGCCCTTGCTCCCACTCTCTTGCACTTCCTCCTCGCAGCCCCTGGTTCTGAGAACTGCCACTGGGTGTCAGAGCAGCCCCAGGAATATCCCTGTAACCCCCCTCCTGGGCCCGCCTGGCCCCTGCTGTCTCACCCAAGGCTGCCTGTTTAAGTTTTGGGACCTAGCACGGAAGGGGAGGAAGTGCTTGGCCCAGAGAGTGGGTCTGATTGCCCACTCTTTGCCAGGATCCTTGCCCTCTGCTCGGGAGTCACAGACCCAGGCTGTGCAAGGTGCTCCTTGGCGCTGGACGTGAACCTTGGACATGAGAAAGTCTCCCTGGATGTTAGCCTTTCTGCTGTGGGTATTCCTAGGTGACAAGGGGCTGCAGATGGATGAGGTCTTGTGGGACACAGGACTTACTGAAGGTCACGCTGAGCTGCATCAAGACAAGCATGTTGGCCTGGCCTTTCCTGGCTGCCCAGGGTTAGTGTCACACCGGGTGGCGGCCAGGGCAGCTGCATGATACTATGTAGCAGGCAATGAAGGATTGGAGGGCATTGCAGACCCCTACTCCTGTCAAGTTGCTGCTGGCTTGTATTGCCCCCAAGGCTTCTCCACCTCTTTGCTCTGGGCCCCTCTGTGAGTCCTGGTCAGGGCTCTCAGAAGACCCTTCCCCTAGGATCCTCCATCCATGCTCAGACCCTGTAATTGGGCCTCCTTTTCCTGCCATGTCGCACTACATTGATGCTGAGGCTTCTGAGTTCAAGACCAGAGCCCATGTATGCATGTACTGCTGCCGAGGGCTGAGCAGGGCAGGCAGGGTCACTGCTCATGCAGCCAACACCAGCACCAGCACCAGCAACGGCTCTCCATGGACGCTCAGCAGAGCCCTGGGTGAGGCTACGGGGAGGATGCCGGGGAGGGGGTGGGGTGTGTGTTAAGTTGGATTTCCAGGGGGTGCAGGGGCCCCATGTGGACAAGCTGGCAGAGGGGGAGGGGCATGCTGTGCTGAGGCAGGAGTGGCTCTGGGATGGGGCCCTGTGGGGACTGAGGACTTAGAGAAGTGGTTTGGGGATGGCACCTGTGGGAGTGTGTGAGATGTATGGGTAAGCAAGCCCTGGGGCGCCTGCTGGCAATTGACTGTAGGGTGTAAGCGGTGTCTCCTTTTTTTATTTTTATTTATTTTTATAAAGGTTTTTATTTATTTATTTGAAAGAGTTACACAGAGAGAAGGAGAGGCAGAGAAAGAGAGAGGTCTTCCATCCACTGGTTCACTCCCCAGATGGCCACAATGGCTGAAGCTGCGCCCATCTGATTCCAGGAGCCAGGAGCTTCTTCCGGGTCTCCCACATGGTTGCAGGAGCCCAAGAACTTAGGCCATATTCTACTGCTTTCCCAGGCCACAGCAGAGAGCTGGATCAGAAGAGGAACAGCCGGGACTAGAACCAGTGCCCATATGGGATGCCAGCACTTCAGGCCAGGGCATTAGCCTGCTGCATCACAGTGCCAGCCCCATATTTATTTTTTTTAAAGATTTATTTTATTTATTTGAAAGAGTTACAGAGAGAGGTAGAGACATAGAGAGAGGTCTTCCATCCACTGGTTCACTCCCCAGATGGCCACAATGGCTGGAGCTGTGCCCATCTGAAGCCAGGAGCCAGGAGCTTCTTCCGGGTCTCCCATGTAGATGCAGGAGCCCAAGCACTTAGGCCATATTCTACTGCTTTCCCAGGCCACATCAGAGAGCTGGATCAGAAGAGGAACAGACGGGACTAGAACCAGTGTCCATATGAGATGCTGGCACTTCAGGCCAGGGCTTTAACCCACTGTGCTACAGCGGCGGCCCCTCTTTCCTTTTTTTTTTTTTTTTTTTTAAGACTTATTTATTCATGTGGAGTTGCAGAGAGGGAGAGGCAGAGGTGGGGCAGGGGGTAGGGGTGGAGAGAGAGAGGTCTTCCATCTGCTGGTTCATTCTCCAAATGGGCATAACAGCTGGGGAGCTTGACCAGGCCAAAACTGGGAGCCAGGGGCTTCTTCCCAGTCTCCCACATGGGTGCAGGGGTCCAAGCAATTGGTCCATCCTCCACTGCTTTCCTAGGCACATTAGCAGAAAGCTGGATTGGAAGTGGAGCAGCTGGAACTTATTCTGACACCCATATGGGATGCCGCGCTACAGACAGTGGCTTAACCCGCTGCACTACAATGCCAGCCTCAGGATCTATTTCTTCTAAGTGGTGAGTATCAAACTGTTCATGATACTCCCTTATCATCTGTGCAGGGGCTCAGAGCCATGGGCCCAGCTCTGTGCCATTCCTGACAAGGGTACTCTGTGTCTTCTCTCTTCATTTTTGTCAGTTTTAATAGAGATTTGTTCACTTCATTGCTTGTGAAAGAACCAAGTTTTTGTTTCACTGCTTTATTTTTTTTTTAAGCGTATGAGTTTTTCTTTCTTTTTTTTTTTCCTCAAAGATTTATTTATTTATTTGAAAGGCAGAGATACGGGGGAGGCGGGGAGATCAATCTTCCATCCGCTGGTTCACTCCCCAAATGGCCACAACTGCCGAAGATGGGCTGATCCCAAGCCAGGAGCCAGGAGCTTCTTCCAGGTCTCCCACATGGGTGCAGGGGCCCAAGCACTTGGGCCATCTTCTACTGCTTTCCCAGGTGCATTAGCAGGGAGCTAGATCGGAAGTGGGACAGCCAGGTCTTGAACTGGCACCCATATGGGATGCCGGTATTGCAGGTGGAGGCTTAACCTGATGATCTATCTTTATCTTCACTCAGTTCTGTGGATTTTTAAAAATTTCCTCTTTCAGCCATGGATTATGTAGAAATGTGTTGTTTCTGTTTTCCTTCTGTTAGGGAGTTACAGTTTGATACCGTTGTGGGATAAGCCTCTGCCAGGTGTCTCTACATGTAACTTTGCTGAGCTTGTTTGGTAGCACGGATCTCGTGAGCCTCGGTGGGTGCCGTTCAGATGCTTAGCAGATGCACGGTCTGTTTCTGCGGGGTGAGCTCTCCAGTCACGTGCTCCGAGGACTCAGATTTTCAGGGCCTTGCTGACGTCCTGCCTAGGGGTTTTACCAGTCGCTGAGAGTGGAACTTGTCAGTTCCCAGCTGTGACTGTGGGCTTGTCTGTGTCTCCTGTCAGCTCTGTTCACTTTTGTTGTTTTTTGACTAAAATTGAACGTGCGATTTTATTGAATGTAAAAATACAGAACTTGAAATGTATCATTTGAACCATTTTTAAGTTTAGAACTCAGTGGTGATAAGCACATAAAAGGCTATGCTGCCATCATCACCATCTATTTCCAGATCTCAAACAGAAACTCCATACCCACTTAGCACTAACCTCAGACTTCCATCTCTTGGTAGCCTCCACATTATTCCTATTCTAGACACGTTAAATGGAAGCACACAATATTTTTCCCTTTGTATTTGGCTTATTTCACTTAGCATCTATTTTTTTTTTTAAAGATTCATTCTAGCTACAGCTTGTATCAGAAATGCATTCCTTTTCATGACTGACTAATATTCCATTGTAAATTTAGACCACATTGTATTTATGCATTCCTCTGTCGAACTCTTGTATTGTTCTACCTTCTGGTAATTGTGAATAAAGCTTCTATGAACATTGGTGCACATGCATCTTCTTGAATCCTCCTTCCAGTTCTTTTGGGTTTAAATCTAGGAGTGGCATTTCTGTATCATAGGGCAATTCTATGCTTACCTGAGGAATCGTCAAACTTTTTTTTTCCATATTGGTTACACCACTTTAAATGTCTACCAATAATTTATGGGGGTTAATTTTGTCACACTTTTAAAAATTTTAATTATTTTTTAAAGGTGTATTTAATTATTTGAAAGGCAGATTTACAGAGAGGCAGAGGCAGGTTTTGAGAGGGGTAGAGATGAGAGAGAGAGATTCTCCATCTTTTAGTTCACTCCCCAAATGGCTGCAATGGCCAGGGCTGGGCCAGGCCAAAGCCAGGATCCAGAGCTTCCTCAGGGTCTCCCCCATGGGCCCAGGGGCCCAAGGACTTGGGCCCTCCCCTGCTGCTTTCCCAGGCACATTAGCAGGAAGTTGGATTTGAAGAATAGCTGGAACTTGAACCAGCCCTAATCCACTGTTGGTGGGAATGTAAACTGGTGCAGCCACTGTGGAAGACAGTATGGCAATACCTCAGAAATTTGAATGTAGACCTACCTTATGACCCAGTCATCCTACTCCTGGGAATTTACACAAAGGAGATGAAATCAGCATATGAAAGAGTCATTTGGGGGCCAACGCTGTGGCCTAGAGGGTAAAGCTGCCTCCTGCAGTGCCAGCATTCCATATGGGCTTCAGTTTGAGTCCCGGCTGCTCCACTTCTGATCCAGCTCTCTGCTGTGGCCTGGGAAAGCACTAGGAGATGTCCCAAGTTCTTGAGCCCCTGCACTCACATGGAAGACCTGGCCATTGCGGATGAACCAGCTGATGGAAGACCTCTCTCTCTTTCTCAGTCTCTCTCTGTCTCTCTCTCTGCCTCTCCTTCTCTCTCTGTGTAACTCTAACTTTCAAATAAATAAATATTTTTTTAAAAAAAGAGTTATCTATAGCCCCATGTTCATTGCAGCACAATTCACAATAGCTCAGATATGAAATCAACCCAGATGTCCATCAACTGTTGACTGGATAAAGAAATTATGGTATATATACACCCTGGAGTACTACTCAGCTGTAAAAAAAAAAATGAAATCCTGTCTTTTGCATCAAGATGGATGCACTGGAAACCATTATACTTCGTGAAATAAGCCAGTCTCCAAAAGACAGATATCATGTGTTTTCCCTGATCCGAGGTAACTAATAGAGTACCTGACATGTACTGTTGGAGTGAAATAGACATTTTGAGATTCGATGATTATTTATAGTCCTTGTCTCTTCCATTGAGTTTTAGTTTTTTTCTTGATACTACTTGTTGAACTCTTTCACTAAGTGTAGGGTTAACTATATGATCATTAAGGAAACTGAAAATAGGTCTTAGTAAAAATTTAGAGTGGGAATGGGAGAGGGAGGAGGAGGAAGGGGTGGAGCGTGGTGGTGGTGGGGAAGTGTCAGTATGTTCCTAAATCTGAATATATGAAAAACATGAAACTTATGATAACTTAAATCAAAATTAAAAATAAATAAATAGAAAAAAGATTTTATTTAGTATAAAGATAATGGATTTCATGTATTTCATACGTACAATTCTAAGAAGGTAGCCATAATTGCTTCCTTTTTTCTTTCCCTCAAACCTTCTTTTTTCTTCTTTTACTTTTGGAATAATTTTTTTTTTTTTGTATTTCACATATATAGTTTTAAACTTTGCTCATTTTACTTCGGTTGTTTTTTTTTTGTTGTTGTTGTTCAGTTGTAGGAATTCTTTGTATATTCTCCATATCAATATCTTAGATACAGGATTCATAAATATTTTCTCTCAGTCTGCGGATTCTTTCCATTCTTTTGATTGTATCTGTTGATGCACCAAAAATTTTACTGTTGATGAAGTCCAATTTATCTGCTTCTTTGTTTTGTTGTCATATTTAAGCAGTTATTGCCAAATCTAAATCATAAAGATTTTTCTTTATTTTCTTCTAATAATTTTATGGATTTTGGTCTTTGACCCATTTTGAATTATTTTTTTTTTGATGTAGCATAAGATAATGGTCCAATCTGATTCTTTTCATGTGGATATCTAGTTTTCCTAGCACAAGCTGGTAAAAGGTTCTCTTCTCCCCATGCAATGTTCTTGACACTCTTGCAGAAATTTGTTGAGGCTAAGCATTTGGTTTAGCCATTAATGTACTGGTTAAGAAGCCTGAATTCCATATCTAAATGCCAGAGTTCGAGTCTTGGCTCCACTCCTGATTCCAGCTTCCTGCTAATACACACCCTAGGAAGCAGCAGGAGATGATGACTCACATAGCTGGATTTCTGCCACCCACGGGGGAGACCAGGATGGAGCTCCTGGCTCCTGTCTTTGCTTTGGCCCAGCCCTGGCTGTTGTGAGCATTTGGGGAGTGAACTAGCAAATGGGAACTCTCTCTCTCTCTCTCTATCTCTCTCTATCTTTGAGGAGGTCTGGTGTTCATTCTTTTATTATTATTATTATTTGGAAGGCAGAGTTACAGAGAGAGAGAGAGCGCAAGCACAATTGAGATCTTCCATCGTTAATTCACTCCCCAAATAGCCATAATGGCTGGGACTGGACCAGACTGAAGCTAGGAGTCAGGAGCTTTGCCCAGGTCTCCCATGTGGGTGGCAGGGGCCCAAACACTTGGGCCATCTTCTGCTGCTTTCCCAGGCACATTAGCAGGGAGCTGGATCAGAAGTGAAGCATCCAGGACTTGAACTAGAGCCCATGCAGGATGCATGCCTTGCAGGTGGCTTAACCAGTTTTACCACCTGATGTTCATTCTTATTTAAATGTTTGGTATAATTCACTGGTGAAGTCATTTCCTTCTGGGCTTCTCTTTTTTGGGAGGTTTTTGGTACCTGATCTAATTTCCCTATTTTTTTTTATAGTTCTACTCAGATTTTCTAATATGTCTTGCACTGTTTTTTTAAAATTTATTTTATTTTATTGACAGGCAGAGTGGACAGCAAGAGAGAGAGAGACAGAGAGAAAGGTCTTCCTTTTGCCATTGGTTCACCCTCCAATGGCTGCTGCGGCCGGTGCGCTGTAGCCGGCGCACCGCACTGATCCGAAGCCAGGAGCCAGGTGCTTATCCTGGTCTCCCATGCGGGTGCAGGGCCCAAGAAATTGCGCCATCCTCCACTGCACTTCCAGGCCACAGCAGAGAGCTGGCCTGGAAGAGGGGCAACCGGGACAGAATCTGGTGCCCCGACTGGGACTAGAACCCAGTGTGCCGGTGCCGCAGGCAGAGGATTAGCCTATTGAGCCGCGGCGCTGGCCTGCACTGGTTTTGTGCGCAAATTTGTCCATTTCATCCAAGTTATCCAATGTATTGATTTTTTTAAAAAAAGATTTATTTATTTATTTGAAAGTCAGAGTTATAAAGAGAGGAGAGGCAGAGAGAGAGGTCTTCTATCCACTGGTTCACTCCCCAAATGGCCGCAACGGCCAGAGCTGCACCAATCTGGAGCCAGGAGCCCGGAGCTTCTTTTGGATCTCCCCATGTGGGTGCAGGGGCCCAAAGACTTGGGCTATCTTCTACTGCTTTCCCAGGCCGTAGCAGAGAGCTGGATCAGAAGTGGAGCAGCCAGGACTCGAATCGGCGCCCATATGGAATGCCAACACCGCAGGCGGTGGCTTTACCCACTACACCACAGCGCTGGCACCTGTGTTGACTTGTAATTGTCCATCACAAGAGTATCCTCTTACATTATTGTGTATTTCTTTATAATCAGTCGCAACGTCTCTTATTTCTTTTCCTATTTTAGTAGTTTAAGAATCCTCTCTTTTTGCTTAGTGAATGTAGCTAAAGCTTTGTTAGTATTATTGACTATTTTCCCCCAAGAACAGAGTTTTGGTTCAATTTTCTCTCTTGTTTTCCTGCTCTCTGCTTATCTCCACTCTGATCTTAGTTATTGTCATCCTTCTGCTGGAGTTTGGTTTGTTCTTCTGTAAAGTCTACAACAGAGTACTGATTTCTGCTCTTTTTTTTTTTTTTAGTGCAGGCATTTAAAGTTACACAATTATGTCTTAGTCTCACTTTCATTATACTTGTAAGCTTTGGTACGTCGTGTTGCCACTTTCCTTAGTCTCCAGGACTTTTTCTTTTTTCTGTAGTGACTCCATCTTTGATTTATTGGTTTCTCCTTCTCCTAGGAGAGGTAGAAAGGGAGAGAGGGAGGGAGGGAGGGAGGGGGAGAGAGAGAGAGAGAGAGAGAGAAAGAGAATCGCTTCACTCCTGAACTGGCTGCAACAGCCAGGGCTGAGTCAGGCCAAAGCCAGGAAGAAGCCAGGAGCTTCTTCCAGGTCTCCCACGCAGGTGGCAGGGTCCCAAACACTAGTGGGCAGCTGGATCTGCAGTGGAGCAACTGGGACACAAACCGGTGCCCGTGTGGTATGTTGGGGTCACAGCTGGTGGCTTTTCCACTAACGCCACAATGCTGGCCCCATTTGCTCGGTTTTACATAGGGCTATGTGTTTTCCTACTATTGAGTTGAGTTCCTCATACATTTAGGAAATTGATCCCTTATCAAATGTGTAGTTTGTTAATGTTTTCTCCATTCTGTAGGTGTTCTCTCCACTCTCTTGTTTGTTTCCCTTGAAGAACAGGTGCTTTTTAGTTTGGTGTGATCACATTTCTGTGTTTTAGGGTGTGTTGTCTTTGTTTTTGAAGACATACCAGTGTCATGGAGCTTTTCTCCTATGTTTTCTCAGAGCAGTTTCATAGTTTCAGGTTTTACATTTAAGTTTTTAATCCACTTGGAGTTGATATTTTGTATATGATGAGAGATTAGGGTCCAATTTCATTCTGCATGTGGATACCCCATTTTCCCGACATCATTTACTAAAAGACTGTCCTTACCACATGGTGTGTTCTTGGCATCTTTGTCAAAAATTAGATGGCTGTAAATGTATGTATGTATTTCTGGGCTCTCTGTTCTGTCCCATTGACCTGTCCATCTGTTTTAATGCCAGTACAATGCTGATTTGGTTACTTAACTTTGTAGTATACTTTAAGTCAGGTAGTATGTTGCTTCCAGTTTTGTTCATTTTGCTTAGATTACTCTGGCTACTCTGGGTCTTTTGTGGTTCCAGCCCAATTTTATGATTAAAACCAATTTTTATTCATTTATTTTTATTGATTTGAAAGGCGGAGATACAGAGAAAAGGAAGGTGAAAGGGAGTGAGGTCTCAGCTGTTGGCCTACTCCCCATATACCTGCAACAGCCAGGGCTGGACCAGGTCAAATCCAGGAGCTAGGAACTCCTTCCAAGTCTCCCACAGGAGTGGCAGAGACCCAGGTACTTGAACCATCAGCCACTTCCTCCCAGGGTGCATATTATCAAGAATCTGGAATTGGCAGTGGAGCCAGAACGCAAATCCAGGAAGTCTGACATGGGACGTGGGTATCCCAAGTGGCATCTTAACTGCTTTGCCAAGTGCACCTCCCTAATTTTAGTATTTATTTTCTATTTCTGTGAAGCATATCTTTGCTATTTTGATAAGAATTGCAGTGTTTGTAAATCACCTGGGACAATATGGATATTTTAACAATATTTATTCTTCCAATACAAGAACATAGAATATCTTTCCATTTCTTTGTGTTTTATTCCATCTCTTTCATCAGTATTTTATAATTTTAATATAAATGTCTTTTACCTCTTGGGTTAAGTGTATTACTGAGTTTTTTCCTAGCTATTGTAAATGAAACGTTTTCTTGATTTCTTTTTTACGAAGTTCACCATTAATGTATAGAAATGCTACTGATTTTTGTATGTGAATCTTGTATTTTGCAACTTTATTGAATTCATTTATTAAATAAAATATTTTGGTGGTACCTTTAGGGTTTTCTATATATAAAGTTATATGCTTTGAGAACAGGGGCATTTTGACTTCTTTCTTTCCAGTCTGAATCCCCTTCATTTCTTTTTATCATCTAATTTGTCTGGCCAGGACTTCTAGTACTATGTTGAAAAAAAGTGGCTGAAGGAGGCATTCTTGTTCCACATCTTACAGGAAAAGCTGTCATCGCCCCCTGAAGTAGGATGTTAGCTGTGGATTTGTCCTAGATGACCTTTATTGTGTTGATATATGTTCCTTCTGTACTGAATTTGTTCAGTCTTTTGACACAATTTTGTCAAATGTGTTTTTGGCATCTATTGAAATGGTTTTTGTTCCTCATTTTGTTAATGGGATAAACATCCTTGCATTCCTGGATGAACCTCATTTGACCACAGTGATTGATTTTTTTATTGTATTGATTTGAAAGGCAGAATTACAGAGAGAGAAAGGAGAGACAGAGAGATTTTCCATTTGTTAGTTCTCTCTGCAAATGGCTGCAATGGCCAGGGCTGGGCCAGGCACAAGCCAGGGGCCCGCACATCCAGGTCTCCCACATGGATGGAGAGGCCCAGGGGCTTAAGCCATCTCCCACTGTGTTCTCAGGTGCATTATCAAGGAGCTGGATCAGAAGTGGAGCAGCCAGGACTCAAACCGGTGCCCATGTGGGATGCCGAGGTTGTAGGTGGTGGCTTAACCAGTTCAGCCACAATATAGTCCCTGGTGAATCATCTTTTAAAAGTGCTCTTGAATTTGGGTAGCTAGTATTTCATTGAGGATTTTTTTGCATCTATGTTAATTGTGGGTATTACCTTGTAGTCTTCTACTTTGATATGTCCTTGCTTGGTTTTGGTATCGGGATAATGCTGGCCTCGTAAGATGAGATTGGAAGTATTCCCTCACTTTTAGTTTTTTTGGAATAGCTTGCTATTAGTTCTATCTGCATTTGATAGAATTTAGTTGTAAAACCATCGGATCTGGGCTTTTCTTTGATGGGAGATACTTATTAATGCTTCTGTTTCCTCATTATTGGTTTGTTTGGATTTTCTAATCTTCATTTTTCAGTTTTGGTAGGTTGTTTGTCCATTTATTCTCCATCAGGTAGGGGTTTATATTTTATTCTAGGCTATCCAACTTATTATCTTATACTTGCTCATCATAGTCTCAAGCTCCTTTATATTTATGAGAGACCTACTGGGGCTGGCGCTGTGACGTAGTGGGTAAAACTGCCACCAGCAGTGCTGTCATCCCATATGGTTGTTGGTTTGAGTCCTGGCTGTTCCACTTCCAGCTCAGCGCCCTGTTTATGCACCTGGGAAAGCAGTGGAAGATGGCCCAAGTGCTTAGGCCCCTGTACCCTGCACTCATATGGAAGACCTTGTAGAAGGTCCTGCCTTCAGATTGGCCCAGCTCCAGCCACTGTGGTTATTTGGGGAGTGAACCAGTGGATGGAAGACCTCTGCCTCTCTGTAGCTCTGCCTTTCAAATAAATAAAAGAATCTAAAAAAAGAGAAATATCTGCTGTAATATATCCTTTTGCGTCTCTGATATTATTTGCTTGAATCTTTTTTCCTAGTCTAGTTAAAGATTTGTCAATTTTATTTTTTCAAAGGATCAGTTCCTTCTGATGATGATCTTTGTGTTGTTTTTCTAGTCTCTATTTCATTTATTTCTGCTCTGGTCTTTTTTCTTTCCTTCTACTTAGAGTTGAGTTTATTCAAGTTCCATGAGGTGCAATGTTAGGTTATTTAATTGAGACTTTTTTTGCTTTTTGATGCAGGTGTTTATTACTGTAGACTAACTTCTTAGAACTACTTTTGTTATCTACTGTAAGTTTTGATATGTTGTGTTTCAGTTTTTATTTGTCCCAATATGTCCCATGTATTTTCCAAAATTCCTCTTGTTATTGATTCCTAGTTTACACCATTGTGGTCAGGAAGGAAACTTGGTATGATTTCAGTTTTCCAAGGCTTATTTTGTGGTGTAACATGCACTCTATTCTGGAGAATGTACCAGGTGCAGTTAAAAAAGAAGCTACATTTTGCAGTTGTTACATAGAATGTTCTAAAATATCTGTTAGGTTCATTTGGTCTACAGTGGAATTTTATTCTCATGTGTCTGTGTTGACTGTCCGGATGATCTGTTTATTGTTTGAAGGGGAGTATTGAAGTTCCCTCTACTATTATATTTCAATTTCTGTTTCCCTTTAGGTCTATTTTTTTTAAAGATTTATTTACTTATTTGAAAGGCAGAGTTACAGAGAGGCAGAGGCAGAGAGGGGTCTTCTATCTGCTGGTTCATTCCCCAGATGGTCACAACAGCCAGAGCTGCGCCGATCCGAAGCCAGGAGCCAGGAGCTTCTTCTGGGTCTCCCACATGTGCAGGGGCCCAAGGACTTGGAACATCCTTTACTGCTTTCCCAGACCACAGCAGACAGCTGGATTGAAAGTGGAGCACCCGGGATTAAACCAGAGTCCATATGGGATGCCAGCATGCAGACCGGGGCTTTAACCTTAACGCTGTGCCTCAGTACCAGCCTTCTTAGGTCTATCATTTAGTAATTCTTTGTCATACCACCAGCACATTTATTAATATTTTAGGTATGACAAATCACAACTGTATGTTACACATAAGAATGCTACCCCGGTAGTAGATGTGGAACCAGAATAAATTGGCAGGTTTTCATGTAGCTATAGGAAAAAGATGACTAAAACATAATTTATGTACTTGATAGAAATCTTCCTCGTGGTTGATCCCAACTCTTCACACTCCCTTCAAGGAGTTGTGTTTTGGTTTTCTATGCTTAAGATTTCTCAGTTGCTGTGGTTGCTGTTGGTTTGTTTTCTTTCAAGATCAAGGTGGGCACTTTCACATAAAATCTTATTTTTCATTTCTCCCCTGGTAAGTCTTTCCTGTAGTCTTTGCTTTGCATAATTGTCCCTGCAGTGGAACCAATACCCCAAAGTCATCAAGATACACCCCCACCCCAGCATCACGTGATCTTCTGACTGTGCCTTTCCCTCCCCTCACTCCCTGGCCTCCAGGGCAGTGGCCATGGGCGGAAGCTCCCTTTGGATCTATTGATACTTATGTAGTCTGATGTCAAGTGCATTTATATTCACAATAGTTATGTCCTGTTAGTGCATTGGCCCCTTTATTATTATATAATGATCTTTGTCCATTTTTATAGTTTTTGACTTAAAGTATATTTTATCTGATAGAAGTATAGCTAATTCTTTGTTTTCTGTTTGTGTGAACTATCTCCTTCCATTCTTTCATTTTTAATAAATGTGTGTACAAATGAAATGAGTGTGCTGTAGGCAACATTCAGTTGAGTGTTGCTTCTTATTTTTAAATCTACTCATCCACTGTGTCCTTTAGTTGAAGAATCTGACCCATTTATTCTCAAGGTTATTATTGATAGGTAAAGACTTATTACTGTTATTTCATTGTTTTGCAGTTTTGTAGATAATTTCTTCTTTGCTTACTGTCTTCCTTTGTGGTTAAGTGATTTTTTCTAGTAGTATGGTTTTATTTCTTGATGTTTTTATTTTTAACATCTGTTACACGTTTTTGTTCTGTGGTTACCAGGCTTACAAAAAAAAACATCTTATAGCTGCTATAGGTTACTTTCAGTAGATAACAGCTTAACTTTGATCATCCAAAGAAGTTAAACAAACCACTCTCCCTTTAATTCTACCTCCTCCCACTGTTTTGAATTTTTGATGTAATAATTCACATCTTTTTTTATTTCATATGCCTTAACAGATTACAATAGTTACTAAAACTTCTGCTAGTCTTGTATTTCAACCTTCTACTGAAGATGGACATGATTTGCACGCCACCATTACAGTCTCACGTCACACTGATCGGGCCGTGGACCTGCTTTCACCGGTGAGAATTGCACTTCTGAATGTTTCCATGTAACTCATCGGCATCTTCTTCCTTCAGCTCGAAGGACTGTCTTTGGTATTTCTTCTTATGCAGACCTGCTGGTGATGGGTTCCCCGGCTTTTCTTTGCCCAGGAAAGCCTCTCTCTCTCTCTGCATTTCTGAAGGACACCTCTGCTGTGTGCAGTGTTCTTTCTTGGTTGGCAGATTTTTCTCTCCCAACATTTGAATGTAGCATTTCACTCTGTCCTGAACTGCCTGGTTTCTGCAGAGAAGTTTGCTGCTAGGTGTGTTGTAATCTGCTTTTTATGATTTGCTGCATTCAGGATCCTCTGTGTTTGATCTTTAACAGTTTGATTATGAAGTGTCATGGGGTAGTCTCACTGAATTGACTCTGATTGGAGACACTTGCCATTTCTGTACCTGGATATTTATATTTTCCTCCACGTTTAGAAAGTTTTATGCTGTTATTTGTCTAAATAAGCTCCCTACCTCGTTACCTTTCTCTGCTCCCTCCTGAACATCAGTGACTCAAACAGTTGCCCTTGAGGCTTGCACTGGGGCATAGCAGGGAAAGCCGCCTCCTGCAGTGCTAGAATCCCATGTGGGCACTGATTCAAGACCCGGCTGCTCCACTGCCAATCCGGCTCCCTGCTAATGTGTGTAGAAAAACAGTAGAAGATGGCCCAAGTGTTTGGGCCCCTGCACCTGCGTGGGAGACCCGGAAGAAGCTCCTGGCTCCTGACTTTGGACTGACCCAGCTCTGGCCATTGCAGCCATTTGGGGAGTGAACCAGCAGATTGAAGATCTTTCTTTCTGTCTCTTCCTCTCTGTAACTCTTTCAAATAACTAAATAAATCTTGAAAAAAAATTTTTTTTGCTCTTTTGGTGTTCCATCAGTTTCACAAGCTTCTGTCATTTCCTTTTATTTATTTTTCTTCTCTGACTGAATATCTTCAAATAAACAGTCTGATTCACAGCTTCTTTCTATCCTTTAGGTTGTTTCCTCACTCTGTTGGTTGTTTTCTTTGCTTGGTTTGATATAATCTCGTTTGTTTATTTTGCTGATGTTGCCTTTGCTCTTGGGATTTTCTCTAAAAAGTCTTTGCCACCCCTTTTCTTTGTTTTCAGTTGTCCCATGTGTTTATGTTATGCCGGTTCCCTCAGCACTGTGGATGAGGTGGGATAGAAAGATCCACTGGGCAACACCCTGACACACTGGGAGTATCAGAAATATGCTTTGCTTGGGGCTGGCTCTGTGGCACAGTAGGTTAATCCTCTACCTGCGGCGCTGCCATCCCATATGGGTGCCGGTTCTAGTCCCAGCTGCTCCTCTTCCAATCTAGCTCTCTACTGTGGCCTGGGAAAGCAGTAGAAGATGGCCCACGTGATTGGGCCCCTGCACCCACATGGGAGACTGGGAAGAAGCACCTGGCTCCTGGCTTCTGGCTCCTGGCTTCGGATTGGTGCAGCTCCAGCCATTGCGGCCATTTGGGGAGTGAACCAACGGATGGAAGACCTTTCTCTCTGTTTCTCCCTCTTACTGTCTGTAACTCTACCTCTCAAATAAATAAATAAAAATCTTAAAAAAAAAAGAAATATGCCTTGCTCACTCTTTCTTTCCAACTCACGGAGGAAGCCTGGGCTGAGATGACATCTGGCACTGAGCCGCACCACCCTGGGGGATGAGATGATGCCACTGAAGTGAAATTGCTCTTTTTTCTCATTTCGGTATGACTAGTCATGGTTCTGTGTTTCTCTGTTGAACAGAGGAGTTCTTACCTGGATTCTGGACTACCCACAAAGGTATTTCTCCACGTGTCATTGTTAAATTGGTGTTAGGGCTGAGACTCCCTCCTCAGCAAAGTTGCTGACATCCTTACCCCACATTTCTTTTTTCTTTTCTTTTTTTTTTTTTTTGACAGGCAGAGTGGATAGTGAGAGAGAGAGAGACAGAGAGAAAGGTCTTCCTTTTCCGTTGGTTCACCCCCCAATGGCCGCTGCGGCCGGCGCACCGTGCTGATCCGAAGCCAGGAGCCAGGTGCTTCTCCTGGTCTCCCATGTGGGTGCAGAGCCCAAGAACTTCCGGGCCACAGTGGAGAGCTGGCCTGGAAGAGGAGTGACCAGGACAGAATCCGGAGCCCCGACCGGGACTAGAACCTGGTGTGCCGGTTCAGGCACAGGATGCAGGCAGAGGATTAGCCTATTGAGCCGCGGCACCGGCCTACCCCACATTTCTTAACCTCTGTTTCATCTTTGTCATCTCTCTATCTCCATTCTCATGGAGTTCTTTAGGTCTTTGGTCCTGTTTACCGTTTCTATCTTTAAATCCATAATTTGCTAGTGAACTCATTTTTTGGTTTTAATTTAATCACTTTTTCATTTCAGGATGTTCTATTTGAGTACCTTTCCAAGCTGTATTTGCTTGCAAAATATTATGTCATCTTCCCGCCCTGCAGTCTTTATTACCAGGCCTTGTGTAAATGTTAACACGTAGCACCCTCCAATTAACTGGGGCAAATATCCTATCCCCTGACTAACTAGGTGGCCGCAACCTCAGCCTGGGGTGCACATTTTAGTTTTTTGTTTCTGACACCTAAAGGTCTTTCTTCATGTATTATGAGCTCAACTGCACATTTATAATCTAACATTTCTTAATTTTTCTATTAGAAAAGTTTTCGGGTAATTTTAGTAACCATCTTAGAGGACCTGGGAATCGGGGTTTCCTCTGAGGAAGCTGAGTCAAAGACTAATAATCATCAAGTCAGTGCGAGAGCTTGAGCAAGAGCTCGTTTCTCCTGATTTAATACCTATTATGATATTCTAGTTTTTGGAGATTGAGACTCAAAGACTTACTTTCCTGGGAGTGAGTAACTGAGCTTATCCTTCTAGGCATTCATAGTTTGCAGCGTTAAGTGTCCATCCGTCCGTCTGTCCATCCGTCCATCCACTTAGCCAACACCCAGTTCAGTCCTTCGTTCAACAAGTGTTTGTGCAGTGATGCCGTGTGCCTGTCACTGTGTTGGTGCTGGGGTATGGTGGTGGAGGAGGCAGTCTCTGTCCTAAAGGAGCTCATAGTCTGGTAGTGAAGCAGGGGACGCAGCCAGACTCCAGTGCAGGGTGAGACAGCCTCTGCTGGCATAGGCTCTAGGGACGGTGTGAGCAGCCAGGGGGAGCACAGGTACCAAGAAGGGGGTCAAAGAATGTGGCTTTTTTTTTTGACAGGCAGAGTGGATAGTGAGAGAGAAAGACAGAGAGAAAGGTCTTCCTTTTTGCCGTTGGTTCACCCTCCAATGGCTGCTGCGGCCGGCGCACCGCGCTGATCCGAAGCCAGGAGCCAGGTGCTTCCTCCTGGTCTCCCATGGGGTGCAGGGCCCAACCACTTGGGCCATCCTCCACTGCCTTCCCGGGCCATAGCAGAGAGCTGGCCTGGAAGAGGGGCAACCGGGATAGAATCTGGCCCCCCAACCGGGACTAGAACCCGGTGTGCCGGCGCCGCAAGGCGGAGGATTAGCCTGTTAAGCCACGGCGCCGGCCAAGAATGTGGCTTTGAGTGTGGGTCTGAGTTGGGCCTGTCCATGGGGGAAGTGAGGAGAGATTTCTGGACCTGAGCTTTGGTCTGCAGGTACCTGGAAGCCTGGACTGTCCTCATGACTTCGGGACCCTCAGTGACATAGACCTCAGGTTGAGCTCAAGAATTACATTGAGAGCCATCAGGAGAAGCCTGGACTTTATTGAGGCAATGAGGAGCCAGTGAAGGGTGTAGAGGAAGAGGCAAGGTTGACCAGAGAAGGGCAGTAAGCTGTCAGGTCTGGCACAGGGAGGCCAGCCAGGGGGCTGCTTGCTGCTGCAATTGTCCCAGCCAGAGACATTGGGCATGGGGTGCAGTGTGGGAAGGATGTGGGCAGTGGGCAGACGGTGAGTCTGCAGTGTCTGGGGGTGGGGTGGGGCAGACATCTGCAGCTCTCTCATCAAGCATCTTGCAGTAGGCCTGCCCGGCAGATTGAGGGCCCTGTCTTGCCTCTACTGTCCTCTCACTGCCCCACCAAGCTAAACAGGCCAGGAGACTGCCATGGTTTGAGTGTGTGCCCCAAGGGCTCATGTGTGTGAGAGCTGGTGGAACTTCAAGACGTGGAGTCCAGTGGGAGGTCACTGGGGACACTGCCCTTGGAAGGGATTAATGTAGTTCTCATGGGACCCCAGTTAGTTCCCATGAGAGAGAGCCATTGGGAAAGAGTGAGCCTGACTCCTCCCCATCTTTCTGGCTTCCTTTCTCCCCATGTTTTTCTCCCTCTTGCGTGCATTCTGGCTGTGATGCTGTCCACTGTGGGGCCCTTACTAGCATCTGAACCAATGGGGTCACCTGGTCTTGAATTTTCAGCCTTCAAAACTGAGAGCTAAATATATGCTTCTTTTTTTTTTTTAAAGACTCATTTATTTGAAAGGCGGAATTATAGACAGAAAGGGAGAAAGGGAGAGAGAATGAATCTTCCTTCTCTGGTTTACTCCTCAAGTGACTGCTATAGCCAGGTGTGGCCCCACTGAGGCCAGGAGGCAGGAACTCCATCCCAGTCTCTCACATGTGTGGCAGGAGAGCAAGTACTTGGGCCATCTTCACTGCCTTCCCAGGTGATTAGTAGGAATCTACATTGGAAGTGGATGAGCCTAGGACTCTGACTGGCACACCAACATGGGATGTATGCATTGCAAATGTCAGCTTAACTCACTGCGTCCCAGTGCCAGCTCCTGAACTTCTTCCCTTTACATGTTTCCTGGCCTCATGTGTTTTGTTGTAGCAAGGGGTAACAGCCGAGTACAGGGCCCCTCACTAACCTACGTAAAACCACCTTGCTTCAAGTTCCCCCAGGTCCCCAGGAAGTGGTTCAGGAGTGGATTTGAGATGCTTTCCCTGAAGAACACAAATAAGTCCTTGAGCTGAGCTTAGTTCAGTGTGCGTGATTGACATGACCCTTCTATTCCAGCAGGGTGGCTGACCCCCCTCCTACTCCTTCCAGAAGATTCTCTGGGACCTCTTCCAGGTCTCATTTCCCAGCTTCCCATGCTTAGCACTCTCTCCCGTGGGCGGAATGCCTGTTTTTCTCTTACCTGGGCATCTGAATTTATGGCCTCTCAATGTGGGCAAGACATCACACGATAGATGCCCTCATTGGCAATGCAATTAGAGACTATGGCCTCGTGCGCCGGCTGGGGGATCCCATAAAAGGGATGGAGAGGCACTTCAGGGGTATGAAATCATCTACAGTGCAACAGATAAATTAACTGATGTTTACGCTTGTGCTCATTTAGGCTCCAAAGAAGACTTGCTTAAAAAGCAGCCACATAAATTGTGGAAGAGGAAGAGGCAAGATTAATTGAAATATTAAATCAACTTTATGAGTGTGCAGGAGAATGCATTTCAAGTGCATTTGTCACCAGCTCGCTGAAGCTGCGCCGTTTAGGATGCTGATTTACAAATAGGAAGGGGGATACCGGGCATCACAATGCTTCCCCGTGCTACTGCATGAGGGTGTTCCTACAGGAAAGAGCCATTTTTTGGCACTTTGAGTGTAGAATCAGGGGATGTCCTGCTCGGCCTCGTGCTGTTGATCTGCAGTGCAGTGACAGGACTGTGCCGCGGGCAGTAGAACCTGCAGACTGGGAAAGCGCAGGGCTCTAGGTATCCCCCTGCAGTGAGGTGAGTCTGCAGGGAGCTCACTGGTGACACCTGCCCCTCTCCCGGTGCTTGGGGTCCTTGTGTTTCCCCCTAGGAACCTAACAGGGCCTTACACACTACGTCTGTTACTCATTTGCTGTCTGTCTCCTTCTCCATGAGGTACAAACTTTGTTTCATGCCCTGCTCTTGGCCCACTGTAGATGCTCTGGGTGTGTTTGTTGACTGAATGCCCGAGCACAGGTTTTGGCTGGTGAGGACTTGTCCTGTCTGTCACTGTGCCTTACTCAGCACATTGCTCATGGTGCCAAATCCAAGTGGAAGGAGCCCTGCCCAGCTGACTTCCCACCTTTTAGGGTACTGTGAGAGCAACCTGCTCAGTGGGTTGAAACAGACAGGTCTGGCATTGACTGGGTGGTCTGGACTTTGGGGGCCAAACGTTTGTGCAGCTGTTTGGGAACACCTGTGACCCAGCCCTTGTAGATTCCAAGGTCTGAAAGGAAGCCGAGTTTTCCCTCTGGGTCAGGGATTAACTGTGCTACCTTGCTCTTGTCCAGGAAGCCCCAGGGCTGGTGTTTTGCACCACATTGTATTGCTAAGGAAACTGAAGCACGGAGGACTGTGTAATTCACTCAAGGTGTTGTGACTTCTGAATGACAAATGTACGGAGGACTGTGTAATTCACTCAAGGTGTTGTGACTTCTGAATGACAAATGTAAAGCCGTCCCCATCCTCTGGGCAGCCCTGTCCAGGTTCCTTCAAGATTTCGTAAACGTCGCGGAGTTAGCCACAGGACAGGTCCCAGAGCACACTCCTGGGGCTGCCTCCACACACAGTCAGGTTGTGGGGCTTGGCTGTGGGCCGGGAGTCTGTGCCCCCTCAGGTAGTCCTGGCTGTCTCATGGCTGGGACTCAGAGATAGGATGCCACTTACCCAGGTCGCTGCACAGGGCTTGATGTTGGGCTCCCACCCAGAGTGGCCTCAGCTTAGGTCCTGCTGGCTGCACTTCCTCCACCTTGTGGGGGGTCCCAGGTAAGCTGGGGCCTCTGTGGGTCTTTCTTCCCTTCTTCCCTCCCTTCCTTTGTACTCTATGTTTAATTGATATACAATAGTTGTATTTACATATTTAAAGGTACATATACATACTGGATAATGATCAAATCATGGAAATTGGCATATCCAGCACCCATTTGTCATTTTTTGTGGTTAGAGCATTCAAAGTCATATCTCCTAGCAATTACTGTTTACTATTGTCACCCTCCTGTGCAACTGAACACTATATATCATTTCTATACCTGTGCAACTCCAGCTTCATACCCGTGCACCAACCTGTCTCCAGCCCTCCTCCCCCTCAACCTCCCCAGCCCATCCTAACCACTATTCCACTCTACTTCTACAAGACCCGCTTATTTTAGTTTCCACGTATGAAAGAGTACATGCTGTTTTTGTCTTAGTGCCTGGCATATTTCACTTAACAAAGCCATCCTGAGCACAAAGCTGGAAGAAATACACCATCTGATTTCCAAATATACTTCAGAGCTACAGGAACCAGGACAGCCCGGTTACAGGTCTAAAACCAGACACATGGACCAATGGAGCAGAATAGAAAATCCAGAAATAAATCCACACATCTCCAGCCAAGTGATTGTTGACAGGGGTGCCAAGAATACACCCTGGGGAAAGTATGGTCTTTTTGTGCTGGGAAAATTGCCTGTTGACATACGGAGGAGTGAAATCAGACCCTGTCTTCTGTGGTTTTAATGCCACTCTGTCACCCCAGGACCAGTGACTCTATTCTTCAAGGCTACACCTAGTTGTGCATCAGGGACGGTGGGGTGAGCTCCCCTGGGGCCACCATCCCCTCTGCCTTCCATTCCTCGGACAGCGGGGTGCAGGTGAGGCCACCATACGTTCCCTGTCAGTGCAGTAAGGCACAAGGTCCTGCAGCAAGAGGAGACAGCTCACAGAAATGTACAACAAGGGGGCCGGCGCTGTGGTGTCGTAGCCTAAGCCTCCTCCTGCGGTGCCAGCATCCCATATGGGTGCCAGTTCGTGTCCCCGCTGCTCCTCTTCTGGTCCCGCTCTCTGCTTATGGCTGGGAAGGCAGTAGAAGATGGCCCAAGTGCTCGGTCCCCTGTACCCATGTAGGAGACCTGAAAGAAGGTCCTGGCTTCAGATTGGGTCAGTTCTAGCCATTGTGGCCATTTGGGGAGTGAACTGGTGGATTTTTTTTTCTTTCTTTCTTTATTTTTTTTTAGAGAGTATTTTTTAAAATTTATTTGACAGAGTTAAACAGTGAGGGAGAGAGACAGAGAGAAAGGTCTTCCTTCTGTTGGTTCACCCCCTAAATGGTCGCTACGGCCGGAGCTATGCCGATCCAAAGCCATGAGCCAGGTACTTCTTCCTGGTCTCCCACATGGGTGCAGGTGCCCAAGCACCTGGGCCATCCTCCACTGCCCTCCCGGACCACAGCAGAGAGCTGGACTGGAAGAGGAGCAACCGGGACTGGAACCCGGCACCAATATGGGATGCCGGCGCTGCAGGCAGAGGATTAACCAAGTGAGTCACAGCGCCAGCCCCTTTTCTTTTTTAAAAGATTTTATATTTATTTATTTGAAAGACAGAGTCAAAGAGAGAGGTAGAGACAGAGAGAGAGGACTTCCATCCACTGGTTCACTCCCCCAAATGGCTGCAATGGCTGAAGCTTCTGAGTCTCTCACATGGGTGCAGGGGCCCAAGGACTTGGGCCATCCTCTACTGCTTTCCCAGGCATTAGCAGGGAGCGGGGTCGGAAGTGGAGCAACTGGAACTTGAACTGGCACCTAAATGGGATGTTGCATTTCAGGCCAGGGCTTTAACCTACTGTGCCACAGCGATGGCCCCAAGGAAGATCTTTCTCTCTGTCTTTCCCTCTCTATCTGTAACTACGTCTCAAATAAATAAATAAAATCTAAAAAAAAATGTACTACATGGACACATGAATTCATGTGTACACTTGTTGACTGGACACACATATCAGGGGACTTCAAAAAGGTCATGGGAGATGGAAAAAGCTAAGTTAGTTTGGATGCAAAGAATTAAACTCCATGAAGAGAGTTCTTCAAAAATTCAAGGAAAATGCCTCTTATGAAGAACTATCACAGATTTCAAAACCTATTTGCTCCAAAATGAACTTACATTTTAATTCCATTTTCTATGACCTTTTCAAATACCTTGAATATGTGCCTGCAGCCAAACACAGGCTCAGATTCTGTGCATGGTGGTCATGTGGCAAAGAGGGTGTTGCCTGGAAATCACCTGATTTGGCTCCTGTAGCTGGTGACTTTTTGATTTTTTTTTCCTCTTGTGAAAATAAATGAGACTTTAATGAGTAATTGAGCAAATACTCTGCTGAGCTCTGCGCATGGGCCAGGGATTGGCCTTGTCCTAGGAGAGACCCCAGGGCTGCCTCGCTGAGCCCTCTCCTGCCCCTGACCTTTGTACCAGGGACCTCATTTCCGGCCACTAAGCCTTCTGTGCCTCTGCCCACTTCCTGTTGCAGAACCTTCTCCTTCTTCCCTCCAGCACAGCCCTGGAGGTTCCTCTGTCACCTCCTCCATGTCTCTGGCTCCTGGTGCCCTCCCGAGTGCCATCATACTGTGTTCTGGTGCCACGCTGGCTCCTCTTTGGGGAAGGCTCCCTGCTCCCCGTGTGGTGTCCCTGCTCCCAGGCGGTTAGGACTGAACCCCTAGGTGGGCTGCTCTGTCTCAGTGTAACTATTGTGAGGAGGAGCTAATGACTCCCATCGTGGGACCATGAGGAGTGAACTGGGCTGATTATGGGGCAAATCGGGCTGCAGGTGTCAGGAAAGGCATGGTCTTTGGTGGGACACTCCCTGTTCTTTGCCCGCCCCCTTCTCTGCTCTGCCCTGGGCTTGGGAGGGAACCCTCTGCACACACCCCCTTGGGTGTGCTTGCCTTTTGGCTTGCTTCTGGGCAGGTCCCGTCCAATGGGAAGTACTGCCGGAGACAAAGATGGGTGGGAGAGGGCTATGTGGCTGGGGATCCCCACTGTGCCTCCCTCTCCCTAGGTCCACCTGTATACCTCAACAAACTGCCCCTTTTCCATGAGCCAACTGGGATGAATCTGCTTTCCTACAGGGCTGGTGAATGCTGGCTGTGTCCAGGGAGCTGGATCCCAGGCAGAGGGCAGGCAGGTGGGGACCTGGGAAGGAAGATGTCCCTGTGGGGGTTGTGTTGAGGGAAGACAGGTGCTGCCCAGTGACCATGACGAGTGGTGAGGTGTGGACAAGTGACACCTCCTTGGAGGGCTCTCGGCTGCTCCATCTGCAGAAGGGTGGATACTGCTTCCAGAGACCCATCCAGTGGGCTTCCCACCAGCCCTGGGGGTGCTGGCATCACCCTGCAGGGGTTTGCCCATGGCCTTCCTCATTTGGGTTGGTCCTGCCTCCAAGCAAGTGCAGTCTCTGTTCTCCTGGCCACGTTGCTCTCTGGAGCAAGCAGAGGGGCCATCAGGGTCTCCATGCCAGGCCCCTTGGTGCTTGTGTGTGTATGTGTGTGTGTTCCCAAAGGAGGCTGGGACGGCGCCGTTGGGACACTCAGCTCTGTCATTACACCCCTCCAGCCTCTGCTCAGTTATGGCATTCTGCTCCCCTCCTGCATGTGGAAGACCCAAAGCCCCGGGCCGAGAGGTGCTTCTGCCCCCATGGGGGCGTCAAACAGATGCAACACGGGGGCAGAGGGAGGACAGGATGGCAGAGGTGAGATCCACAGCATCAGGTGCACACCCCAGGGCCCAGCCTTTCGGGTCGGAGCTTCCTTCCAGCCAAAGAAAAGAGGGAAAACACGAGCTGGGAGCCACAGGCAACTGAGGAGCTGGTGGCAGTGGGGGCACCGGCTGGGATGTGCTCAGTGGGCATCTCTGCCAGGCCAGGCCCATGACAGCTGGGGGTGCCTGGTGAGGCTTCAGCAGACCTCCTGGTAAGACAAGGGCTGTTCAGCCTCTGGGCATTGCTTACTTCTCCTTCTTTGCACAAGAGGTTTTTTTTTTTTTTTTTTTTTTTTTTTTTTTTTTTTTTTTTTGGGGGGGGGGGCAGGGATTCATCCGCCATTGCTGAGACCCAGCCTAGGGGAGGGCCTGAGAGATGTGGGCACCAGGGGCCAGGAGTGCCTGATGCTGAGACTGCCTGGCCCTGCAGCAGCAGCATGGCCTTGGCCTGCTGCCTCTCTGGCTGTTTGTCCCTGCTCATCCCAGGGGGCAGATGGCAAGAAGCTAAGCTGACTTGGAGTGTGAGGTCAGCATGTGTGACTGCTGTTAGGATTCTTAGCTCAGCTCGTAGAGCAATGCATGGGACCATGGTACAAGCATAGGTGGGCTTGCTGGGCCTGTAAGCCAGACCAATGTCCACCCCCTGAGGGGTCCCAGGGCCCTGTGAGGTCCAGAGCCACTGGAAGGGCAGTGCCGGGGGCGGAGTCAAAGCTGAGCAGATGGTCCTGTGGTTCTGGTAGATGGCGGCAGCCCTGCGACACCCCACAAGGCACTCACCTCATCTTTCCTGGGGGCCCTGTCAGGCTGTGCAGTCTACGAAACCCAACAGCAGTTCCCCCAACCCACTAGCTCTGCAGCTCTCAAGCTGATGGCTCGGCCTGGGCTTTGGGGTTCTGTCTGCCCTAGGGCCATACCTTGGGGGTGCCTGTGCTGGGAGGAGGGGCAAGGAAGGCAGCTGCGACTGGGCTGTGGGCCCCCACCTCCACAATGTATTGCACAGAGCGCTTCCTTCTATGACGTCATTTGGCAAAAACAATCCAGCACTGAAAGTGCCTGGGAGCGCAGGTGGGACTCACTGAAGCCCGTGGCTCATTCTTTGGCGTGGACATGTCTTTCCTTAGCCGTGCACGGAGCAGGAGTCGGGGGGTGCAAGAGGCCAAGGCTCTGGGCTGGTCTAGGCTGGAGCCCCCGCTCCCTCTGCTGTCTTCCCATCTGTCGCACCATGGAGCGGCTGCCTGGGCACCAGGGAGCGTGGCATGCAGAGCACGGTAGGCAGAGTGGGCAGGGGGACCTGAGCATTGTAGAGACACCTTTCACTGGCGGACCTTTGAGCCTCCATCTGTGCAGATAAATGTGCAAAAAGTCATTTTCCGAGCTGAATAATCATGTCAGAATCATTTTTCTGTGCAGCCCAAACTGTCTGGATCCAGAGCTGACTGTAAAATATAGGTATCAGGAGGCAGGCCCTTTTATACTTGTGAATATTTCTGTATCACCAGCTGACAGCCTCATAAATATTGTTGAAGGATGGAGCTTGGCTCTGCGAAGTCCTTTCCACCCTGGTAAATGGTCTGGTCTGGGACAAGTACAGACGGCGGAGGGCGGAGCGCCAGGCAGGAGCCCCGGGGCCTGTGCATATAGCTCTGAAGAAGGACTCACTGTGGGTGCTGGGCTCGGAAGCTCTCTGGGTGCCGGCACTGGGGGAAGACGGGGTAGCCAGCCATGCTATTGCCTAGATCAGGGCTGCCTGCTGTGTGCCGGCATCCAGGAGCAGAGAGGGAGGGGATGCAGCTAGGGTGGGAAGAGCGAGGCTCCACAGGGCTCGGGGCTGCACATGGGGCCTCCACTCCCGGCTGTGTAGCCCCAGGCTGAAGCCGCTGCCTCTGCCCCTCCCACCCCCTGCCCCGTTCATTCCCACTGGACAGCGAAGGCAGCCGGGAGCTGCCACTGTGGTGAGTGGCCGTGGGCTCTGCTTTGCAGTCCATGGCTTCCTCCTCCCAGATGCCCTCCTGGATGCCCCGGAGGTCTGACTCGCTTGCCCTGACCGTCCTTGGTCATCCTGGTCCCTCCCCGTGTGCGCTCACATGGCCTGGGGGCGTGGTGGTGATTGGGGCAGGAGTTTTACGTGTGAGGGGTCTTCAAGAAAGTTCATGGAAATGCATGTTATGAAAAAAAACCTACTCAGGGGTTTTAAAATCTTTTGGCACCAAAACAAAAGTCTCTTTTTATTCCATTTTCCCACAGCATTTGGAAGTGTCCCTGTTCCCGATTTCCCCTCATTTCTGCCACAAAGCTGTGAAGTGGGCTCTTCGGTCCCCCATTTTCCACATGAACAAACTGAGGATTGCAGACAGGAAGGGACTAGCTCAAATTCACGGCGTCTGGATGCATGCCCTTTTTTCTTCAAAGCAGTAGAATCCTTGTCTTACCGTGTACTGGCCCAGAGGCCCGTGGACCGCACAGAATGTGTTATGTGGGCTCTACCATATGATGTTACGCCAGATTGTACTGCGTCATGCTGTTCTGTGTTAGACCATGCTGCATTGCACCAGGCCAGGATGTCCTGTGCGGCACCGTAATGCGTCACGTCATACGGGTTCTTACACTGGGCCATGCTGTATTGTGCTGTATGCTACATGGCACTGGCACTGGGTTGTATTGCATTGTCCTGTCTGGTGCTGTGCTGTATTTATTTGAAGCAGAGTGACAGAGAGAGAGAGAGAGATCTTCCATCAACTGGTTCACTCCCCAGTTGGCTCTAACGACTGGGACTTGGTGGGACTGGAGCCAGGAACTTGGGACTCCATACAAGTCTCCCACATGGGTGGCAGGGGCCATCCTCTACTGCTTTCCCAGCTATATGAGCAGGGAGTTGGACTGGAAGCAGAGCAGCCCTGATATGGCTGTAGGAGGGGCCTTAACCCACCGTGCCACAACAAAAGGCCCCAGGAGCTTTCTGAATTGCTATGAGCTCAGGTTACATTCCTGTCTGTCAATGTATGTAGTGACTGCCAGGCTTGGGGGTTGTGAAAGGAAACCATGAACTTGAGGGCACGGAATAAGCATGCTGTAGTATTTTGGGTTTTTCTTTGGGTGGCAGCTTTGGGGGTCTCCCAGGGGCCAGATGCTGTCCGCACTCACTCACATTTGCTGGGAGGGAATGGGCCTCGATGACTAAGAGGAGAGGAAGTGGCTTTGTTATCTTGAACGTGGTCACATCCTCCCGGGCTGTGCCTCTGTCTGGGGAGGAGGGGCGAATGCAAGTGCTTGCACTGTGGACACACACACACACACACACGTATGTTAACTGGGGCCTGTTCACAGGCTCTGCTCCTGGTGGCACGTGTGAGTCACAGGGAAATTGAACACCCACTGTCTGCCCCAGGGAGGTTCAGGCCCTCGTGTACCATGTGCAGGGGGAGGCTCACCCCTCCCTGGCTCACCCCCTTCAGGGAGCTGCCCTGAGGACCTGGCCCCTTTCACCCCTCTTTCCCATGCAGCCTCTGTCTTCAGCCTGGAGCTCCGATGGAGGTCCGGCTTCTGCACCCACTGGCCTGGCCAGTACCCTGCCCAGCAAGCATCTGTTTGGATAGCCCTTGGGTCAGATCTGAGCCTTCCCCCTCACCCTCCCCTCACCCTCCCCTTCCCCCTGGCCCTCCTCTGTCCCTCCAACACGCATCTGCTTCCCTCTCTCTGCACAGCCCTGGCCACACCCTCGCAGGCTCTGCTCAATGTCACCTTGTCAAGGAGCTCTGCCTACAACTGCTTCTCTCTCTCCACCCCTGCTTCTTCATTACCACCTGACAGCAGATGATCTACTCCCCTGTTTACCATCAGCCTCTCCAGCCGCCCGCCTCTCCTGATGGGCTCCTCTCCCTCAGCCCCCTGGTTACATCCCTCCCCCACCTCGGACCAGCCTGGCACCTGCAGGGGGCACAGACAGGAGCCTTGGGCCCTGAGTGCAGGGCAGAGACAGGGAGCCCAGGAGTCCTGGATGCCTCGGGACAGGTGCATCTTAGGTAGGGTGCGTCTTGGGTTCTAGGGCCCTGCAGGAGGCTCTGCCCTGTCACAGGGCAGGCAAGCAGCTGTAGGAGGAAGCAGGGGTGACTCACCAGCCTGGGTAACCCTACCATTTACTCTCACCCACTTTATTTGAGAGGCGGAGTTACAGACAGAGAGATGGGGAGACAAAGAGAGAGGTCTCCCATCTGTTGGGTCACTCCCCAAATGGCTGCCATGGACAGAGCTGGGCTGATCCAAAGCCAGGAGCCAGGAGTTTCATTCAAGTCTTCCATGTGAGTTCAGGGACCTAAGCACTTGGGCCATCTTCTACTGCTTTTCCAGGCCATTAGCAGGGAGCAGGATTAGAAGTAGAGCAGCTGGGGCCGGCGCCGTGGCTCAACAGGCTAATCCTCCGCCTTGCGGCGCCGGCACACCGGGTTCTAGTCCCGGTCGGGGCACTGATCCTGTCCCGGTTGCCCCTCTTCCAGGCCAGCTCTCTGCTGTGGCCAGGGAGTGCAGTGGAGGATGGCCCAAGTGCTTGGGCCCTGCACCCCATGGGAGACCAGGAGAAGCACCTGGCTCCTGCCATCGGAACAGCGCGGTGCGCCGGCCACAGCGCGCTACCGCGGCGGCCATTGGAGGGTGAACCAACGGCAAAAGGAAGACCTTTCTCTCTGTCTCTCTCTCACTGTCCACTCTGCCTGTCAAAAAAAAAAAAAAAAAAAAAAAAAAAAAGAAGTGGAGCAGCTGGGACTCATGGGATGCCAGCGCTACAGGGAGAGGCTTACCCTACTATGAAGCCTACTTGGAAGAAGCTCCTGGCTTCAGATCGACCCAGGCTTGACCACTGTAGCCATCTGGGGAGTGAACCAGCAGATGGGAGATCTCGCTCTCTCTCTCTCTCTCTCTCTGTAACCTTACCTTTCAATAAATAAATGGCCATAATGGATGTGACTGGGCCAGGCTGAAGCCAGGAGCCTCATCTGGGTCTCCAACACGGGTGCAGGGTCCTAGGGACTTGCGCCATCTTCCGTTGCTTTCCTAGGAGCATTAACAGGGAGCTGGATTAGAAGTGGAGCAGTCAGGACTAGAACCAGCATGCACAAGGGATGCCCGCACCATAGGCAGTGGCTTTATCCACGACACCATAGCGCTGACCCCAAAATTTTTGTCTTTTAATTACTTAATTAAATAGTTTGAGAATCAGAGATGGGGGGGGGAGAGAGAGAGAGAGAGAGAGGTCTTCTATCCATTGGTCACTCCCCAGACGCCCACAGTGGCCTGGGCTGGAATGAGGCCAGAGCCAGGAGCCAGGAGCCAGGAATTCAGCCCAGGTCTCCCATGTGTGGCAGGACTCAATCCCTTGAGCCCTCACTGCTGCCTCCCGTGTCTGCACCAGCAGGAAGCCTGGGTCAGGAGCTGTAGCTGGACCTCGAACCTAGGCACCTGATGTGGGGTGTAGGCATACCAACCTGCAGCGTAACTGCCAGACCACCCACCCTCACTCAGGGTCTTTTAAGGGGTAGCACTCAGACCATGTGTGGTGATTAATTTATTTGACAGCCTGGCCTGGCAGTGGTGCTCAGATATCTGACCAAACAGTACTCTTGATGTTAATATGAAGGGATTGCTAAGATGGCATTAACCAATGCCATGGCTGAGAAAACTTCGAAGATGAATCCCTTTCATAATAGCTACAAACAATTTAAATATCTTGGGATAAATTTAACCAAGGAAGTCAAAGATCTCTACGATGAGAATTAACAAAATATTAAAGAAAGAAATAGAAGAAGATACAAAAAAAACCCAGAAAAAAGTCTGTTTATGGATTGGAAGACTCAATATTATCGAAATGTCTATTATTCTGAGCAATTTACAGATTCAATGCAATACCAATAAGAATACCAAAACTTTTTTCTCAGATTTAGAAAAAAATGCTGAAATTCATTTGGAAACACAGGAGACCTCAACTAGCTAAAACAGTGTTATACTACAAAAACAAAGCCAGAAGCATCACAATACCAGATTTCAAAGCTTACTACAGGCAATTATAATCAAAACAGCCTGGTACTGGTACAAAAACAGATGGGTAGAACAATGGAACAGAATAGAAATGCCAGAAACCAATCCAGACACTTATAACTAACTTATATTCAACCAAAGAGCTAAAACCAATAAACCAATCCCTGGAGCAAGGACAGTTCTTCAACAAATGGGGCTGAGAAAACTGGATTTCTTTTTTTTTTTTTTTCTTAAGATTTATTTATTTGTTTGAAAGTCAGAATTACACAGAGAAGGAGAGGCAGAGGAAAGAGAGAGAGAGAGAGAGAGAGAGAGAGAGAGAGAGAGAGAGAAGTTTTCTGTCTGTTCGTTCATTCCCCAGTGGGCTGCAACAGAAGCCAGGAGTCAGGAACTTCCTCCAGGTCTCCCATGTGGGTGCAGGGGCCCAAGGACTTGGACCATCTTCTAATGCTTTCTCAGGCCATAGCAGAGAGCCAGACCGGAAGTGAAGCAGCTGGGACTAGAACCAGCTTTATCGGCTACGCCACAGTGCCAGCTCCAAGGGAAAATTGGACTTCCACATGAAGAAGTATGAAGCAGGACCCCCTACCTTACACCTTACACAGAAATCCATTCAAAATGGATTAAACACCTAAATATATAACCTGATACCATCAAATTATTAGAGAGCATTGGGGAAACCCTGCAAGATGTTGACACAGGCAAAGAGTACTTGGAAAATACCCCAGCAGCACAGGTAATCAAAGCCAAAATTAACAAATGAGATTACATCAAATTGAGAAGCCTCTGTACTGCAAAAGAAACAGAAAAGTGAAGAGGCAACCGACAGAATGGGAGAAATTATTTGCAAAATATGCAACTGATAAAGGATTAATAACCAGAATATTTGAAGAGATCACGAACTCCACAAGAACAAAACAAACAACCCAGTTAAGAAATGGGCAAAGGACTTAGACAGATATTTTTCAAAAGAGGAATTCAAGTGACCAACAGACACATGAAAAAATGCTCAGGATCACTAGCCATCAGGGAAATGCAAATCAAACCCACAATGAGGTTTTACCTCACCCCAGTTAGAATGGCTTTCATACAGAAATCAACAAACCACAAATGCTGGCGAGGATGTGGGGTAAAAGCTACCCTAATCCACTGTTAGTGGGAATGTAAACTGGTAAAAGCCTCTATGGAAGACAGTTTGGAGATACCTCAGATATCTGAATATAGACTTACCATACGACCTAGCCACCCCACTCCTGGGTATTTACCCAAGAGGATGAAATCAGCAAATAAAAGAGTTATCTGCACCCTCATATTTATTGCAGCTCAATTCACAATAGCTAAGACATGGAATCAACTTAAATGCTCATCAACTAAAGACTGGATAAAGAAATTATGGGATATGTACACCATGGAATACTACACAGTGGTAAAAAAATGAAACCCAGTCATTTGCAACAAAATGGATGAATCTGTAAAACAGCATACTTAGTGAAATAAGCCAGTCACAAAGGGACAAATACCATATGTTCTCCCTGATCTGTGATAACTAATAGAGCACCTAAAACGAAATCTGTAGAGGTGAAATTGACACTTTGATAAACAGTGACTTGAATAGTGCTTGTGTTGACTGTCCAGGAACAGTTTTTTTTTTTCTTTTCTTTTCTTTGTACTCTTTGTTGAACTCTTCACTTAACATAGAGTTAATCATATGTGCATAAAGTCAACTGAAAATAGATCTCAGTAAAAAATAAGAGTTGGAATAAGAGAGGGAGGAGGAAGTTTGTAACTGTAAAGATGTATAGTTCTGCATACATGGCTACGGACTTAAAATTCTAAGGGTACAGTTTATTTTTTTTATTTTTGACAGGCAGAGTGGACAGTGAGAGAGAGAGAGACAGAGAGAAAGGTCTTCCTTTACCGTTGGTTCACCCTCCAATGGCCGCTGCGGCTGGCGCGCCGTGCTGATCCGAAGGCAGGAGCCAGACTCCCATGGGGTGCAGGGCCCAACCACTTGGGCCATCCTCCACTGCACTCCCGGGCCACAGCAGAGAGCTGGTCTGGAAGAGGGGCAACTGGGACAGAATCCAGCGCCCCGACCGGGACTAGAACCTGGTGTGCTGGCGCCGCAAGGCGGAGGATTAGCCTGTTGAGCCACGGTGCCGGCCCTAAGGGTACAGTTTAAAAACTTGCCATGGAACCCCAAATTCCATTAAGCTGGGTGGTAAAAATGCCATCTTAAGTTAAAGTAACCATCTTAAGTGTTAAATTGATCATAAAGGTAGGATTAAGTGTTAAAGGGATCATATAAATATGATCAAATGTTTGCGATTAATAATAGATAGAATTAAAAAGGAGAGAATGGGCTGGCTTAACAGGCTAATCCTCTGCCTTGCGGCGCCAGCACACCGGGTTCTAGTCCCGGTCAGGGTGCCGGATTCTATCCCGGTTGCCCCTCTTCCAGGCCAGCTCTCTGCTATGGCCCAGGAAGGCAGTGGAGGATGGCCCAAGCCCTTGGGCCCTGCACCCGCATGGGAGACCAGGAGAAGCACCTGGCTCCTGGCTTCGGATCAGTGAAATGCGCCGGCTGCAGCAGTCATTGGAGGGTGAACCAACGGCAAAAAGGAAGACCTTTCTCTCTGTCTCTCTCTCTCTCTCTCTCACTATCCACTCTGCCTGTCAAAAAAAAAAAAAAAAAAAAAAGGAGAGAATGTTCCAACATGGGAAGCAGTCCACACAGGAGATTCATAGAATGACAGTCGCTCTGAATAGCACTCTGACCTCAGAATCAGCCCTAAGGCATCCTGGTCTGGCTGAAAAGCCCATGAGAACATTTCAGGCATGGAAAGTCATGTGCCAAAAAAAAATGTTCTACATGAAGGATCTTTGTGAGACATCTGTGGAAAGAAGTGGCCATCAAAAAAGGATGTACTTTTCTCTGAAGGGAGGAGAGAATTTCCACATTTCTTATGGCCTTGTCTAAGTACTGATGGAGATTCTGGACTCAAAAGACTTCCATAGCCTTGGCAGCTTGTGTCAAGAGCCTCAACATATCAAGAGTCACTGACATCATATGCAAAAGTATTAATTGTTAAATTAAACAACAGGAGTCTCTGTGCACTAACTCCTCATGCAGGACTTCTGTCTTCAATGAGTTGTATTATGAGAATTAACTGTAAAACTTCTTTTCATTGTTTTTTTTTTGTGTGTGTGCAAATTGTTTAAATATTTACTTAGTATAGCATTGGTCTTCTGTATATAAATTTAATTGAAAATGAATCTTAATGGGGAATGGGACTGGGAATGGGAGAGGGAGGAGGAGGTGAGTGAGAGTGGGGGTAAGAGAGTGGGTATGGTTGTACTTATGAAATCTGTGCTCATTAAATAAAAGGTTTCTTTGGGAAAAAAATAAAATAGAGAGAGAGAGAGAGACAGACAGACAGACAGGCAGACATCTGCCGTCTGCTGGTTCACTCCCCAGATGCCTGCTGATTCACTCCCCAAACAGCTGGGGCTGAGCCAGGCTGAAGCCAGGAGCCAGGAACTCCATCTGAATGTCTCATGTAGATGGCAGGGGCCCAAGTACTTGGGACATCATCACCACTGCCTCCCAGCGTGTGCACTTGCAGGAAGCTGAGCCAGGACACAGACCAGGCACTCTTTGGATGCCGGCGCCCCAAGCTGTGCACCAAACGCGTGAGAGTGTAGGCAGTTTTGAGGGCTGGGGAGCTCAGTTGCATGAACTCCCACTGGCAGGAAAACTGGGAAGTGTGGCCTGGCTGTGTGCCCAGGCCATGGAGACGTGGTAGGAATGAGCAGTGGAACAGGAATTGCCGGTGCACCACTATTCTAAACGGTGAAAACCAGGGAACAACTGGAGCTTGGCCAAAAAAGGCATTGGGTGCATCATTGCAGAGTAGCTAGGGGCCATGTTGCTGGGCGTGCTTAAGGCAGAAGGGGAAATGAGAGTATGAAGTATCCACTGGACGAAGCAGGATGCAAAACTAAATATTCTAAGTCCCGCCTTTGAGGGAAACCGAGCAAAAGGAAACGCACTGAGCCGCTAGCCAAGGTTGTCTGTGGGCGGGAGAATTGCGGACAGCTTGTCTTTCTTCAACTTTCCCCCTTTTTCGTAATTTTCTGCAGTGAACACAGGTTTGTAATCAGAAAAGATGATCAGAGCTGACAACGGTGCTTTACGAAGCGCGTGGCTGCACTTCCCCTTCCAGTCTCTGGAATGTGTCTGGCCAGCGTTCCTGGATTTTTGCAGTTGGCTGATCAAGGAGCCCTGCTGGGCCATCAGACAGCATGCCTGCCGCAGGCCCAGGCTGGGCTCCTCGCAGGGCTGGCCTTTCTTTCCCCTGCTCCGATACTCCACTGAGCTCTTCTCTGGCAGGAATGAGCTTGTGGCTGAAGCTGCCCACCTGGCTGTGGGAAGACCCTCTCCACGGGAGGCAGGTCCCTGAGGTCCACTAAATGCAGAAGAATGAGGACCCGGGAGTTCAGAGAGCCTGGCCTGCAGGCCCAGCCCTCCAAGTGGACACTGAGGCAGGCAATGGGAGGAGGAGGCAGGGCAAGTCAGGGAGCAGCCCATGGCCAGAGAGTGTGTAGGCCGGTGTCCTGGTTGGGGGCCTGGCCTCAGCCTTGATGACAGGAGAAGCAGGGATGAACAGATGCCAAGCAGCTGCACTTGCCCGGCACCGCTGGGCATTTGCCTGGCCACTGCAGGTGCGTATGAGCCCCAGGTCCTTGAGGAAGAGCTCCATCTTGCAGACGTGGAAGCAGAACCCCGGGCCTACAGGACTCAGGTGCAGGAGCAACAGGGCCCAGGGCACAGACAGTGGGGTCCGAGGGTAGTCAGGGCCCAGGCTGCCTTGTCTCTGAGTGTCAGACCCTTGCTCCCAAATCTCCCTGGGGTACAGAACTTAAAAATTAAAACAAAAAAAAAACCTTAAGAATTAGTCTGCTCTAGATTTGTTGAATTTTAAGTTCCTCCTGTGGTCATCTTGACCAGGCCAGACCAAAAGATTTCCTGGGCCTTCTACGGTCTTGTGGGCTGGAAGTTCCCCACCCCTGGACTGTAGACCCTGGCACCGGAATGGCAGGAAGGGCTCCAGAGACAGGGCCCTGAGAACAGAGCAGATGCCAGGGCTGAGCGCCCAGTGCCAGGTCCAGGGGAAGGCAGGGCGTCCCTGGACTGTGGTCATATCACAGGTAGTCGGGGGGACTGCAGAGGTGAGGGGCAAGCAGTGACGGGGCAGTCCATGGTGCAGGGCACAAGGAAAGACCAAGGTCAGCCTCGGACTGGGGTGGGGTCAGAACTCTGCAGGGAACCAAGGGCACAAGCTGGTCACCAACCACTGGGGCACTGCACTTCTTCCTGAGGAGTCCTGGAGTTCTCTGTGCCTGGCTGAGCCCCTGCTAGCAGTCTGTGTTTGGTGAGGGGTTCGCCAGCAGGGCTGCTGGTGAGAACCGGGCTCCCCAACAGCCGTCTCTGGCTCTTGTTGCCATCACCTTGGTCTGCTTCTTGGGCCGGATGCCTGTTGGCAGTGGCATGCTCCCACTGTGGGGGTTTCTATTTCCAACCTCATTAGATTGTGAAAAAAGTTATCCCTTGGCCAAGAGGTTCCAGGCCTCACCTGGAAGGTAGGGAAATAATCAAGGGATCAGGGCTACAGCCAAGATGTTGTCTGCATGAGCTCTTCTTGGTATTTGTGCAAATGCAGCATAAATAACTGCCCCCCCCCCCGAAACCTTTAATTTAAGGAATACAAACTTCATGCATTTCATAAATACAATTTTAGGAACATAGTGATTATTCCCACGGTACCTACCCTCCCACCCACTCTCCCACCCCACTCCCTCCTCCCTCTCCTATTCCCATTCTCATTTTTACTAAGATCTATTTTCAAATAACTTTATACACACATGATTAACTATGTTAAATAAAGAGTTCAACAAATAACGTGGAAAAAAAAAAAAAAACCTGTTCCTCAACAGTCCAGACAAGGGCTGTTCAAAGTAATTGTTTCTCAAAGTGTCAATTTCACTTCTGTTGCCTTTTAGGGGCTCTATTAGTTATCACAGGTCAGGGAGAACATATGGTATTTGTCCTTTTGGAACTGGCTTATTTCACTAAGTATGATGTTTTCCAGATTCATCCATTTTGTTACAAATGACCGGATTTTTTTTTACCGCTGTGTAGTATTTCATGGGGTACATATCCACTAATTTCTTTGTCCAGCCTTCAGTTGATAGGCATTTGAATTGATTCCATGTCTTAGCTATAGTGCATTGAGCAGAAATAAACATGGGAGTACAAATAACTTTTTCTTTTTTTTAAAAGATGTATTTATTCATCTGAAAGTCAGAGTTCACAGAGAGAGGAGAGGCAGAGAGAGAGAGAGAGGTCTTCCATCCATTGGTTCACTCTCCAATTGGCTGCAACGGCTGGAACTACACCGATTCAAAGCCAGAAGCCAGGAGCTTCCTCTGGGTCTCCCATGCAGGTGCAGGGGCCCAAGGAATTGGGCCATCTTCTACTGCTTTCCTAGGCCACAGCAGAGAGCTGGATTGGAAGTGGAGCAGCCAGCATCCGAACCGACGCCCATATGGGATGCTGGCACATAGCTTTACCGCTATGCCACAGTGCTAGCCCCCAGGATGACTCTTACATATGCTGATTTCATTTCCCTTGGGTAGATTCCCAGGAGTGGGGTGGCTGGGTCACATGGTAGGTCTATATTCAGATTTCTGAGGTATCTCCATACTGCCTTCCATAGTGGGTTTATCAGTCATAAATAACTTGACACCCTGATTTAACACACGCTTGTTATGAACCAGTAGTTTTCCTACAGTTTCTCTGTGAATATCATAAGCCCTCGTTTTCCCATAGGAGGGAACAGAGAAGCCTAGTGGGCCTGTGCAGCAGCCAGTCCCAAGCTAGGGCCAGTTCCTGCTCACCAGCACTGGACATCGCTGGCTGGGATCCCCTCTCCCCTCTGTGTCCTTGCTGTGTGAGCAGATATGTGGCCTCCAAGTATCCCCTGGATGGGGAAGGCCGTCCTCTTTGCTTGTGCTGTTTCCATGTCCAGTTGTGGCCAGGAACTGCCTGGCAGCGATGCTACACGAGCGGTGGGTGCAGCTAAGAACACGTGGAAAGGAGGGGAATATTGCACAGGAGGGCAGGGCTCCGCCAGCCATGGATATCTGGGAATGGGACAAGACCTATGCCCTTGCTCTTCCTGCTGGCAGCACGCTGGGGTTTGCTGTGGCTGCCAGCTGCAGTCACTGTTAACACAGCTTCACTGATGCATGTTTGCTTCACTGGTGATGTGATATACATGAATGGTCTTTAAAAAGTTCATGGCACTCTAAAGGCTTCCATAGCCTTGGCAACTCATGACTAGAGCCTAGGGAGATTACTGACGCCATGAACAGGAGTGTCAAATTGTTAAGTCAGCAACAGGAGTCACTGTGTACTTACATCCCATGTGGGATCTGTCCTTAATGTGTTGTCTAATGTGCAGTGATGCTATAACTCGTACTGAAACAGTATTTTTACACTTTGTGTTTCTGTGTGGGTACAAACTGATGAGATCTTTACTAATTATATACTGAATCGATCTTCTGTATATAAAGATAACTGGAAATGAAAAAAAAAACCTGGTGTTAAATTGGAAATGGCATAGAAAATTAATTTTTAAAAAAATATGATGTAGGATCTCTGTCTTTAATGTGCTATACACTGTTATTTAATGCTATAACCAGTACTCCAACAGTATTTTTTCACTTTGTGTTGCTATATGGGGGCAAACTGTTGAAATCTTTACTTAATATATACTAAACTGATCTTCTGTATATTAAGAGAATTGAAAATGAATCTTGATGTGAATGGAAGGGGAGAGGGAGCGGGAAAGGGGAGGGTTGCGGGTGGGAGGGAAGTTATGGGAGGGGGGAAGCCATTGTAATCCATAAGCTGTACTTTGGAAATTTATATTCATTAAATAAAAGTTTAATAAATGAAAAAAAAAAAAGTTCATGGCAGGGACCGGCGCTGTGGCACAGTGGGTTAAAGCCCTGGCCTGAAGCGCCGGCATCCCATATGGGCACCAGTTCTAGTCCCAGCTGCTCCTCTTCTGATCCAGCTCTCTGCTATGGCCTGGGAAAGCAGTAGAAGATGGCTCAAGTCCTTGGGCCCCTGTACCCATGTGGGAGACCAGAGAAGCTCCTGGCTCCTGGCTTCGGATCGGCACAGCTCCGGGCATTGCGGCCATCTGGGGAGTTAACCAGTGGATGGAAGACCTCTCTCTCTGTCTCTACCTCTCTCTGTAACTCTGTCTTTCAAATAAATAAAATAAATCTTAAAAAAAAGTTCATGGCAAGTAGGCATTGTGAAAAAAAATGCATGGACTTCAAATATTTCTCTGCACCAAAACAAACTGATCCTTTAATTCCATTTTCCCTTGAAAATGTCCCCTTGAAGTTTTCACTCATAAAATGGAACAAATGTCTGTGTAGTCGTTACACAGGTCTGGGTTTAAGATTCCCCTGATTATGGTTATGTAGGAGGAACTGGGGGACATTCTACCTCTGGAGGCTTCCTACCTATGCAAGGAACAGTTCTGGGGCTGAGAATAGAAAACATAGTTGAGACTCTGTAACAGTTCATTTTATGTGCCAAGTTGCTTGGGCTTCAGGGTACCCAGACATTTGGTCCAGAATCATTCTAGGCATTTCTGTGGGTGTGTTTCTGGCTTAGATGAATGTTGGAATCAGTGGACTGAGTTAAAGAGACGACCCGCCCCTTGCAATCAATTGTGGGTTCTAGAGGAACAAGAAGGTAGGAAGGGGAGTTCTGTCTGCCCAGTGCTCCTGCAGCTGGTCCATTGCTCTGCTCCAGTCCTCAGCCTGGTGCCTGCACCATTGGCCTTCCTGGGTCTCCAGCTTGCAGACGGTCAATCAGAAGCCTTTTCATAATAATTAAGTGAATCTACTACTTATAATAATAATAATAATAATAATAATCATAAAATAACTTCTATGGACTCTGTTTCTTTGGAGACCCCTGATGAATACAACCATCCACCCTCCTTAAATGCTGTCCCAGCCAGGTTTGCCCATTCCACACGATTGTTTCCAGTCTTCCTGTGTCTGAAGATGCTAAACGCCCAGCTGTGTTCTCAGGAAATGAGGTGATAGAGGAGCAGAATTCCCAGTGGCACAGGTGAGGAGAAATGGCAGGTGTTGTCTGATGTGAACTAATAGGCACACGTCCAGAGTCCCTGTGCCCTGCCAGGCTCTGCCTGGGGCCCCTTCTGTGGACTGTGGTGGCCTGGGACCCCCTTCAGTGGATGGTGGTGCCCCGCCCTTCTGTGGACTGTGGTGCTGATGGGAGTTCCCAGGGGACACTGCCTGCTGAGACCCAGACCGTGAGCCCATTTCATTCAAATGACACTCAAATCCCATTTTCTTGTGATTGCCGGGACTGATTTTTTGCTCTGTCAGTTCTTGTGAAACAGACCTCCTCCCTCTAATCTCCGACAGCGGGAGAGATCTCAGCCCCCTGAAAGGAAGTGCGTCCTGGGTCTCCCCTTCTTTGCAAGCAGCCGTTCCTGCAGGGGCACGAGTGAGTCTCTCCCAAACCCCTCAGCTAGTGTCTGTCTGTAGGAAACGCACTGTATGGGCACTGTGAGTGATGAAGATGCTTAGGCGGCTGAACGCTCTGCTCTCTGAGTTCAGTTTCGCAGCCTTGAAGTCGCTGGAAACCCAGTCTTTCCCTCCGCCGGGTGCGGCCAGTTTGGAGGGGCAGGGAGGATTTGATGGGCGTGGCCCTGGGACAGTGGCAGGAGAACACCTTGCTGGGTGAGATCTGCAATCTGCCGCCTCTTGTGGCCTCAGGGGGAAGGGCCCCCTGGGGCCTGGGTGTGAAAGTGCTGAGTCTGGGTGGGGCTGGGGTCTGCCTTCCTCTGGGGCTCTGAACTGGGGCTGCTGCTGCCGGTACCAGGGCCCAGGCCTTGGCCAGAGGGACCTGCTCTCTCACCTTGGTTGTTTCTGGGAGGAGCAGACAAACAGCGGTGCGTGATAATCCGTGGGCTCCCCTGGCTCTTGTGAAAGTTTTCAGGTTCAGGATGCAGCCACTGGCTTCAAACCCCCTGATAAAACAAAGCCGGGGCTTTGGTGGAGGAGGGAGGCCAGGAGGGAGGGCTCTGAAGCGCGAGTTGTGTGGTTCTGACCACTATTCCAAGAAATCCCAAACAACACAGGCTCACACCAGGAACACCTGTGCAGCAGTCACTGCCTGTGGAGCCTTGGGCTGGTGCCGCCCGTGGTACAGACACTCGTAGCCAAGGGTGATTGCTTCAAAATAACATACGTAATCCTCATTCTGTCTTTAAAACTTTCCATGGCCCCAGCCGTCTTCGATGTGCTCCTAGTTTACTGCAGCAGGCATACTCCCATTGCAATGCTCGGCTACTCCAAAAAAACTCGTTATTTTTAGAGAATCTCTGTATTAATTATTTAGGGTTGAAAAAATATTGTATTTGAGAGACAGAGACAGCGTGAGGGCCCTTCCATCTGCCAGTCCCCAAAAGCCTGCAGTAGCTGGGGGTGGGGGTGGGGCAGAGGCAGGAGTAGGGGACTCCGGCCCCGTATGTGACTGGCAGGGATCCAAGTCCTTCAGCTGTCACCCCCACCTCCCAGGGTCTGCCCTGGGAGGAAGCTGGAGCTGGGCCTTGAACCCAGGCCCTTTGATACCTGACACAGGCACCTAAGGCCGAACAGCCACGCCATTATTTGGGCGTTGGCGCTCCTTTCTGCAGAAAGGAGTCGGTTCTGTCTTTGACGGCCTCTGGGGACATCAGAGAGCCGACCTGGAGTCAGGTGCTGCCTGGTGCCAGGACTGCAGTGCTCCCAAAACTGCAGCCACGGAGCGCAGCAAGCCGACCCGGGGTGGGGGAGGGGGTCCACCTGGGCCGAGAGGCAGGGCGTGACTCTGCCTTCCTAATCCAACGCTTTTCCCCCTCTGCGACCTTGTTGGGGTGCAGTGTGTGCTTTCAGTTTTATTTATACAAATGCAATAGTTTTTCTAATGAGGGCATTTTCAGTTGATTTTTTTTTTTTTGACAGGCAGAGTGGATAGTGAGAGAGAGAGAGAGAGACAGAGAGAAAGGTCTTCCTTTTTGCCGCTGGTTCACCCTCCAATGGCCGCTGCGGCCAGCACATCTCGCTGATCCGAAGCCAGGAGCCAGGTGCTTCTCCTGGTCTCCCATGCAGGTGCAGGGCCCAAGGACTTGGGCCATCCTCCACTGCCTTCCTGGGCCATAGCAGAGAGCTGGCCTGGAAGAGGGGCAACCGGGACAGAATCCGGTGCCCCAACCGGGACTAGAACCCGGTGTGCCGGCGCCGCAAGGCGGAGGATCAGCCTGTTAAGCCACGGCGCTGGCCTGATTTTTTAAAAAAAAATTTGCAAGTAGGGCCGGCATTGTGGCATAGTGGGTAAAGCTGCCACTTGCAACTCCGGCATCCCACATGGGCACCTGTTCCAGTCTTGGCTGTTCCACATCTTATCCTGCTCCCTGCTGATGCACCTAGGAAAGCAGTAGAAGATGGCCCAAGTGCTTGGGCACTGCCACTCATGTGGGACACCCAGATGAAGCTTTTGTCTCCTGGCTTTGGCCTGGCCCAGCCCTGACCGTTGTGACTATTTGGAGAGTATGCCCATGGATGGATGGAGGATCTCTCTCTGTCTCTCTTCTCTCTCTCAGTTACTCTGCCTTTCAAATAAATAGGTAAATCCTTAAAAAATTGCATGATCCAATTACAAGGTGTTCTGAAATCAGAGGATATGGCAGCGTGTTTGGCGGGGGGCAGGGAGAGATGGGCAGAATGGACATAAATGTGAGGTTGTAACCCAGGGAGAGAGGTTCAGCTTTGTGTCACAGGACCTTGACCTGTTCCCCAGTTTGTCTAGCCCTTGTCTGGTTTGCAGCTCACCCAACACACGTGCCTCATTCTATCCTCTGTGCACCTGATCCTCACCTAAGCGTGCTCCACGCACACCAGTCAACAGCTCAGTGGCGTGCATGGTCATGGTCTTGTCCACCCTCCCGGCATGCCAGAGGGGAGCTGGAATGGTTCCCAAGCTATGGATGGAGATAGCGCCTCCCTCAGTCCTTCTCCTCACCTCTCTTTTGCTACCCACCCCAATCCAATCTTGTCTTCTAACAGTCTCCCCATAGAAGTGATACCCCATGGAGGGAGTAGGGAGAAACCCCACCTGCCCCAGGGAATCTTCCTGCTTGGGCAGACTTTGGTCCCATTTCTCGGAGGCAGAATTGCAAGTGTCTTCATCCAGGGGGCAAGAGACAGATGAAACATGGAGGGAGGAGAAAATGCTTTTGGAGCAGGGTCCAGAGCGTGATGTCAGGGTAGAGGGCCAGATGGGTCCTGCTGTCTGGCTGACGGCTCCGTGCATCCAGCAGTCAGGACAGGGTGGGAGCCGCTACATCTGCTGGTGGCACACTGGGTGCTGGGCAGTGTGGGGTGGGAGGGGCTTTCTTCAGGGAACTCGAGACGGGTAGTGAGTCCAGGTGGGGCTGCAGGGTGATGCCGGCAGCATAAGGCCGCGGCAGCCTCGCTGCTCTGCATCGCAGCTCAGGCATCGTTGAGTGTCAGCGAAGGTGCAGCAGCCTCCTGCTGTGAGCACCCACAGGTGCTCCCTGGAGCACACTCCTCACTGAGTCGCCTCGGACAGCTCCTCCCACAGCCTCCTCTCTGTCCCAAACTTAGGAAACGATTTCTAGCATGGGGAGATGAGTAAGAGGATTTGCTCTGACCTCCCAGATCTTTCTTACTTCCCTGAGTTTAAGCTTTGGAGAAGGAAAAGCCAAGCGCTTAACTCCTGTTGCCTGTGGGATGCTTTCCTCAGCTGTCAAGTGGACACCTTGCACTGAGAGGGCAGCCCCAGGTAGACTCTTCTTTTTTTCCAAGTTCTTTTTTTTGTGTTTGATTGGCACGTGGTAACAGCACGTACTTGTCAGGTACAGTGTGATGTTTCATTACGTGTACACTCAACAGGTGCAGAATCACCCAGGCAGTATGGAGAAGGGTTTGCACCTGCATCCAGCTTGGCCTGAAGCCCTGGCTTTTCCCCCACCTCTCTCTGCTTCCAGGGACTCTGGGGAGCTGTTGGCTGCCCTGCACCTGGCAAGCAGCTTCCTAGGACCTGGGTCTCAAATGGCAGAAGTTGGAATTGGTTGGCCCAAGTTTTCTCTGCCTTCTCAAGCAGCTTTTGTCTGGTGGTGAGAAGGGAAAAGTTGCAAACCTCAAGCAAAAACAAGAAACTGCCCTACACGACTAAGGCGCTGCCTCTGTCTTGCTCCAGAGGTGCCGCCAGGGCAGTGAGGGTTGCAGGGCCCTGGGAGAGACGAGGGGATGGACAGTCACCGGGTGGCCTCCGTCAGGCCCCTGGAAGGGGTTGGGCTAGATGTCCTTGTGGGTCCTTTTCATTCTGCACTCTTCATGCACAAAGTGCTCGAGGAGAACTGGGTTTGATCCTTTCAAAAATGAACCCGGTGGAGGACACAGGCTGGGGGCAGGGTGACCGATGATCACATCCACAGCTGTCGCGTGTGGAGGACCGAGCAGGGGCCTGGCACTGTCCCCTGGTGCTTTAGATGGAGGGAGACATTTAATCCTCACAGCAGCATGGTGGTCATCACCCCATTTTACAGACAAGAAAATGAAGGGTGGCTTGGAGGGGTCACAGACGTCCCCATGGCCATAGAGCCTGTAGAATGCCAGTGGTGGTGTAGGAAAGGTGAGAGAGAGAGAGAGAGAGAGAGAGAGAGAGAGACCACTGCTAGACTTGTTTTAGGCTCTTTCCTCCAAGCCAAAGGGTTCAAGGAGGAGACATAGGTAAGTGGGAGCAGGAACGTAAGATTTATTTAAAGACAAAGCACGGAGTGTGGAGAAATGAGTGTTGCAATGGACGAGATTCAGGGTTGTTCTTTACTAGCATAGGGGTGGTGCCTGGTAGGGCCTAATTGAACACTTCCAGGAGTTAGGGTTTGGGGTGCACTTCCTTCCCACTCTTTCTTTTCTCCCCTCCCTCTTCTTCTGGGCTATTGGCAGGCAGAGGGCTCTGCAGGCAGCGAATTTAGTGAAGTTCCTCCTAGGGCTTTATCGCTCAGTGCTATCAGACTGCATGGACCCATTTCCCTGGGGATTGTCTCCAGGAGTGGACACTCAGTTACAGGGTTATCAGACTTGGGAAGAACTTTTGGCGCATAAATACCGGCTGCTTCCAAGGCTGCTATGTTCCTTTCTGCACGAATGTCCTTTTTTCCTTTGGCTGCTCTCTCTGTCACAAACAGGCTAACGTCCACCTTCCTACCTAACAGTGGACAGATTGGGACAATGACTGAGGCTCCCATGGCTTAGATGTTGGTTAGAGAAGACACACGAATAGCTAAGGGTGACCCCATCCCCACCCCGCAGCAGATTAAATAAAGTTCTTGCACATCTGTAGCTCCAGCAGGGTCATGGGGGAAAAGATATGAAATTAAGAAGGCACACGATTGGGGCTGGCACCTGTGTAGCAGGTAAAGCCACCACCTGCAGTGCCCGGCATCCCATATGGGTGCCGGTTTGAGTCCTGGCTGCTCTACTTCCGGTCCAGCTCTCTGCTAAGGCCTGGGAAAGTGGTGGAGAATGTCCCAAGTCCTGCACCCGTGTGGGAGACCTGGAGGAAGTTCCTGGCTCCTGGCTTCGGATCAGCACAGCTCTGGCCATTGCAGCCAATTGGGGAGTGAACCAGTGGACTCTCTCTCGCTCTCTCTCTCTCTCTCTCTGCTCTCCTTCTCTCTCAGTGTAATTCTGATTTTCAAGTAAATAAATAAATCTTGAAAAAAAAAGGGCACACTATGGATAAGTCTGATTTGAAAAAAAATAAAAAAGGAACTTTTTATTATCACTAGGCAATATTGCCGAAGAATTGGGAAGTCGGATTCCTGGGTGTTGTTTGTGGTGTGGGGGCTGGTTGTGATTAGCGCTGGGGAATCACAAACCACTTAGTGCTGGAGATGCAGCCTGAGCTTCCTGTTGGTCAGGCCGTCTGCAGTTTGGGGCCGGCATCTGCTGCGGGGAGCTGGGTGGAAAGCCGAGGTGGGACTGGAGCCCAGGCCCTCCTCCGATATGGGATTGGGTGTCCCGAGTGAGGCTTACCCCTCTGTGAGCCCTGTTTCCTGACAGACTGTGGGTGCTGCCCTTGTGTCTGGCACAGGGAGTTTGAAAGGGGGACAGATTTGAGCATTTTATCTGGCTGGGGCTCTGATGGCCTCTCCTGTGCACAGCCCAGCATAGCTTCCTTGTGTAGGTGGGTCCTAAGCAGCTGGCATGTGTCACTACTAAGGGCAGCATCATTGTGTCTCCCAGAAGCAGCTGGGTGGCTTAACACTTTGCCCTCTCAGTCACATCTTGGGTGTTCCCTGTTCTGGAGTGGGGACAGAACCCTCAACTGTCACGTGTGATGGGGCACACGAGTGCTGATCTTGGTTTCCCTGTTCTGGTTCCCTTGCTAGTCTGAGCTCCACTGTGGCAAGAAGCAAGAAATGACTTCTCAGAGCAGTAGACCCCTCCAGGAGCCCCTGGCCTGCCCACCTCCAGGGCGGTGACTGAACTGCATTCATACTCCCATGGCTGCCTCAAGCCCATGTAGCGTGGCCTGCGTGGTGTGGCCTCATGCTCGGCTTCGCCCTGGGAAGAATGCCGGGGCCGTGGCTGGAGGGAAGGCACTGGGGTGTGCTCCAGCTTTGGGGACTGTCCACTGAGGAGGCCATCTGTGGAAACTCAGAGTTCCCTCCTCTGGAGACATGGGCCCACTCCTGTGGGACAGCTGGATGGCGTGCTGTTAATTACACAACAGTGTTGGAAACCAATTGATTTTATGTCAGCCACAGCAAAGTTTCTTTAAAAGGCAATAAAATATGAAGTTTGGATAGATCTTTGGAAGGCAGGCCTATGTGCAAATGTAATTGTACTCTGTTATTAATGCTTTCTTAAAATTGATGACTGGCTAGGGCCCAATTCCATCTCTCTTAAGTGTCTGTTTCAAGTGGTTAAAACTTTTCAAGGAATTTAATAGCAGGACACTTGCGACTTTTTGAGGTACTCAAACAATAGCAAATTTTCTTCTTCTGGATCACCCTGCCAACTAATTTCAAATAGGTATATATATATATAGATCATGTTGAAAGGAATTTGGAAAAGCGTCAGCATAGAATTTCAATTCTTCCTGGAATAGGATTAATGAGAGGCTGACAAATGAATCCATGTTCTTTGGAGTTGTTTGAGCTAATTTTCAGACAGAGCCTTACCACCCAAGGAAAATTAAATCACCTTCTCAACGAAGGAGACACTGGGTAATTTAGAGTCATTAAACAAAGCCACTAAGAAATACTTATGTCTCTTGCCTGCCAGTTAAAGCCAGAGATGTGTCTTGACTTACAGTGGGCACGTGGCCAGACAAAACTCATTGTACACTGGGAAACCCCAAGTCCAAAACACCATGAATGGACTTGACCTGGCTCAGCAGTGTGCACACCGCCACTGTAGAGCCATGCTCCCGTTCTCTCACGGTTGTGTGTCTCACTGGCAGGCAATCCAGGAGCTGTGGTCGCTGCCACCGCTGCCACCACCTGAGGTCCCACTACTTGTCGCCAGCCCAGAGAAAAGATCCCAGTGCCAAATTCGAAGCACAGTTTCTACTGAATGAGTAGGGCTTGTGTGCTAAAGTCAAAGAATCGTAGCACACACACACATAAAACTATGTAAACAATGCATTTCCCAAGCTTACCTTAAAAACAAATGACACTGTCACATTTCTGAGAGCCTAAGGCTCCTGTTCAAAGAGTTTGATGCTTTTCTTCTTTTTTTTTTTTTTAAGATTTTGTTTACTTGAAAGAGTTACAGAGACACAGAGGCAGAGGCAGAGCAGAGAGAGAGAGAGAGGTCTTTCATCTGCTGGTTCACTCCCCAAATGACTGCAATGGCCAGAGCTGAAAGCCAGGAGCCAGGAGCTTCTTCTAGGTCTCCCACACAGGTGCAGGGACCCAAGGACCTGGGCCATCTTGTACTGCTTTCCTAGCAGAGACCTTGATCAGAAGTGGGGCAGCCGGGACTCGAACTAGCGCCCATATGGGATGCTGGCACTGCAGGCGGCGGCTTTACCCACTACACCACAGCGCCAGCCCTGAGTTTGATGCTTTTCTAGAACGCGTTGTTTTTTGCCCCACGTGGCATTGCCAGAAAATGAAGTGTATGCAAGAATGCGCCTTCCTACGCAGCCGAAGTTTATGAGGCTGCACTGCTTGCGATGCAGTGTTCCTGGCTGGCATTCCATGCTTTGTTATTGCCTAAACAGAACATGCTAGCTGTAATTTGATGTTTTCTGCATGATTCCAGTCATCCTTAATACTCATGCCAATTTCCATTGTTCACGGGAGGCGCTAGTACCCAGCTGGGGGTGGGAAATGGAGCTGTTTGAGAACAAGAGGTTGGGCTGCCTTAGGGGGCCTTGCTGGGGCCCCAAGGCACCTGCAGTTACAGCGCCTGGTGAGGAGAGGTTTCCCGGAGGACACAACAGCAACACGGAGTAGCTGCTAACTCCATGGTCAGTGGCCACAGGTGCTTCATAAGCAGAGCCCAAACAGCAGAGCTGTGTGTGGAAGGAAGTGCCTGGTGCACTTGCCACACTTTGGATGTTTTAAAGTATCTCAGGGCGAAAGCGAAGGGTGCTGATGTGCTAGCCTCCTGGGGATGACTTCTCAGGGGCTTGCACCTAATATTAGCATTTGAGAGAGATCATTTTGTTTTATCCGGAAGGTATCAAACCTGGGTGGTCACAGGTCTCCTTCCATGGCCTCGTAAAACATGATTACTTTTTAATGAAATGCTGTGTGCATCCTGAAGGGGCCTTCCAGCCTGCCTAACCAACAATTTTATCCAAAGCTGAGCGTTCTCTCGGCAGGCCAGGGCCCCAGGACCTATCTCCAGGGCTCTCCATGGCTCTGCCTGGGTTCCTCAAGTGCCCTCTCTCCCTCTGTAGCCTGGGAATGTGGATGGTGCCACGTGACCTCACCTTTCCCGAAGACAGGTGGGATATAATTTTCTCAGGGTCATTTGCTTCCCCTAGAACAAGGGGAAGGGATTTGAGTGGGACCCTCGCAGGTGCCTCACCCTGGCTTTGGGAGAGAGAGCCTGCAAGACCTCGTGTGACTCCTGCTGAGAAGCCGTCCGTGTTTCTGTAACCAGCCGTTGTCAAGTGGGCCCTTACAGATGCTCTCTGTAGAGGTAACGTGGGCAGGTTGCAACGCTTGATTTGAATTACATTTATAAAAGGAGCGTTTTAGCTGACCTTTAAAGACATATTTATAAAATCAGCTCAGATGTGCTGAGTGTTATTTGTGGTTCCTTAAGCTCTGGCAAGAGGAGCTGACTCTGCAGCTGCCGGTTGCTAGGGCAGTGATTTTGAAGCTTTTTTTTCCAAAAGGGACAAAGCCCCCTTTCAAACGAAAGATTACGTAGTGCTTCAGTTATGAGTCCTGAGGTTACTGCGGTGATGAGGGATGAGGGTGGCTCAGGCCAAAGTCACGGTTGGCAGGAGACTCACGGGAAGCGGGATTTGGCTTCAGAGCTCCTGGTCCTTGCTGTTGGAGTGGATGTGGGGGCCTGGCATGGGGGAGAGGGCAAATCAGGTGGCTCCTGGGATTTTGGCTTGGGCAACCATTTGGATTGTGGTTCCAGTTGTCTGGAGGGAGTGTGGGATCCTGAGCTCACCTAACTGAGGTGTGCTGAGGGCACCTGTTCGCAGGTGCTCCATACACCGTCAGTAAGGGTAGGAGGTGATGGGGAGGAATGATGAAGAACTCAGCATCGGAGTAAGTCTGCTGAAGAGTTATGAAAACCACGATGTTAAGAGAAATTCACTGTAGCCATTGGCACAAACCAGGTAACCTCTAGGTATTTACTCAAGGTAGGGTGATGGATAAGAAGTCGTTTTCATTCTGTAATAAGAGGACAAAGCAAATCTACCAGAGCTGTGTAGGCTATGGCTGGTTACTTGAATGCATTCAGATTTTTCCACCCAAAATAATAAAATTCTCTGTGAATTAGTGCATTGCTTTGGATCTGATTTATTTATTTGCTTTCAGAAATTTGGCAGCAAGAATACAATGCTCCGAGTGAGCCTTTCCGCCGGGTGACTGTTGGAGGGTTTGGGGCTGGCTGCCTCTGATCAGCTGAGAGCTGAGAGCCCTGTTACTGCTGCATTGTCTTTCTTTAGCACTCTGGCTCAGTAACCATTTGATCCATCCCACGGCTAGGGCTTACAACCAAGAACAATCATGGTCGTGGGTCAAACCGTGTCCTCTCCCAGTAATAGAAGCCACAAGCAGAGAACTAGGAAAGCAGAATAATAAAGGAAGGACTTCTGCTAGGGTAGGCATTGTGGCACAGGAGATGAAACTGCCGGTGGGAACATGCCTTTTCCGTGTGTGTGTTCCAGCTCTGGGCTGCTCTGCTTCTGATCCAGCTCCCTGCTAGTGAGACTGGGAAGCAGTGGATGATGGCTCAAGTGCTTGAGAACCTGCCACGCCTGTGGGAGCCCTGGGTGGAGTTCTGGTCTCCTGGCTTCACCGTGGCCCAGCCCCAGCTGTTGCAGTGTTTTGGGGGAGTGAATCAGCAGATGAAAATTCCCCTCTCTCTTTCACTCTTGCTCTCTCTCTCCCTCCCTTCTCCTCTCCCTCTCTCTTTGTAGCTCTGCCTTTCAAATAAATCATTTTTTTTCGGGAAGGACGTTTTGTTTGTAGCATTTCCTATTATCCATGAAGAAAGAAATTGACAAGGAAGTTCAGCTTGTTTAGAGATTGTACAAGATCTGAGAGAAAGAAATACATTTGTGATTTGTGTGACACTTGCACCCAACCCTGATGCTATATTCCTCTCGTATTATGTGAGTTACACACTTTTCTGTAGTGGAACATATGCTCCATTTTATTTTCTATACCTTTAAGTGGAAGAATGAAGCTGTCTCTTTGCATTTACCTACAGAGGCTTTGGATAGTTGAGGTAATGGATTCCCCCAGGGATTCAGAGATTTGCCCATTAGCTTCTCTGGGGATTTATAAGAGAAAGATTACTTCCTCACTAGGGGTCCATGCTAACTCAGCATTGGATGATGGATTGGTAGCCAACACCTATGTATTTGTGAAGAAGGTGTTGTAGCTTTGTTAAAATCTTAAAGACATGGATGATTTGTAATATTTGTCAGACTGAGGTCAAGCATGTGGTATCATTTCTTTTTTAAAGATTTATTTTATTTATTTGAAAGGCAGAGTTAGAGAGCGAGAGTGTGGGGGGAGAGAGAGAGAGAGAGAGAGAGAGAGAGAGAGAGAAAGGGAGAGACAAGACAGAGAGATAGAGAGAGAGAGGTCTTCTATCCACTGGTTCATTCCTCAAATGGCTGCAACAACCAGGGCTAGGCCAGGCTGAAGCCAGGAGCCAGGAGCCTCTTCCAGGTCTCCCACATGGTTACAGGGGCCCAAGCGCTTGGGCCATTCTCTGCTGCTTTCCCAGGCACATTAGCAAGGAGCTGGATGGGAAGTGGAGCAGCCGGGACCTGAACCTGAACCTATGGCCTGGGCCCCTGCACTCACGTGGGAGACCCAGAAGAAGCTCCTGGCTCCCGATTTCAGACCATGCTGTAACTGGGTACAAAATCACATATGCAAATAATTTTTAATACTTAAATGTGAAACCAGGGAGCTGGGACTTCAGGGCTGGGCTGTTGGCTTCCCATTTGCCCACATGGCCTTGTCCCTTATCTCAGCTTCCCTGTCCATTAGCAGGGAGTTGGACTGGAAGTGGAGCAGCCGGGGTTTGAAGCAGTGCCTGTATGAGATGCCAGCACTACTGGTGGAGGCTTTACCCACTGCGCCATAGCACCTGCTCCATGAAATGGTTTTCTAGGCTTTTTGTTTCTGGAGCAGATGCCCTTCCCTAGGACTTCAAAGATTACTCCTTAAGTAATAATCCAAGTACAAGAAGACAGTCACAGATCATTAAGGACTAATGAAATAAGACACAATGGGAGAGAATGAGCCGCACCACTCTCAGGAGTGAACAATGGTGTCTCAAAGACCCACATATTGAAACGATCAGGCATAGAATGTTCATCTGCTCACCATGTCTAACAGTCAAAGGCAAGCCTGGAAATAGTTGCAAAAGAAAGTATGTAGGTTTGAGAAAACACAAAAGACTTTCTAGAGAGAAGCAAGATCAAAAACTCAGTCCAGTTCTGTTGAGCCGCTTGTTCCTGGGCCATTCTCTCTGGGAGCCCTGAGCCTGGTATAAACCTCCAGACGCCCTGTCTTTTGGGGTCTGGTGATGCTGCTTGCATCCCTGCCCAGCTCAATTTCTGATCCAGGAATCATGATATAAATGAAGTCAACGCAAGTGGATGTCTCAAAAAAAAAAAAAAAAAAAAGCCAAGTGAAAAACATTTTTAGCAGCCTCCACTGCTTGTGAGGCCAGCTCCCCTGTGCAGCTGGACATGGCCAGACACTCAGCAGAGGACCCAGCGGCTCCTCTCTGAGAGCCTTGGGGCAGCTCCACGAGTTTGAAGATGATGTCATCTCTAGCTAAAATGGTCAAAGGCTCCTGATCCTCAAGGTAAGTATGTGAGTGTTGTTATGATGCAATGAATGTGGCCAGGCTTGTTGAAGCGGTGCCAGTGGTTTGCACGGAAACCTGGAATCCCCAGAGGAGACCTCTCGCAGGAAGATCCTGCTCTCCAGCCTCTTTCTGTCGAGAGGTTGATGCAGTGTGGGAAAAACAGGTGTGGACAACCTGAGTCGGAAGTGATGTGGAGGATGTGTAATCCACATAGAAAATGATTTATAAGGGGCCGGCGCTGTGGTGTAGCAGGTTAAGCCACCACCTGCAGTGCTGGCATCCCATAGGGGTGTTGGTTCGAACCCTGGCTGTTCCACTTCTGATCCAGCTCTCTGTTGTGACCTTGGAAAGCAGTGGAAGATGGCCCAAGTGCTTGGGCTCCTGCAGCTGTGTGGGAGACCTGGAGGAAGCTCCTGGCTCCTGGCTTCAGATTGGCGCTGTTCTGGCTGTTGTGGCCAATTGGGGAGTGAACCAGTGGATGGAAGACCTCTCTCTCTCTCTCTCCTTCTCTCTCTGTGTAACTCTGATTTTCAAATAAAAATAAATAAATCTTAAAAAAAAGAAAATGCTTTATGAGACTACCGTCATCAGTCTATTTGGCTTTATTCTTTCTTTTTTTATGTATGTGCAATGGTAATAGATGATAAAAATTTATGTACACACAAACCATGGTATTCTTTTCCATGAGCATAAAATGAAAATTCTAATCAAGGAAGCGTTTGTCAGTTTAATTGCATTGTTTTTCTTTCTTATTTGTATAGAAGATAAAGGCACAGTTCACAATCGGTAAGATTTTAAGTGCTGTGGATATGGTATGTTATTTAAGGATGCCAAAGTAGTTGGAAACGTAATAAAAATTTTGAATTAAACGAAATAATACACAGAAAGAAAATATGTATGAGGGCATTTTTAAAAGATATATTTTATTTATTTGAAAGACAGAGTGACAAAGAGAGAGGGAGACATAGAGAGAAAGCGGTCTTCCATCTCTGGTTCACTCTCCAAATGGCCACAATGGCCAGAGCTGGGTAAGGATGAAACCCAGATCCAGGAACTCCATCCAGCTTTGCCATGTGGGTGGCAGGGTCCCAAGGACTTGGGCCATTTTTGCTGCTTTCCCAGGCTCATTAGCAGGGAGCTGGATCCGAAGCAGAACAGCCAGGACTTGAACCAGTGCTCCGATATGGGATGCCAGCATTGCAAGCAGTGATTTAACCCATTGTGCCACAATGCTGGTCCCTGTGTGGGAGTTAAGAAAGCAGTTGATCAGATCTGAACCTAGACTAGGGATTTCCAGAGGCTTGGGAGGGTAGGGCAGGGGGAAGGAGCATAGAGGGAGGCTGGATAACAGGTAACAAAACACAGGTAGTAGAAATACAATCTAGTGTTCAACAGCTTGGTGGGGTGACACTAGTTCACAATAACCCATCACAGGGGCCTGTGCTGTGATGCAGTGGGTTAACGCCCTGACCTGTTGTGCCGGCACCCCATATGCGCACCGGTTCAAGTCCCTGCTGCTCCACTTGCAATCCAGCTCTCTGCTATGGCCTGGGAAAGCAGTAGAAGATGGTCCAAGTGCTTGGGTCCCTGCACCCATGTGGGAGACCTGGAAGAAGCTCCTGGCTCCTGGCTTCGGATTGGCACAGCTCCGGCCGTTGGGGCCAGTTGGGGAGTGAACCATCGGTTGGAAGACCTCTCTCTCTCTCTCTCTCTCTGCCTCTCCTCTGTGTAACTGTGCATTTCAAATAAATAAATAAATCTTTGAAAAAAAATCCATCAAATATTTTAAAATAGAGGTGAGGAGCTCAATAGCCCCAAACATACAGTAATGATAATTACCCTGAGGTGATCAGCACACCTTATATGCATTTATGAGATATCACACTATATCCACAAGTATGTACTATGGTTGTATTAATAAAATATGTTTATTATTTTTATAAATGCTGAGTAACCCAAGTGGTCTCCACTCTTCTGACACACGTATCGAATTATCATTGTGCCCCATAACTACGTACCATGACAATAATAAAAAAGTTCGCGATACATTATAAGCTCAGTTATGAAACTGGTGTCTCTTCACCTTCAGGGTGAGCTTGTTCCTGCAGAACAAGCAGGAGCTTGGGGGCCAGGAGCAGGCTCCACCTCTCCTGCCAGCTCCTGGCCAAGGGCAGCCCTGCAGAGCTGCAGTCCCTGGCCTCATCCTCCCTGGGCGCTCAGGCCCCACCTTGCTGAGAAGGAAGCAGCCCTCACTCCCAAAGCTGGGTCTGGGACTCTGCAGAATGGATGATCTTTGTGCAGTGGGGAGAAATTGAAATTTTACAGCTCTGGGGAAATGCATATGGATGGGAGAGAGAAGTACACGGCAATAAGCTACAGACATTATTAGTGAGGTCTTAGAAATGCCAGGGGCAGGATGCACACCTTATGAGAGGAGAAACAAGATTTCTCCGAGGTAAAGTGAGGATTGGAGGCAAAAAGTCCTTTCACTGCCGAGCATTCACAGTAGTTCCTTTGACTCTGGGGGAAAAGGAGAGAGGTTTGTCACTTAATGCGATCTGGAAATGGAAACTTATACATCAGGGGTCAGAACATGGGTCCCGAGCTGGCCTCTCCTAAGGCCCATCTGGTTGTGGAAGAAGGGAGGGGGATCATTTTTGCTGGATGGAGGACAGTGGGTCACTTTCCTATCTTTCCATATGTGACAGTCTCAGGCAGCAAAGGGTGCCATCTTCATCTGTTTTCTGTCGTCATCAGAGTGCCCGAGACTGGTGATTCCGAAGCAGTAGGGGTTTATTTGGCTCGTGATTCTGGAGTCTGAGAAATCTTGGAGCACAGTGGTGGCCCGGGGAAGGGCCTTTATGCGGCATCAGCCCATGGCAGAAGGTAGTAGGGCAAGACAGGGCTGGCCTTGCTTTTCTACCAAATCGGCTCCTAGGACAACAAACTGTCACTCCCGCAGCAATGACTGTCAAAGTCACGCCTCTCAAGCCTGGGGACCAACTTCTGACACTTTGAATGGCCAGGGGGCCACGTTCAGATCACAGCAGGTGCTGAGCTAAAACCATCCTGGCCTCATGGAGGAAGAGGTGTTTGTGTGTGTGTGTGTGTGGTATGTGAATGTGTGTGTGTGTGTGAACCCAGTCCTTCCTAAACTCCTCAGTGTGGACTGGCTTCTCACAGCAAAAGCCTGCTGGGGTGGAGGGGTTGGACAAGGTACCCTATGCCCATCTTCTAATCTCCACCACTTACTTGCGCCTGGGCAGGAGGCCTTCATTGCGGACTGAGGTGGCCTTGCTGGGCTGGGCCTGTGGCCTCGACAGCCTGGTCAGGGCCAACAGAGGGGCGCTGTGCCCAAGCATGCCTGGACTGAGCGGTGCCAGTCTGAAGCCACAGCTGGTTCTACTTCCTGTCCCTGCTTCTGTGCTTAGACATGGAGTCAGCTCCTCACCAATCCAGGGCCTGCCTCTGTCTCCCCAAACCGTGTGGCTACGGCAGAGGGAAGGATCTCTCGTTATATTGACTTTCTCTTCGTTTAGTAACAGAACCGGAAAAGGAAGCATCTACTCATTAGCTCGGGGTTTTAGCTCCTCCTTTTCCCCAACACAATCAATCCAGCCTTAGCATTTTCAGCATCCTCATGATTCTCATTCTGTTTCTCAGAGCGAGGCGATCCTAATGAGATTCTTGGAGAGATTCTCTCTCTCTCTCTCTCTCTTTCCTTGTGTGTGTGTGTGTAACCTTTTCCAGTTGAAATTAAAATTACCTAGTGAAAGAGACAGCAGGAAGACAGCTGGTGATAGCATTTAAGGGAAACAGTGGGAGTTTTAGATATGATGATAGGATGCATAGATCGCTGGAAAGATAGCACTGTGTGATCTGCTACTCTGAGGATTTGGGAATAGTAGGTGGGTTGTCAGACAAGGGTGTGTGTGTGTGTGTGTGTGTGTGTGTTTGTACACATATGTACATCAGTGTTGGAACTAGGTGAGTAGTGTGCTCAGCTATCCATGGTTTGTTCTTTTAGCTCCCATGTTGTGCTCTGATTAATTGAAAATTAACTTGGCTCTGGAAAATTCCATTTTTCTTCCGGTTATAATTGTGGGATTGCAATTGTGCACCTTTCATGTCTGCAGAGTTCTCACTTGCTTCCTCACGGATAGGAATCCCAGAGCCAGTGAGACCGGAATCCCTACTGGGGATTGGCAATTCCCATAAGGCAGAGATGCAGGGACGCGTTGGGCATTTATCAGCGTAAGACTGGTGCAGGTTTGCCCTTTTTCTTTATTCACCCCAGAATATCATTCAAGGACTCGTTTGAGGTGCAGGGAAGTGTGAAGAGGAGTGGAAGGGGTATGGATGTCCCCTCTTGTCGCCTGTCTGGGTCACCTTGGACAAGGTAGTCCCCCTCAGCCTCGGTTCTCTACTCTGTGCAATGGCCACAGTGGAGCCTAACCCTGAGATGGATGAGTGGGTTAGCAATCACACAGGGATGCCTGGATTTATTGTGCTCTCAAGACTCCTGCAACGCGCCTTTATGGTGGGTAATGGGGCACGTGCTGTGGCGCTGCAGGCTTGATGCAGGTTCACTCCTTTAGTTTTCAGTAACAAGGTTGATGGGGAAATTGCCCCTCTTTTCCTCGAGAGGAGACCCCTGGGGACGGAAGGCAGTGAAGTTCATCTGCTTGGGGGCTGCACACACCTCACGGATGGACTGAGAGTCGGGAGGCAGCCTGTGAATTGGGAGTTTCTTGCCCTGTTGTAGAGGATGGAAAGTGAGCATCAGGGGTGGGTGTTTGGCACCATGGTTAAGATGCTGCTTGGGATTCCTGCATCCCCTATCAGAGTGGCTGCGTTCAAGTCTCGGCTCCACTCCTGATTCAGCATCCTGCTTGTTGCAGTTGATTTCTTCCTGGGAGGATTCGTTCTGAGAGGAGGAGCGTGGTGGGGGCAAGAGGCGCGGAGTCACCACACAGACCCCGGGAGTCGGGTGAAAGCAGGTCAGAGGCGAGCAGCCCGCAGACTTGTTTATTTCAGTTGGTACAGCAGCTTATATAGCCAAGACAGCCAATCCGGTCAAGGGGTGGTTTATGCCAGGCAGGCTCCGTTTGCCATGTGGTTTCCAAAGCCATCCAATCACAGCCTGTTGACAGGCAGGCTCCGTTGCCAGGTGGGTTTCAAAGCCATTCCTGAGTAACTGATGCTCGCTTGCCAGCGGCCATCTTGGCATGGCCTTCTCATTCCACCCTGGGAGGCAGTGGCCGAAGCTTCAATTAGGTGAGTCCCGGCCACCCCTGTGGGAGACCTGGATCTAGTTCCTGGGACCTGCTTTTGGGGGCATTTGAGGAATGAACCAGTGAATGGAAGTTTTCTGTCTGCTTAACTGTTTCTCTCTCTCTCTCTCTCTCTCTCTCTCTCCCTGCTTGTAAAATAAATACATACATAAAAATAACTTTTTTTAAAAATAAGATTTATTTTTTATTTTTTTGAAAGGCAGAGTTACAGAGAGAAGGAGAGAGAGAGAGAGAGAGAGAGAGAGAGAGAAGCCACCTGATGCAGCTGCCCAGTGCAAGGTCATAATAAATAAAAGAGCCCAGCTTTGGAGCTGGATAGATCTGGGATCAAATCCTGCCTCTGACACTTGCCAGCTGCCAATCTTAAGCAAATGACCTAACTAACCTTCCTGAACTGTTTTCCTTGGTGGTGGTGAAATGGAGACAGAGAGCACCCCCGGGTCCGGTGTCCTAGCAGCCAGGAGATGAGGTGAGAAAGGCGTAGGCAGTGCCTTGGCCGGGGGCAGGGGGTCACAGATGCTCAAGGTGTGGCATACACAACTGCCCCTGCCTCCATGACCCCATCCGCTGAGTTTTTCATCAGTTAAGATAAAAAACTAGCTGCAGTAGTAGATAAATCCCAGCTTCTTGGTGGGCTTGGCTTAACATCTTAGCATTTTTTTCCCTTGCTCACACAAAGTCCAGTACATGGAGGTGAGGGGTGAGGGGTGTTCTGGGCAGATATTCACAGACCTGAGCCATTCTCAAAGTCTGGTTCTCAGATGCCCTTGGTGTGGCCGTGTGGCTGTGGAAAGTGAATGATGGGGAGAGGGAGAGGGAAGGGAGCTACAAAGGCTGCTGGGAAGTGTGTTCCTTGTGCGCACAGGAGTGAGGGGGAGAGGATCTGGTGAGAGCTTGCTGGCCCCCAGTGTGGCGCTGCTGGGAGGATCCAGGGCTCAGATGCACGAGAGCACGCGGCCTTCGGGAGGCGTGGGGACTGGGCAGGCTGCATCTTCCTCCTGCGCGGGCTTGCGTCTGCGTCTTGGACAGAACATCTTTTATTTTTCCCCCTTATCCGCTGAATCTGAGAAGTTGCCTTTCTCAGAACAGACTCCAAATCCCCAATTTGTGTCAAATGAGAATTTCTCTTCCCCAGGGAATACCGTGCTGACCTCAGTGTCCCCTGCACCCACCCTGCAGCACCCCTCTGGGTGGGTCCCCACCGTGGAACTGTGAGCTGAGCTAAAGGACATTGGCCAACTCCGTGCCCATGCACTCCCCCTGCCAAAAAAAACCCCACAAAATCTGGATCCTGACCCAAGCTTTTTGATAAAAAATCAGCATTTTGGACATTGCTCTGACTTATATGGGCTTTCTCATGATGCATATTTTGTCCGCAAATCTCACCATTCCCAGATATGAAAGTTCCGTTTCCTTCCCAGTGATCTCATTCTGCTCTGATGTCCCCCGGAATGCACACTGAATCAATGTCTCGAATCCTTTCAAATTAAATTAGTTCTCTTTAGGGAGTGAGATGAAAGAATGATTTAAAGAAGGGGACCGTGGGGCTTCCTCCAGTCTGGATACTTGTGTTAAATTCTATTAAAGTGACTGTTTTGTAATGCTTAAATCATCTATTTTGAGAACAATTTGTCACTATTTCTAAAAAACATACTTAAAGCTTTGCCCTAAATTGTAACTAAATCCTAAAAACATACTCATGATTCTGCCTAACAGGTAACTAAGTGCAAAATTGAAGGACAATGGGAGTTTCAATGCTATAGCCCACATAGTTTTAACCCTTTTCTGCTTATCTTGGTAGCACAGCTTAATGGCATAAACTATCACTAAGATGGCATATATCTGCACATTTCAAAACCACAGGCATGTCCTTCTAAATCTTTCCTCAAGAAAAATGTGTTATACCCCCAGAAGTCATATGTCTGTCCATCTGGGAGCCATCTGGCTGATGAATGTTATTTTTCACTTCCTGTCTGACCAGGTTGATGAGATGGCCCAGTTAGCTGAGACCAGATCCAGTTTATGCCGGCCTGTTCCAGGGTCATTATGGAGCTCCCTTCCTTCTCCCAGATGTCGCTTCATGGGTTGATGTGTTACACGGTCACCCTGCATCTAATGGTTGCATGTGATCATATGCAGGCACAAAGTGACCTTCAAGGAAGTGTGGCCATTTATCTGTTGGGAAAGTTCAAACCTTTCTGAGAAACATAGACTCTTATCTTCAAGGCTTCAACCCTTTCAGATACACTGATTTTTTTGATTGCATGTGTAAAAGGGTTAAAGCAAAAAAAAAAAAAAAAAAAAAAAAAAACAAAAAAAAAACAAAAAAAAAAACAAAAAAAACCCAAAAAAACAAAAAAACAACAACAAAAAAACCAACAACAAAAACAAAAACAAAACCAAAAACAAAACCAGAGCAACCAGTTGGACACAAAGACACGGGATCTAACATAGTGAATCTTGGGTCCCCTTGCACAGTCTTGGACTGCAGCAGCTCTGCCTGATGGTTCACTGGACTGGCTTGTCCTGAATGCACTCTGTTGGGCAAAGATGGAGCTCGCAGCCCCATCCCTCAAGCTGTGCCTTTCCTTTATCTCTGGTTGCTTTTGTAGGACACTGCTGGTACCTACCTTGTGCTGTCTGCTGTCCACTGTCATGACTGCAGCCACCAGAGGAAGAATCTTCCATGCTCTCTTTCCTTCTCTGGCTTCTGCCTTGCACCATCAGGGTGTCTGCTTGTATGGCCTCTAACACAACAGGTGTAGAAGGTGTAGGTGTGGAGACAGGCGGGATGGAGGGAGAGATGGCTGTGGGTCCTCACGTGGGGTTAGCACAAGCGCTCTGAGCCAGGGGCTGTGGTTGGAGTTCCAGTCCCACCACCTGCTGTGTCCTCAGACAGTCTCCACAATCTCATCATGTCCCTCACCTGTCAAATTCCTATGACTGTTGCTGTGTTAGTGTTTCATTATTCCAACTAAAATACCTGACAGGAGGTACATAGGAAGAAAGGAAGTTTATTTCTGCTTACAGTTTTGGAGATTCACAGTCTAGATCAGGCAGCCCTACTGGTCTGGCCAGTAGGGAGGTGGCCACTGAGGGACATATATGGAGAAATGATGGCATGGTGAGCCAGGAGGCAGACACCCAGGAGGCATACTCTTCCTCTACCCTCTGTGTGGTCTCTTGTTATAATGCCATTGAGGATTGATCATGGTGTTCTACACTGTGAACCCAACCCAATCCAATCACTTCTCAAAGGCCCACCCTCAGATACCACAACTGGCCCAAGCCTTGAGCCTCCACCCTAATCCTCCAACCATTAGCATTTATCTATTAATCCTTAACATAAGAACTTTGGTGTTTAAACATAGGTATGAGTTTGGGGACCTAAATCCTGTTCAAACCACAACAGCTGCTACTTCCCAGGGGTGTCATAAGCAACAGATGGACTGAGATCCCAGAGGAGGGGGTCACCCACATTCCAGCTGCCCAGCCTGCCTCACTGTATCACCCATAGCCCAGTGGGGAGGGCTCCCCAGGGTTCAGACAAGGATAGCTGGCTTCAGAGAGACAGACAGGCAGGCCTGGTGCTGGGCACCTCTTAGGAGGTCACTGAGCAGGGTCTGGAATCCCAGGTACAGAGAGATGCCATGAGGCCCAAGAGGAGGGGACATCCCACAAGTCCCCAGGCTGGGGGCCTGGTGTTCTCTGTGCGTGTAGCATCTCTGCTTCCTGGCTCAGACTTAGCCCCAATCCCACCCTCACCCTGAGCCTAGGGAAAGGTGGGGGGCTGATGGGAAGCTCGCGTCCAGGGTCACCGCTGAGTGAAGCGTGAACTTGGATTTCCTTGCCACCTTCAGGACCTGTCTGTGCCTCCTCTCCCACCCGGCTTCTTCTTCTTGGGTCCCCTGCTCCCCTGCCCACTCTCACCCACTCCTGTCCAGGTCCCCTTACTGAGGCCTATCATGGCAACATGCCAGTGCTTGGCACGTGGCTTGTCTCCCCAGGTCCTGACCCCAGCAGACTACCACCTGCCTGAGGCAGGAACAGGCTTCCTGCCCTTTCCTCCCAGAAGAGATTACGTCTCCCCAAGCCTCAGTCACTGTACCTGAACTATGGGGAAGCAGTCCCCACCTGATGCAGCTGTTCTAAGGATAGTGACTGGATCCTAAGGCCATGTCCACTCTTTATAGGCTCACAACAAATGTCCATCACTAGTACTATTCTCACAGTGCGTAGAGGGACAGAATGGCCGCGTGGGACTCCCTTGCATCCCATTGGCGTTGGCTTCCACTTCCTGTGTGCATAGACCCTTGTGGTTGGGTGTGGGTGGGAGGTGAACACTTGGGCCATCTTCTACTGCCTTCCCAGGCATAGCAGAGAGCTGGATTGGAAGTGGAGCTACTGGGACTCAATCTGGTGCCCATATGGGATGCTGGCACTGCACGCAGCAGCTTTACCCACTACGCCACAGCACTGGCCCCTGAGCTCCCCTCTTGTGCTACGAGATAGGCGCTTCCACCTGTCTGACTCCTGCTTTCCTCCTCCACAGCCTTCCCTGCCCTGTGCAGGGAGATGAGAAGACTAAGGGCCACACAGCCCATGCCTGGCATGGTGCTGATGGTGCCAGGCGACAGCCACCATAGCGACTTAAGTTGGCAGAGCACTTAGCAGGATCCATTTATTTTGGTCTTTGTAGAAATCCTGGAATAGAGCAGAGCAGCAGCTCTCTCTCTCTGTCTCTCTCTCTCTCTCTGTCTCTCTCTCTCTTTTGGGTAGACTAGTGAGTGGTTAAGGGCATTTGGATACAAGATTAGCCACTGCAGAAAAGAAACTGGAACTCTTCACCTGACTCGGAGTCCTATGAATTTTTCTGTTAAAAACGTTATTTATTAGGGCCAGCACTGTGGCTTAGCGGGAAAAGCCACCACCTGAAGCACCAGCATCCCATATGGGCGCTGGTTCTAGTCCCAGCTGCTGCACTTCCACTTCAGTCCTCTGCTATGGCCTGGGATAGCAGTAGAAGATGGCCCAAGTCCTTGGGCTCCTACACCCGTGTAGGAGACCTGGAAGAAGCTCCTGGCTCCGGATCAGTGCAGCTCCAGCCATTGCCACCATTTGGGGAGTGAACCAGCAGATAGAAGACTCCCCCCCTCCCCGCCTCTCCTTCTCTCTCTGTGTAACTCTTTCAAATAAATGAATCTTTAAAAAAAGTTATTTATTGAGAGAAAAGCTACCCAACATACGCTTAAGTATTTTAAAGTCAACAATTCAGTGGTATTAGTATCTTTACAGTGTTATGTAACTGTGACTTTTATCTTATTCCAACGTTTTATCCTAAAAGTTTTTATGGCTTTAGTTTTATTTTTAAGCTTCCTGATCCATTTTCAGTTAATTTTTATGTATGGTGTGAGGTAGGGGTCAAGCATTATTCTGATGCATGTGGATAAGAGTTTTCCACGCAAGTTGTTGGAAATTTGTCCTTTCTCTGGTGAATGTTCCCATTACCAAGGTAGAAAATCAGTTGTCCATAGAGGTATGGGTTTAATTCTGGACTCTCAGTTCTGTTCAGTTGCTCTATATGTCTGCTCTAACACCAGTATCACACCGTATTGATGACTGGAGCTTTGTAATAAGATTTAAAAATTGTAAGTTGGAGTGTTGGGACTTTATTTTTGTTTCTCATTTTTTTTAAGCTTTTCATGTAGCCCCTTGAAATTCTGTGCAAATCTGATAATTGGTCTCTCCATTTCTGTAAAACAGGCCCTTGTTTTTGAGAGGAATGGCATTGGATTTGTGGATCACTTTGGGTAGTCATCTACAAGACAGTCGTAACATCTTCCCATCCAGGAACAGGAGCAACTTCCCGTTTATTAGGTCTTTAATTACTTTTAGCCATGTTCTGTAATTTTCAGCATACATATCTTTCACACTCTGGGTGGAATTTATTTCTAGGCATTTTATTTTTTTGATGCTGTTGTAAATAGAATTGTTTTCTTCAGTTCCTTTTCAGATGATCCTTTGCTTGTACATAGAAACACAAGTGAGTTTTGAATGTTAATCTTTTATTCTGCAAGTTGTTTGAGTGTATTATTATCTCTGGCAAGTTTTGTGTGGATTTTTTGAGGTTTACTAACCATGATCATGTCCTCTTGGGGTTGAAATAATTTTTCCTTTCTTTTTCAATTTAGATGCATTTAATATCTTTTTACTGCATAATTACCCTGACTGGAACCTCCAGTGTGATGCTGATAACATGGTGATAGCTGGAATCCTTGTAATGGGCCTATTCCTAGGGAGAAAGCTTTCGGTTTTCCAACAGTGAGCATGCTGTTAGCTGTGAGTTCATAAAATTGTTTATCACATTGAGAAAGTTCTCTTCTTGTTTCTTAAGTGTTCTTTTTTTTAAATTATGAACGATGTTAGAGTTTGTCAGATGCTTCTTCATTGATGGAGATGACCATAATTTTTCCTTTTGCTCTGTTGGTGTGCTATTACTCCATGACTGACTTTCACAGGCTGTACCACTCTTACGCTCCTGGAGTAAATCTCATGGCCTCTTTTTTTTTTTTTTTAAAGATTTATTTATTTATTTGAAGGTCAGAGTTATACACAGAGAGAAGGAGAGGCAGAGAGAGAGAGAGAGAGAGAGAGAGAGAGAGAGAGAAATTTTCCATCTAATGGTTCACTCCCCAACTGGCTGCACTGGTTGGAGCTGTGCCAATCTGAAGCTGGGAGCCAGGAGCCTCCTCCAGGTCTCCCATGTGGGTGCAGGGGCCCAAGCACTTGGGCCATCTTCTAGTGCTTTCCCAGGCCACAGCAGAGAGCTGGATCAGAAGTGGAGCAGCAGGGACTTGAACCAGCGCCTATGTGGGATCCTGGCACTGCAGGTGGTGTAGCTTTACCCACTACACCGCAGCACCAGCCCCATGTGTAATCCTTTTACAAGCCCAGGAGCGAGGTTTCAAAAGAAGTTGAACCCGCTGACCCCTTGGCCTTGGACTTGGAGCCTCCTGGATGTTGTTTGAGTCACTCAGTCTGTGCTCTTTCGTTTTGGCGGTCCTGGTGGACTGAGATAGGCAGTTTTGGTAATTTGTGCATTTCTAGGAATTTTTCTATTTTCCATTTGTTGGTGTACATCATTCAAGTATTCTTTTTTTTTTTTTTTTTTTTTGACAGGCAGAGTTAGACAGTGAGAGAGAGAGAGACAGAGAGAAAGGTCTTCCTTTGCCATGGGTTCACCCCCCAAGTGGCCGTTACGGCTGGTGCGTTGCGGCCGGCGTGCTGCACCAATCCGAAGCCAGGAGCCAGGTGCTTCCTCCTGGTCTCCCATGCGGGTGCAGGGCCCAAGCACCTGGGCCATCCTCCACTGCACTCCCAGGCCACAGTAGAGAGCTGGACTGGAAGAGGAGCAACTGGGACAGAATCCGGCGCCCCAACTGGGACTAGAACCTGGGGTGCCGGTGCTGCAGGTGGAGGATAGGCCTAGTGAGCCGTGCTGCCCGCCCATTCATAGTATTCTTTTACAATTCTTTTAATTTCTGAACCTTAGTAGTGATGTTCCCACCTTCAATTCTGATTTTAGTTTTTTTGCCTTCTCCTTCTTTCACTGTTGTCAGTTTAGCTAAATGTACATCAGTTTTGCTGGTGTTTTCAAAGAGCTAAGTTTTGGTTTTTTGATTCTATTGTTTTTCTGTCTTACATTTCATAAACCTCGGCTCTAAATTTCAGTATTTCCTTCCTTCTGCTAGCTTTAGTTTGTTTTTCTCTTTGCTTCTTTTCTTAAGGTGTAAAATTAGGTTATTATGTGAAATCTCCGCCCCCCCTTTTTGCTCTGGGATTAATCTTTATTGAAATAATGAATTGGAAACAATTGATTTCTTCTATAATTTTTGCTATGCTCAATTTCTCTACCTATTATATAGTGAATTTTCCTGGCCCATATTTTTCTAGAGAATTTTTACCACTTCAGGTAGATGCATGTATCTTTTTGCTTATTTCTCTATTATCACTCTACAGACATTTCTTTACTACAGTTGTAAATTTTTACTTTTAACTGATATGTAAAGATTATATATATTATGGAGTAATATGTAATGTGTTGATACCTGAATTCACTGGGCAATGTTAAATGCAGAGAAAGCATAACTTTCTCCTCCAAGATTTTTTTTTCATTTATTAAACTTTTATTTAATGAATATAAATTTCCAAAGTACAGCTTATGGGTTACAATGGCTTCCCCCCTCCCATAACTTCCCTCCCACCCGCAACCCTCCCCTTTCCCGCTCCCTCTCCCCTTCCAATCACATCAAGATTTATCACTTTGAATGAATTTATCATTTGAATGAAAACATTCAAAACTCTCTCTCCTAGCTTTCTTCACTTTTCAAAAACATTTATACATTGTGCAATAGTTACAATACTGCTTGGCATGCTTACATCCCATATTGGAGTGCCCAGGGTTGAGTGCCAGCTCCATTGCTGATTCCAGCTTCCTGCTTATGCACACCCTGGGAGGCAGCAGGTGACAATTCCTGTAACTGGGTCCCTGACACCTACTGGAGAGATTCCAGTGAGTTCCTGGATCCCTGCTGCAGCTTGGCCCAGCCCCGGCTTTTTGGGGCATTTGGGAAGTCAACCAGCAGTTAGGAGCTTTTGTTACCTCAATCTCTTTCATGCTCTGTCTCTCGAAGAAATGAACCATGTAAGGATTAAAAATTTTCATGTACAGTACATTATTGTTACTCTACTGTGCCATAGGACATCAGATCGTCTTCTCCTAAACATGGCATAACACTCATTGATCAACCTTGTCCCATCCCTACTACCCCCAGCTCTGGTTACCACATTATACTCTTGATTCTATGGGACTTTGAGATTCTCCATAGGACCAAGATCATGCCATACTTGTCTTTCTTTGCCTGGTTTGTTTCACTTAACATGACAACTTCCTGTTGTTGCAAATTACAGGGCTTCTCCATTTTTTATGGTCCAGTGGTAGTCCACTGTGTACATAGTACATGGATCACATTTCCTTTCTTTCTTTCTTTCTTTCTTTTTTTTTTTTTTTGACAGGCAGAGTAGACAGTGAGAGAGAGAGAGAGAGAGAGAGAGAGAGAGAGAGAAAGGTCTTCTTCTGATGTGGGTTCACTCTCCAATGGCACCTGCAGCCGGTGCATCTCGCTGATCTGAAGCCAGGAGCCAGGTGCTTCTCCTGATCTCCCATGTGGGTGCAGGGCCCAAGAACTTGGGCCATCCTCCACTGCACTCCCGGGCCATAGCAGAGAGTTGGCCTAGAAGAGGGGCAACTGGGACAGAATCCAGCGCCCCGATTGGGACTAGAACCCAGTGTGCCGGCACTGCAGGCGGAGGATTAGCCTATTGAACCGCGGCGCCGGCCCACATTTTCTTTATCTGTGTGTCAGTCAATGGACCACTTAGATTGTTTCCATTTCTCGGCTTTAGTGCTACAATAAAAAGAGGATTCCAGATGTCATTTTTTTATTTTCAACTTTTATTTAATAAATATAAATTTCCAAAGTACGACTTTTGAATTATAGCAGCTTTTCCCCCCATAACCTCCCTCCCACCCACAACCATCCAATCTCCCTCTCCTATCCCATTCTTTATCATGATTCATTTTCAATTATCTTTTATACAGATCAGCTTAGTATATACTAAGTAAAGATTTCAACAGACTGCACTCACAAAAACACACAAAGTATAGAGTGCTGTTTGATTTATAGATTTACCATTAATTCTCATAGTACAGCACATTAAGGACAGAGATCCTACATGGGAAGTAGGTGAATAGTGACTCCCACTGTAGATTTAACAGTTGACACTCTTATTTATGACGTCAGTAATCACCTGAGTCTCTTGTCATGAGCTGCCAAGGCTATGGAAGCCTCTTGAGTTCACCAACTGCGATCTTGTTTAGACATGGCCATACTCAAAGTGGAAGTTCTCTCCTCCCTTCAGAGAAAGGTACTGCCGTCTTTGATGTCCCTTCTTTTTGCTGGGATCTCAGTCACAGAGACCTTTCATTTAGGTAATTTTTTTTTCTATCACAATGTCTTGGCTTTCCATGCCTGCAAAACTCTCATGGGCTTTTTAGCTGGATCCGAATGATTCTGAGGCCAGAGTGCTGTTTAGGGCTTTTGCCATTCTATGAGTCTGCTGTGTATCCTGCTTCCCATGTAGGATCATTCTCTCCTTTTTAACTCTATCAATTATTTGCAGACACTTGTCTTATTTATGTAATCCCTTTGACACTTAATCCTATCTTTTTGATTAATTATGAACTTAAACTGATCACTTTAACAAGTAAGATGGCATTGGTATATGCCACCTTGATGGGATTGAATTGGAATCCCCTGGCACATTTCTAGCTCTAGCATTAGGGGTAAGTTCGAGTGAGCATGTGTCGAACTATACATCTTCTCCCTCTCTTATTCTCACTCTTTTTTTTTTGACAGCAAAGTTAGACAGTGAGAGAGAGAGAGAGAGAGAGAGAGAGAGAGACAGAGAGCAAGGTCTTCCTTCCATTGGTTCACCCCCTAAATGCCTGCTGCACCAATCTGAAGCCAGGAGGCAGTTGCTTCCTCCTGGTCTCCCATGCTGGTGCAGGGCCCAAGCACTTGGGCCATGTTACATTGCCTTCCCAGGCCACAGCAGAGAGCTATACTGGAAGAGGAGCAACTGGGACAGAACTGGCACCCCAACCGGGCTAGAACCCAGAGTACCGGCATCACAGGCAGAGGATTAGCCTAGTGAGTCATGGCGCCGGCCTATTCCGACTCTTATATTTAACAAGGATCACTTTTCAGTTAAATTTAAATGACTAAGAATAATTGTGTGTTAATTTAATAGTTCAACCAATGGTATTAAGTAGAACAACAACAAAAAAAAAAACAGTAAAAGGAAGAAAATAGTAAGATGTTCCTTGACAGTCAGGACAAGGGCTGATCAAGTCAATGTTTCTCATAGTGTCTATTTCACTTCAACAGGTTTCCTTTTAAGTGCTCAGTTGTCACCGATCAGGGAGAACATATGATATTTGTCCCTTTGGGAATGGCTTGTTTCACTCAGCATGATGTTTTCCAGATTCCTCCATTTTGTTGTGAATGACCGGATTTCATTTTATTTTTTTCTGCTGTATAGTATTCTATAGAGTACATATCCCGTAATTTCTTCATCCAGTCTACTGTTGATGGGCATTCCATGTCTTAGCTATTGTGAATTGAGCTGCAATAAACATTGAGGTGCAGACAGTTTTTTTATTTGCCAATTTAATTTCCTTTGGGTACATTCCAAGGGGTGGGATGCCTGGGTTGTATGGTGGGGTTATATTCAGGTTTCTGAGGAATCTCCAGACTGACTTCCATAGAGGCTTAACCAGTTTGCAGTCCCACCAACAGTGGGTTAGTGTCCCTTTTTCCCCACATCCTCGCCAGCATCTGTTGTTGGTAGATTTCTGTATGTTAGCCATTCTAACTGGGGTGAGGTGAAACCTCATTGTGGTTTTGATTTGCATTTCCCCGATTGCTAGTGATCCTGAACATTTTTTCATGTGTCTGTTGGCCATTTGGATTTCCTCTTTTGAAAAATGTCTATTAAGGTCCTTGGCCCATCTCTTGAGTGGGTTGTTTGTTTTGTTGTTGTGGAGTTTCTTGATCTCTTTGTAGATTCTGGTTATTAATCCTTTATCTGTTGCATAGTTTGCAAATATTTTTTTCCCATTATGTTGTTTGCATCTTCACTTTCCTGACTATTTCTTTTGCAGGACATAAACTTCTCAATTTGATGCAATCCCAAATGTTAATTTTGGCTTTGACTTCCTGCGCCTTCGGGGTCTTTTCCAAGAAGTCCTTGCCTGTGCCTATATCTTGCAGGGTTTCTCCAATGTTCTCTAATAATCTGATGGTGTCAGGTCATAGATTTAGATCTTTAATCCATGTTGAGTGGACTTTTCTGTTCTGTAAGGTAGGGGTCTTGCTTCATGCTTCTGCATGTGGAGATCCAGTTTTCCCAGCACCATTTATTGAATAGACTGTCCTTATTCCAGGGATTGGTTTTGGATCTTTGATCAAATATAAGTTGGCTGTAGATGCTTGGATTGATTTCTGGTGTTTCTATTCTGTTCCATTGGTCTATCATCTATTTCTGTACCAGTACCATTGCTGTTTTGATTACAACTGCCCTGTAGTATGTCCTGAAATCTTGTATTGTGATGCCTCCAGCTTTGTTTTTGTTGTACAAGATTGCTTTAGCTATTCGAGGTCTTCTGTGTCTCCATATGAATTTCAGCATCATTTTTTCCAGATCTGAGAAGATGGTCTTCGGTATTTTGATTAGTATTGCATTGAATCTATAAATTGCTTTTGGGAGAATGGACATTTTGATGATATTGATTCTTCCAATCCATGAGCATGGAAGATTTTTTTCATTTTTTTGGTATCCTCTTCTATTTCTTTCTGTAAGATTTTGTAATTCTCACTGTAGAGATCTTTGATGTCCTTGGTTAAGTTTATTCCAAGGTATTTGAATATTTTTGTAACTATTGTGAATGGGATTGATCTTAGCAGTTCTTTCTCAGCCGTAGCTTTGCCTGTGTATACAAAGGCTGTTGATTTTTGTGCATTGATTTTATATCCTGCTACTTTGCCAAACTCTTCGATGAGTTCCAATAGCCTCTTAGTAGAGTTCTTTGGATCCCCTAAGTAAAGAATCATATCATCTGAAAATAGGGATAGTTTGAGTTCTTCCTTCACAATTTGTATCCCTTTAATTTCTTTTTCTTCCCTAATGGCTCTGGCTAAAATATCCAGAACTATATTGAATAGCAGTGGTAAGAGTGGGCATCCCTGTCTGGTACCAGATCTCAGTGGAAATGCTTCCAACTTTTCCCCATTCAATAGGATGCTGGCTGTGGGTTTTTCATAAATTGCTTTGATTGTATTGAGGAATGTTCCTTCTATACTCAATTTGTTTAGAGTTTTCATCATGAAAGGGTGTTGTATTTTATCAAATGCTTTTCTCTGCATCTATTTTCTTCTGCAGTTTGTTAATGTGGTGTATCACATTGATTGTTTTGCGAACATTGAACCATCCTTGCATACCAGGGATGAATCCCACTTGGTCTGGGTGGATGATCTTTCTGATGTGTTGTTGCATTTTATTGGCCAGAATTTTATTGAGGATTCTTGCATCTATGTTCATCAGGGATATTGGTCTGTAATTCTCTTTCAATGCTGCATCTTTTTCCGGCTTAGGAATTAAGGTGATGCTGGCTTCATAGAAAGAATTTGGGAGGATTCCCTCTTTTTTGATTGTTCTGAATAGTTTGAGAATAATTGGAGTTAGTTCTTCTTTAAATGTCTGGTGGAATTCAGCAGGGAATCCATCTGGTCCTGGGCTTTTCTTTGTTGGGAGGGCCTTTATTACTGATTTAATTTCTGACTTGGTTATGGGTCTGTTTAGGTTTTCTATGTCTTCCTGGTTCAATTTAGGTAGGTTGTTTGTGTCCAGGAACCTATCCATTTCTGATAGATTTCCCAGTTTGCTGGTATACAAGTCTTTGTAGTAATTTCTTTTTTTTTTGTTTGTTTTTTGTTTTTTGACAGGCAGAGTGGACAGTGTGAGAGAGAGACAGAGAGAAAGGTCTTCCTTTTGCCGTTGGTTCACCCTCCAATGGCCGCCGCGGCAGGCACGCTGCAGCCAGAGCACCGTGCTGATCCAATGGCAGGAGCCAGGTGCTTCTCCTGGTCTCCCATGGGGTGCAGGGCCCAAGCACTTGGGCCATCCTCTACTGCAGTCCTAGGCCACAGCAGAGAGCTGGCCTGGAAGAGGGGCAAGCGGGACAGAATCTGGAGCCCCGACTGGGACTGGAACCTGGTGTGCCAGTGCCGCAAGGCGGAGGATTAGCCTATTGAGACACGGCGCCGGCCTGTAGTAATTTCTGATGACTCTTTTTATTTCTGTGGTGTCTCTTGTTATATTCCCTTTTTCATCTCTGATTTTATTGATTTGGGTATTTTCTTTTTTTAGTTAGTTGGGCCAATGGTGTGTCAGTTTTGTTTATTTTTTCAAAGAACCAGCTCTTCGTTTTGCTGATCTTTTGTAATTTTTTTTGATTCAATTCTGTTGATTTCTTCTCTGATTTTAATTATTTCTCTTCTACTAGATTTGGGTCTGGTTTGCTGCAGTTTTTCTAGATCCTTGAGATGCATTGATAGCTCATTTGTTTGGTGCCTTTCCATTTTCTTGATGTAGGCACCTATTGATATCAACTTTCCTCTTAACACTGTTTTTGCTGTATCCCATAAGTTTTTATATGTTTTGTTGTTATCCTCATTTATTTCCAGAAAGTTTTTTTTTCTCTTTTGATTTGTTCTATAATCCACTGTTCATTCAGGAGCAGGTTGTTCAGTCTCCATGTGTTTGCATGTGCTCTTGGAATTCCTGAGTTGCTAATTTCCAGCTTCATTCCATTGTGATCAGAGATTATGCATTGTATGATTTTGATTCTTATGAATTTGCTGAGACTTGCTTTGTGGCCTAGTGGGATTCACCACATACTAGGCCATAAAGCAAAGGAAACTCTGTGTTGTTTTCCTCAATCACTATACTAACATGTTCTCTCCAACAGTGTGCAAGGGCACCCTTTTCTCCATGTCCCTGCTAGCCCTTGTTCTCTTTTGTTTTTTTGGTAATAACTATTCTGAGTTGGGATGATATCTCATTGTGATTTTGATCTGCATTTCTGGAATGATGAGTGAAGTTGAGGATTTTTCTTGTGCACATGTTGACCACTCATGTGCCTTCTTTTGAAAAACTTCTATTCAGTTTGGTTTCTTATTTTAAAAATTGGATTATTTTTTCTTATTATGTTGAGTTTCTTATACATTTTGATTATTATTATTCTTATACATTTTGATTACTGGTCAGATACATAGTTTAAAAATATTTTCTTGAGGCATAACGGGTAAGTGCCAGCATCCTATATGGGTGCAGGTCCGAGATCTGGCTGCTCCACTTCTGACCCAGCTCTCTGCTATGGCCTGGGAAACCAGTAGAAGATGGCCCAAGTCCTTGGTCCCCTGCGCCCACTTGAGGGACCCAGAGGAAGCTTCTGGCTCCTGCCTTCGGATCAGTGCAGCTCCGACCATTATGACCAATTGGGGAAGGCACAGCCACAAGGCTTCCAACAGGAAGGAGGAATGGGGGAAATGGGCCTGGAGCTCCTGCCACCTGCCAGCAGCCAGGCTGTGGGGTCCCTCCCAACCTCCCACATGGGCAGGGCAGGCAGTCCCATGGGATCACCCACAAATAATTTTCTTAAACTTTTATTTAATGAATATAAATTTCCAAAGTACAGATTATGGATTACAATGACCCCCCCCCCATAACTTCCCTCCCACCTGCAACCCTTCCCTCTCCTGCTCCCTCTCCCCTTCCATTCACATCAAGATTCATTTTCAATTATCATTATATACAGAAGATCAATTTAGCATATATTAAGTAAAGCTTTCAAAAGTTTGCACCCACACAGAAACACAAAGTGTAAAATACTGTTTGAGTGCTAGTTATAGCATTGAATCACAATGTACAGCGCATTAAGGACAGAGATCCTACATGAGGAGTAAGTGCACAGTGACTCCTGTTGTTGACTTAACAAATTGACACTCTTGTTTATGGCGTCAGTAATCACCCTAGGCTCTTGTCATGAGTTGCCAAGGCTATGTAGGCCTTTTGAGTTCACCGACTCTGATTATATTTAGACAGGGTCATAGTCAAAGTGGAAATTCTCTCCTCCCTTCAGAGCAAGGTACTTCCTTCTTTCATGACCTGTTCTTTCCACTGGGATCTCACTCACTCGCTGAGATCTTTCATTTAGGTCATTTTTTTTTTTTGCCAGAGTGTCTTGGCTTTCCATGTCTGAAATACTCTCATGGGCTTTTCAGCCAAATCCGAATGCCTTAAAGGCTGATTCTGAGGACGGAGTGCTGTTTAGGACATCTGCCATTCTCTGAGTCTGCTGTGTATCCTGCTTCTCATGTTGGATCATTTGCTCCCTTTTTTTATTCTATCAGTTAGTCACAAATAAATCTTAAAAAAGGTATTTCCTCCCATTCTGTTTGTGTGTCTATACTACGTTCATTATTCCTCTTTGGTTTAGTGAAATCCCATTTGTCTGTTTTCTCTTACTTCCTGTGTGTTCAGTGCCTTACCTAAATAATCTTTGTCCATTTCAATTTCTTTTTTAATTAAGATTTTATTTATTTATTTGAAAGGCAAAGTTACAGAGACAGAGGGAAAGACACATGCAGAGAAAACTTCCATCTGCTGGTTTATTCCCAGGCCAGGCTGAAATGAGGAGCCAGGAACTCCATTCAGGTCTCCCATGTGAGTGGTGGGGGTCCAAGCACTTGGACCATCTTCTGCTGCTTTTCCAGGCACATTAACAGGGAGCTGGGTTGGAAATGGAGAAGCTGGGCCTTGAACCAACGTCCTTATGGGATGCCAGCAGCTTAACCTGCTGCACCACACCGCTGGCCCTGTCCATTTCACTTTCCTGGAGCATTTTCCATGTTTTCTTCTAATGGGTTCATAGTTTCAGGTCTTACATTTCAGTCTTTAATTCATTTTGAGTTGATTTTTCCATATAGTGGGAGATGGGTTTGGTTTCCATCTTCTGCGTGTGGATTTTTACTTTTCTTGGCACCACTTGTTGAAGACTCTTTTTCTCCAATGCGTGTTCTTTGTCAAAGATCTGTGGGCTGTGAATGCATGGACTTACATCTAGGATCTCTGTTCGATGCGTTTTCTGCCTTCCTAGATTTTCTTCTTTCTTGTTAGCATTTCAGTCTGAAAATCCCTTGAGCATAGCTTGCAAGACTGATCTGCTGACGATACATTCTTCCAGCTTTTGTTTATTTGGGCGTGTCTTCCTCTCTCCTTCCTATCTAAAGGATGGCTCTGCTGGGTGCAGAGTTCTTGTTTGGAAGTTTTTCCCCTAGAGTGCTGTGACATTCTGATCCTACTCTCTCTGGCCTGTATGGTTTCTTCTGGGAATTCTGCAGTCAGGTGAACTGGGACACCCCTGAACATTGATGGCTTCTTTTCTCTTGAAGTCCTGAGAACCCAATTGAATGTTGGAGAGTTTGATTATGATATATGATATATCCTGGAGTAGAGTAGTGACCTCTGATATTTCTGCACTTGCATAGCTACATCTTCCTCGAGGTTTGGGAATTTGCTGCCTCTTTAGATGGGCTTTGGCCTTCTCAGGTCCCCCTAAGACCCACCATAGGCTTTCTTCTTTCCTCTTCATTCTTTTCCATTTTTTCTCCTCTGACTGTATATTTTCAAATAGTGTGTCTTTAAGGTCACTAATTCTTTTCTTCTGTTTGACCTGTTCTCTTATGTTTGGTGCTGTCTAGTGCATTTTTTATTTCACTTAGTGTATTTTTATATTTATTTATTTATGTGTAAGCTAGAGTTACAGAGAGACAAAGAGAGAGAGAGAGAGAGAGAGAGAAAGAGAGAGAGAGAGGCAGAGAGAAAGATCTTCCATATGTTGGTTCATTCCCCAAATGGCTGCAACAGCCAAGGCAGGGCCAAGCCAAGCCAGAAGCCAGGAGCTCCATCCAGGTCTCCCACATAGGGGCAAGGGCCTAAGCACTTGGATCATCCTCCACTGGTTTCTCAGGCAGATTAGCAGGAAGCTGGATTGAAAGTGGAGCAGCTGGGACTCGAATCTGTGCCCACACAGGATGCCAACATCACAAGCGGTGACACCAACATCACAGGGGGTGGCTTAATATGCTACACCACAGCAGCAGCCCCCACCTAGGATTTGTCCTATTTTTTTTTAAAGATTTATTTATTTATTTGAAAGGCAGGGTTACAGAGTCAACGACAGAGGCAGAGAGAGAGAGAGAGAGAGAGAGAGAGAGAGAGAGATCTTCCATCTGCTGGTTCACTCCCCAAATGGCCACAACAGCCAGAGCTGAGCTGGTCTGATGCCAGGAGCCTGGAGCTTCTTCTGGGTCTCCCACGTGAGTTCAGGGTACATCTTCCACTGCTTTCCCAGGCCATAGCAGGGAGCTGGATCGGAAGTGGAACAGCTGAGACTTGAACTGGCACCCATATGGGATGTCAGTGCTGGAGGTGGTGGCTTTACCTGCTGTGCCAGAGCGCCGGCCCCTAGGATTTCTCTTTATGAATTTTTCTACCTCTGTGCTAAGATTCTGTTCTATAACACTAAATTGTGTGTTTTCTGAAGCTGAATGCATTTCCTTTAAACACCTATTTTTAATTCTGCATCCATGAATTTGAATATACCAGTTTCTGACACCTTGCTGTTCACTAGTGAAGATTACAGTTCCTGGGAAGTTCTTGTTGCTTACTGGTGTATAACAGTATGTGGGCATTGGAGCATCAGGAACTTCCCCCCAGTATTTGTAATCTGGCTTTGGGCCTGCCTTCCAGAAATTCTAAACTGTCTGCTTATTTCTCTGAGCTTTAGATAATTCTTCTATTTCAGCAGTAGGTGGCAACCCCAGTAGAGGCCGGCTGCTAGCCTACTGTTGGTGTGTTGTCACTATTTCACCACTAGAGGGCACCATAGCCAAGGCATGTCCCAAATCCACACACTGTGTTCAGAACCAACCGGGAAAGTGTCTAAAAAGGAGTAGTCTGTCCCTGAAATCCTCTTCCAGGGGCTTCGGTGGGCTCAGATGTCTTGTCCATAGTTACTTATTTGTTGCCAAGCTTCTGCTTGGCTCTGGGCCCCACTGTGGAGCGACCAGCCCCAAGTTCTTATATAATATCTGAATTTGTCCTCTTCCAGGTGTACCACTACTCTCTCCTGGGGCTGGGGAGAAATGTGGTGGGCACTTCTGTGGCCAGCAGTTCCACAATGTCAGATCTCACATGTGATGCGTTAGCTCACCGGGACCAGCATGGTTCACCCCCTGCTGTTGGGGTGAACTCCTAGTTGGAGGCAGCTGTAACCAGCCACAGGCAATGCTCTTGGGATAAAAGGCCAATCAACTGGGGCCATGGGTCTCCATGAGGGACCAGGGAACGTTTGCAGGCTGCATGCATGGCCTCTGGCTTTAGGGCAGAGGCCGGTGGTGTGGGCCCAATGTTGGATTTTACCAGCATGGCACTGAGTCCCGAGACATAGCCTTGTGCTCAGTTTCATGCCCTGCTCCTGGGTGGCTGCAGTCTTGTGCTCTGGTATCGCCCAACTGTTGAGGAGGGGTGGCCTTGGCAGCATCTCAGCTCCTCAGAAAGACACTGAGCCAGGTCACAGCTGAGTCCCTGCACTGTTTCACAGATGCACACTGTGCCTGTGTGGGCTGAGGCGACATGGGTTGAGATGAGTCCGTCCTGTGGGGCCATAGATCTTCACTTGATGCTGGACCAGATCCCGCGGCTTTGTCTGGGGAAAGCTCTTTGCTGGTCGTTCAGCGAATTGCCAAGATCAAGGTCTGTGTTAGGCCCTTGGAACCAGAATGCCACGTCAGGATGCAGCCTGCTGTCCATGCAGCCGCTGCTGTTTTGCTAGGGAATTGTTGAGCGGAATGCCATTATGCTTTTCTATCCCAGGTCAGCCACATCTTTGTTGGCTACATTTTGAATTGGAGTCCAGAGTTCTGAAGAACTTAATTTTTTCAGTTTTTGACATCTTCTGGTTATTTCAGGGCAACTGTTGATTCCTTTTTTTTTTTTTTTTTTAATTTGAAAGTCAGAGTTACACAGAGGGAGAAGGAGAGGCAGAGAGGAGACAGAGAGGCCTTCCATCTGCTGGTTCACTCCCCAATTGGCTGCAATAGGCGGAGCTGTGCCAATTTGAAGCCAGGAGCCAGGAGCCTCTTCCCAGTCTCCAATGCGGGTGCAAGGGCCCAAGGACTTGGGCCATCTTCTGCTGCTTTCCCAGGCCATAGCAGAGAGCTGGATTAGAAGTGGAGCAGCTAGGACTCAAACCTATGGGATGTTGGCACTGTAGGTAGAGGCTTTACCTGCCACGCTGCAGTGCCGGCTCAACTGTTGATTCCTTAAGTGCTCTGCTCCACCATTTTTCTGTAATATCAGCCCTGTTGCCTCTTGACCAAAACATGCTTCCCTTCTTGTCAGACATCAGTTCAAGCAAACATTGCTGTTAGATCTCGTGTGTCCCAGTCAAGCCACCTAACATTTTTTTTTTTTTTTTTTTTTTTTTTTTAGATTTATTTACTGGGAACGGTCCTGTGGTGTAGCGGGTAAAGCCACCGTCTGCAGTGCCAGCATCCCATATGGGTGCTGATTCAAGTCCCGGCTGCTCCATTCCAATCCAGCTCTCTGCTATGGCCTGGGAAAGCAGTAGAAGATGGACCAAGTCCTTGGGCCCCTGCACCCACATTGGAGACTGGGAAGAGGCGCCTGGCTCCTGGCTTCAGATTGGCACAGCTCCGCCTGTTGCAGCCAATTGGGGAGTGAACCAGCAGATGGAAAACCTCTCTGTCTCTGTCTCTGTCTTTGTCTCTCTCTCTTTCTCTCTCTGCCTCTCCCTCTCTCTCTGTGTAACTCTGAATTTCAAATAAATAAATAAATCTTACAAACTTTATTTATTTATGTGAGAGGCACAGTTACAGACAGACAGAGAAAAAGAGAGGTCTTTCATCTGCTTGTTCACTCCCCAAAAGGCAGCAATGGCTGGAACTGGACTGATCTGAAGCCAAGAACCAGGAGCTTCTTCCAGGTCTCCCATGTGGGTGCAGGGGCCCAAGCACTTGGATCATTTTCCTCTGCTTTCCCATGCTATTAGCAGAGAGCTGGATCAGAAGAGGAACAGCCAGTACACGAACCGGCCCTATATGGGATGCTGGCACTGCAGGCAGAGGCTTAGCTTACTAAGCCACAGGCACTGCCCCCCACCCAACATTTTTTAGAATGTGTTTTAGTGGAAAAAGAGTTCATGGAAACTTCACCACCATATTATGTATAGTCTTCAAAATGGTTAATGCTAAGTATTGGATGCTACTGAAGTTCCCAAAGTTGATTTCCATTCTTGCCTGGCTTAAGCATTCAAATACTTTGAAAAGATCAAATACTTTTCAAAATGAGCAGGTAATTATGTGACTCTTTTATGAATAAAATGCAGATTTCAACACCTAAGCTTTGTAGATTTACTCATCTGCTTGCTTTTGACAGTGAGCCATAATGCACATCATTATATAAGCCACATCACTGTTTTTTCTGGGTTCTAATTATCGATTTTATTTGTAACTGATCATGTACAAATCACTTATAAAATAATGGTTCACACCTACTCCCTATTTCACAAATATAATCACAAGGCTAAAATTCTTCCCAAAAAAACCTTACTGTAAAGCAAGATACTACTACTATTTAGCGCAGGCTTTAAGTCAAAGATTAAGAATGACAAATTGGACAATTTGTCTTTCCTACATGAGTCGCACACCTTAATTCTGCAGAGGGATAATCTCATTGAGATAAGCATTGCCATCTTTCAACCTTACAGAACAAAAAGCTATCAACAAGATGTTAATGAAGAAAAAGCTGGCCAAAAAGTAATATTGTTGACAAATAGTTTTCTATAAGAGCAGTGCTCATAATGTCCCTGATATCAAATGGTACAAAATTTAGCCATAGGCCACTAAAAGAATGTTAACCTTGTTGAAGGAACATGAAATGCTAGTGCAGTTATCTTATTTTGGTAGAAATGTGAAACAAGAATATGTTGTAGATTCTTAAAGTGGCCAGTCAAAATGGCTAAGAAAGATGTGTGTGTGCACATGTGTGTGTGCATGTGTGTGCGCGTGCATTTGTGTGTGCATGTGTGTGTGTGTGCGCGCGTGTGTGTAACTGTTTCATCCTTTTCTCTCTGCCTGTTTTTCATTCAAAAACTCAGTTCCCCATCCTAGTCAGACTCCTCAGCCCTCCAACAGGGTATTAAAGGTTCTGTCAGTAGGGAATAAACACAGGTGAAGAATTAGCATGCTGTTTAACAAAGATTCAGGAAGATAATTTTAAGCAGTTACAGGAAAACTTATACATCATAAACATCTGGATATGTATATGTACACCATTTATTGTGTGCGTGTATTCTGACAACCGTGTGTATTAATCCAGCTTCAAAAGGTAAGCTCCTATATTTCCTTATACCTAACAGTGTCAGTTTTGTGTGATTTAGTCTCCATTTCTGGACTTTCCATAACTTATGGTGATAGAATCAAAGACAGAGAAACACAAAACACCTACGAATGTTATGATGAAAGGACCATGTATGCTACCGCTTAGGGAAGTATCTGTGAGGAAACATACTTCCACTGTTGGTCCCAAATGCCATGTCCACTCAAGTTCTTTAACTGTCAACTTTTAATACAAAAATACCTGATACCCAAGAACATTTACATGACTTATGAAACCGACAGAACATTTCAGTACTACAGAAAACAGCTCTCTACACATCTTAGAGTTCGAAGGTCTTTGCTGGCACTGGATTTTAAAGATGATAGACACAATGACCACTAATATCAATGAAATACGGTTTTTAGCTTATACATATTTTCAAAACCAATATTACCTCACAAAACAGCAAAGACTAAGTTGCTTCCTGCTGAAGAGAAACATCAAAACTATACCAAGAAAGTAAATAAACTTTTTTTTTTTTAAGACAAAGAATGACCAACAGATACAAATTTCATCACCCAATTGTAGTTCCAATGAAAACAAGGCTTGTTCCTCTGAGTCAATGAGGCAGGTGTCAGGCCCAGATCAACAGTACAAATGTACAAAGCACGTTTTTCTTTTCAGGAGGATGGGGGTCAGTTTAGAAGAGTATTTTGGTGATACTAGAATGGATACAAATACACATTTTATATTCCAAAATAAAAATGCAAATCTTTTAGAACGGTGAAATGCTGATTCTTAAAACTTTCTATGAACTTGTAAAGCCATTCTAGATATGACCAAAATGAAACCACTATTTGATAAACTTTATATATTCATTTTTTTTCCTTGCAGGAGGGAAGAAACCCAATCAAAATTTTAACAAACTACATTTAGCTTCCAAGAAATTGACTAGAATAAAATTTTGAAAATCTGCTTTGATTATTCTGAAGGAATGTATACACCTCCAAAACTCTACCAATAATCCCTAGTCTGATTTTCTATTAAACAAATTAAAAAGCTAAATTTCTTGTGACAATAAACAATTTAAAAATTAACAGCAAATTAGGACATTGAAAATATATGAGCTAATCCACACACCCCACTTGCGCAATGAACATTTGAATAATAAAAAAACCACAAAGGATACTAATCAATTAGATTGTTTTGCATATTTTAATCTGGAGTTTTAGTAGAGTAAATTATTAGGAAGGCTGATTCATGGACTGTTCACATTTTATAACGTTACATTAGTTTTTCAAAATATTACCCTTTCTACACCAAATTTGTGATTCCAGTCATTTTATGTATTTATTTATTTTTTAGGAGAGGATTCTGTTAAGCTGCATTCCACAAAGCAGGAGAAACATCTTAGCACATCAGCACTGCTGGTCCTGGGCACTCCACTGAGGTGCCACCTGCACCCACACTTCAGCATCAGAAAAAGAACTTGAACTTCCTGACTCCGAGTCTGGCTCACTCAGCACATCTAAGTCCCATTCCGTACTAGACTCACTTTGAGCATCGTCTTCCTCAGTGATGAAGCTCTGACCAGGTACGAGGCAAGAGGGGTAAACACGAGCACAGAGGCAAATAAAGCCAGACTCAAACTGCAGAAGACCTAACATGGCGCCTACGGTAACCCACTGGTCTCCCCTTGCGTCATATTCATACACAGTCACCCGGTTCTTTATCCACTGAGGGCTGGTGGATGTAACCAGCAGCAACTTTTGGTCGTGATTGACAATCTGGTAGTTGTGGACCTCTGAGTCCAAGGGAATATTCTGAATCCGCCTCCACTCTCCCCTGGCTGGGTTGTAGACCTTCATGACTGGTATGTCACAGATACAATAGATCTCATCGTTGAAGACACACGCTTCCTGAAAGTTGCTGCAATTAAGAGAAGCACAGCTCAGCCACAGATTGTGGCTAGGGTCATAGCAGAGCATGCGCTTACTGTTGACAGCATAGAGATAGTTCTGAACCACTAGGAGTTCAAAGGAATAGAAGGAATGGGGCACAGGAGCCACCAGCGCCCACTGGTTCCTCTGAACGCTGTAGCATTCCACTTCCTTCAACTTCACTCCGGTCACAGGGTCTCGGCCACCCAAAATGTAAAGGTAGCCATTGAGATAGGCCACATCCATGCCCTCGCGACACAGCAAGCAGTCTGCGAGTTGCTGCCAGCTATTTTGGGCTGGTTTGTACACCCAGAGGTCTTTCCTGGGCTGGGCAGCTAGATAGATGTCATGGTCTGGAGAGACGCAGACAGCAGAGGAAGTTATGGTCTTAGTGCGAGCCAAGGTGGTTAACGGCGAAGGCATTGTGAAAGTGTCCCCCGAGTATGGATCGTAGCAGAGAAAGGGATTTCGGGGATGTCCAAAGAAGATCACCATCTCCTTGGCACACATACCCAGCCTCTGGGGTGGATTTTCTCCTGCAGATACAAGCGAGCTGCTGCTGCTCCTGCTGCTGGTGCCGCTGTCTGGCACGGGCCCCAGTGCCTTGCACAACATGTCACCAGAGCGCATCCGCCGGGCCCCTTCAATGACGTCCAGGCAGTACTTCCTCACGATGGGCTTGGTCAGCAGCCCTTCCAGGTAGCTCCAATCGCCTTCGGTGAAGAGCGACCAGCGGATACACCTGAGGACTTCGGCAGCGCTGGGACCCCGCTCTTCCGGGGCGGCTTCCAGCCACTGCAGGGCCACGTGGCACACCGTCAGCTCACTCGCTACGTCCAGACTGTCCAGGCGCAGAATGGCCAGCAGCTGGGCCAGCGTCAGGTCGGCCAGAGACTCCTCCCGCACCGAACTCATCCCGCTGAGCTGCTTGAAGTTGTGAGCTATATAGGCCTGGGCCTGAGATCTCAGCTTGGGGTGGCCAAAGGCGTCGGCAAACTTGAGGATGGCCGTGCAGTTGGCCAGATCCAGGCGGCGGGCTAGGAAGGAGGCGCAGGCTTCCCGCACGTACTCGAGCTGCAGCATGTCGGAGGCGGCGTACAGGCGCTGCACGTTGGCCTCGCTCAGGGACACACGGCCCGTGTAGCAGTACTCCACCAGGACCTCGAAGGACGCGGCGTCCACACCGTGCAGGGTCACACTGGCCTGCTGGCTCTCGTGCATGCCGCCCGTGAACATGCTCCGGAAGTAGGGGCACGCGGCGGCCAGCACGTTGCGGTTGCAGGAGAACAGGCGCCCGCTGCCAGGCCCGCAGCCGGGCGACACCACCTCGATGGTCACATCGCACAGCAGCCGCGCGTCATAGAACGACTTGAGCTGTGCCAGCAGGGCTGCAGAATGGGCCGAGTCCTGTAACTCCTCTGGCCCCGTGAAAAAGGCTGAAACCGAGGCTTTGGAAACCGTCGCGGGCCGCCGCCCGCCGCGGGCGCTGGCGAGGCGGTGAGGACGCGGAGCCTCTTCCCGGGACTGCATGGTGCAGGCGGCGGCGCGCGCGGGCGAGAACGGCCGCAGGGACGCGGCGTGGCTCCTCCTCACTCGCTAGGACAGCGAGTCCCGGAACAGCCTGGGCACGGTCTGGCCCCGGCGCCCGGGGCCGCGGCCCTTTATCGCGTAGACAGTGGCGGACACACCCTCTGTAACCTCGGCGCGCTCTCCGTGACTCAGTCGCCCTCAGCGGACCTGCTGGTGGGGCCCAGAGCCGCCACCTTAAAGAGCCCACCGCTCTGTTGGAAGCCAGGCGGAAGCTCAGGGCCTCCTTTATTTGCTTCTTGCTCTTCTTTCAAGCACTTCTGTGGACCCGCGTGTTCCCTGCACCGAAGAACGCTCCCCGTTTGGGTGCGGATATTTACAATGTCGAATAGAGCTCCGTTGTAGTATTACGTTTCGCCAGAAGGTGTCACTCTCACAGGTTGCCCACAAGTGGAAATAATATTGCATGTGCTGAATGTAAAGTAACTTGGAGTAACGGTGATCCCCCATGGTCCCGTGAAAGAGACAAAAAGGAGGAAAAGCTAGTTTTGGTAAACTTACAATTATAGATCCTCAATAGCAACTTACATATTTAATTGATTCATGTAGTTATTTCAAATTATATATTATAGAAAGTCATATTAATTTATATATGTTGCATTTATTCAAACTAATTTCTTTCTTTCTTTTTTTTTTGACAGGCAGAGTGGACAGTGAGAGAGAGACAGAGAGAAAGGTCTTCCTTTGCCGTTGGTTCACCCCCCAATTGGCCGCTGCGGCCGGCGCTGATCCGAAGCCAGGAGCCAGGTGCTTCTCCTGGTCTCCCACGCGGGTGCAGGGCCCAAGGACTTAGGCCATCCTCCACTGCCTTCCCGGGCCACAGCAGAGAGCTGGACAGGAAGAGGAGCGCCCTGACTGGGACTAGAACCCGGGGTGCTGGCGCCGCAGGCAGAGGATTAGCCTAGTGAGCAGCGGCACCGGCCGTAAACTAATTTCTTATAGAAGAATTTAATCGAAGGTCTTCACAAATATCTTTCATTAAGTCTTTATTATTACCAGAGCCACTTAAGAAAACTTTCATTTGAGAACACTCCTACTTTCAAACTCAGAAAAGTCACAAGACTCAGAATAGAACATTGAATATCCATATACTTCTTACCCAGATTCACCTGTTCACATTTTGTGACATTTGCTTTATCCATTGGTATCTGTTTCTCTCTGTGTAAGCAAAGCATGTATTTTTTTCTGAGCTATTTAATTATCTCCAAATACTTTGGTATGTATTTCCTAAATAAATGGTATTCTCATGCACTCTTAAGTACAACCATGAGCTCCACTAATGGAACCCCCCCACCCCAAATCTGTGGCCATATTCTGGCTGGCTCCATCATGACCTCGCAGGTTGCCCTGCTCCAGGACAAGGATCCAGTCTAGAATCATTGCATTGGTCATCAAGTTGCTGCATCTCTCTGGGCCCTCATCATCGGGAACATTTCCATAGCTTGTACTCTTGTTTTATGACCTTGGTGTTTTTGAAGAATACAGTCCCTTCCATGCCATTCTTTTAAAATGAAAGGTTTCCTCTTTTTGATTTGTTAATATTTCCTCATGGCTAGACTGGTGTTCTGTGCCAGAATGCTGGAAAGCAGGGCTGGGCCTCTCAGGGTGTCCTGTCTCGCGGCATATGGCACCCATCTGCTCTCAGTGGCGATCCTCATTTTCATTTCTTGGTCCAAGTGTTGTCCAGTTTCCCCGTGGGAGAGCCACCCACATTCCAGAAACTCTGCCTGGCATTCAGCTTGCATTTCTCACTGTTAGTCTTCACAGCCATTTTGCAAGCAAGGCTTTTGTCTTCTCACCATACTGATAAGGTGGCTGTGCCTGGTGAGACTGAGATGTTTCAAGGCGATGCGCTGATGAGGCTGGTGTCTGGATCAGGTGCATCTAGGCCTTTTCCACATCTCCACTGTGCTGCCCAGGTTGAGATGATCCGAGTATATTTCATAAACTGGTGCCTTCCCGTGTTATCTGCTTTATTAATAAAACCCTGCCAAAATTAGTGCACTTTATTGTAGGGCTGATGTGTGGTCTTCAGAGTTAAGCATGACCTTGAACTTCTTCATATTAAGGGGTGAGAAGGAGCTGAGAAAATTTCATCTTGTATTGCTGTACCTCGATGAGCTAATATAAGAAACTACAGTAACTATAGTGTTAATAATTTTTATTAAAGAAATCAGAAATATATATTTTCAATTCTCCAGGAGCACTTTGCTCCTGATTTTCAAGTCTCATTGCAATTCCTAGTTAATAAAAACATGTTTTAATATGCCGGCAGAAAATTGATACTCTTTCCAATCTGTGCCATGAAACAAATAAAATGTGGGGAAGAAATTGAGCTCTCATTGCAGAAATGGAAAATGGATTTTTAAAAGTTCAGATCATTACCAAGGGTAATTTTCTTATAATAAGTTTAACACAGACTTGCTCAATGCAAAACTTTACCGGGGAAAATGATTGCTTTTGAAATAGATGAAAGAGAGCGGCAAGATATTCTCGGAACTGCTGTTCTAGAAGCCACTGTGGATTTAGGTGCAGGGGCTGCTGCCGCACAGTGCCAGGGCAAGGCCTATGGGGCCGCAGGTGGACATGCGCTTGGTGCTTATTTCTGAGCAGGAAGTGAGGTCAGTGGCCAGCTGGGGAGGTTGCTCCCTCTCCTGGGGGCTGTGTGCTGCTTCCTGCCTGGCCCAGGAATTTGAATCCTGCTGTTTCCTTCTAGAAACCTCCATGCTCTTGGGAATGGAGTGTGATGCACGTTGCTTATTACATGGATGCATAATGAGGTCTGACCCAGTGTGCTTCTGAGCGTCTGGGGCAATTGTACTTCTCAGCCTCCTTGGATCAGGGTAAGCCTCTGTCACCAACAGGAGTGAAAATGGAGCTTAACTCCACATTCTAAAGCCTTTAAATAGATCATAAGAGGTATTATGAATAACTTTATGCCAATAAGTCTGATAATTTGGATGCAATACAATTTTAAAGGACAATAGCATAGCTTACTAAAAGTGACACACAGAAATTAGGCTTTTCCAGTATCTGTTAAAAAATTGAATTCTAATGTAGTGAAGAAAGAGAATGCCAGAGCCCCTATCTGCTGGCTTACTTCCCTATCACCCACAGTCGTCTTCTTGCTGGGACCAAAGCTGCAGACCAGGAACTCAACCCAGGTCTCCACATGGTGACAGGAACCCAATCCCTTGAGTCATCATTGCTGCCTCCCAAGGCCTGCGTTAGTGGGAAGTGGAGTCAGTTGTTGGACCCTGGAACTCTGGGGTAGGAGACAGGCATATTAACTGCTGTCTTCTAACTTAAAATCTTTCTCACAAAGAAATCTCCAAGTTCAGATAGCTTTTCTCATGAATTTATCAGAATATTATAAGAAGAAATGACACAGTTATCACCCAAGCTCCTCCAGAAAATAGAAAAAAATTAGAATATTCTCAATCAGTATCTTGAGAATAGAATAATCATACAAATATTGGACAAGGACGGTCAAAGAAAGGAAAATTACAAGTCAATTTCACTTGTAAACATCATTGCCAAAGAATCACAAACAAAATATTCTCAAAACAGAAAACAACATTGTATTAAGGATTTCAAGGTTGGTATAGTGTTAGGAAATTAATGCAGTGAGCTACAGTATTAGAATAAAGGAGAATAATTATGTAATTATCTAAATAAATGAAGAAAAATCACTTGACAAAGTTTCAATAATGATTCATGACAAAGACACTTAGCAAATGAGAAATGAATTGGAGCCTCCTAAATATGGTGAAAACTACCTTTTAAAGTAGCACTCACAAAGTCACACTTTCGTGTGAAACAGTGTGGGCTTTCCCCCGACCCTGCAGTCACCACTTCCACTCCATGCTGTGCTGACATTCCAGCCAGTGCAATGAGGCAAGAACAAAACTAGGATGGGAGGAGAAGAAATAAAACTATTATTGATTGCCAATGATGTGATTGTGGGTATGTAGAAAATCCAAAAGAATTAGAATGAGTAAGTGAAATTAGCTGTGCTGGCAATACAATGTTACTGTATTATGATTAATTTTTATTTCAACATACCAGCCAAAACTCCAAACTGAAATTTAAAACAGGGTGCCATTTACAATAGTGACAAAAATTAGGTATAACTTCGGAGTAAATGAAAAAATGCTTTGCAAAATCTCTGTGCAAAATATTTCAGAGCATTGTTGAGGGGAATTAAGGTAGAACTAATAAACTGAGAGACATATGATATTCTTATATTGAGAGATTTACTATTATACAGATGTAAGATATATCCAAATTGATTCACAGATTGCATATTTCCATAATTAAAACTGCAAGTGGGATTTTTTTTTTCTGAAATGGACGATCTGGTTCTCAAATCTGTATGGAATTGCAAAGGGCACAGGAGAGCCGTGACAGTATCTAAAAAAGGAAACAGAAAGAGACAAAAGTGAACATACAAAAACCAGCAGAAATTCAAACACAGACACACAAGTGCACGCTGCTGAGCAGACTCTAGCAGACGTCAGATCTATTAGAATAGCATGGTTGCATTCAGGAATTGGTAACCGGGGCTGGTGTTGTGGCATAGCTGGGGTTAGCTGCATGGGCCACTGGCACCCCAAGTGCACATCGTTTCCCTCCTGATATTGCACCTGGGAAGGCAGCAGATGATGGCCCACGTACTTGGATCCCTGCCACCAGTGTTGGAGACCCAAATGGAGTTCCTGGGCTCCCCTCGGCCCAGCCCCTATTGTTGTGGCCATTTGGGGAGTGAACCAGTAAATAGAAGCTCTCTTTGTCTCTGTCTATCTCTATCTCTCTCTGTCACTCTGCTTTTTAAAAAATAAAAAATAATCTTATTTTTTAAAAATAAGAACAGATAATAAGATCAATGGCACATCCCAGAGTAGGAACAGACCCACACATCACAGTCACTTGGTTTACTTCTGGGTGATACTGCAGTGCAGTGGGAATCAGATGAACTTTTCAGCAAATGATGTTCAGTATCCACAGGGAACATTATCTTGACATCTGCACAACATAGAGAAAAAAAGAATTCCACAAGCGTAAAAAAACACACTTCAGTTAGATTACAGCTATAAATAAAGCTTGTAGAAGAAAATAGCATTGTCTTCAGGAGCATGAACAAAAGGAGTTTTTTTTTTTATTTAAACAAGAAGCAAAAGCTGTAGAAATAAAGGCAAAGATTGATTGACCTGACTCCATCAAAAGAAAGGCCATTTAAAGAAAAGACTTCTTTAAGAGAGTGAAAAGTTGGTCTTCAAAGGGGGAGAACATATTTTAAGAGATGAATGTAACACAAAACCAGGCTCCAGACTATATAAAGAAGTCCTTTAAATCTGTAAGAGCAGGTGTATCCTCCAATGACAGAATGACAGAATATAGCTCTCAACTTATTTAGATCTTTTCTGTCATCAGAGGTCTGTGGTTTTTAGTGTCTAATTCTTGTCTGTCTTTTGGCAGATTCATCCCTAAGTAGTTCATGATTTTTGATGCTATCATGAATTATACTTAAAAAGTATTGATTCATATTTGGTTGTTGAGAGTGGGTACAAATGAATTTGATTCTTGTATGTTGATTCATGATGGACAGAGAACATATATTACATGAATATATATGTGTGTATGTATATATATATTATATGTACATATACCTATGTCCACATATATAGACATATACTTGTTTTATAGTCCAGAATATGATCTATCTTAATAAATACTCTATTGGCACTTTCTGTCTTTGTGTTCTGTCAATCACTGAGAGTGAGGCATTAAGATCTCCCACTGCAATGTTTGGAATTAGCTGTCTGTGACTCCTTGGAATTCTGTCACTTTTGACATCATGGGTTTTGAAATCCTGTTATTGGGGCATCAGCATTTAGCACTGTTAGAGTCTCTTGATGAACTGACACCTTGTCTTTAAGCCATGAGGGGTTGGACTCCTGGAGCTGTTCACAGCCTGAAGCCCACCATGTCTGATAGCAACACCACCTCTCCAGCTTTCTTCTGGGCGCTGCTGTTATCTGTTCATAACCACAGCCTCTTTTCTCTCCCCTGCCTCTGCCTTAGCTTGGCAGCCACTGATTTGTGTTCATCTCGAGAATTCTGTCATTTTGAGAATGTTATGGAAATTATTCATGACCTGTACACACCTTTAGAGGCCTGTTGGGAACCATTTAAGTTGTTGCATGTATAAATCATTTGCTTCTTTTTCCTGCTTTGTACTATTCCATGGGAGGCATAACCCATAGTTAGTTCAGCCATGCACCTGTTGAAGGACATTCACATTGTTTACCCTTTTTGGCTATTACCAATGTAATTGCTATGAGCATTTGTGTACAGCTTCTTTTATGTTTTTAAAGTTTTTTTGTGACAATTTGGATGTTAAGGCCAGCGCCGTGGCTTAACAGGCTAATCCTCCGCCTTGCGGCGCCGGCACACCGGGTTCTAGTCCCAGTTGGGGCACCGGATTCTATCCCGGTTGCCCCTCTTCCAGGCCACCTCTCTGCTATGGCCCGGGAAGGCAGTGGAGGATGGCCCAAGTGCTTGGGCCCTGCACCCGCATGGGAGACCAGGAGAAGCACCTGGCTCCTGGCTTCGGATCAGCGAGATGCGCCGGCCGCAGTGGCCATTGGAGGGTGAACCAACGGCAAAAAGGAAGACCTTTCTCTCTGTCTCTCTCTCTCTCACTATCCACTCTGCCTGTCAAAAAAAAAAAAAAAACAAAAAAAAAAAAAAACAAAAAAACAAAAACCAAAAAAAACCCAGACAATTTGGATGTTAAGTTGGCTTTTTTGGCAGAGTTACAGAAAGGCAAAAGCAGGGGGAGAGAGAGAGAGAGAGAGAGAGAGAGAGAGAGAGATTGATTCCATCTGGTAGTTCACTCCCCTGATGGTGGCAAAGGCTGGAGTTGCACTGGTCTGAAGCCAGGAGCTAGGAGCTTCTTCTGGGCCTCCCAGAAGCAGATGCAGGGGCCCAAGGGCTTGGACCATCTTCTACTGCTTTCTCAAGCCATAGCAGAGAGCTGGGTCAGAAATGAAGCTGCCGGGACTTGAATGGGTGCCCATATGGGATGCTGGCATTGCAGGCAGTGGCTTTACCTACTATACCACAGCGCCAGTCCCCAGGTTATTTTCTGAACATTAATCTTTATGTCTCTGGGATAGAAGGGCCCCATAGTACAATTGCTGGGCTATTTAGTGTTAAAAGAGATTGCTTAGTTATTTTCCAGGTGGCTGTACCACTTCGCACTCCTACTAGCAATACAGGAGACATCCGGCTCCTCCACACATGAGCCAGCCTTTGTACCTCGGGTTAAAGCCATTTGATTATGATGTGTCTCACTGCAGATTTCTTACTGTTTCTTGTGCTTGGTGTTTACTTTGCTTCTTAGATTTCTGAAATTATAGTTTTGTCATTGCAGTTTTTGTAAGATTTGCATTTCTAGGGTAATTGTTTTTTCTCTCCCTCCCACAGTCTCTGTTCTATCAGGGATTCCATGTACACATATGTTAGTTTGCTTAAAGTTGTTCTACTGATACCATTTCTTTTCTTTTTCTGTTTTTCTTGCTTTTTTTATTTCGTGTTTCATTTGGATAGCTGTTTTTGATATGTCTCCAAGTTTGTCTGCATTTGCTTTTCTAATGCAATGTCTTTATTTCTTCTGTCTTTCAAAGATTTATTTATTCATTTGCTTAAAAGGCAGAGTGACAGAGAGAGCAAGAACGAGAGCGAGATAGAAAGAGCTGTAATGGTTAGTACTTGGCCAACTCAAAGCCAGGAGCCCAGAACTGCATCTGGGTCTCCCACATGGGTGGCAGGGCTCCATGTACTTGGGCCGTCAGCCACTGAGTTCAAAGGTGCATAAGCAGGGAGCTGACTCAGAAGTGTAGCAGCCAGGATTCAAAACAAGTGCTATGATGTGGGTGGCAGGTGTCACAAGCAGTGGCTTAACTCTGTGTGCCACAATACAGGCTCTTCCAGTATGCTTTCCAGTTCACGCGTTGTAGTCTTTATCTCAGTGATTTTTAAAAAAATTTGCTTATTTACTTGTGAGGCAGAGTTACAGACAGAGGGAGGGAGAGACAGAGAAAGGTCTTCCACCTGCTGGTTCACTCCCCAAATGGCCGCAATGGCCAGAGCAGGGCAGATCTGAAGCTAGGAGCCAGGAGCTTCTTCTGGGTCTCCCACACGGGTACAGGGACCCAAGGACTTGGGCCATCTTCCACTGCTTTCCCAGGCCATAGCAGAGAGCTAGATCAGAAGAGGATTAACCGGGACTCGAACTTGTGCCCATATGGGATGTTGGCACTGCAGGTGGAGGCTTAGCCTACTATAGCACAGCGCTGGCCCCTCTCAGTGAGTTCTGTTTCATTCTTTTTCAAATCCTCACACCTGTACTTAACTTCCATCATAGACAGAGCACAGTTTTACTACTGTCTCGATGCCATGCCTACTCTCTGCACCCTGGCCACCTCCTTGGCCCCTCTGCACTGTCTCCTCATCAGGCAGAGTCTGTTGGGCTGTACTGTGGGTGGCTCTCTTTGAGGCAAGGACAAGGGAGCTGTAGAACCCGGGTGGATGGCATGATCTTCTCTGTGGTGGTTTCCACTTTGAGCAGAGTTAAAAACAAACAGAGAATTCAGAATTGCACCCTTGAGACATTTCACAGAATGTATCCAAGGGAATCCTTCAAAAGAAGGGGTCTCTGGGCTGCTGCTGTGGTGTACTGGGCTAAGCCTCTGCTGAAGCACTGGCAATCCATGTGGGCAGGTTTGAGTCCCAGCTGCTTCTCTTCTGATCCAGCTCCCTGCTTATGGCCTAGGAAACCAGTGGAAGATGACTCAAGTGCTTGGGCCCTTGCACCCGCATAGGAGACCCAGAAGAAGCTCCTGGCTCCTGGCTTCAGATCTACCCAGCTGTGGCTGCTATAACCATCTGGAGAGTGAACCAGTAGATGGAAGATTCTCTCTCTCTCTCTCTCTCTCTCTCTCTCTCTCTCTCACTATGCCTTTTAAAAACCCACAGAATAGTTAGAATCTAGTGTGGGGTTTAGACAAGAAAATAGCCCATTGATAGTTGAGTGGCTAGCTGCTGTCTGAAAAAGCCACTGGAAAGGTGGGATTTACCTTCCACTCACTGGAACTTCAGTCCCCATGGAAACAAGGTTATTAATATTGGTCCACACTACTATGGATGCCAGGTGAGGCCTCCACTAGTCAGCACACAGATGCGGCCCTGGGGGCTGGATTATCATTTGCAGATAATGTGATTATCTACCAAGGGAGCCTGAGAAGCAATTGAGTAACTTATAACAGATATTGATGACACTCAGTAAAGTGTTCTTTTGTTGGGTAAGATTAGGTTTGTCTGCCAATCACAGAAGATCCTCCAAATGGTGCTTAGATCAGATACAAAATTACACAGGATTTATAGGAAAACTGCGAACTTGACCAAGGGACATAAACAAGAACCTGATAAAATTGATGTTCCTCAATAGTAATATTTCTCAGTGAGAAAAATAGCTATGGTGGAGATCGAATTTATTGCATGCATTTATCACAGTTTCAAGCAAAATGTTGGGATATTTTTGGAATTGGAAAAAACAAGTTCATCTGGTGAAACAAAAGAAAATAATGAAGTCACTATTGAGAAAATGTTTTGTGAAGGAGACGTATCTTTTCAGATCCTAAAATGCATTTGCTGCCAATAAAATGGTGTGACTGTGATAGAAACAGACTGAGAAGTTACTGTGACAACCGGAACATCCAGAACACAGGTGTGCATTGTATAGACATGTCTGTCTGATTTGTTACATACGTGTGTACCTGCACGCTTAGTTTATGACATATTTGGCATTTCAAACCAATAGAGTCTGGATTGTCCCATAAACGGTGGTGAGAAAATTGGTTAACTACTCAAATACGTAAGGATGAGGTCCTAGATCACATCCTATACCCAAATTAATTCTAGCTGCAATTAGGATTTATGTGTAAAAGTGACAACATAAATATATAAGGACATTATGCAGGTGAATATTTTACATAATCTATGGCAGGAGGAGGTTTTCTAGCACAGTACTGAAAGCATAAAAATATGGTACAATTTAAATATGTAGAATTAAACAAAATTTAATGCTTCAAACAGCATCATAAATAAAACAAGACAGGTACACACTGAAAAAATAACTTTTTGTGGTTTGCTTGGAAGGCAGAGGTGTAATATTTTTAAAGACCACACTGATGAGTGTGCTGCCGGCAGTGCTCTTCCAAGACAGCTGGGTCCCCTCCCGCGCAGCCCCTCCCCTCACCCCAGTGTGGGCACCTGGCTACAAGAGGGGCCCTCCCAAGGCCGTCACACCTACTGCACACTCTTCCGATGCTTGCTGTCTTTCCCAGCCCCTGTCCCTCTGTAGCCCGCTGTGAGACCGGGGCTGCCTTGTTCTCCAGTGTACCCCAAGAAGAGCCTGGAAGGTACAGGGAGCAGAGAGAATGCCCAAGAAAAATCTGTCAGTTGAATAGATGAATGGATTGGCTTTGCAAAATGAGACCCCTGGGCCTCAGGAATGCCTAACTCACGCTGTCAAATGAAACAACACAAGGCAATGTATCTTGGCCGCTTTGAATCACAGACTTCCTTGAAAATTTTACTGAGTGTTAACCTCGGAAACGTGCTGGTGTGCGGAGTAGCAATTGTGCACGAAGTTCTATGGAACTTCCCTACACTCTTTGCATGGATTTAACTTCTCCCTTATGCTTCTCTGAGCTTCCTCCAAGTGTCTCTGTTAAGATAACGGTAGCAGACAGACAGAAAGAACCCTCCTGCTTGTTGCACATGACCCACACTTATTTTTGCCTCACAGAAGGTCTGGTCCGAGACAGGGCAGGCTTGGCTGCAGTCTTCTCTATACAGTCACTCAGGGACCCATTGTTGAGATGTGACATTGGCTGGGCACAGAGGGGGAGAGGGTGAGGATGGAAAGGTGTTTGCGGACCATGTTAGAAGGGACTCACATCGTGGGGGGTTTGCATCACTTAAAAAGAACCTGGAGGGGGGCCGATGCTGTGGCATAGCAGGTAACAGCAGCCGCCTGCAGTGCTGGCATCCCATATGGTTCAAGATCCGGTTGCTCCACTCCCAATCCAGCTTTCTGCTTTGGCCAGCGAAAGCAATAGAAGATGGCCCAAGTTGTTGGGCCCCTGCACCTGTGTGGGAGACCTGGAGGAAGCTCCTGGCTTCAGGTCAGCACAGCTCTGGCCAACTGGGGAGTGAACCAGCGTATGGAAGATCTCTCTCTCTGCCTCTCCTTCTCTCTCTGTGTAACTCTGACTTTCAAATAAAATAAATAAATCTTTTTTTTAAAAAAAGTACCTGGAAGATGTTCTCAGGTCTCTGAGCTGCTGGTAGGAGAATTCTCAAAGAACTTTTCCCCCTCAGAAGTCGTGGTGTTCATAGCCATGGATGCTTCTTGAAGCAAGTGGAAGAAGCCAAGTCAGGGCAAAGGGCGTGAGCAGGGGTTTTCATATTGTCCCTGTCCTCATGCTTCCCTGCATGTGCCATGAACCGTCTCCTACATGTCCAGTCCCACAGGGGCCCCACTCTCTGCCTCCTCATCCTTGTGCACACAGCTTCAATGGCATCTCCTACAGGAAGACCGTGGGGGCCCCCTCTGCGCCCCGTCCCATCCCAGACAGACTGATCGTGCCATTGCTTGCAGCTCAGGGTCTGCCCTGTGTCAAGTACTCCTTCTTCAATGGGAAAGACTCAGTATTCACTTCTCAGCCTGGTACACAGTATGTGCTCCACAGATTCTGTGCATGGATGGCAAAAATCTGCTTACAGTGGAATCTGATTGTGAATGAAAAGAGCTATAGTCTCTTCTGCTTGTCTTTTTTTTTTTTTTAAAGATTTATTTACTTGAAAGTCAGAGTTACACAGAGAGAGGAGAGGTAGAGAGAGAGAGGCCTTCCATACACTGGTTGACTCCCTAATTGGCCACAACAGCCAGAGCTGGGCTGATACTAAGCCAGGATCCAGGAGCTTCTGCCGGGTCTCCCATGTGGATGCAGGGGCTCAAGCACCTGGGCCATCTTTCACTGCTTTCCCAGGCCATAGCAGAGAGCCGCATTGGAAGTGGAGCAGCCGGGACTCGAACCAGCGTCCATATGGGACGCTGGCACTGCAGGTGGCGGCTTTACCCACTACGCCACAGCGCCAGCCCCTTCTGCTTGCTTTTTAAGGCATTTTCACACCCTCCCACCCCATTCTTCCTCAGGCTGTGTCCAGTAATGCATCTTTGTACAAGGTCAGCATTTGGGATCTCTAGGAAGGGCATAGTAAGAGGGGCAGTTTCGGTTCAAGAAGAAGAGTCCAGACATCCCCTAAGGTTCAAGGGATCCATGGAAGGGCTAAACAGGGTTGATGTTGATGGACGCCCACTCTGGAAGCCGTGGGACTTAAGGGGGATAGGAGAGGCAGGTGAGTTTCGTTGAGTGAAGTGTCTTGTGTGGCTGGTACACTTCACACCTCGTACTGCTACGAGGGTGTGAATGGGAACAGGAGGGCTATTCAGATGGCAGGGGACACAGGTCAGCGGGAGTTGGCAAGATGGGGAGTGAGACGTGACTATGGGCTGTGCAGGGGTGACTGTGGCCTCCCCAAGCCTCTGTGACTCGCTTTCTGTGGGGATGCGTGGAGTTTGGCTCCGGCTTCCCACTAGGAACATGATGGCCGTTCCTGGGAAGGGGGGGACCACAGGAATATGGTGGATGGGGTTGGAGTTGGATTGGAGATCTGAGGGTTTTAGTTTTCTGAGTAACTAACACTGCCTCAACATATCTGATGCAAATTCTTCCCCAGGAGACAGAGTCAAAGGCAGCCTGATTCCTACTCTTGGGGGAATGTAGCCAGGGACCCTGTTTGCTCGTTCTTTGTATGGATACACAGCACTTATTTGTTTAGTCAAATTCTCTGGAATCTCATAGTGTCCCTATGGGGATAACCTGTCTAGGAAAAGAAGTAAGAGCCTTTGGGGACCGTCTTTCCATGCAATAGATATTATCATTTAGTACACTCTCTCCCTAAAGAGAACACTGTTGAGGGCAGAGCTCTCCAAAGTGGGAAGCCTTCGATTGGGTGTGGCAGAGTCTGAAGGCGTGGCTGGCTTTGCTGGCTGTGGCATGAGGGTGTGACATGGAACAAAGCCAGGAGCTTTTGCAGCCCTTACGCTTCCTTATGTCAGAAATACACTTGGGCATCTCTGCACTTGGACAACCAGCCAGGGGAGGCCCTGGGATCACCGTTTCAGCAACAGTTGGGGCTGCAGAAATAGCTGTAAGCTGCGTGGTTAGTTAGGGCTCATGGTGCTGGAAGGAACCAAACCACCCCAGGTCCCCGAGGTCATCAGCCTCTCACAGAAATGGAGCTTGTGATCACAACACATGACCATGCAGAAGCTATGCTATGGTCCCTTTCCTCTGCTTACAAAAGTGTGCGACTTTAGTTGCTTACTTATTTATACCCATCCTTGCTAAGATTTAACACAGAGACATTAGGATAAGCTCCATCAGAATGGGTAAAATGAACATTTTTGGCCTTTAGGGATGTTGAGTCTGACAATTTTGAGTTTACCTTTTTATGTGAGACAGCTTGCAGGATTTCAGGCCTGAAGATGTGCAGTGTGTTTTGGGTGTTGCTTGAGGGACAATGGGCACGTGAGTTTTTGGCAGGGGTATGAACTTTGAAAATCTTGCCAGAGCTTGACCCTGAGCCCTGGGGTTCATCTTGGTGTTCCTGTGGTTGACTTGGGCTCAGAAAGCTCACGGGAGAGCCTGGTGTCACAGACGTGCTAATTCACTGATGCCCATGAAGAATTCAATTACCAGAGATGCTCATATCTACCTGCTTTGCCTATTTTCTCCTTGTGGTTTGGTTGCCAATGAATCCTAAAGGGTCCATCTGACATCAAACTCAACGGAGTATAAGGCCTTCATCAGTACACCAGGGCTGAGCTTGCCGTCCCACCAAGATGCCCTTGTGAGTGGACTTAGCATCTCCTCCTGGAAACCGTGTGGATGGACAATGCTGGAATTCATCTGGGTGACTTGTGTGATTGACATGGAACATTTCTGTAAATTCCTCTTTTGGAAAAGAGAGAGTAACAGGGACTGGATTTACACCAATGGGACACACTACTGACACTGCTATTTTCATGACACGCTGGATGGTGATCCCTGTGAACAGAGGTGTGAATGAAGTCAGCCCTTTGATTGTCTCAGAGCATCACTTGGAAAAGCATTTCCAAGTTTCCAAGACCATGGTGCATGCTGTAGTTTGAGTATGGCTTGAGTATGTCCCCCAAAGGGGGACTTGGTCCCCAGTCTGATGGTGCTGAGGTGGGGACTAAGTGGAAAGTGATTAGGTCATGGGGGCACTACCTTCTGGAAAGATAGTGCAGTTCTTGTGCAAGCTCACTTAGCTCCCGTAATGGTTGAGATGCCATCAAAAGAGGCAACCTTGGCCCCTGAATCCCCCCTGTGACTGCCCTTTTCCCTCTCACATGCACACCTGCTGCAATGTCATCTGTAGCCAGAAGGCCCTCACCAGAGCACACATCAACAAGGTTGGGCTTTTAGCCCCCAAAGCTGGGAGCTGAATACATTTCCTTCTGTTATCCATTACCCAGCCTCAGGTATTTATAAAATAGTGACAGAAAATGGACCACTCCAGCGTAGGATAGGGATAAACCAGATACAAATCAGCACTCAGTGGGATGGAAATGTAGAGCCCAAGTTGAGGAAGTTCAGGGTAAGCTAGAAGTTATAGTATCACAGGGGAGAAAGCTGCACAGGGTGAGCTCTGTGGAGATCTGCAGAGGACACTCATCTAGGATTCAGCTGATACGGATCAGTACATGTGTGGGAAGAGAGCACCCCAGACTAGGAAAGAACCTCACACATACAGTTAGAGGGAACATTCCTCATACATTAGAAAGAGAGGGATGCAAAGGCTGGTCCCCTTAAAGCCAATTCTTGGCATGTAGAGTACTTAGAAGGGCTTTCCTTTAGTGGAGGACAAATTCAGCCTTAATTAAATGATTCTCGGATCTCACTTGGCAACATATAGAAGAAAGAATGAAGAGATAACTGTTTCCAAATAACTTACCCACATCCCCAAACAAAGTTCAAGGTGGTTTACAGGAACATAAACTCTCTAGCTCCCAACAATGTCTTGCACAAAATAAAGAATTATTAGGTAAGCAAAGAAGAAAATAAAACCCTTGATGAGGATCAATATCAGTCAACTGACAGTGATCCAGAAATGACAAATGATAGAACAGATATACGAGGGTAATAAAGCAAATGAACCAATATTTCATGTATTCAGTACAATAGAGGAAAAGACTGAGTATCTTAATTAGAGACAAGGAAGATTTTGAAAATACCTAAATCAAGCTTATCTAGATGAAAAACCACAGTGTGGAGTAGACGACATAGAAGAAAAGATTAGTGAAATTGAAGACAAGGCAACAGAATCTATCAAAAATGTAAAACAGAGAGAAAATGCAAAATAGAGAAGCAAGAAGACTGAAAGGCCAGGGATAGAGTATCAGTGAGCTGTGAGACAATTCCAGGTGGCTGTCTCTCTAAATATACAAGCAATTGATGCACAGGAAGGGAGCAAGGCAGACAAAATACTTGTAGGAACAGTTTTTTTTTTCTTTCAAAATTTCCCAAATTTGATGAAAACTATATGGACTCATGAAGCTCAACACACTCCAAGCACAAGAAACACAAAGAGAGCTACAGCGAAGATGCATCTTAATGAAGCTGCTTGCATGCCATCATAAAGGGAAAAGCCCATTGTTCACAAATGAGCGTAAGTAAGAATGACAGCAAATTTCTCTAATACTATCTGATAGAATTAAGAAGGAGAGAATGATCCAACATGGGAAGCGGGATACACAGCAGACTCAGAGAATGGCAGATGTCCTAAATAGCACTCTGGCCTCAGAATCAGCCCTTAAGGCATGCAGATCCGGCTGAAAAGCCCATGAGAGCATTTCAGGCATGGAAAGCCAAGACACTCTGGCAAACAAACAAACAAACAAAAAAACAAAAAAAATCCCACCTAAATGAAAGATCTCCATGAGTGAGATCCCAGTGGAAAGAACAGATCATCAAAGAAGGAGGTACCTTTCTCTGAAGGGAGGAGAGAACTTCCACTTTGACTATGACCTTGTCTAAATATAATCAGAGTCGGTGAACTCAAAAGGCTTCCATAGCCTTGGCAACTCATGACAAGAGCCTAGGGTGATTACTGATGCCATAAACAAAAGTGTCAATTTGTTAAGTCAACAACAGGAGTTACTGTGCACTTACTCCTCATGTAGGATCTCTGTCCTTAATGTGTTTTACAATGTGAATTAATGCTATGACTAGTACTCAAACAGTATTTTACACTTTGTGTTTCTGTGTGGGTGCAAACTGTTGAAATCTTTACTTAATTTATACTAAATTGATCTTCTGTATATAAAGAGAATTGAAAATGAATCTTGATGTGAATGGAATGGGAGAGGGAGCGGGAGATGGGAGGGGTGTGGGTGAGAAGGAAGTCATGGGGGGAAAAGCCATTGTAATCCATTAGCTGTACTTTGGAAATTTACATTTATCAAATATAAGTTAAAAAAAAAGAATGACAGCAAATTTCTCATTAAAAAAATGGAATCAGGATGAAACACAGCAGCCTGAAAGTACTGACAGAAAATACACCTAGGAAAAATATCTTTCAAAAATAAAGCAAGGGACTTCGCTTCCATTGTGATGCAGCAGCAGGTTAAGCCACTGCTTACCACGTTGGCCTCCCACGTTGGAGAGCCAGTGCAAGCCCTGGTTGCTCTGCTTCCATCCCAGCTCCCTGCTAATGCTCCTGGGAAAGACGCAGAAGATGGCCGAGGTGTTTGGGCCCCTTTCACTTCGTGGGAGACAGGATGGGGCTCCTGGTTCTTGGATTCAGTCTGGACCAGCCCCAGCTGCTACAGCCATTTGGAGAATTAAACCAGCAGATGGAAGATTTTTTTTCTCTTTCTCTCTGTCTCTCCTCCTCTCTCTGTCATTTAGCCCTTTAAATAAATACATAGGTAAATAAATAAATAAATAACTTTTTAAAAGAAAGATGCAAAACGCTTTCCCCTCCAACATAAAAAGTGCATGACAACAAGTGTAAAAGATGTCCTTTAGGCAGATAGGAAATGTTACCAGATGAAATTGGAGCCTACACAAAGGAATAACGACAATGGAAATGTTAAATATAAATATATTTTCTTATTACTTTAGCCTATTTAAAAGAGAATTAAGTTTTTAAAGCAAAAATAATAAATCCATGGTGAAACTTATATTATATGTGGAAGTAAAACGTGTGACAACAATAACATAAAGTCTGGAAAGGAAAAATAATGAAAGAATAGTGTTGTAGGATTCATTTATTACAGTTGAAGTCATACAACAGAAATACAGACTGTGAAAAATTAGACAAGTCTAGTCTAAGCCCTTAAACAAAAGGCTTATACTAAGAAAAGTTGTAGCTGGTAATCCAATAAAGGAGATAAAAAGAAAATATATAAAAAATCCATAATCCAAAAAATGGTGAATAAAAGAAATAGAAGACAAGTAAGAGATTTGTCCACAAAGGACTCTGTAAATTCAGGAGTAAGACAAGCCAATAAAAACAAGATCCCCAGATTGCAACAGGCATTTCACCAGAGAGACTATGCAGATAGCTAATGAGCACATGTCACTGGTCACTAAGAGGAATGCGAATTGAAGCCACAGTGACACATTGTCCATTAGAGTGCTTAAAACTGGAAGGAGGCAGGAGTGGGCAGGGGAGACACTGGGCTATCACACAGGCTGGTGAGAGCCTCAACCATCTGCAGAGGCTGTATTGGGGCCCAAGTGGCTTTTGGGAAGTGTCCCACATTGATGCAAGATGGCCAGCCTTTGAGTTCCCATATCAGTTATTCATGGGATGCCTGCCAGGAATATCGTTTACTGCATTCTGTCCTGTGGGTGTTTCTCTACTAGATTGGAGGGGGCTTTCATAGGGGTCGGGACCATGACTTAGAATCTGTCAGGTGGACACCATGTTTTCTAGGTAGGAACAGAACTGAGGGTTTGCAATTTGTTTTTCTTTTGTAGCTGAGATACAAGAAAAATTTACAGGAAAGCCACAGTTAATGATAACACAAGAGAATATACCAGCATTATTTTTTGAAGAAGTACCAGATTATATGGGGAGAGGGGAGTTCCTCAAAAAGTTCATGAAAAATGAACACTGTGAAAAAACTGTGCATGGATGTCTAAATTCTTTTGCACCAAAATAAACATCTTTCAATTTCATTTTCACGAATTTTAAATAACTTCTAGTGATATTTATTTATTTATTATTTTTTATTTCAGAGGCATGGAGAGAGAGAGAGAGAGAGAAACAAGAACCCATGTCTATTAGTTTACTCTTTAAAGGCTTGCAAAATCAAAAATGGATTGGGTTGAAGCTGGAAGCTTGGAACTCAATTCAGGCCGTCCCCATGGGTGGCAGGAACCCAGTTACAGGAGCCATCACCATCGTCTGCCTCAGCCCGTGATTAGCAGGAAGCTGAAGTCAGGAGCCAGAGCTGAGTATCCAACCCAGGGTTTTCCAATGTGGGATGTGGGCCTCTCAACTTATATGTTAGGCCAAAAGCCTGCCCCCCAAACTTTTTGGAGAACCCTTGTGTGACTTGATAAGTGGATTCCCCTCTCCACTTTTCTGATATTTTTAGTATAAAATCTCCAGGGAGAATCTTCAAAGGATTGACATAATCAAGACAAAAAAATTCTAAGCCTCTGTCAGTCCAAATGATAAAAGACATGAAGAGGGTGCATTGCAAGAGGATTAGAAGATGAATAGAAGGTGAGGAGGAGCCAAAGAACCCAGGGAAATACTTGGATAGGTGTTAATCTCCCCGTTGCGTGGAGCTGAGGGGCTGTCGGAACACAGCACGCAGGAGAAGAAACAGCCTGGGCTTGAAGGCAGGTCTGAGCTTCAGGTCCATGTCACTAGCTGGGGACTTCGGGCAGGTCGCCTCTTTGGTAGTGCCCTCATGGGGCAATTAGCAGGCTGTATAAGAAAGGATGGCATTGATGACTGTCATGCTGTGTGGGTTGGGCTGTCTCTGAATCGAGATGGAGATGGGGGTGTCCCTCAGGGGACTGACCCACAAGGCTTGCACTTTGCTGGACATCTGTGGGACACTCAGTAAGAACAGAGCATTTGCTGGTCACTCTTATGGGAGTAGGTGCCCAGGGTCATCTGCCCCAACCTCATTCACTCATTCACTGTCACTTACTTTCTCACTAGAACTCACTGTCTTAGTTTTGTTGTTGCTTTAACCATAATCCCTAAGAGAAGCTATTTCTGAGAGTAGACAGATTAGTTTGGCTTACAGTTTGGAGATTCACAGATAAGACTGCTCCCTCAGTCTGGCATCTGATGAGGGTGGCAGAATACACACAGAGAAGGGGAGTGCATGGTGAACCAGGTTAGGAGGAGGGAGGGAGGGAGGGAAGGAAGGGAGAGAGAGAGAGCGAGAGCGAGAGCGAGAGCGAGAGAGAGAGAGCACACATCCTGTCTGCCCTCTGTGTGCTCTCTCAAAGTCATCATGATTCACCTGTGCAACCCTAGAACCTACTCCAATCCAATGCTTCCCAAGGGCTCCACCCTCGGACGCCATATTAGAATCAAACCTTCACCCTCATCAATCAACCAGTACTATGAATTAACCATTAACACCAGACTTTTGGGTTTAAACATAGGCCTAACTTTGGGGAACCAAATCCTGTTCAATTCCTCTCTCTCCACTCCCCCCAGCTGTCTCACCCATTCACGCTCACCCGTTGACTGCCTGAGCACTTACCATGTTCCAAGCACTGACCCGGGAACTCTAGATCTGGTACCTCACAGCCACTGTTATGAAAGGCATGACAGTGGCGTGGGTTTGAGCTCAGAGGAGTCCCCCAAAGCAATATGAAGGGCCAGGGGACTACCTGTCCCAGACTAAAATCTTGGAGCCCAGATCCTCAGCACCCAGGCCCTTACCTGATGTAAAGCTTGATTCTTGATAAACCTGTTGAATTAAAGACTGTAGGAATGAATGAAAGAATAAATGTTGACAAGCAATCTTCTAAAGAAGGTTTGAGTAAATAACAATTTGAATAAAAAACAATTCGCTGAATTGTTATTTATTTACTTAAAAATAATTTTTAGGGGCTGGCATTGTGGTGTAGAGGGTTAAGCTGCAGTCTGTGATGCTGGCATCCAGTATCAGATTGCTGGTTCAAGTCCTGGCTGTTCCACTTTCCATCCAGCTCCCTGCTAATGCTCCTGGGAAGGCAGCAGAAATGGTCTTGGGCCCCTGCCATCCACAGTGGAGACCTGGGGTGGAGTTCCTGGCTCCTGGCTTCAGCCTGGCCCAGCCCCAACTATCACAGCCATTTGGAGAGTGAATCAGCAGATGGAAAATCTCTTTCTCTCTGTCTCTTTCTCCCTATCTGTCTCTCTGCCTTTCAAGTAAATCTTTTAAAAATAATATTTGGCAATAACTTGGGTATCCTGTAGGCTAAAGGGTCCACATGCCTCAAACACAGCTATGTAACTCTGCCTTTTAAATGGATAAAATGAGGGGCTGGAGCTGTGGTGCAGTAGGTTGATCCTCCACCTGTGGTGCTGGCATCCTATATGGGCACCAGTTCTAGTCCTGGCTGCTCCTCTTCCAATCCTGCTCTCTGCTATGGCCTGGAAAAGCAGTAGAGGATGGCCCAACTCCTTGGGCCCCTGCACCCACATGGGATATTGGGAAGAAGCTCCTGGCTCCTGGCTTAGTATCGGCTCAGCTCCAGCTGTTGTGGCCATTTGGGGAGTGAACCAACAGAAGGAAGACCTTTCTCTCTGTCTCTCCCTCTCACTGTCTGTAATTCTACCTCTCAAATAAATAAATAAAATCTTAAAAAATAGATAAAATTAATCTTAAAAAAATAATGTGTTTATTTGAAAGGCAGAGTGACACACACACACACACCCCTTCCATCTGCTGGTTTACTCCCCAAATGACTGCAACAGCCAAGGCTGGGCCAAGCAGAAGCCATCTTGGTCTCGCACATGGGTGTCGTGGACCCAAGTACTTGGTCTATCAACTGCTGCCTCCCAGGCACATTAGGATCAGAAATGGTGCAGGCAGGACTGGAACTGGCATTCCAAGATGGGATGCAGGTGTCACAAGTGGTGGCCTAACCTGCTGCATCACAATGCTTATTCCCCAGTTCTCTCCTGCACACTAGCCAGCCAACAGTATTTCATTATTGAATCTCTTCCCAACTGATTTCAGCACAACTTCCACTATTCTTGAAAGCATCTTTAAGCTTGAACTTCTTCATACTCTGCTTTGCAAATGAAGTACATTCCTTTGGAAAGAGATTAAGAGTTATCTGCTTAAGGCTTGCTTCTCTCCCTGCAGCTCCTAGGCAAAATCTCCTAGCCAGGATCCTGATGCTAGGAATGGGGCCATTTGGAAGTTTTTCTGTGAGTGGCACTTCCACTCTTCTTTTTTGTGAAAAGATTTATTTATTTATTTTGAAAGGCAGAGCAAGGGTGGTGGAGCGGGGTGGGGGAGGGGAGACTCTTCCATCTGTTGGTTCACTCATCAAGTGGCTGCAATGGCTGGGAGCTGAGCTAGACTGAAGCCAGGAGCCTGAAACCACATCTAGGTCTCCAACATGAGTGCAGGGGCCCAAGCACTTGCGCTGTCTTCCGCTGCTTTCCTATGCACATTAGCAGGGAGCTGGGTCTGATGCAGAGCAGCTAGAACCAAACCAGCACTCTGATATGGGATGCTGGCGTTGTAGACCGTGGCTTAACCTGCTGTGCATTGTGATGCCAGTCCCAACATCACCATCCTAGAAACTGAATGCTTGGTTGGGATGGCAGCCCTTGCCTCTCTTGGGGAATATGTCACAAGTTGAGGGGAATTGCTGGATTCTCAGTGTACTGTCCTTAGAGTGGAGCCTCAGTTCAACTGCTGGAACCTGTGGAGAGAAGGGAGTCCTGCTTTTTGATCACATTTACCCAGTATTTAGCCTCAGCAACAGGAAGTTGGGGAAAAGATGAAAACTGTGGATGTCCTCCCAGAAAGAAAACCCTCATGGGGATCACAGTAGGAAGGACAGGAGCTGTCTTGAGTATTTGCCTTTCTGACCAAATCTCTCTAGACTTTCTGGAGTAGGTGGCCTGGAAGGCCATTTTTAGAGGCATTACATTTTTGTGTCTTAACCTAATTATTTACCTAAGAGGTACTAGAATGTGTGAGAGATGGCACTGCTATCTGCATGTTCACTCTTGGAATACTTGCTTGCTCTGGCCTGAGCTGGGCTCAGAGAAAACCAGGAGTTGGGAACACCATCCAGGTCTCCCATGTGAGCGGCAGGGACTCAACTAATTGAGCCATGCCAGTGCCTCCCAGGATCTGCATTAGCAGGAAGCTGGAATCAGGAGCCAGAGTTGGAAGCTGGAGTTAGGAGCCAGAATTGGGCAATGAACCCAGGTACTGTTACAGAACACCCCCCCCCAAAGTAGTTGGAGTTGCTATGGAACTCCTGAACCTGGGTCCACTCACCAAACATGGAGAAAGCCAATCACTGACAACGGGGTGGTGGGAGAAAGTAGGTATTTATTGCAAGGTGCAGAGCAAGGAACTGGCTAGCTATTGCTTAATTCCCAGGCTCCCCAAGGAGTTAGGGGTGGAGGTTCTTATGGATTGAAATTGAGTTTGAGAGGTGCATGTTTAGCTCATGTCCACATTCCTGGTTGGTCAGTGGTGTTGTGACCTTGCTTTGATGGGTCAATGATGCTGTGCTCTTTAGGGAGTTTTTATGATGGCCAGATGGGCTTCGGTTGATCTAGGGGGAGTTACACGCAGGTGGTCATTACTTTTGTCCAAGATTTGGAATTTTCCAGCCTAGATCTGGAATGCCGCTACACAAACCCCTCTGGACAATGCTGGCCAACAAGGTTTCATCTATTAGAGAAGCAAATGGCTTCTTGGGTCCAGTGATTAGCACCTTGTAGGGCTGTACCATTCCCTCCATGCAGTGAATTCCTTTTGATATGCTGTTAATCCTACAGGATGGATAAGGACATCTTGGGCTAAGGGAGAAAGGTGAGAGGCTGGGTCCTGCTTCTATATTGGGAACATTTGTATAGGGATTCAGTCTCAGTATTCTGAAAATGGTTGCAGGTGTTTTAGTCATTAAGGTAAATTCTTGTCTCCTGATTGTTTTTTAAAAACAATTTTCACTGGGGACCAGTTCAGTGCAGCTTCTTGTGATGGAAGCTGGTCCCCTTTGAGATGTAATTTAATCCAGGGGCTGGCGCTGTGGCTCACTTGGTTAATCCTCTGCCTTGGTGTCAGCATCCCATATGGGCACTGGGTTCTAGTCTCGGTTGCTCCTCTTCCAGTCCAGCTCTCTGCTGTGGCCCGGGAGTGCAGTGGAGGATGGCCCAAGTGCATGGGCCCCTGCACCCACATGGGAGACCAGGAGGAAGCACCTGGCTCCTGGCTTCATCAGATCGGCATAGCTCCGGCCATAGCAGCCATTTTGGGGGTGAACCAATGGAAGGAAGGCCTTTCTCTCTGTTTCTCTCTCTCTCTCCCATTGTCTAACTTTATCTGTTGAATAAATAAAAAAGAGATATAATTTAATCCTTACTCACCTGATAAAAGTCTGACTCATTTCCCATATCTGTGCTCTTCTCCAGAATCAGGCATTTTCCAAGTAATAGGTGGAAGAATAGGCTTTGGGGAATTTGTGTATGGATTTCTGCTTCTTGAAACTTCACTTTAAAAAATTATTTTACTTATTTGAAAGACAGAATGATGGGGGGGGTAAGGGGGAGAGAGAAAGGCAGAGAAAGGGAGAAAGAGAGATCTTCCACCTGCTGGATCACCCCTCAAATGCCAAGCTGAAGCTAGGAACTAGGATCTCCATCTGAGTCTCCCACATGGGTGGCAGGGTACTGGGCCATCTTCCACTGCCTGCGCAGTCCTGATTTCCATATTACCTATGCATACTTGTAATATTCTCTTTCAAGTTTCCAACAAACAAATCCACAACTCTGCCAGTGCAATGCCATTCCTGAGTCAGGCATCCAAATACACTCCTCACAAAGAAGAGCATTTGAAACTCTTAAGAAAACCAAGTGGGCCATGTTAGGGTGCAGTACGTGACCTGGAGCCCACATTGGACCCCTGCACCAGTGTGGAAGACCTGGGTAGAGCTTCTGGCCCCTGGCACTGGCCTGGCCCAGTCCTGGCCATCATGGCCTTTTGGGTAGTGAACCAGCAGATGGAAGATCTCTCTCTCTCTCTTTCTCCCTGCCTCTGCCTTTCAAATAAATTAAGTCTTTTTTAAAAGATAATTGAGAAATCTTTTCTGTTTTCTGAATTTTGTTGGCATTTTAGCTCCCATTTTCTTTTGGTTTGCTTTTGCATTTCTCTCTGCAGAAGGCTGCATTATTACATTTCTTTTCCTTGGGAAAAATCTATTCATTAAAAGCAACACCTTTCATTTATGGTGTGCTTACCATGTGCCAGGTGCTGGTCTCATTCATTCCCTAAATACTAGTTAATGAACAAATATAACAGTGTTGCTCTGGATATTGGGGTACAAGGTCACCATGGTTTCTTCCCTTGGCATTCAGGGCAGACAGCAGGGATTAAGTAAATAATGACTTGAGTAAAGTTGTCAAGTCATAACCCTGAAGCACAAAGTTGAACAATGGATTACCTCTAAATTAAGGATTTCTTTTCAATTACAGGGTTCTATCAGGGAAAGCCAACAGGAATAGACAAAGGCACTAGGAATCTCTTCAAAATACAAGGATAAGAGAGCACACTCTGATAGAAAAATGAATAAAGGAAATGAATAGGCAATAAAGCCATGCACAGATGTGCACCATGCAAGTTACCATTAAAGCAAGACACTGCTTCCCAACCAACACAATAGCAACAGTCAAGGGAGATGATCACATATCAATACGGTCATGGACAGAGGGGAATTCTGGGGTGGGGACTGCATGGCCACCCATGAGGACATGCTGATTTGCAGTGTGTCTGTGAACCTGTGCACCAGCAGCCAATTTCTGCTCAACACCTCAGAGAAACCCTTGATCATTGTTAGAAGATGATTACAAGAGGTTGTCTGTCCTGTTCACGATACAATGAGAGGGGGCAACCTGCTGTCCACCACCTGGTGCATGCACAGAAGCAAAATCAGGTGGAACCAAGCACTGGGAAAGCACTAGGCAGCCTGGAGAAGCAGTAATTTTGATGTAGAGAAAAACCCTATTGGTGAAAAAACCCATGGTCAATTGAAAATGTAAGAAGAAACACAATAAGATTTAAAACCTGATGCAACTTGTAAAATTTATGGTATATATACATTATATATATAATAACACTCCATTTTTATAAGGAGACATGAATGTTTTAGGATGTGCATAGTCAATGCATCATATATATTGAAGTTGGATCATGAATAGATCAGGCGAGTGAGAATAGGAAAACAGAGTAAAGGGAACCATCGGTATATCTCTACTTTTTGTATCATCTCTATGTATATTTATACTAATATAGATATACCTGGACATGGACACTAAAATAGATACAGGCAGGGCATGTTCTGTGTACTGTGGAATTTTTTAAGCAGTGTGGCATCAATATGCTTTATTTTCCTTCTTTATTCATGTCTAAGCTTCTGTGACATGACAACCCCATGGCCTGAGGTCAACTTCACAATCACTAACTGGCAGGCAAATTACAGAGCATGAGTATCTGCAGTTTCCTTTTCTTCCTGAAATTAAAGGAACTGAGACTAACAAGAAATCTCATTTATAGACCTCATTTACCAATTTTGCAAGGTCTGTAATGCAGCTATCAAAAGTTTCCATGCTGGAGTTTTTTTTTTTTCCTCTGTGGCTAAAGAGATTGCCTGTTGCAGAGAGCACCTCTTTTATTTTATTTCAAAAAGATTTATTTAATTTTTTTGAAAGGCCAACAGAGGGAGAGGGAGAGGGAGAGGGAGAGGGAGAGGGAGAGGGAGAGGGAGATGGAGAGGGAGAGGGAGAGGGAGAGGGAGAGGGAGAGGGAGAGGGTGAGGGAGAGGGAGAGGTCCTTCCATCCTGTGGTTCACTCCCCAAATGCCACAACAGTCAAGGCTAGATCAGGCAGAAGCCAGGAGTCAGAAATTCCATTCAGGTCTCTCACATGGGTGACAGGAACCCAAGTCCTTGGGTCATCATCTGCCACTGCCCAGGCACATTAGCAGGAAGCTGGATCAGAAGCAGGGAGTAGCCAGGACTTGAACCAGGCACTCTGATATGGTATGCAGGCATCCCAAGCAGTGGCTTAACCCACTGTACAAAAATGCCTGCCTGAATGCCACTTATTTTAACTTTCAATAACTTTAAAGGATTGATTTATTTATTTGAAAGGCAGAGGAGAGAGAGAGAGAGAGAGAGAGAGAGAGAGAGAGAGAGAGAGAGGTATCTCTTCCATCTGCTGGTTCATTCCCCAAATGGCAGCAACACCTGGGGCCGACCCAGGCTAAAATCATGAGCCTGGAGGTCTGTCTGGGTTCCCTACATGGTTGGAAGGTACCCAAATACTTGGGCCATCATCTGCTGCCTTCTCAGGCGCATTAGCAGGGAGCTGGATCTGAAGTGGAGCAGCTGGGGCTTGAACCAGCGCTCCAATATGGGATGCTGATGTTGCAGGTTGGGGCTTAGCCCACTGTGCCACAATGCCAGCTGAAAGTCCCTTATTTTAATGATCACATATTTACTTTCAGTTAGAGAATCTTTCTGTAACTCTCCATAGATGTAGTATTTCTGCTTTTCTGATGATTAAGCTTGTAAACTTAATAAAAATTTTTTCTTCCCAAAACCAAGTATTATGAGCCAGCAAATCTAAGACTGTGGAACATTATTTCTTTACCTGATTTTCATCCTGAAAAAGCTGGCTCAGATTTTAATTTTGAGACACCCAGTGAGGCAGGGCACTATTACTCCTTAGGGGCAGAGAAGATCTGTTGGCTGTCTCTGCCTCCCTGTCTACAAGGAAAGAAGCTAAGCCATGCCGAGGATAAAATGTCTTAAGCCAAACTACCTCCCCAGCTCTGGCCCCTAAATATATCACAGCACTCCCTCCTTAGGCAGAAAACAACTAGAGATTTACGAAAAAAAAGAAATTCCTGCCCTATCCCAGGCTGGCTGGAAAACAGGCTGCCAGCTCTGCGGATGGGTTCAATCCTCCGGTGCAGTGTCCCTTCCAGTGAGTTCCAGCACCTTCTTCATGGCCCCCGAGGCCACTGCTGGTGCAGTAGAACATGGTCTTGCAAACAAGCCTGGGACTATGACCACCTTGATTTTCTGGCCCAGGTGAGCTTTGGCCTCTGCAAGAAGACACAATGGGTCTGCTCGCTTGGTGTGTCACCCAGTACTCAGCCTCAGCTGGGACTTGCTCCAAGGAAAGCTTTACTTGCTGGTGACAAGCAAAGGAGACAGTAGGAAAGGAGCGCTCCCAACAGAAACCACCTCCTGGAGAGGCAGCCTGCCAGGGCGTTTACAGTGTTAGGAGGGCCTTCCTGCTCAAGCCACACCGTCTTCATCCTCCCTCGTCTCAGGTTCTAAACTCCGACTCACATGGTTCTCTTGCGGTTCTCCTGGTCTCTCGTGGCACTGTGGTGTAGTGGGCTGAGCCATGCGTGTGATGCCAGCATCCTGTATGGGCGCTGGCTTGTGTCTTGGCTAATGCTAATGCAGCTGGGGAAGCAGCAGATGATCCAAGTGTCCGGACCCCTGCCACCCATGTGGGAGGGAACTGGATGAAGACCCCGGCTCTTGGCTGTGGCCTGGCCCAGCACTGGCCATTGTGGTCATCTGGGGTGTGAACCAGTGGATGGAAGATCTCTCTCTCTGGCTCCCCCCCTCTCTCTAACTCTTTCAAGTAAATAAATAAATCTTAAAAAAAAACAAACCCAAATTCTGATGAGTAAACTGTTTCCAATTCTCTGTCCCTGTTCCTATGCCTAAATCCTACACTCCTGCTCGCAACATGCCCTTCACAGGGTGCTTTGTGGTCAGGGTCTCAGTGGCCTCCACCGTCCCAGTGTCAGGCCACTTGCTGCCTTCCTCCTGCTCACAGCCTGTGGTGACCTCCATGGCTCTGTGCACTTTGGCTATGAGAGCAGGTGAAAGGCTTCCTGGCCCTGTGGGACTCCTTCCAGATGTGCTCGCCATCTCTACGGACATTGCAGTCATCGTGTTCACAGCCACATGATCAGGTTCTGGGCAGCTCCAGAGGCTCTGGGGAAGAAGGTGGCTTTGTGGTTGGCTGCACCGAGCTGAGCCAGGTCAGTGAGCCAGCCTCAGATGATCTCTGTGGACTTTGTTGGAACATTCTTAGTTTTGCTCTCAGAAGGCTGCCCCTTTGTGCAGCTGATCTCGTGCATCTGATGGATACCAGCAGCAAAGATCTGGACTGTGGCCCCCACCGTGGCTCAGGTGCACTAGGATTGCCGAGGCTGTCGAAGACCTCACAGCTGGACAGTGTAACCCAGAGTGTATGATGTAGGTGAGAGGGGTGCACAAGATGAAGGGCCAGAGAATCTGAAAGCCTTTACTTGCTTGAGCTTGTTCTCCAGAAGACAGTCCAGAAAGTTTACCTTGCAAAATGTACTCTCAATGGGGCCAGACCACCACAGACAGACAAAGATGTGAGAAAGCAGTGTGAGACAGAATTTTAACACGGAAGGGAGGAAGTAAGATGGTGATTGAGTAAGATGCTCCAGTGACCATCTGCCCAGGAACTTAAGCAACTTAAACCAACATAGGCAGCTACCCATGCAGCTTCACGAGAGCTCTGGAAGCCAGGTGAGGGATCACAGGGCCTCATTTTAGTATTAAGTAAAGGCCCATTGGAGAAAGCAGGAAGGAAAGAGCTTCCGGCATTGCCTCTCCTCCAGCTCTAAGCAGCAAAGTGTGGAGAGAGAGGGCTCCTGCTTGGCAGAGAGAGTGGGGATTTAATTCTAGTTCCAGGCCCACTCCAGAGCCCATGGCTCCTGCCTCCAGATCTGCACCTGTAGACTGAGCATTTGAGGCTCCCCTAGGCAGGCAGTCTCACCCACCCCTCTCCACTCTCCAGTAGAAAGCAGAGCAGGACCCCAGTCAGGTAGAGTAGGGCAAAATAGGGAGCTTTGGATCTAATCCTGGAGCTCAGAACCAGGCACACAACCTTAAATCACAGCACCCAAAGTTCTTTATTCCCAGGCCAGACAGACCCTCTGGATTTGTCCTGGCATCAGATAGAGACCTGACTCCCAATGGAACAAACTCAGACTGACAAGTGTCACCACCAGCCTCAGGTGGATCCAGCACTTACCCTTGGCCTACTGATGGTGGAACCTAGGTTTGCCCAGCCTGATGTCAGTCTGTGAGGGAAGAGGTTTCCCATACCATTCTCCCCCACCTTGGGCACACACAAACAGCCACAGGACTGTGTCTTGGGACTCAGTGTCAGGCTGATAAAACTAATCATTGGGCAAATCCTAATAGTTTCCCTCCCTAGGCAGGTGCCTGTGGATGGAGTCTCTGGATTTGCCCCAATATCAAGTAGAAACCTGTTCCCTGCAGGTGTAGATTTATTTTCGTGTGTATCACCACTGGCATATGAGGGCATGATGTGCATTCCCAAGATTGCATAGAGCCTAAAGACAGACCCGGGTGTGGTCCACTTAGTGCCTGCCTGGGTGGCTGAAGTGTTACCTCCATCACTCCTTCTACAACCTTGGGCAGGCAGCAAGGAATCACAGGACTGTTTTGAGACTCAGTGCCAGGCTGGTAAAACCCAACGCTGAGTAGATCCTAACAATCTTGGCCTACAGGAAGAGCCTCCTGATTGCTTCTGTGACAAGTGGAGTTTTGTTGTCCAGATTTGTCAGTCTTGTATCCTAGCCAGTATCACCAGTGGCTGCAAGGAGTGGCATTGTGCAGTGAGTCCACCTCAGCAGCAGACAGACCATAGCAGGGTGGCCTGTGTGTCTTGTGCCCTGGTCTCAGTGGACTCCAGGTTGATCCAGAATCGTGGCATTGGTGGACATAAGACTAGGAGTTTGAGCTTACCTCAATCTCAGAGATAAGCTTATAGGGATGGGCTACACCCTTTTTAGGTACTTTTCCAGTTCATTCTGAACATCATACCAGCTGTGGATTTGGGACAAATCTGAATTTGGAGAGTACTATAGAAATAAAAAATGAAAAACAAAGGTCAACAGCATACCTGGGGCAAACCTTGACTTATGGTGCTATCTAGCACTGAAATAGCAGAAATATCCATAGGCTCAAAGAAAACAGACTACTTAGAATGTGTAGAAGGACAGTCAAAACTAAAGTCAGAATAATATAACCGAGCCTTCAATGCAATATAATATTGTATTTGAACAAGTGTCAGGAACTTGCAGAGAAGCATGAACTCACCTAGACAGGAATCAATCATGTAGGAATTGGAATTTTCAAATGCTCAGATGAAGATTTCAAAGCAGCTGTTTTAGGGAAACTCAACAAACTTCAAGAGAATATAGAGAAACGATTTAACATTCTAACAGAGAGTTGATAAAGAGATGGAAGTAATTAAGATAAATCAAACAGAAGTTCTTCAACTGAAAAGTACACTGATTGAGACTAAAAATGCAACAAAAGATCTCAGCAGCGTAATGGGTCAAACAGAAGAAATAATCAGTGAGCTTCAAGACAAGCTATTTGAAAATACACAGTTGGTGAAGAAAAAAGAAAAAAAAGAATCAAGAAGAATGAAGAAAGCTTTTGGAAACAAGGGCACAGCATAAAAACAGCAAATATCGGGATTATTGGTTTTCAAGAGGAACTTAAGAATGACAAGGGTGTAGAAAGCATATTCAAATAGATAATGAGAGAAAACTTTCCAAACCTAGAGAAAGATTCAACTATCCAGGTACAAGAAAATCAATGGTCACCAGTCAGGCCTACTTCAAGGCATGTTATAATCATATATCATTGTATATTACATATTAAAGTCATCATATATTATTATATATTACATTATATATTATTATATATCATTATAATTATGTAATCATTATAATCACACTTTTTAAAGTTAAAGATAGAGAATTTTTAAAGCTGTAGGAAAAAGAAACAACTATCATGTAAACAGGTCCCAACTCTGGACTACAGACTTCTCAGCAGAAGCCTCACAGGCCAGGAGACAGCAGGGTAAGATCTTCACTCAGGGAGAACCATGGTCAACCAGCAGTACTGTACCCAGCAAAGCCATCTTCAGCTATGATGTACAGAAAAAGAATTCCAGACAAATAAAATCTGCGAGAATCTACCACCGCCAGGCCTGTTGGACAAGAAATGTTAAAGGGAGTTCTTTAAACCAAAGGAAAGAGACACTAATAAGCAATAAGAAAATATCAGAGAGTTGGAAACTTACTGATGATAGTAATCATAGAAACAAACTCAGAATGCTCTAGAATTTTACATCATTCATATCCTTTGTGTGAAGACTACAAAGGCTCTACAAAGGCTGCATCAAAATGGCAAGAGAGACAATATAGGGAGGTAAAGTAGAACATTAATATTGTGCAGGAGGAATAAAGGCCAACTGTATAGTTCTTTATGAGTATTTCTGAACTGTTTTTTCTATTTGCTTCTTTCACTATCTTTTTTTTAAAAAAGATTTTACTTATTTATTTGACAGGTAGAATTACAGACAGTGAGAGAGAGAGAGGCAGAGAGAAAGGTCTTCCTTCCGTTGGTTCACCCCCCAAATGGCTGCTACGGCTGGAGCTGTGCCTTTCCGAAGCCAGGAGCCAGGTGCTTCCTCCTGGTCTCTCGTGCGGGTGCAGGGCCCAAGGACTTGGGCCATCCTCCATTGCCTTCCCAGGCCATAGCAGAGAGCTGGACTGGAAGAGGAGCAGCCGGGACTAGAACAGCGCCCATATAATCAATGTTAAATTGCTGTAGTTTAAAAATATCTTGTTATAACCAAAAGAAGGATTTTTTTAAGCTGAATGGAGGCCACAAGCAAAAATTTGTAATAGACATCAAATCTAAAAAGCAAAGAATCAAAATACATTACTTGTGGGGCTTTCTGGATTCTGGTCTTAGCATCCCCTCTCTTAGCGGGCTAGGAGCAGGCTCCCGAGTATGTTCTCGGTTGTTCCTCCCTCTGGGGAGGAGGCAGACCGGGCCTGTTCCTTACTGTGCACTGTATCTCCTTCCCCACTCCACTGCTGTCTTGTGCTCCATACTTCCACATTTCAGACACCAGGTGGCTGCCTGTCACATGTCTCCTCCCTCTAGGCCTTTGTGTCTTCCATTCCCGTATCTGGAAACTGACTGTCTCCACCTGAGTCCTTGTGCCCAGCAGTCCTGGGCTGGCATCACGCTCCTAGGGAGTCCCTGGTCCACACGCCGGGACAGGGCCCATCCTCCGTGTCCTCAGTCCCACGGCTCTCACTCCTGCTGCAGTCCTGGTGACTCTGAGCATGGTTGCTCACCTGTCTCTCCCTCTAGACTCGACCTCATGGCACGTGGGGACCCGGCCTTGTTTACCACTGTGTCCCAGCACCTGGTAGAGCAGGTGCCCCAAATCCTTGTTGGATGAATGAATTAATGAATGAGTGAATGAATGAATTAGGTCAGTGACTTCTGGAAAAAGGAGGAGGGGAAAAAGTTGATGTCCTCAGGGGACCAGAGGGTGCCAAGGACATCTTTCACCTGTCCTATGCTTGCTTAGAGAACACCCTAGGTGGAATTCCTGAAGGGCTCAGGACCCTCCTGGCTCTCCCGCCCCCGCCCCACAGAAACCTGCCTCTCTTTACTGGAAGGTACAGATGGAAATGACTGTGGAGTTGCTATAAGGCGTCAGGGTGTGAGCTGCTGTCTCACTCTGGACGAACACAGCTGGAGCTCCCGGGTGAAGTCTCCTTCCCACAGCTGGCACGGGGACTGGGGTTTCAATCTGGTTCATTCCACTCTGAAGCTCATGTGATGTTCCCTGGTGGACAGAAGCTTCCTCATGGCCATGCCAGGAGTTAGGCCATCTGTCCAGGATTGGACCACACAATGGTGCCCACTCTCCTGTCTCACTCAAAAATGGCTGACCTATCCCTGCTCTTCCTGAGACTATGGGCTCACCCGGTGATTCTTGAGGATCTGCGTGCTCAGGAAAGAGGCATTTCCTGCAGCTCAGGTGGTTGGTCACTGCTCATCCTGTCCCAGGAGTGCCCTGTCCCCTCAGCTCCATGGTGGCCAGAAAGCTGCAGGCCTGTGTCCTCCCTCAGACACATGCTGGGTTTTCTCTTTCCTCTTGGTTATCATCTAATTTTAAATCTGCTTATTTGGAGAGAGGGAGAGAGAAGCATTCACATCCACTGATTCAGAGAGAGAGGGAGAGAGAGAGGGAGGGGGAGAGGGAAGGGGAGGGGGAGGGGGAGGGGGTGAGGGAGAGGGAGGGGAGGGGGAGAGGGAGAGGGAGAGAGACAGAACATACACCCATTCACTGGTTCAGAGCAGTGGGCAAGAGATCTATTCACTGGTGCATATCAGTGCTGTCGAAGACCTCACAGCTGGACAGTGTAACCCAGAGTGTATGATGTAGGTGAGAGGGGTGCACAAGATGAAGGGCCAGAGAATCTGAAAGACTTTACTTGCTTGAGCTTGTTCTCCAGAAGACATTCCAGAAAGTTTACCTTGCAAAATGTACTCTCAATGGGGCCAGACCACCACAGGAGGGAAACATCCTCGCCACATTGCCTCAGGTGTTCACGTGCACTCACACACACTCCGAGCACTCACTTTGTCACTCAAGATGTCAGCCCCACACTCCCATCAACAGAAAGGCTCCTGGGCTCATGCATGCCACCTTGTGGAGTATAGGCTCAGGCATTCCCAGCCACACTGAAATCTGAGTTTGAGGACAGGAAGGCCGTAGTGTGAGATGGGATGGGGAGGCACACCCTCCTGCTGCTGCTTTCCCTCTCACCTTGCTCTTCAGTGCAAGGAGGATGCTCTGTGGTGGTGGTAGTTCATGGAAAGGGACTTTCCCTCTGCACCCCAAGTCCCCCCAGGTTTGCATCCAGTGAGTGCCCTGTTGGGGCTGCCCCCAGACTGCACGCACAGTGACTAAGCCATGGGCCCCTTCCAGCCAAAACCTTTGGCCTGCTTCTGTGTCTCTGCCTACCTTTGCCTCTGTTTATCCCTCCTGAGTGCTGGCTGGACCCAGGACACCTGCCAGCCTCATGGCCACCTCCTTCCCTGCAAAGTCACCTGCACCATACCCTCAACCTCCTTCTGCAGAGGTTCAGACACGTGTCTCTGGAGGAGCCGCCTCCCTCCACTGTCCCTGTCCGGCATTGTGGGCTCAGGGTGGCGTGATGTATCATTCACTTGTTTGTCTGCCCACCGGGCTGTGTGCTTTCCAAAGCTGGAGCTTGACTTCATTCTGCAGCCTGTGTAGCTTCACAGAGGATAGTGCAGACTCTGGGGAGACACCCCAGCCCTGAGGTTCATGAGAGCAGCTGTTCAGCGTCTCCGAGCCCACCCCTCCCCCACAGAACAAGCACAGCAGAGCATCCAACTCCTAGAGCTGTTGTGAAAAGGCAGAGAGGGGATGGCAGCTGTTGCCTTGTGGAGTTGGGTTGTCCGTCTTGTTCCCATTCTCTCTGGCTGCTCAGGCTCATTGTGCCCATGTTCTCTCTGTCCCTAATTCAACAGCTAGCACCCCAGAGTGAAGGACAAACTCTGTCTCACGGTATGGCACTCAAGGTCCTATGAGACTCAGAAAGCCAGAGCTGCTCCTCTCTCTGTCTCACCCCATTCATTCTTTGTTCCGTGCTGCTGCAGTGCCTGCAGGCTCCATGGCAGGGGGTGAGTGAAGGGCAGGAAGGTGCCTATGCGTCATGGATAAAGCACAGGTGCAATGCAGCTGTGTGCCTGTCTGGGAGGGACGTTAGGAGAATGGTTCTTACAAAGCACCTTTGTGGGGCTGGTGGTGCTCACAAGGTAAGCAGCATTGCTGCCTGGGATGCTGGGTGGGTTCAGCCTTCCAGGCTCAACTCAAAGGCCACTTCTGATGGGAGGTGTGGCCAGGCCACCTCTGCATGCATTTGACACCACTGCCTGGTTCCTCTCTCTGGGAAGAGCATAGGCTGTGTCCATCAGTCACGACAAAGGCACTGAGTGGAGAGCTGGCTCCCCAGGGCAGGGACAAGGCCATGGACACCAGCTGCCTCTCGGGAAAACCAACCCACCTTCACTGCAGCAGGGCACTCTCCCAGGGTCTCCCAGCTGTGCCACGTGTGCCCTTTCTCTGCTCCTACAGCCCCGCTCTGAAGCATTCCATTCATCATTTAGGCATTTCCATGAAAAGGTAACCTCAGTTTCCTAGTCCAGATATGAACTCCTGACACATTCCTTCTCCATCCTGTGCATCTAAACTGCCCCATCCTATGTCTTTCCAGGTGCTTGGGCCCAAATCTTTGGAATTCTTTTTTTTTTAATCCTCCTATTCCAATTTTGTCCTTCAGCAAATCCATAAATTTCCCCTTTAAAGCATGACTGACATGTAATCCCTTCTGTTTACCTGCTTGGGTGTGGCTTCTGTTGGAGCACCAGCTTCTTAGAGTGGTCTGGCTGCTTCCACTCTGCCCATCTTCTCATCACAGCAGGTGGACAATAGTGCTGTACTCGGACCCCGACGACCATGCTCCCAACACCCACTGCTCGGCAATCTCCCTCCACCATCCTGACTTGAAACCCACCCTTCTACACCTGTGTCCAAAAGCCGCACAACACTCTGTGCGACAGAGAAGAGAAAGTGCACCAAAACACTTTGCATGAAATAGTGTGCACTTCAATAAGCAAATGCCCAGCCTCCCTCCCCCAGTTGACTCAGTGAGGTCAGGGGTTGTGGGATTGGGACACTGCTGCAGACAGAGCTGGAAGGTTTGGGGTAAGGAGCTCATAGAGCCTGGCATTCCTGGAACATTCCCTTCGCACCAACCCCTGGCCAAATCTGGGAAATGAGACTTGAGCCCGGGCCGAGCCGGTGTCTCCTGGCACACTGGAGGGTCTGGGACATCATGCCTTTTCCTGGGGCAGAGCTTTCCTGAATCTCTAGTCCATCAGCCAATGTCACTGATGCTCCCAACCTTTGCTACAGACAAAAACATGCCCCATGGGGCCGGCACTGTGGTGCAGAGGGTTAAAGCCTTGGCCTGAAGTGCCAGCATCCCATATGGGTGCCGGTTCAATCCTGGCTGCTCCTCTTCCAATCCAGCTCTCTGCTATGGCCTGGGATAGCAGTAGAAGATAGCCCAAGTCCTTGGGCCCTTGCACCCCTGTGGGAGACCCGGAAGAAGCTCTTGGCTCCTAGTTTCAGATTGGCGCAGCTCCAGCCGTTGCAGCCATCTGGGGAGTGAACCAACGGATGGAAGACCTCTCTCTCTGTCTCTACCTCTCTCTGTAACTCTGTCTTTCAAATAAATAAAATAAACTAAAAAAACCCACGCCCCTGCTTGTTTCCATTGCTCTCCTTAAGGGGCGTTTCCGTGCCCTTGAGGCAGCAGCACATTTTAGAAAAACCCTAGGACAGTGAAGAACCAGGCGTGCAGGCCCCACCCACGGCTGCCCTTCTGGCCCCTGGTTTGCTGAGGTCCCTATCCCTGCAATCCCTGCACTTGCTGTTCCCCTGCTGAGTGCTCTTTTCCTCGACAGCCACCCAGTTGTCTGCCGTAGCTGTCTGCAGATTCCCGCTGTTCTCTTTAAAATACCTACACTTAAAGAATTTTAATGGACACATACAAATTGTACATACTAACAGGGTACAGTGTGATGCTTCAAGACATGTAAATGTGTGTAACGGTCAAATCAGCGGCTGGGATTGTAGTGCCATGGGTTAAGCCATGGCTTGTGAGCCAGTGTCCCATATCAGAGCACCAGGTCTGGTCCAGGCTGCTCTGCTTCTGGCGCAGTTCCCTGCTAATGCACCTGGGAAAGCAGTGGGAGATGATGCATATTCTTGGGCTCCTGCTACCTACTTGGAAGACCCAGATGGAGTCCGGGGCTCTTGGCTTTGGCCTGGCCAAGCCCTGGCTGTTGCAGCCATTTGGGAGAGTGAACCAGCAAGAGGAAGATTCTCTCTCTCTCTCTCTCTCTCTCTCTCTCTCTCTGTCTTTCAAATGAATAAGTAAATAAATAAATATTTAAAATAGGATCAAATTGAGGTAAGTAGCACATCCATCACCTTAAATGTTGATTATTTCTTTGTAGGGAAACATTCAAAATCCCCTCTTGTAGATACTTTGAAAAACACATACAAGACGTTCTTGTTTATGACCAACTTCCTCTGCAACAGAACGATGCAGCTTCTTCCTGCCATCCAATGTTCCCCTGTCCCCAGTGAACAATCTTTCCCCAGCTCCCTCCCCTCCTCTCCGTCCATGCCCTGGTGGCCACTATTGCACTCTCTGCTGCAGTGAGACCAACAATTTGAGACAACACATGTATTAAGTGAGATCGTGTGACATTTGTCTTGCTGTGCCTGGTTTACTTACTTTACACAGTGTTGTCCAGGTCCACCTACAGGGTCACGAGTGACAGGATGCCACTCTTTCAGTGTCCAAGTAGCAGTCCCTGTGTGCAATGGCCAGCCCTCCCCTCACTCTAATCTCTCACTGACATGCCTTGCCTCGGGACAGACCAGGTCTTGCTTCTCAGTTTATTTATTCTCCATCTCCTCACACTACAGCATGGAGCACCACGAGGGCAGAAAAGGATCGGGTACACAGCAGGCACTCAGTGAGTATCCACGGAGCAGACCAATGGCACGGATGGAGCTCTCTGTTTCTGGGTCATCTCCCCATTGGACTGGGCTGCGAGAAGGCAGGGTGGGCAGATCCTTCACCCCCGTGCAGCGTCCTCATTAATCCATGAGCTGAACCGAATCTGAAAGAAGACAGGGGACCAGCCGGCCCTGGGAAGAGGCCGAGAACGGCTTCTGAGCTTTGCTTTGGGATGAGGTGGTGACAGGTCTGCCCGGGGGGGGGGGGGGAAGTTAATAATTGCTGTTTATTTCTCAACACATGGTCCCCCATAAATATGTACAACTTCCTTGTGTCAGTTAAGAAAAATGCTGTGTGTTTGCACAAGTGGGACCCGTCATGCCTGCCTCCTTGCTTCATTTCCTCAGCCGATTTCCAATGATTTTGCCTCTACCACCAGTCTTGGGGGAAGGGCCAGGTTTTGCTGTGCCTCATGCCCATGGCCCTTGCAGCAGCCCAGGGATGGAAGGATGCTTGTCTGTCCTCATTCCACGCAGGGCTATCAGCTGGAGTTGCTCCGAGGAAGGTGACAGCGGGACTTCAGAGGCCAGAGCAAATCTCCATAACCACGAGGCGAGCCCCTCCTGCATATGCATGATGCTGGCGATCGGGACGCATTTCAATAATGCATCAGACCAGGGCAGGAGATGGCAACATGCATTCTGAAGGGAAACAGCCAAATATAAAGGAAGACAGGGGAAAAGGTGAGTGCAGGCTGAGCAGTAGGGTGCACTGCCGTCTTCCCATCTTCCCGTGTCTGGGGAGAGGCGTCCTTCTGCACAGCTGAGGCCCCCTTCTCTCTACGAGGGCTTCTACATAAGAATCCCCCAGTGTGCCTGCTCTCCAGGGCTCCGGTGGGCGTGGTGAGGCCACAGCTTCATCTGGAGATGTGTGCAAGCAGCAGGAGCGAGACTCTGCACATGCAAACACACACACTCACTCATGGACACATGCTTGCTTATAGACTCAAAGACACACACTCATGGACACATACAGATTTGCTCATGGACACACACTCATATAGACTCAAGGACACACAACCACACACTCATGGACACATGCTCACATAGAGTCACACATTCATAGACAAACACTCATATATAGCCTAGAGGGGACACACACACACACACACTTGGACACACACTCATATACACAGACTCAAGGACACACACACAGACACACTCAGACACTTGCATACTCACAGGAACAGACTTATAGACACACATATTCAAGCACAACTCACATTGACTCAAGACATATGCTACACAATCATGCACACACCCTTACACACTCTCACGTGCACACACACGGTCACTCTCTGACACACACGTTCACCTACTCAAACTTACACAGGCTCACACACTGGGTCACAGACCCACACACATAGAGCACGGCCATGCTCACTACTCCCTGTCCCCACCGCCTGCGGTCAGGCTGTGTCCGGGGACACGTCTGGCCTGTTGGTCTGGGCCCCCTCCTCCGTGGCTGTGCAGAAGGCACACACACACATACTCAGTGGAGCCCATTTCCTGCTCTCTCCCACCAGCTTCTCGCTTCTTTTTCTCTTCAAGCTTAGCCCTACGCTGGGCTCCCTGTGACGAGAGCCTGGGGCGGCGCGACCCGGCCCCTGCTGCTTGGGATGCGGAGGGCGCCTCCCTGAGTGCGCGTGCACCTGCTCGCCAGCAGCCAGTGACCAAGGGGACCTGCCGCCGCAGCCTGTAGGGTCGGCAGGGGGCGCCCTAGGACTCCAAACCACGGCCAGGGGCTCCCCAGGGGGAGCAGAGGTTTCTGGCGCTCCGTAAAGAATTGTTTACTTAGGAATTGCGTATTAAATTTGGAAGTCTGCGGAGGCATCTTCTCTGGAAGCCCCTAACAAGCACATGACTGATACCTGTAAAGTCCACTAAGCTGTGTTCGTAGCGTATTCTTCGGGCTACAAGGAAGCAGGAGAATCTCGGATGCACCTTCTCTTTTTTTCCCCCGGTGCAGGTTCTCAATTAGCGGGTGCTCGTGGAAACCGCCCCGTTTGTAACAGCACGGTGAGCCGAGGCTCCCGGGTCATCGTGTGTGATTTCACGGCTTAGGCGGATAAAGAGCTCTCGTTTTCATCCGTGTTCCTCCAGAGAGCTTCCTGCTGAAGCAGGAGCGAGGAGCCCGCGCGCCAGACGCTACCCTCCACGCGGGAGAGCGGCGCCAGGAGCGCCACCCAGCTCTGTGCGCCTGGGGACTCTCCACGGGCGGGCTTTGGAGTGCTTTTCTGTGCTTCAAACCCAAGTTGGGCACTTTCTCACAGACCAGTTTCCCTCTTCAAGTGCTACCCAGGAGAAATGGAAATTCACGTCCACGCAAAGACGTATTTATATGACTATCCATTGTATTTTTTGCAGCGTTGCCTATGATAGCTCAGCACTGGAGAGAACTCAGGGGACGGGTAGGCGAGAGGGGCAATAGCTCCCTGTGTTTGCACCTGCTCAGCGATAGCAAAGAATGGAATACCGGTGCCTGCAACACAGTATTCCATCTCACAGCAGTATGCGGAGAGGGGAAGCCACACTCACAGGACACTCTCATCAAGTTCAAGGGCAGGCTAAACAAGTCTGGGAGCTCAGGAGGCAGAGCATGACTGCCTTGTGAGGTCAGAGGGGGCCTGGGAAGAGCCTTGAAGGGGCTTCCAGGGTGCTGGGTATGCTTTGTGTGGATTCGGATCGAGTCTACAAGGCTGTGTACATTTGTCAATCTGAGACGTGCACTCAAGAACTACGCATTTGTGGCTGGCGTTGTGGTGCAGCGGGTTGAGCCACCCAATCCATATGGGCACCGGCTCCCTGCTAATGCTCCTGGGAAAGCAGTGGAAGATGGCCCAAATGCTTGGGCCTCTGCACCTGCGTGGGAGCCCCAGATGGAGTTCCAGGCTCCTGGGTTTGGCCTGGCCCAGCCCCAGCTGTTGTGGCCATTTGGGGAGTGAAACAGTGGTTGGAAGTTCTCTCTCTCTCTCTCTCAACCTCTCTCTCTCTGAAATTCTGCCTTTCAAATAAATAAATAAAACATCTTTTTAAAAAACAGCCACACATGGTTCAATGAATCCAGAGGAAAGCTGAGGTGAAATCTATAAAGCAAACACTTGCCCTGGTTAATGAGACCCGCGAGGCTGGCACATGTGTATGTGTTACAGCTGGGCTCCACTGCAGAGGACGGAGTATTTGCACAATCTCTTCCAGGTCACCCCTTCTGTGGTCAGTCTTGAAAAGGGCACCTGCTGATGGAGTAAACTACAGAACCCGAGATTGGAAGGGACCCTAATTTTCATCATGTACAGAGGGGTGAGGGTTTGATACCTAGGTGATTTGGCCACCTCTCTCTGATGCAGGGTAGCCTGAGACTTGATCCTCCTCCACCTCCAGGTCCAATCTAAGCTCAGATCAGAGGACCAAGGGCACCAGCCTTGCTCAGTGTCCTTGCTGGAGCCCACAGCTGATACTAGGAGATTTCTCTCATTTCCTGTGTGAGTCCTTAGGATGGCAGTAGTAGCAATAGTAGTTATGGCAGTAGCAGCAGTAATGAATAATAATAAAGGGGTCTTCAAAAAGTTCATGGAAATGTGTATTATAAAAAAACTGTGCCTGAATTTCCGCTTGTTTTGTATCATAATAATTTCTCTTTGAAAGATGCTTATTTATTTGTTTTTATCCACTTGAAAGGCAGAGTCACACAATGAGTTGGGGGAGAGGATCTTCCATTTACTGGTCCACTCCCCAAATGCTTGCAACAGCCAGAACTGGTACAGGTTGAAGCCAGGAGCTCAGAACGCCATCCAGGGATCCCACATGAGTGCCAGGGGGGCCCAACTACTTGAACCACCACCTTGTCTCTCAGCGTGCATTAGCAGGAGGCTGAATCAGTATTGGAGCAGCCAGGACTCCAACTGACACTCCGGTATAGAATGCAGGTGCCCCAAGTGTGGCTTAACTCTGCATCACAACTTCTCTTTTAATTCCATTTTCTACTGCTTTTTGGAAATCCCTTCACAGCAACAATAGCGTTAGTCTAAGTGAATCTGCTTTAAGTGAATGGGATTTTACTGCGGTTTAAATCACGGTTTAAATCATTAGTGGCTCCTAGGGCAGGGACCTAGGGCCTTGGGGGACACTTGAATCCTTTAGGATTACTAAGCTTCTTTCTCTCATGTTCTCTTCCTTTTCTTTTGCCCCTTTGCCCCTTTGCTTCCATTTCTCTGCATAGGAACTTCAGTGTCTGCAAACCAGCGTCCTCTGTGTCTTTTTTTTTTTTTTGACAGGCAGAGTAGACAGTGAGAGAGAGAGACAGAGAGAAAGGTCTTCCTTTTGCCGTTGGTTCACCCTCCAATGGCCGCCACAGTAGGCGCGCTGCGGCCGGCGCACTGCGCTGATCCGATGGCAAGAGCCAGGTGCTTCTCCTGGTCTCCCATGGGGTGCAGGGCCCAAGCACTTGGGCCATCCTCCACTGCACTCCTTGGCCACAGCAGAGAGCTGGCCTGGAAGAGGGGCAACCGGGACAGGATCGGTGCCCCGACCGGGACTAGAACCCGGTGTGCTGGCGCCGCAAGGCGGAGGATTAGCCTAGTGAGCCGCGGCGCCGGCCGTCCTCTGTGTCTTTATGCCTGTGGATGAAGCCCTCTTCCCTGGAGATATAGCCTCAGCTCCAGTTTCACCTCTCTTCACTGTCTCCATCCCTGGTTTAATCAATTCTATGAAGGAGCAGGGTGGTCCTATGGGTAGACACTCCAGGAGTTATTAGTAATATTAACAATATTTACGATAGTAATAAATGCAATTGATGGGGTTTGCGAAGTATGTTCAATGCCTTCAGCTGTCATCTCATTTCATTTTCAATGTCAAGGAACTTACTCAGTTCATCAATTAATTATGGAAGCAATAAAGTGCCAAAACCAGTTCAAAGGACACTTGAGGAGCTATGTATTTATCAGTGACTTAATAACTGTATATGAGTGAAACTGACTATTTTTCATTTGATTATTGTTTATAGCCCTTGCCTATATCCCCAGTGAACTATGGTCTTTTAACTTTTTAATTTGTTGAGCTCTTTATTTAGGGAACCACTAAGCCTTTGGCGATAATGTAAATGAAACACATGAACTCTCAAAAATAGTAGATAAAATATGAAGTTGAACAAACAAGGAAGTGTTAAGATGAGTTCTCTGGGATGGATAATGAGCTAGTTAATGTCCTAGGGTATTCTACAGTGGAAACTTGGAGCAATGGACTGCCTTCAGTGAGGGACTCTCATTCCGAGGGGAGAACCATTCCACCCCTTCAGGGTGATTGGTTCTCTGTTTTGGTCTACTCTTCGTGATCTGACGTAGAGTGAGCCTTGAGAAATGGCTTTGTCCCCCTGCTGTCAGGGTCTGGGGACACTATGCTGTGCTTGCCCCTGTCTCATGTAGACAATCAGATACATCTTACTGGGATGCTGGGGGCATGGTGGTGAGAAATACTGGTTGTCGGCCGGCGTCGTGGCTCACTAGGCTAATCCTCCACCTGTGGCACTGGTACCCCGGATTCTAGTCCTGATTGGGGTTCTGGAGTCTGTCCCAGTTACTCCTCTTCCAGTCCAGCTCTCTGTTGTGGCCCGGAAAGGCAGTGGAGGATGGCCCAAGTGCTTGGGCCCTGCAACCGCATGGGAGACCAGGAGGAAGCACCTGGCTCCTGGCTTCGGATCGGTGCAGCGCCATTTGGGGGGTGAACCAACGGAAGGAAGACCTTTCTCTCTGTCTCTCTCTCTCTCACTGTCCACTCTGCCTGTCAAAAAAAAAAAAAAGAAAAGAAATGCAGGTTGTCAGAACTCCAGCACATGGTGAGTGCCTATACCTTGACATCCCAACTGAAAAAAGAAAAGAAGAGTGTAGATCACTGACTGAATAGGAGATCACCCACTCTCCCTTTAATAAATTGTGCCTGCTGTTAACATGAGGCTGCTTCACCTACTCACCAGGCTGGTCAGCTGTTCCAGACCCAGAGCTGGATCCAGAAACCTGCTTCTTTCTTGCTTCAAAGAAAATATACAAAATCTTTTACATAATGTGATGAATAATGCTGCTTTCTTGATATGCTGACCTGCCTTCCACCCACAGGGACATGTGCTTTTTGGGAAGTCAAATAAGATAAAAAAAAAGAAGATGAAACAAGATGAAAATGCATAAATTTTGTCACTGTCAAGGCACAACAAATGTGGGACACTCACCCTACCTACTCATCATAAATTCTACCAAATTCCTCCCGGATGCAGCTCTTCCCCCACATCCTCCCTCGGGCCACTGCCAGCTCTTATGATCTGGCCGACACACACTGAGCTCAGTGGCTGTTTCTTGTGAGGCCATGCCCTCGAAGAGCCTTTAGTGGTTTTGCTCCCATTTGCATAATATCTGCCACAGAGTAGAGCACGTGGGCCTGATGGCAGGGATGAGGGCGGATGAGGTGGAAAGAGCCTACATCCTGACCTCAGGGGTCAGATTCCAGCTCCAGAGCCTCCTGGCCACACAGCCTTAGCCAGATCCCTTCATCATTCTGGATCTGGGGGAATGCAAAAGCAAAAGGAAAAAATAAAACCATAGACACTGAGCAGAATTGGCCGTTGTTATTTTTAGCAGTGGAAGAAAGGACTCCCATTCCTCATTAAGAGAAGATAGGCAGTCAGCTTGGAGGGGAGGGCTGTGTTGGCCCAGGAGTGACAGGACGCCTCCCCATTCAGGTGTCAGGAAGTCTCTGCTAGGAGCCTCTGCTTCAAAGGAGACCAAATGTATGGCGGCAGTGTGGCTGAGCCCATGCAGTTTAATTCTCATTCTACGTTTGGAGCTCTGGAAGGTTCGATCTAAATTTAATTGGGGTGGGGTTATCCAAGTCTGGGGGATGGAGTGTTTCTCTCCTTGGAGCCAGCTTTGTGAACTCCGGCCAGGCCTTTGTGCTCAGCCGTGCTCAGATGCCTCGGTGACGCTGTGACTCCATGGAGGGGATCACGGTGAAGACATGCTCTGCCCGGGAAGTCTCGGAGACGCATGATGCCATGCTTTAGACAATATAGGAGCCATCCTAAAGGACTGAAGGTGCCCAGGGACGGGCAAAGGAGACAGGAGAGCATCATGGAGCTTTGGGCTTGGACGTTGTTTGTGTTTCCCTCTGCCCCAGCCTGACCGTGGAGCGGAGGCATAGATGTATCCCAAAGGGTGAAGAGGGCCCCGAGCACAGAGCGTGGGCTCCCATTTGCTCGACTCTGACTCACTTTCTCCAGAACCTGCCACTGCACTGTGCTCACGCTGCAATGGCCTGCAGAGATCCAGCTATGGATCTAGGAATTCAGCTGCCTGAGTCAGCAGTTTTTGTTCCTTTGTCCCTGAAACAGAGTTGGCACTCGAAAGACACTTTTTGGACCCAATTGTAGGTTCATAGAGAGCTGTGAAAAAAAAATGCCTGGAGGGATCCTGTGTGCCTTTCACCCAGCCTCCTCCAGGGTGGATGAATAAGTCTTCAGTGGCAAATGCGTTTGGCATGATTGCCCTGCAAGGTGAAGCCAGGAGATTGCCGTTGGCGCAAGTCACAGTTTCTTCAGGTTTTGCTGGTTTCCCAAGCCCTCATGCATACAAGTGTGTGTGCTCAAGTATAATTCTCTTTTTAAATTTATTTTTATTTTTATTTTTTTAACAGGCAGAGTTAGGCAGTGAGAGAGAGAGAGAGACAGAGAGAAAGGTCTTCCTTTTTCCATTGGTTCACCCCCCAATGGCTGCTGTGGCCAGAGTGCTGTGGCCGTAGCACCGTGCCTATCCGAAGCCAGGAGCCAGGTGCTTCCTCCTGTTCTCCTATGTGAGTGCAGGGCCCAAGGACCTGGGCCATCCTCCACTGCACTCTCAGGCCACAGCAGAGAGCTGGCCTGGAAGAGGGGCAACCGGGACAGAATCTTGCACCCCAACCGGGACTAGAACCTGGGGTGCCGGTGCCACAGGCGGAGGATTAGCCTAGTGAGCCGCAGCACCCGCCTCAAGTACAATTCTACATAATCTCATCACACGTGTGGCTCAAGATACAGAGCTGAGCCAGCACAGCCCAGCTTTCTCCCACAATCTACTCATGCTCACATCCCCTCTCCTCAGTCAACTCCGACCCCTGGCAACTGCCTCCCTGTTCTTGATTTTTATAATTTTGCTATTTCAAGAATGTCACGGGGGGGGGGATTAAAAAAAAAAAACCTCACAGGAAAATCCAATTAAAGGAACAGTCTACTTTGTGTGAACTTTTGGACATCTCTGCATAAATGAAGCGATTCAGCATGTAACCTTTTGCGATTACCTTTTATTTATTTATTTATTTATTTTTATTTTTTTGACAGGCAGAGTGGATAGTGAGAGAGAGACAGAGAGAAAGGTCTTCCTTTTTGCCGTTGGTTCACCCTCCAATGGCCACCGCGGCCGGTACATTGTGCTGATCCGAAGCCAGGAGCCAGGTGCTTCTCCTGGTCCCCCATGTGGGTACAGGGCCCAAGCACTTGGGCCATCCTCCACTGCCTTCCCAGGCCATAGCAGAGAGCTGGCCTGGAAGAGGGGCAACCGGGATAGAATCCGGCGCCCCAACCGGGACTAGAACCTGGTGTGCCAGCGCCGCAAGGCGGAGGATTAGCCTGTTAAGCCACGGCGCCGGCCCTTGCTATTACCTTTTAAAATCGCACATTTAAAAAATATTTATTTTACTTGAAAAGCAGAGGGAGACAGAGAGGAGGGAGGGAAAGAGAGAGAGAGAGAGAGAGAGAGAGAGAATCTTCCACTTGTTAGGTCACTCTCCAAATGGCTGCCACAGCTGTGGGTGGGCCAGGCCAAAACCAGGAGCCTGGAACTCCATCTGGGTCTTCCACCTGGGTGCAGGGGCCCATGTACTTGGGCCATCTTCTTCTGCCTTCTCAGGCACATTCGCAGGGAGCTGGCTAGGAAGCGGAGTTGTCATATGAAGGGCTCCTATGGGACACCAGGATTTCTGGTGGTGGCTTAACCCACTGCACCACTCTACCACATTGCCCCTCAGATGGGCTTTTTATAAGCTTCCACACAAGTTGGATCCTGTGGTATCTTTCTTCCCATGTCTGACTTACTTAATGACCTTCGGCTCCATCCACTTTGCTGACAATGATAGGATATTATGCTTTCTTATGAATAAAGTACCAGTGTGGCTGCCCTATCTGGACTTCACATTAGTGCCCAGGCTGTCACTGCTGAATGACAGTGTGCTGGTGACACATAAGTCCTCTCTGCAGGGCCAGTGAAAGGAGGCTTCTCCCTGGATAAAAGGGGATGACAGAAGGCTGAGATGAGGAGACCCAAGCAACATCAGAGGAGCCCAAAGGAGAGCCAGGGTGGCCCTGCCCCAAAGGCCCTGGGAGAGGATGGGGCAGGAGGTGAGCATGGCCGCCATTCCATAGAAGACCCCAGAGAAACTGGATAGTGCCGAAGACCTGGCTATGAATGCACCCAAGAACCAAGCTCAGAAGTCAGGGTCCAGAGCTGGAGAGGGTCCCACAGTCCTGCTCCTGATGAGGAGGAAGCAGAGGGCGTCAGCTCCCTGGGCCTTATTTGTGCCTGATAAGGATGGACAGGCACGGAGGTCCCCCTGTGTGGCAGGTGTAGTTCTGGGTGCTTGGCCGTTGGCTTGTCTTCGGAGGTGGTCACTTGGTTACCCCTGCTGTGCAGCTGGGTGGCTGGAGGCCCAGCCAGGCGGTAGGGTTCACCCCAGATCTTGAGAGCAGCAGGTGCAGGAGCACTTGGCCCTGCACAGGCATAACACAGGCAAGCTGTGAATCCTGGTGGTCAGGGATGGGGTATGGGCCTCTGCCAATCATCCTTCTGTTGGCTTCATCAAGGTCCTTGTTGAGGGGGCCTCCAGGGACTTGTCTGCAGATGGGCTCAGACCCCCTACTGCTGTTATCTATGGCTGCTTCCTGGAGAGCCACGACCCTGGATGAGGACAGCCCCTTCCCAGGATGTTAGTTTTGTGTGTTGTATGCCCAGGCTCTCTTGCAGAATGAGGCTCAGCAGAAAGTGCCCCCATGTACAGGAAAGGATTTAGGCAGGCCAGGATGGGGAGGGAGCTGTGCTGCAGGCGTCAGTCCCCAGAGAAGAGGGCGGGCGATAGCCAGAGCACCGAGGGTAAAGCCAGTGCTTGTGGTACTTCCAGAGATTGATGCAAGGCTGAACCAATGGATGAAAGAAAAGGTGGCTTGTGGGGTGAATGAGGCCCCAGGGCAGAGGGTGGGAGTAGATGTCTCTGTACTGGCTTCACGGCTGCGCATGTGGGCGAGGGGTTTAAAAATCAGGACGTGATGATGTCTTTGAGGTCAGAAATTCTTGGCTCAACCTTGGATACGGCACTTAAGGTCTCAACATCTCCATGTCCCCCACCTGCTACTCTGGAGACCCCTGGGAGGGTCAGATAGACTGCAGAGACCCAGGAGGAACTGGGAGGACAGCCACATGTGCAGGGCTGGTGCCCGGGACTTCTGTCCACCCTGGGGAGCCTACACCCCGGCCTGCTTTCTCTCTGTGCACCTGCTGTTGGTGCCCCCCTCTCCCTCTCAGTCTCTCTCTTTCTCTGTCTCTCTTCCCTTTAGTCTTTCTGTCTCTTTCTTTGTCTCACTATCTCTTTTTCTCTTTGTCTTGCTATCTCTGTCTTACTCTTCAACTCTTTGTCTAAAAAAAAAAAATGCTTCATTTCAGGCTGCGTGGAACGTGGTGGAGGCTCTTCCTGTTGAGAAGTAGCTGTGTGCTAAGTGGAGCCTCCTGCTCACAGGGGCCACACTGGGGCCCCACTGCTGGGGGCCACTCATTGGGCCACAAAGTTTTCAATGCCTCCAACAAAAAGCAAATTTCCCTGGCAGGAGCTGCACCTGGAGCCGCCTTGCCCTGTGGGATGGGACAAGGGACTCAGGGGGTTGGGGGCAGAGGTGAGGTGGGAAGAAGGGATGGAGGAGGGAGATGGGTTTCATTAACCCCTGCAGTGGGTATGAAGGAGCTGGTGGAGTCCCAGGCCAGCTCTGCTGGGGGCCTTGCAGGCCTGGGGAAACTGAGGCGGGTGGGGAAAAGCCAAGCCCAAAGGGTCTTTGGACAGAAGGGCCCTGAGGGAGGGTGGCAGCACCGAGTACAGCCCTGTGTGACTCCAGCCTGGCAGCACACCATAGGGCCAGCCCCTGGGCCAGTGTCTGAAGCTGGTGTCTCTGTGGGGCCGGTGAACGCACTGGTTCAGGCTCGCTTGGTTGCAGATGTGATGAACCCCTAGGAGACACAGTCTGCTGGGGATGCCGAGGGGCAGGACCAAAGCCTGGTCTCCCCCGTTCCGCCCAGCAGAGTCTGGCTGCTGTGTGCCAGGTGGCCCAGTGCTAGAACAGATGTGTACTCTGGAGGCGGGTGAACCTGACCTTGAGTGTCAGCTGCACCCCTTGCTGACTCTGAGCCTTGGTGTTTTCTCATAATGATGGGGGCACGAAAGGCCAGCATGGTAGCTGCTCCCCAGATCCTTTCCTGGGGCAGCTACATTCGTCCTTTCAGCCCAAGGACGCCCAAGGACACCTCCTCCAGGAAGATGCCCAGGCACCTGTTCCTTCAGGCTGAGCTCAGACCCCCCCTTCCCCCCCACCGGAAGCAGCCCTGCAGGTCTGGTTTCCCTCCATGCGTCTCTGCTTCTCCAGACAACAGATGGGTAGGAGGGCCTCCTGCCTGTCTCTGGGACAGTGTGTGTGGGGTGGGTAGAGGCAGCCCCCTCCACTCACACGTAGACACTGGAGCCCCCAGCTTCATGGCCAGAGGTGCCTGCTTCATGAAGGTGGCAGTGAACATGCACAGAGATGCGCAAAGGGCACCTTGGCGTGGTGGCAGCGTGCCCTGCACTGCTCCCCAGGAACCAACCCAAGCAAGCTGGGGTGGAGGAAAGACCAGAGGACTTGGAGCTGGATGCACACGGGCCCAAATCCCAGCCTTGCTGCTAATTCTGTGCCTCACTGTTGAGCTAATGAAGTGATTATGTGCCTAATTATGCACCTGATTGTGTTGTTACATGCTTAATTATGTGCTGATTTCGGGTCAGTGACTTCACCTCCTGGTGCCTCGCTCTTCACATCTGTAAAGTGGGCATGGGGGTGGCCAGAGCTATTGAGGAGGTGGTGGGGGGCGGGGTGTTGGGGACAAGTGCCTGCGCTTAGCAGCTCCCCTCCTCACTGGTCTGATGTCTGGGACCTTTCTCCTCTCTCCAGTTTCTTCCTGACTCTCTGTGCCTAGCCCGTGCTGATAAAGCTTGCTACAGCTGTCTATGTATTAGTCCCTCCCGCCCACCATGCAGCCACTCAGTTAATATTATTGCAGGCCTGCTCTGGGCCTGGCATCGTGCCTCCACCCCTCCCAGGGCTGCTGTGCCAGAACTGGCAGCTGACATGGCCTGGAGCTACCAGCCAGGCCATGGGGCCCTCCAGAGAGAGCACACTGTTGACCAACGTTGGCCAGGGGGATGGCACAAGATGAGAACAAGAGCACCTCTGAAGAGACACACAGGATCCTAGGCAGCCACAGATGGCCACGCTAACTCGGCCACCACTGCCTCTTCCCCAAGGACAACTGGGGCCTGCACCTGTTCTTGCCTCCTGGATCCGCGTCACTAAGATCGCTCCCCACTGAGCAGCCTCCACCCTGGACAGTATCCAAACACCAACGGACTCTCATTTCTCTAGTGCTCTCTGCATTTGTTTTATTTATTTTTGTAATATTTATTTATTTATTTATTCATTTAAAAGGGGGAGAGAGAGAGAAAGAGAGAGAGAGAGAGAGAGAGAGAGAGAAATCATGCGCCAGGAGACAGGCAGGAGCCTCTTCCGGGTCTGCCACAAGAGTGGCAGGGGTCCAAGCAATTGCGTTATCTTCTGCTGCCTTCCCAGGCATATTAGCAGGGAGCTAGATTGGAAGTGGAGCAGCTGGGACTGGAACCAGTGCTCACGTGGGATGCCGGCATCGCAGGTGGCAGCTTTGTTCCCTATGCCACAATACTGGCCTCTCCTCCAGCACTCTGAAGGCCACCCAACATGAGCTTGAATCCTGAAGCCCCTCTAGACTCCCTCAGATGGAGATTCCCCATGGCTCCCTGCAGCAGGTAACACCCCAGCTCTGAGTGTCTTCCGGGTGGCCTTTGGTGAGTGGTCAATGCCAGTTAACAAGGTCAAACAAAGTACTGAAAAGTGAAGTGTATGTGATGATCCAAGCCCTCCCCCTACAAAGCAGGGCTCTCCTCTTCCCCCTGCAGGAAGCTGTGGCCATTTGTCTCGGAGGCCATTGCAAATTCTCCCTGTGCACCAGGCCAGTGTGCCCATGCCCTGTGGGTTCCCAAACGGGTGGTGATCTAGATGGTAGGGGGCCACTGCTCGGTGCTGGGTTAGCAAACTTGCAATGACCTTTACCTGCTGTAGAAGGTGATTTGCAAGCAAGCAAATGCAGAGTAGCAATTTTCATCACGCTTTTGTTCACTTTTCGCTTAGCAGTAGTAAAAAGTTCTACTTGGGGACTCACCACGCTCAGCAGAGACATTCCTGCCCGGCTGGCATCTGGCCCTTCATTAACCTTTCCTGTTGCTGCTGTCCCCCAAGTATTTTGACTCCTATGCCCAATCATCTTAGAGCAGGGGAAATATTAGCACATAAACAGAGAAACCCACACATTTGTCAGCAGATGGATTGCAAAGGAAGACAATTATACACAAAATGCTTTTGCTTTTAAAAAGCATTCATACATAAATTAGTCTGTCAGCAAATGCATGCAGTTAATTGCATACAAAAAATCGGGTGCTACAAGAATATCATCTACGTATAGTCGCTTCTTGCAAAGCAGGAGTGATTGGGCACATTATTAATGGCACAGGAGTCAAACAGTATTCGTTAAACTGCTTTTTTTTTTGGGAGAGGGAAGAAGCCTATTTGAGTCCATTTTATCATGTATTTACTCTCTTTTGCAACTTAAGATGTATTTAACTCTTGTTTGCAGACCAACTGGAGTCATGATTTTGCTCCATTTAGAGGAAAATTAAAAACAAAACGTGAACTGTAAGAAACACAGGTGGGCAGAGCAGGCAAGACACAAGGCAACCGCGGGCTCTGTAGGTTTGCCTGGAAGCCCTGACCTGGGCTGGAGCAGCTGCCCAGTGACCATGGCTCCATGGGAACGATCACCCTGGATGTGTGCATTTCAGGAGGCCGTGCTGCACACTGGGGCTGCACTGTCATTGCTGGTGCAGATGTGATGGTCCCCTGGATGTGGACTCCTCAGAACCCAGGGCCAGCCTTCCTGGCTCTGGATGTGGCATGCATTTTATTACTATTTATTTTCTTGTTTTTTATTAGTTTAAGTTTTTCATTTTTCTTAGACTCAAAAAGCCCTCCCACACATCCAGTCTTGGAAGTCGTCATGTGGTCTGCAGGTGAATCTCCTGTCTTGTAGCTTGTCAACAAATATTAAAACATCATCGCGCACAACATTGTACTTGGGGAAAGTTGCTAAGATAGAGGAGGGTGTTGCAAAAAGTTGGTGGGAAAATGGACTTAAAAGTTTATTTTGAGGGGCCTGGTGCTGTGGTGTAGTGGATAAAAGCCACCGCTTGCAGTGCCTGCATCCCATATGGGTGCTGGTTCGAGTCCCAGCTGCTCTGCTTCTGATCCAGATCTCTGCTATGGCCTGGGAAAACAGTAGAAGATGGCCCAAGACCTTGAACCCCTGTATCCACCAGAAGAAGCTCCTGGCTCCTGGCTTCAGATTGGCGCAGCTCTGGCCATTGCATCTATTTGGGGAGTGAACCAGCAGATGGAAGACCCCTCTCTTTTTCTCTCTCTCTCTGCCTCCCCTTCTCACTCTGTGTAACTTTGACTTTCAAATAAATAAATAAAAAATCTTTTTTTAAAAAAAAGTTTATTTCAGTATAAATTTTTTGGAATTCATGCCTAGTACTTTCATTATATGCATTTCCATGAGCTTTTTAAATTTATATATATATTTTCAAAGATTTATATTTATTTGAGAGATAGAGTTACAGGCAGAGAGAGGAAGAGACAGAGAGAGAGGTCTTCCATCCGCTGGTTCACTCCCCAAATGACTGCAGTGGCCGGAGCTGAGCTGATCCAAAGTCAGGAGCCAGGAGCTTCTTCCAGGTCTCCCACATTGGTGCAGGGGTCCAAGCACTTGGGCCATCTTCTACTGCTTTCCCAGGCCATAGCAGAGAGCTGGATCAGAAGTGGAGCAGCTGGGACTTGAACCGGCGCCCATATGGGATGCAGGCACTGCAGGCAGTGACTTTACCCTTCATGCCACAGCACCCGCCTTCCATGAGCTTTTGAAAACTCCACCTATTCATGGATTTCTATTTTTCTTTGCAGCAAAATAAACTTATCTTTTAAGTCCACCTTTCCATGAGGTTTTAAAAGTACTATTGTGTACTGGAAGAATGGAAGTGCATTCAGTGGTAAAGTCACTAAACCTCTGTGTGTCAGCACATAGCAGATCTGGGACCCGGGCCTGGAATCCGCAGGGCTGGTGAGGGAGCCACCAGGAGGCATCCATCATGAGGAGGCTTGGTGCTAAGTTCTGACCAGAGAGAAAGGCTTGAGCTCCAGGCAACCCAGCTGGAGCTGGGACCGGGCAGCGAGGGAGACAATAGGGAGACTGGGGTTCACTCAGTGCATGCTGCATCTGGGATGGGAACATGTCAAAGGGTTAACAAATGACATCCCTGGGCAGGCAATCAGCGTGGGACCAGGATGGCAGGCTCCTATGTCACCGTGGACAGAAGAGGTGGGGGCAGGGCCAGCATCACTTAATGAGAGGTCAGGAACAGGATAGCACAGACTCAAGGTAGTGTGTGTTGTGGTGGGGGCAGGGCAGGATGAGAAGAGGACCCTGAGTCCCAGAGGGCAGTGCTGGGCTGGGCCCAAAGGCTCTGGCCTGCCCGACCAGAGTGACCCATGTACCTGGTATGAGTGAGAACAAGAGAAAGACAGGGGTGGGGAAAGAGCTCATCCATTGTTTCATTCTCCAAATGCCTGCAACAGCTGGGATGGGACCAGGCCAAAGCCAGGAACTTGGAACTCCGTCCGGGTCCCCCATGTGAGTGGCAGGTACCCAGCTACTGGAGCCATCACTGCTGCCTCCCAGGAGTGCATGAGCAAGGAGTTGGGGTCAGCAGAAGGGCCTGTACTTGGACTCAGGCACTCCCATACAGCTTGTGGTGTCCTGAGTGTTGCCTTTCTGGCTGCCCTGAGCGAGAGCCACTTCAACATGTGTCTTGCACATGTTTACCAGTAGGCTCCACCTGTGGCTGACCCGGCCTCCCCACCACATGCTCCTGTGTGACACAGTGGTCAGGTACTCACGAGACCACTCCCTGGCTCTGTCCCCTCTTTGCACTTCTCAGCTTGGCCAGGATACGCAAACTCTCCCAATGTCTATCCCCTCTCCTCCAAATTGAGGGAAAGGCCAGTGCCTCCATCATAGGAATGTTGGGTGGAGGCAAAAGAGCTGGTATATAGAAAGTTTAACACGCGATCAGGGTGAGGTGCTGGGCACGTGTCGGGTGTGGCCTGTGCCTGGGGCGCCCAGGACCTGGGGGCTGCTTCGTGATGGAGATGCACCACAAGGCACAGGGCATTTGTGAGGACTGAAGCTGTGGCCAATAAGGTATTCACTTGTCCATGTTTTACATTTTCCAAGCTCTTCCTATATTTGCCCTTCCACTCTCTGAGCAAACTCTTCCTTTTCTTGAGAGATTTTTCTTGGAGAGAGAGAGGCTCAGAAACCCTTCCCAGCCCTTGATGCAAAGCCTCTTATTGGCCTCTTTTGGTGCTCAGTGGTGGGGGACAGCTCTCCACTCATCTCTGCACCACCAGGGTTCAGCTTGGGATGACTCGGGGGGTGGGTGACAGCTTCTCAGAAGGAGGTGTCCTGTCACCAATAGCACAGACGCAGGTGGAGTCAGGGTACCGGCCAGCCTGGGATCTGGAGTGTGAGGTGTAGAGGCGGGGGGCGGGGAGGAGGAGCATGGCACAGGGGACTCAAGTTGGATGGAAGCTGCACCACAAGCCCCTGCTCCTGGGAGCAGGTGTGGGCGGGCCCTGGGGGCGGGGCCTGGGTGTGTTCTCAGTCTGCAGGTGCCAGCAATCAGTGGCTCTGTGAACTGGGAAATGTGTTGACAAATTCCGGCCCAGCAGTGTCTAAAAGTTAATAAAGATGAGTTTATGAGATGAACACGATGACTCGTCAGCTTGCAGGCTAGGGTGCTGTTGTTCCCTGGGAATGGCAGCTTCCCTCTGAATTTTATTATGTCTTCGCCGTAAGCACACCCTGGGCAGTCTGGGAGCAGACTTGCTGAGCAGGCAGAACAGCCTCTGTCGGATGGGAAGATTAGCTATTATTAAAAGGAACCCATTAACCAAGATGCTTTATAAATTCTAGATCATCTCTTTCCTATTATCCTCTGAGGAGATTAACATTTTTAGTGTTTCTTTTATGAAGTTTTGAGGGAAGATAACTAACCCAAAGTTAGCTAAAAGCACCTTTTCTTGTCCTGTCAGTTTTTTTTTTTTTAATTTGAGCCTGTAGCCAGAAAAAAGATGCACACATGGATGCATTTTCCAAGTCTCACCCACAACGGGGAAGTATTTTTCATGGTTGAGTCATTCACTCATTGAGTAGATATTTGTGGAGGACCAGGCACAAAAATTAGGGACCAGAGAAGAAAAACCAAAATGTGGAAATAGCACATGCAGGGATTGGAAGAATCAATATTCTTAAAATATCCATCTTACCCAAAGCAGACAGACTCAATCCCAATCCCTAACAATATCCCCATGACATTTTTCACAGAAATGCAAAAACTAATAGTAAAATTTGTACGGCACTATAAAAGGTCCCTAATAGGCAATCTTGAACATGAAAAAACAATGGAGTCACCACACCACTTCATTTCAAAGTGTGCTACAAAGCTACAGTAATCAAAAAAGTGTGGTATTGACATAATAACAGACACATGAGCTAAAGAACAAGAGAACCCAGAAGTAAACTGTGATTTAATTGGTTAATTGATTTTTGACAAAAGTGGCAAGAACACATGGTAGAGACAGGATGGTCTCTTTAATAAATAGTTTTTGGGACAACTGTACAACTACATGCAGAAGAAGAAATCACATCTTTCTTACACTACATAAAAATGGGCAGAAAATGGATTAAAGGCATAAATGTAAGATTCCAAACCTTAAAACTACTAAATACGTCGGTGCCGCGGCTCACTAGACTAATCCTCCGCCTGCGGTGCCAGAACCCCGGGTTCTAGTTCCGGTTAGGGCACTGGATTCTGTCCCAGTTGCTCCTCTTCCAGTCCAGCTCTCTGCTGTGGCCCGGGAAGGCAGTGGAGGATGGCACAAGTGCTTGGACCCTGCACCTGCATAGGAGACCAGGAGGAAGCACCTGGCTCCTGGCTTCGGATTGGTGCAGTGCCATTTGGGGGGTGAACCAATGGAAGGAAGACCTTTCTCTCTGTCTCTCTCTCTCTCACTGTCTAACTCTGCCTGTCAAAAAAAAAAAAAAAAACACACACACACACAAAAAACTACTAAACACAGGGAAACAGTTCTTAGGCATTGATCTGGGCAATGAATTAATGAATTTTTGGATAGGATTCCCAAAGCTCAAGGCAACCAAAGCAAAAAGAAACAAGTGGGAATGCATCAAATTAAAAAGATTCTACCAAGCAAAGAAAATAATTAAACAGACAATACACAGTACACGATGTTGTGTATGAGCAATGCACAAACTGAGAGAAAGTATTTTAACATCCCACTTCCGATAGGAGCTAATATCCAAAATACCCAAGGAACTCAAAGAGCTCAATATTAAGAAAACAAAGCATCTGATTCAGAAGTAGGCAGAGCATAATTACTTAATGTCATCACCACTATAGAGCCTTGAGAAAGAAGAAAACTTTGCCCTCTGTCTCAATATGGATACATCTAGAGGGTGATGGGGGCAGCAAGCTAGGCACATAAAGACAAGTAGTCAGAGGTGGAATCTGAAAAAGATGAACTCATAGAAGGAGTGGGTGGAGTGATGGTTACTGGGGGAGGACTGGGGAGCCGGTGAAAGGGTACAAAGTTTGAGTGAAGAGGAGTAGGTTTTAGTGATCTATTGTGTGTTTTATTACTACGTCCTGTCTGTCTGCTTTGGAACACCCACTATGTGCAAGGCACCTGGACAGGTGTTCCTTGCTGTCTCATTTGATCCTCCTGTGAGCTCAGGATCCCGTGTGCACCTGCATGAGGGCATGGGTGCAAAGGACTAATGTGGCTTACGCAGCTCACAGAGCTGGGATGAGACCCTTCTGGCTCCAGACTCTGCTGTTTCAGGGAAACACAGAGGGGGTGTCTGCAGGTGGCATCCTCAGAGTGAGGTGGGGAAAGTGGGGGGAAGAAGCTGACCTATAAGTGCACAAGATAAGTGCTTTCTGCAAGACAAGGCCAGGACAGGCTGCTCACTGGAGGGAACATCCGAGGACTGGGGACACAGGCTGAGCCCATTGCGAGGGAGCAGAGGGCCCTCGCTGGTGTTGAGCCAGCACTGAGCTCAGGGCTGGACTGAGTGGGTGGGGAAGGGGCCTTGGCTGCATGGCACTGAGTCTGGATGAATCCAGGGAGCGGGCCTTGTCTCCACTAAATAGGCTTCCACCTACAAGTGTCGTCGTTGGCTTACTGTCATCTTTTTAAGGGTTCTACGATGTCCAGTGGTTTCCTCTGCAGAGGAGCTGCTCACCTTTTGTTAGATGTAAACTTAGGCATTTGTTGTTTTTTTGGGGGGATGCTATTCTATGTAGGCATCCTTTTTAACAGTCCATTTTCTAATTTTTTTTGCTGTTAGAAGAAATATAAATGACAGTTTTATTCCTTCCTTTCCAATTCTTACACCTCTTATTAGTTTTGTTGGCTTTAGGCATGGGGTAATATCTCCAATAAAGTGTGAAGTGGAAGTGGTGATCAATGAGCTTCCTTTCTCATCCTGATTCCAGAGGGCTGGTTTTCAGTATTTCTCATTAGGTATGATATTTGCTGTAGGGAGTGTTTTTATTAGGTTAAGGAAGCTGCCTTTTATTCCTAGTTTGTTAAGATAATTTTTCTAGAATGTAAGTTGAATTTTTATCAAATGCTTTTCCTGTATAATTAGATAGTCCTATGATCTTTATCCTGCTACCTGTTAATGTGTTGAATTAAATTAGCTGAGTTTTAATTGTAAAGCCAAATTTGATAGGGCCAGTGTTGTGGTGTAGTGGGTAAAGCCGATGCCTGTGTTGCTGGCATCCCCTGTGGGCACTGCATTGAGTTTTGGTTGCTCCTCTTCTGATTCAGCTCCCTGCTAATGCCCTGGAAAAGCAGCAGAAGGTGGCTCAAGTGCTTGGCCCCTGCATCCACATGGGAGATTCAAAAGAGGCACCTAGCTCCTAGTTTCCAACTGACCCAGCTCCAGCCATTGTGGCCATTTGGAGATTGAACCAGCAGACAAAAGATCTCTCTCTCTCTCTCTCTCCCTCTCTCTCTTTTCCTCCCTCTCTCTCTCTTTGTAACTCTGCCTTTCAAATAAATAGATAAATCTTAAAAAAAATCAAATTTGCCTTCTAAAACAAACTCTTGGTCCTTTTAAATACATCTCTGGATTTAATTTACTAATATTTTATTTATGGCTATTGTTTCCACATTTGCAAGAAATACTGGTGTGTGATTTTGTCTTTTTTTTTTTGTAATGCCTTTGTCCACTTCCGCTAACAAGCTTAAAATAAGTTGTCTGGAAGTGTTTTATAAGATTCATGTTATTTCTTCTTAAATATTTAACAGAGTTTACTGGTAAAGCCATTTAGACATAGAGAGGTCCTTGTTGGAAGCATTTTAGTTAATGATCCAAGTTTTAAAAATTGATCTCCCTACTTAGATGTTTGTTTTGCCCTGGTTCTGGTTAAGTTGTGTGTTTTAAGGAATTCACCCATTTTATTTAGTTTTCATGCTGATTGCCAAAGTTTTCTATAAAATTCCCTTAGTATCTTTCCAGTCTTCATGTGATGTGTACTGATGACCCCTTTTTCTTTCTGATATTGGTCAACTGTGACTTCAGTTTCTTGCCTAGCCTGGGTAGTTTGGACATGGCTTGAGTGTGTCCTCAGGGGTCCCCAGGGTAGTGGTGTGGGAGGTGAAGGAACCTTAACCAAGTGGGGGCCTCGTGAGAGGTGATCAGGTCAAGGGGGAGCTGCCTATGGAAGGAACTAATGCAGTTCTCGTGGGACGTTGCTTGGTTCTAGGCTGCTCCTCCCACACTCTGGCTCCCTCTTGCCTGTGTTCCCACCATGATGCATTGACCACTAAGGAGCTTGTTGAATTCTGGACTTTTGCCCTCCAAAGCTATGGGCCAAAACAAGTCTCTTTTCTTCTTAGATCACCCAGCCTCAGGTATTCTGTTATTGCAATGGAAAGCAGGTTAATATGTTTAGATAAAAAATAAAACCAGTTTTGATGATGCTGGAATTCTGTTCTATGTGTTCATTTAAGTTTTTCTTAATTTCTGTTCTCAATACTCTTATGTTACTGATTCTTGATTCTTGATTCTTTTCTTTTTTACTTTTTAATAGTTTTTTTTTTTTACAGGCAGAGTGGACAGTGAGAGAGAGAGAGAGAGAGAGAGAGAGAGAGAGAAAGGTCTTCCTTTTTCCGTTGGTTCACCCCCCAATGGCCACTGTGGCCGGCGCACCGCGCTGATCCGAAGCCAGGAGCCAGGTGCTTCTCCTGGTCTCCCACGCAGGTGCAGGGCCCAAGGACTTGGGCCATCCTCCACTGCCTTCCCAGGCCACAGCAGAGAGCTGGACTGAAAGAGGGGCAACTGGGACAGAATCCTGCGCCCCAACCAGGACTAGAACTCGGTTTGTCGGTGCCGTAGGCGGAGGATTAGCCTATTGAGCTGTGGTGCCGGCTACTTTTTTTAATAGTTTTTAGAATTTTTATTTATTTATTTGCAAGGAGAGAGAGAGAGAGAGAGAGAGAGAGAGAGAATGAATGCTACCATTGGCCAGTTCAAACCCCAAGTTCCTACAACTTGCTGGGATCTGGGCCAGGGCTGAAGCTTGGAGCTGGGGACACCATGAAACAGTTGAGGTCTCCCAATGGGTGTCAAGAACCCAACTCCTTGAGCCATCACTGTGCCTCCCAGGGTCTGCATTAGTAGGAAGTTGGAGTCAGGTGCTGCAGCCGGGAACTAAACTCAGGTACTTCAATAGACGGGCAGTTATCTCAACTCATAGGTTAAATGCTCATCCCCCCACTCTTCTCTTCTTCTAATTTATGCACTTACTTCTAATTTATGCCATTCTTACTAATTTAGGATTTAGTTGACTCTCACAACCTTTGATATGCCATATTTTCATCATCAGTTTCAAATGTTTTTAAAATTCCACTATGAATTTTTCTTGGATTTATTATTCAAAAGGGTTTTGATTAATTCAAAAACATTGGGGGATTTATTTTTACCTTTTGTATTTGATTTCTAACTTAGACAAGGGAAAGAATATACTCTGAATGATTCTAAGGCTTAGATTTGAAACCAAGTTGAGATTTAAATCATTTCAGAAAATCAAAGCTGTGCTGTTGTTTGTCTTCTGTAAAGAGCATAGATCTTTCTGTTTTGAGACCCGGGTTTAATATTTTATTCCACAAACTAATCTTGCAGCTTCAGAAAAGCAATTTGTTTCAGGAAAGCGGCCTGCTTGGTTAGATCTCCTGGAGTGAGCTGAGCTCAAAGCGGGCAGCTCAGGCAGAGGGGGCCAAGGCAGGGGCGCCCCAGGCCACCCCGCGCTTAGCTGCGGAGGCCTGTGGATTCTCCCTGACAGCCGACGTCCTCCAGGGCCATGGTCCCTCTCAGGGAGCATTTCCATGGCACAGGCCCTCCTTGTTCACAAAGAGAGGGAGACACCTGCTCCTCCATACCCACAAGTTCTGCATCCATGAGTTCAACAAACCATGGATAAAAAATATTTGAAAAAAAATGACATCTGTGCATCTCCCATCATCATCCCTTCAGCAATACAGTACTATAAAGATTGGCACAGCATGTACATTGTAGAACATATTATAAGTAATCTAGACATGATTGAAACTCCATGGGAGGGTGGCACAGGTTAAATGCAAATACCATGCGAGTTCATGTAAGGCACTTGAGTGTCTGGGATTTTGGTTCCCACAGGGCATTGGTCCTGGGCCCAGGATCTGAACCACATGGAGAGGTGACTGCAGAGGCCGCACACCCAGGAAATGTGGGAATCCTTCAGAGCAGATTTTGCTCCATTAATAAAGGTTCGGTGGCTCTTACGTTATGTGCAGTTTCTCACTTCACTTTTCTATTTTTTAAAAGTTTTTAAAGATCTATTTATTTATTTGAGAAGTTGCATTACAGACAGAGACAGAAAGGTCTTCCATTCATCATTTCACTCCCCAAACACCTGCAATGGCTGCAGCTGGGCTGATCCAAAGCCAGGAGTCAGGAGCCTCTTCTGGGTCTCCCACATGGGTGCAGAGGCCCAAGGATCTGGGCTATCCTCCGCTGCTTTCCCAGGTGCATCAGCAGGGAGCTGGGTCAGAAGTGGAGCAACCAGGACTCAAACTGGCGCCCATGTGGGAGGCCCATGCTTGCTAAGACAAAAGTGAGTTGAAGGCAATACAATGGTCCATCAGCCTGGGACATCACTTAATTCTTTTTTAAAATTTATTTGTTTATTTGAAAGGCAGAGTTACAGAGAGAGAGGGAGAGACAGATTTTCCATCTGCTGGTTCATTCCCCAGAGGACTGCAATGGCTGGGGCATGCCAGGCTGAAGCCAGGCACCAGGAGCTTTTTCTGTGTCTCCCACATGTGTGTAGGGGCCCAAGGACTTGGACCATCTTCTGGTCCTGATTTTCCCAGGCCATTAGCAGAGAGCTGGATCAGAAATGGAGCAGCTGCGACTTGAACCAGTGCCCTATGGGATTCCTCCGTCTCGGGTGGCAGCTTTACCTGCTGTGCCACAATGCCAGCCCCCTTCACCTGCTCACCTGATTTTTTTTTTTTTGACACATAGAGTTATAGACAGTGAGAGAGAGAGACAGAGACACAGGTCTTCCTTCCTCTTGTTCACTCCCCCAATGGCTGCCACAGCCGGCGCTGTGCCGACCCGAAGCCACGAGCCGGGTGCTTTCTCCTGGTCTCCCATGTGGGAGATTAGCCTAGTGAGCCACGGCATCGGCCATGCTCACCTGATTTTTTTTTTTTTTTGACAGGCAGAGTGGATAGTGAGAGAGAGAGAGACAGAGAGAAAGGTCTTCCTTTTGCCATTGGTTCACCCTTCAATGGCCACCGCGGCCGGCGCATCTCGCTGATCCTAAAGTAGGAGCCAGGCGTTTATCCTGGTCTCCCATGGGGTGCAGGGCCCAAGCACTTGGGCCATCCTCCACTGCCCTCCCTGGCCACAGCAGAGAGCTGGCCTGGAAGAGGGGCGACCGGGACAGAATCTGGTGCCCCGACCGGGACTAGAACCCGGAGTGCCTGTGCCACAAGGCGGAGGATTAGCCTGTTGAGCCACGGCGCCAGCCTCACCTGATTCTTAACAGGAGACTCTCCTGCTCTAGCAACTATTCCTGAGCCTGACACCGCTTAGCCCACACTTGCTATGGGACTGATGGGGGCTGTGGCAGGCTCCCATGAGGGCCCTGTGCACCCTGGGACCCTCAGGTCACAGCAGAACCTGGAGGAATTTGCAGTGGGAAGTCCTGTCCACGAAGGAAAAAGGGTGGAGGGGGCACCAGGGGAGATATTTGCAGGGCTGGGGTGGGTGAGAGGGGAGCCGCCCAAGCAGTGTGCCTGACAGTGATCACCAGCAATACCCAGTGCACTGCTGCCCCCTACTGAGAGTGGCCGCTGGAGCAGTTTCTTGGGGCTGCTGGACCAAAGCAGGTGCTTGAAACTACAGAACTTTGTTCTCGCATGGCTCTGGACGTCAGCGATCTGGAATCAGTTCCCCCTGTGCTGAATCCAGGAGTTCACGTCCTCCCAAGGCTCCGAGGTGAATCTGCTCTCTTCCAGCCTCCTGAGGACATTCTGACGGCACCACTGCAGCCTCTGCCTCTCTCTCTAAGGGCACTGTGACTGCACTGAGCCCACCTAGGAACCCCCAGCATCATCCTCTCCAGCTCAAGATCCTTAACCGAGTCACAAATCACAGTGGCAGAATCCTTCGTGCTGCACAGGGCGGACTGAGGCAGGAGAGAGGGCACACACACTTGTGTATGTTGCACATCTACACTCATACATGAGAGGCTTCAGAAACATCGTGGATGATGCGATTAAAAGATAATGAGCAGGGGCCGGCGCTGTGGCACAGTGGGTTAATGCCCTGGCCTGAAGTGCCAGCATCCCATATGGGCGCCGGTTCGAGACCCGGCTGCTCCACTTCTGATCCAGTTCTCTTCTGTGGCCTGGGAAAGCAGTGGAAAATGGCCCAAATCCTTGGGCCCCTGCACCTGTGTGGGAGACCTGGAAGAAGCTCCAGGCTCCTGGCTTCGGATCGGCACGGCTCAAGCTGTTGCAGCCAATTAGGGTGTGAACCAGCAGATGGAAGACCTCTCTCTCTGCCTCTCCTCTCTCTGCAACTCTGACTTGCAAGTAAATAAATATATCTTTAAAAAAGATAGTGAGCATTTTCCAGGACGTTTTTAAAGTGTGTGTGCAGAGAAAGAGCTGAAGCGAGAGAGAGAAAGAGAGAGAGAGAGAGAGAGAGAAACAGTGTTTCACTGTGAGGAGCTGGCTCAGGCCCTTGTGGGATCTGGCAGGTGTGGAAGGCCCCAGGAAGTGCTATGATTCCAATGGGAAGGCCACCTGCTGGCAGAATTCCCCTTTCCCAGGGAAACCTTAATCTTTACTCTGCAGGCCGCTGGCCCATCTCATTTTAGAGCTTGACCTGCTTTTTTTAAAAGATTTATTTATTTTATTCGAAAGTCAGAGTTAGACAGAGAGAGAAGGAGAGGCAGAGAGAGAGAGAGAGAGAGAGAGAGAGAGAGAGAGATCTTCCATCTGCTGGTTCACTCCCCAGTTGGCCACAATGGCTGGAGCTGTGCTGATCTGAAGTCAGGAGCCTGGAGCTTCCTCTGGGTCTCCCATGCGGGTGCAGGGGCCCAAGGACTTGGGCCGTCTTCCACTGCTTTTCCAGGCCATAGCAGAGAGCTGGATCGGAAGTGGAGCAGCTGAGACTTGAACCAGTGCCCATATGGGATGCTGGCACTGCAGGCGGCGGCTTTGCCCAGTATGCCACAGTGCCGGCTCCTAAATATGCTTTGATTTACTTATATAATCCGCTGACTTAAAAGTTTATCTTATCTCAAAAGTGCCATGGGGCATCTCACATGGGCACTAGTTCAAGTTCTGGCTGCACAACTTCTGATCCAGCTCCCTGCCGATGCCCTTGGGGTCCAGTGCTCAGCCATCCCCCAGTCCGTGAGCTGATGTCCCTACCTGGAGCTGGCACTTGGTTTATCCAGCTAGGTCCCCATCACCTAGATGGTCAGGTCTTGGCAAGGATGTGCCAAGGGAGGCTGCCTGAGTTGATGTAACGGCAGGACTCTGAGCCAGATGCTCTGGTCTGGGTCCCACCCCTGCCACCCACTACTGGTGTGTGACCAGGGAAGCAGGCATTCCATGTATCCTTGGTCCCTGTGAGCCTCATCTGGAGGGCGGGGCCAGTTGCCATATTAATCCCTGTGCACATTAAATGGAGTAAGGCAGGGTACTCTTGCCTCTCCTCGTTCCCCTCCCGGGGCACACAGCACTGCCTCCAGCAGTTCTGGCAAACCTGCTGATGGATGGTCACCCATCCGGCCAGCCTGCTGTTTTGCTCTGGTATGGTGGAGCTGACCCAAGGGTTTTTATTATTTCCATTTTACTTAGCTGGAGAAGCAGTAAATTTATTTTAAGGTAATGATCTTGCTCTTTTCCTCTTGTTCCCATAAATTATGACCCAACAGGTCGTGCACAAACAGTTTGGTTTGATATCTCCCATTAATCTTCGCTGCATTTCGCAAGCGAACTTTGGTGCAGTGAACTGGGTTTTAATTAAATCTTGAAATTTCCAGTATTTCATGACTCACTCTTGCATTGAACCATAAAAGGAGGAGTCCATAAAATTTGCGTGGGGAGCAACTCCTTTTACTCCAAATATTCGGAGCTGGGAGAGGTTTGGGAGCACCCTGTGGTCAATCTCATGCCCCTCCCCCCTCTCCCTGTCATCCTTCCCCAAAAAGTATGCCAAACCCTGAGTGGGCACTGGGGGTCCCGAGGTTGGCCACATAGGGCCACTCGCAGTGCCAAATGGGCACAGTGGGGAGGGGTACAGGGAGAAGCCCCTGAGCTCCCGGGTGACACTGGCCTCCAGAGAGTGGCCTGCATGTGAATTTCTCTGTCATCAGGCACTGCAAATAACAGACTGTTCATCTCGAGGTGCAATGGATTGAATGTCACCTCCCAAACCCACTCTGAAGCATGATTGTTCTAGGGATAGTGTCTAGAGGGGGATCTTTAACAGGGGGCTAGGCTGTGGGGGCACCACCCTCACGAATGGGCAGCGGCAGTTATCATGGGCGTGGGTTGATTACTGGGGGAGTGAGTTCTTCATGTGAAGGAGGAGCTGGGCTTGATTTTCTCTCTCTTTCGTGTCTGCTGGCCCTTCTTCCATGTCGGGATGTAGCAGGAAGTCCCTACAGATGCCAGCATCGTGTTATTGGGCTTCTTATCTACCCTCCTGGTCTGCGAGCCACATAAATTTGTGTTCGTGATTTCTCCATGAACTAAGACACATGAGGACGCCTGCTCTCCCGGTCATAGGAGGATCCATTCAAACCCACAGTCAGGGCTGTGGTGGACACAGTCCATCCTGCCACAGATCCCTCATGGGTCTGCCTAGACTGGGCTGCTTGCTCACTGGCCGAGTTCTGCGTGGTGCACACATGCGTGGACCAGGATATGTCAGAAGTGGTACGTGGAGAGCACACTGGTGCTGCTTAAATTGAATGGCAATTCAGAGTGGTCCACAGGGCAGGTGGAGATCTGGGGTTGGTTCTTTTTTTAAAAAATTATTTATTTGAGAGGTAAGGTTACAGACAGAGAGAGGAGACACAGAGAGAAAGGTCTTCCACCTGCTGGTTCACTCCCCAAATGGCCTCAATGGCTGGAGATGAGCTGACCAGGATCCGAAGCCAGGAGTCATGAGCTTTTTCTGGGTCTCCTACATGAGGGCAGTGGCCCAAGCACTTGGACCATCTTCCACTGCTTTCCCGGGCCATAGCAGAGAGCTGGATTGGAAGAAGAGCAGCTGTGACACCAACCCACATTCATATGGGATGCTGGTGCTACAGGCGGAGGCTTAGCCCACTATGCCACAGCACTGGGCCCTGGGGTTCGTTCTCAATATCTTCAAGGACCCCTGGGAAGCCCTGATGTTGGACGTAAGTGCCTGGCATGAGGTGATCCACAGCACCTGTTTCTGAGGGACGGGAGGGACAGACTAGAACGTGGGGAGGTAATCGAATGTGGATACATGCGCGTGTGGCCAGAGGGCGGGACTTGCCACACAAGACATGCCTAAAGGCGTGCAAGGGCCCTGGGGGAAGGAAGGCAGGGGTGTTGATGCTGGCCGGGTGGAGTGCCATGTGTGTGCTTGGTGTATGTGCACGTGTGTGTATGCGATATGTGTGTGTGTGTATGTGTATACTGCTGGCAGCATGACCAGTACCCAGGGCTCACAGGCACTTGTTTAGATCTGTCTTGGGCACTGGGTATCTCACCCACACTCTGGGGATTTTCCTGGTGGATATCCCAGGCTGGTGGCCTTTTTGGCTACTTAGGTACAAGTTTCCATTCCTTGGCTCCTGGAGTTTGTGCGGAGGTGTGTTTTCTGCAGTGCAGACAGGGATACCTTGAATAGTACTACAGATGCCTTCAGAGACGGGGGTTTGGGTCCAGGCTCCAGCTCTGGTGGGAAGCACCCAATATCCTCCCTGGAGGAAGAGCATGAGGGACTGGTCTTTGCTGAGAGCAAGGGAGTCGAGGGAGCCAGCTCTTCCTATGCAGACTGGATGCCTGGTGCACCCTCACTTCCCCCGTCTTAGGGAATATGGTGAACCCTGCCCCCTGCCGTGCTGCCCTGGGCTCTGTGTGTCCACCCCAGCAGTGTCATGCCCCTCCCAGGAGGGGTCTTCACCCCACTTTGCAGATGAGCCAACTGGGGTTCACAGACATGACCGCCTCCCCAGGGGTGGCCCTGTGACTTGGGGCATGGGGACCTCCGAGCTTTGAAATGACCACATGGGCACCAGCACTGTCTCGGCAGGTCCCAGGAGGCGGGCACCAGGGCCGCCAGCTTCTCCACTTCTCCCACTTGACTGCAGTGTGATTTATGAGACAGCAGGGTTTCTTTTCATTTTCAGCCAGAATTACAGGTTTTCATTTCTGGATCATCTTCAGGACTCTGTCAATGAAGAATGCTCAGAGCTACATTTTTTAGCACAATTCCACTTAATCATCTTATTTGGGGCTGCTGGGAGGGATCTGAGAGGAATAGATGCTGTCTTTGAGACCTGGGTAATTAAAAACCCAAAATCCTCCAGGAAGAGGAGAGAAAAAAAAAAAGACCCAGAACCAGGAGGGTCTGAAAGTAAACATGATTCGAAAGTGTTCCTTCGTGAAGAATTAATATCTAATCCTCCTTCTCCTTCCCTGGTGCTGAGGTATAGAGACTGTCTGTCCCCTCATCTTGGGCTGAATGTCAAAATTTACATTTAAATGGGCCTGTTTTGTGCACAGCCTGTAGCTACTCTGAGCCCTAATGAGAGCGTTAATTTATATAGCTTTAGATGTGCAGCCTTGAAGTAAGTCGTTGCAGCCAGTTTTCAAAGCGCCTTAATGGGGCTGCTCGGGAGACAGAAGCTGCTCTCCTTAAGAGCCCAGCCTCGCGTTTTGAAGGTTACTTCCTTTGGAACTTAGCAATTGACTGGCATTTCTCTTCCTTGATTCTCTGAATGCTGAGTGAGGCTCCTTTCTTCTTCTGTGCAAGGCCAAAGACAACAAGTTGGGGGTGGGAAGAAACACACGGGGAACCTGCAGCCCTGGAGCACTTCCCTGTGCACTGGCTGGGAGCAGGGACCCTGTGTCCACAGTTGCTGTCATCAGCCTCTTTTTACTCCAGGGGCACTTAAGCCTCTTTAAGGAAGAATGGCTTAGCTGACTCCAAAGCCTTAGAAAATCCAGAGATGCCTTTTCAGAGGAAACACCCACTGAAACCCAGAGTGACAAGCATTGTTGTGGCTCACAGTTAAGATACTTTGGATTAGGGCAAGAAAAAGGCGATTAAATTGGGATTTCCACTCCCTCCCTCTCCAGCATGGTTTCATTGAGCTTATTTGTGAAGGTCTGACCAAGGAGCCTGTGACATTGCAGCCGCACATTGACTGTGTACCAGTGGTTATAGGGCAGTGTGATGCCAGGTGCCAGGTGTACCAAGGCATCAGCGTGTGACATGCTGGGTGACCATCCCTCCTCTGGAGGACATGAAGATGAAGGCCTGGGGACTAGCTAAGCTGCCTTGGAGCTGCTACTACTAGTCAGAGCCAAGATTTGGACCAAGGTTGTTGGATGTCTGGACTCAGGTGGGGTGTAGCCACTTTTGGGCAACTCCCACCCACCCCGTGCCCTTTCCCCCACAGCTTAGAGACTGATATCTGGGAGACTTTGCCGGATATGTTCAGGCAGAGGAACCAGTGCCCCACCTGGCTCATGCTGCCCGTGATCCAGCAACTGTATTAGATCTGTTGGTCTGACTGCTCTTTCACTCTCCCCAGCAACAACTCAAGATGCCTGCATTGTTCCCACCTGGAGCTTCTTCGTCACCTTTGACCAGGGATCTCCACCTACTTCTCAGGGGGTGGCAGAAGCCATCCAGGGGATTTCCCCCAGCTCCCACCCACCAATGTCTGCCATCTTCCACCTGCAGCCTCTCGTTCTTGTTGCAGCTTCCTCTTTCTGAGCCTTATGCCCTCCTGTGCTCTGTATTCTTCCATTCTTTCTGCTCAGGGACCTCACCCTTGTCGACAAACCTCTTACTCCTGCATCTCAACCTCGCCCCTCCTGATATAGGCAGGGAAATAATGAGGAGGAGCTGAGAATGGCACTGCCCGAATCCCACCCCCTTCCATGCTGACCCAGCATGGCTGCAGGCTTGGCACACTCACTCCCCACCATGCACCTGAGCCTCACTTCCCATCATGCACCAGATGCCTTGACACTTCCTAGACTCCAAGACATGCTCTGCCAGCACCCAGGCAGACACCACGAAACCCCCAGAGATCACCATGTGTGCTGCAGCCCCGCCCCAATCTCTATCTCCTTTACATATTCAATTCTGCCCTACCCGGGACACTGCCTCTGTCCTGTCTGGTTAATTGCAACACTTGTTTTTGTCTTAAGGTTGCTCACGCTCCCGAGTGTGTACTTTCCCTTTGTCTTTAAATAAATCTTACATTCCTACTTCCCCCTTTTTTACATCTCTTCCTTGAATTCTTTCATGCATGCAAGCAAGAGTGTAGGAACAAGTCTAATGTGTGCATGTGTGGGAGTTTCTTCCACCCTTGCAAGACTTCTACTTGGAGACCCTTCACAGACAGCAACCGAGCAGACAAGGGGAACCAGACAAGAAGCTGTGTCCTCCGGCTGGCTTCTCTGGCTCCTGTACCCCTTTAGCCACGTTCATCCATAGTTGCTTGTCTGTTGTCTCCTGAAGACAAAGGCTGTTGCCATCTATGGCTTATCTTTACTCCTGCCACCTTCCAAAAGCTGCAGGCCATACATCAGTAGCTAGTTGGACTTCTCCACTTGGGATTCCACCAGACACCCCAAATCAGTAAGCTTGAGACCACCTGGACTCTGGGTCATGCCCAGCTTCATCCTGGTGCACGTGGGATGCTCCCCTCACCTTCCACTCCCACGCATCTGCCTGTGGTCAGTGCAGGCTCACAGCTGGCTGTTGGGATTCTGCAGATGGGTGCAGCTCTGCCTGCCATGCTGGTGCCAACAGCAGTCTTGTGACTGCTCCCATAACACTCAGCCTAGCTTGCGAATGCATGAGTGTGTGAGTGTGTGTGTGTGTGCTTCTAGAAGTCTGCTTCCTTCTGCCCACCACCAGCAAGCTCCATGACACTGGACACGGGATGACTGTCTTCACCACCACGTCCTCAAGTGCCACTGCCCAGCTTGTTCAAGCCATGAGAGTATTTGCTGAATGCATCAGTGGAATCAAATAACTTGATTTGAGAGGCAGAGAAAGATGCGCACAGAGTTAGAGAGATAGGGACACAGAGAGCCAGATAGTGTGAGAGCTCCCACCCTATCACAGCTGGGACTGGGCCAGGCCAAAGCCAGGTACACAACCTAGGTCTCTCGTGTGAGTGGCAGGGACCCAACTATTTGAGGCATTGCCTGCTGCCTCCTAGTGTATGAGTGTATCACCTGGAAGCTGGATTTGAGAGCAGAGTTGGGACTCAAACCGAGGCATTCTGATAAGGGGTGTGAGCATCTTAGTGGCTAGGTCAAGTGCAGGACTGCATAGGTAGATTTTAATTCTCTCCATCCCCCTTCTCCTCCTCTTCCTCTCTCTCCATCTAATCTGGCCTCCTTTCATCAGGCTGTGAACAAATCATGTGCATCACATTTGAGTTTCCTTACCTTTAACCAGTGGGGTGCTGTTCCTGTCCTGACTTCTTCCTGGCACCCTCCCAGAGCAGGGGCTCTCGCATGTCAGCCTGTGTCAGAATCACCCAGTGCAGCACAGGTGGGTGGGTTCTATCCCCAGGTTTCAGATGCATTCTACCTAGGAGGGGTGCTGCCAATTTTTAAAAAAAAATTATTTATTTACTTGAAAGTCAGAGTTACACACAGAGAGAAGGAGAGGCAGAGAGAGAGAGAGAGAGAGAGAGAGAGAGAAAGTCTTCTATCTGCTGGTTCACTCCCCAGATGGCCGCAATGGCTGGAGCTGCACTGATCCGAAGCCAGGATACAGGAACTTCTTCCAGGTCTCCCACACGGATTCAGGGGCCCAAGGACTTAGGCCATCTTCCACTACTTTCCCAGGCCATAGCAGAGAGCTGGATCAGAAGTGGAGCAGCTCGAATCCCGCCTATAGGCCATGCCGCCACAGTGCCCGCCCCTAAATTTGTGCATTTCTAGCAGACTCCCAGGTGGCCCTGCAGGTCTGGGGAACCGTACTCTGAGAACTGCTGTTTTGGAGGAAGAGCTCAAAGACCTGAAGGAAGAGCTTCTCTCAGCTCAAAGAAAAGTTGTACATTTGCTCTGACTCCCCTGGCCTCCTTGGAGGCCTCCAAGGGGGTTCTGGCCATAGAGGGTGGCCCCTTAGCAAGGGTGGGCCTGTAATGAGGTATCTGTCCTCTTTATAGGAAAAGTGAGAGGACGCTGGGACAAATCATCCATGGATCAATTCGCTACGGCCTGGGAGAGGAGAAGCCACTCCGTAGCAATCACTATACCGGGGCGGGTGCTTAATCCTGGGAGAACGACTGCGTTTCTGCCCCAGGTTCCCGGGAGGTGGTGCCTCGCTCCAGGAACTTGACTGACAGCTGCTGGCTTCCATTCCACATGTAAATTCTGAATCCCTGCCACGGGCCAGGCACCGTGCTAAGAACAGCAGGTCTTGCCTCACTCGTCTGAGGGGAAGCCAGCAGACGCATTGCAGGTGGTGTTGTGAAAAGGTGTGCCCTTGCCTTTGCGTGTCCACTGTGTGCATCGAGGGCCATGTTCCCACTTCTGTCTACAGAGGCCTGAACCCACACTTCACAAGTGAGGAACTGAGTCCCACTGAAGAGGGCTGGTGTGTCCGTTTGGGCTCTTCTTTGTGGCCAGCATGGCTGATAAAACAATCCCCATCTACCAAGAACCAATGTTTTATTTAAAGACACAGAACTGTAGCTCGAGAGTCAAATCATCACCACCCTTAAATAGCCAGTACTGGACAAGCTGGGCTCTGAGTTCACCGCACGCTGGTGTGAAGCTGGAAAAAAAAAGTAGCAGGCAAAGGGAGAACCATTGGGTAAAATGTTCAGGCCCCAGAGCAGTGAGAATGGGAACAAACGACACAGAGCTCAGCGTACAATGTTCGGGAGCTGGGCTGTCACTCAGAGTTGCCCGATTAATTTACTCACCTATGAAGACAAGTGTGCAGCTGGCATCTAAATTGAAATGTCCAACCGGGATATTGGCAGGAACAACTGTAGCCGATCCGTTTCCTTGTGATAAAATTAGCAGGGTTCCCACTAGACACTGTGGATGCATTGGTTAATAGACTCGCCGGTGACGGCATGAATGGAGTGTGGATTTGTCAGGAGACAGTGATCTCCAGTGCATCAACAGTGCTAACCGCACTCAGGCTCTATCCTACGTCTTAGCATACGTGAGCTCCTTCAGTGTTATCAACAGCCCTACAGGGCATGTGTGCAGGACGGATCTTCATATCCCCATTTTACAGGTAAGGGAGCTGAGGCACGGGCAGGTTAGAGACTTCTCTGAGGTCACAAAGCTATGCCACTTGTCTGTAGGCTGTAAGAACCCGTTGAGTGCCCAGGGAAGAACACGTAGGGGATTGGATTTCCGGATGTGCTCATCGCCATCATTAATACCTGGGGATGGCCCACCCTCCGTGTCTTTATCAGCTCTGCAGGTGACTGATGCGGGCTCCAGGGAGAGGACCTCCGCTGGCTCTGGTGGTGGAAGAGCAGCAAGCAAGGCTCATGGAGAAGAGCCTGAAGACAGGGCCGACTCACCATCTTCCACACCAGCACAGGTGGGTGCTCGGCTTGGCAACTGGTCTCTTCCTGTCCTCTCTGGTGGCAGAGGGTCACAGCTGATCCCATGGCGGGTTCGCCTGGTGGGGGGCCAGCTGACAAACCTCTCTCCAGTGGAAGGGAACTGCCCCTCCATGTTTGACCCCAGGAGGAAAGGGGGTCGAGGAGGATGAGGAAAGGTGAGGGAAGGGGAGGGAAGGGGAGGGTAGGTTTGCTGAAAAGCAGGGGAGAGTCTGGGGGCCCTCTTCCCAGGTCCACTGGGCCTCCTGCTCTGTGGGTCCTATAGGTTGGCATTCTTTTGAGCTCTGTGAATGGCTCCTTGCTGCTGCCTATACCTTGTAAACCCAAGCCCCGATCCTTGCATGGAGACCCGGCACAGCCTCCCTTGCATCCAGCCTGCCTTCCCTTGCAGCTGTGGCGTGCAGGCGCTGTTGGGACAAGCTTTCCTTGAGAATCATCAAATAATACCAAATAACATCACATCCTTTTGACTCCTTATGCCCTATACTTCTGCTTAGGATGGCCTCTTTCCTGGGCCTGCCCATCCTCTGAGACTCTGGGTGGGCTAGGGGACAGTGGGATTCTGTCATAACCAGCTCATCCCAATATCAAATTTCTTGATTTCAAGCTGTTCTTCCACAAAAACATACCTACAATGATATCAGAGCCTGGAAAGACATCTTCATCTTAATCTGCTCTAAATGTATGAAGATAATCTGTGATGTTTGAGGAAAATAGAATAAAAAATAAGTTTGTTTTGGTACCAATAAAAAATTGAGGGGCTGGTGTTGTGGTACAGTGGGTGAAGTGATGCATGCATTCCATATTGGAGTGCTGGTTCGAGTCCCAGCTGCTCTCCTGATTCAGCTCCTTGCTAATGTGCCTGGGGAGGCCATGGAAGTGGTCCAGGTACCTGGGCCCCTCTCACTCACGTGGGAGACCCAGACGGAGTTCCAGGCTCCTGGCTTCACCCTGGGCCAGCCTGGGTTATTGTGGCCGTTTGGAGAGTGAACCAATGGATGGAAGATCTCTCTTTCACTCTCACTCTGCTTTTCAAATAAATACATAACTAAATCTTAAAAAATCGAAATCTATGCCTACAAGGGGTTTTAAAAAAGTTTGAGGAAAATTTATGTTACGGAAAATCTATGCAAGGATTTCAATCTTCTTCTGCACCAAAATAAAGTGGGGCTTTAGCTGCACTTCCCATGAACTCTCTGAAGTACCCTCAGAGGTGTGCCGTGTGCTCTTGAATTACACACGTGTGAGAGCCAGAGTGTGTGTGTGTGCCTGATAGAAGCTCAGTTGTGGAGAAGGGAGAGATGTAGACTCATATCTGTCAGCCCCATTAAGTTATCAAGTGCATTGCAAAATTGAAAAGAACGGGCCAGAGTTATTCCTGCTGTCTCAGGAATGTTCCGGTTAATTGGCTCTTCATCTGGAGTCTCTCCATGGATTTTCTGCTGTGACGATGTGATTCCTGCCCCTCAGCTGTGGCCATGTCTGCCGGAGCAAGACTAGTGCTTAGCGTGTTAATGACTGGAAACCCCACAGGCACAGACAAGCAGTCTCAACCTCGTCAGGTCTACTGGCCCTGCATACATTCTTCCTCTTTTCCTTTGTCTCCTCTCTCTTTCCCCTTCCTCTTCTCCTACCTCGTCCTCTGCCTCCTCTTCTGTACTCAGTTTTATTTGTTTACATTAAAGACAGAGGAACAGAGTGAGACAAAGAATTAGAAAGACATCTTCCATCCACAGGTTCACTCCCCAGATGGTCAAAATAGTCCAGACAGGGCCAGGGAGAAGCCAGGAGCCTGGAACTCCACCCTGGTTTCCTACGTGGGTGGCAGGGGCCCAAGCACTTGGGCCGTCTTCCATTGCCTTCCCAGGCGCATTAGCAGGGAGCTGGATCAGAAGAGGAGCAGCCGGGACTTGAACCCATGCTCCAACATGGGATGTTGATGTTGCGGGCTGTGTCACATGTCATTTCCCACCCCCTCAAGCTTCCTCCTTTGCTACTCTTTTGCCCTGACATATCTAAGTAATTCTAGCAGTTCCACACTACACTTTCCAGTGTTTTTCAAGTTGTTTTCTCATTTTTCCAAGAATAATAGTAATTGATGGGAATTCTCTGGATGCTTTCAGGAATCCCAAGGAGAAAAAACTCATTTCCTTAAGTTACCCTAAGGGGAAAATGCTATTATAATGTTTGAGTGTTAACTTTTAAAATCCTTTACATGGATTGTAATAAAAGCTTAAAACTTGGGACTCGTGGGGGCTATGCATGCTTGCATACTTGTACGTTTGAAGGCTTTTTCTTCTCATCTGCCCTTTTAACTGCAGGTTTCACTGAATTTGTTTTGAAAGTCTATCTTCGGCCAGCGCCGTGGCTCAACAGGCTAATCCTCCGCCTAGCGGCTCTGGCACACCGGGTTCTAGTCCCGGTCAGAGCGCCGGATTCTGTCCCGGTTGCCCCTCTTCCAGGCCAGCTCTCTGATGTGGCCAGGGAGTGCAGTGGATGATGGCCCAAGTGCTTGGGCCCTGCACCGGCATGGGAGACCAGGAGAAGCACCTGGCTCCTGCCTTCGGATCAGCACGGCGCGCCAGCCGCGGCGGCCATTGGAGGGTGAACCAATGGCAAAGGAAGACCTTTCTCTCTGTCTGTCTCTCTCTCTGTCCACTCTGCCTGTCAAAAAAAAAAAAAAAAAAAAAAAAAGAAAAAAAAAAAAAGAAAAAAAAAGAAAGTCTATCTTCAGGGTTGTTGTTGTGGTGTAGTGAGTAAAGCCTCTGCCTACAGTGCCGGTATCCCATATGGGCGCCGGTTCAAGTCCCAGCTGTTCCACTTCCTATCCAGCTCTCTGCTATGGCCTGGGAAAGCAGTAGAAGATGGCCCAGATGCTTAGGCCCCTGCACCCATGTGGGAGACCCAGAAGAAGCTCCTGGCTCCTGGCTTAGTAACGGCCCAGCTCCAGCCGTTTCGGCCACTTGGGGGAGTAAACCAGCGGATGGAAGACCTCTCTCTCTCTGCCTCTTCTCTCTCTGTGTAACTCTGACTTTCAAATAAATCTTAAAAAACAAGAAAATCTACCTTCATCCAAGTTGTGCATTCTGTATTACACTGAGTCAAATGACACCACCGCTCCCAAATTTTTGGTAATTGAATCTTACGGACAATCATATTCATTTCTTTAGCTCTTTCTTGTGGTTTTTGACTCCATATGTAACCTGTATAAAATGATCTTTCTAAATATTTAAGAAGTGTATTCTGGCTCCAGAGTTGTGGTGCAGTGGGTTAAGCCTTCACTTGCAACACCAGCATCTCATTTTGGAGAGTTGATCTGCGTGCCAGCTGCTCCTCTTCTGATCCAGCTCTCTGCTAATGCACCTGGGAGCACAGCAGAGGATGGCCCAAGTGCTTGGGTCCCTGCTACCCACACATGAGTCCTGGATAGAGTTTGGGGTTCCTGGCTTTGGATAGGGCCAGCCCTGGCTGTTGTGACCATTTGGGGTATGAACCAGTGGATGGAAGATCTCTCCCTGCCATCACTCTATCCTCCAAATAAAAAAAATATATATTTTTAAAAAAGGTTAAGTTTATGTTGATGCAATAAATTGGAAACCCAGGCATAGATTTTCCATAATATGCATTCTCCACTTTTGGAAGACCTCTTGTGTAACGACACACAGCAGCACCTCCTACTAACTTTCTTGAACAATCCAGTCCTTTTCACTTTGATGTCTATTCCCTCTACTTGGTTGGCCACACAGAAGGTGCATCTACTGTGCATCTACCTGTATATCTACTCACAGGAGCAGAAGGAAACATTTCTTGGAGCTGGATTCCTCCTGGGCTCATCATGGACTCACTACAGGGCTGTCAGGAGCTCACTCACTTTTGATTCAGGCTGTCCTTCAGCCACAGTGAAGGACATGATGGCTCTGCTGGACCACCCCTCCCTGTAGATGGAGTCCGGCTCTGGCTAGGGCTGACTCCTGACACCCGGCACAGGCAGCTCTCCCTTCCACTCCAAACAGACGTTTGTTTCATCGTCGTGTTTACAGACTGGCTTCTCATCACGGCCACAGTAAGACCTGGTCAGAGGCGTGAGCTGACTCCATGCAAGTGTTGCTCCGTTCACTCAGCTGGTCCTTTATTAACAAACATTTCTGAAATGCATATTGTCAGTTGGCACACATGATATCACCGTATCCTCTTTAATGGATAGAATGTTTGCATCTCTCTAAAATTCAAATGTTGAAATCCTCACCCCAAGCTGATGGCCTTAGTATGTGGGGTTTTTGGCAGGCGTCAGTCCCTGTAGGGGTGCCTGTATAATCAGGGTCAGTGTTCCTTTAAAAGAGGCCTGAGTAGTGCCTTGTCCCTTTCCTCTTGGGAGGACACAGTAGGAATCAGGTTCTCACCAGACACTGCACCTGCTCACACTTTGATTTTTTACTTTCCAGGTCCAGGACTGTGAGCAATTAGTACGTTGCTTAGCAGCTACCCAGTTTATATTAGTTTCTTACAGCAGACCACACAGATGTATATTTGGGAAGTGCACCTGAGCTGGTTGTGGCCAGGTGGAGAGATGAGGGGACTGGTGGAGAGATGGGGCAGACAGGTGGGGAGATGGGGCAGACAGGTGGAGAGAAGAAGGGACAGGTAGAGAGATGAGGCCAGCACAAGGCAAACAGAGTGGGCAGCTCTGGTGGAATCTGGAGGAAAGAGGTTGTTGGAGTCAGAATGGGGATGGTGGGGCTGGAGAGAATAAGGGGGTTGCTAGGCTCAGGTCACAAACACCTTGTGAGCCACACCCAGACATTGGGGCTACATCCGGGGACTACCCAGAGGCATGGGAGGAGTTGAAGTTGTACTGTGGTCAATCTGTCCCTTGGAAGGCACTGCATGGTAGGGAATAAACTGAAAAGTCCTGCCTGGAGGCAGGAGTCTTGGAGGAAACCCAGGGTGCTCAGAAAGATCTGGGACCACCCTCCGCACATAGAAAAGACAAACTTGTCTACATCTATGCCTTCTATAGAGATGCTTCTGGAAAAAAAAGAATCCTGTCCACCTGTTTGTGTGAGGAAGCCTGTATTATCTGCGTGTTGAAGACTGCTGTCCCCAGCGGCTGTGATAATTAACTCCTTTAATATCGCTTGCTTATACTCTTTAGGTGTCCAGCTTTTTTACTAACAAAAGAAGTTGTGTCCATATTTCACAAGGTTCCCTAATTGCATATGCCTCACGCCTGTCTCTAATCCCTTTAAAATGTACCAGGCGATGGGCAGTGTATTATCTGCAGCGGACATATTGATGCTTTCCTAAATTAACATTTTGCATGTCTTCAGCAGATTTGAGCCATGAAAAATCTCCCAATGCATTCTTATTGTTCTGTTAATTAAAGTGTTTCTCTCCTGAATATAGAAATCAATGGGTAGTGGGTCCATGAATAATCTTTGGGACGTAATGAAAACCTGAACAGAGAAAGTGGTGGCAGGAAGTTCTAGAGGGGAGGGCTGGCCCTGGTTGTCCTGGGCGAGGGAGGGAGGAACTGGGGTCACTTCCGGTCTAGGGGTGGGGGGGGTCTCTCCAGTGGAATGGTGCTCCTTGTCTTCATGATCAGAACCAGCATATTTTCCTGAGAATGTCCATGGTTCAGTGGCTCAGAGGATGAATTATGCAGATAATAGGTTGGTTGACCTGTCTGACACTACTGGATTGAATCATTTTTCTTTCTGTTAACGCTAATTCTTTTTTTTTTTTTTTGGTGGGAGGTGGAGAGGACTCTTGAGTCATTCATTTTTTTTCCACAATCAATTTCATTGACCAAGAATCTGCTGATTGCATTTAAGTGTTAATGGTTGCGTTCATTCATCCTGTAGGGTCTTGTTTTGCACGTTCTAATTTGAACCTTATAACATTTCTGCAAGGTTTGAAAGACAGGAGTTACAGCTCTCAGCTGATGGATGGGGAAACAGGCATGGGGGTAGAGAGTGATTATGCATTTTCTAAAACAGATTTAACTAGGCCGGCGCCGTGGCTCACTAGGCTAATCCTCCGCCTTGCGGCGCCGGCACACCGGGTTCTAGTCCCGGTCGGGGCACCGATCCTGTCCCGGTTGCCCCTCTTCCAGGCCAGCTCTCTGCTGTGGCTAGGGAGTGCAGTGGAGGATGGCCCAAGTGCTTGGGTCCTGCACCCCATGGGAGACCAGGAGAAGCACCTGGCTCCTGCCATCGGAACAGCGCGGTGCGCCGGCCGCAGCGCGCTACCGCGGCGGCCATTGGAGGGTGAACCAACGGCAAAAAGGAAGACCTTTCTCTCTGTCTCTCTCTCTCACTGTCCACTCTGCCTGTCAAAAAATAAAATAAAATAAAATAAAAATACGTTTTTTTTAAAAAAAAAACAGATTTAACTGATTTATTTGAAAGGCAGAGTGAAAGAGAGAGGGAGAGAAAGAGATCTTCCATCTGCTAGTTCACTCCCCAAACAAGTGCAACAGCTTAGGCTGGTTCAGCTGAATCCAGTAGCCAGGAATCCAACAGGGTCTCCTATGTAGGTATCAGGGTCCCAAGTTCCATCTCCCCACACATTAGCAGGGAGCTGGATCAGAAGTGGAGCAGCTGGGACTTGAACCAGCACTCTGAAATGGGATGCCAGCATTGCTGGTGATAGCTTAAACTGCTGTGCCACAGCGCCAGCCCTGCTTCTGCGTTTTTCCAGGTTCACACAGAGAGTGAGCTGGGATCCATTGTCCAACATAGAGTCCCCCGCATCATATCCCAGGGACGCATGTGCTGCTGGTGTGGAGCTCAGTGTCTCATGTAAGCAGAAAGCTTCTCAGCTCTTCAGCTGTGCAGGAATGTTGACAGGACCAAGGGCTGCCCATGGAGGGAAAAGATCCCAGCTCCGTGTTTATCCCTGCTGTGGCTCGGATATGTTTTGGGGTGTTTCCCAAGGCTTCCTGTGCTGCAAGCTTGGTCCCCGCTATGGTGGTGCAGCTGGGGCCCAGGGGAAGGGGTTTGGGTCATGGGAGCCCCACTCTAGAAAGGAATTGATGCAGATCTCCTGGAGCTGGATTGGCTCCCCCGAGAAGGGGTTGTTGTGAAGAACAGTGTGCTTGGCCGCTCCCTGCCTCTTCCTTCCTGTCTTGCAATCTGATCTTTCCTCTCCCAGCAGCCTGCTCTGCCCTGTTATGACACAGCCAGGAGGCCACACTACACTCTTGGACTTCCAGAACTTTGAGCCTAATGAAACACTTGGCTTTGTAAGTTACCCTTGTGGCAGCACAGAATGGAGAAGACAGCCCCTCACAGTTGCCCGCTGTCTCTGACGTGCAGTGCCAGCCACAGACAAGACCTCAGAGCGAATAACCCTGGAAATTCTCTCCTGGAACAGGCTCCTGCCGGTGACTTCTGAGGCCACAGGGTATGGGGAGCTGCCCAAGTCCAGTTCTGTGAGTCCTTCATTCCCACTCGGGGGACCCACAGGTAAAAGTACACACACCTCCCTCCGTCCAAACCCGGCTCTGACCTCAGGCAGGCGACAGGGAGTGTGGAGCAGGTTAGTGCATGGACCACATGCTCAGCGGGAAGTGGGAGCCTGTTCTCCCCACTCCTCCCCAGCTTGGATGCCTTCCACCTGACCACATCCAGTGAGGATGCCGCCCTGACCATTGCAGCCCTGCACTGGCGATGCTAGTAGGGGTGGGGATGTCCTTGAGGTTGGGGTGAGGGAAGGGGTTCCCTGAGGTCCTTCGAGGAGACACCCCATTTCTGGCCAGCGGGAAAACAGGAGTCCTGAAGAGACCTGCCCTTTGACCTTGGCCAAAGATGATGTTGCCTGGGAGGAAGTCTCAAATGTTGAGGTAGACCTAGAAAGTGGCACCAGTGAGGCCACCCCAAGTGAGGCGGTAACAGATCTTTCATGCATGACCTAAGTTACCAACCCTGTTCAACCAGAGAACTGAAAAATTGCCTTGTGGAAATTTGCTCATTGAGGACCTCAGGACCCTGGCACATGCAGGAGGGGCTGAGATGGGGCTGCCCAGAGCTGAGCAGTTGATGAGCCTGGGGCTGTGCGTGCTGCCTTTCCCCTTTCCCTGTGCCTTCTATCCAGACCTTTTGTGTGTAATTGTTAGTGCTAGAATCACCTGTTGCGGAGCAGGACAGGTGCTGCATGGGGACCAACAGCTAGCAGAGGCCTCATTGGTGGGGCTGAGTGGGTGGGAGGGAAGGGCCAGACCTTCTGAATGTGTGTGTTCAATGGGAGAGTGAGGCGGGGCTACCCAGATGGACAAGGCAGAGGGAGAGGCAGGGCAGGAGCTTGGTGTGTGGGGAGGAGCCTCCCTCTGTAGAACCAACCCAGAGTCCCCCCAACCCTGGGGACAAGGCTCTCCTCCATATGTGTTTCATATGCCCAGCTACCACCTCTGCCTAGGTCACCCCAGGCCAGGTACCAGGTGACGAGACATCCTTTGGAGTCCAGAGCCTGTGGCAATGACCTGAACCTGCCAATCCTATGTCTGCTTACCCTGCCCAAGGAAGACCACCACGAAGGTGCTTGCCTACGTTTTTTGTCCGCTCCCCCTGTCTTCCCATGATGACGCTGGTGTCTCCCTGTGTGGCCTCCCCTCCCTCATGGTGTGTTGTGGCCCCCCTGCTTGGGTATTGTGAGTGACACACTGTTCTCTAATGGCAGCCGTTACCTGATGTTGGTCTTTCTGTGCCTTGAACTTCCTCCTAATACAACTGTATTCTAAGACGGGGCAACAGAGACTTGTGCTGGGGAACTGGCACCTGATCCCACCCCCCCCTGCCACCAGCCACTCCCCTGCCAGGAGAGTGCCTCACTTCCCCTGTAAGCTCTGCTATGAGGTCACCTTTGGTCCTTAAAGACCAGCTGACTTCACCTTCAAAAGACACCTTGGCCATGGCCACCATTGATTCTCATCACCACCTCGTCATGTCCACCTGGCCCAACCCACCACACCTTCCTCCTGGATCATAGCGGTCGTCTCGCTCATCTTTGCCCCGTCTGTGCTCTGCGGTCCATTTCTTTTCCAGCAGCTGGCATGCTGTTTCTGAAGCACAAAGGAAACCTTGCCAAGCACCAGCTGAAAACCCTCCAATTGCACGTAGGAGAGAGCACAGTCCCCTCACTGTGTCCTACACAGATCCAGGCGCCTGGGACCTTGTCCACACTTTAGCCTCATGCCCATCCACACTCACTTCCTTGTTCTCTCAGTTGAGCATGCCAAGTCCATTCCTGCTCTGCCCCAGGGCATTTGCACCTGCCCCTACTCTTCTCTGTTGCACACAACTGCCGTTTCTAATCACTCGGGTCTCATTTCAAAGGCTCACCACCTCAGTGAGGCCGTTCTTGGTCATCCCTGATGGAAGCTGCTGCCTTAATGTACTTCTTATGCTTTTTTAAAATAAAGATTTATTTATTATTTGAAAGTCAGAGTTACACAGAGAGAGGAGAGAGAGAGAGAGAGAGAGAGAGAGAGAGAGAGAGAGAGAGAGAGAATGTCTTCCATCTGCCGGTTCACTCCCCAATTGGCTACAACAGCCGGAGCTGTGCTGATCCGAAGCCAGGAGCCAGGAGCTTCTTCTGGGTCTCCCATGCAGGTGCAGGGGCCCAAGGACTTGGGCCATCTTCTACTGCTTTCCCAGGCCATAGCAGAGAGCTGTATCGGAAGTGGAGCAGCCAGGCCTCAAACCAAAATTTTTATGCTTTCTCCATCGCACTTCTACAAAGGAGAGGACTTCAAAAAGTTCTTGGAAAATGCAGATTATGAAAAAAGTATGTATACATTTCAAGGTCTTTTTTTGCAGCAAAACTAACTTATCTTTTAATTCCATTTTTCTTAAAGGAGATATATTTATTTATTTGAAAGACAGAGAGAGAGAGAGAGAGAGAGAGAGAGAGAGAGAGAGAGAGAGAAACTTCCACCCACTGGTTCACTCCCCAAATGGCTACCATGGCTTTGGCAGGAGCCAGGAACTCCATCCAGATCTCCCACATGGGTGGCAGGGGCCCAAGTACTTGGGTCATTTGCTGCTGCCTTCTCAGGTGCATTAGCAGGGAACTGGACTGGAAGTGAAGAAATCCGTACTCAAACTGAGAATCCACTATGGGACGCTGACATCTGAGGCAGCAGCTGAACCAGCTATGCCACACCACTGGCTCCTCCATGAACTTTTTGAGTATCCGATATCAGGTTCGGACATAGCTTGGTTGATGTTCATGAATAAATATAAACTCATGTGCTGGTTGGGATTCACACATGTGATCCTTGTATTTCCATTGACTTCTTTAAAAATAACATCTTACGGAGGTTTCCATAAATGCAGCTCTGCCTTCTGGGGTGTGGCTCTAGTTCCCTCCTTGGGGAAAGAATTGGCACACTCATGTTCCCCCCTTCTCTGAACACAGCCAGAGTGAGGGTAGGGGGCTGCCCAGAAGCTACCCAGCACTGCAAATGCAACACTGAACAGCTCCGATGCACATCCATCCCAGAAATGCCAATTAAAGTGGAGAGAACTCCCCGCCCCAAGGAAAAAGAATCAAACCTCGTGTCCTGGAAACAAATCGTCACCTGGCCATAGGATCTATAAAATGAAGCGAGGTCTTAATAAAGCAGAAGGGAACTAGATCAAACGGTAAGACAAATGGAGTGTTCTTTGCCGCGACCTCACTCTTTCTTCCCTGGTACTCCCTCAGCTCTGGAAAGCTCTGTAATTAAAAAAAAGGTCAATATATGTGGGACTTTAAATAATTGATTGATGTTTAAAATCCTGTCAGAAAGCTCTGTGGTAAGGTGTCAAGTAATAGCTTTCCCAATCAAAAGCGGCACACAAATAGCTCTGCTGACCATTAATGTGCACCCAGTCCCTCGATAAAGAGTTGTGGCTATTTTTAATTAGTAAATAATTACAGAGTCTGTAAAACAGTGAGCTGTCACCTACTTCCACTGTTTAGTTAACCTCCTCCATGCCACACGGGCCAAGATGGTCCAGGCACCTGCAGGACACTGCTGCACAGGACAGCTGTCTTGGTGACAGTTGGGTTCTGGAGACAGAAGCATCCTGGGGATGGAAGAATTCCCTCCCAACATGGGGGAGCATGGAGAGAGATGGAGGAGAGGGAGAGATGTAGGGGGGAGGGGGATGGTAGAGAAAGGGAGAGGGAAAGGGAGAGAGAGAGGGAGAAGGAGCAAGGGAAAGACACACACACATGCACACACATACAGAGAGAGAGAGAGAGAGAGAGAGAGAGAGAGAGAGAAATACTCCCATCTACTGGTTCACTCCCTAAATGCCTAGATGGCTAAGACTGCACCAGAGAACTGGAAACTCAATCCAGTTTTCCCACATGGGTGGTCAGGGACTCAGTTACTTGAGCTACCAGCTGCTGTCTCCCAAGGTCTGTACCAGCAGGAAGCTGAAGTCAGGAGCCAGAGCCTGGAATTGGACCCTGGTCCTCTGATCTGAGATCTTAACCTATGACGTGACTGCTAGAACAAACACCTTCCTCCATCTTCACATTTTTCTGAAAAGCCTTCTGGAAGCTAATGAGCTTGCGATTCTGGGTATGCCGAGTTTGAAGTAGTGGTTGAGACATTTGGGGAGGCCTGGCCAGAGGTTGGGCTTGTGAAGGAAGTGGGGGGAGGGACTGTGAATCCAGACAGCTTATCTGGACCACGGGGACACACAGCTGGAGGAAAAGGCTGGGCTAGGTCTGCATTTTAACACAGTTGTTCACTTGCGATTTTTCCCACCCTAGTGTGGCAATTTTCAGCAGAGTGATGTCTTCCCTATGGGAGTGAAAATCAGCTCTTGGGAGGCCAAAAATACTTAGGTATTATAATGATGTATGGCTCTCCGAAGCTCAACTCTGCATGGCAGACTCTCATTCCTCAGTACTTAATTTCTCACTTATTAAATTAAATTAATGCACCTCTGACATAGAGTGATCATTAGACATTATTTCTGTGCCCTGTTAACAACTCCAATGACCCCACTCTTTTCCTATTAGCGCTCTCTTAAAATTAATCTCAATTTTTCTTCCTGGAGTGGGGATGACGATGATGGTGATGATGGTGACAACAGATTGAGAAATGCTGTTAGGGGTGGTTGAATTAGGTCTCCTGCCTGTAGCACAATCCCAGAACATGTCCTGGCTGGAAACCCACATGGGAAGATGAACAGGAGTCTTGACAGACATTCAGTGACAAGGCACAGGGGTCTCAGAGGGCAGGATCTGCCTTGAAGTCACATCACTGGAGAATTTGGACCAGTTGAGTGGTGGTTTTTTTTTTAAAGGTTTATTTTATTTATTTGAGAGGCAGAGTTACCAGAGCGAGAGGGATATATATATATATATATATATATATAGAGAGAGAGAGAGAGAGAGAACGAGAGTGAGTGAGAGAGGGAGTGAGAGAGAGCGAGCGAGCTTCCTTCTGCTGGTTGACTCCCTAAAAGGCTGCAATTGGGCCAGGCTGAAGCCAGGAGCCAGGAGCTTCATCTGGATCTCCCACATGGGTGTAGGGACCTAAGCACTTTGGCCATCTCACACTGCTTTTCCAGGCGTATTAGCAGGGAGCTGGATCAGAAGTGGAGCAGCTGGGATATGAATTGGTGCCCGTACAGGGTGTGTTGCAGGTGGCAAATTAACCCTCTGTGCCATAGCACTGGCTCCAAAGTGGTCTTGAGCTGCTTTAAGCTGGAGGGCTGTGAGGAGGGGTCCTGGGAAAGTGGACGCTGCTGTGGTCCTAAAAGCCTAGCCGAGGGAGGTGGGAAGATGGCATTGCCCTGTTCTGGAAGGGCTGTGCCTGGCCCTGAGTCAGAGAGCACTGCGCTCCCCCAGCTCCCAGGAGGGGCTCCGAACAGGAGGATAGAATACAGGAGTGTGTACAGCCAGGGAAGGGGCAGATGAGTTCATGGGCATGAAGGGTCTCTCCCGCAGAACTCAGATGTGGTAAGGCCCTGCTCCTTGCTGGAAACACTATGGCCTGGGGCTGGAGCATCACTGGGTGCTGTTACTCACCCTGTTCTGGAGGAGGGCAGGGAGGCAGGTGGCAGGAGCCTCAGGGCCAGAGAGTCACTGGTTTTCAAGGAGTTTCCCAGGCAAAGCTGGTGCTCCTTTCAAGGGACAGGAGCTCAGGCCCTCTACTCCAGGCTAACATTATTTGTTACAATAGCAAATCGGTGCTGGTTGGATTTCACAGATGCTTTCTTTTTTTTTTTATGAATGAATGATGGGTTTATTTACTGTTTCCTTGAGTGGCCAGATGATTTACTGTTTTCTTTTATATATATTTATATTTATATTGCTCCATCAACTTTTATTCTTATTTTTAATTTTTTTAACTTTTATTTAATGAATATAAATTTCCAAAGTACAGCTTATGGACTACAATGGCTTCCCCCCCATAACTTCCCTCCCATCCACAACCCTCCCCTCTCCCGCTTCCTCTCCCCTTCCATTCACATCAACATTATTTTCAATTCTCTTTATATACAGAAGATCAGTTTAGTATATATTAAGTAAAGATTTCAACAGTTTACACCAACATAGATACACGAAGTGAAAAATACTATTTGAGTACTACTTATAGCATTAAATCACAATGTATAGCACATTAAGAACAGAGATCCTACATGAGGAGTAAGTACACAGTGACTCCTGTTGTTGATTTAACAAATTGACACTCTTGTTTATGGCATCAATAATCACCTTAGGCTCTTGTCATGAGTTGCCAAGGCTATGGAAGCCTTTTGAGTTCACCAACTCTGATCATATTTAGACAAGGTCATAGTCAAAGTGGAAGTGCTCTCCTCCCTTCAGAGAAAGGTACCTCCTTCTGATGACCTGTTCTTTCCACTGAGATCTCACTCGTGGAGATCTTTCATTTAGGCCTTTTTTTTCTTTTTTTCCAGAGTGTCTTGGCTTTCCATGCCTGAAATGCTCTCATGGGCTTTTCAGCTGGATCTGCATGCCTTAAGGGCTGATTCTGAGGCCAGAGTGCTGTTTAGGACATCTGCCATTCTATGAGTATGCTGTGTATCTCGCTTCCCATTGTGGATCATTCTCTCCATTTTTATTCTATCCATTAGTATTTGCAGCCACTAGTCTTGTTTATGTGATCCCTTTGGTTCTTAGTCCTATCATTATGATCAGTTGTGAACAGAAATTGATCACTTGGACTAGTGAGATGGCATTGGTACATGCCACCTTGATGGGATTGAATTGGAATCCCCTGGTATGTTTCTAACTCTACCATTTGAGGCAAGTCAGCTTGAGCATGTTCCAAATTGCACATCTCTTCCCTCTCTTATTCCCACTCTTATATTTAACAGCGATCACTTTTCAGTTAAGTTTCAACACTTAATAATAACTGTGTATTGATTACAGTATTCAAGCAAAAGTATTAAGAAGAACAAACAAAAAAAATACTAAGAGGGATAACATATTAAGTTGTTCATCAACAGTCAGGGCAAGGGCTGATCAAGTCACCGTTTCTCATAGTGTTCATTTCACTTTAACTCGGTTAGTTGTCACTGATCAGGGAGAACATATGATATTTGTCCCTTTGGGACTGGCTTATTTCACTCAGCAGAATGTTTTCCAAATTCCTAACAGGAATCATTTTTCAGTTAAAATTTAAACTCCTAAGAATAGTTGTGTGTTAATTACAGAGTTCAACCACTAGTACTAGAACAAAAAAAATACTAAAATGGATAAAGTATTACATTGTACATCAACAGTCAGGACAAGAGCTGATCAAGTCACTGTTTCTCATAGTGTCCATTTCACTTCAACAGGTTTCCCCTTTGGTGCTCAGTTAGTTGTCACCAATCAGGGAAAACATATGATATTTGTCTCTTTGAGACTGGCTTAATTCACTCAGCATGATGTTTTCCAGATTCCTCCATATTGTTGCAAATGACCGGGTTTCATTGTTTTTGACTGCTGTGTAGTGTTCTATAGAGTACATGTCCCATAATTTCTTTATCCAGTCTACTGTTGATGGACATTTGGGTTGGTTCCAGGTCTTAGCTATTGTGAATTGAGCTGCAATAAACATTAATGTGAAGACAGCTTTTTTGTTTGCCAGTTTGATTTCCTTTGGGTAAATTCCAAGGAGTGGGATGGCTGGGTTGTATGGTAGGGTTATATTCAGGTTTCTGAGGAATCTGCAGACTGACTTCCATAGTGGTTTAACCAGTTTGCATTCCCACCAACAGTGGGTTAGTGTCCCTTTTTCCCCACATCCTCTCCAGCATCTGTTGTTGGTAGATTTCTGAATGTGAGCCATTCTAACCAGGGTGAGGTGAAACTTCATTGTGGTTTTGATTTGCATTTCCCTGATTGCTAGTGATCTTGAACATTTTTTCATGTGTGTGTTGGCCATTTGGGTTTCCTGTTTCGAAAAATGTCTATTGAGGTCCTTGGCCCATCTCTTAAGTGGGTTGTTTGTTTTGATGTTGTGGAGTTTCTTGATTTCTTTATAGATTCTGGTTATCAACCCTTTATCTGTTGCATAGTTTGCAAATATTTTTTCCCATTCTGTCTGTTGCCTCTTCACTTTCCTGACTGTATCTTTTGAAGTACAGAAACTTCTCAATTTGATGCAATCCCAAATGTTAATTTTGGCTTTGACTGCCTGTGCTCCTGGGGTCTTTTCCAAGAAGTCTTTGCCAGTACCTATATCTTACAGGGTTTCTCCAATGCTCTCTAATAATTTGATGGTTTCGGGTCGTAGATTTAAGTCTTTAATCCATGTTGAGTGAATTTTTGTGTAAGGTGAAAGGAAGGGGTCTTGCTTCATGCTTCTGCACGTGGAAATCCAATTTTCCCAGCACCATTTATTGAATAGACTGTCCTTACTCCAGGGATTGGTTTTGGATCCTTGATCGATTATAAGTTGGCTGTAGATGTTTGGATTGATTTCTGGTGTTTCTATTCTGTTCCATTGGTCTATCCATCTGTTTCTGTACCAGTACCATGCTGTTTTGATAACAACTGCCCTGTAGTACGTCCTGAAATCAGGTATTTTGACGCCTCCAGCTTTGTTTTCGTTGTACAAGATTGCTTTAGCTATTCGAGGTCTCCTGTGTCTCCACATGAATTTCAGTATCATTTTTTCCAGATCTGAGAAGAAGGTCTTCGGTATCTTGATTGGTATTGGACTGAATGTATAAATTGTTTTTGGGAGAATGGACATTTTGATGATATTGATTCTTCCAATCCATGAGCATGGAAGATTTCTACATTTTTTGGTATCCTCTTCTATTTCTTTCTGTAAGGTTTTGTAGTTTTCATCATAGAGATCTTTAACGTCTTTGGTTAAGTTTATTCCAAAGTATTTGATTGTTTTTGTAGCTATTGTGAATGGGCTTGATCTTAGAAGTTCTTCCTCAGCTGTGGCATTGCCTGTGTATACAAAGGCTGTTGATTTTTGTGCATTGATTTTATATCCTGCTACTTTGCCAAACTCTTCGATGAGTTCCAGTAGTCTCTTAGTAGAGTTCTTTGGGTCCCCTAAATAAAGAATCATATCATCTGCAAAGAGGGATAGTTTGAGTTCTTCCTTCCCAATTTGTATCCCTTTAATTTCTTTTTCTTGCCTAATAGCTCTGGCTAAAACTTCGAGAACTATATTGAATAGCAGTGGTGAGAGTGGGCATCCCTGTCTGGTACCAGATTTCAGTGGAAATGCTTCCAACTTTTCCTCATTCAATAGGATGTTGGCCGTGGGCTTTTCATATATTGCTTTGATTGTATTGAGGAATGTTCCTTCCATACCCAGTTTGCTTAGAGTTTTCATCATGAAAGGGAGTTGTATTTTATCAAATGCTTTCTCTGCATCTATTGAGAGAATCATATGGTTTTTCTTCTGCAGTCTGTTAATGTGGTGTATCACGCTGATTGTTTTGTGAACATTGAACCATCCCTGCATACCAGGGATAAATCCCACTTGGTCTGGGTGGATGATCTTTCTGATGTGTTGTTGCATTCTATTGGCCAGAATTTTATTGAGTATTTTTGCATCTATGTTCATCAGGGATATTGGTCTGTAATTCTCTTTCAATGCTGCATCTTTTTCTGGCTTAGGAATTAAAGTGATGGTGGCTTCATAGAAAGAATTTGGGAGGGTTCCCTCTTTTTTGATTGTTCTGAATAGTTTGAGAAGAATTGGAGTTAGTTCTTCTTTAAATGTCTTGTAGAACTCAGCAGTGAATCCATCTGGTCCTGGGCTTTTCTTTGTTGGGAGGGCCTTTATTACTGTTTCAATTTCTGTCTCAGTTATGAGTCTGTTTAGGTTTTCTAGGTCTTCCTGGCTCAATTTAGGTAGGTTGTATGTGTCCAGGAATCTATCCATTTCTGATAGATTTCCCTGTTTTCTGGCATACAAGTCCTTGTAGTAATTTCTGATGATTCTTTTTATTTCTGTGGTGTCTGTTGTTACGTTTCCTTTTTCATCTCTGATTGTATTGATTTGGGTCTTTTCTCTTCTTTTTTTAGTTAGTTGGGCCAATAGGGTGTCAATTTTGTTTATTTTTTCAAAAAACCAGCTCCTCGTTTGGCTGCTTTTTTGTAATTTTTTTTTGGATTCAATCCTGTTGATTTCATCTCTTAATTTAAATAGTTCTCTTCTCCTACTAGATTTGGGTCTGGTTTGCTACAGATTTTCTAGATCCTTGAGATGAATTGAAAGCTCATCTATTTGGTGCCTTTCCAATTTCTTGATATAGGCACCTATTAATATAAACTTTCCTCTTAACACTGCTTTTGCTGTATCCCATAGGTTTTGCTATGTTGTGCTGTTATCCTTATTTACTTGTAGAAAATTTTTGATTTCTCTTTTAATTTCTTCTATGACCCATTGTTCACTCAGGAGCATGTTGTTCAATCTCCATGTGTTTGCATATGCTCTAGGGATTCCCGAGTTGCTAATTTCCAGCTTCATCATTCCTTTATGGTCTGAGAAGCTGCATTGTATGATTCTAATTCTTTTGAATTTGCTGAGACTTGCTTTATGGTCTAGTGTGTGGTCAATCCTAGAGAAGGTTCCATATACTGCTGAGAAGAATGTAAATGCTTTATGTGTAGGATGAAAAGTTCTGTAGATATCTGTTAGATCCATTTGGGCTATAGTGTCATTTAAATCTACTGTCTCCTTTGTTGATCTTCTGTCCTGTTGATCTGTCTATTTCTGAAAGCAGAGTATTGAAGTCCCCCAGTACTATTGTATTGGGGTCTAAGTCTCCCTTTAGGTTCCTTAACAAATCTTTTAAATAAACCGGTGCCCTGTAATTAGGTGCATATACATTGATAATCGTTATATCTTCCTGTTGAATGAATCCCTTAATCATTATATAGTGCCCCTCTTTGTCTCTCCTAACAGTTTTTGTGGTAAAGTTTATGTTGTCCGATATTAAGATGGCTACGCCCGCTATTTTTTCATTTCTGTTGGCATGGTATATCTTTTTCCAGCCTTTCACTTTCAGTCTGTATGTATCTTAGTTGGAAAGATGTGTTTCTTGTAAGCAGCAAATAGATGGGTTTTGTTCTTTAACCCAATCAGCCAATCTGTGTCTTTTAACTGGACAGTTCATGCCATTAACATTCAATGTGACTATTGAGAAGGAGTAACTTTGCCCTGCCATTTGCCAAAGATATTTTCTAATATGTGCTTTGAATTTCCTGTGATCTTTTGCTGTGAGGTTTCCTTCCTTTACCTTCTTTCATATTGATGACCGTGTTTCTGTGTTCTGTGTGTAACACATCTTTAAGCATCTTTTGCAGGGCTGGACGAGTGGTGACAAATTCTACCAATTTCTGTTTGCTGTGAAAGGTCTTTATTTCACCTTCATTCATAAATGAGAGCTTTGCAGGATATAATATTCTGGGCTGGCAGTTTTTCTCTCTTAGTACCTGGGCTATGTCTCGCCATTCTCTCCTAGCTTGTAGGGTTTCTGAAGAGAAGTCAGCTGTGAGTCTAATTGGAGATCCTCTGAGAGTAATCTGATGTTTCTCTTTGCGCATTTTAGGATCTTTTCTTTATGTTTCACTGTGGTGAGTTTAATTACGACATGTCATGGTGAAGATCTCTTTTGGTCACGTTTATTAGGGGTTCTATGAGCTTCCTGTACTAGGATGTCTCTGTCCTTCTCCAAACCTGGGAAATTTTCTGCTAGTATCTCACTAAAAAGGCCTTCTAATCCTTTCTCCCTCTCCATGCCTTCAGGAACTCCTAGAACCCGAATTTTGTTTTTTTTTTAAATAGTATCCTGTAGATTCCCGACAATATTTTTTAGATTTCTAATTTCTTCTTTTTTTCGTGGGTTTGACTGTATATTTTCCTGTTCTCTGTCTTCTTCTTCTTTTTTTAATTTAATGAATATAAATTTCCAGTGTACAGCTTATGGATTACAATGGCTTCCCTCTCCCATAACTTCCCTCCCACCCGCAACCCTCCCTTCTCCCGCTCCCTCTCCCCTTCCATTTGCATCAAGATTCCTTTTCAATTCTCTTTATATACAGAAGATCAATTTAGTATAAAGATTTCAACAGTTTGCACCCACACAGAAACACAAAGTGAAACATACTGTTTGAGTACTAGTTATAGCATTAAATCAAAATGTATAGCACATTAAGGACAGAGATACCAAGGAGGGGCAAGTGCACAGTGGCTCCTGTTGTTGACCCAACAAATTGACACTCTAGTTTATGGCGCCAGTAACCACCCTAGGCTGTCATCATGAGTTGCCAAGGCTATGGAAGCCTTCCAAGTTTGCCGACTCTGATCATATTTAGACAAGGTCATAAAAGACAGAGTGAGGATAGTAACCAATGATCCGAAGAGTGGCATTAACCAGGTCTGGACAATTATACAGCATTAAGTGGGGAAGAGGACCATCAGTACACACAGGTTGGGAGTAGAGCCATTGGTGGTAGAGGTTATGATTACGAAGGAATGAGGCCCAAGTATGCTAGACAGGGTCTAGAACAAAGGACAGAGTCATTATTAGAGGAGCTAAGAAAGGTGCTGTCTAAGCTACAAGTAATTTTTCTGATTGAGAGGCAAATAGAACCTGAAAGAAGGGGCTTGATAATAATCTGGTGGGCTTTAGGCCCAGACCTATCTATCTCTTCACATGGGGTATATCCTAAGGGAGGTGTGAACCTCCTAGGGGAAGGCACTCTGTTGACTTTCATTACTTGGCTGGCCTGGGAGGAGAGCTGGCCAGGTAAAGGCAGGGGGCATCTCTAACAAGAAATTTACAGTTCTGCCTGGAATGTTGCTGACCCTACTTGACCATCCCCTCAGCTGCAGTGGTCACTTTGGAAGTTGGGCTGAGTGAAGGGCTTTTCAGCTTAGAGCCAATAAGATGTGTGGCTCTGACCTGGGCATCCTTCGACTCCAGGGCAGGTCCATTTCTAGTGATCCAACTCTTGGCAGAGCTGCCAGGGCTCTTCACAAGCTGACTTCTGCTGAAGCCCAGGCTTACCACATTGAAAGCCACTGCAGTGGACTGGCCTGTTGGGTCTCCTTGAGGGCAGATCACTGTACAGATCAGCCATTAATAGGCCTGCCACCCATTGCTTCTGATGCCTAGCTTTCTTTTCCTCCTCGTTTGTGTTAAAGCAGACCAGAGGATGGAAGTCAAGGGAGTGCCCAAGTCCCATCTCTAATCTTCGGTGGCCTGAACTCCAAGTCTCTAGTCACAGGCATGTTCTGTAGTAGTTTTTCTAAGGTAGACAATGCCCTTGAGGAAAATTATATTCTCACTTTAAAACTATCTTTCCCTTTGGTCTGAAAGGGAGGTTTTTTCTACTTACTGTATACTTGGCTGATGGCGAAGTGAATCTAGCTATGAGATTATTATTTAAGTTCTTATTTTGGCTATGCTATTACAGAAAAATGTTAGCCATCTCTTTTATAAGGTCTAAAGATTAAATTGTGCATCCTACAGATTTCTTCATAATAGAATTAGTTTCCTACCTTGAAGAGAATAGAGAGATGGAAGAACAAGTTGGGCTTAGAATAGAGAAATGAGGGAGCAAGTCCTAGATCGCTTGCTGACAATAGCAATATTACATGAATACTTAGCAAACCGTTTCAACCATTAGATAACAACTTAAGAAAACATTTACCAGAAGGTCCAATGCCTTCTCTAAATTTTAAGAATCATGTATTTGAAAACACCTCTTAAATATCTAAGATGGTGTAGTTTGTTTAACCAGTAAACTTAAGCACAACCATATAAAATGTTTTTAGTTTCTTTCTACCAACAAGTTTAAAACATATGATACACAGATTCAGGTCACACAAATTAAAATGTATCTTTGATTGATTTTAGCAGCTTAAATTTATGGACAATCTTATCTATAAGCCATTTAAAATAAAACTCTTAATAAAATTTCCCCATGTGGACATACAATATGTACACATATACAACATAGCATAATAGACCAATATAGAAATTTTAATAATAGCTTTTAAAATCTTTAACTCTTTTTGTAGATTGCCAATTGATTTGAGTTGCTTTTTGTTTTTAGTAACCTCAGTTAACCATACTTTCTCTCAGTTGGTACTGTTAATACATTATTGGCTTCATCTGTTTACAGAGCCATCCCAAAGTACTGAATACAATAGAAGTGGCTGGAAAAAGTCCATAGGAACCTATAGGAGGACAGCTAAACACAGAACCAACAAGGATTTAGCAAATCATATATAACTGTGGATGACAAAAGACTTTAAGTCGCCATGTTTAAAATTATAAACTCATCAGCCAACAAGAGGCACTTGCTTATTTCACAGTATTTTTGAAAGCACCTGTAGGATTTTACAAGTATTTAACCCTTTAGGCCTCTGGGGCTTTCTCATTAAGATAACTATCATGTCTAGTAACACAAGACATGTGTATTTATAGCATTTTCCATTATAGAAACTTAAAGTTTGGTACCACATCACATCTTGACAGTACTTCTAATATAATCCAAATAGCCTGATTAGTTGGTGTCTCTATAAGATGAGAGACATAGGTCCTTCGATTTTTCAGTTGGGCCCAAACTGGAAAAACCAAAGTCCAGGATTTACAGGAAATTTTAGAGACCAGATTGTTTGAAACGTTGATTTTTTGAATGCCTGTCAAGAATGCCAAGAAGGCTCAAAATCCAAAATATCTGGTTGAAATAAGATTCCTTAAAATCATGACATAACATAGACCAAATTTGATCATTGTTACAAGGTGATTATTCAAATCTTTGAAAATAAGCACATATTTAAATAACCCATAGCTCTTAATAAAAATTCAGCTGTTTTTGAACAATTAGAATTTAACAGACATCAAGAGAACATAATAGATTACTTTAACACATTGATTTAACAGAGCATCAGAGTTTAATTCTATGTCAAAGAGAAATTGAGCTTCCTGTGATCTTTTGCTGTGAGGTTTCCTTCCTTTACCTTCTTTCATATTGGTGACCATGTTTCTGTGTTTCTGTGTGTAACACATCTTTAAGCATCTTTTGCAGGGCAGAATGAGTGGCAACAAATTCTTTCAGTTTCTGTTTGCTATGAAAAGTCTTAATTTCACCTTCATTCACAAATGAGAGCTTTGCAGGATATAATATTCTGGGCTGGCAGTTTTTCTCTCTTAGTAACTGGGCTATGTCTCGCCATTCCCTTCTAGCTTGTAGGGTTTCTGATGAGAAGTCTGCTGTGAGTCTAATTGGAGATCCTCTAAGAGTAATCTGACGTTTCTCTCTTGCACCTTTTAGGATCTTTTCTTTATGTTTCACTGTGGTGAGTTTGATTACAACGTGTCGTGGTGAGGATCTCTTTTGGTCATGTTTATTAGGGGTTCTATAAGCTTCCTGTACTAAGATGTCTCTGTCCTTCTCCAAACCTGGGAAATTTTCTGCTAGTATCTCACTGAAAATGCCTTCTAATCCTTTCTCCCTCTCCATGCCTTCAGGAATCCTAGAACCCGAATGCTGTTTTTTTTTAATAGTATCCTGTAGATTCCTGACAATATTTTTTAGATTTCTAATTTCTTCTTCTTTTCTTTGGTTTGCCTGTTTCCTTTCCTGTTCTCTGTCTTCTAAGTCTGATATTCTCTCTTCTGCTTCGCCCATTCTGTTTTTAAGGCTCTCTAATGTGTTTGTCATTTGATCTATTGAATTCTTCATTTCATTATGATTTCTCGTCACAATCACCATTTCTTGTTCCACTAGTTGTTTCATTTCATTTTGATTCCTCCTTAATATTTCATTTTCACGAGACTGATTTTCTATCTTGTCCATTAAGGATTTCTGTAGCTCAAGAATTTGTTTTTGAGAACTTCTTAATGTTCTTATCAATTTTTTGAGATCCGCTTCTTGCATTTCTTCGATATCATCATCTTCATGATCTTGAATTGGGGTGTCTTTTTCATTTGGGGGCGTCATAGTGTCTTCCTTGTTCTTGTTACCTCCGTTTCTGCGTTTTTTGTTTGGCATATTGGAGATATTCTTTGGTTTCTTCACTGTGGTGTTTTTTCTCATTATACTATGACTCTAGATTAAGTGGACTGTCTGCTTTTGATAGATCCTTAGAGGCTGTGATGGGTGTGGCCAGAGAGCTCTCTTTGGTTCTTCAGGGATAAGCGTGTGCCAAAGGTGACTCACCCAGATTGTTCTCTCGCTGGTTTGCTCTTATTCTCTCTCTCTCTCTCTCTCTCTCTCTCTCTCTCTCTCTCTTTTTTTTTTTTTGACTCAGTTGGGAAGTAATTCCACACAGCTGAGTGGAATTGAGGGTAGTTGATGTATGAAATCTGGCCCCTGTCGGTATTCGTCTGCTTACCCCTGGGACCACACAAAGAGTTTATGCAGCCCTTAGTGTTGTCTCAAATTTCTCCGCAGTCTCTCACCAGGTTGCTCAGGTTATGGAGTTTGAGTACTCGGTGAGTTCTCTCGCCCCCCCTCAGATTTTCACAGTCTCAGTTTGTTAGCTCCACACTTTCATTAGGTCTTAACCTCCTGTTATTTCTCCTCATCAGAGTCAGGTTTTTTTGCTTGGCTAATGGCAGGAGCCGCTTTATATACGTAAAATGGTGCCTGCTCTTTGTCTTGCTTGCTTTGCAAGGTGAGTGGAGAGAGAGGCTAGAGTCTGTGCTGGTTCCCCTTATTTATTCATTTTTTTCTCTCCTCCAGTCAGCCTGCTGAACTTTCCCCAGTGGGGCTTCAGGCCTCGTTCCCTCTAGGCTCTTTCTGCCTTTCCCCACCAATGTCTTGGGTTACCGAGGTTTTTGTCTCACCTCCCCTTCCAGCGCTGGCGCACAGACTCTGCAGCTCAGCTCCTGTGGCTCAGCTTCCACGTGGTGGGCAACCTTGTTCTCCCTGTAGGTCCTCCGTGTCACATCCACTAGATCCAGAAAAGTTTCCTCTGCAATTTTTTCCTGAGGCTACAGTAACTCCACTTTTATTAAACTATCTTTTCCCGGACTATTGGTGCACGCCCTCACTATTCTGCCATCGGATTTCACAGATGCTTCCTAACTGCACATTGGTACCACCCCTTCCTGCAGGAATTCAGCCTGCCTCAAGGCCATGGGTAACACATCTGCTGGCCTTCACTATGGCGTGTTTGCTCTTCTGTGCCTACTGACACTGAGATCCTTGAAGTCATCATCATAATTTAAACCCTTTGTATTGGTCGCCCTATCAATATTTGTTCAGTTGAATGGAACTGAATATTCTTTGACATTTTAGTTTTAGTTTATTTCATCTAAAGATTCTGGAGGAAAAGGGACATGTGTGCCTGGCCTGCAACTGAGGGTGTTTATGTGAGGCCACATCCAGGGATTAGGCAGGGCAGTGGTGGTATAGCTGGTGTACCTACCAAGCAGGGACCAGTGGACCAGGCAGGCAACTGTGGGTAGGAGGTGGAAGCCACTAGCTTTGGGGTTGGGGATTTGGATGGGCTTAGGTCTGCTCCACTAAGTTCATTTATTCAATGACAATGATAATAATAATGATAATTCCAATAGTCCTTGACTTGCCTACCCTAAGGATCTTTTATGAGTCCCCAATAAGTTAATATGTGAGATCCTCATATTGATTTTTTTTTCACAACAGGACTAGCTTCTGAGAAACCTCCACTGATGGGAGCACAGGTAGCTCCTGGGAAAGTACAAAACCATCAAGTGGCAGCTCAAGAGCTAACATGGATGGATCTGGAAGCTCCACAGGGCCAAGGCAGGGCCATGCACCTGTTTGCTCCTCTCTGGTGCCCAACCCAGGTACAGAAAGAACTCATAATGAAGACTCAAAAGCTGTCCCTTTCTTTAACTAAATATACCATGTGAAAATTGGATCTTTTTTAAAAGAAACAAGAATTATTCATAAATAGCTAGCTCTTTAAGTAAACTTAAAAGAGAATTTAATTTTCAAAAATTGATTTGATTTTTTCAAGGACTATAGCATATTAATTTACATATTGTGTAAATTGAAGTACATTATTCATCTTGCTAACACAAGAGCCCTAAAGAGAATACAAAATATATTCAAGCACATTTTCTTTCTTCTTTCACTGTGGAGTGAGGGCAGGAGATCAAGGCAGATTCCCAATTATCTTACAGAGATTTCATAACAGTGCCATCATTTCCCATTAGTCTTGTGAATTTGTGCAGAGACCCACTTACGGAACAGAAATGGAAGGAAAAAACTTTTTTCCTTCCCCAAAATGAAGGCTTCATTTATTATGAAGTTACACTTTCAACACCTTCAACAATTTTCAACACAGCCTTAACCAGAGATGACCATTACCATCACTACCACCACCAGCACCACCACCACCATCACTACCATCATCACCACCACAACCCACCGCCATCATTAACACCATCATCACCACTATTACCTCTACCATCACCACCATCATAACCATCACCACCACCACAACTACCATCATTATCATCATCACCACCAACATCATTATCACTACTACCCCCACCATCATTAACACCATCACCACAACGACCCTCATCACTACCATCATCACCAGTACCAACATAACCATCACCACTACCATCACTACCACCACCACCATCAGCATCACCATTATAATACTACCATCATCACCATGACCACAGCCAATGCTGTCATCACCACTACCATGATCACCACCACAACTGTTACCACTGTCACGACCACGAAAGCCACTTTAAAAGAGTACTTCATATAATGTGATCTCACTTACTTTACAGAGTAATCATAGGAAGATGGAATCATTTATTCCTATTTAGTAAGTAGAATGGTGTTTAGGGAACTGAAGATAATTTGATGGGTACTGTAGAACATTCCCATTCATTCCTTCAACAGGTAATTACTGAGAGCTTTTCTATCTCAGCTACTAGTTTAAATGTTCAGAATGTACTAGTCAATAAAAAATTTCCTGATTTCAATATTATTAAATATAATATTATTATATTTAATATTATATATATTATATATATTATATAATATTATTAAATAAAATATTATTAAAATATTATACACAAACATCCATTAACATTTCATTATAAAATGCCTATTATTTTTTCTTTATGAAGCGTTTATTTTATTGAGCAATAATTCACATGGTGAAATGTATAGAACTTAAATATACAGTTGATGAAGTTTAGCATATTCACAAGCCTGTATAACCTGCAGCTCTATCATGATATACTCAGAAAACACTTCTTTTGCTTCAGAAAGCATGCTGATGTCCTTTCTCAGTTAATACTTCTGTATTAGTCAGAAATGAAATGCCTAAAACAAGCTACCTATGAAAGAAGAGATTTATTTCAGCATCTGATTTTGGAAATTCATGCAATACAAGATTGGGTGGCCTCATTGGTTGGGCATGTGGCAATAATGCTCTTATTGCTAGAGTTTCAAGGTTGTGCAAAACATCCCAGGCTAAGAGGCAAGTGCAAGGATGAGAAGGATCACATAGAAAGTCAGGAAGTAGCATGAGAATGGGTAGACTAAACTCACTTCTGGAGAGATACCTTCTGTGAGCATGTCCCCAGTTATGAAAGAGCCTCTCGCCAAGGCATGCCTTCTAAACACTGCAATTAGATTAAGTTTTCACCCTCTCAGTACCATGGACTTATGAGTGGGGTGTGAATGTCTATGAGCTGAGGAGCCAAATCCCATTAAAACCATAGCAGCCTCTTACCAAGGCAGGTACTGACTTGATTTCTATGACCAGGATATAATTGCTTTTTCTAGGGTTTCATGTAAATGGAATCCTTTGTCTCTGGGTCCTTTTGCTTTGAATACTGTTTTTGACATTCATCCATAATGTTGTATGTGTCAATATTTCACTCTTTGTATTGTTAGCACTGATTTTTTGCATTAATCAACAAGACCATGTGATATTCATCTTTATAAAACAATTTAAGGTATACAAACTTCACACATTTCATATATACAAATTTAGAAACATAGTGATTCTTCCCACCCTACTTTCCATCCTTCTTCCTCCTTCTTATTCTCATTCTATTTCTTACAAAGATCTATTTTTCAGTTAACTTTATACACATAAGGTTATCCTTATACTAAGTAAAGAGCTCAATGATTTTTCATGTTTAGCCTGCCGATATGGTGGATTACATTAATTGATAGCCAAATGTAGAAACAGCCTTTCACATCTGGAATAAATGCCACTTGACAGGATACTTATGTCTTTTTATATATTTTTAGATTCAATTTTCTAATATTTTATTGAGGATTTTTGCACCAATGTTCATGAGAAATACTAGTGTGTAGTTTTCCTTTTTGTAATATCTTTAATTTGGGCATAAATTAACATAATTCTGGCCTCATGAAACAAGTCAAGAAGTGTTTCCTCTGCTACTCTCTGGAAGAGATTGTGGATAATTTGTTTCATTTTTTCTTTAATTATCTGGTAGAATTCACCCATGAAACCATCTGGATCTGATGCGTTCTTATTGGGATGGTTATTAGTTATCTAATCAATTTATTGAATAGATAACGACTGATTTTTTCTTTCTCCCTTCACAGCACTTCTTCTCACGACTCATTATCCAGAAGCAGTCATGTGGTCCAAACTCCAGAAAGAGGACAGTAAGTGTCACTCTAAGTTCCCACAATCGCGGTTGAACAGCAGCAGTAACTACCATACTCACTATAACATTTAGACTAGCCATTATTTACCTAAAAATGCTGAATATCAACCATCAACTGGCTTTTACTATTTTCTTAATAGTGCTGCTATCAACCTGTGTTTCTTTGTAGGTAATCCCCTTTGTCGCTCATGCTATTTTTATCATCTTTTACATTTTATTTTTGATTGACAAAAACAACTGCATAAGTTTAGTTGTTTCCCATGATGTTTCCATGTATGTGAATAACTGGTCTTCAGAAAGTTCATGGAAAAGGCACATGATGAAAAAGTATGCTTGGATTTCAATTTTTTTGCTCCAAAATAAACTCATCTTTTAATTCTATTTCTTCCACAAACTTTGCATGTAGTTCATATACTGTGTGATGATCAAATTGATAATTAGCATACTGATTACCACAAAGATTTATAGTTTATTTGTGATGAAACATTGAAAATCCTCTCTTCTAGCTAGTTTTGAAATATACAATATGTTATTATTTATTTATTTATTTTTTGAGAGGCAGAGTGGACAGTGAGAGAGAGAGGCAGAGAGAAAGGTCTTCCTTTACCATTGGTTCACCCTCCAATAGCCGCTGCAGCCGGTGCGCTGTGGCCGGCGCACTGCGCTGATTCGAAGTTAGGAGCCAGGTGCTTCTCCTGGTCTCCCATGGGGTGCAGGGCCCAAGCACTTGGGCCATCCTCCACTGCACTCCCAGGTCACAGCAGAGAGCTGGACTGGAAGAGGAGCAGCCTGGACAGAATCCGGCACCCTGACTGGGACTAGAACCCGGTGTGCTGGTGCTGCAGGAAGAGGATTAGCCTACTGAGCCGTGGTGCTGGCCCAATATGTTATTATTGACTATAGTCATCCTACAATACAACACAGAACAGCACATCTTATTACTGGTATCTCACTACAACTCCATATTCATTGATTAACCGTTCCTCATTCTTTGCATCCCTTTCACCTCCCCAGCATCTGGCAGCCACTGTTCTACTCTCTGCTCACATGTGATGATATTTTTTAGATTTCACATATGAGTAACATCATGCAGTATTTGTCTTTCTGTGCTGGTTTATTTTACATAATACAGTGCCCTCCAAGCTTGTTCATGTCACAAATGACAAAATTTCATTTCTTGAAAAGATTTATTCATTTATTTGAAACTCAGAGTTACACAGAGAGAGGAGAGGCAGAGAGAGAGAGAGAGAGAGAGAGAGAGAGAGAGAGAGATGTCTTTCATCTGCCGGTTCACTCTCCAATTGGCTGCAACATCTGGAGCTGTGCCAATCTGAAGCCAGGAGCCAGGAGCTTCTACTGGATCTCCCATGCGGGTGCAGGGCCCAAGGACTTAGGCCATCTTCCACTGCTCTTCCAGGCCAGAGCGGAGAGCTGGATCAGAAGTGGAGCAGCTGGGACTTGAACCAGTGCCCACATGGGATGCCGGCACTGCAGGCGGTGGCTTTACCTGCTACACCACAGTGCCGGCCCCTCAGCTGTTTTTATCACTCAGTACTATTCCCTATATGATATTCTTTTTGTTCTTTGGTATTCTGAGATTTCTTAATGGTGTTTCCTTCTGATGTTTTTATTTATCCAACTTGGGAATACATTATGATTTCTCAGTCTTCGGTTTCATGTGTTTAACCAGTTCTAGAAAACTACCATTCTCCAACCCTTAAACAGTGATTCTTTTCAATTACCTCTTATCTATTTCTGGACTTCTAATTAGATATTTGCTAAAACTACTAATCTTTTGGATTCATTTCTTGTTATATTTTCCATCTATTTCCAATTGCATCATAGCATATCACTTCAGTTCTATAATTAATTCACACATTTTCTTTTTAGTTGCAAACACTGCTATTTCAAATATCCATTGAATTTTTCATTATTATGTCTTTTATTTTTAAAAGAGTTATTTAATCACTTTTCATATCTTGTGTATTTTCCTCTCATTTTCAATTACGGTAAAATACACATCACAGTAATTTGCCATTTTAATACATTCAATTCAGTGATATTAAGTACATTGCTAATCTTGCACATCCATCACCTCTATCTAGTCCCAGAACTTTTCCATCATCCCAGATGAAATCCTGGACCCATTCAGTAGAAACTCCCTATTCTCACCTCCCCTCAGCTCCTGGCAATCACTAATCCATTTCCAATTCTATGGATTTGCCTATTTTGGAAATTTCACATAAATGGAATCATGTGTGTTCTTTTTGCTCAGTATGCTTTCACTTAATATAGTATTTTCAAGACTCATCACACTGTAGCAGGCACTGGTACTTGGTGCCTTTTAATGGTGGAAGATAGTCAATGCAGTCAGATAGACTTCATTGTATTGATCCAGCCATTCACTGAGAGAGGCTTGGGTTGTTTTAAACATTCTCTTTATTGTGAATAGTGTTGCTATGGACACCTATGTACAAATTTATGCATAAATTCCTATTTTCATTACTTAGGAGCTCTTCGTTTCGCTGATCTTTTGTTTTTTGGGTTTCAATTTTGTTTACTTCCTAATTTTAATTATTTCTTTCCTCTTACTAATTTTGGGTTTACCATTGTTTTTCTGGGTCCTTGAGATGCATTGATAGCTCATTTATTTGATGTCTTTCCAATTTCTTGATGTAGGTACCAATTGCTATAAACTTTACTCTTAACACTGCTATTGCTGAATCCCATAAGTCTTGATATGTTGTATTGTTGTCTTCAATCATTTAAAGACTTTTTTAAAGATTTATTTATTTATTTGAAAGTCAAAGTTACACACAGAGAGAAGGAGAGGCAGAGAGAGAGAGAGAGAGAGAGAGAGAGAGAGAGAGATATCTCCCCAGATGGTGGCAATGGCTGGAGCTGTGCTGATCTGAAGCCAGGAGCCAGGAGCTTCTTCCAGTCACCCACATGGGTTCAGGGGCCCAAGGACATGGGCCATCTTCTACTGCTTTCCCATGCCAGAACAGATAGCTAGATCAGAAGTGGAGCACTGGTGACCATATGGGATGCTGGCATTGCAGGAGGTGGCTTTACCCACTATGCCACAGTACAGGCTCCTCCAGACATTTTTGATTCCTCTTTTGATTTCTTCTATGACACACTGTTCATTCAGGAGCATGTTGTTCAGTCTCCACGTGTTTGCATAGGTTCTAGAGATTCTTGAGTTGCTGATTTCCAACTTCACTCCATTGTGGTCAGAGAAGATTCATGATATGATTTTGATTTTTTTAATTTGCTGAGACTCACTTTGTAGCCTTGCATGTTGTATATCACAGAGAAAATTCCAATATTTCATTTTGGCTTCTTTTTAAAATCTCAATTTCATGGGAAAATTTTTCATTCATATCATCTACAGATTTCTTTAATTTGTGGTTTTGCTCCTGATGACTTCTGAATAATCCTATGATAAATTTTTGAGTTCAGGTTCTGGCATTTCTTCAGTCTCTTCATCTTCACAATATAGTATTGAAGTGTTGTGTTCTTTTGGGGGTGTCATGCTGTCTTCCTTATTCTTATTTCTTTAATTGCTGTGTTTATTTTTTAGGCATCTGTGGAGATATTTGTTTTTTCCTGTGATGGTTTTTGTCTTTGAACTATTCCTCTGTGGCTCAGTGGAATGTCTGATCTTCCAGTGAATACCCAGAGGCATGCACTGGGTGATCAGGGAGCTCTGTTCAGTGCTCCAGGGTGGGGGGAGTGTCCAAGGTGACACCCAAATTGGGCATGTTAACTCTCTCTCTCTCTTTATAAGAGGGAAACTTTGATCAGCTCGGTTGGCATAGTCTCACACTCACCTCCTCTCCTTCAAGGAGACCAATGCCTGAGCACTAGCCCTAGTGTGTACAATATTCATCTGTGCTGCCACAAGAACCACATAAAGGATCTGTGCAGTCCTCAGTGTGAGCACGGATCCCACAGCAACAACCCTCACCCGGGAATGAGGGAGCTCTGAACATGAGGAACACCCACAGTGATTGCCCAAAGTCTCAGCCACACCCTATGTCCTCCCACACAGCTACAGTGTTTGCACAGTCCCAGCACAGCAGGCTCCCACAGTCATGGACCCCCTGTCAGTTCTCCCAGACTCCTGCATCTCCTCTCAGTTTGCTGCTAGGCATGGATACAAGCTTTTGCAGCTGTTACACATGTGCAAAATGGCATCCGCCCTCTCTTGGCTAGTAACCAGGACTCTGTTGCTGGGTGGTCAGGGAGAGAGAAACGTGCCCCGCTTTTTTCCCTGTAGGTTGGCAGGTACACTGTCCCCTATAGGGCTCCAAGCTGGACTCATGCCAGGCTCTTCCCACAGCTTTATCCCCAGTGGCTTGGGCTGGTGCTGGTGCTGAGGCTCTCAGCTGCTGGCGTCCTGAGTTGTGCACATCCACAACCTCCACATAGATCTAGTGTCCCTCTAATTTGCATGGAGTTTCTTCTGCTGTCTTCTCCCTAACTCTTCACTGAAATTGCACTTTCTCGACTTTCCCTCCCCACCCCTCCCCTCCCCTCCCCTCCCCTTCCCTCCCTTCCCCTTCCCCTTCCCCCCCCCTTTTTTTTTTAACAATTTTCCCCTAGACTAGAGCAGTAAACTCCCTCCCTATTCCGCCATCTTGGAATTCTTCTAGCTGGTTTTCTATTGTGTACGTTGCAAGGTAAGTGGCTATTCAAGCTGTGTGCTAATGTTTTAACTGTCCTTTGTGTTTATATAGTTTATATATTCTGAATATGAGACTTCTATCAGATAGATGATTTACAAATGTTTTCTTCTCTTTTATCTCCTTGATAGTGTTCTATGAAACATGAGTTTTAATTTTTGGTGATATCCTCATTTACTGCTTTCTCTCTTGTGAGTGCTTTCCATGCTATATTTAAGAAATCCAAGGTTGTGGAGATTTCCTGCTATGTTTTCTTCCATGTATCTATTATATTTAGGTCTTTTATCTATTTGGTTGATTTATGTAAGTTTACAGTGTGAAGTAAGGCTTCACATTCATTCTTTTGCCTCTGAATATCTAGTGGTCCCAGCACCATTTTTGAAGAGATTCACACTGAATATTTTCACACCAATGCTGAAAATGAATTGACTCCAGATATATAAATTTATTTCTGGACTCCTAATTCTCTTCCATTGGTCTTTGGTCTATCAGTATCATACTATTTTGAGTACTAAAGCTTTGGACTAAGTTTTGAAATTGGGACATTTAATGGTTGAATTGTGTCTCTCCTCCTCCTCCCAATTCATGTGTTGAAATCCTAATCTCTGGTATCTCAGAATGCGACTGGTTTAAAAGGATAATCACATTAATAGGGAGTCATGAGGGTGGGCCCTAATCCAAAGGACTGGAATCCAGATAAGAGGAGATTAAGACACAGACACCTTAGAGGCATGGCCATGTGAAGACACAGGGAAAAGATGGCCATCTACAAGGCAGGGAGAGAGGCCTCAAGACACCAACCCTGCTGACTTCCAGCCTCCAGAACTCAAAAACATTTCTGTTGTTGAAGGCAGCCAGTCTGTGGGATTTTTCTGTGACAGCCCCGTCAGACTAGTACAGGAAATATTAGCCCTCCAACTTGGCTGCAAATTATTTTTGCTACCTACTTTAGGGTATACTGCATTTCTGTAAAAAATGCCATAGGGGTTGCATTGAATCCTAGGACATTTTGAGGTTTATTGCTATCTAACAATATAAAACATTCCATCCCATGAACAGGGAATATCTTTCTAACCATTTAGGTCTTCTTTAATTTCTTTCAGTAATATTTATGGATTTCAATGAAACCTTTCACTACCTTGGTTAAATTTATTGCTTGACATTTTATTTTTTGGATGCTATTATAAATGGAATGGTTCTCTTAATTTCCTTTTCAGGCTTCTTAATGTTGGTGTATAGATGCACAATAGGTTTTGTGCATTGACTTTGTACCTTGCAACTGAATTTGTTGATGAGTTCTAGTGGTCTGTGTGCATGTCGATGTGTGTATCTGTATTCTTGGTACTTTTTTGTACATATAAGATCATGTCATCTGTAAATAGGAATAGTTTTATTCTTTTATGGTTTACATGCTTTTTATTTATTTATTTTTCTTGCTTGAGTGCTCTGGCTAGTTCTTTTAGTGCAGTGTTAAATGGCAATGGGGAGAGCTTTCTTTCTTTCTTTCTTTCTTTCTTTCTTTCTTTCTTTCTTTCTTTCTTTCTTTTTGACAGGTAGAGTTATAGAGAGAGAGAGAGAGAGAGAGAGAGAGAAAGGTCTTCCTTCCATTGGTTCACTCCCCAAATGGTCGCTATGGCTGGTGATGCACCAATCCAAAACCAGGAGCCAGGAGCCAGGTGCTTCTTACTGGTCTCCCATGCGGGTGCAGGAGCCTCTGCTGCCCTCCTGGGCCACAGCTGAGTTGGACTGGAAGAGGAGTAACTGGGACTAGAACCCAGTGCCCATATGGGATGCTGGTGCCACAGGCAGAGGATTAACCAAGTGAGCCACGGTGCCAGCCCCCGAGAGCAAGCATTCTTACCTTCTTGATCTTAGGAGGAAAGCTTTTAGTCTTTCATCACTGAATATGATGTTAACAGTGGGCTTTTTAAGAAAGAGTTATTTATGTATTTGAAAGGCAGAGTTACAGAGAGGTAGAGAGGTAGAGAGAGAGAGAGAGAGAGAGAGAGAGAGAGAGAGAATATCTTTCATCTGCTGGTTCACTCTCCAAATGGCTGCAAAGTCCAGAGCTGTGCTGATCTGAAGCCAGGAGCCTGGAGCTTCTTTTGGGTTTCCCATGTGGGTGCAGGAGTCCGAGTACTTGAGCCATCTTCCACTGCTTTCCCAGACACTTAGCAGGGAGTTGGATTGGAAATGGAGCAGCAAAGTCTTGAACCAGTGCCCATATGGGATGCCAGCACTGCAGGTGGTGGCTTTACTCACTATACCACAGTGCTAGACTCAGTTGTGGGCTTTTTATAAATGCCCTTGAACATGTTGATGGAATTCTCTTCTAGTCCCATTTTGTTATTATTTTTTCAATCATGGAAGGGTAGTAAATTTCATCAGTTGTTGTCACTGACGTGATGATGTGGTTTTATTATTAAAGTCTGTTACATTCATTAGTTTTAAAAGTTGAACTCGGCTGGCGCCGTGGCTTAACAGGCTAATCCTCGGCCTTGCGGCATCAGCACACTGGGTTCTAGTCCCAGTTGGGACTCTGGATTCTGTTCCGGTTGCCCCTCTTCCAGGCCAGCTCTCTGCTATGGCCTGGGAAGGCAGTGGAGGATGGCCCAAGTCCTTGGGCCCTGCACCCCATGGGAGACCAGGAGAAGCACCTGGCTCCTGGCTTCGGATCAGCGCGATGTGCTGGCTGCAGCAGCCATTGGAGGGTGAACCAACGGCAAAAAGGAAGACCTTTCTCTCTGTCTCTCTCTCTCTCACTATCCACTCTGCCTGCCAAAAAAAAAAGTTGAACTCAGTAAAATATTAATCCTGATTCAGTAGCTCATTAAAGACAGGAGGTGGGGTTGCATCCATAGTACACCTAGCATGGGGCTTGGGCAGTAGTATGTGCTGTTCTCTCCCATTTTAAAGCCCTTGAATCTTGGAACAGTCCACTCTTAGTACTATTAGAAAAATCTGCCTAACATAGGGGTTGGGGAATATGTTTAATTTAAAAATCGTTTCTGGGTTGTATAATGAAATTGTCTGAGGTAGAGATAGCATTGGAAGCTTCATAGTGCCTATCAGCCTCAGAGGAGGAAGATTACAGAGACAAAGTGCAATCCTTGGGGCTGGCATAATGGTGCAATGGGTTAAGTCACTACTTATTATACTCACATCCCATAGCAGAGTGCCAGCTTGGGTCCCAGCTACTCTGATTCCTGCTAATGCATCCTATGAAGCAACAGATGATGGCCGAAGTGCTTGGACCCCTGCCACTTGTGTGTGAGACTGGAATGGAATTCCCAGCTCTAGGCCTCAGTCTGTCCCCGCCCTGGCTATGGAAGGTATCTGGGGGACTGAACCAGTGGATTCGATCTCTCTGCCTGTCCCTCTTTGTCTCTACAAAACAATGCTGTTACCTTCCTAGGTGTCACGGTCACCTTGTCCTTGACTCATAGCCAAACAGGACTCAGCTGCTCCTCACTGCTAGCCTTCAGGTCGACCTCTTTGCTGGTGGGCGGATCTACATGACCACACCTGCCCAATCTGCCAGTCACAGAGATTGACTTTTGTGGTCGCCCAGTCCATCATGTTCCTGACATGTGTGCCCTCCTACCTCTCCCCGAGTTAACCAGGCACATGTGCTCTGACTGCTGCTGACTGTACCCTTTAAAAAAATCTTTCCATCTTAGTGGGGGTAATAATTACACTAACAGTGATTTGTCATCCAGGCCTCCCTCCCACAGCTGCAGTTTCTGATCTTGTTGAGTAGGCAGAATGTAGGATAATAATCCTGAAATAACTGATAAGACATGCAGTAGCTGTCAGAGTTCCCACAGAGCTGTGAGGATCTTGGTCTCAACCCCAGCCCACTCCCGCCCAAGGCTCATTGCCCCTTGCCCGCTGTCCTCTTCCCACCCCACCCGAAGGTCCCTGGTAGAGTTGCCAGCCCTACCTTCATTCTGTTTATTTCCTCTTTGAGGTCTTTAACTCACCCGTGCTCCTCAAGTCGTCCCATCATCCCCTGCATCCGTGCTTGTCTCTTGACCTCAGAATATTATCCTGCTGACTTGATGTCTCTCCAAGCTACCGCCTCAGTCTCTCTGTGGCCACCACATTTCCTGAAATCGTTGCCTCTTTTCATGCTTCCTCTTCTTCACTTCTCTCTTCTGCTCAGCCCACTGGGTTTGGCTTCCACCACATCCCCAGTGCACTGGACAGTTATGTGCTGGAGTCACCGCTTAGTTGCGCAGTGCAATGGATCCTTTCTGGCCTCCTGCAGGCTTGGGCACTGCTGGCCACCCCTGCCTTGGAGATGTTTTCTGGTCATCCTCTCACCTCTTCACTGAGCCCTCCCACTGTCTGCCTTCAGTGACTGTGGCAGTCCCGGTGCTGCGTGATGGCTGGCTTGCCTTTCCCTCTGGGCATATGAAGACTCTTCTTCCTTGTCTTCTCAGTTTCAGGGAGGCTCTATGGTTAGATCGGTGCAGTGAGTTGCGAGTGGAAGTGACGTGTATCATGTTGTGCTTGGGACATTCATCTGCTGTCCTGTGACCCTCTAGAGTTCTCTTCTCCCTCTCTGACCTGGTATCTGTCCTATTCACCAAGCTGCTGATATAATGACAGTGAACCGAACTCACTGGCTAACCCACAGTGGATTTCTGGTATTGGCAACATCAACCTTTATTGTTTTAAGCCCCAGACATTTTGGGGGTTGTTTGTTACTGTAGCTAAACCTGGCTTATGCTGACAGATAAGTGACTCTTTGAGCTTTACCAAATAAAAAAAATAATTGAATACATTTAGGCATCCACTCAAATATTTATTATGTTTCTGTGCCATATCAAAGAGGAACAGATAGTGAGACAAGCAAGACTTCTGTCTTCATGGGGTTTATAGCCTAGTAGGAAGACAGACTATAAACAACTGAGAAAGATACAGCCAGGAGAGCTGCATATTGTGCTATGATGGAGATAAATAGGTTCTGGGACAGAGCATTAAAACAGGACTGCTCTAGGACCTACGGTCAGGGAAGGCTTCTGTGTGTGCCAGTCCTGAGGGAGGCCAGCAGCCGTGCTGCAGGCAAAGGGAACCAGAGAGCAGGTGCTAGGAAAATGGAAAGGACGGGAGGAGGAGGGGTGTGCCCTGAGTGAGGGGGAGGAGAGTAAAGAGAAGGCAGGGTTTAAGGAGAACAGCATCTCCACTGGCTTCCAGCACTGGGAGAGGCTCTTAGAGAGTCACAGGCATGCCTGTGCTGCCGCTAAGGCTCTCTGGGAGAAAGCTGGAGAGTAAGTGGGAGGCAGGAAATAGAGGCAGAGAGAACACACAGTTCTTTTGAAAGCTTTTGCTGTGAAAAAATAGATTAGAGAAGTGAGGGAGTGTATGAGGGCCCCTGAGTTAGGGAGGTTCGACTTATAATTTTTTTTGACTTTGTCACACTGTGAAAGTGATATGTGTTTAGTAGAAATTGCACTTGGGATGTTGAATTTGGATCTTTTCCCCAGGTCAGTGATGTGGGGTCTGATCCTCTCTTGCAGTGCTGGTCAGTGGTGGGGAGCACAGCTCCCAGCTGCCCTACAGGCACGAGGTACAGTGTGCTGCTTTGCTAGGATGTTCTGAAGTTGAGGGTATTCATGCACATTGAAGGTGGGCTATTTTTCAGTTATGCTGGGTGTATTGGGATGTAATGCCATGGTTAGGACAGGAACATCTTTGTCTAAAAGGATTTGTTTTTTTTTTTTGCAGGAGATTTCAGGGCAGGTTTCTCTGCTGATGAGGCTGTTCCAGCAAGGATAGAGGGACCGACTGAAGAACCAGGAGAGAGGGGAATCTCAATGGACAATTTCACTGAAACAGGAGAGTGATTGGACAAACAGCCATTGGTTAGAAAGTGAAATAAGGAGCCAGTGTTCTGGCACAGCAGTTAATCCGCCACCTGAGACACTGGTGTTCAATATGGAAAAACCAGTTTGAGTCTCAGCTAGTCTTCTTTCAGTCCACTGTTGATGTGTCTGGGAAAGCAGCTTATAATAACCTAAGTGCGGGGGCGGAGCCAAGATGGCGGATAGTGAGGACGTGTGCCTTAGCTTGGGAAAATAAACTTTCATAAAAGTGGAATTACTGTAGCCTCAGGAAAAGACTCAAGAAAAAAAACTGCAGAGGAAACGCTTCCGGATCTTGTGGATGAGACACAGAGGACTTACAGGGAATCCACCGCGTGGAAAACCAACCGAGACGAGCCGAGCGGCAGCGGCGGGAGAGGAGCCAGAGCCACAGAATCTCACCAGCGCGGGAACGGAGGACGGTAAGACAAAGACCTGAGAAGTCCGAGACACTGGGGGGAGGGGGAACAGAGGCCTCTCCCTTCACTCACCAAGCAAAACAAAGAGCACCGCGATTTTACATATGTAAAGCTCAGCCAAACTCAGTATCTTTAGCGAAACTGGAGAACACATTGAGGGCTGCATAAACTCTGTGTATGGTCCCAGGGGTAGATCAAACGAATACTCACAGAGGCTAGATTTCAACTACCCTCAACTCCACTCCCAACTGAGTCAAAAGAAAAAAAAAAAAAAGAGAGAGAGAGAGAGCGTCCCAGCAAGGAGCAAGTAACCTGGGAGAGTCGCTCTTTACACAGCCTTAAACCTCAAGAAACAAGCATAGCTCTCTGGCCACACCCATCACAGCCCCTAAGGCTCCAACAAAACAGACAGCTCACTTAGAGGCATAGTATAACGAGAGAAAACAAAAACAAAAACAAAAACACCACAAATTAACTCTAACATGCCAAGCAAGAAACATAGAAGCGGAGGTACCAAGAACAAGCAAGGCACTATGACGCCCCCAAGTGAACAAGACACGCCAATGCAAGATTATGAAGATGAAGAGATAGAGCAAATGCAAGAAGCAGATTTCAAAAAATTCATAAGAACATTAAGAAGTTCTCAAAAACGAATTCTTGAACTACAGAAATCCTTAATGGACAAGATAGAAAATCTCTCCCGTGAAAATGAAATATTAAGGAGGAATCAAAATGAAATGAAAAAATTAGTGGAACAGGAAACTGCGATACTGACAAAAAACCTCAATGAAATGAAGAACTCAATAGATCAAATGGCAAACACATTAGAGAGCCTTAAAAACAGAATGGATGAAGCAGAAGAGAGAATATCGGAATTAGAAGACAGAGAACAGGAAAGGAAACAGTCAAATCAAAGAAAAGAAGAAGAAATCAGAAATCTAAAAAATACTGTCAGGAATCTACAGGATACTATTAAAAAACCCAACATTCGGGTTCTAGGAGTTCCTGAAGGCATGGAAAGGGAGAAAGGATTAGAAGGCCTTTTTAGTGAGATATTAGCAGAAAATTTCCCAAGTTTGGAGAAGGACAGAGACATCCTAGTACAGGAAGCTCAGAGAACCCCTAATAAACATGATCAAAAGAGATCCTCACCACGACACGTCGTAATCAAACTCACCACAGTGAAACACAAAGAAAAGATCCTAAAATGTGCAAGAGAGAAACGCCAGATTACTCTCAGAGGATCTCCAATTAGACTTACAGCTGATTTGTCATCAGAAACCCTACAAGCCAGGAGAGAATGGCGAGATATAGCCCAGGTACTAAGAGAGAAAAACTGCCAGCCCAGAATATTATATCCTGCAAAGCTCTCATTTGTGAATGAAGGTGAAATTAAGACCTTTCACAGCAAACAGAAATTGAAAGAATTTGTCGCCACTCGTCCAGCCCTGCAAAAGATGCTTAAAGATGTGTTACATACAGAAACACAGAAACACGGTCACCAATATGAAAGAAGGTAAAGGAAGGAAACCTCAGAGCAAAAGATCACAGGAATCTCAAACCAGATATTAGAAAATATCTTTGGCAAATGGCAGGGCAAAGTTACTCCTTCTCAATAGTCACATTGAATGTTAATGGCTTGAACTGTCCAGTTAAAAGACACCGATTGGCCGATTGGGTTAAGGAACAAAACCCATCCTTCTGCTGCTTACAAGAAACCCATCTATCCAACAATGATCCATACAAGCTGAGAGTGAAAGGCTGGAAAAAGATATACCACGCCAACAGAAATGAAAAGAGAGCGGGCGTAGCCATCTTAATATCGGACAACATAAATTTTACCACAAAAACTGTTAGGAGAGACAAAGAGGGGCACTATATAATGATTAAGGGATCCATTCAACAGGAAGATATAACGATTATCAACGTATATGCACCTAATTACAGGGCACCAGCTTATTTAAAAGACTTGTTAAGGGACTTAAAGGGAGACTTATACCCCAATACAATAGTACTGGGGGACTTCAATACTCCACTCTCAGAGATAGACAGATCAACAGGACAGAAGATCAACAAGGAGACAGTAGATTTAAATGACACTATAGCCCAAATGGATCTAACAGATATCTACAGAACTTTTCATCCTACATCTAAGGACTTTACATTCTTCTCAGCAGTACATGGAACCCTCTCTAGGATTGACCACATACTGGGCCATAAAGCAAGTCTCAGCAAATTCAAAAGAATTAGAATCATACCATGCAGCTTCTCAGACCACAAAGGAATGAAATTGGAAATTAGCAACTCAGGAATCCCTAGAGCACGTGCAAACACATGGAGATTGAACAACATGCTCCTGAATGAACAATGGGTCATAGAAGAAATTAAAAGAGAAATCAAAAATTTTCTGGAAGTAAATGAGGATAACAGCACAACATACCAAAACCTATGGGATACAACAAAAGCAGTGTTAAGAGGAAAGTTTATATCAATAAGTGCCTACATCAAGAAATTGGAAAGGCACCAAATAGATGAGCTTTCAAGTCATCTCAAGGATCTAGAAAATCTGCAGCAAACCAAACCCAAACCCAGTAGGAGAAGAGAAATAATTAAAATCAGAGAAGAAATCAACAGGATTGAATCCAAAAAAAAAAATAACAACCTGGTATTGAAGGGGAAATGGCATAGAAAGTTAATTAATTTGAAAAAAAAAAAATCATGTGGGTTCTCTGTCTTTAATGTGCTGTACATTGCTATTTGATGCTATAATTAGTAATCCAATGGTAGTTTTTTTCACTTTGTAGTGCTATATGGGCAAAATGTTGAAAACTTTACCTAATATATACTAAGCTGATCTTCTGTATACAAAGAGAATTGAAAATGAATCCTTACATGAATGGAAGGGGAGAGGGAGCGGGAGAGGGGAGGGTTGCGGGCGGGAGGGAATTTACGGGAGGGGGGAAGCCATTGTAACCCATAAGCTGTACTTTGGAAATTTATATTCATTAAATAAAAGTTAAAAAAAAAAAAATTATCAATGTGACAAAAAAAAAAAAAAAACATTACAAAAAATCAGCAGCCAAACGAGGAGCTGGTTTTTTGAAAAAATAAACAAAATTGACACCCCATTGGCCCAACTAACTAAAAAAAGAAGAGAAAAGACCCAAATCAATAGGATCAGAGATGAAATGGGAAACGTAACAACAGACGCCACAGAAATAAAAAGAATCATCAAAAATTACTACAAGGACTTGTATGCCAGCAAACAGGGAAATCTATCAGAAATGGACAGATTCTTGGACACATACAACCTCCCTAAATTGAGCCAGGAAGACATAGAAAACCTAAACAGACCAATAACTGACACAGAAATTGAAACAGTAATAAAGGCCCTCCCAACAAAGAAAAGTCCAGGGCCAGATGGATTCACTGCTGAGTTCTACCAGACATTTAGAGAAGAACTAACTCCAATTCTTCTCAAACTATTCAGAGCAATCGAAAAAGAGGGAATCCTCCCAAATTCTTTCTATGAAGCCACCATCACCTTAATTCCTAAGCCAGAAAGAGACGCAACATTGAAAGAGAATTACAGACCAATATCCCTGATGAACATAGATGCAAAAATTCTCAATAAAATTCTGGCCAATAGAATGCAACAACACATCAGAAAGATCATCCACCCAGACCAAGTGGGATTCATCCCCGGTATGCAGGGATGGTTCAACATTCGCAAAACAATCAACGTAATACACTACATTAACAGACTGCAGAAGAAAAACCATATGATTCTCTCAATAGACGCAGAGAAAGCATTTGATAAAATACAACACCATTTCATGATGAAAACTCTAAGCAAACTGGGTATGGAAGGAACATTCCTCAATACAATCAAAGCAATATATGAAAAACCCACGGCCAACATCCTATTGAATGGGGAAAAGTTGGAAGCATTTCCACTGAAATCTGGTACCAGACAGGGATGCCCTCTCTCACCACTGCTATTCAATATAGTTCTGGAAGTTTTGGCCAGAGCTATTAGGCAAGAAAAAGAAATTAAAGGGATACAAATCGGGAAGGACGAACTCAAACTATCCCTCTTTGCAGATGATATGATTCTTTATTTAGGGGACCCAAAGAACTCTACTAAGAGACTGCTGGAACTCATCGAAGAGTTTGGCAAAGTAGCAGGATATAAAATCAATGCACAAAAATCAACAGCCTTTGTATACACAGGCAACGCCACGGCTGAGGAAGAACTTCTAAAATCAATCCCATTCACAATAGCTACAAAAACAATCAAATACCTTGGAATAAACTTAACCAAAGACGTTAAAGATCTCTACGATGAAAACTACAAAACCTTACAGAAAGAAATAGAAGAGGATACCAAAAAATGGAGAAATCTTCCATGCTCATGGATTGGAAGAATCAATATCATCAAAATGTCTATCCTCCCAAAAGCAATTTATACATTCAATGCAATACCCATCAAGATCCCGAAGACCTTCTTCTCAGATCTAGAAAAAATGATGCTGAAATTCATATGGAGACACAGAAGACCTCGAATAGCCAAAGCAATCCTGTACAACAAAACAAAGCCGGAGGCATCACAATACCAGATTTCAGGACATACTACAGGCAGTTGTTATCAAACAGCATGGTACTGGTACAGAAACAGATGGATAGACCAATGGAACAGAATAGAAACACCAGAAATCAATCCAAACATCTACAGCCAACTTATATTTGACCAAAGATCCAAATCTAATCCTGGAATAAGGACAGTCTATTCAATAAATGGTGCTGGAAAATTGGATTTCCATGTGCAGAAGCTTGAAGCAAGACCCATACCTATCACCTTACACAAAAATTCACTCAACATGGATTAAAGACTTAAATCTACGACCTGAAACCATCAATTATTAGAGAGCATTGGAGAAACCTGCAAGATATAGGCACAGGCAAAGACTTCCTGGAAAATACTCCAACAGCACAGGCAGTCAAAACCAAAATAACATTTGGGATTGCATCAAATTGAGAAGTTTCTGTACTTCGAAAGAAACAGTCAGGAAAGTGAAGAGGCAACCAAACAGATGGGAAAAAATATTCGCAAACTATACTACAGATAAAGGATTGATAACCAGAATCTACAAGAAATCAAGAAAATCCACAACAACAAAACAAACAACCCACTTAAGAGATGGGCCAAGGACCTCAATAGACATTTTTTCGAAAGACGAAATCCAAATGGCCAACAGACACATGAAAAAATGTTCAAGATCACTAGCAATCAGAGAAATGCAAATCAAAACCACAATGAGGTTCCATCTCAGCCCGGTGAGAATAGCTCACATTCAGAAATCTACCAACAACAGATGCTGGAGAGGATGTGGGGGAAAAAGGGACACTAACCCACTGTTGGTGGGAATGCAAACTGGCTTAAGCCACTATGGAAGTCTGTCTGGAGATTCCTCAGAAACCTGAACATAACCCTACCATACACCCAGCCATCCCACTCCTTGGAATTTACCCAAAGGAATTCAATTTGGCTAATAAAAAAGCCATCTGCACCTTAATGTTTATTGCAGCTCAATTCACAATAGCTAAGACCTGGAACCAACCCAAATGTCCATCAACAGTAGACTGGAATAAAGAAATTGTGGGACATGTACTCCATAGAATACTATACAGCAGTAAGAAACAATGAAACCCAGTCATTTGCAACAAGATGGAGCAATCTGGAAAACATCATGCTGAGTGAATTAAGCCAGTCCCAAAGAGAAAAATATCATTTGTTTTCCCTGATTGGTGACAACTGAGCGCCAAAGAGAAACCTGTTAAGTGAAATGGACACTATAAGCAACAATGAACTGATCAGCTCCTGTCCTGACTTTAGATGTACAATGTAGTACTTTATCCTTTTTAGTATTTGTTGTTGTTGTTGTTGTTCAAGTACTATTGGTTGAAATCAGTAATTAACACACAATTATTCTCAGGTGTTTAAATTTTAACTGAAAAGTGATCCCTGTTAAATCTAAGAGTGGAAAAAGAGAGGGAGGAGATGAACAATTAGGAACATGCTCAATCGGACTGGCCGCAAATGGTGGAGTTAGAAATGTGCAGGGGATTCCAACACAATTGCATCAAGGCATGGCATGTACCAATGCCATCGCAGTAGTCCAAGTGATCAATTTCAGCTCACAATTGATAGCTCTGATAGGTCTAAGAGTCAAAGAGATCACACAAACAAGACAAGTATCTGCTAATACTAACTGATAGAAATCAAAAAGGGAGAGAAAGATTCAACATGGGAAGTGGGATACACAGCAGACTCATAGGATGGCAGATGTCCTAAACAACACTCCGGCCTCAGAATCAGCCCTCAAGGCATTCAGATCTGGCTGAAGAGCCATGAGAGTATAGCAGGCATGGAAAGCCAAGATATCATGGAAAAAAAAAAAAGACCTAAATGAATGATCTCTGTGAGTGAGATCCCAGTGGAAAGAACGGGGCCATCAAAGAAGGAGGTACCCTTCTCCGAAGGGAGGAGATAACCTCCACTTTGACTATGACCCTATCGGAGTAAGATCAAAGTCAGCGAACTCTAAATGGCTTCCATAGCCCTGGCAACTCATGACTAGAGCCTAGGGAGATTACTGGACGCCATGAACAGGAGTGTCAAATTGTTAAGTCAGCAACAGGAGTCACTGTGTACTTACACCCCATGCGGGATCTGTCCTAATGTGTCGTCTAAAGCCAAGTGATGCTATGACTGGTACTGAAACAGTATTTTTATACTTTGCGTTCTGTGTGGGCGCAGACTGATGAGGTCTTTGCTAATTATATACTGAAGTGATCTTCTGTATATAAAGAGAATTGGAAATGAAAAAAAAAAAAAACAACAACCTGGTGTTAAAATGGAAATGGCATAGAAAAATTAATTATTTTGAAAAAAAATATGTAGGATCTCTGTCTTTAATGTGCTGTACATTGCTATTTAATGCTATAATTAGTAATCCATTGGTAGTTTTTTCACTTTATGTTGCTATATGGGCAAAATGTTGAAATCTTTACCTAATATATACTAAACTGATCTTCTGTATACAAAGAGAATTGAAAATGAATCTTTACATGAATGGAAGGGGAAAGGGAGCGGGAGGGGGGAGGGTTGCGGCGGAGGAAGTTTTGGGAGGGGGGAAGCCATTGTAACCCATAAGCTATACTTTGGAAATTTATATTCATTAAATAAAAGTTTAATAAAAAAAAATAACCCTAAGTGCTTGGGTCCCTGCCACCCATGTGGTACAGCGATGATAGATTCCAGGATCTTGACTTTGGCTGGCATATCCCTGGCTGTTGTAGCCATTTAGGGAGTGAACCAGTGGAAAGGAGATTCTCTCTCTCTCTGTCTTCTCTTTCTCTCTCTCTCTCCATCCCATCACTGTGCCTTTTAAATAAATAAAATAAATCTTTACAAAAGGGGAAGTGGGAGCAGTTTCTCAGTTGAGACTGAAGGCAGGGGTGCTAGGGATGCATGAGTTTGACCAGGAGCTGGGCCTCTGGCGCCCCTCTGTGGTCCCACTGCTCCATAACTTCCATCCTCTTCTATTCTGGTCTGCACACCAGTGCCCTTCCTGACATCTTCATCAAACCACGCTTATGGTCTCTCTCAACTTCCAGACCTGCTCCTTTCCAGACCTGAACAATGACAGGTATTTAATTATTCCATACCCTATTAATTTAATGCTACTTAGTGAAAATAATATAAGGTGCCATCCATGCAGACACATTAATTTCTCTGTTTAGATAATAAGAAAAGTCATTTTCCCCTTATGTGATGACTTATACATTAAAAGGCCATTATGTGTGTCTTCATATTTCCTTATAGGGACTTGATGGGTAGGAAGGAGAGACCTATGCATCCGACTCTACAGACAAGAGAAGGCTTGGAGGAGTTGAGGCTTGCACAAGGAGTGCATTTCACTCTATAACGCCCACTTTCTCCTCCTGTTCAACATTTCTTCCTGTCAACAGGAAAGCAGATTGACAGTGAACATAATTTTAGTACTTTGGGAACAGAACTCAATTTTCAAACTCATGTGTATACAACTTCTGTTTTAAATTCACAGTAATTGCAAACACTTATGGCTTCCAGTGTGACTTTTCAACACACTTATACCATGCGGTTTGATCAGATCAGGGTCATCACCATATCACCTCTCTGACATTGCTTTATGACTGGGAGCTGTGGAACTCCTTTTAGAGGTGCACGCTTGAGAAGTGAGGGGGAATGCACTCTGAGGTAAAACTATTTCAGGTCAAGATGCTATTAAGCCACAGCAGACGGGGACTAAGGAATGCAAGGGCTGTATTCTGGCCTCAGACTGATGCCCAGCTCCGTAAAGGCTGGCTAGGCAGCATGCTCATGAAGGAAAGCTGCACATACCAAAGGTGATCTACACCATGGATGCCACTCTGCAGCCAGCACAAAGGGTTCTTTTCTACTTTCCTGTCTTCTTTGAGTTTTCTAAAATGAGACTGGCACCATCACTTTGTCCACCCGTACCACAAATCCACAGCTAGGAATCCATCTAGGAGGTGCCTGCGGGTAGAGCTCAGGACCACTTGTTGGAGCTCTGGCTGCCTGTGGTGTTCTGCCAGTTCCCACAGCGTTAGTCCTTCACTCCTGACTCTTCTCTTTCCTAGGCTGAAGCTTCTTGTGACAAGACCTGTTTCTTCTATAGAACTGATGTTTCATGTACACTTACTGAGGCACTGCATCTGTGGGCACCAGAATGGAATGGAGAATGTTTCCTTATTTTACACATGAGGAATCTGAAGCCCCACGGATTAAGACTTGGTGAAGGACAAATGGACCATCCCTCCATCTGTCCTGATTTCTTTCCCTTGCTCCTTCCTCACTCTCTCTCCTGGGTGGTTCACCTCACCCCAGTTCTTTGCTGCCCAAAACTGATTACCAGGACTTCCTTGTGGTAAACATTTCTGGAGCATTGATTAAAAAAAAGAGAGAGAGAGAGAGAAAGAAAGAAAGAAAGAAAATTACCTTCTTTTAAGCCAATTGATTCTACTTTCTCCCATTACAGAGTTGCTGCTTTCATTGGGTAGCTGAAATGCTAAATCCCCAGGCTGGGGGAAGTAATCAAGCTGTTAACCACTAATATTTCAAGGTGAGTGAGTTTCGCTTTTAGTGCACGAGAGATTTTCCACGATATTGGTGGATATTGCAGAAAAAAAGAGTCAGCTGATATTTTAATAGCTTTGGAGAATGCTAAAGAGGTTTTCATTTTATAGGACTTCTCTGGACCTTGGATGTGCTAATGTACAATGTGACTCCCAAGGAACATTTCTAAACACGCATACCAAAGAGCAACCTTCTCCAGGGATTGGCTCTGTGTACTTTTCCTCCCTGGGAACTCTATAGAAAGCACAGGGGTAGAAAAAGCAAAATATTATTTTTCCTGGAGGACCTGGACATGAGGTGGTCCAAGGTAAGCCTTGTGTTGCATCCAGACTCAATTTCCTTATTTAAAAAAAATGTTAATATTCCTCACCTCACATTTAAGGGGAAAGCAGAAGACTTTTTGCCTAATGAAGAAAACTGCAAGTATGAAATAGTATAACTTCATTGACTAGCTCACATTAGTATTAATATTTCTCCATTCTGAGTAGCAAGCACTGACTATAAAGATGTGGGGACCCAGAGCTTGTGGAGTTGAATGTTCAGGTGCAGGGCAGCCTGTTTGCATGGGTCACTTCTGCAATCAAACCTTGCCAGCTGGCTCCTTGGACTCATGCCCACACTCATGCCTTAGGAATGTGGTCCAACAAGGGGAAAGAGGCAATACATAACTTGAAACAGGATTGCAGTTCAAGGATAAAGTGTACTGTACCTGGTAAATGCTGGCTCTGATTTGCATGTATTTATTTATGATTTTTATATCTACATTCCTAAATAAAATTGGCATTCATTGGTTGGTTGTCTTCATGTGTTCCTTTCTCTAGTTGTATGATCAAGTAGAGACTTATACTTTTTGTTATACTTGGGTTTATTTTGTTATGCTTTTTAAAAAGTATACATTCTTGAATTAAAAGCTTGATTCATTTACTTATCATTTTTTCATGGCCTTCAAGGCTATGAATATTCCTCTTAGAAACTGACCATACATGTAGATTTGTTTATATAGTCCTATTACTGCTATTTCTGTAAATATCTTCAAATTTTAATTTTGATTTCCTTCTACTTTAAGATTAACAAATGTTTTCTCTTTTTCTTTTAGAGTTAATAGGTTTTTCTAAAAAACTTACTGTTTTGTGGTCAGTGTCAACTTTTACTGCATTGTAGCTAATAATTATGGTCCATGTAGTTTCTGCTTCAAGGATTTTGTTGTTTTGGGGACTTACACATGGCCAATTTTTGAGATTTTGTGTTTTCTTGAAAATGATGCATATTCGCCACTTATAATTGGAACAAAAATTAGATATATATGTGACTTACAGGCCGATATCTGTTGATGTGATAATGGACTGGCTGGCTATGGAATGTGGAAGGAGAAGGGAAATTTAAATATTCTCAGGTCCTGGCTTGTGTAACTGACTGATGGAGATTCCGCTGGGATGGAGACACTGGAGAAGGATATAGCTGGTGTGGGATTCAGAATGGGATCAGCTAAATGTGTTGAGTTTGCAGTATTTTGTACAACCTGTCCAAGAGGAGAGGCTGAGATAGGGCAGGGTGGGAGGTCAACCGGTCTGAAGGCTGCAGATGAGGTCAGTGATGGGCAAACAGAAGAACGAGTCCCTGGTGTGCAGATCCTGCCTGTGGCTGGTATGGCCAGGGTGAGGCAAATGGAGGGAAGAAATGGGGACAGAGTGGCAGGCACTGAACAGCAGATACCTCAAATCAAAGCCCAGCAGGGTGAGGGCAGAGGCGGCTCAGAAGCAGATTGGGAGATGGGAGACAGCTTGTGAGAGACGTTGTCACAGAAGCTGTGGAAGAGACTGTTCTTAGAATCAGACACCGCTGAGCGTCAGCTGCAGTTTTTGTGCTTTTTTTGGTTGTTCTTTTGGTTAAATTCATAGGGATTGATATTGTTCCATTGCTGCTTCCTTTTTGTAGCTGTGATTTTTCTTGTATAATTCTGAACATCTTTTCCATAAAATGAAGAGGATTTTTGAGAGAACTGCCAGAGGGCACTTTTCATTAAATCATTAGCAGCTGAAGTGGGTACTAGACATTTGAAGTTATGCTAATGAAAATTTGTCTGGTTGTGGGGCTGTGTGGGAGGCAACAAACACACCAGGCTCCAGGACTCTTCCACACTCAGTGGGCTTGGCATTCATCACGCACCTTTTACCCATGGTCAGTACCATGCCTGCTAATTGCTGTTAAAGACAGTGTGGGTCTGAGATCCAGGCAGGAAGCTCAGTGGTGAGGATGACAGTCACTTACCAGCATTAGCCCAGATGAAGCCGAGGTAGACACACCATTTTAAGTCTCATTTAGCATTTTTAATTAGCTTCACATTGTGTGATAAATGCAGTTTGCATGATTCGCAAGAGGGGCTGTGGTGGGAAGGCTCACACAGAAGGACAGAATCATAAGCAAATTGATTTTCTTTTCAGAAAATGCAAAAACAGCTGGTAGAAGAAGCTGCAAAGCATAAAAATCACAGTGTTTATGTCCAAGCATAAATGGACCTCGGAGAACCATCACTGGGTTGCTCTCCTTGTTACACAGTGAGGAAACCAAAAGGCTTGAGTGGTGTTGCGATGGGCCAAGGTTGCCCATGGTCCTTGAGCACATATTGCCTGAGGCTCAGGTCTGTTGTCAACCAGCCCAGTGCCGTCTGCTTGGCTGTGTGCCCAGCAGACGCTTGTGCTGCTTGCTGTTGGACTTCTCTCCAATGAGAATGGTCTCTTTTCACACTCAACCTTCGTTGGGTTCTCTATGTTCAACTGTTGCCTTGTCTGCTCCATTGAGCAGGAGCCATGCTGTGCCTAGATCCCCATCCAGCACCTCTCACATTGCTGTTCTCAATGCACATACATGTGTCTGCAGTGTTGGAGGAGCAGGTGACTGGCTTTGACCTCGGGCAAGTTTGTCTTGCATTGGACCTGCGGGACAACATGGTGCCCTCCTCAGGACTCAGTGATACCCACATTAAATATGCCCCTATGGACATCAAGCTAGGAGCTCTTGGGGAGCAGAAAAATCAGGAAAGAATTTTACCCCAAATTCCCTTATCTTCCAAAAGACTGGATATGTCAAAGAGGAGCACAATTGCTTTCAATCTTCTTACTGAGATTTAATCAACTAAGGGAGATCAAACTCATGTCACACCAGAAGAGACTGAAAGTCAAACAGCACAGCAAGAGCCCAGAGGACCTTGGTCCCAGGCTCATTCTCTCCCGGCCACCGCAAATCACTCCACCTCCAAACGTGCCTTCAGTTCTCATTTCCCTCACTCTATGTCTGGCTTTTCTTTCAGTTGCATATTTGTATAGCTTCTGTGCATGTGTGTATATTCATAACTTTGTATGTGTTTTCTTCTTTAACATGTTTATTGGCAATTTATTTCAGCAGATGCAAATACTGAGCCTTCAGAGGGGAAATTTGAACTTCCCTACATCCTCCTCCATGGACAAGAAGCTGCAGGTCTGGGTGTTGCCTTCACCATCATCAGCCTGTGCTCTGCTCCAACCTTCAAAGCATGAGAAAACCTGGCTCTGCTTGAGCTCCACCTTCTAGGTCATATGCAGAAAGTGGCCAGTGGCCAATTCTACCTGGAAACACAGGATCAGGGATGTTGGAAAATGTAATTTCCACTTCATTCCATTGATATTGTGCAAGCTACTTGGGGAATGCTGGGAAGAGAAAGCAGTATTTTAAGAAATACAGTAAGCTATTTTTGGATATCTTGAACTTGAGTTGCCTGTAGGGTCTGCCCTGGTAGACAGAAGACAGTGATAGCAAACAGTAATACCTTTGGGAGACACCAGTATATAGGTTGAAGACATCAGAGGGTTAAGTTTTTCAGGGAAAAACTTTGGAAAATTCTAGCAATTACAGTGTATATGAGTCAACTTTATGGCATAACAAACAGCCCCACAATCTCAATGACTTGCAAGACTACTTGTTTAGAGTTCACGTTGAATGTTGATGCTGTAGGGGAGAAAAAAATCCTCATAAGTTTTTAGTTAGAAGGGATCCCATAACAAAAGGCAGATTAGCAAGAGAGAAACAATAAGAACTTCATTAACTTTATTTCCTCAATACATGGAAGATGCTCAGAAAATGAGCAACTCTCAAAGAGATGGCTTTGAATTCCAGCTTATATAGCATCTTCAAAGAACAGTAAATTTTTAAAGAAGAACAAGACAAAGGGAAAGGACTTTGAGTCCTGGGTTGGTGACTTAGGGAAAGGAAAATAAATGGCAGATCAAGGCTTGGTAGTGAAATTTGTTATTGCAGATTTCTCTGGTGCCATCTCCAGAATGATGGAGGTCTAAGGTGGTCATTAGTGGTTAACTTTGTTCTCCCTGGGAGAGGGGAGGGGCAGAAAGTCTTTGTCTTTCTAAATCTGTGTCCAGCAAGTAGAGGCAGCACAGAGAGCTGGCCTGCATCTGCTTCTTCTAAGCTGCCTTTAGCTCAACAGTCCTCACCTAAATGAAACAAATTTGAGGCGGCGTGTTCTGGTCCCCACAGTGCTGAGGTTTGTTGCCTTTTCGTGAGGTTAGCTCTTCTTCCTGCTGTGTCATAACTCTGACCCCTAGACTGGGGATTTTATGGATATGGGGTGAACTTCTCACCATTTCCCCTCTAATTCCACCCCCCCCCACTTCTTCTAGAATGTTGCTAGGAAGAAGTTTTCCCAGCAATGAGGGGGTATTTTCACAATGTTATCAGACAGAAAATTTCCTGGGTTGCTGGGCCTCCCCTAGGAGGCTGGGAGGGGGATCCCCTTCTCTGGAGTGATATTGGACAGGACGATTCCTGGGTGTAAGATCTCTTGTATAATGTTATCATGTGGGACTTTTGATATGCCAATGTTCAGTAGCTTTCAAGGCATGATTCTGAGACATCTAGGTCCCTTCCCTCATTTAATCACATGAACGTCTCTCTCTCTCTGTCTCTCATACACACACACACACACACACACACGGGCTTAAGTTTGTTTTCCAGCCTAACATTTAGAGGAAAGGACTAGAGAGGTTGGAAGCAATCCACAAAGGAGTTGGGTGCTTAAGTTAGGAGGCAGAGACTTCACGAAGATGGGTAGGTTGGGGCAGTGGTGGGGCAGAGGCTAAGGGGCTGCTGAGCCCCAGTGCAAATGTCGCCTGCTGCAAAATGTGCCCAAGTGGCCTCCATGCATCAGTGCTAGTCCTGGAAAGAAATCTCCTTAGGCATTAAGTGTGATTGCTTAGCTGAATGTGAGTTGTAAATAATTAATTTCTCCCCAGGCTCTAATTTCCAAAGGAACCCTGTGATTTTCTTATTACTGTGTGGGTTGGATGAGGAGCAACTGAATAAAACACTGGCTTATTCAGGGACACCTTCAACCACTCCTTAGAAAGAACCATGAATATCCACAATTTGGGCCCCGGGGAAAGGTTCCCACTGCCCCAACCATGCTACCACCTGACTCCAGGAAGCACGCTTTCACAGCACCTGTGGCTGATGGCTGTCCCCATACTCTCACCCCAGTCTCCTCTCTCCTGGTGTCCTCCCTGCAGCCTGGTCTATGAGTCCCAGGTCGTCTGGAGCAGGGCCTCTGGGTGTAGTGCTGTCCAAATCCAGGCATTCCTGGGGAGCTCTTCTCTGGGTGTCAAATCCTGTCCCCAGCCCACCCGGACAGTCAAAGCTGGGGAGCTGGGCTGGTGGGGGCCAAGTCCAGGAGGCAGGCCTGTAACCCAAGATGATGTCTGAGTTTCTAGTCAGATCCTAATACTATTTCTCTTTGGGGACAGGATGGCTTAAGAGCAGAAGCTCCTCCCTAGACGAAGTGGTTTAAATTGGTGAGATCCAAGATGGCTGCCAATATGATCTCAAGCCTCATTATTATCTCGTATCTCATTGCTGTGCTAAAAAATCACTCCGCTCATCACCATGACAGTGGACAATCACAAAAGCCAGTAGAAGAGACCATTAAAGGACAAAAAGAAGGCAGCTCCCGATTCCAAGAATTACACTGCCTCCTTCCCAGAAAAGCCTTCCTCCCAACTATCAGCAGACTTGAGAAGTTGGCTTGGGAGCTGGGTTCTGCCTCTACCATTCTTTGGCCACTGAGTAAGGCTATGCTGTTGGTGCTCCGCTTCAGTTTCATCATACTCATCATCACACCGAATGGACAAAGGACCTGATTTTGGGGTCTCTTGCCCTCTAAGTGAAAAGGGATGACTTATTGGGCCCCTATGGGCTACAGAACAAGTGGCTTGAGGTGGCACCAGTCCTCCTGGTGCAGGCTTAGCATATCCAGGCAGGGAAACAGGCACACAGCAACAGCTCCTCCTGGCTCTGTTGGCCCATCTGTCTCCTGTTAAGAAACATTCACCATGTGGAGTAGCTGGATGACATGTGGAAACTCATAGGTTTCAAGGTGGTGACCCAAATGCACTAAATTGAATATTGGTTCCAACCACAAGAAAGTTTACCAGAGGCTATAGGGTGGGAGGCAAGGGAGAGATAGAGAGAGAATGGATAATAGGTACCAAAATACAGATAGGAGGAGTAAGTTCTAGTGTTTTATTGCACAGTAAGTTGACAATAGTTCATGCCAACTCATTTTCTATTTTAAAATACCTAGAAAAGAGGATTTTAAATGTCCCCAACCCAAGGAAATGACAAATGATTGATGTGATAGGTATACTAGTAACTCTTCTTTGATCATTATACATTGTACACATTTGTGGAGATATCCTACTATACTCTATTTGTTATTTTTTGAGTTTTTGTTAATAGCCATTTTAACTGGAGTGAGGTTTCATTGTGGTTTTGATTTGCATTTTTCTGATGGCTAGTGTGATACTGAGTATTTCTTCTTTTGAAAAATGTTTATTTCAGATACTTTGCCTATTTCTTAACTGAATTGTTTATTGTGTTGTTGTTGAATTTCATGGATTCCTTATATACTCTGGATATTAATCCTTTATCAGATGTAAAACTTGCACACATTTTCTCCTATCCTGTTAGTTTTCTCTTTACTCTATTGATTGTATTTTTTGCTGTACATAAATTTCTTAGTTTGATATAATTCTACTTCCATGTATCTATTTTTGTTTTTTGTTTTTTTTTTTTGCCTGTGCTTTGAGAGTCTTATCCAAAATATTGTTACCTATTAGAAGGTTTACTCTATGTTTTACTCTAATAGCTTCACTGTTGCAGGTCTTACATTTGGATCTTTGATTCATTTTTAGTTGATTTTTGTATAAGGTAGGGGTCTTGTTTCCAAAGGAAATGAAGTCAGCATATAAAAGAGATATCTGCACTCCCATGTTTATTGCAGCACTGCTCACAACAACAAAGACATGGAATCAGGCTACTTGCCCATCAGTAGATGACTGGAGGGGCAGGCATTGTGTAGCTGGTTGAGCTCTGCTTGGGATGCCTGCGTCCCATAAGACAGTGCCTGTTCAAGTACTGGCTTCTGCACTTTTTGTTAATGCATCTGGGAAGACAGCAGATAATGGCCCAAGTACTTAGGATCCTGCTGCCCACATGGTAGACCAGGATGGAGTTCCTGATTCCTGGCTCTGGCCTAATCCAACTCTGGCTCTTGCAGGCATTTGAATGGTGAACCAGTAGATAGAAGATTCTCTCTGTTTCTCTCTGTTTCTCCCTCTTTCTTTGTTGCTCTGCCTTAAAAATAATAAATAAATAAATCTTTTAAAAATAGTTGACTGGATAAAGAAAATGTTGGATATACACACATGCAGTGGAATCTTATTCTGCTATCAGAAAATCCTGACATTTGCACAAAAAAGGTTTAAGGGGTAGAGGATCATATGATAAATAAAATAGTTCAGGGACAGACAAACAGCGCATTTTCTCTCCTATGTGGAAGTTTATATGTCTGTGTGTGAGTACAGTAATAAAACTTGTGGATGATGGATTATTTTGTATCTACATATTTATACAAGTTGTCTTCAGTATTATTATGTAATAATATTTTCTTCTTTCCTCATTTTGTGATCTTTGTCATGAATTTACATATTATAATATGATGTTAACATATATCTCTGCTTTAAAAATTGATACGCAGGTGTATATTAGTGCATATTTACTTATGCGTCAAATATAATAAAATGTTCAGGATTGTTGAATTTATGTGTGTCTAAGAGTTCCACGATGGCTGAATAGGGACGGAGCTGACTACTCTAGTCTAGGGGAAGGCAGTTTAAAATAAGTGGCGAGAGAGGATGGCGGAATAGGCAGGGAGCACACGATTAGTCCGGGGGACAGACAGGTTAATAAAAGTGGAGATACTGCATGGTCAAGGAAGAGTAGGGGAAGAAACAGCAGAGGAAACTCTTCTGGAACTAGTGATTAACAGTGGACCTGTGTGGAGAGCGTGGGAACCCAAGATCGGGACACCAGCAGCAGACTCAAAACACCAGTGCAGGAACGCGAGGTGAGCTGAACCTCAATAGTCCGAGACACCAGCGGGCAAGCGGAAAGAGGAGGCTAGAGGGAACGAGGAGTGAAACTCCGTGGGGAAAAGTTCACCAGGATAACTAGAAGAGAGAGAGGAAAAAAAAAAGTGACCGATATGGACACGAGTTTCTCTCTCTCCGCTCACCCCTCAAAGGTGAGCAAGACAAAGAGCAGGCGCCATTTTGGACATACGTCATAAGCAGGGTGGCCTCAGGTCTGCACCGGCCCTGAGCCTAGCAGAAACACCGGACTCTGGGGGGAGGGGTGAAATAACAGGAGATTAGCATCTAACTTGGCAACCCAGTGGGAGACTGCAGGAGAATTGGAGCCCACACTGAGGGCAGGAGAGATTCCCTGTGTGGTCCTTGGGAAAGAGCTTCCAATCTCTGGCTCCTGTGGGTATATCATTTGCCTGCTAACTACCTCCATTACGTTCAGCTGTGCGGAATTACTTCCCTTTTGAATCAAAAAAAGAAAGAGAGATTTACCACGCCTAACCTGGGAGTGTCATCTTTGACACACCCTCAACCCTGAGGAACCAAACACAGCACTCAGTCCACACTCATTTCAAGCCTCTAAGGCTCCTCCGAAAGCAGACAGTCCACTTAATCTAGAGCCATAGTGTAACAAGAAAAAACACCACAGTGAAGAAACCAAATATCTCCAACATGCCATACAACAAACGCAAAAACCAAGCTAACAAGAACAAGGAAGACACTATGACGCCCCCAAATGAAAAAGACACCCCAATTCAAGATTATGAAGATGATGAGATCGAAGAAATGCAAGAAGCAGATCTCAAAAAATTGATAAGAACATTAAGAAGTTCTCAAAAACAAATTCTTGAACTACAGAAATCCTTCATGGACAAGATAGAAAATCAGTCTCGTGAAAATGAAATATTAAGGAGGAATCAAAATGAAATGAAACAACTAGTGGAACAAGAAACTGTGATAGTGACGAGAAATCATAATGAAATGAAGAATTCAATAGATCAAATGACAAACACATTAGAGAGCCTTAAAAACAGAATGGGCGAAGCAGAAGAGAGAATATCAGACTTAGAAGACAGAGAACAGGAAAGGAAACAGGCAAACCTAAGAAAAGAAGAAGAAATTAGAAATCTAAAAAATATTGTCGGGAATCTACAGGAAACTATTAAAAAAACCAACATTCGGGTTCTAGGAGTTCCTGAAGGCATGGAGAGGGAGAAAGGATTAGAAGGCATTTTCAGTGAGATACTAGCAGAAAATTTCCCAGGTTTGGAGAAGGACAGAGGAATCTTAGTACAGGAAGCTTATAGAACCCCTAATAACCATGACCAAAAGAGATCCTCACCACGACATGTTGTAATCAAACTCACCACAGTGAAACATAAAGAAAAGATCCTAAAATGTGCAAGAGAGAAACGTCAGATTACTCTTAGAGGATCTCCAATTAGACTCACAGCAGACTTCTCATCAGAAACCCTACAAGCTAGAAGGGAATGGCGAGATATAGCCCAGGTACTAAGACAGAAAAACTGCCAGCCCAGAATATTATATCCTGCAAAGCTCTCATTTGTGAATGAAGGTGAAATTAAGACTTTTCATAGCAAACAGAAACTGAAAGAATTTGTTGCCACTCATCCTGCCCTGCAAAAGATGCTTAAAGATGTCTTACACACAGAAACACAGAAACATGGTCACCAATATGAAAGAAAGTAAAGGAAGGAGACCTCACAGCAAAAGATCACAGGAAGCTCAATTTCTCTTTGACATAGAATTAAACTCTGATGCTCTGTTAAAGCAATGTGTTAAAGTAATCTACTATGTTCTCTTGATGTCTGTTAAATTCTAATTGTTCAACAACAGCTGAATTTTTATTAAGAGCTATGGGTTATTTACATATGTGCTTATTTTCAAAGATTTGAATAATCACCTGTAACAATGATCAAATTTGGTCTATATTATGTCATGATTTTAAGGAATCTTATTTCAACCAGATATTTTGGATTTTGAGCCTTCTTGGCATTCTTGACAGGCATTCAAAAAATCAAAGTTTCAAACAATCTGGTCTCTAAAATTTCCAGTAAATCCTGGACTTTGGTTTTTCCAGTTTGGGCCCAACTGAAAAAATCGAAGGACCTATGTCTCTCATCTTATAGAGACACCGACTAATCAGGCTATTTGGATTATATTAGAAGTACTGTCAAGATGTGATGTGGTACTAAACTTTAAGTTTCTATAATGGAAAATGCTATTAATACAAATGTTTGAGAATTAAAAAGTCTAATGATCTTGTGTTACTAGACATGATAGTTATCTTAATGAGAAAGCCCCAGAGGCCTAAAGGGTTAAATACTTATAAAATCCTACAGGTGCTTTCAAAAATACTGTGAAGTAAGCAAGTGCCTCTTGTTGGCTGATGAGTTTATAATTTTAAACATGGCGACTTAAAGTCTTTTGTCATCCACAGTTATATATGATTTGCTGCTCATAAAACTAAAGCCTTGTTGGTTCTGTGTTTAGCTGTCCTCCTATAGGTTCCTATGGACTTTTTCCAGCCACTTCTATTGTATTCAGTACTTTGGGATGGCTCTGTAAACAGATGAAGCCAATAATGTATTAACAGTACCAACTGAGAGAAAGTATGGTTAACTGAGGTTACTAAAAACAAAAAGCAATTCAAATCAATTGGCAATCTACAAAAAGAGTTAAAGATTTTAAAAGCTATTATTAAAACTGCTATATTGGTCTACTATGCTATGTTATATGTGTGTACATATTGTATGTCCACATGGGGAAATTTTATTAAGAGTTTTATTTTAAATGGCTTATAGATAAGATTGTCCATAAATTTAAGCTGCTAAAATCAATCAAAGATACATTTTAATTTGTGTGACCTGAATCTGTGTATCATATGTTTTAAACGTGTTGGTAGAAAGAAACTAAAAACATTTTAGATGGTTGTGCTTAAGTTTACTGGTTAAACAAACTACACCATGTTAGATATTTAAGAGGTGTTTTCAAATACATGATTCTTAAAATTTAGAGAAGGCATTGGACCTTCTGGTAAATGTTTTCTTAAGTTGTTATCTAATGGTTGAAACGGTTTGCTAAGTATTCATGTGATATTGCTATTGTCAGCAAGCAATCTAGGACTTGCTCCCTCATTTCTCCATTCTAAGCCCAACTTGTTCTTTCATCTCTCTATTCTCTTCAAGGTAGGAAACTAATTCTATTATGAAGGAATCTGTAGGACACACAATTTAATCTTTAGACCTTATAAAAGAGATGGCTAACATTTTTCTGTAATAGCATAGCCAAAATAAGAACTTAAATAATAATCTCATAGCTAGATTCACTTCGCCATCAGCCAAGTATACAGCAAGCAGAAAAAACCTCCCTTTCAGACCAAAGGGAAAGAAAGTTTTCAAGTGAGAATATAATTTTCCTCATGGGCATTGTCTACCTTAGAAAAACTACTACAGAACATGCCTGTGACTAGAGACTTGTAGTTCAGGCCACCGAAGATTAGAGATGGGACTTGGGCACTCCCTTGACTTGCATCCTCTGGTCTGCTTTAACACAAACCAGGAGGAAAAGAAAGCTAGGCATCAGAAGCAATGGGTGGCAGGCCTGTTAATGGCTGATCTGTACAGTGATCTGCCCTCAAGGAGACCCAACAGGCCAGTCCACTGCAGTGGCTTTCAATGTGGTAAGCCTGGGCTTCAGCAGAAGTCAGCTTGTGAAGAGCCTTGGCAGCTCTGCCAAGAGTTGGATCACTGGAAATGGACCTGCCCTGGAATCGAAGGATGCCCAGGTCAGAGCCACACATCTTATTGGCTCTAAGCTGAAAAGCCCTTCACTCAGCCCAACTTCCAAAGTGACCACTGCAGCTGAGGGGATGGTCAAGTAGGGTCAGCAACATTGCAGGCAGAACTGTAAATTTCTTTCTTTCTTTTTTTTTTTGACACGCAGAGTGGACAGTGAGAGAGAGACAGAGAGAAAGGTCTCCTTTTGCCGTTGGTTCACCCTCCAATGGCCGCCGCGGTAGCGCACTGCGGCCTGCGCACCGCGCTGTTCCGATGGCAGGAGCCAGGTGCTTCTCCTGGTCTCCCATGGGGTGCAGGGCCCAAGGACTTGGGCCATCCTCCACTGCACTCCCTGGCCACAGCAGAGAGCTGGCCTGGAAGAGGGGCAACCGGGACAGGATCGGTGCCCCGACCGGGACTAGAACCCGGTGTGCCGGCGCCGCAAGGCGGAGGATTAGCCTGTTGAGCCACGGCGCCGGCCCTGTAAATTTCTTGTTAGAGATGTCCCCTGCTTTTACCTGGCCAGCTCTCCTCCCAGGCCAGCCAAGTAATGAAAGTCAACAGAGTGCCTTCCCCTAGGAGGTTCACACCTCCCTTAGGATATACCCTATGTGATGAGATAGATAGGTCTGGGCCTCTTAACTTACAAGGCCTAAAGCCCACCAGATTATTATCAAGCCCCTTCTATCAGGTTCTATTTGCCTCTCAGTCAGAAAACTTAATTGTAGCTTAGACAGCACCTTTCTTAGCTCCTCTAATAATGACTCTGTCCTTTGTTCTAGGCCCTGTCTAGTGCACTTGGGCCTCATTCCTTTGTAATCATAACCTCTACTCTACCACCAATGGCTCTACTCCCAACCTGTGTGTACTGATGGTCCTCTTCCCCACTTAATGCTGTATAATTGTTCAAACCTGGTAAATGCCACTCTTAGGATCATTGGTTACTATCCTCACTCTGTCTTTTATGACCTTGTCTAAATATGATCAGAGTCGGCAAACTTGGAAGTCTTCCATAGCCCTGGCAACTCATGACGACAGCCTAGGGTGGTTACTGGCGCCATAAACTAGAGTGTCAATTTGTTGGGTCAACAACAGGAGCTACTGTGCACTTGCTCCTCATGTGGGATCTCTGTCCTTAGTGTACTGTACATTGTGATTTAATGCTATAACTAGTACTCAAACAGTATGTTTCACTTTGTGTGTCTATGTGGGTGCAAACCGTTGAAATCTTTATACTAAATTGATCTTCTGTATATAAAGAGAATTGAAAATGAATCTTGATGCAAATGGAAGGGGAGAGGGAGCGGGAGAGGGGAGGGTTACGGGTGGGAGGGAAGTTATGAGAGGGGGAAGCCATTGTAATCCATAAGCTCTACACTGGAAATTTATATTCATTAAATAAAAGTTAAAAAAAAATAAGTGGCGAGAGTGCAATCTCAGAAAAGATTTAAGGAGAAAATGGCAGAAGAGATTCTACCCAAATTAGAGAGACACTTGGATCTACATGGAGGGTGTGGACATGCGCAACTCAGGACCCCAGAAGCCCAGAGCCACAGCACCAGCTTTGGAGAGTAAGGTGAGACCAGACTGCAGCAGTCCAAGCAACTGGCAATAAAGCCGTGGGAAGAGCCTGACATGAGTCTGGCCTTGGATCCCTGTGGGGGAAAATACACCTGCCAACCTAGAGGGAAAAAGGGGGGTTACTTTTTTCTCTCCCTGACCACTCGGTACCAACCTGTGTCCTGTAACTAGCTAAGAGAGGGTGGGAGCCATTTTGGATATGCGTAACAGCTGCACCAGCTTGTGTCTGCACATCCAGCAGTCAGCTGAGAGGAGATGCTTCAGTCTGGTTGGGAGAATTTATAGGGGCTGGGTTTTTGTGATTGTGTGAACCTGTGTGCTGGGACTGCAAAAACATTGTGGCTGTGTGGGAGGGTGCAGGGTTTGGCTGAGATCTCGGGCAATCATTGTGGGCAGCTCTGCAGGCTCTGGGTTCCCTGATTCCCTGGTGAGGGTCATTGCTGTGGGATCTGTGCTCACATAGAGGACTGCATGGATTCTTTGTGGTTCTTTTGGTAGTGCAGATGAATGTTGTACCCACTGGGGCTAGCGCCCACCCATTAATTTCCTCTGAGGAGAGGAGGTGAGCCTGAGGCTAATCCAACAGAGCTGATCAAACATCGCCTCTGATTAAAAAAAAAAAAAAAGAGGAGATTTACCATGCTCAACTTGGGTGTCTCCTAAGACACTCCCCTCACCCTGGAGCACTGAACAGAGCACTGTGACAACACCAGACATATGCCTCTGGGTATTCACTGAAAGAGTGGACACTCCACTAAGCCACAGAGGAATAGTCCAAATATAAAAGCAATCATAGTGGAAAAAAAAAAAAACCAGTCCCTCCACAAATGCCTAATAATGATAAATGCAGCAATTTAAGAAACAAAATTAGGGAAGACAATATGATGCTCCCAAAATAACACACTTCAATACTAGACTGTGAAGATGAAGAGATTGAAGAAATGCCAGAAACTGAATTTAAAAAATTGATCATACGATTACTTAAAAGTAATAAGAAGTAAAACCATAAACTAAAGAAATCTGTATATGACATGAATGAAAATTTTTCCCATGAGATTGAGATTTTAAAGAGAAATTAAAACAAAATTTGGAAATTAATAATTCAATAGATCAAATAAAAATGCAATAGAAAGCCTGAACAACAGATTGGTGAGGCAGAGGAAAGAATATCCAAGTTATAAGACAAATCTGAAAATTTTTATAGTCAGAACAACAACAGCAACAAAAGAAATTAGAGAACTAAAAACAGTGTTGGAGATTTATGGGGTATTATCAAACGACCCAACATATGGATCTCAAGAGTTCCTGAAGGCATGGAAAGAGAGAATGGTTGAGAAGGCCTTTTTTACTGAAATAATTACAGAAAACTTCCCTAATTTGGAGAAAGAAAGGGACATTCAAGTATAGGAAGCACATAGAACTCTTAATAGACATGACAAGAAAATATTAACCACAATACATTGTAGACAAACTCTCCACAGTAAAACATAAAGAAAAGATTCTAAAATGTGCATGTGAGAAATGCCAGATTACTTTCAGAAGATCTCCAATTAGACTCACAACTGACTTCTCATCAGAAACCTTACAGGCTAGGATAGAATGGTGAGATACATTCCAAGTCTTAAGAGAAAAAAAGCTATCAACCCAGAATGCTGTAACCTGCAAAGTTCTCATTTAAGAATTAAGGTGAAATAAAGACCTTTCATAACAAACAGAAATCAAAACAATTTGTCTCTGAGCCTTACAAAAAATGCTTAAGGATGTGCTACACACAGAGACACAGAAATATAGTCATCACTATGAAAGAAGGTGAAGGCAGAAAATCCAGTAAAAGCACAAAGGAAATCCAAAGTAAACAATAGTAATATTTATGGAAGAATATCAGGGCCAAGTTGATACTTATCAATAGTTACCTTGAATGTAAATAGCCTCAACTCTTCAGTTAAAAGATACCGACTGGCTGAATGGATTAACACACAAAACTCATCTATTTTCTGCCTAAAAGAAGCACATATCACCAACAAAGATACACACAGACTGAAAGTGCAAAGATGGAAAAAGATATTCTATGCTAACAGAAGCCAAAAAAAAAAAAAGCTGATGTAGCCATCCTAATATGAGACAAAATAGACTTTAACACAAAAACTGTTAAAAAAGATAAAGAAGGACACTATGTATTTATTAAGGGATCAGTTCAACAGGAAGATGTAACTATTATAAATATATAGTCACCTAATTACAGGGCACCTGGCTATTTAAAAGAAATGTTAATGGATCTAAAAGGGATACATAGACTCCAACACAATAGTGATGGGAGATTTCAACACTCCACTCCCAGCAATGGGCAGATCAACCAGATAAAAAAATCAGCAAGTAAACAACAGAGTCACTCAACACTATAGACCAAATGGAGCTGCAGAACTTTTCATTCTACAGTTGTAGAATATACATTCTTCTCACCAGTGCATGGAATATATTTAACCAAGGATGTCAAAGATCTCTATGATGAGAATTAAAAAACATTAAAAATAAACATAAAAAAAGAAATAGAAGAAGACACCATAAATGGGAAAACCCTCTATGTTCATGGATTGGAAGAATCAATATCATCAAAATGTCCATACTACTGAAAGCAATTTACAGATTCAATGCAATACCAATTGCATTGATAGTAAGAATGATGACATTCCTCTTGGATATAGAAAAAATGAGCTGAAATTCTCTGGAGACACAGGAGATGCTGAATAGCTAAAGCAATGTTATACAATAAAAAAAAAGTCAGAGGCATTACAATACCAGATTTCAAGACATATTACAGGGCAAAATAATCAGAATAGCCTGGTACTGGTATAAAAACAGAAGGATAGAGCAACGAAACAGAACAGAAACACCAGACATCAACCACACATCTACACCCAACTTATCTTTTACAAAGGAGCCAAAACCAATCCCTGGAGCAAACACAGTCTCTTCAACAAATAGTTCTGGGAAAACTGGATCTCCACCTGCTAAAGTATGAAGCAAGACTCCAACTTTACACCTTACACAAAAATCCACTCAAAATGGCTTAAAGCGTTTAATATATGACCCAATACCATCAAATTATTAGAGAACATTTTGGGAAACCCTGCTAGATATTGGCATAGGAAAAGGGTTCTTGGAAAATATCCCCAAGGCACAGGCAATCAAAGTCAAAATTGACAAGTGGGATTACATCAAATTGAGAATCTTCTTCACTACAAAGGAAACACTCAGCAAAGTGAAGAGGCAATCGACAGGATGGGAGAAATTATTTGCAATCTATGCAACTTATAAAGCATTAATAACCAGAATATATAAAGAGATCAAGAAACTCATCAACAACAAAACAAACAACCCAGTGAAGAAATGGACAAAGGAGTTAAACAGGCATTTTTCAAAAAGAGGAATTTGAAATGGCCAACAGACAGGAGAAAATGCTCAGAATCACTAACCATCAGGGACATGCAAATCAAAACCACAGCGAGGTTTCACCTCACCGCTGTTAGAATGGCTTTCATACAGAAATCAACAAACAACAAATGGTGGTGAGAATGTGGAGAAAAAGGTAGCTTAATGCACTGTTTTCGGAATGTAAACTGGAACAGCCACTGTGGAAGACAGTATGGAGAATGCCTCAGACATCTGAATTTAGACCTACCATTTGACTCAATCATCCCACTCCTAGGAATTTACCCAGGGGAAATGAATTCAGCATATGAAAGAATTATCTCTACACCCATATTTATTGCAGCCCAATTCACAATATCTAAAATATTCAATCAACCCAAATGCCCATCAAATGAAAATTGGATAAAGAAATTATGGGGGTCTGGCATTGTGGCGTGGAGGGTAAAGCTGCCACCTGCACTGCCGACATCCCATATAGGCACTGGTTAGAGACCTAGCTGCTCCACTTCTGATCCAGCTCTCTGATATGGTCCGGGGAAGAAGCAGAAGATGGCCCAAGTGCTTGGGCTCCTGTACATGCGTAGGAGACCTGAAAGAAGCTCCTGGCTCCTGGCTTCGGATCAGTGCAGCTCTAGCCATTGCAGCCATCTGAGGAGTGAATAAGTGGATGGAAGACCTCTCTCTCTCTCTCTATGTCTACCTCTGTCTCTCTGTAACTCTGCCATTCAAATAAATAAATAAGTCTTTTTTAAAATAAAGAAATTATGGGATATGTACACCACAGAATACTACACATTGGTAAACAAAATGAAATCCTGTCATTTGCAACAAAATGGATCAAACTGGAAATCATTATACTTTGTAAAATAAGCCAGTCCCCAAGGACAAATACCATATGTTCTCCTTGTTCTGTGATAACTAATAGAGTGCCTAAAAGGTCATCTTAGAAGTGAAATTGACACTTTGAGAAGCAATGACTTTGAACAGCTCTTGTTTCGACTGTTGAGGAACAGGTCTTTTCTTCACACTATTTGTTGAACTCTTGGTATAGAATTAATCATATGTGTATGAAGTTAATTGAAAATAGTTCTCAGTAAAAAATAAGAATAGGAATAGCAGAGGGAGGAGGAAGAGGGGTGGGAGGGCGGGTACAGTGGGAACAATTAGTATGTTCCTAAAGTTGTACTTATGAATTGCATGAAGTTTGTATTCCTTAAATAAAAAGTTTCTGGGAAAAAAATCTGTGTGTGCTCACCGATCTCTTCTTTGTACTTTTCTGTATTTTTTTTAAACATACAAAAGCAAATATTTAATGAAAAAAAGAAATCATAAGACATTACATAATTTAATCCATGAACATGACAACATCCTGAAAATAGCAGTGCTTTAAAAATTCACTTTCTTCTTTTTACAAGAATCCTTTTATTTAAGGAATACAAACTTCATGCATTTCATTAGTACATGTTTACAGAAATAGTGATTCTTCCTACTGTACCTGCCATTCTGCCCACACTCCCTGCCTTCTTCCTCCTTCTCTCCCATTCTCATTCTTTCTTTTTATTAAGATATATTTTCAACTAACTTTATACACATATGATTAACTATATACTAAGTAAAGAGTTCAACAAGTAGTATGAAAAAAGTAATTGTTCCTTAACAGTCAAGACAAGGGCTGTTCAAAGTCATTGCATCTCAAAGTGTCAATTTCACTTCTATTGATAACTATTTAATTCTTTTTTTTTTTTAATTTTTGACAGGCAGAGTGGACAGAGAGAGAGAGACAGAGAGAAAGGTCTTCCTTTTTGCCGTTGGTTCACCCTCCAATGGCCACCGCGGTAGGCGCACTGCGGCCGGCGCACCGCGGCCGGCGCACCGCAGCCGGCGCACCGCAGCCGGTGCACCGCGCTGATCCGATGGCAGGAGCCAGGTGCTTCTCCTGGTCTCCCATGGGGTGCAGGACCCAAGCACTTGGGCCATCCTCCACTGCACTCCCTGGCCACAGCAGAGAGCTGGCCTGGAAGAGGGGCAACCGGGACAGGATCGGTGCCCCGACCGGGACTAGAACCCGGTGTGCCGGTGCCGCAAGGCAGAGGATTAGCCTAGTGAGCCGCGGCGCCGGCCTGATAACTATTTAATTCTATTGATAACTTTTTTATATAGAAATATATTTAGAATATATAGAAATACATTTATATATAAATTACATATTATAATATATAATATGCATATAACATAAACATATAATAATACATAATAAAATACATATTATAATATATAATATAATATGTAAATTACATATTATAATATATGATATGTAAATAGTATAAAAAAACTACATACAGTAGTATAAAAAACCTGTTTCTGTATTATTTGAAATGTTTTAAAATAAAATGGCAGATACAATGGGGAAATGGAAATGGACTTCCCATGAGGAAATGAGCCTCCTGCAGACTCCCTCCTGGCTGTTTTCTTCCTGCTCCTGGGAGTGAAGTAACCTGACGTTAGGCAAATAGCACTGGTGTCTTGTCTGGTTTCCTGACCGGGAGGAACATGGCCTTCACCCTTGCCAATGACATTCTACAAAGGAATTACGTGCTCAGGTAATCCTAGGGCCAGGAGAGTCGTATGAGTTCCTAATGTGCCTGGTGGAAGGCTCTAAGGAACAGTGGAGACTGTGGCCATCTGATAAGCACTTGAAATTCAACTCTTAAAAATCTTGTCTACCTGTAGGCATAAATCATTGAGGCAGTTTGTGTATCACTAAACAGCAACTTATACAAGAGGCTGTCCCTGATTATGCTTATGTACTTACCTACACAATGTTAACTCTATGACCAGCCTAAATATTCTAGGAAGGTGGGGTATAATATTTAATGAATTATGACTCAGATTGTATCATTACATGTTTCAGTGAGCATGGTTACTAATACTATAGCAGACTAATATGAAAATCAGAAAACTTAAATGCTGGTACTGGTAATACTTTTTTGTTCAGATTCTCTCATTTGAAAAAATACTGTTGGGGCCGGGGCTGTGGTGCTATGGGTTAAAGCCCTGGCCTGAAGTGCCGGCATCCCATATGGGTACCGATTCTAGTCCCGGCTGCTCCTCTTCCTATCCAGCTCTCTGCTATGGCCTGGGATAGCAGTAGAAGATGGTCCAAGTCCTTGGGCCCCTGCACCCACTTTGTGTTTCTGTGTAGGTGCAAACTGATGAAATCTTTACTTAATATATGCTAAATTGATCTTCTGTATATAAAGATAATTGAAAATGAATCTTGATGTGAATGGAATGGGAGAGGGAGTGGGAGATGGGAGGGGTGTGAGTGGGAGGGAAGTTATGGGGGGGGGAAGCCATTGTAATCCATAAACTGTACTTTGGAAATTTATATTTACAAAATAAAAGTTAAAAAAAATACTGAAAAATTCCAAGATGCTTCCAATTCGTGTACTGTTTCCCTGGAGTATTCACACTTAGGTCTCCTGAAATGAATAGAGTCTCTATGTCTCCATGTGAAACAAAAGGCTAATCTGTAATGTAATTTATACCTAAGTATTTTAATGAATGAAATTTGATTTCTTCTATGACCCATTGTTCATTCAGGAGCATGTTGTTCAATCTCCATGTATTTGCATATGTTCTAGGGATTCCCGAGTTGCTAATTTCCAATTTCATCCCTTTGTGGTCTGAGAAGCTGCATGGTATGATTCTAATTCTCTTGAATTTGCTGAGACTTGCTTTATGGCCTAGTATGTGGTCAATCCTAGAGAAGGTTCCATGTACTGCTGAGAAGAATGTAAATGCTTTATGTGTAGGATGAAAAGTTCTGTAGATATCTGTTAGATCCATTTGGGCTATAGTGTCGTTTAAATCTACTGTCTCCTTGTTGATCTTCTGTCCTGTTGATCTGTCTATTTCTGAAAGCAGAGTATTGAAGTCCCCCAGTACTATTGTATTGGGGTCTAAGTCTCCCTTTAGGTCCCTTAACAAATCTTTTAAATAAACCGGTGCCCTGTAATTAGGTGCATATACATTGATAATCGTTACATCTTCCTGCTGAATTGATCCCTTAATCATTATATAGTGCCCCTCTTTGTCTCTCCTAACAGTTTTTGTGGTAAAGTTTATGTTGTCTGATATTAAGATGGCTACGCCCACTCTCTTTTCATTTCTGTTGGCATGGTTTATCTTTTTCCAGCCTTTCACTTTCAGTCTGTATGTATCTTTGTTGGAAAGATGTGTTTCTTTTTTTTTTTTTAATTTTTGACAGGCAGAGTGGACAGTGAGAGAGAGACAGAGAGAAAGGTCTTCCTTTTGCCGTTGGTTCACCCTCCAGTGGCCACCGCGGTAGCGCGCTGCGGTCGGTGCACCACGCTGATCCGATGGCAGGAGCCAGGTGCTTCTCCTGGTCTCCCATGGGGTGCAGGGCCCAAGCACTTGGGCCATCCTCCACTGCACTCCCTGGCCACAGCAGAGAGCTGGCCTGGAAGCAGGGCAACTGGGACAGGATCGGTGCCCCGACTGGGACTAGAACCCGGTGTGCCGGTGCCGCAAGGTGGAGGATTAGCCTAGCGAGCCGCGGCGCCGGCAAGATGTGTTTCTTATAAGCAACAAATAGATGGGTTTTGTTCCTTAACCCAATCAGCCAAACTGTGTCTTTTAACTGGAGAGTTCATGCCATTAACGTTCAATGTGACTATTGATAAGTAGTAACTTTGTCCTGCCATTTGCCAAAGATATTTTCTAATATATGTTTTGAACTTCCTGTGATCTTTTGCTGTGAGGTTTCCTTCCTTTACCTTCTTTCATATTGATGACTGTGTTTCTGTGTTTCTGTGTGTAACACATCTTTAAGCATCTTTTGCAGGGCTGGACGAGAGGTGACAAATTCTTTCAATTTCTGTTTGCCCTGACCGTTGATGATAACGTTGATGAACGTTATCCCTCTTAGTATTTTTTTTTTTGTTTGTTCTACTTAATACTTTTGGTTGAATTCTGTAATCAATACACAGTTATTCTTAAGTGTTGAAACTTAACTGAAAAGTGATTGCTGTTCAATATAAGAGTGGGAATAAGAGAGGGAAGAGATGTACAATTTGGGACATGCTCAAGCTGACTTGCCCCAAACGGTAGAGTTAGAAACATACCAGGGGATTCCAATTGAATCCCATCAAGGTGGCATGTACTAATGCCATCTCACTAGTCCAAGTGATCAATTTCAGTTCACAATTGATCATAACGATAGGACTAAGAGCCAAAGGGATCACATAAACAAGACAAGTGTCTGCAAATACTAACTGATAGAATCAAAAAGGGAGAGAAGGATCCAACATGGGAAGCGAGATACACAGCAGACTCATATAATGGCGGATGTCCTAAACAGCACTCTGGCCTCAGAAACAGCCCTTAAGGCATGCAGATCTGGCTGAAAAGCCCATGAGAGTATTTCAGGCATGGAAATCCAAGACACCCTGGCAAAAAAAAAATAACCTAAATGAAAGATCTCTGCGAGTGAGATCTCAATGGAAAGAACAGGTCATCAAAGAAGGAGGTACCTTTCTCTGAAGGGAGGAGAGAACTTCCACTTTGACTATGACCTTGTCTAAATATGATTAGAGTCAGTGAACTCAAAAGGCTTCCATAGCCTTGGCAACTCATGACAAGAGCCTAGGGTGATTACTGATGCCATAAACAAGAGTGTCAATTTGTTAAGTCAACAACAGGAGTCACTGTGCACTTACTCCTCATGTAGGATCTCTGTCCTTAATGTGCTGTACATTGTGATTTAATGCTATAACTAGTACTCAAACAGTATTTTTCACTTTGTGTTTCTATGTGGGTGCAAACTGTTGAAATCTTTACTTAATATACGCTAAACTGATCTTCTGTATATAAAGAGAATTGAAAATGAATGTTGATGTGAATGGAAGGGGAGAGAGAGCGGGAAAAAGGAGGGTTGTGGGTGGGAGGGAAGTTATTGGGGGGCCATTGTAATCCATAAGCTGTACTTTGGAAATTTATATTCATTAAATAAAAGTTTAAAAAATAAATAAAAAAATAAAAAATAAAAAAAGAAATTTGAAGTATAAATTTTTTCCATTCATAAATAATGTTAACTGAAGGTTTTTGTCTTTTCCTTCACTTATTTACTTTAAAAAATATATTGATTTATTGTAGAATTATGGTTCTATTTTCTCAATATATTAACTTGGAAAATATTTTAACCTTAATATGTTCTAACAGCAATGTGATGGATTTTCTGCAGATCTAAAATCTGAGATGGTTATTTACAAGTTAATCTTCTGAATTCCTTTTTTAAAGTAACTTTTGAAGCTACAAAAATGTGTCAAAGTGTACACATTCATTCTGTTCGTAAAATTCTAGTATTTGCCATATCTGTCCTTTACTTTTACAGTGGACTATTGTACACTGGTTCAATGAAAGGAAATTACAAGTATCTATTACATATTGTAAAAGTGGGTGCGATTAATTCATGAATAGGCAGTATGTAATCCATTACCTGACACTAGCAACATACGATTTTAAAATACAGTAATTGGGAAACAAGGTGGGTCGTGTGTTATCCAGAGGTATACTTTTTTTTTAAATTTTTTTTTTTTGACAGGCAGAGTGGATAGTGAGAGAGAGAGAGAGAGAGAGAGAGAGAGAGACAGAGAGAAAGGTCTTCCTTTTTGCCGCTGGTTCACCCTCCAATGGCCGCTACAGCCAGCGCATCTCGCTGATCCAAAGCCAGGAGCCAGGTGCTTCTCCTGGTCTCCCATGAGGGTGCAGGGCCCAAGGACTTGGGCCATCCTCCACTGCCTTCCCGGGCCATAGCAGAGAGCTGGCCTGGAAGAGGGGCAACCGGGATAGAATCCGGCGCCCCAACCGGGACTAGAACCCGGTGTGCCGGCACCGCAAGGCGGAGGATTAGCCTGTTAAGCCACGGCGCCGGCCTCCAGAGGTATACTTAACCAACAGATTCATATTGTCTTTTGACATAATTGAAATGCAACACATGCACTTTGTGTGTCTCCTCTTAGTTTAAGGGAGGGTTAGAGGGATGTTTTCTTATCTGTGTGTATCTTGGGGGAGGAACTGTCATTTATCTTATTTTTCTGTGAAAATGTAGTCCATGGACTCAGTTTTGTCCACCATTGGGTTCTGGTTTTACCTGCGAGAGAATTTTTTTTTTTTGTAGTAATAATGGTCTTTAGAAGTCTGTAACACCCAATACATAACTGTAATTTGAAACCCAAACAAATCCTCAATACACAGAAACCCACACTCGAGTGCTCTACTCTAATATCTTAAGCAATGCAGAATTACACACAAGATAAGAAAACATCTCTCTATCCCTCCCTTAAACTAAGAGGAGACACACAAAGTGCATTGTTGCATTTCAATTATGTCAAAAGACAATATGAATCTGTTGGTTAAGTATACCTCTGTTCACTGGATAACACACGACCCACCTTGTTTCCCAATTACTGTATTTTAAAATCTTATGTTGCTAGTGTCAGGTAATGGATTACATACTGCCTATTCACAAATCAATCGCACCCACTTTTACAATATGTAAAAGATATTCCCCTAACCTCATGGACGATCTGTCATTTCCTTCTCCCTCCAAACTCAATCCTGTGATCATTCCTTCTCTTTGGGCTCTAACTCTGGGTTCCAATAAAATCATGAATGCATTTCCCCTGCATTACAGATAAGTGTGATTCTATTCCAGTCCACAAGACTCCCTTTCTTTTTTTAAATTTTAGTTTTATTTCATTGCATATGTTCATGGGATACTCTGAAGATGTTAAAGAAAACCAAACTCAGTTTCTCTGACTATGAGCTCACAACACAGGTCACTTCTGTGACCCCAAAATGTATGGGGATGCCTCTGCATCAGCAAGCAAGCAATCAGTTTTGCAACATACACCAGCAGGGAGTCCTTCAATTCTGTTCAACTTGCAGACTATCTACCACGAGATAGCACTGGATCCTCATAGAGCAAGGCTGCCTCCATGTCAGTCGTTAGTCACAAGTCCAGACTTCTGGAACTTCTGACCAACGGGCTATGAATTTAGGTTCTTAAGACTCTCTTTTTAGGCTCAACTCATTTGCTAGAGGGGCTCACAGAACTCAGGGAAACACATGTTTAAAGTTTAGTATAAAGGATGTTTATAGAGGAGACAAATAAACAACCAGATGAAGAGAGCTAAAGGCAAGGTGTGGAAGGGTCCCTAGCACTGGAGTTTCATCCCTGTGGATTTGGGCTGTCACCCTCCCAGCACACCTATGAGTTCTGGGTCATCCTCTGTAAGCCCCAATGGGGTCAGCAGTGCAGATGTTCTCCTGACCATGTCCTTTGAGATTCTGAAGGTGATTGGAGCATGGGTGACTATGCAGAAATGTGATGGGCAGGAAGAGTAGGACCAGATGGCCATGGCCTGAGACTTATATGTGCAGTACTCCTTCCTCCTGGGTCAGGGGCACTGCCCCTTCTGAAAGAGATCTTATCATCTACTGCCCAGCAAAGCAGAGCAGAGCATATCTTTGTGGCCAGCTCCAAGACGAAAAGGCTGGGGAAGATGAAGAGTCTATTTTTAGTTTCCTTTAGGGAAGGAGATTCTAGTCTCTGTGGCCGGCCTGGGGGAAGCAAAGAGGCAGGTGAAAAGGAGGGAGGGGGGAGACACTGCTTTCTAAGGCTTCTTCTGAGGCCAAGAGCATTTGATGTTGTAAGGGACTTTCACCTTCATTGCTTTGAAACTGTTTCAAAGCTGCTCCAGGAACCAAAACCAAAGGCCAAATCCTTTAACAAGCAATATGCCTGTTGTTCCAGTTGTTTACAAAAAACAAGGGCAATGGGAGTTACAAGCCAAGAATCCTGGACAAAAGCCAAAACATACCCAGTATCACAGGTACAATGCCTTGTCTCCATGCATTATGGATTGAGCAAGTAAGGCTAATTAACACGTTCATCATTTCACATATTATTTGTTCATGGTGAGAATATTGAAAATCCATTCCTTTACTAACATTGAAATGCCCAATACACTATTAACTATGGTCACCTTGCTGTCAAGAACTTAGTCTTCCCAACTGAAACCAACATTTCCCTTTCTCCACCCCACCCCCACCCTGACCTTGACCCTCTACTTCTCTGAGTTCAACTTTCAAAAACTATCTGCATGTAAGATCATGCAGTGTTTGTCTTTTTGCGTTTGGCTTACTTCACTTAGTGGGATTCCTCCAGATTCATCCATATCATCCCCAAAGACAAACTCTTACTCATTTTCAAGATGAGAGTTATATTCCATGCTGTGTATCTTTACTTCATTTTTGTTACTTATTCACCTGCTGAATTCCATGTTTAGGCTATTGTGAGTATTGCTTCAATGAACAAGAGAGTGCACACATCTCTCCAACTTGGTGGTTTCTTTCCTTTTTTGTAAAGATTTATTTGAAAGGCAGAGGTACAGAGAGAAAGGGAGAGATGAGAAGATCTTCCCCAAATGGCTGCAATGGCTGGGGCTGGGCCAGATTGAAGCCAGGGGCCTGGAACTCCATCCAGATCTCCTATGTGTGTGGCAGGAGCCCAGGATTTGGACCATTTCTTTTTCCCAGGAGCACTAGCAGGGAGTTGGATTGGAAGCTGAGCAGCCAGGACTTGAACTGACACTCATGTGGGATGTCAGCATTGCAGGCAGCAGCTTAATCTGTTGCACTATGACCCTGGCTCCAAACATACTAACTTCAATTCCTTTGGGTATATGCTCAAATGTCGGATTGCTGGATCCTTTGGTAGTTCTATTTTCAATTTATTGTCTTCCCAAATAGCTGTGTTAATTTGCATTTCCAGTTAGGTTCATGATCTTTCATCTTCTTGATAATAGCCATTCTTTCTTTCTTTCTTTTTATAAAGATTTATTTTATTTATTTGAAAGACAGAGTTACAGAGAGAGGTAGAGACAGAGAGAGAGAGAGGTCTTCCATCTGCTGGTTCACTACCCAGATGGCCACAATGGCCGGAGCTCTGCCGATCTGAAGCCAGGAGCCAGGAGCTTCTTCTGAGTCTCTCACATGGGCACAGGGGCCCACGGACTTGGGCCATCTTCTACTGCTTTCCCAGGCCAAAGCATAGAGCTGGATTGGAAGAGGAGCAGCCAGGACTAGAACTAGCACCCATATGGGATGCTGGCACTTTAGGCCAGGGCTTTAACCTGCTGTGCCACTGCACTGCCCCTTGATAATAGCCATTCTAATAGGTATGAGGATTTATCTTGCTGTGGTTTTGATTTGCACATCTTTGATGTTTAGTGATATTGTGCATTTGTATTTATTGGTTGGCCATTTGTACATCTTCTTTTGAGAAATGTCTATGCATCCTTTGCCTAGGTTCTAAAAAATAGGGCTATTCTTTTGTTATGGAGTAGTTGAGATCCTTAAATATTTTGAATGGGGGCCCCTATCTGAAGTGTGGTTTGTAAATATTGCCCCCCAAATGTGCTGCCATGGTGCGGATGTGTCCTAAAAATTCTTGTGTCAGAAACTTCATCCCCGATGCAGCAGTATTGAGAAGTGGAAACTCTGGGAGGTGATCACATCTTGAGATCTCTGCCTTCATGAACACATTAATACAATTATTGGGTTTCTGATAAAAAAGAACTGAATTTGGCCCCCTCCCCCTTTTTTGGATAAAAATTTGTTTATTTGAAGGGCAGAGTTACAGAGAGATAGGGAGAGACAGACTGACAGACACAAACACACACAGAGAGATATTCTACCCACCAGTTCACTCCCCAAAAGGCCACAATGGCCAGGGTTGGGACAGGCCAAAACCTGGAGTGGGTGGCAGGGGCTCAAGCACTTGCTTTCTGCAGATGCACTAGCAGGGAGCTAGACTGGAAGTGGAGCAGCCAGGACATGAACCTGTGTTCCTATGGGATGCCGGCCTTGCAGGTGGCAGCTTAACCTGTTGCACCACGGTGCCAGCCCCAACTCTTCCCTCTCCTGCTCTGTTATATTTCTCCATGGGTTGATACAGCAAGAAGGCCTTCACTGGATGTGGGCCCCTTAACCTTGGACTTCCCAACCTCTAGCAGTTTAAGAAATATGTTTCCTGTTCACGTAAATCGCCCAGTGTGTGCTATTCTTCACACACTGTAGAAATTAGCAGCAGCAGTTTGATTGAGGCAGGAAATCGGTACCAGGAGTATGGTTGTTGCTACAACAAATACCTGAACATGTGGAACCAGGTTTGGGACTAGGTGACTAGGTGATGGGTGGAGGCTAAAGGGATTTGGAGGAGCAGATTAAAAAAAAAGCCTCGAATTCAGGTTAGGGTTCATGATTCGAGAACAGCTGTAAGGAAAGTCCAGAACTTTTTAGAGATCAGAGTGGAGGTAGACATGGGGACAGAAAAGGGCATTCTGATGAGGTCTGAGATGGAAATGAAGACCAAGTCATTGGAAAGCGGAGCAAAGGCCATCCTGGTTATAAAACAGCAAGGAATTTGGCTGCATTGTGTCCATGCTGCAGGGCTTTCTGGAAGGCAGAATTTAAGATGAATGAGCTAGTATATCTATTGGAAGCAATTTCTAAGCAAAATATTGAAAGAGCTGAGTGGCTACTTTTAACCTCATGCAGTAAAATGAGAGCAGAGAGGAATGGCTTAGAGGCAGAATTTATAATTAGAAGAGGAACAGAATGGAAGAATTTGGAAAATTTGCAGGCTTGGGCATTGAAAAAGCGAAAGGACATCTTTAGGGGAGCAAACCAAGGTTATGTGATCATTTTCTAAAGCCTGGGTATGGAAAGGAGAGGCAGGCTCTAGTCCTCAGGGCAGTGGGAGAATGGCCCCAAAGGCATTGGAGGCTCCGGAGGCTGCTCCTGCCACCATGGGTCCAGAGCAGGACCTTGTGGGCAAGGTTCCCAGGTAGGTGCCTGTGGGTGTATTCACTGCCCTGTGCTGCCCAGAGCTTCCTCCATCAATTCTGCTGTGGCACTTATTGGCTGCCCCTTGCTGGAGCTCAGGCAGGCCCACGTGTGGCTTGACCCACCACTCTGGAGGGCTGTGCCTTCTGGTGGTGCCCATGTGGTGCTGACTTTAGCTGTGCACAATGCAAGAGCTTTGGGGCCATGCTGCTTCCACCTAGATTTCAAAGGATGTTGTGGACGGACAGCCTTGGGGACCTAGGCAGGGACTTTTATGAGGTAGTGCTGCCATGGGGAGGACACACTAGGGCCATGCCCAGCAGGGGCCGTGTTTGGCCCCCTTCCCTCTTACTGTTGCCCTTTTACCTTCCACCATGGATGACGCGGTAAGAAGGCCCTGGCCAGGTACATGTTCCTCAACCTGGACTTCCCTGCATGCAGAACTCCAAGAAATACATATTTCCTACCTAGTTGTGGTTCTCTGTCACCACAGCATGGAATGGACTGAAAAAGTTGTCTCTTCACTTTGTGGATTGCTTCCTTTGCTGTGTAGAAGCCTTTTCATTTGATGCAATCTCATTTTTTTTTTCTCATGCTTTTGTTACCTACACATTTTGGGTCACATCCAAGAAATCATTGCCTAGTCGAATGTAGCTTTGCCTCTTTGTTTTCTCCTATAGTTTTAGTTTCTGAGCTCATGTTTAAGTCTTTAGCTCATTTTGAGGTGATTCTTGCAGATCAGTGTGATATAAGGGTCCAATTTCATTCTTCCGTACCTGGATACCCAGTTTTCCCAATACTATTTATTGAAGACAATGTCCTTCCCCGATTGTATGTTGCTGGGGCCTTTGTTAAAAATCAATTGACCACGAATGCACAGGTGTATTTCTGGGCTTTCTCCTGTTCCATTGGTCGATGTGCCTTTCTGATCTTTCCTGCTTCTCACTTTTCAGTAGATTTAGTTGCTACCCAGAGGATATTTGATGTCTTACACGTGAAACAAAGGTTTAAAAAAGTCAGTAACAGGACATAAAAGTGGTAGCAATAAGGCACAATCCAGGAGGGAGGTCGTGAGTGAGGGCTCTCATGAGAGAGACCCTCATCGTTTTTGTCAAAGCTTTGAAGGCCTGTTAGCACCCTCACACCTTGACTGTAGTGAGTACAATCTGTCACAGTGGGACCAAGGTCAGGGGGTCAACCCTGTCTCTATAGGATGCTGTGTTCACACTGCAGCTGTGCTCCTCCAAGAAGCAGGCTTGCCAGTGCCTCCCACAGTGTGTGGTCCCAGGTAAGTCAGCAGGGACACCAGCTGATCACAGACACCTTCCTTGAGCTGCCAAACTCCTGGCAGGAAAGAGATGGCTTTCTCAGAATTGTAGCTTGAAGCACGTTATACTCACAAAGATGTAACTGGGGAATTTTTCAAGGAATAAGCTATATGCGGGGGCTTTTGCTATCCTCAGGACAGAAAGGGTCAAGGAGCGAGAGGCTTCCAAAATCCAGAAGGGGGCTTGTGTAGAGAGAGCTTCCTGGCAGGGGCTGTTGCCTCCAGGAGGGAGATGTAGCCTACCCTATTGTTACACTCAACAGATGGACGAGCTGCAATTTTGTGGCTTTCAGTGGCCCTGATAGCTTCATTTGTAGTGATGGTTTGGTCCAACTGTCTGTTGGGGTCTGGTCCAGGGGTGGGGTGTGGCTAAAGAGAAAAGTTTCTACCTGTGGACCACCAGGATGCTAGCAGTGAGCACTAGGACACTAGGAGGTGTTGTGGGAACTCCTTGGCATCCTTCACCCTGGATGAGGCTGTCCTGGCTACAGTGGCTACAGTGAGCTGGGATGCTCCTCTGGCACCAGTAGGGCTAGAAGCATCCCAGATATTTGGCAAATGGCCTTGGAATTTGGCAATGTACTCATCAGATCTGGATCTGCTTTGGGAGTCCTGGCATGGGGACTCAAAGGGAGACAGATTGGAAGAACACGGGATAGAAACCAGTATAAACATGGACACCTACATATGTGTGCACCTACTCACACACCTGCACACCAGCCTGCGAGGAGGCCCCCTTAGATCTGCCCCTGTCCCTGTCTCCTTTGCACATCCTTCCCTTCACAACCCTCTCTGTTTAACCCTTCTGCCAACACCCCCAAAGAGATACGTGCTCATCTCCATTAATCACAAGGATGTAGCTTGATAGCAGAGGGACTCCTGATGCCAGTCGACTTTGTCACTCAGGTCCTTTCCCCATGAGCACCTGTCAGGATCTTGGAGATGCTTGTTTTCATTTCAACAGATCTTCAAGACAGAGGTGCTGTCTGCATTACTACATCTCTGTCTAGGACCATGGGCTTTGACCTGTCTCTTGATCATTCTGTCAACTCTCTCATTCTCAGGCTAGGATGCTAACAGCCAACTGAGTTTTTGTGTAAATTAAACTGTTCTTTCTAATCACTTGGTGCATCAATCTCTGATAATTGGTTCTCCAATGCCAATTAATTAAAAATTTTTATCTGAAAAGATAATTTGAATTTTTTTTGACAGGCAGAGTGAACAGTGAGAGAGAGAGAGAGAGAGACAGAGAGAAAGGTCCTTCTTTTGCCGTTGGTTCACCCTCCAATGGCCACCACGGTTGGTGCGCTGCGGCCGGCGCACCGTGCTGATCCGATGGCAGGAGCCAGGGGCTTCTCCTGATCTCCCATGGGGTGCAGGACCCAAGCACTTGGGCCATCCTCCACTGCACTCCCTGGCCACAGCAGAGAGCTGGCCTGGAAGAGGGGCAACCGGTACAGAATCCGGTGCCCCGACCGGGACTAGAACCCAGTGTGCCGGCACCGCAAGGCGGAGGATTAGCCTAGTGAGCCACGGCGCTGGCCTGAAAAGATAATTTGGAAAATTCTCTTGAATACTGCTTATTTACTTTTTTGAAGACAAGGGATTTAACCATTGCTATATAGGTTGAAATTACTCTTCGGGTTTTTAATATTCTGGCAAATTGGATTTTCCATCTTTAATTTCTATCCTCCTATCTAGCCTGCACATTTTATCACTTTCCTGACCTTCTTTAATTAAATGCATTTTCTATTATTAAGATGATATTCTCTACAGAAATTCTCAAAATTTAGAAAAGTAGAATAGATTTCATTTATTAAAAATGTTTATTCATTCTTATTAATTTGAAAGGCAGAATGACATGGAGAGAAGAAACAGAGAGAGAGAGAGAGAGAGAGAGAGAGAGAGAGAGAGAGAGAGATCTTCCATCTGCTGGTTCATTCCTCAAATAGCAGGGGCTGGGCCAGGTTGAAGCCAGGAGACAGCAGCTCCATCCTGCTCTTCCATGGTGGCAGGGGTTCAGCTCTTTTGCTACCATCTGCTGCCTCCCAGGTGCCTTTGTAGGAAATTGGATTGGAAGTAGAGGCAGAGACAATACTCAATCCCAGGCACTGTGATATAGTATGTGGGTGTGCCAAGTGGCTGCCTAACCCTTGTGCCACAGTACCTGCCCCAGAGAACAGTTAAAAAAACACTCATAATTTTTGTATCCAGAGACAATATTTGTTATAATTCTTATCAATTTCCCCAGGCAATAGTTATATGTTTGGTATGCTTGGAAAATAGGAGATACTTTGTTTCATGTATCTTTCTAACTAAAGGTAATACCTAAATTATTTCTTTGTCTGGAAGTGCTGGCCATTAGGAATCTGGCCCCAACACAATGTATCTCTCTGACCTGATCTCCAACATATGCATAATGTCTTACATTTCCATCCATCCATGCATCTTTCCATCCTTCCATCCATTCACCCAACACTTACTGAGCACCTACCATGTCCCAGGATCTATTCTGGAAGTTGGGCATTAGGCAAGGCAGAAGAAAACCATCGCTTTTATGGAGCTTATATTCTACCATGGGACAATAAACAGGCAAATGAATCAATACAGGGTAAGATTTTAGGTGCTGACTCATGCTATAAAACAGGATCTAGGTATAGACTGTCTTATATGTGGTCATCCAAAAGGCTGTCTGATGTGTGGCAGGCAGACAGTCGCTAATTGAGTAAGAGAGTGATTCTAACAGGATTGTGCTCTTCACGCATATGTATCTGCCATCCTTAGAACTCAGCTCAAAATCTATCTCCCAGTGAAGGCATCTGTTCACGAAAATCTACTTTGATTTCCCTTCAGAACAACTGTCCTGCTTACTTTCTTTTATTTTGTGAATTACTTGGAATTATAGCTTTTCTTTCTATTGCTTTATCTCCTCTACCATGGTGATTTTTTTTAAGTCCAAGATTTGGCCCTAATGCGTCTGTGTACCACCTCATATGAGTGTATGGTCATCAAGGGTACTTCATCAACATTGTTTGAATAAAATGCTACAGTCACCCCCAAATCACTGTGCAGGCTGCAGTGTAAGAGCTCCATGTGGATAAAAGAAAACTCCCTCAGCATAATGAAGTGCATAAATGAAAAGCTGCGACTAACATTATACTCAGTGGTAGAAGACCAAAAGCTTTTTTCTCTAACATCAGAAACAAGAAGATATCCATTTTATTCAATATTATGGTGCTGAATATATATATATATATATATAAAATATAACTATATTTAATAGAGTGGTAGAACTCATAGCCAGAGCAGCTAGAAAAAAAGGAAAAAAGTACTAAATTGGAAAGGAAGAAGTAAAGTTTTCTCTGCTAGCAGATGATATGTGATACATGCAGAAAGCCTAAAGATGCCACAAAAGACTGTTAGAACAAAGAAAGAAATTCAGCAAAGTTGTAGTAAACAACTAATAATTTCTATATACTAAAAACAATAATTTCTATATACTAACAATGAGCAATTCAAATAGAAAACTAAAAAAATTCCACTAGTGGCAAAATAGCTAAATATTTAAGAATAAATTTAATCCAGGAAGTGAAAGACATGTGCACTGAAAATGAAGAAACACTGCAGAGAGTAAAAAGACACACCCACCCCCCCAAAGGAAAGCTATCATGTGTTCACAGACGGGAAGATCTAGTATTGTTATGATGTTAATACTGCCCAAACCACTCTATAGAATCAGTGTACTCTCTCTAAACCACAGTGATTTTCTTTTTTTCAGAAATGGAAAAACTCATTATTTAATTCAAATGGAACCTCGAGGGACCCCAAATATCCAAAACAATATTGGACAAGGATAAACTTGGAGGACTTACACTTTCCAATTTAATCTTGCTACAAAGCTGCAGTAATCAGAACATTGTGATGCTGTCATACAGACAGACAGAATAGAAAGACTAGAATAGGAAGGGAATAGACTAGAAAGCCAAGTAACAGACCTTCATATATATGGCCAAATAACTTCAACAAAGGCATCAAGGCCCTTATAATTGAGGAAAGGACAGTTTCTACAAATTGTGCTGAGAACTGGATATGCACATGCAAAAGAATGTATACAAAAATGGATCAAATTGATCAAAGACATAAATAAAATAGCTAAATTGTAAAGGGTGGAGAAGGAAACAGAGGGAAAACTTCATGACGTTGGAATTGGCAGTGACTTCCTGGGTATGACACCAAAACATAGGCAAGAAAAGTAAAAATAAAGTGGACTACATCTAAACTGAGACCTCTGTGCATCAACAGACACAGTCAAGGGAGTGGAGAGGCAATCACAAAGTGAGAGAAAATGTTTGCAAATTATGTATCTGACATGAGGTTAATATCTAGGATACATAAAGAACCCCTATAATTTAACAACAACAAAAGCAAATAATCTGGTTACAAATGGGCAAAAGACTTAGATAGATAGTTCTCCAAAGAAAACATACAAGCATACTAGAAATGTATGAAAAAAATACTCAACATCACTAAGCAATAGGGGTACAAATAAAAACCAAAATATCACCTCCCCCTTATAAGGACAGCTTTTACCAAAGAAAAAAGCCCCAGAAAATAGTACATATTGGCTAGGATGTGGAGAAATTGGAACATCTGTGCACTATTGGTGGAAATGTAAAATGATATAGGCACCTTGGGAAACACTATGGCAGTTTTTTTTTTAAAATAACATATAGAATGGCAATATAATCTGGCAGTTTTATTCTGGGTGTGCAACCAAAATAATGGAAATTAGCATCTCAAAAACACATCTACATACCCATATTCATTGCGGCATTATTCACAATAGTCAAAAGGTGGAAGTAACTCGAGTTTTCATACATAAATGAATGGATAAACAAAATGTGGTATATGTGTACAATGGGATGTTATTCAGCTTTACAAAGAAAGAGAGTTCTACCTATCTACGTATCTATCATTTATATATGTATGATGTATGTATGCATGCATCTATTTGGAAAGCAGAGTTACCAAGGGTAGGGGAGAGAGACAGAGAATCTTCTATCAGCTGGTCCACTTCCCAGATGGCTGCAACGTCTGGGGCTGGGCCAGGCCAAAGTCAGGATTCAGAAAGTCCATCCAGGTCTCCCATGTGGCTGCAGAGGCCCAAGTATTTGGACCATCTTCCACTGCTTTTTTCAGCTGGATTAACAGGGAGCTAGACTGGAAGTGGAGCAGTCAGGATTTGAACCGCCACTCATATAGGATGCTAGTGTCACAGACAGCAGCTTAAACCACTGATCACAACAGTGCCCCAGACAGGAGGTTCTGACAAACTACAGCATGGGTCAGTCTTGAGGATAATATGCTCCTCAAGAGCCAGTCACAGAAAGACGAATGCTGTTTGATTTTGCTTAGATGAGGCACTTAGAGTAGTGAAAACTAGAGAGAGAGAAAATAGAACGGTGGCGACCAGGGGCTGAGAGCAGAGGGAATGGGGTGTTGTTATCTAATGCATGTAGACTTGCAGTTTTAAAACATGATGAAAAAGTTCTGGACTTTGGTTGCAGACTGATTTAAATGTAATGAACACTCTGAACTGCAAACTAAGAAATGGTGAAGATGGCAGATTTTATGTATTTTGTATTTATCATTATCATCATCATTATTATTAGTTAAAGATTTATTTATGTATTTGAAAGGCAGAGTTACAGAGGGGTGGGGAGAGGCAGAGAGAGGTATTCCATCTGCTGGTACACCCCTCCAATTGGCTGCTACAGGCAAGACTGGGCCAGGCCAAAGCCAGGAGCCAGGAGCTTCCTCCAGGTCTCCCATGTGGGTGCAGAGACCCAAGGACTTGGGCCATCTTCTACTGCTTTCCCAGGCCATTAGCAGGGAGCTGGATCAGAAGAAGAGCTGCCATAATGCAAACTGGTGCCCATATGGGATGATGGCACTGTAGGCGGAGGCTTAACATACTATGCCACAGTGCCGGCCCTTGTATTTTATTGCTAACACTGAATAAGCAAGGGTGGATATTTGGCAGGGTGGTGCATCCCAGTTTAGAGTGCCAGGTTCCAGTCCTGGCAGTTTTATTCTGGGTTTTATTCTGACTCCATTCAGGATTTCAGTTTGTTGTTAGCACAGATGCTGGGAAGCAGCAGGTGATGTTTCAAGTAATTGGGTCCCCATCACTGATGTAGGAGACCCTGATGGAGCTCCTATCTCCTGGCTTTGTCCTGGCCCAACCCCAGCTGTTGTGGATGGATAGAAAGTGAACCAACCAAAGGAAGATCTCTATCTATGTGTCTCTTTCTTTGTCTTTCAAAGAAACAGAAGTTAAACAGTAACTAAAGAAACAGAATGATCTGTGTGGAGAGAATGGCAGTTTTCCTGGAACCTCTATGAATTCAGTCCTTTATGGAAGACGACTCTATGCAGAAGACTTCTATTTCTGGAGTCGTATAAACAGGAAAGCTCGGATGGTCTTGGAGCCGGGCAGCTCTGAGTTCAAATTCTACCATATCCTTTACAACTTGTGTGACCTTGCAGAAGTTAGCCCTTCCCAGTTGGGTTTCCTTATCTATAGGAAGAAGGAAATAATGTTGTCCAATGTGCATAGAACACTGAGCTTGGTGCTTTCTGGGGCACAGTGGTAATTAAAGGTAGAGGGGAAGGATGATGAAGTCTGGATGACTGCAGGCGGCCATGTGCCTGGACTCCCTCCACTTTGTCCAGTCTTTTGCAGACAGTTTATGTGATTCTCATTGGGAAATTAAAATTCATATACCATTGCAGGACTAGCTAATGGATTTGGAGTAGAAAGAATTAATCAATATTTCCTGGTAAATGTCCACATTGGATATCTATAGATTTCTTTTTTAATTAAAATTACTTGCAATTAGAATTCCCATGGAGGGTAAAAATTACAGGTGGAAATGACAGACCATAACATTTACACCTTAATTAAAGAAATCACCTTGCTTAATTTACGTGTCACCCCTCACTCTTCCTTACTCTTCGCTGGTGGCCCCAGACATGATCAACACCCCTCCCCCATCAATGTTTCTGGTTGATGCCAGGCATCATCTGGTTGCCGGAATGTCTTTCTCTGAAGGAGGCTGACCACATGGGCCAGTGAAAGCTCCATTTGTCAATGAGAGCCTGAGATAGTCAGCTCTTGGGTGTTTCTCTCCTCCCTTCCACCCTTTGACCATGGTCACCTGTACCTTGTGTTGACAGTGGTCAGTGCAACAAATCCGCACTGAGTAATGGTTCCCCTGGTGTTTACAATGTACAGGGGCTCTGCTGTCTCCCGGCCACAGCTGCAGTGAAGATGGCACAGCCCGCACTCCCAAGGAGGAAGATGCATGACGGGAAAGGCAAAAGCAGTACGTGAGTTAAGGTGAAGAGACAGAGAACAGAAACAGGAGAGCAGTGTGAGACCTGGAGGACCTCAGCGCTGCAGGCTGTGAGGGCTTTGCGATGCTGCCATGGTGGGGAGAGCAGTGCCACCTAACGGAGACCTCAGTCACGATGGGTGCACTCTGTCGCCTGACCCTGTGGTCCTTGAGCAGGAACTCAGCCATCAGAATTCCATTTCCCTCGTTTCTAATTGGGGAGCGATGGACATGGGAATCTCATCTCTGGTCAGTTATTTATGTCCTGGCACATGGGCTATACTCAGTGAACAGTAAGTAAGCAGATAAGAAGTGTTGCATTGCTCCTTCTTGGCAGCAGTCACCAACTGAGCCTTTGATGTTGGGAGGGCATGGTGCCATTTAAAGACTGGTAGCCAGCAGATGCCTCAGATTATCTAGCATGCAGTACAGTTATGCTTACTGGAAAAAACCACCCATTCCTAATCTTTGGTGGCCTAAGCTAGAAATCTATAGTCACAGGAATTTTTTTTTTTAAGATTTATTTATTTATTTGAAAGGCAGAGTTACAGAGAGGCAGAGGCAGAGAGAGAGAGAGAGAGAGAGAGAGAGAGAGAGAGAGAGAGGTCTTCTATCCACTGGTTCACTTCCCAAATAGCTGCAACAGCCACAGCTGAGCCAGTAGCTACTTCCAGGTCTCCCACGTGGGTGCAGGGGCCCAAGCTCCTAAGCCATTTTCTACTGCTTTCCCAGGCTACAGCAGAGAGCTGGATAGGAAGAGAAGCAGGCGTCCACAAGGCATGCCGGCACTACAGGTGGCGGTTTTACCCACTATGCTACAGCAGCGACTCCCACAGGCATGTTCCGATAGTGGCTTTTTTGTGAGGTAGACAATGCCCATGAGGAAAACTATGTCCTTGCTTTAACATCAAACATGATGACCACGTTATCTATACAATTTGAAGTAATTAGTAAAATTTTCTCTCCAAACGTTTGTTCTGAAAGAGAGGTTTTGTTTGTTTACTGTGCCCATGGCAAAGTAAATCTAGCTGTGAAATCATAATTTAAGCTCTCATTTTGGCTGTGCTATTATTACATAAAAATGTTAGCCACTCCTTTTATAACGTCTAAAGATCAACTGTACATCCTGGAGAGTCCTTCAGTGTAGAATCAGTTTCCCATCTTGATGAGAATAGAGAAATGAGGGAAGAAGTCAGGTTTCCCAGATCACTTACTGTCAATAACTTAATATCAAATGAAAGCTTACCAAGCAATTTTAACTGTTAAATAACAACTTATAAAACCATTTACCAGAGGCCCAATGCCTTCTGTAAATTTCAAGACAAGAATACATATATTTAGAAACATCACTTAAATATCTAACACAAGTGTAACTTGTTTGACCAGCAAACCAAAGTACAAAAATGTCAATGACTTAAACATTTTTTATTTCTTTCTACCAACAGATTTAAAACCTCTGGTACACAGATTTATTTAAGTCCCATGAACCAAAAGTATCTTTGATTAATTTAGCAGTTTAAATTTATGAGCAATCTTTTATCTATAAGCCAATTACAACAGAATTCTTAATAAATTTTCCCATGTAGACACACAATATGTACATATGTATAACATAACATGCAAGATAAAACAATAAAGCAGTTTCAGTAATAGCTTCTTAAAATCTTTAGCTATTTTTTTGAAAAATTACCATCAATCAATTCAAATCACTTCCTGCTCTTAGTAATCTGAATTAACCATACTTTTTCTAAGTTGGAACCTGTAGTCCATTATTGGCCATATCTGCTTTCAAAACTGTCCCAAGCTCTTGAACACAATAGAGGTCAGGGGAAAAGAAGTCCTTTGGAACCTAAGAGAGGACACATTTCAACACAGAACCAACAATGATTTAGCTTCATGAGCAGTAAATCTGATTTTTAGTGTTTGGAGAATACAAAACTGGGTGACAGAAGACCTTAAATAACCATGTTTAAAATTATGAACTCATTAACTAAGAAGAAGAGGCACTGGCTTGCTCCACACAGCGTTTTTGAAAGCACTTGTAGGGTTTTATAAATCATTCACCTCTTTTAGGCCTCTGGTCCTTTCTCTGTAAGATAGCAATCATGTCTCATAATACAACGGGATCATTAGACTTTGTAATCTTTAGACATTTGTATCAGTAGCATTTTACACTATCATAACTTCAAATTTAGTACCACTTCACATCTTGATAATACTTTTAATATAATTCAAATAACCTTATTAGTTGGTGTCTCTATAAGATGAGAGATATATCCTTTGACATTTCCAGGGGCCCAACTGAAAATATCAAAGTCCTAAGAATTTGGAACTTTGATTTTTTGAATGCTTGTCAAAGATGCCAAGAAAGCTTGAAATGTCTGGTTGAAATAGGGTCCCTTAACATCATGACATAGTATAGACCAGATCTGATCATTGTTACAAAGTGATTACCCAAATGCCTTAGAATGAATATATATTAAAAAAAACCCATAACTCTTAATAAAAAAAAACTCAGCTATTTTTAAACAATCAGAACTTAACAGAGACATTAAAATAACACAATAGATTACTTCTACAGAACACAAAATTTCTGTCTCTTTGGTCATCCCAAGAATTGCAAATAAAAACTTAAATGTAAGAGTTAGCACATGGAATCATCCCATAACTTGGAACAATTTTAACAGGGTCAGAACTAGGGCAGAGAAGATAACTTACTTGAGTTGGCTGGAAAACGGACAGAGAGTCATCATTTAAGCAAAAACTTAAAATGAGATGCTGCAATTTTTAAACAGATTTTTAGAACTATTTCAAAAATATTCACTCACATATATGTATTGCAAAAACCTCATTGCTTTAACTGAGAATCAGATTCTAGTTCTGTGTCAAAGAAAAATAGACCAATAGCTTTTGCTTCCAAGGATTTCTTTCTTTCATAAACTTCTGTGACTTTCTCACACCTTCTGCAACTTATTTAAGCCGTTCTGTCTTTTCCATTCCAGTCTAGAATAAACTAGCCATTAGGATAAATTCTTACAAATTATGTCCTTTCTTTATTCAAAAAGCCTCTTACCTTCCTAACCTTCCTCACTAAGAACACATTTCTTTTTTTTTCATTTATTAAACTTTTATTTAATGAATATAAATTTCCAAAGTACAGCTTATGGGTTACAATGGCTTCCCCCCTTCCATAACTTCCCTCCCACCCGCAACCCTCCCCTCTCCCGCTCCCTCTCCCCTTCCAATCACATCATGATTCATTTTCAATTCTCTTTATATACAGAAGATCAGTTTAGTATATATTAGGTAAAGATTTCAACAGTTTGCCCCATATAGCAACACAAAGTGAAAAAACTAGTTGGAATACTAGTTATAGCATTAAATAAGAGTGTACAGCACATTAAAGACAGAGATCCTACATAATATTTTTTTAAAATTAATTTTCTATGCCATTTCCAATTTAACACCAGGTTTTTTTTTTTCATTTCCAATTATCTTTATATACAGAAGATCAATTCAGTATATAATTAGTAAAGACCTCATCAGTTTGTACCCACACAGAAACACAAAGTATAAAAATACTGTTTCAGTACTAGTTATAGCATCACTTCACATTAGACAACACATTAAGGACAGATCCCACATGAGGTGTAAGTACACAGTGACTCCTGTTGCTGACTTAACAATTTGACACTCCTGTTCATGGCATCAGTAATCTCCCTAGGCTCTAGTCATGAGTTGTCAGGGCTATGGAAGCCTTTAGAGTTCGCTGACTTTGATCTTATTCCGATAGGGTCATAGTCAAAGTGGAAGTTCTCTCCTCCCTTCGGAGAAAGGTACCTCCTTCTTTGATGGCCTCGTTCTTCCCACTGGGATCTCACTCGCAGAGATCTTTCATTTAGGTCTTTTTTTTTTTTCCATGGTATCTTGGCTTTCCATGCCTACAATACTCTCATGGGCTCTTCAGCCAGATCCGAATGCCTTGAGGGCTGATTCTGAGGCCAGAGTGTTGTTTAGGACATCTGCCATTCTATGAGTCTGCTGTGTATCCCGCTTCCCATGTTGGATCCTTCTCTCCCTTTTTGATTCTATCAGTTAGTATTAGCAGACACTTGTCTTGTTTGTGTGATCCCTTTGACTCTTAGACCTATCAGAGCCATCAATTGTGAGCTGAAATTGATCACTTGGACTAGTGAGATGGCATTGGTACATGCCACCTTGATGGGATTGAATTGGAATCCCCTGGCACATTTCTAACTCCACCATTTGCGGCAAGTCCGATTGAGCATGTCCCAAATTGTACATCTCCTCCCTCTCTTTTTCCACTCTTAAATTTAACAGGGGTCACTTTTCAGTTAAAATGTAAACACCTAAGAGTAATTGTGTGTTAATTACAGAGAAGAACACATTTCTATACTCGTGATTTTTTCCATCTGCTGATTTCCTTGAGTCACATTTTGAAATAACCCTTTAGAAATCTCCAAATTAATACAACATTTTCTAAATAAGATAACACATTAAATTTCAGCCTTAGTTACTTTCAAGCATTATTGGACTATTTTTCACATGGACAATTTATGAAAATGTATGTTTGCAAACTCAAATAGCTTTTCTGCAGAATATAAGATGTTATGAGTACCAAAGTTTACATTTAGACACATTTACCTCATTTGCCTTTAACCAATTTATATTCAGCAATTGCACCTGCAAGACTGAAGATGCTGGTATTTAATTAAGGTCAAAATCACATGTATATGGAATTCTATTCCTTTCCAAAAAAAAAAAAAAACCAAAAAACAACACTCTAACTATAAATCAGTGACATTAAACCAGAGATTGCAAAATCCACCTTGGAGGAGCTATAACAAGCACTGATTACCCATTGTGATTTAGTCAGAAACCTGTTAAACCAAGTTGCACAACAAGTTTGGCAAGTTACAAAGCAATATTTTTGAAAGCAGCAATCTTCCTAGATCCAAAAGAGAGGAATTCCTTGAAACCAATGTCCAGTTACAGTTGAACCAAATTCTCATGAATGAGATTGTTATTTACCAAAGCTGTCTATTTAGATTCTAATTGAATTTGAGTCTTTTTACCCAAAAGAAGAGCACCTTGGCCAGCGATGCCTAGTCAGCAGTCAACCACTTGGGACTGCCTCTGGAACAAAAGGTTCAGGCAGCTGCCAGACAGGTCCCAAGGGTGACTGTGGGCCAGGGGCCGATGTCCCAGGGACAAGAAGTGCACTGGAGGCTGTTCACCATTTTGTTAGGTTTAATGGGAGAGGGCATCCATCAGAGCAGACCCCCCCCCCCAAGGGTTCCTAAGGAGATCTGATAGGAGGCAGGATAAAGGGCAACGACCTCCCAGGAGGCTCCTGTAAGAGCCAAAGAAGAGGCAGGGTAGAGGGAGAAAAACTGGAGGCCCTGCAGAGACAATAACCTTATGAACCAAAACCCAATACTGGACGTGTCTAATCATGGGGCTGTCAGTCAAACCAGCCTCAGGGATGCGGGGCCAGCTCAGGAGGTGTGTCAAGTCCAAGACTTCATCATCTGGATTGATCCATGTATATTCAACAGCATCTGAAGTTGCTGGGCCTAGATTGTTGCCTAGAAACCCCGGGGGCAAAATTACAACAATGGGGACTATGGTCACCTGATAAAAACTCTCCTCCAGTGGGATTAAAGCCTCAGCAGTAGTCAGACACAATACAGAGGGGCCCTGGTGGCTCACTGAATAGACCCGAGGATCCTATGCACCCTGGGAAAGAATTTAATGCAAGTTGGAGCACATGCAGGGGAACAGAGGTAGGAGGCCAGGCGGGGGCAGAGCTCCCAGACGGGGACTCAGAGGAGAGGGGCTGGAGCTTCTCACAACTCACTTGGGCTACCTTCTCCATCCTCTAGCTTGTAAGCAGGCCAGATGATGGTGAGGAAAAGGATGAGGCATTTCCATAAGCTCAGGGCTCAAAGAAATCTCTCAGTCTAAGAATGCATCCCCAGGAATGCCTACTGTAATGACAGTATAAAAACAGAAGCGTCCCCCAGTTCTTCTCTCTCCTGAGTCTGAGACATCTCTCAAAACTCGCTGCCTGTGGCATCCAGAAATGCGCTGAAGCCCACAGGGGAGGGTGGGATCAACATGTATTACCCATGTTTGCTCAGCCTTCCACGCCTGTAACCTCGGGTTTATATTTGTCAGAATAGCACACACATGGAGTGATCAGTTCCCTCTATCAGTGTGTGCTGGACTGGGCCTCTGCCTGGTCAAATATATACTGTCCCCTTGTTCTTATACATAAGAAAAAAATGGGTGTTCTATGCCTCTTAACCTTGCGTCTTATCTACGAGGCCTGATTTCAACAATGAGCCTTCATGGTGAGATCCTTAGCAGAGGTGTTTTGAGCTCGAGTTTGGAGAGAGGGTACCAGCCCTGGTGACCACTTAGGTGGGTGACTAAGCAGGTGAAGGGACAACGAAGCAGAGTGGGGGACAAAAATTCTCCCCAGAAACTTCCCTGAAGTAGGTCCTATGTAGGAAGGCCCAGACAGAAGTGACCCAACAGAGAGGACTTGAGAAGGAAGACAGGGGACACCAGAGACACGCTGAGACTGTCCACGCAAGTTCAGGTCACCCGGGGACTGCATCTAATGGGAGTCTAGATCGAAAAGCTGCCTGTCTGCACAAGGAGTAATGAAGCTGTAACCCAGAGCTAATGAGTGAAATATCCAGGAAATACCCGCTAATGGGACCAGGAATTCGAGTTTGTAGGAATTGAGGAGACCTGGGGAGCTACAGAAAACATTTAGAGGAGCAGAGAGAGATGGAGATCTTGTCGAGATCCAGAGTAAGGAAAAACTCATTGTAGCATGGAACCCAGAGCCCGTGGCCTCGTTCCAAGCTATGCGCAGTCCCACTGACAAATTAGTCTCCTAGGAAGGAAGAAAAGAATGCAGTTTTTTCGCCGACACCCTAATGGGCTGTTGGGCCGATCCCCGTGAAAGAAAGCTGAGTTGATGAGACCAGCTTTCCCAAGGCTGAGAAGTATGAAGAGTGGAACCTCTGGCTTTACAGCTCTTCTGCAGTACAGTTTTAATTTACTGAGAATGTTGTTTTTACCACACGCTGTGCTCCACCAACATTTTTATTTATGTAGATATTGTAAAACAAGAATTTTATCTTTGGCATTGGACTCTTGAGCTGCATTGGTAATGGCCGTGATAATAATATCAGATATTTCACCTCTGACAGAGTAAACTTACAAAGCCTGATGCTCGTGTGGGACTGAGCTCAGGGGACTGAGCACCCTCTTGACTTGCATCCTCTAAAGGCTGCCCCCACGGGCTCCTTTGCCGGACACCAGGAGGACAGAGGAGCAGGCTAGGCAGCAGCAGCAGGATAGATAGATGGCAGGATAACTGACGGCTGTTTTACACAGTGATCTGGATCAAGGAGACCCAACAGGCCAGGCCCCGCATTAGCAGGAAGCTGGTTTGGAAATGGGACTTGAACTGGTGCTCCAACAGGGGATACCAGCATTGCAAGCCACGGCTAAACTTGCTGCCCTACAATGCCAGCCCCTTACACATCAATTGCTACTGATTACTTCTGCATCTTACATTTGATTGAAAAATTTTCCAGTTGTTCGTCTAGTTTTTAGCTGTTATTTTTGTAGCATTTTTTCAGAAAAGTATAAATCTTTTTCAATGTGGATATACATTTTTATCCACACAATTTCCTACCATTTTTTTTCCAAAGTTTCATTTTGTGAAAAAAAAATTCAAGTCACTTTCAACGGATTTTTCTTGTAGAATATGTTTTAATTGAGAAAATTCTCTCTCTGTGTAGTTAGATATCTTATAAACAATACAAACTGTAAGATATTATCACTTTTAATTTTTGGTATAAATATGTCAGTCCAAATACATCATTAGAAATTATTTATGGCTTTCTTTCAGAGAACTTCCTTAACAAACATTTTTATATGATAGAACTTACAAAATATGCTCTCTATGATTCTTTTAAAGATTTTGCTAAATTCAAATATTGCAAAATACTGAGCTTTCTGAATTTTATTTATTCCAATTCAGAATATATTTATCCAATTAAAAATACAGCTGTGTCAAGAGTCTCTTTACCAATTGAGATATTCCAAAACATGATTATAAAATTTTAGAATAAATCCTTGTACAATTTGAGTTTCATTGCTTAATTTGTTCAGTTCAGTCTTCAGGTAGCTAAATTTTAATGGTTTCTATGTGTTTTCAATAATGATATTTTGGTAAAAGCTTTAGAAGTAATTTTTGTTTTCTGCTTTTCATTTGTCCAAATATTTTAATAACTTTCAACTACTTTTGATCTAAATCAACTAGATTTTTGAGAACTCATTTACAAAATGGCCCAATACCATTCTTAGTCATTTAGGTTGACTTATAAAGTAGTTCCTTGAAAACTCAAACACTTCTAATATTAGCTTGAGAACAAACAGAAAAGAGGAAACCTGGATACTCCAGTAATTTTTTTTCCTGGTATTTCTCATTATTTTTGGCATAGAACTTGTAAAGTTGAGTGTCTGTATATATAAATAAAAGGATTTAAACATGTAAGAGATACAGGTTTTATTTCAAAAAACAGTGCAGCTTGCTCAAAGTGCAATTATCAGTTTTATGTATTCCAAAAATCTATTCCAAATATCTTCTGCAGTACAGTTTAATTTAGTGAGAATGTTGTTTTTACCACATGCTGTGCTCCACCAACATTTTTATTTATGTAGACACTGTAAAACAAGAATTTTATCTTTGGCATTGGACTCTTGAGCTGCATTGGTAATGGCCATGATAATAATATCAGATATTTCACCTCTGACAGAGTAAACTTACAAAAGCTTGATACTGATGCCATGGATTGATGAGTAAGATGAAGCATTATTGGAATTAACTGCCTTCATATTTGAGGCATCTGAGAACATAACCCTCACCTCATTTTACCACGGGTGATATACTTCCGCTCAATAACCATCCCTTTACTTTTTGTAACTACACAGTCTCTTTGCATCACAATGAATGCAATATATTCTAGAACAGCAATCTGTGGATCTAAATGGGTAGCTATGCATCACAGAGTGACACCGGTGCACTCTCGGCTGTGGTGGGGTTTAATCATCATCCTCCTATCTGTGGTTCCGATCCTGAGCTCTGGTCTGATTGGCAGGAGCTCCAGAAGCCTTGGTGCTGCAGACTTGATTCTGCCACTGGGGCCCAGTGTGTGTCGGTGAGTGGTCTCTCCATCTCGGGCCTAGGTCTCCCTGTTTATAAGTGTTTGAGGGGTCAGTGAGGTGGTTTCCAGGGTCCTCTGCACCTCTGGCCACTCTTCCTGTAATAACTGGAGCCCCTGCATCCTCCCCATCCTTCCTCCTCAGGATATGGTTACCTGGGTGACCATCAGCAGGTACCAGACCTCTCAGTCTTTGAGGCACCCTTTGCTGTGGCAGCTACGCTAAAGATTCTCTGCGAATTAGACTCTCATCTTTCTGCAACGTAACCTCTCTCTTTCTGTGCTGTTGATGCATTCTGCAACATTGATGAAAGCCATTCTTTTTTGGCTGTGCCCTGGATACATTCCAGAAAGCACAATGACTGGGTCAGAGGATGGGAGTATCTTCCAAACTCTCAGAACAATGGTTCACCTTTCTGTGAGCTGTCACAGATGCTCAGAGATCCTGACATACCCTGGCTCCAGGTGGGCAGCAGGGATGGTGTGTGGAGCAGGGAGGCTGCCTCTCTTTGGGAGCTGAGTTATGCCTTCCCACATTGAATGGTAGCCACTGACACAAGGAGCACCCAGTTTCCCAGTCCTTGCTGCTCATACTCCCTGACCCAGAGGCTCTGCCATGTGACCTGTGGCACCAGGGGACTGGCCTCCTGAGGTCACTCCTTTTCTGTGTGTGGCCTAGAGCAAGCCCATGAAGTCCAAGTACTACCCCTCTCCCTTGTTAGGGGTGGGGGTCATGGAGTCGTCTTCCAGAGAGATGCAGCCAGAGTCAAGCAAAAGAGCAGATGCTAACGTGCTTTGAAAGATCGCAAAGATTTGCACTGTCGAAACGTGTCACTGTAATTGATAATAATAATATTTCAACACAGGAGTTCCCTGCTGGGCCTCTTTCCATCACGTTTTGGAAGGCAAATGAGGGTATTTTTAGATCTTGCCACCTGTCAGGCTCCCCAGGCACCCTCTAGACTAAAGGCAATGTGTCATGAGAGTCCCTGCTCACCAGGGACTTCTTCATGATGAAGAGAGATGAAGAGAGATGTGTGTGACAGGCGTCACAGGCTTGTCACTGCAGGAGACTTCAGGCCGTCTTTGGGTTTCATCTTTATTCATGCTGCTTCACCAACCTCTCAGGGGCACATTCTGTCTGCCTGCCAGGTGGCCATGGGCCAGTCCCTCCCGTGGTCCCCTCTTCTCCCCTGGGTCTCCAGCATCCACAACCCGGGAGGCTAGAATGAGAACTTGGCCCCCAACACGCAGTGAGTCTGGAGGTCCCCAAGACAAGTCTTTGCATAAATGGAGACACAAGATTAACCCTTGGGGAAAGGCATGAATGACCTCCTTCCCTGCCTCCTGGCTCAACTGCTTGTGTTCTCAGCAGAATAAGCACCACCCAAGTGTGTTTATATGAGGGAGCTTTAAAAAAAGTTCATGGAAAATGGAATAAAAAGGCAAATTCACTTTGGTGCCATTTTTTTTTTAAATCCATGCGTAGCTTTTTCATAGTATGCATTTTCTGTGAAGTAATTGAAGAGACTTCTTACTCACTAGGTTCCAGCAGTGGTGACAATGGTGACAACAGTGGCAGTGGTAGGGGAGAGGGATCCTGGGGCTGAACTGGGATGCCTGCGCCTGATATCTACTGGGGTGCCAGGCCCCTTATGACCAAGCTCATCATACAGTTCTGGGTTTGCAAGGAGAAGGAAAAACCATGCCTCAGTTGTGCATGCTCCCTACGCTGTGGGGGAGCAGATTAACACACAACTCTTGTGGGTGACCATTTGGGCAGAAATATAATTTTTTTAGTGAAAACACATCCCCATGGGAGATTGCTTGGGTTGATAAATATCACATTTATCTTGCTTTCTGAACAAGCCTGGACACCAAAATCTTCACCCAGATCCTACCTAAGTTTTTGCTGCGCGCCCTCAAAGACAAGATCAATTAGAGTAGCGAGGAATGCAGCTGCTCGGTGCAGGATATTATGTGTGCATGTGGGGGTGTGAATGCACACAGTGTGTGCATGCACAAGTGTGTGCATTCCCCATAAAGGCCCAAACTGGTGAGGGGTGGGTAGTATCTCCTGTTTCCTGGATAAGGACTGGAGGCTTCAAGAAGGACAGAGTCAAAATATTTGGGACCATGGAGTGGGAAAGAGAAGAGGAACTGGAAAGGGAACAGGGGAAAAAAGCTGGAAAGGGGAGGGGAGAAACAGGAAAAATAAAAAGAAAGAAAAGATGGAGAGTTTACATGTTTCTGCTCCAAGGTGTGTGATGGGGCCCACCCTGGATGTTTATTCAGTGTTGAGCTAAGTCATTGTTTCTCAGTGGGAGTTGGGCAGAAGCATTTGGAATAATTTTTATGTTTGGAAGTTCTGAGTGTGGCTTGCTACCCTGGGATGCACCTGCCATGTGACAAGAGCAGTGCACTATAGATGCAGAAGAGAGATGAAGGAGCCTAACAGAAGTCCAGCACCTGAGCTTGGGCTCAGAGAACGGACTGTGTTGGGATGAGGAAGCTTTTATGAACCTTGGATAGCTCCAGGACCCAGGATTTCCTGCAGTCCAGAATAAGTTGGGTCTGGGCTCTGGCACCTGCCAGTGCTGTTTCTGATCAGAGTTGAGAATCAGGGTAGAGATGCTGGCCTAGGGGAAGAAGACAGATGGCTCAGGAACATCCAGACCCCTGTTCCCACCACCAACCCTCTTTGCCTTTGGACTCCCCCCTTCCCCCCGCCCCGAGCCCTTGGTTGTGGCAGCCATTGTGCCCTCCTTTCAGAAGGAAGGATGTCAATGCTGCAACCTTAGAGGATTGCTAATATTTTGAAAGAATACAGAAGAGAGGGGTGGATCTGTCCAGCACCGGGGGTGTGACTCTGATCCTTACCAAGCCATGGGTCTCTCTCAAATGTAGATTTGATCTCCCCCATGGACAGACCTCCCTCTCTTCTGTGCACTGCCCAGCACCTGTCATTGGCTTCCTCTGTGGTGCCATATCCTGTTTTGTGTCTTTGAGATGAAGACTCTGATGGCATTTATTTACCAGAGCCTCGCTGCACGCTTATTGACCTGTGTGGTGGTAGTCATGGCAATAACAAAGCAATAGCAATAATAATAACCAAAATAATGATAATCATAACATTGATAACTAGAAATTATATAGCACCTAGTGTGTCCCAACTCATTCAAACTTTATGAAAACCATCTGAGGGAGCTGTGATAATTATTCTTGTTTGACATGTAAGGAATTTGCACACAGAAAAGCCAATGAGTTTATCTGCAGCAGTGAGTGATGGAGATGGTATTAAACCAGGATTGTGATCCTGTGGGTCACAGGGGACCAAGGAATATTTTCTGAACGAACAGAAGAGTGAATGAATGAGTAAAGATGATTTTTTTTTTCATTGAGACTACCAGCAAAAATAAAAAGCAGAAAGAGAGTTTGTGAAACACCTCGTGGGACTCAGGCTTGCCCAGGGATAAGGAGCAGTTAGGGGAGGGAGGCTGCAGCCAGGCCTCTGGATCCAGTTTGGGCCTTACCTGGGCACCCCTCCTATGCCCTGTGGCCACTCCTTCCCTGGCCCAGGGCCCAGTCCTGTGGGCAGAATATGGGTGGGCTTCTGCCTGCTGCATAGCTTTGGGCTGTACAAGGGTGCCCGGGAGTTGGAGAAGTCGATCACAACTCTCAGCTTCCCAGAAAGGGTTGGGGCTGCCTCCAAGGCTCATGTGGCAGGCAATTTTTCAAATATGCCATGAAGGCTGTGGGGCTTGGCACACAAAAAAAGCAAAGAGTAATGAGCTATGGGAGGGCGGGAGTTTGTAGCGGGGCTCTGCTCACTGGAGGCTTGGCGAGTGGCTGCTAGGCATCACGCTGTTTGTGTGTCTTTAAGCCATTTCTCATTTTTTTCTTTCTCTCTCAAGTGTTCTTCCAAGACTGTTGTTTTGGAAAAACCATAATGATTAGCTAGCCCTGCATAGTGCCTGGACCATAAGCGTTACACAAACGGAAGCCCTGCCACCAGCGCTGTGGGAATGCAGGCAGCTAGGGAAAGCACTGAGGTCTGACAGCCCCAGTGGAACCATTGCTGGACAGCTCCCTGCCTACCTCGCGACAGGGCTGACTGCCGAATGACAGCCTGCGCCAGCCCATGTGGGCTGCTGAGTGACAGCTCCAGGTGATCTGTGTGTGTGTGTGTGTGTTTTCCTATTTGTTTATTTGAAAGGCAGAGTGACAGAGAGAGAAGGAGGGACAGACATTGGTGGTTTGACCTCATGGGGACAGCTAAGGCCAGCCCGTAAGACAGCCGGGTCTGGCCCTAGGATGACTCCCTTTCTGTGACTTCACTTTCTGTGCAAACTCTGGGCCTCCCTTTCTGTGCACTGTCCAGGCCCACCTGCCATACACAACCAAGGCCCCACTGCCTTTCCATGTGGCAGAAACTGTTGCTAATGTAGAACCAGCAGCATCTGGGAACATCCAATATGGCTGCAGGATGTGCCCCCACAATGATCTTGAGGTTGTTATGATAGCATTATGATGAAATTATCATACCTCCTCCCATTGTAGCACTACTGATGAGGTGGTACTTCCTGTATTTCCCAAAAAGGGCATAAAAAGGTACCTGAGCCCCACCCACCACAGACTCCACCCTAGACATCTCTATGACTCTGGATGGTACTGGGAAGGCCTCACCTTGTTTGGGAGATTTTTTTTTTTGGCTTAACAAACTGTTCAGAAATATGAGCAAATAATGTCTTATTAATTTAAATCATATCAATTTCTTTCAACAATGCTTTTTAAAATTTACAGTTTACACATGTTACAATTTTCATTAAGTTCTTTCTTAACTTTATTATTATTGTTTTTGATATTGTAAATATAGTTGTTTCCTAAGTTTGACTTTCTTTTTTAAAAGACTATTTGAAAAGCAGAGTTACAGTGAGAGAGGGAAAGACAGAGTGAGAGAGAGAGGGAGGAAGACAGAGAGAGAGAGAGAGAGAGTGAGAGAACTCAGGGCTGGGCCAGGCTGAAGCCAGAAGCCTGGAACTGCATCCAAGTCTCTCACATGGATACTCTAGTCATCTTTCACTGCTTTCCCAGGTGCATTAGCAGGGAGCTGAGTCTTGAGCAAGCACTCATGTGGGATGCCATCACCCCAGACAGCAGCTTAACGTGCTGCATCACAATGCTGGCCCCCGGCTGTCAGTTTTCAAGCTTACTGTAGGGAGAGGACAGGAAGTGAACCATGACATACCTTAAAGGTCATTGTTCTTCCAAAGAGTCCACTGCTTTTCTCAAATAACACTTGTAGAATTGCTGCAAGTCTTTTCTTAATGTCCAGAGTCCTGAAAAAGTTAATCCTTTCTTTTTTATTGGCAATTTTCTCATTGCTTTTTGTGGAGGGGAGAAGTATTGGAGGTCCTTAACTGTTATATTTGAGATGTCTGACGTAGCGTAGTTCTGTTTTCCTGTACATGTCTGTATTTTAAATTTTTTTGAGACTCCCTAATTGATACATGCTCTGTTTCAAAGTGTGTTTTTAAATTTTCATGTGATAAGAGATTTTTTTCATTGCCTGTTATTAATTTCTAGTTTAATTATATTACATTCAGAGAATACACTCTATATGATTTAAATTCTTAATTTTTTGAAATTGATTTTATTTTTATTGTGTATATTTTATTTATATAAGATGAACAAAGTTCATGTATTTCATATTCAAGTTTAGAAGCCTAGTGGTACTTCCCACAATACTCTTCCTCCCACACCTGCTCCCACCCACCCTCCTCCTTCTTTTCTCATTCTTCCTTTTAATTTTTATAATAATCTACTTTTAGTTTATATAATAGTCCTAAGTAAAGAGTTCAACAAATAGTAAGAAGGAAAAAAAAACACTGTTCTTCAACAGTAGAGACAAGGGCTGTAAACAATCATCAAATCTCAAGATGTCAATTTAGCTCATATTACATTTTTAAAAAGATTTATTTATTTATTTGAGAGATAGAGTTACAGACACAGAGAGGAAAAGACAGGGAGAAAGGTCTTCCATCCACTGGTTCACTCTCCAAATGGCCGTAATGACCAGAGCTGGGCCAATCCAAAGCTGGGAGCCAGGAGCCTATTCTGGGGGTCCCAAGCTGGTGCAGGGACCTAAGCACTTGGGCCATCTTCCACTGCTTTCCCAGGCCATGGCAGAGAACTGGATCGGAAGAGGAGCAGCTGGGACTTGAATTGGCACCTACATGGGATGCTGGCACCGCACACAGAGGCTTAGCCTGCTGTGCCACAGAAATGGCCTCGCATTGCATATTTGTGGTCTATTTCTAGCTCAGAGCATAGTCGGTCTTGTTTGCCATTTTGTGAGAGCCTGAAAAGAGCGCCATCCTGCTGCTACTCCTCCCTGCAGGGAGGGCTCTGCACCTGTCACTCAGGTCCTGCTGCTTGACGGGGCCGACTTCCTGTTATTGATCTTCTGTCTAGTAGATGGGAAGGTTCCAGAGAGAAGGGCATTGAGATCTCAACTGCATTTGTAGATATGTCTGTTTCTTTTTTCATTTCTTCCATTATTTACATTATTTATTTTGATGCTCTGTTGTCTATTAAGCTTAAGATTATTATGTCTTCCTGGTGAATTGATCCCACTTATTATCATCTAGCGTTTCTCTTTTATATCTCTAATCTTCTTTCTTCTCAAATGTACCTTAACAGTTGTTAATACAACTACTCTTGCTTGTTGAAATGAATATTTTTTAAAAGATTTATTTACTTACTCAAAAGACAGTTACAGAAACAGAGAGACAGACAGAGAGATATATCTTTCACCTGTTGGCTCACTTCCTAAATGGCTGCAATGGCCAGGGCTGGGCCAAGCCCAAGTCAGGAGCCAAGAACTCCATCCAGGCCTCTGACAAGGGTGGCAGAGACTCAAACACTTAACATGATGAGGCCAGTGCCATGGCGCAGTGGGTTAAAGTCCTGGCCTGAAGTGCTGGCATTCCATATGGGTGCCGGTTCTAGTCTTGGTTGCTCCACTTCCAATCCAGCTCTCTGCTATGGCCTGGGCAAGCAGTAGAAGATGGCACAAGTCCTTAGGCCCCTGCACCCATGTGGGAGACCTGGAAGAAGCTCCTGGGTCCTGGCTTCAGATTGGCACAGCTCTGGCCATTGCAGCCATCTGAGGAGTGGACCATTGGGTGGAAAACCTCTCTTTCTGTCTCTACCTCTCTCTGTAACCCTGTCTTTAAAAATAAAAAAGAAAAGAAAAAATAACATGAATTTATTCTGTTTGAGGGCTGAATAGTATTCCATTGTGTTTATACACCACATTTTCATTATTCATTCAGCAGTTGATGGAAACAGGTTGAGTTCATTCATTGCCTATTGTGAATAGTGCTGCAATAAACGTATTAATGTATCAATATCAATTGTGTTGGATATTTACCCCGTAGAGGACTTGCTAGGTCATATGGTAGTTCTATTCTCTATTTTTTGAGGAACTTCCATACTGTTTTCCAAAATAGCTGAATTAATTTACATTTTAACCAACAGTGGGTCAAGAGTTCCCTTTCTGCCACATCCTCACCAACACTTAGCTTTTGTCTTTTTGATATTTATTTTTACTATAACTATTCAGGACAACCTGCTGGGTGATGTGCACAGAGGTGTTACCAGATGTGAGCACTTGTGGGTGTGCCATTCAAAGAATGCTCCTGAGCAATTTCAGCACGAAGGCTTTCACAACTGGCCCAATTCCCCACCACTTGTCAAAGATTAAGGCTGCCGTGCCTTGGCTGTGAGTGGTCGTTAGTTCCTTAACGCATTGCACCCCACCTGTAGGCTTAGAGGGTCGACCCTTGAGTTGATTCTGCATGCTCTGTTGCCACCTCTCCTCCTCTCTCCTGGAGCTTGGTCTCTTTGCCTCCCACGGCTGAGTTATTGTTACCAAATCGAAAACTACTCTCATTCGTATATAAGATGGAGCCAGTCAGGAGATAAGTGGTTCTGTTCTTATTCAACCGTGCATTAACACTTCCATTTCCCAACCATATGACAATGACAAGCCAGGCACACCCCAAATTCACTGTATTTTCCCCATCACCCAGACCCTCTACCATGACACCAGCCTGCAAGGGATTGCTAGACTTTGTTACCATTGCTATTATCAGCATGAAGATTTGTTCATTGGTGACTGATTTTCCCATATTGGGTTTTCTCACGTTAGGGTGATATTTGCTGCATTTTCTGGATTTCCACTCCTTGGACTGTGCCTTCCTCTGTGATTCCCACTCAGCACAACTGAAATCTCTGGGATAGTGTGTGTAAAGCAAATGCGAGAAGAAGGTGGGCCTGCTGGAGATGGCGCGACACAAGGACTGACAGGCGGTGAGAGCTCAGAGCTGAGTCAGCAGCCTGGAATGCCAATGGGCAAGGGCTAAGCAGGCCCTTAAGGCTTCCCTCCTGGGGTCCAGGGCCCAAAGACCTGCTCCCTGGGGTCCACAGACCAGAAAAGGGGCAGCCAGCTGAGCAGGACAAACACCTTTCAGACAACTGTTTTACTACAGTCAAATAGTTCGTAAGCACCTGCAGCCCCAGGCTCACCTGCACCTGGAGTGTGATGGGCAGTCGGGACATCCACCACCATCTGACAGTAATTTGGTCATCCTCCTGTTGATGCTGAGGGTGTGTCAGGCAAGGACCTGCACGCACCACTAGCAAGGCTGGAGCCTCAGGAAGCAATACTGGGACATAGCTATTTCCATCAACAAAGGGTTTCCAGAGAGGGCTGTGGGAAGCATAGATCCCAGCACTGCTCAGCAGCTAGCAGGAGCCCCTCCCCTCACAGGCATCAACAGAGGGAGGCTGAATGGGGGCTTTGATTTCCACCTTCACCTAGCAGTAATGAGGCAGTGCCATTTGTTTCCCTGGAGAAGAATCCGAGGAAGTCAGCTAACCCTGACATTTAGCAAGAGTCAAAGCCTCATTAAATCATACCCCAAATGTCCAGGTTTCTATTGAAAAATCACTCGTCATGCTACGAACTGGGAAGATTTGAAACTAAATGACAAGAGGTGATTGGTACATAACAATACCATACCACTAGCAATATTTGAATGATCTAACCTTAGATTTTTGAACAGTCATCATGAAAAACTCTCCAATGAGCTCCTACCAACAAGTTAGGAACAAATCAACAAGTAGAAAGTCTCAGCGAAGACATAGAAATTATAAAGAAAAATCAAATGAAAACTTTAGAACTGAAGAGTCCAATAGGAGACATTTAAAAACCTCGTTGGGGAGCTGGGGTTGTGGCACAGTGAGTCATACTGCCTGTTACAGTACTGGCATCCCATATCAGAGTGCTGGTTCGAGTCCTGGCCACTGTACTTCCAATCTAGCTCTCTGCTGATGTACCTAGGCAGGCAGTGGTGGATGGCACCCACTCTGCACCCAGTGGGAGACCCAGATGGAGTTCCTGGAGTTCTGGGGAGCCTGACTGTTGTTGCAGCCATTTGGGAAGTGAACAAGCTATCGAAGATTGGGCTCTCTCTCTCTGTGTCTCTCTTGCTCTCTAAGTCACTTTGTTTTTTGAATAAATAAAATAAATCTTTAAGACAAACCTAACAAATCTTGCTGGATGTGCTGAGATCAGCATAGGAAGAACAGAGAAAAGATTCTGTTCAATGTGAGAAAGAAGAAAAATTCCTCATATATGGAGAGAAAAATAGAAAAAAATAAACAGAGTCTATACAACAAATTTCTTAGGGTGAAGCTGATAATTTACTTGAAACAGTGGCTAAGAATCTCCCAAATTTGGCAAGACCTACAGATTCAAGAAGCCGAATAAAACTCAAATGGAATAAATCTGTATAATGACACAAACTTATGAAAACTAAATTTAAAGAAACAAAAGCACAAACCAACACCCAAAGGGAAGAAGAATTTGAGTGGCAGTGATTTTCTCAAGAACCATGGAGGCTGGAAGTGACACCTTATGTTTCAAGTACAGTGGAAGAATCCATCGGCCCAAAATCCCATATCCCACATAAACAACTTCAATGTTCATTTCAATGATAGGGTCATCTGGCTCAAGAGCCCATGGGAGTATTTTAGGCATGGAAAGCCAAGACACCATGGAAAAGAAAAAAAGAAGACCTAAATGAAAGATCTCTGCGAGTGAGATCCCAGTGGAAAGAACGGGGCCATCAAAGAAGGTAGTACCTTTCTCTGAAGGGAGGAGAGAACTTCCACTTTGACTATGACCCTGTCGGAATAAGATCAAAGTCGGCGAACCCTAAAGGCTTCCATAGCCTTGGCAACTCATGACTAGAGCCTAGGGAGATTACTGACGCCATGAACAAGAGTGTCAAATTGTTAAGTCACCAACAGGAGTCACTGTGTACTTTCGTCTCATGTGGGATCTGTCCTTAATGTGTTGGCTAATGTGAAGTGATGCTATAACTAGTACTGAAACAGTATTTTTACACTTTGTGTTTCTATGTGGGTGCAAACTGATGAAATCTTTACTAATTATATACTGAATCGATCTTCCGTATATAAAGATAATTGAAAATGAACAAAAAAACCTTGGTTTTAAATTGGAAATTGCATAGAAAATAATCAATTTTTAAAAAATATCATGTAGGATCTCTGTCCTTAATGTGCTGTACATTGTGATTTAATGCTATAACTAGTACTCAAACAGTATTTTTCACTTTGTGTTACTATGTGGGTGCAAACTGTTGAAATCTTTACTTAATATACACTAAACTGATCTTCTGTATATAAAGAGAATTGAAAATGAATATTGATGTGAATGGAAGGGGAGAGGGAGCAGGAAAGGGGAGGGTTGCGGGTGGGAGGGAAGTTATCGGGGAGGGGAAAGCCATTGTAGCCCATAAGCTGTACTTTGGAAATTTATATTAATTAAATAAAAGTTTAAAAAAAAGAATTTAACAAATAAAAAAAGGAGAAAGATTTATTTATTAACTTGAGAGGCAAGTTACAGAGAGAGGTAGAGACAGAGGTCTTCCATCTGCTGATTCACTCCCCAAATGGCCACAATGGCTGGAGCTGGGCCTTTCCGAAACCAGGAGCCAGGAGCTTCTTCTGGGTCTTTCATGGGACCCAAGGCCATCCTCCACTGCTTTCTCAGGCCATCAACAGAGAGCTGGATCAGAAGTGGAGCAGCCAGGACTCAAACTGGTGTCCATGCAGGCACACGTTTAACTTACCACTGCATAGCACCAGGCCCAGTAATCTGAACTTTTTCAAAATTAAAAATGTTTGCTTTGTGAAAGACCCCAGTAAAGGGATGAAAAGGCCAAAGACAGACTAGGAGGAAATGTTTGCGTCTGACAAAGGAATAAGTCTCTAGAATACAGAAACAATGCTCAAAATTCAACAGTGAGTCTGAGAGTTAGGTTCAGCAGCAAAGATACCTCCTGAATGCTCACATCCACACTGAGTGATTGAGTTTGAGCCCCAGCTCCTCTTTTAATTCCAGCTCCTGCAAGTGTGCACCCTGGGAGGCAGCAGGTGATGGCTCAGGTACTTGGGTCTCTGTCACCTACATGGGAGATCCTGATCAAATTCCTGGATACTGACTTTGGCTGGACCCAGCCCTGGCTATTATGGGCTGTTGTGGAGTGAAACAAAAGACAGGCGATCTCTATTGGTTTCTTTATCTCTCTAATCAAATAAGTAAATAAATAAATAGTGTTTCTTTAAAAATAACCTCATCGGGAAAGGGGAGGGTTGCGGGCGGGAGGGAAGCTATGGGAGGGGGGAAGCCATTGTAACCCATAAGCTATACTTTGGAAATTTATATTCATTAAATAAAAGTTTAATAAAAAAATAACCTCATCAGTGAAACAACAAACAATCTGATTAGAATGTAGGCAAAAGACATGCACAGATATTTTACAAAATGAAATACCGATACTGTGAAAAAACATCCTACACCATGATCTATTGTGCAAATGCAAACCAAGGCCACCATGCACCATCTCCATGTACCTGTCAGTATCGATCCGATATGAACTGTGTGACAGCAGCATGTGCTGGTGAGAAATCTTAGAGGCTGAGTGTCTCCTACCTGACTGGTGGGAGTGTCAGACAGGGCACAGCCACCTTGGAAAGCTGTTTGTTGGTTTCCTATAAAATCCTACATGCAGCATATGACCCAGAAATTGCACTCTTGGGTATTATCCTGGAGAAATGAAAACTTATGTTTATAAAAATACCTCTATGCGAGTGTTTGTGGCACTTCTACATCAAAGTCTAAAACCGGGGACTATCGTGATGTGAATCCTTAAACAAATGGTTAAATCCATTCCACTCTTCAATAAAAAAGAACAAATTCTCACAACAACCTGAGCCAATCTCTTGGAAATTGCAGTGAGTAAAAAAGCAAAACAAAAACAAAAAAACAGCCCACAAATCTTACCTGCCATATGATCCTACTTCTAGAACATTGCTGAAGTGACAAATTGTATAAATGAGGAACACGTTGCCCGTGACCAAGTCCCCCGTATTGGAGAGGATGGGACATTTGCCCCAGAACAAAGGAGAGGAATTGGGCATGCACATGCATCACGGAGCTGGGATGGATGGGTGCCGCTGGCCTCAGGGACAGTGCATGGAGGCTGCATCCAAGCTCCTGCCCACAGAGGAGACACAAAGAGGTGGGAGACAGAACCAGTTGGAATTGAGTCAGTTTAGGTAACGGTGGGTAGGGTTAAAACACAACAAAAAGACCTCCTGCTTCCTGATTATGGTGTGCATGGATGCAACTGTGAGATGGGACTGTGAGTGTTGCATCCTCAGCAGCTCCCGCACTTGGGGGTGGGGCGCTGCAGAGCAGTGGCTTCTGTTCTGCTCCTTCTATCCCACCCCATCTAGGCCCCGGGGCCTGGCATGGAGGCCTGTGCTAGTGTCAGAGGAGATCCATTTGTGTGCCAGGCTGGGCTGTAGACTTCGGTCCCAGCCTGCCACAGGGGCTCTCTCTAACCCATCATTTATACCTGCTACCTCTTCCAGCCCTCTCAATCAGAGTCTCCAGGAATAGGGCATCTCATTTGTTATCCTAACATGCACCTGCATTTGGGAACCATACAGTGATGTAGGAACAACTTAGGGTTCACTGTCAATGTGATGAAAAGTGCATAGTCGGATAGAAGTCGGTCTCCGGGCCTGGCAGGTGTCACCTGGCAGGTGTTTCCAGGTATATGGATCATCCATCAAACAACCAATAAATAAGGCTTGTTCCAAACCGGCAGTAGGTGCTGATTATGGAGAACTTTTCTAAGCACTCAGTGAAGATGCCCATGTTCGTTAACAGTCTCATTTAATCTTCACCCGAATGCTGGACGTTAGCTGGTGTTATTCCCACATTACAGATAAGGAAGCTGAGGCTCACTAAGCACAAATGCCTTTCTGAAATGACTCACAAACCCAGTTCTGCCCAGACCCAGTCCAGTGTTCTGTCCATTGCTTTGAAAGCACTCTGCTGGCCCGGTAAAAGGCCAGGCACCAGGAGCGCTGAGTGAGGCGGCTCCGTCTCCTAAAAGGCTGCCAACTGCCGGACAAAAACAGGCCTAACACACGGAGGACAATTAGGTGTGAATCAATGGGTATTGATTTTTGAACACAATGAGAACAAACACAGCATATAATTGTGTTCGTCCAGCTGACCTGCCAGGATGTTTTGTGCTAATTTGAGTGGCTGGTGTCCTCTCCACAAGGTAAAATGAGCCAGAAAGCCTCCTCAGCATGACAGGCCATCTCCCCGAGCTGACACTTGTCTGAGAGAATGAGAAGCGGGGAGCATGCTCCCTTGTCTGGGTCCCCAGGGGAGGACATGCATCTGAAAGGGGCAGTCATTTCACCGGGCTGCAGTGCACCTTCCCACCTGCTCTGGGGACACTGCGAATGACAGCCAGGGAGCAGGCTGCTGCTGGGCACACGAGGGGACCGACAGTTCCAATTCGCACGGCAGACTCGATAAATAGCTGGGGTTAATTTGTAGACAACATCACAATTCAGCGGTATTGGAGGCAGGGGAAGAGAAAAGAGCATTTGTCTTGCACGCACTGCTGGTTTGGAAGCATTGTCTCTCAATATGTATTTTATAAGTTGACATGGATCAGGATCGGAGAATGGCCTTTGACAGGGACGTCAAAGGAGGAAGAAAGAGAAGAGTGTCCAGTCTAGTCATGCACCTGCTGCCAGGGAAGAGGGCTTCTCCCTCCACCAGGCAGTGGGAGATAAACCCTTTGTGTCTTCCTTCAACAGGCACAGTGGCCAACAACGTGCCACATTAAGTGTCAGGTCCTGTTTTGTCTCGATTGGATTATGTTTGCTCCCATGTAGAAGTTTTAGGGCTATATGTATTTAAAAGCTGTTACTAACAGGTCTCAAATAAGCCAGTATAAGTCATGCTCTAATGCAGAAATGAAAGAAAAAAGAATTCTCCTCCCTTGTGTTTAGCTCAAAGCACACCTCCGTCTACTTCCTACCAAAATATTCCCCTTGAGAAAGGTACAGACCAGGCCAGCATTCAGAGTTTTCCAAAGAGCAGTGTCACCGAGGCCTGACACTGAGTGGCTTATTCATGAAGCTGGTTGGTTGAGGTCTTCTCCACTCACTGCTTGTCCTCTCTTGGGACTCACATATGACTAAGAGACCCTCCGAGTCCTTGGCTGAAAGCAATCTCTGAGTGCATCTTACATCAACCATGACAGCGCCTACTGTTCTCGTCTTTCCTGGAGTCACTGACCCACAGCGCTGCCTGCTCTTCTCCCTCCATTTATTGTTTCCTTCAGCTCTATTTCTGGCTCTGTGACAGATGGACCCACTGTCACCGTCAATGGGGCAGCGCCCATCATGATCCGAACAGGTCCAATCCTGACAGCAGTAACTCTGAAGGTTGACATCTCAACAATAAAAATCCCCAAAACCAGATCCTCAAAGGGCACCATCCTGAGTAGTGAAATCCTGAAAGCCCAAATCTCCGTGGGCGCCATTCCCACTGGAAGAGGTAGAAAGATGAATTCCAGGGCAGAGATTGGTGTGCCGTGTTAGGAGTGACGAAGACCTGGAGACCTGGTGAAATGTCATTTTGGGTGTGTCTGTGATGGGGTTCCCAGTGTGTCAGTCAGAGAGGACTGGGTGGACAGACCTGGCCCCAGTGTGAGTGGCAACTGGCCATCCGCTGGGCACTAAGAGGACAGATTCAGAAGGTGAATCAGTCTCTCTCTGAGAGCTGGGATGGAGCTTCCTTCCATTGCTGCCTTGCACATCATAGCTCCAGCTCTGGACTTCAGGACTTGGGCCAGTGCCCCCATGGGTCCTCGAGCATCTGGCCTCAGACGGAGAGCTGTACCCTCGGCTCCCAGTTCTACATGTGATCACCTAGTGTATTGTGTGACGTGTTTGTCACGTGTCTCCAGAAAACCCCATTTAAAAAGTGGAAATGTCTGTCTTTTAAAGAATTTCTGCACATTGTTTTACTTATCCCCCAGAATTTTTCTTTTTGGGATTTTGATCTTTTGTGATCACAACATGGGGGATTATGGCATGTGTGGTTGTGTCTTTGGGGATTATATTCCAAATCCCTCTGGGGCACCTTTCATCTGATTTCATAATCTCAGTCAGTCTTTGTCTCAGCAGTGACCCTGCAAATTCCTTAGGGACAGGGACATGGTACAGCACGTGGGGTGGTGCCAGCAGAGCGCATCTTCCCCATGGGCCCACCGTAGTGAAGGCAATACGTGATAGGCAGGAGGCTGTGGGGTCCAGAAGCCTCCACTGCTACTCCCAGAGGGGTCTTAGACACAGAGCTCGGGTCGCTGATGTTGGCGTGATGCCAGGTATGTCTTCCACACCCTCACTTCCCAGGCGGCCTCAGAGAGCTCCATAGACGAGTACATAAAAAACTTCCTGGAAAAACAGAATTAAAAGACGAGCACTTTTTAATGGAACACACCTTGGAATCCATGCAGTTTTTCCACAATACACATTCTCCATGACTTTTTTTTTTTAAGTATCCCTGTGTCTCAGGGGCTGTGGCTTCTTCATCCCCAATAGGCTGTAAACTCTGCCAAGCTGAGCACACGTCCCTCAAAGCCTGCCGGCACTCCTGGCATGTGGAGGCAACTGGGGAAAGCTTTCAGAAAAAACTAGCAAATCAATACGGTCAACTCACATATCACAAAGGTCTTGACGCAGGTAACAGGTTGTTACAGGAACGCTGCTACCTTCCAGCTCCATTCCCTGGGGATCCACAAGCTCTTCAAGGTCTCGGCTATGGTAGAGTCCAGACATCCCTTCTGTCATCAGCTTGGTTCCACGGTTGATCCTCTTTCTACCCTGCTACTGTGTGGAAATGACCCCAGAATTTGGGGAATGCAAAGCCTGTTGCCTTACATGACAGAGGAACTCCATCCCACTGCACGTGGGTCCTCTGCTCCTCCTGTACCCCTCTGCCTGGTGCTGGCCTCCTTCTCTCAGGCATACCCCCCGGGCCACCTCCTATGTCCTGGCCTGGCCCTTGCTGCTGCTGCCACAGGAGGGCAGTAGGGAGCTGTGGGACATGGCGGGGCTGAAGGTGACGCACCTGCACAGGGAAGCACAGGAGCTGGTCCCTTCACTAATGCACTGCCAAGCCTGGGCCTGCCGTGGGCTTGAGTAACAGGGGCATCTGTGCTGGTAATGTCGCAGGTGTGCTGTTGAGGATGCTGGTGTGTCGTGACATGGAACCCTGCATTTTGGGGGCCATGGGAAGCCGCCATGGGTGACTGGAGAGCACAGGGCTCTGCTTCAGATCTTGGGAAGCGTCCTCAGTTTACCAAGTGGGTAAATACGACCATTCAATGAAAAAAGGCCCTTGTGATTGACAGCACTGTTTTCTGTGGGGTAGGCCACCGCTGGCACTGAGAAATGCCCTCATACTGAGCTTGAAGATTAGCTTTGTCTTTTCCATTAATCCTCCTTCCTCTGGAAGCAGCACAAATAACATTGAAAATATGCAACACATTATGTCTCAAAAAGAAACATATTTTAATAAATAGTATGGAGTTAGTATAGGCATACGCCCAAAATTTCAAACTGATATTAATGACATCAAGAAAAGTGAATCAGCAGACTCGTAGAATGGAAAACTCCTTAAACAGCACTCCGGCCTCAGAATCAACCCTTGGGGCATTCGGATCTGGCTAAAAGGCCCATGAGAGTCTCACAGGCATGGAAGGCCAAGACACAGTGGTAAAAACAACCTAAATGAATGATCTTGGTGAACAAGACCCCAGCGGAAGGAATGGGCCATCAAGGAGGGAGGCGCCTTTCTCTGAAGGGAGGAAGGAACCTCCAGTGTGATATGGCCTTGACTAAACAAGTCAGAGTTGGTGAACTCAAGGGGCTTCCATAACCTCGACAGCTCATGGCAAGAGCCTTGGGTGATTGCTGACTTCATAAATAAGAGTGCCAATTGTTAAATCAACAACGGGAGTCACTGGGCACATGCTCCCCATGTAGGATCTCTGTCCTTAATGTGTTTTACTATGAGAGTTAAAGATAACACTACTAGTCGAACAATACCCTATACCTTGTGCAGTTGTGTGAATGCAGTCTGTTGAACTCTTTGCTTAGTATATACTAAGTTGATCTTCTGTATATAAAGATGATTGAAAATGAAACTCGATGAAGGGTGAGTGGGAGAGGGGAGGTCTGTGGGAGGGGGAGGGAAGCCACAATACAAAAGTTGCACTTTGTAAATTCACATTTATTAAATAAAAAAATCATAAAAGAAAAAAAAAGAAAAGTGAATGTCTGCCTGTCACATGGGGTCTCTCCCTAAGTGTCCAGTTTCTTGTGCATTCTAGCAAAACAATTTTTTCATTCTTATACTAGTGCATATACTTCGATATGGTTTTTAACATTATACAACAGAATCATTATTATGTGCTCTGTTGAACACTTTCTTGTTCCTCTCTTCTTTGGCATTACTCAGGTAGCACGGGTTGTTGTAATGCGCAGACCCCTACACTGAGTGGCTGGATGCAAGAGAGGTCGTCTCATTGCTCATGAGAAGTCCCAGACAGGTGGTGCCCGGGAGGCAGGCAGCTTTCCTCCACGTAGGGCAGTGCCTTCTGCATCGCTGCTCCATCATCACACACTTCCCAAGCCTCCGAGCCAACCAGCATCGGAGGGCAGCAGGTGGCAACGAGGGAGCATGCGGTGCGGCAGCTTTCCTAGGAGCCAGTCTTAATGTTGCCACGTGCGTTCTGTAGGCTGGAACTGATCACACGGCTGGTTGCTCCTGAATGTCAGGACATCTGCGGATGTGGCTCAGTACTGTGTCCAGGACAAAAGGCGAGATGGATTAGCCGAGCAGCTGGCAGTCTGCACCAGCGTGCCCTGTGCTTCTCAGACATCCATTCCACCTTTGAAGATGTGGCACATGTGATGTGTTTTTAGGACAGAGAGTTTTCTATGGGCCATCCAGTTATTGTATCCAACTGAAAGGAAGCAAGCAGGTGTGGAGGGATGTACAGTGCCTCCCACCAAGTCTAAGGGGTTCTCTTTGCAGCCCAGCTCAGTGCAGCCCAGCCTCCTATGGGTTAAAAAGAGAGCTTATCTGCAGCCTACCCAGTCCCTTGCAACACTGAACACCAGGCAGGGCTGGAGTGACCATGATAAGCATCATTGTAAGGCTCTACCATTCAAAATCCACTACGGACTGTGTTCATGATCTTGTTGGCAATGCAGATCTTACAAACTTGGTAGCTTTCTGATGTATTTGTCTCTAGCCAGTTCTGTGTGCCTCTGCATATGTGAGATATTCTTCCCGAGATGTGTTGTCAAGCCAGAGTTTTGGTTTTATTTTGCTTCCACGTGCTTGTCCCGTTCTTGTAAGCTGAGCACCCCCAGAGTCAAAGCTGTGCTTGCTTTGTCTTTGCTGTGGACCTGGGTTGGAAGAGCAAATGCCTGTGCAAATCTCCCTCTGAATTACCTCTTATCTTTGTGGGGCATAGGACCTATCTGGTTTTCTGAAATATTTGAGCTTCCCGGAACTCATCACTTCCTGATAATACTTGCTAAAAGCAGAAAAGTAAAAGCAACATACTCTTTTTGCCACAGCTTCATCGAGAGCCAGTTCTTGACTTCCTGAGTTGTAGCTGTGACAGTAAGCAGTTCCACCCAACACCCAGCCACTGAGCTGCACAGGGCTCCCCGTTCCCCTTCCTCCACCAAGGTTCTGCCACAATTTTAAGGTTTATAGGGGATTTTTAAGCTCTTCAAATCCTACAAGGTAACAATTTCAATTTTATTTAAGCTGATTCTATTGTCCCCGAACAACTTCAGAAACCTCAAAAATTCCCAACAGGCATTGATTTTGTTAACTGAAAAAAAAAAAAGATTGACATGGAAGTCAAAGGAAATAGCCTTTATTTATGTGGGAAACAAAGAATTATAAGTGTGATACACTGAATCACAGCTGCTCTGACCACAGACTCACTGGAAACATTCAAGGGAGGTTGTTTTTTTTTTTTTTTTTTTTTTTTTTTTGTTGTTGTTGTTATTTTGTTTTTGGTGGAGGATTTCTATAGTATTTGTTTTCAGAGGCTGCTCTTTGGCTGGGCAGAACTTTCCAGATTGCAAGCCTGTTCTGATGGGTTAGTTCATTAGTGTACTCCCAGCTGGGAGATGTTGAAGGCTGTCAGATGCTGATTTCAATTCTTCATCCACATCTATTGGAACATTCTGTGGTTTAACCTTTAGCAGGTGCGCCTCCTGTAGCTCTCTTGCAAGCCCACTTTATTTATTTATTTATTGTTAAAGATCTATTTATTTATTTGAAAGGCAGAGTTACAGACAGGGGGGAGAGAGAGAGAGAGAGAGAGAGAGAGAGAGAGAGATCTTTCATCAGCTGGTTTACTCCCCAGATGGCTGTAGCAGCCAGAGCTGTGCAGATCTGAAGTCAGGAGCCAGGAGCTTCTTAAGGGTCTCCCACATGGGTGCAGGGGCCCAAGGACTGAGGCCATCTTCCACTGCTTTCCCAGGCCATTAGCAGAGAGCTGGATTGGAAGAGGAGCAGCTGGGACTCGAACCGGTGCCCATACGGAATGCCTGTGTCAGGTGGCAGCTTTACCTGCTACACCACAGTGCTGGCTTGCAAGTCCACTTTAGAAAGTGTAAACCTGCTTTCTCTTTCACAGTTTCTTAGTCACGTAACATCCAAGATGAGTGCTTGTGCTTGGCAGGTGGCTGTCTGTCAAACTTCAACCCAGGTTCCTCCCCATTTCCTGACATGGCTTCCAAGTCCCATGGGTCACTTGCATCAGCTGGAGGTGGGCAGGGATCATGGCAGGGGTCACTCCACTCCTGACTGAAGGGAGAGAGGTAGGCGCTGGATCCAGCTGTGTGCCCACGGAAGACAAAAGCAAGAGCAAAACAGTAACAGTCTGTGAGATGGAAGACAAAAGCAAGAGCAAAACAGTAACAGTCTGTGAGATGGACGGCCTCACTCAGGAACTAGTGTTTACTCTAGGATAATGCGTGGGCATACATAGAATGCATCCAAATGGAAAGAAAGGTCATCCATGGGAAAATAAGGCTGCTTCCCAGAAACCCAATCACTCTTAGCCAAATCACCACGCATTAGCAGTTCCTTCTGGAATTTGTGTATGTGCATTTGTGGGCATACAGGGGAGTTTCCAAAACTCCATGGCAGATTTGTGTTCTTTTAATTCCATTTTTTCCACAGACTTCATGTGTGCATGGAAAAGTGAGTGTGTGCGTGCAGCTGTGCACGTCCCCAAAGCGACCTTTTCTTTGAACCCCACAATTGTACAGCCCAGTGATCCTCCAGGAAGATGGTACAGACTTTTAATCCATCTGCCCTCCGTCTTCCACCCAGAGTAACTATCGCAATAAGCTTCCTTGAAATAGTCAGGACTGTATCTGTGTGGCTTATTTCTAGTGCTACAGCCTGCATTTTAATGTCTTTATGTCACAATATTAACAGTGAAAATACAGTTTAGACATTGTTCTTTCCCTGTGAACATACACATTTTCATTGGGTTATTATGCTGCTTTTTTTTCAGGTCCTATAATGATTTTATTATGAGTCGAAAGTAATTTCTAGAAAATATCAAAAAATTCTCACTGCGAGAAGTTCCTTTCTTTTTCCTGCTGCTGGTAATGACCTGTCTGACCTAGATTGTATCCTTCTTCTCTCTGAGTGATTCGCCCTGGATTCCGGTGACTCTGGGGCTCATAAATCTCAGAACGGTGGAGACTCGGGTGGGGCTGCCCTGAAAAAGCAAGGGACGCTGCCTCCTTGCTGAGCCACCTGCAGCTCACAGCAGAGGATCCAAGCCTTCCAGATCGTCTTTCTTCCTGTCACGCTCACCTGTCACGTCTCTGCCCTAACCCTCCTTGCTGTTCATGAAATTATCTCAAAACCGCATACTGGCATTCATGGCTTCCTATCCTCTGACCCCAGTGGGACATTCTACTCTGTAAGGCCACAGGAACCGAGCATTGGCCACAGGGGTCAGATTATGGAGGTCTGCAGGGCCACCATGTCAGGACTCCTGCTGGGGATGTCACTGACCCCAAGGCTTTGCACAGCCTCACCACCATGCTCCTTGTCCTCTCTGTCACCCTAGCACTGAGATGAATCTGCTCTGGAAACCTCACCTGTCACTCATCCTGTGCCTTGATGTTGTCCTTGGTGCTTGATGAAGAATGGGTTGCCTGTGTCTCTTTTACACATGCTAACTAGTTACTTCTCAGCTCTGTGCTTCTGACCTGTACCTTAGATATTTAATGCAATAATTGCAAATTGTTCACCAAGCCCAACCCAAAGTAGGAACTCCTATAGGAAGAGATAGTGACCTGTAGAAGAGTGTGTAGGTGTCCTAATAGGTTGGGGTGTACACATCAGTTTCTTGCTCTGTCTGCTGCTAAGGTCTGGAAACAGTGACATACCAGCAGCAGTAAGCACACCTCCCTCGAGAGCTTGGTTTCCAATACCACTCCCAGAAAAGCAACCAGGACTCCTTGGAAAAATGGCTGATTTTAGGATTGGGACAGCAGATGGGTCAGATGATCTCAGAGTATGCTGTAGCTCCAAAAGATAAGGGAGGGCAACCAAGACAAAGATGTGTCAAGGGGAGACAGGCGTCAACCCAAAGTGCTCCCAGTGGCCCAAGATGCAGCAATCTGGGCAACAGAATGAGTAAGGCAGGAGTGTGGGTTGTAGCCAAAGTATGAAAAATTTCCTTGTGAGTCCACACTGATGTGAATGCACAATGGAACAAATAGGGTTTGATAGACAAATTTTCCTTGCAGAAGAATGCCAAATAATTTCAGAGGCACGGAGCATGGTCCATGTCCCTTCCGTATGGGTGCACACGGAGTACAGTAAGGGAAAGGGGGGGGGGATGAAAAATGTTACATTGGCAGAATATGAATGAAAACAGGACCTCACCCTCTGGTCCTCCTCTCCCAAGCCCACAACCCCCATGGAGTCATGAGAAAAACATCAGACATACCCCAGTGGAAGGACATTCTACGAAACACTCCTCAAAGTGGCTGTGGTCATCAAGAGCAAGGAGAGTCTGAGACAGTGTCAAACCAGGAGGATGCGAGGCAGGCAGGAAGACTAAATGCCACATGGAATCCCCAGGGGGATATTTCTTACGAGGAAGAGAAAAATGATATTCAGTAAAAGCCAAACAAGGGGCTGGCACTGTGACGAGGTAGGTAAAGCCGCCACTGCAGTGCTGGCATCCCTTATGGGTGCCAGTTCGAGTCCTGGCTATTCCACTTTCTATCCAGCTCTCTGCTATGGCCTGGGAAAGCAGTAGAAGATGGCCCAAGTCTTTGGGCCCCTGCACCCGCATGGTAGACTGGGAGGAAGCTCCTGGATCCTGGTTTTGGATTGGTGCAGCTCCAATCATTGTGGCCACCTAGGGAGTGAACCAGCGGATGGAAGACCTCTCTTAATTTTTTTTTTAACTTTTATTTAATGAATATAAATTTCCAGTGTACAGCTTATGCATTACAATGGCTTCCCCCCCCCATAACTTCCCTCCCACCCACAACCCTCCCCTCTCCCGCTCCCTCTCCCCTTCCATTTGCATCAAGATTCATTTTCAATTCTCTTTATATACAGAAGATCAATTTAGTATAAAGATTTCAACAGTTTGCACCCACATAGAAACACAAAGTGAAACATACTGTTTGAGTACTAGTTATAGCATTAAATCACAATGTACAGCACATTAAGGACAGAGATCCCACATGAGGAGCAACCGCACAGTGGCTCTTGTTGTTGACCCAACAAATTGACACTCTAGTTTATGGCGCCAGTAACCACCCTAGGCTGTCGTCATGAGTTGCCAAGGCTATGGAAGCCTTCCAAGTTTGCCGACTCTGATCATATTTAGACAAGGTCATAAAAGACAGGGTGAGGATAGTAACCAATGATCCTAAGAGTGACATTAACCAGGTCTGGACAATTATACAGCATTAAGTGGGGAAGAGGACCATCAGTACACACAGGTTGGGAGTAGAGCCATTGGTGGTAGAGTAGAGGTTATGATTACACAGGAATGAGGCCCAAGTACGTTAGACAGGGCCTAGAACAAAGGACAGAGTCATTATTAGAGGAGCTAAGAAAGGTGCTGTCTAAGCTACAATTAAGTTTTCTGATTTAGAGGCAAATAGAACCTGATAGAAGGGGCTTGATAATAATCTGGTGGGCTTTAGGCCTTGTAAGTTAAGAGGCCCAGACCTACCTATCTCTTCACATGGGGTATATCCTAAGGGAGGTGTGAACCTCCTGGGGGAAGGCACTCTGTTGACTTTCATTACTTAGCTGGCCTGGGAGGAGAGCTGACCAGGTAAAGGCAGGGGGCATCTCTAACAAGAAATTTACAGTTCTGCCTGCAATGTTGCTGACCCTACTTGACCATCCCCTCAGCTGCAGTGGTCACTTTGGAAGTTGGGCTGAGTGAAGGGCTTTTCAGCTTAGAGCCAATAAGATCTGTGGCTCTGACCTGGGCATCCTTCGACTCCAGGGCAGGTCCATTTCCAGTGATCCAACTCTTGGCAGAGCTGCCTGGGCTCTTCACAAGCTGACTTCTGCTGAAGCCCAGGCTTACTATTTTGAAAGCCACTGCAGTGGACTGGCCTGTTGGGTCTCCTTGAGGGCAGATCACTGTACAGATCAGCCATTAATAGGCCTGCCACCCATTGCTTCTGATGCCTAGCTTTCTTTTCCTCCTGGTTTGTGTTAAAGCAGACCAGAGGATGCAAGTCAAGGGAGTGCCCAAGTCCCATTTTTAATTTTCGGTGGCCTGAACTACAAGTCTATATTCACAGGCATGTTCTGTAGTAGTTTTTCTAAGGTAGACAATGCCCATGAGGAAAATTATATTCTCACTTAAAAGCTTTCTTTCCCTTTTGTCTGAAAGGGAGGTTTTTTCTGCTTACTGTATACTTTGCTGATGGCGAAGTGAATCTAGCTATGAGATTATTATTTAAGTTCTTATTTTGGCTATGCTATTACAGAAAAATGTTAGCCATCTCTTTTATAAGGTCTAAAGATTAAATTGTGCATCCTACAGATTCCTTCATAATAGAATTAGTTTCCTACCTTGAAGAGAATAGAGAAATGAAAGAACAAGTTGGGCTTAAAATAGAGAAATGAGGGAGCAAGTCCTAGATCGCTTGCTGACATTAGCAATATCACATGAATACTTAGCAAACAGTTTCATCCATTAGATAACAACTTAAGAAAACATTTACCAGAAGGTCCAATGCCTTCTCTAAATTTTAAGAATCATGTATTTGAAAACACCTCTTAAATATCTAACATGGTGTAGTTTGTTTAACCAGTAAACTTAAGCACAACAATATAAAATGTTTTTAGTTTCTTTCTACCAACAAGTTTAAAACATATGATACACAGATTCAGGTCACACAAATTAAAATGTATCTTTGATTGATTTTAGCAGCTTAAATTTATGGACAATCTTATCTATAAGCCATTTAAAATAAAACTCTTAATAAAATTTCCCCATGTGGACATACAATATGTACACACATATAACATAGCATAGTAGACCAATATAGCAATTTTAATAATAGCTTTTAAAATCTTTAACTCTTTTTGTATATTGCCAATTGATTTGAATTGCTTTTTGTTTTTAGTAACCTCAGTTAACCATACTTTCAGTTGGTAGTGTGAATACATTATTGGCTTCATCTGTTTACAGAGCCATCCCAAAGTACTGAATACAGTAGAAGTGGCTGGAAAAAGTCCATAGGAACCTATAGGAGGACAGCTAAACACAGAACCAACACCGCTTTAGTTTTATGAGCAGCAAATCATATATAACTGTGGATGACAAAAGACTTTAAGTCGCCATGTTTAAAATTATAAACTCATCAGCCAACAAGAGGCACTTGCTTACTTCACAGTATTTTTGAAAGCACCTGTAGGATTTTACAAGTATTTAACCCTTTAGGCCTCTGGGGCTTTCTCATTAAGATAACTATCATGTCTAGTAACACAAGATCATTAGACTTTTTAATTCTCAAACATTTGTATTAATAGCATTTTCCATTATAGAAAGTTAAAACTTGGTACCACATCACATCTTGACAGTACTTCTAATATAATCCAAATAGCCTGATTAGTTGGTGTCTCTATAAGATGAGAGACATAGGTCCTTCGATTTTTTCAGTTGGGCCCAAACTGGAAAAACCAAAGTCCAGGATTTACTGGAAACTTTAGAGACCAGATTGTTTGAAACTTTGATTTTTTGAATGCCTGTCAAGAATGCCAAGAAGGCTCAAAATCCAAAATATCTGGTTGAAATAAGATTTCTTAAAATCATGACATAACTTAGACCAAATGTGATCATTGTTACAGGTGATTATTCAAATCTTTGAAAATAAGCACATATTTCAATAACCCATAGCTCTTAATAAAAATTCAGCTGTTTTTGAACAATTAGAATTTCACAGACATCAAGAGAACATCATAGATTACTGTAACACATTGCTTTAACAGAGCATCAGAGTTTAATTCTATGTCAAAGAGAAATTGAGCTTCCTGTGATCTTTTGCTGTGAGGTTTCCTTCCTTTACCTTCTTTCATATTGGTGACCATGTTTCTGTGTTTCTGTGTGTAACACATCTTTAAGCATCTTTTGCAGGGCAGGATGAGTGGCAACAAATTCTTTCAGTTTCTGTTTGCTATGAAAAGTTTTAATTTCACCTTCATTCACAAATGAGAGCTTTGCAGGATATAATATTCTGGGCTGGCAGTTTTTCTCTCTTAGTACCTGGGCTATGTCTCGCCATTCCCTTCTAGCTTGTAGGGTTTCTGATGAGAAGTCTGCTGTGAGTCTAATTGGAGATCCTCTAAGAGTAATCTGACGTTTCTCTCTTGCACATTTTAGGATCTTTTCTTTATGTTTCACTGTGGTGAGTTTGATTACAACATGTCGTGGTGAGGCTCTCTTTTGGTCATGTTTATTAGGGGTTCTATAAGCTTCCTGTACTAAGATTCCTCTGTCCTTCTCCAAACCTGGGAAATTTTCTGCTAGTATCTCACTGAAAATGCCTTCTAATCCTTTCTCCCTCTCCATGCCTTCAGGAACTCCTAGAACCCGAATGTTGTGTTTTTTTTTATAGTATCCTGTAGATTCCCAACAATAATTTTTAGATTTCTAATTTCTTCTTCTTTTCTTAGGTTTGCCTGTTTCCTTTCCTGTTCTCTGTCTTCTAAGTCTGATATTCTCTCTTCTGCTTCGCCCATTCTGTTTTTAAGGCTCTCTAATGTGTTTGTCATTTGATCTATTGAATTCTTCATTTCATTATGATTTCTCATCACTATCACTGTTTCTTGTTCCACTAGTTGTTGCATTTCATTTTGATTCCTCCTTAATATTTCATTTTCACGAGAGAGATTTTCTATCTTGTCCATTAAGGATTTCTGTAATTCAAGAATTTGTTTTTGAGACCTTCTTAATGTTCTTATCAATATTTTGAGATCTGCTTCTTGCATTTCTTCGATCTCATCATCTTCATAATCTTGAATTGGGGTGTCTTTTTCATTTGGGTGCGTCATAGTGTCTTCCTTGTTCTTGTTACCTCGGTTTTTGCGTTTGTTGTTTGGCATGTTGGAGATATTTGGTTTCTTCATTGTGGTGTTTTTTCTTGTTACACTATGGTTCTATATTAAGTGGACTGTCTGCTTTCAGTGGAGCCTTAGAGGCTTGAGATGAGTGTGGACTGAGAGCTGTGTTTGGTTCCTCAGGGTTGAGGGTGTGTCAAAGATGACACTCCCAGGTTAGGCATGGTAAATCTCTCTTTCTTTCTTTTTTTGATTCAAAAGGGAAGTAATTCCGCACAGCTGAACGTAATTGGAGGTAGTTAGCAGGGAAATGATATACCCACAGGAGTTTGAGATCAGAAGCTCTTTCCCAAGGACCACACAGGGAATCTCTGCTGCCCTCAGTGTGGGCTCCAATTCTCCTGCAGTCTCCCAGTGGGTTGCCAAGTTAGATGCTAATCTCCTGTTATTTCACCCCTCCCCCCAGAGTCAGGTTTTTCTGCTAGGCTCAGGGCCGGTGCAGACCTGAGGTCGCCCTGCTTATGACGTATGTCCAAAATGGCGCCTGCTCTTTGTCTTGCTAGCCTTTGAGGGGTGAGCGGAGAGAGAGAAACTCGTGTCCGTTTCGGTCACTTTTTTTTTTCCCTCTCTCTCTTCTAGTTAGCCTGTTGAACTTTTCCCCACCGAGTTTCAAGCCTCGTTCCCTCTAGTCTCCTCTTTCTGCTTCCCTGCCAGTGTCTCGGGCTATTGAGGTTCGGCTCACCTCGCGTTCCAGCGCTGGTGCGTTGAGTCTGCTGCTGGTGTCCCGAACTTGGGCTCCCACGCCCTCCACGCAGGTCCACTGTGAATCACTAGTTCTGGAAGAGTTTCCTCTGCTGTTTCTTCCCCTACTCTTCCTTGACCGTGCAGTATCTCCACTTTTATTAACCTGTCTGTCCCCCAGACTAATCGTGTGCTCCGTTCCTATTCCACCATCTTGCCGCTCTCCCAGCGGAAGACCTCTCTTTCTCTCTCTCTCTCTCTCTCTCTCTCTGCTTCTGCCTCTGCCTCTCTGTAACTCTGTCTTTCAAATAAATAAATAAATCTTTATAAAAAGCCAAACATATCTGAATGAAATATGGACATCAGTTAGTAACAATGAATCAACATTGGTTTGTTACTTGTGGCCAAGGTTCCGTTCCAAGGTAAGATGTTAACAAGGTGGGAAACCAGGTGTGGGGACGTGGGAACTCTGGACTGTCTTTGCGGCTATATGCAAATCTGACTCTTCTAAAATGAAAAGTTTGCTAAAAGAGAAAGATGGACTCCCACATGGATTTAACATTTGTCTTAAATTGGTTTTACCTAGGTTCTTGTGTACATACATGTTTTTATTATGTGACATTATGTCCCATTTAGTGTGTTTTAAAATATAATCTTTTTTTTTTCTGTTTGCTTCTCTTTCCCTCCGCTGTGTCGCACACCACACATGCAGACACACCTGAGAGCACATGTGTGCATGAGTACATGCAGGTGCTCCAAGAACTCATGCTAGCATCTTGGGAAGACTGTTGCTTGACTTTTTTCATATATATATATATATATATATATATATATATATATATACATACATACATACATATATTTGAAAGGCAGAGTGACAGAGAGAGAGGAAGATCTTCCATCTGCTGGTTCACTCTCTAAATGGCCCCAGCAGTTGGAGTTGGTCCAGGCCAAATCCAGGAGCCTAGAGCTTCATCCTGATCTTCCACAAGAGTGACAAGGACCCTAACACTTGGGCCAAGTGCTGCTGCCTTCCCAGGTGCATTAGCAAGAAGCCGGATCAGAAACATAACAGCAGGGACTCGAATCAGCACTCCTGTATGGGATGCTGGCATTGTGAGCTGAGGCTTAACCCACTGAACCACAATGCTGGGCCCCTGCTCGACTTTTCTTTTTTTTTTAACTTTTATTTAATGAATATAAATTTCCAAAGTACAGCTTATGGGTTACAATGGCTTCCCCCCTCCCATAACTTCCCTCCCGCCCACAACCCTCCCCTTTCCCGCTCCCTCTCCCCTTCCATTCACATAAAGATTCATTTTCAATTCTCTTTATATACAGAAGGTCAGTTTAGTACATATTAGGTAAAGATTTCAACAGTTTGCCCATATAGCAACATAAAGTGAAAAAACTACCATTGGAGTACTAATTATAGCATTAAATAACAATGTACAGCACATTAAAGACAGAGATCCTATATAATAGTTTTTTAAAAAAATTAATTAATTTTCTATGCCATTTCCAATTTAACACAGACTTTTCTTTGTGCTAAAAAATAAAGATGTAACAGCAAAAATAGTGCGAGCTTGAGGGAGATGCCATCAAAGCTCCCAATTTGACGCAAAAGCTCTCTGACAAAAACGGCATGAATGAATGAATTTACTGACTCATTCACCAAGGATGTTTTGCACACTGGAGGATGCTGGCTTCTAGCAGTGGAGCTGAAAACCAGTGTCAGGAGATGGGCAAGAGCAAGGATGTCAACAGAACACAAGGGCAGGGACACTAGGAGTCCTGGGTAGAAATGGAGCCAGGGAAAGGGACAGAGGGTGACAGCTGCTCAGGGAAGCCTGTGAGGAGGTGACACAGAACAGGCAGCTTCAGGGAGCGACAGAGGGAAGCAAGTAGCTGGGTTCATGCTCATGGGGGCCTGCAGGAGAGGGTATTGGGGAGTTGAGGGCCAGAGTTCTGGGGATCTGGTGAGTCAGGTCTACTAACATGTGGTAGGGGCTTTCAGCACAGTGTCATGTTTTGAATCACTCTAGAAAACTCAAGCTGCTGGGAGAGCATGGATTTGGGTGCAATGATGGACAACCAGGTAGAGAGGGAGGGTGAGGCTAGCAGCACCCAGTTTCCCCAGTGAAGGGGAGTGTTTCCTCACTCTCTGAAGCCAAGAGAGAAAAGGGCTCAAGGGAGTCCATTACTGAGATGGGAGAGACTGCAAGCAGGGGGCCAGCATCTTCTCCCCAGCGGGTTGTGCTCCAAGGTGGCCTCTGCAGCCCAGCCAGGGCCTGCCCTCATGGAAGAGGAGGCTGGGGAAGGAGTGGGTTGGGGGAGGCTGGACATGGGTGCCCTGGACTCTTAGCGCTTGGAAGAATGCTAGGAAGGAAAGACCCACAATGAGGCTAAATGTTGTTGCTGTTTTTTACATCACATCTGTTTGCTTTTGAGATAGTCAGATTAGATGCACCTGCTTCTCAGTTCTCAAGTCTCTGAGCCCTTCCATCCAACTCAGGGGCTCCACGGGAGGAAGTGGAATGAAAACAATGTAAATCTAGGCGAAGGCAAACTTGCTGTTCATATCTAGAGAAGCAAGTCTAGAAGTGTCTGAGGTTACAAGAGAATGGCCAAACGATTTGTTATTTTGTTTGCCCAGACCTCTGAGTCTGGCCAGTCCCTAACCCACAGCATCTGCCGTGGGTGGCCAGAGTGCAAGATTCTCAGGGACAGAACCACAGGGTCCTGCAGGAGCCCCTGGTCTTAGGCCCTGCAAGGCCACCCAGCATGCATAGACTTGAGCTCCTGATGGCAGGGAGATGGGCAAGAAGGCCCTTGACCATGCCTCCCACGGGCATGCCACGGGGCCAGGCCATGGGTGCCACACAGAGAAAGGCCCCTGCCCTTTCTGCATCAACTTCTTTTCTTCAAGAATGACTGTGTCTCTGGAGAGCTCAGCAGGGGCTGGGGAGTAGGCCTTCTACTGTTGGCAGTTTCTTGGGTTCCACATCTCATGGTTTGCAGCGGCATCTGCGGCCCTCACATCCTGAGACCAGTTGCCTTCCTGTATAATTTGAATAGCATCTTTTTTTCTGAGATTTGAATGTCAGCCAGACACAGTTCCAAGTTCATGATGGCTCTTGCTTCCCTTGATTTGGGTCTTTACCGTAATTGTTAACCATCCTTCCTAATTTAAAATGCAGAAGATAAAAGCAAAGAAGTTTAGGTGCCAAAGACCATGAAATGAATAATAACAAAGTTGATGGAGTACTTATGACACACAGGCACCCTGATGAGCCCTCTCCAATCAGAAATAAGTCACAAGAATCAATTCTGTCTGCTTTATTCTGGTTTCTCCTATGGGCACTGGCTGCCCTGTGCAAGTGATGAACGGGGGATCCAGGATCAGACTGTCTGGATGTGAAATTTGACTCTGGCACTCATGGTCTAAATAAAATTAGTCTGTTGGGGCCCATATGTGAAAGGATGGCACTCATGTTAGTCACCCTGTAAAGCTGCTGGGAGAATGAAGCAAAATACCACTGTGAAGCACAAGACTCCACGGGGAGTAGGTGCTCTTCAGGGTGATGATCTTCCAACTTCACCTCCTGCCACTCTGCCCTTCCAGCCATACACTCTTCTTTCTGCTCCACAGGGCAGCACACTTGTTCCTGCCCCCAGGGCCTTTGCACAGTCTGCCTCCCTCTGCCTGGCATATTCTTACCCAGGTATGGCCACTTCCCTCTTAATTTTACTAGGAGGATTTTTTCCTGGCCTTAAAAATGTCTGCATTCCAGTTGCTCCTCAAAGCATTTAGAATTACTTGGTGTTTTCTTTTTCTCTAAAGTCTGTTGAGTTGGTTTGCCTTTACACTAGAAAGTTAGCTCAACAAGGGTAGGATCTTGCTGGTCCCAGTGGTTATCGAACTACAATGCCTGGAGCCCTCTCTAGTCACAGAGCAAACATTCTATAGATTATGGTCAAAGCACTACACACTTTAAAGATCAAGCATGATACTATAGGCACAAAGTACTCACTGTTTGCTAAATCTGTTAAGAAGCTGCTTCCGTATTTAAGTATTGTTATGGTCCTTGCTGTAGCAAGGAAGAAACAAGGCGTGGTTAAGTCACCTGTCCTGAAGCTGCAGCTCGCACCTGGTGAGCCACCTGCACATGCAGACGCACGAGATGCCCTTCCACTGTGGCCAGTGTGAGGAGGAGTCAGTGACTTCATGATCACTCAGCGCCAGGGCATGCACACCGGAGAGAAGCCCTGCACATGCGTCCAGTGCGGTGAAAGCTTCATCCAGAACTTGCACTTGATCCACCAGTGCCACATCCTCACCGGCAAAGGCTTCCGCTACAGGAAGGCACAGAAGCTGCTCCTGAGCTAGGGCTGGGTTGGAGGGATGCTGCCCTCTGGGAACCTGTGAGGAGCAGGTACCTGTCCTGGGGTCGGAGACTATAGAAAGAAGCAGGAAAGGGGTGGGAGGGACAATCTATGAGTGATTGGGGCTCCTTTGGGTGTTGGGGGCATAAAGGGTAGGATTGTGTACTAGTTGTTCTTTTGGGGTGCTATATTTTCTCAGCCTTCTCTCTGCCTGGGAAAGGAAGACATATTTTGGGAGATATGCTTGAACTGATGACTTCATTACATACAAGATTCTCTTGTGATTGGTTAAAAAAAAAAGCAAGTCCAACAGGGGCCACAACCCAAACTGTTTGTCTTGCCCAACAATGAGCTCAGCATAGCACACCAGCAGCTCAGGGTCAGCAGAAGGCTCTCCAGATGCCTCTGGTCTTGCTCTTGGTGCTGTAGCAGACTAAGCACAGAAAATGATGATTTCCTCCCCCTCTCTAGGAAGGCAACCCTGATCTATAGTGTGAATTCAGGTGAACCATAGCATGCCTGCTTCTTTGTCCATAAAAGTGCATTCTAGTGGGCAGGCATCATGTTTTGAAAGAGGATAAAATGTGAGACTGTGGATGGGAGCACTTTATAAAGTCAGAAGGCATGTACTAATATCATACCACCTAGCCGTTTAAGGTAGCATCCAAATTCCTGGCACAGAGGCAGTGCATTCTGGCTTTACTCCTACCAGCTACACAAGCATCTCCTTTTCTTCCTCCCTACTCTGACCACCAAGCCACAGGGAGCTCCTATGGTGCCACCACGAGATGGTGCTGTCTTCTAGGTAGGGTGTGTGCGTGTGCCAGACCTACACTGGTTAATCCCAATATGGATGCTCCTCTACTTAAGATAGAATTGTATCCTTATAAAACCATCATAAGTTGAAAATATCATCAGTGATAAATGTGGTGAGTACACTTAACCTACCAAACACCCTGGCTCAGCAACACAACATGCTATAGAGTTCCACATACGATTCCTATTGAATGCATATTGCTTTTGCACCATCCTAAAGTCCAAAAGTCAAAAGCTAGGTCATTGTAAGCCAGGGACTGTCTTACAGGATTTAGGCATTCAGGAGGAGCCTACAGGAGACACAACACCAAGGAGCAGTGGCAGCAAATGTTGCCATCCACGTAGACTGTGGTAGGCTCAGTGATCCGTGGTGAGAGAAGGAAGGTGGTGTGCCCCTTTCTCAGATTATGTCCCGATTGCTAAGCAATGGCTTTGACTGTAAGTGCAAGGGTATTTGGCAACAACGCCTCTAGGATGACAGCCTCACTCCAGACAAGTTCACTGGAGTCTTCATGCTGGAACGTGTAAATTTGAGACTGGGTTTCACCACTGCATTGCTATGTACTTTTGTCCATTTGTTTGATTATTGAGCAGTGACAGTTCCACCTTGAAATATAAATAACTGTTTCTGTACATAGTTTGGGGGGTTTTATGGAGACATAAAATATCACTCTTGAGAAAAGTTCCCTGTTCTTTCTTAAGCCCAAGAATCATCTCATTATTCACAAAGGAGGTGTGGGTTTCCATTCAAGTCCATCCTAGGAGACCATACAGATGTCATTCTAGAGATCTCCCTTCTAGCTGGATCTGTGGCTATCATGCGTCTGTACTCAGGGGCTGAGTAAGGTGGCACAGAGACCCACAGGGTGCCTGATGTTCTTTGAGATAATTGCATGTTTCTCTTTTGCTTCCCTTGGCTTAATCCTGCTTTCTTCTCTCCACTCAAAGCCAGGGACAGTGACAGCCCTTTGAAATGATGTTGACATTTGATGTTGGTGGCACACAGAGTATCTTCCCCCAGGCGATTTCAGGGAACACGGTCTACAGCTTAGCTCTACTCCATGCTTGTCAGTAGCCTTGTGATGAGAAGTTGCTGTGTGGCCACCCATCCTTTACAAAAGAGCTGCAAACTGGCTCTCTGTTTTGGTGTGCAATTAGACTCCTCTTGAATACATGGATGACATTGAATAATCAAGAGATTTCACTGAAAAGTTGGGCTTCTGGCTTCATTTGGGAAGCTCTAAGTAGTGACCAATCTGGGAGCCTGTCTCATCTAGCCCTGCTAACTCATATATTTGCCTTTGTACCTGTTTGCTTCTGAGGCATTAGTGGCCTATTCTTGACTTTTCTTACGGTTATTTTGTCCATTTTTGGAATCAAAATGATAATTTTCTCATAAAATAAGTTGGGAAGCCTTCCCTCCTCCTTTATTTTCTGGAAGAGTATTCATAATATTGGTATTAATTCTTCCCTGAGTGTTTCATAGAACAGAATTTACCATCTGGGCATTTAATTTTCTCTGTGGGAAGTCATTTTGTGAATTTAATTTCTTTAATTGATACAGATTCAGACGTTCTTTTCACTAGATTTTGGCTGATTGTGCTTTTCAAGCGGTGTTCGTTTCATCTTGTTATCAAAATTATTGGCATTGACCTAGAAGCTGAGACAGCAGTTGGGACTTCCTTATCCTATATCAGAGTGCCTGGGTTTGAGTCTTGGCTCCACTTCCAATTTCGGTTTCCCTGGAAGCAGCAGTGATGGCACAAGTGGTTGGAGGACCTGAATTGAGTTTTCAGACCAGTCCTGGAACAATGGGAGCATTTGAGGAAAGAACCAGTGGAGGGGAGTTCTCTGTCTGTTGGTTTTTCTCCCTCTCTTAAATAAATACAGAAAAACACCCACAATGTTTTAATGTCCCTGGTTATCATACGTTTCATTCATGATATAAGTAGTTTGTGCTTTTGTCCCTGATTTTCTAGGTAAGTATTTCTCAATTTTACTAATCTTTCTAAAGGGAAAATTAGAGCACTTACTTTTCTTATCTGTTTTCCCCTCCATTCATTTCTATTTTTATCTTTTTCTTTTCTTCTTCTTCTTTTTTAAATTTAGTTTGAATTCTCAGTCTTCTTTCCCTTAGTTTATTGAGGTAGAGCACAGATAATTGATATTAACCAAACCTTCCCTTCACATATTGTTTTATTGTAGGAAATTATTACATCTATGTAACAGTTGCAAAGATAGCTTGTAGGGCTCTTGGCATACCCTGTTTGTAAGACTGGGCATGACTACAATATGTTTGATAAAGATTTTCCCAATATTAATGTATCACTATTAACTAAAGTTCATTCCTTACTCAGATTTCCTGAGTTTTTATTTAATGCCCATTTCTGCCCCAGGATCCCATCCAGGACTCCACATTACATTTTTTGGAACTTCCAGAATCCTCTAGACTATGACAGTTTATTCCATTTTTGTTGTTTTAGATGGTTTTGACAGTTTTGAGGGGGTACTGGTCAGATATTTTGTAGTATCTTCTTAACTGGGGTTGGTCTAATGCTTTTTTAAAAAAATGAATCTATTTATGTATTTATTTGAAAGTCAGAGTGACAGAGAGGGAGATAGAAAGAGAGAGAGAGAGAGCGAGCAAGAGAGGGAGAGAGCGAGCAAGAGAGTACTTCCATCCAGTGGTTCACTCCCCAAATGCCCACACAGTCACGGTTGGGACAGGATGAAACCAGGAACCTGAAACTCCAGCTGAATCTTCCTCATGGGTGGCAGAGGTCGAGGTACTTGAACCATCATCTGAAGTCTTCCCAGCTGCATAACAGAAAGCTGGACCAGCAGCAGAGTAGCCAAGACTCAATCCCACACACACTGATATGGGATGCAGGCACCCCAAGCAGCAGTTTAACCTGATGCACCACAGCGTCTGCCCCTAGTGTTTTTGATGGATTGTGTGAGATTATGGGATTTGGGGAGGGCAATCACAAAAGTCAGGTGCTGTTCTAATTCCGCTGTGTAGAACGATGTGTTACATGACTGCTGATTGTGAAGATCAAGTGCAATCACCTGGCCCAGGTGAATCAGATTTCTCCATTGTGAAGTTATTATTTTCCCCCTCTGTGTCTTGCGCTCTCTGGCAGGTGGTCACACATGCAGCCTGCACTTCAGGGCTCGATGCTTCCACCCCATCTCCTTGCAGAGGATTGTGCATCTCTGTGGAATATTTAGAATTATTCCAAATTCAATTTTTATCATTGCTTTGGTCCTTTGTTGATGTGTTAAATCATTTATTCATATCAGTATAGATTCATGGGTATTTATTGTACATAATTTGGGTTCTAAACTGTGTTGTTGTATTTTAAATACTTTATTACTTATTTGTTGGTCAGTTTTCCCCAGTTTCATCCTTCGGAAACTCTTGAATACATTTGCATCAGTCTGTGTATGTATGTGTGTGTGTGTGTGTGTGTATGGGTGGGTGTTGGAGGGTATTTTTGTCTTTAAATTCTTATTTTAATTTTTTGCACTTCCTTACTCTCTAGCATTATAGTATGCTCCAGGCTCATCTCACACATCTGTGGTCCCAGTTCTAGACTCAGCCATTTCCCCAGGGACCTCTGGTTCCCATTATAGAGAACAGTGTTAGACACACAACTGTGTGCTTTGTGTGTACTTGTTGACACTAGTGTTTTGTTACTTCTAGGCTCTCTTCTGTACCAGAGAAGGGAAATACAATTGTGTGCACTAACTTATGCATACACACATAAATGGAAACATTTCTGTATCTATTATCCTATATATTGAATTAACCTTGAGTCCATAATTATGCCCCTGACTGTGCTATGGCTTCATATGGCTTGTGCTAGTATAATTCTGCCTTTCCTAGGATGTCTTGTATATATAGAATCATGCAATCTCTAGCTTTTTATGATTTTCTTCTTTTTAAAATATGGTCATTTAAAGTTATCAATTTTCTATAAATACAATTTTAGCAGAATTTCACAAATGTAGATAGTATTTTCGTTGTTCAGTATTGAAGTGTTTTTTTAATTTCTCTTGTGATTTCTTCCACATCCCTTGGCTATATGGAACTGTACTGCTTCACTTCCAAATATTGCTTTTTTCTCTCTATTTGCATGTTATTGATTGTGCATGTTATTCCGCTGGGTCAGAGAGCACGCTCTTACAGTTTCAATGCTTTGAGGTGCAATAAGATTTACTTGAAAGGCCACTGTGGAGCCTTTCTTGGTAAAAGCTCCATGAATGCTTGAAAAGAAAGTGTGAAGTATGGCCTGCAGAATCTTGTCTGTCCCTTTAGTGAGTTGGAGGCATTGGGGGAATGTTGAGATGGCCTTTCTAACTTAGAGAGTTGTTTTAGTTTGTAAATACCATGAGACCTAAAGAGAGCTCTACTGAGATCAACGTCCCTTTCCTCACTGGCTTGGGAAACTGAAGGCAAAACCTGTAGGCACTTGTGGCAAATCTGGAGTGGCCTGAATTTCACCATGAACATGGTCTCTATTTTTGACCCCTGGCTCTGGGAGTTGTAGATGTCAACAAACTTGGTTATTTTGTTGAAAGTTTTGAAATCATCTCACATATTTTTGGGACACAGCATAAAACTTTATATTTCAACAAAACACTATTTTATTTTATGTCTGTTATCCTACATAGTAAAAAACTTGAGTCCACAATTATCTCTCTTTGGTGGGACTTCTACTTCTGTGAAGGTGATCTGTGCATACATTTTCCTCTTCCTCTTGCTGGATACAATAGACTCCCTAGAAATCATATATAAACAGACATAGGAGACCCTTATAAATACTAGCAAGGTGGCAAGCAAGCTAAGGACCTTGGGGTGGAAAGAACAACATGATGATGAATCCCTGGGAGGGCGGGAATTGTATCTGTGAACCACACTGAATCTGTTAAAAACTAAAAAACTAAAATTAAAAATTAATTTAAAAAAAGATGCTGAGTGAAACCAGAAAAGAAGAAACCAAAAGAAATCTACACCTGGATGTAGCATAATGAAACTTCTAAAAACTAAAGAATCTCTTTAGCAGCCAAGGGAAACAAGCGATACGGACGCAGGAACGCAGTGGGAAAGACCAAGGACAGCTCCCGAGGATCAGGAAGGAGCGAAGGAGGCAGCACAGCCCCACAGCCCAGCAAGTGCTGAAGGGAGAGAGCTGTCCAGTGTGGCTTCCGCACGGTGAAAACATCCTTCAGCAATGAAGAGGAAATAATACATTCTCAGGGAGAGCAAAGCCAAAAAATATTTTGTCACCAACAGACTTCAGTGTCACCTAAGTACTTCAAGGAAAAATGAAATAATAAAAGGGATCTTCTTTTTTCCCCAAGATTTATTCATGTGTTTGAAATACAGACTGACAAAGAGAGGGAGACACACACACACACACATACACACACACAGAGAGAGAGAAAGAGAGAGAGAGAGAGAGAGAGAGAGAGAGAGAAAGGGAAACTTCTATCTGCTGCTTCATTCCCCAAATGGCCACAATTGCCAGGGCTTGGTCAGGCTGAAGCCAGGAGTCAGGGACTCCATTCAGGCCTCCCACCTGGGTGGCAGGGATCCAAGCGCTTGAGCCATCATCTGCTGCTTCCCCAGGTGCTTTAGTGGGGAGCTGGATTGGAAGTGGAGTGTCTGGGTCTTGAATTGGCACTCTGATATGCAATGCTTGTGCCGCAGGTGGCAGCTTGATCCATATCAACCCATCTCCAGGAAGGAATCTTTGAGTATTTGGCGCGTGATCTGAGAAAATAAGGGAAAATGCAATAGCTTTGCGTGCTTCTTTGAGTTTTATAAATTATGTTTGATGATTGAGTCATTACAATACTGTGTAGTATGGTTCTTAATTCACACACAGGAAATATTTAAGACAATTATAAATGTGGGAGGCTTTAGGGATGCCAAGGGAGGTAACATTTCTATACTTCTCTAGGACTGTTAAAAGTTGACACTAGTGGACTTTGATTATATTTAATCATTACTATAAATATTTATTCAAATATCTATAAAGACCCAGAGTAACCATTAAGCTATAGAATGAGAGACATCTAAAACACTATAGAAAATCTTCATTTTCCAGTGGGAGCTTGGTTGTCATCACTCTGTCCTAACAGCAAGTGGAAAGCTGAAGATCAATAACTCTGCTCAGATCCTTCGGAGACCTGAGTTTGTAGGGAAAACCACTGCCCCAGAAGTTGGAGAGACAGACAGGTGGACACAGACAACCATAACTTATTGTTGCAGAAATCTCCATGGGTATTCCGGAGATAGAAAATGTGAACTGTAATTGACAGGTTGCTGATGCTCAGTGTGAGCAGGTCTAGAGGTTCAAGGCCACAGGGTAACCCAGGGTAACCCAGGGGCTATGAGTTTTACCTGTGTCCTTCCCAGTTTCTCACAGTGAAGATAGAAGGAAGAGTTCCTTGTGCTCCTAGCAAGGGGAGGGAAAAAGCAGTAATTTGGAAACATGCCCAGTGCAACATCAACAATGAATTATAGGAGTGAGGGCTTAGCCTAGCAGTTAAAATGACAGCATCCCATATTGGTGTACCTGGGTTTGATTTGCAGCTCTGATTCCTGACTCCAGCTTCCTGCTAATGCAGATCCTCAGAGAGTGGTGATGGCTCAGGTAATCGGGTTCCTGCCATCCACATGGGAAACCTGGATTGTATTTCAACTCCCAACTTCAGCCATGGCCCAGGCCTGATCATTTCAGGCATGTGGGGAGTGAACAAGTGGATGGGAGTGCTCCCTCTCTGTCCAACTCTCTCTCTGTTTCTCAAACAAGTGAACAAAATTTAAAAATTGAATGGATTCTAATGTAAATGATCAACCTTGGGTAATAATTATGTATTGATGTTGGCTCCTTGATTGTAACAAATGTACGTCTGTGAGGCAGGATGTTGATGGCAAGGAAGATGATTTGGCTATGTGTGAAGAGTCAGGAGGGATATGGGACCTTTGTACTTTCTGCTAACCTAAAACTTCTCTAAAAATAAAGTCTGTAAAAAGGCCTCATACTGCAGATAAATCAAAATGGAATTCTAAAAAAAAATCCAAGTAATTCACAGGAAGCCAGGAAAAAGAAAGGCAGAGAATGGAAGAATAGAGAGCAAACAAAAGCACTGTTTATAACCTCTGCTCAGATCTTTAATCAGCATGAAGACTGCTGGCTTGTCTCATGCAGATGCCTCACCTGAGCTGGAGGTGCACAGACTGGCAACTGCCCTTGGCCATGTCCCAGCCGGGATCATACAAGTCCCACACCCTAGATGAAGCATGCAGCATCAATTGTATGAGACTTGGTCCCCGTAGAGCAATCATGGCCCACAGTCCATCCCTGCCTTAGGAATACCTCAACACCGAGGTACTCAGGTACATCTTGGACACAACCAAACTCCAAATCACATGTCAAATGGAATCCTCTGTTTCTGCTTTCAAAGTTCTCCACTTGGAAATGCTGTGCTGTGCACACAAGCTCAACCCCAGGCTACATATAATGAGAGCAGCCCACTGGGGCAAGCGCCATCTGTACTCACCCCATATTCACCTGTAATGAGAATGGCCTACCTTGTGGACTTCTGTCCCTTGCTCATGGGTTCAATCTATTGCTCATGCATGATGAGAGTGGCCCAATGTGGTCTGCTGCCTCCATGCACATAAATCAATTCCCTGTTGACCTATGATGAGACTGGCCCACAGTGGAAACTATAGTTCCTGTGTGCATGGGTTCAATGCTCACTCATAAAGAGAACTGCCCAGTTGTGGAATTACTGGTTCATACACACAGGCACCGCACACTATGCTCACCTGTCATGAGATACCTAGAGGTCAAGCACCCCGTGAACATGGGTTTACTATCACATTCACATGAAATGAAAGGGGTCCCTCTTGGGAAGGGCTGCCTCATGTTCACAAACTAATATTGTGCTCACCCAAAACCAAGAACAGTCCAGATTGAAAGCTGCTGTCCTACACTCACCTACTTAGTGCCACACTCGTGCAAAATGAAAGCAGCCAGTTTGAGAACAGCTAACCCATAGTCATGGGTCCAAAAAATGACCTCACATTTAGTAGAGAGACTCAGTGTAAGTAGCACTATCTTGTGTCTCAGGTTCAATTCCATAAATCCATGCCCAGGTGTAGTGAGACTGGCCCATCTTGGGAATGGCTATCCCAGTGTGCTAGTCCCATCATCATGCTCAAGAACAATTAGTGTGATTTAAGTTAGGAAGCACATAAGGTTCAGCACCATGATCACTCATAGAAGTTTGCCCTCCTTGGAAATGGCACATGGGTTCAATGAATTTATCATGCCTAATTAATTACTTAGACTTATCCACTTTACTGGGTTAAATAATATCACCCCAAAGTTACTACTCTGGGGCAGGTGTTTGGTGTAGTAGTTAGAACACTTCTTGGGACATCTTCATCACTATTAGAGTGCCTGGGTTCCAGTCCCAGCTCCATTCCTTATTCTTATTCCAGATTTCTGTTAATGCATGGTCTGGGAGGTATCAGGTGATAACTCTAATAGTTCAGTCTCTGCCACACTTGGGAGAGACTCCATTGGGTTCCCAGATCCTAGCTTCAGGCTGGCCTAGGTGCAGCTATTGTGGGCATTTGGGGAGTGAACCAGTGGATGGGAGATATATCATCTCTCTCTCTCTCTCTCTCTCTCTCTCTCTCTCTCTTATACTCTTTCTCTTTTTTCCCTTTAAAATGATAATAAAAAAAAGTCTACCCAGAAAATGTGACCTTATTTGGAAGTTATTTTTGCAGATGTAACCAAGTTAAGATGAGGTCATACTGGATTAGGATGGGCCTGGTGTTGCCTGTTTCCTTATAAGAAGAAGAGAACACGAACAGACCCAGAGACACATAGGGAGAATGCCGTATGCCACTGGAGGCAGAGATTAACGTGTCTACAAGCCAAGTAATGTTGGGCCACCACTAGAAATTAGTAAGCAGCACATAAGGAACCTCTGCATGGCCCTGACAACACCTTAATCAAGGTTTTATAGCCTAAATCTAATCTGAGAGAAGAAATTTCTATGGTTCTAGACCACCTGGTTTGTGGCACTTTGTGATTGCAATGCTAGGAAGCTGGCATACCTGACTTACTCTATTTGGTCGGGTCTGTCATCAAAGGTCCCTACCATGGCTATCAAGGGCATGGCTGTGAAAGCTCTCAAGGGTATTGACTACCAAGAACGTGGCTGCCAAGAGCATGGTCACCATAGGTGTGAAGTCAAGGGCACGAGTGACACGAGGCAGGGATCCTGGGAGCCCTCTCGGAAGCTGCCCACCACACAGGGTATTTATTGCCTGCATTTGTGTTGCTCAGTTTTATCTCAGGAACACTTGCGGTGCTAATGTACTAGCACACCCCATGAGAAGGCTGGAAGGATTTTATTATTCCCGTGTTACAGAGGGGTAAACTAAATCTCAGAAAGTTGTAGTGACTTTTCCCTAGTCACTTCGCTTCAAAACTGCAACTAAACCTCAAAATACTGCATCCGGCCTCTCAGTGTGGTTACGTATATATCCACATAATCACTAACCAATTCATTGAATGAATAATCACTTACTGATTTAATTGAATGAGAATCATTCAATTAAAGTGCTATGGCCAGCGCTGTGGCTCACTAGGCTAATCCTCCGCCTGCGGCGCCGGAACCTCAGGTTCTAGCCTCCGTCGGGGTGCCGGATTCTGTCCTGGTTGCTCCTCTTCCAGTCCAGCTCTCTGCTGTGGCCAGGGAAGGCAGTGGAAGATGGCCCAAGTCCTTGGGCCCTGCACCTGCATGGGAGACCAGGATGAAGCACCTGGCTCCTGGCTTTGGATCGGCACAGCATGCCGGCCACGGCGGCCGTTAGGGGGTGAACCAACGGAAAAGGAAGACCTTTCTGTCTGTCTGTCTCTCTCACTGTCTAACTCTGCCTGTCCAAAAAAAAATAATAATAATAATAATAATAAAGTGCTACTAAGAGTGTGACGTGCAGGAGGGGAAAATAAAAAATATCCATCGACTGATTTTTGTGCCTTTTTTTCTGGGGATGATTTCATTGCTCAGAGCTCAGCCGCAATAGATGGCGCAAAGCTGAAATGGGTACCTTCCAGTAAGAAGCCACCCTCCCTCTCATCGGAGGAATGAGACTTCAGCTCCCAGTCATGCATGCTATCTTCCTGAAATAAAATTAATCTATTAAGCCATGACGAGCAACTACAGGTTTTATACGGCATCATAAATCCCAGGAAATTAACTTGCTCTGAGACTTGGCCTGGGGCAGCTCTTGGCAATGAAGGTGCTGTGTGAAAATTAATTGCTGTTTAAATGTCTCCTGCTAGTCCCCCCCACCCCCACCTCACTCTCTCTTCTTCTACCCAACTAGAAAGGAAAACTCATAGAGGGAGGGAAAAAATGTTTGGTTTCACTTTATCAGTAAAGCAAATTCTCCTTTTCACCATGGATATAAATATCAGGGCTGGTTAATGCCCCAGGGCAAAAATAAGAGCGAATTCTTCTTTTGGAGGGGCCAGCTGAGCCCTGCACTGTAAGGCAATGTGGTGGAGCAGCTGAGCACATGTCAGGTAGCTGTCGCTGCAAAGCCCGTGGTGGAGATGGGGAGTTGGTGCTTTGAACTGTCACGTTGTTTGGGCAGGCACTCTGCAAACGGTGTCATGGAACACAGAGATGAGCAATAAATGTGAGAGTTGCAGAAATATCAACACGTCACTGCTGGGATCCCTGCTGAGCCCCTGTCGTGTGCCAGGAACTCTCTCACTTCATCCTCACGGTGTCTGTTATCATTTCCTGAGCTTCAGAACTGAGCCTGGCTTGCCCAAGATCACATTACCGGCAGGCAACAGAGAGATGTGACTTATTTCCAAGTCTGTTTCACTCCAAGCTCCCTGTCTATCCTTGACCCCAAAACTTTGTAAAAAAAGAATAACTCTCTTCAGTGGCAAATTTTATAGATTCATGCAGGTAAGTAGTTGTACATTCAGTGCAGGTTGATTTAAAAGCTTTGTAGCGGAGAAAAAGCAGTTATAGATTTTAAAGTAAATTTTCATTTTGTTCATGATGTCTTTCTACATTTGGAAGCCGACTATACTTCCTTTTCCACTTGCCTTGCAGAAAGTGCTTGGTGCATGTGTAGACTTAAGGAATGCTACCATAATGGGCCAGCATTGTGGTGCTGAGAGTTCAGCCACTGTCTGAGACACCAGCATCCCATAGGAGTGCTGGATCGAGCTGTGGCTGCTTCACTTCCAACCCAGCTCCCTGCTAATGTGTCTGGGAAAGCAGCAGAAGATGGCCCAAGTGCTTGGACCCCTGCACCCATGTGGGAGACCTGGACGAATTGCTGACTCCTGGCTTCAGCCTGGCCCAGCTCTGACAATTGCAGTCATTTGGGGAGTGAACCAGTAGATGGGAAGATCTCTCTCTCTCTCTCTCCCTATCTCTCTGCTTTTCATGTGAAAAATAAATCTTAAAAACATAAACAAGAAAAAAGAAACGCTGCCATATGCCGGCTATCTGCAGACTAATGGAAGTCCCTCGTGCTTCTGGTATTGCTCTTCTAGCTTGTGGTCCCAGGAGAATATGTCAGGGCTCTGCTGACTGTGCCCTTGCTCCAGGTCTGTCCTTGTGGATGCATGGGCACAGATAAGAGCTGCGTAGACTGGGGTCCCTGCTCTGAGTCCACTGTCCTGGTGGTTGTACGGGGACAGCTCTGGGCTGTGTAGATTAAGATCCTTATTCCAGGCTCAGCGTCTGTGTGGATGCCTGGGCAGAGGTCAGTTCTCTGGCGCAGGCTTAGTGCTGCTGGTAGGAGACCTGGGGACACTCCTTCAAGGATGCCTGTAGTTTTTTTTTTTTATTTTTGAGTTGAAAACCGAGTTAACTATGGTGAATAATAAAGCCATTAGTACAAATTCTGCAGGTTTTTGCTCATAACACAGTATAAACATTTAAAAGGATAAGCATTTGTAGTCTTTGAGGCACACTTTTGAGAATGCCAAATTAATCCAGCAAAACGTGAAGAGGGCTTACCAAGCGAGAGGAGGTTTTCAAAAGTGCCTTCAAAGGAAGAGCTCGCTTTCATTCTCCAAAGCCACCCTGAGAAACAGACGGTGGTATCACCTCCACTTCTACAGGAAGCAATGGAGTTATAAAGAGCAAAGGTAACTTGTCCAGTTGACACAGCTGGTAAATACTTCCTGTTTATATTCAAATGTTTGGCTTCTGTGTCTCAGAGCTGATGCAGACTTTGCCATTGGCTGTCTCCACCAGATCTTTCTTGTGGCCCCTGAGGTGCAGTGCCCAGAACCTCCACCCTTCTCTTGATGGAAGGGAGTGAACCAGGCTGCCATCTCCCTAGTGCAGACAGCATCCAGCCCAGGGACTCAGCCCCGCCCCTGTAGGAGCCTGCATCCGATCGGCTGATCAATGCAGGGTTGTGCACTCTGCCATCACCTCAGCGGCAGAGCTGCCTGTGTGGTGCACGGAGCTGTTTGCTGCTGCTGCCTTGTAGACCCTCTTCTCCCTTTCTCCAATCCTGCTCCCTCCTCCCTCCCATCAGATTTTAGTTCTCAGAACACTGCTTCCTACACATGGCTCTCCATCTCTGAGTGGGCGTCTCAGGGCATCAGCCTAGACTTTGGTATAAAGTGGAGGGTAAGCAAGGGTGCTACCAGGGCCTCCTGGGTCTGCCCCAGAAGAGGACCCAAAGAGGATGAGACCACCCCTCCTGTGTGGAGCAGTCACAAAGTCATGCCAATGGAATAGGAGTTTTGGTGGTGGCCTGGCTTTGCCATATTGTCTTTGTCTCAACATTCAGAAAAATAGCACCTTGATTAGACACATGATTAAGTGACAAGAATACCAAGACAATGCTTATTCTGTTATAGGATAGGGACTATACCGACTGATTTCTGTACCCTGATGTCTGCAAAATTTCTATCTTATTTTGGTTAACAGAATAAAAGTAAGACATGCAACTCATCCAATGTTTTCTTCCAATAATATTTTACTTCAGGAAGCATTGTTTGATTTCTATACTTTTCATTTTGCATGATGCATAGTCAGAATTTAATTAGATATCCTAAAAGGTGTGTTTCTGTGTTCCTATCTCTATAGGTTATCTCATAACTGTTTTTGCTACCAGTAGACTTCCTTGTGTAGGGATTGGTGGACTTTACACATTGGTAAAGAGTATTATTTTGGATATAGACATTGGTTTTATTTAAGGTTTTGATTTTAAAGGTAATTTAAAAAATTTAATATGATGAGTTTACAAATATTTTGATATATTCTATGTATCCTAATTTCATTGCTTCCTCTTCTTTCTACTATTTCTCTTGTTCTGCTTTCTTTGGAATTTGTTGCAATTTTCTTGAATGGAAGTTTACTTTTTCCTTTGTCAGTACATACACTTAAGGTAATATTTGTTCTTCCAAACATTTTAAACTGTGTCTCACAAATTTTCATGTGATTTATTCACTTCTTAGAGTGCTAAATACTTTCCAATTTCACTTGTAATTTTCTTTTATTTATGAGTTATTTAGATGTTAATTGCTTAATCAAAGGCCAACTGTGGATTTTCTTGCCACTGTACTTTTGCTATTGATTTCAAACTTAATTCCAATGTGGTAAAGAAAATATTCTGAGTGATTTCAATCTTGTGGAGCCTGCCTTATGAATCAGCATTTGACCCAATTTCATAAAGTTCCATTATTGCTTAAGAAGGATATATACTCCATTATTGTCCAAGTTCAGTATCCTAGACTTGTCAATTAAGTTGCTCTGGTCATAAGCAGCATGTGTGCCAAAGCAAGAGTTTTCATGCATTTAACTGTGAGGTTTGTCTGTCTCTCACAAAGTTCCTAAGAAAGCACCACACCCCAAGGTGCCAAATCAGTAATGCTGTGTTTGGGAACATGAGACTTGATGGAAGGAATACTTTGCGCAAGAGTCATTTATGATCTATGGCAAGAGAAAGTCAGCAGATGCATTCAAGAAATGGACAAGGGCTCCCAGGAGAATACAAATGGCCAATAACTAGATGAAACATTTTCATCCTGTGTAGTCATTAGGAAAATGCAAATTAAAACAGTGCAATCCCAATTCTTTATCTCATTTAAAAAATCAAATTGACAGTAAATGTCTTTTTGTATAAATGAATTTCATTTGAGAACATGAATACTCTTTTAGAATACCAGACCCTTAAGACTCAACCAGAGAGGTAGGAGCTTCAGAACATCTGATCCTGGATGTCCTGCACATGTGCTGTGTGGCTGGAACCAGTGCAGTGACATTAAGGCTGCAGGGTTAGTATCCAGCACTGGTGCACCAGGCTGTCTGATCCCCTGAGCTGGCCAAGACCCAGGTCCAGGCAAGACTGGCCTGGAGGGTCCTGTGGAGCTGGTGGAAAACACTTGGCATTCTTCTTAGTGAATGTGAGTGTCACACTCGTCCATAGCACTCACACTTCTGCTCGTCTTTCTCATGAATAGAACTTGAGGAATCAAAAAGAACGTCTTTCAAAAAGAAAGATCAGTTCTGGATGACAACTGGTAATATTTGCTGTGTAGCTAATTTTCAGCCTTGGTGTGTTTTATTATGTAAGATATGAACTGGGGTAGGCATTTAGCCTAGCAGCTAAGATGTCAGTTCACATGCCCACATTCCACATCTGAGTGCCTGGTTGTGTTTCCTGGCTCCATCTCCTGCCTCCAACTTCCTGCCAGTGCACACCCTGGGAGACAGTGGTGATGGATCAATTAATTGGTTCCTGCCACCCACACAGAAGACTGGATTGGTTTCCTGGCACCCAACTTTGGGATTCAGTCCTGGCCATGGAGGGAATTTGAGTATTGAACCATTTGATCTGAGCTCTGTCTGTCTTTCTGCCTTTTGAATGAAAATAAATAAATAAGAATTAAAAGAGTGAGCTTTTCATAGATTGTATTAAACACAATCGTATAATATTGATTTTATTCTATATTAAATTGAATAAGGTAGAATGAAGGAAAGAAAATTCAATGTGTAAACTATGTACTGAAATTGGATTTCCCCTAATAATCTTGTTTTAAAATACATGTTTGAAAAACAAAATCACAAGCTAAAAAGAGAAAAAAATTGAGGAATTAATGTATCATACAGCTCAGAATGAAAGCTAGCAGCTACAGCTCTAAATTGAAGCCACCCACAGTGACTGTGCCCAGGAGTGGTCCCCCATGTCTGCCCCACTCGTACTCTTCATTTCTTTTATTCCTTTTGTATTCATTCCAGCTGCCTCTTGAGTTCAGTAGGTTGTGGATTTTATCGTATAGTGAGTCTCCGACCAGCCAAGCTGTCATCTGACAAAATTATACTGTAAGGAGCACAGCCTCAATGTCCTTTTCCCTCCCTCTCCTAACAAAGAGGAGACACTTCCATGCCCTGAACCCACCCACATGGGCAGGACTAGAACCTTTATACTTCACATAGGTTCCCCCACCTCCACTTGCCGGCACCAGCCAAGCTGCCTTCCCTGGACACTGTCCTGTCATCCAATCATCCTTTATTTCTTCCAGACAACCTTCTAGGATTTCATTTCCTAGCAAGACTGGGACAGAGGAGCAAAGACCATTAATCCAACAAATCCACCCTTTGCAAGTTATTTTCAGAAGAACATTAAGGCCAATGTTAATGCTACCAGGAAATGTTAATAGAATCCACAAAATGTTTGAGAAAGTTTACAGTTTCCCTTATTCTAGTGACATCCTAGCTCGGGAGTTCTAGCAGTAGATTCTACCCAATGGGCATTTTTCTCTGAAGGATTAGTTGTACTGTATAAAGGAACAGAATGCATAATAAAATAATCATTTCCAAAAATAAATAAGAGGAGCAGGAATAGCTAAAAGTTATTGAGTACACTATAAAACCCTCTTTACATACATATTAATTTACAATCTTCACAGCCCTCCAGGAGGGCAGGTTCTATTATTAATCTACATCGAACAGAAGAGTGCTTGAGTTTCAAGATGATTTATATTTTAAAACATCAGTAACAGTCAACTTAAGAAATCCACGAGAAGGGAAGCTTTAAATACACAGAAACTTACCTCTTAGAGTGTAGATGGTCCCTGACTTAGGATGATTCGGCTTACAATGTTTATACTTTGTAAGGGTGCAAAAGTGCTATGAATTCGTACTTCAGGTTTTCATCCTTCCTCATGTTGGAGATATGCATGTGATTTTGTTTTGCGATGCCAAGGAAGCAGCAACAGATGTAGCTCTCAGCTGATCCTCATGATCATGAGGGAACGCAACTGGCGCTCTGCAGTGTGCTGTGTTGCTAAGCCAGGTTAGGCGTGTTCACCACATTGCTGACTTACGATCTTTTCAATTAGTTATGTGTTTATTGGAAAAATAAGTCCATGGTCAGTTGGGAGACATGTGTACTGGAAAATAGAATGATGTGAAACTGTGGCTCCTGAACCAAGACTGGGAACCTCCTTCTGTGATGTCTTCCATGAACCTGGTTATGAGAATCTGGGTCCCATTAGGAAGCAGCCTGCCACCCCCTTGACAAGTACATAAAAGAAAAGTCTAATGAGTGGCTGTTAACAGAGTGTGAGCAGGAAATGGTACCAACAAAGGGGAGAGAAAAACTCAAGTTCTAGTCACCTAAGAAGTCAACATTACCCCTCAGCCTGCAGGAGTGACCCATGTCACTGGGAATGTTGAGAGCTGACATCCTGAGGAGGAGCTGGAAGGCAAGCTCTGTGGGTTGGTAGAGGGATAGAGTGGTGATCTAGAGGAAGAAGTACACTGACCTGTCTCTCTTCAGTCATGTGCACAGCTCTGTGCAGGCATCGGGAACAAGGCATTTAATGCAGGGATGAACCATATGTATTTGTGGGTGCTCCTTCTCCGGTTGCAACCAACCAATTTATCCCAGGATGCACCTTGATTAAATGCAGGAACATGCCAGCCCTAGTCTTAGAACATGGTTCATATTAATAAATGGTGGTTAAGTTGGGGAATGTGTCTAGAAGTAGCCTGCAGTCATGGAAGAGTTTGGGAGAAGCAGCCAGAGGCCTTGGCTATAGGCTACGCTCTCTTTTAACTTACTAGAATATGCAACTCTAGGCTAGCAATTTAGTTTTTCTAATCTCTTTAGAAAATCATGATTATAATGATGGGTTGATGACAATGATACAGGTATTGAAGATCTATGGGACAATTAAATGAGATAATATATGAACTCTCTAAGAATGCTTTGTTCAGTAAGTATTGTTCAATAAATGTTGGTCTCTTTTTTCTTCCTATTTCCCTCTAGGTTTGAAGGTAGACTCTCAAATTGATGGGCATGAGGTAAAGGAAGGATCCTTATATACTCTCTCATCACAGGCTGTTTTAAGCTTTTAGATGACCTGGGAGGACTGGTATCCATGATTGCAACAGGAACAAAGACAAGCACTCTCATTCTCTCCAACAGCATTTCTCTGATTCATCACAGGTGACAAACTCAGTGGCCAAAAAAGCACAATAGAACACATATTTCCTGTACTGAGTGCAGAGAACTAGACTTCCACTGCTGAGGTGCTGAGAATAAACACTGAGTGGAGCTTAATTGACTTCATATTGCTGGGGTTCACGCTGCTTATGATGGAAAATAAATAAGAATCAGCTCAGCCCATCACCTTGTGACTTGCCTTCCACTCACTTGCAGAAAAAAAAGATAAGAAAGAAGATGATTGTATTTAAACCTTTTTAAAAAGATTTATTTGTTTATTTGAGAGGCAGAGTTACACAGAGAGAGAGGTCTTCTATCTGTTGGTTTACTCCCCAAGTGGCCTCAATGGCCAGAGCTGGGCTGATCTGAAGCCAGGATGTGGCTACAGGGTTCCAAGCATTTGCACCATCTCCAACTGCTTTCACAGGTCATTAACAGGGAGTTGGATTGGAAGAGGAGCAGCCAGGACTCAAACTGGCACCCATATAGGATGTGGGTGCCACAGGCAGAAGCTTAACCTACTATGCCACAGCACTGGCACCAAGAAGGTGACCTCCTGCTGCTGAAGTATAATGCTCAAGTATGAACTTAACTGGGCTCAGGAGCATTTTGGAGCCCGACAACTTGACCAAGTTCCCAACCAAGCCCCAGAGTGGGAGCTCCAGTCATGGTGACCTCCTTCAAGAGTCCCCTGGTGTGGTGTAAGAGAACTGTCTTTGGCGACCATGGTAAGTCTGCAAGGCTCTAGGTGACAGGGCAGAAGATTCAGGAGGCATTTGTGCTGTTGACCAAGATGACTGCTCTCAGATGAAGAGCCAGGGGCTCCTTAGATGTGGAGCCCTAAGACGAGACTTAGATGAATCTCTCACTGGTAGAAGTAAGATTGGGGCAAACAATTTAAAGGTGTGTGTACCACATCTCCATTGCCAGAAATCTATTCCACTGTGTGTATGAAACCACAAGATCTGGAGGAGATGCAACTCACTCTCTTGGTGAATGGTTTTATGCATTTATTTTTTAAATTTTAGACTGATTTATAATATTTGCACATTGTAAGGAGTAAATGCAACATTTCAACACATCTACATAGCTGCCACCAACCACATCACACAACCAGTCTTTCCATTTTCTTATATTTTCTTTATACTAAGGAACCTGCCAGGTCCTCTCTTTCTATCCTTTATATGGGATATTTCACATCTCACGAGCCATGGTCACCTGACTGTGTTGCAAAGCATCAGACGCTGTTGCATCTTCCTCACTGTATTTTAGTGTCCACTGTCTCACCTCCCTCCATCTCTTTCTCCTCATCCTTCCCCAGCCTCCCATAATCACTATTTTTTTTATTTATTTATGTACTTATTTATTTGTGTGTGTGTGTGTGTGTGTGAGAGAGAGAGAGAGAAAGAGAGAGTGAGAGGAGAGAGAGAGAGAGAGAGAGAAGGGGAGAGAGATAGAGAGAGAAGAGAGATCTTCCATGTGCTGATTCACTCTCCAAATGTCCACAACAGCAGAGGCTGGGTCAGGCTGAAGCAAGGTGACAGGAACTCAATCTATGTTTCCTATGTGGATGGCAGGGACTTAACTACTGGAGTTCTCACCTGCTGTTATTCCTGCATTAATAGGAAGCTGGAATTGGAAGCACGACTTGGACATGAACTCAGGCATTCCAATATGGGATGTGAGTGTCTCAAGTAGAGTCTTAACCACTGCACCAAACACCCATCCCAGAATCACTAAATTCATACATATGTATGTGCGTATGTATATATATGTATATATATGTATGTATATATGTATCCAATCTGAACTTACATATGAGAGAAAACATGCAGCATATGTCTTTCTGTGTGTGATTTATTTCACTCAACATAAGGATCTCTAGTCCATCCATTTTAATGCACACATTAAAATGTCATTCTTTCTTATAGCAGGATAATCCTCCATTGTGTGTATGTATCCCATTTTCTTTATTCATCCATTGATGACAACTAGGTTGATTCTGTACCTTGGCTTTTGTGAACAGTGCTGCAGTGAACATGGGCATGCAGGTATCTCTTTTATAGGCTGCTTTAATTTCCTTTGGATATGTCTCTAGAAGTGAAATAGCTGAGTCCCATGGTAGATCTATTTTCTAAGTTATTTTTAAGCTTAAAAAAATTGAAAGGCAGAGAGACACAGAGAAAGAGACAGAGACAGACAAATAGAGAGGTCTTCTATCTGCTGCTTCATTTCCCAAGTGACTGCAACAGCTGGTGCAGGGCCATCCTGAAGCCAGGGGCCAGGAACTCAATCCGAGTCTCTCACATGGGGGCAGTGATTCAAGCACTTGGGCTAACGCCTGCTGACTCTTAGGGTGTGCATGAGTAGATAGCTGGAACTGAAAGCAAAACTAGGACTTAAACCCAGGCACTCCAAGCGGGGATGTGGGTGTCCCAGTTGCGTCTTTACTGCTGTGCCAATCACCGCTCTCTGTTCTTTGAACCTCCCTGCTGCTCTCCACAAGAGCTGTACTAAGCTGCATTCTCATGAACAGTGTATCAGGGTCACTCTTCTCCACATTTTCACCAGCATTTTTTTGGTCTTTTTTATAATAGCTATTCTAACCGGAGTAAGATGATACTTCATTATGGTTTTGAATTGAACTTCCTTAATGGCTAGTGTTACGGAGGAGCAGTTTTTCTTGCATTTGTTGGTCATTTTTATTTATTATTGAGAAAAATCTATCTGGATCATCTGAGCACTTCTTTTTCTTGCTTTTTTTTTTTTTTGCTTTTTTTTTTGGGCAGGCAGAGTTAGACAGTGAGAGAGAGAGAGACAGAGAGAAAGGTCTTCCTTCTGGTGGTTCACCCCCCAAATGGCTGCTATGGCCTGCGCACAGCGCCGATCCAAAGCCAGGAGCCAGGTGCTTCCTCCTGGTCTCCTATGGGTGTGCAGGGCCCAAGGATCTGGGCCATCCTCCACTGCCTTCCCGGACCACAGCAGAGAGTTGGCCTGGAAGAGGAGCAACCGGGACAGAATCCGGCGCCCCAACTGGGACTAGAACCCTGAGTGCCAGCGCCACAGGTGGAGGATTAGCCTAGTGAGCTGTGGTGCCGGCCCACCTGAGCAATTCTTAACTGGGTTGGTTGTTGTTTTGTTGTTTTTGAGTTCCTTATATATTCTGGATAGTAATGCTTTTTCAGATGAGACTGGTTTGCAAATGTTTTCTCCCATTCTGATCGTTTTCTCTTCACTGTGTTGTTTCCTTTTCTTTGTTGAAGCTTATTATCTTGATATAATCCTATTTATTTTTGCTTTTGCTGCTTATGGTTTTTTTTTTTTTTGACAGAGTTAGACAGTGAGAGAGAGAGAGACAAAGAGAAAGGTCTTCCTTCCATTGGTTCACCCCCAAAATGGCCTCCATGGCTGGAGCTAAACCTATCCAAAGCCAGGAGCCAGGTGCTTCCTCCTGGTCTCCCATGTGGGTGCAGGCGCCTAAGCACTTGGGCCATCCTCCACTGCCTTCCCGGGCCACAGCAGAGAGCTGGACTAGAAGAGGAGCAACTGGGACTAGAACCCAGTGCCCATATGGGATGCTGGCACCACAGGTGGGGGATTAGCCAAGTGAGCCATGGTGCTGGCCCCACTGCTTATGCTTTTGGGACTTTACCTGGCCAATATCTTAAAGTGTTTTCCCTACATTTTCTTCTAATAGTTTCATGATTTCAATCTTGTCTCCATGTCTTTGACCAATTTTCAGTTTATTTTTGATGGTGAGAGGGGTTTTGTCCCAGTCTTTCGCATATGGATAATCCTTGCTTATCTGGCACCATTTATTAAAGAGACTGTCTCTTCTCCAGGGTATATTTTTAGCTTCCTTGTTGAAGATCAGCTACCTGTAGATATATAGATTTATTTTTGGGGTTTCTATTCTGTTCCACTGGCCTTTGGGTCATTTTAAAGGTGAATTGGTTTTAGTAATTTTGCTTACTTAGAGTTGCCAGAAATAGCGATGGCTTGATATTGTATTGTTCCCCTGGCCCTTGCTGCCGTCAAGATTGGCAGGGACACACAAAGAAAGCTCAAGTCTGACAAGATGGGGAAGGACGATGATTGCCCAGGAAACAATGAGGAAGGTGTCTTAGGTAACGAAATGCATGCTGAGAGTGTTCTGATGATCAGGACAAGCTGATGCAGAGATCCAATTCAGTATGAGGGGATCTGACTGGGGAATGTTGCAAGCATGGAACGGAGTCTACACAGGAAGTCCTGCCTGGGGAAAAGCACTTCTCTGGAGGAGAACAAGAGCAAGCCATGAGTTCCATACCAATTCACCTAGCATGATCAAGAAAAAGAGCCAAGGAAAGGCTCTTGCATTTGGTAAGCAAGATGCTCCTGATGTCCTTCAGTGGCCAATTTCAGGAGATTAACATGGATGGAAATCCAATCAGAGATAAGTTAAAGAGTTCACTCATGTGTGTGGATGAAAACAAGGTAACATATGAAGATGGTTGGTGAATGAGAGTCAAGCTATGATGTGCTTCTGGCTGTGTTTCTACTGAGAGGGACTTGATTTAGACTCTTTCAGGACTTCCTGCTTTCCTGTGGCCTATGTACCTGGTCATTCACACAAAGTCCATTTACAAGGTATTGGGAAGAGGAGTCACCACTGGATACTTTCAACCCATTGTTTTTGTAGCCTTTTTGGTAAAGGGGAGAAGAGCACCATGGATGAGCTTTAGTAAAAACTGGGAGGCAAGTAGGCAGATGTAGGCAGATCCACCAAGAAGTCTTGCATAGAAGAAAAGTGAACTCTGGTTGGAGACATTCTTTGCCTTCCTGATCGGAATTCCCCTTGACAGTGTCCATGAGAGAAGAGCGAGATCCTACGTCACCTTTAGCCTTCAACAATGCATTTGCATTAAAGCACTGGTGTTGAATGACTGCAGAGGGGGAGAGAAGACAAAGGATAAGCCAATCCCTAGTGATTCTCCCATTAGTGTATATCTCAAGTGATTGATGGAGAAAGTTGATGACAGATTGGTATTTCCAACATTGTTCCTCTTCCATGACTTTTTGCAATTGCCTGTAACATGTTTCACAACTTTTGATGGTACCACAAATGCTACAAAGCAGAGAAGCTTACTTACATTTGTGTCAGGTGAAAGCCAATTATGTAGGAAACAAAACAATTTCACAATTTGGAGAGAGTCTTTATCTCTTTTTAGGGAGTGTAACTTACATTAACCTGATTGGCCAATAAGTTAGTTAATTACTTAGGTAACTTGGTTGCAGGTTCATATTATTTATCAACAAAGAATAAAGTATGTTGTTGCAAAGCAAACTCTGTACCTAAAATGTATGTATATTATGAGTGTTTGTTTAATGATTTCTTTTATTGAAACAATCCTCTTTAAAATAGGTGCTCTGGGGCCGGGGCTGTGGTGTAGCAGGTAAAGCCACCACCTGCAATGCTAGCATCCCATATGGGCGCCAGTTCAAGTCCTCGCTGCTCCACTTCCAATCCAGCTCCCTGCTAGTGCACCTGGGAAAGCAGAGGAAGATGACCCAAGCTCCTGTGCCCATGTAGAAGACCCGGAAGAATCTCCAGGCTCCTGGTTTCAGATCAGCCCAGCTCCAGCCATTGCAGTCAATTGAGGAGTGAATCAGTGAATGGAAGACCCTCTCTCTCTCTGCCTCTGCCTTTCAAATAAATAAATAAATCTCTTTTAAAAAGTAGGTTTTCTAGTTTTATATTTTCTTTTTCTCAACAGACTTTTTTGGCTGCCACTGATCCTTCCTTTCAATCCTGAACTCCACAGTATCTAGGGGCAAGGACAAGTGTCTGGTGCTTGTTTTGGGGATGGGGACTTATAAATGCAGAGAATGTTGGATTTTCATCTCCTGCTAAAATAGCTGTTCAAGTTTTACTAATGCTGTATGCATTTCTTCTGCCTGGGGTGCAGGATCATCATCATCAGTAAAGACAGTGTCATCTGGTCCTTCACATTGTCCAAGTTTTGATACATCGCAACTAGGACCACGTATGTGTACATAATAGAATCTTCTTATTTTCTTTTTTTTTCAATTTTTTTTAACTTTTATTTAATGAATATAAATTTCCAGTGTACAGCTTATGGATTACAATGGCTTCCCCCTCCCATATCTTCCCTCCCACCTCATTTTCTAACAGGGAATGGTTAGACATATAAAATGCAAACAGACCTTTTTGACCTACATTGCAGTGGCTAGTCATTAATCTATTTTTTTTAATTTTTAAAATTTTTTAAAATTCTTTTTAACTTTTATTTAATAAATATAAATTTCCAAAGTACAACTTTTGAATTATAGTGGCTTTTCCCCCATAAGCTCCCTCCCACCTGCAGCCATCCCATCTCCCATTCCCTCTCCCTTCCCATTCTTCATTAAGATTCATTTTCAATTATCTTTATATACAGAATGTATTAAGTAAAGATTTCAACAGTTTGCATCCAAACAAACACACAAAGTATAGAGAACTGTTTGAGTAGTAGTTTTACCGTTAATTCACATAGTACAACACATTAAGGACAGAGATCCTACACGGGGAATAGGTGCACAGTGACTCCTGTTGTTGATTTAACACTTGACACTCTTTTTTATGATGTCAGTAATCACCCAAGGCTCTTGTCATGAGCTGCCAAGGCTATGGAAGCTTTTTGAGTTCACCAACTCTGATCTTACTTAGATAAGGCCACAGTCAAAGTGGAAGTTCTCCCTTCAGAGAAAGGTACCTTCTTCTTTGATGCCCTGTTCTTTCTGCTGGGATCTCATTCACAGAGATCTTTCATTTAGGTCATTTTTTTTTTTTTGCCACAGTGTTTTGGCTTTTCATGCCTGTGAAACTCTAATGGGCTTTTTAGCCAGATCCAAATGCCTTAAGGGCTGATTCTGAGGCCAGAGTGCTGTTTAGGGCATTTTCCATTCTGAGTCTGCTGTGTATCCTGCTTCCCACATAGGATCATTCTCTCCTTTTTAATTCTTTTTTTTATTAAACTTTTGTTTAATGAATTTAAATTTCCAAAGTACAGCTTATGGGTTACAATGGCTTCCCCCTCCCAAAATTTCCCAAATCTATTAATCTATTTTTTTAAGATTTTATTTATTTAATGGAGTGGTAGAGTTATAGACATTGACAGGGAGAGACAGAGAAAGGTTTTCCATCCACTGGTTCACTCTCAAATGGCCACAATGGCTGGAGCTGTGCTGATCCAAAGCCAGGAGCCAAGAGTTTCTTCTGGGTCTCCCATGCAGGTGCAGTGTTGCCCAAGGACTCGGGCCTTTTTCTACTGCTTTTCCAGGCCATAGCAGAGATCTGGATTGGAAGAGGAGCAGCCAGGACTTGAACCGGTGCCCATATGGGATCCCAGCACTACAGGTAGAGAATTAACATACTGTGCTACAGCGCCAGCCCCACTAGTCCTTAATCTTACACTAGTTTTGTTAGAGGGCAAGGTAGACATTGGCTTATGTGTGTGAGAGGGGACTGAAGAAAGTGGGAATTTGTGTGTCCTTGAATGAGAAAAGAAATATAGAAGCCAACTTTGGAAGCAGACCAGCATTTGAACATCAAAAGTCTTGTGGTAGTTCTGTAATGTTGTTAGGTGGGTTCCAGCCCTCTCCTAGGGGCAGCTTAAAAGAATCTTCCCGCTCTGCACCAAGAGGACTATTAGGTCCAATAAACGGTGCCTATGAAGTTCTGGGAGGAATTTCACTCCTAGGAAGTCCTCCACTCAACAATGTCCCAGAAGAGGGGAAACAGAGGGCCCACACCCATATCCACAAAAGCCCCAGGGGAATGCAGGCAGGGCTCTCAGTTATTGCTGAGATGCCCCCTCGTCTGTCAGGTGCATTCTCTTCATTAAACTGTGCTACCTCGCTCACTACTCCTCTCTCACGTGTGAATTCTTTCTTGAGCAAAGACAAGAACCTCCAATGAGCTGTCTGCAAAAACAGTTTGAGACTTAAAAAGCTATGTCAGTAAATGACCTGAAACAGGAGAAGTCCATGCAGGATGAGGCATGTCATAAGTGGGAAAAGGGCATATTACAAAACTAACAGTGCTTTGAGACAACTCGGCGAACCATTGAAAAGGAAGTGAAGCTTGGTGCTTACCAGCAAAAATTCCAGGCGGATTAAAGGCTTGTCTTTTTAATACATGGTAATAATAGATTTAGAAAAAGAAAATGAAGTAAATATTTCCATAATCCTGAGAGAGGGACTTCCAAGATAGAAACTGTAAGACGATAAGGGCTGATTCGATGACAAAGACATTTTAAACACCCGAGCATAAAACTACTGTAAACAAAATTAAAAACTGAAAATTACCCTAGGAAAATGTTTCTATTAAGCAGAAGTGGGTGACTCTTTTTCAGACTTAAAGAGGTCTGGATGGTCATTAAAAAGACAAACACCACAATACGAAGATAAATGTAAAGAATATGCACGGGTAATTACCAGAGTAAGAAGTACAGATAAGTAATAAGCACATCAAATTCATTGTAATAAAAATATAGCTATAAATGAGATATCATTATTTTGCCCATTCGGTTGTCACTGACTTCTTAAATCACAAAAATAAAGCAAAATGTATGTGAATGAGCCTGTAATGAAATGAGCAAGGGCCAGAGAGTAAATTAGCACTAACTGGTGTTTCTTCACCTAGGAATTTATCCGAAGAACAATTATAATGTTTTACCATTTGACCCAATAACCCTATTTCTGGGTATATGTCCAAAGGAAATAAAGTCAATATTTTATACACATACTCCCATGTTTATTGTAGCATTATTCACAATAGACAAGAGTAGAATCAACTTAAATTGTTCATCAAAAGATGAATGGATAGAGGAAAAGTGAGATGTGTGTGTTTGTATGTGTATGCCTATGTACATATACACACAGTTGGGTGTTGTTCAGACTTAACATGAATGAAACTGGGAGACATCAACCTGTATGAAATAATATATATCTTGAAGTTCTCACCGCACACACGCACATACACATACGTGCACCGGATGGTACCCATGTAAAGTAATTGATGTGACAATTATATTCATTGTGATAACTCTATCAGAATGTACTGTTATCAAAACATCATGTTATGGACAGGCCTTTGGTTCAGGGTTAGGTTACTGCTTGGGACACACACACGACAGCACTGCAAGACCCTGATTGCACCTGTAGGAGTGCACACTAGCAGCCACACTGGTACACACACAGTGCAACATATGGAGCAATGTTTACAAAAGGCTACACAAAGGGAGACACTGGGAAAGGTAGCCCATTCAAGTAGCATTTTAAAAGTCAAGTTCAAGTAACCCAAAGGAAGGCAGAAAAGATACAACAGAGGAAAAAAATAATCCAACAGAAATGGCAAATAGAATAATAAAAATAAGGTATAAAGGGCACTGTCCATTTGGAATGGTTTCTTTTTTTTAAGACTTATTTATTTATTTGACAGTCAGAGTTACATAGGGAGAGAAGGACAGGCAGAGAGAGAGAGGTCTTCCACCCACTGGTTCACTCCTCAATTGGCTGCAACGGCCAGAGCTGCACCAATCCGAAGCCAGGAGCCAGGAGCTTCTTCTGCATCTCCCACATGGGTGCAGGGGCCCAAGGACTTGGGCCATCTTCTACTGCTTTCCTAGGCCATAGCAGAGAGCTGAATGGGAAGAGGAGCAGCTGGGACTCGAACTGGTGCCCATATGGGATGCTGGCACTGCAGGTGGCGGCTTTACTTGCTTCGCCACAGTGCCAGCCCCGTGGAATGGTTTCTAGCATGTGTCCTTAAGTGAGAAAATAAGTATAGAGTATCATGCATCTTGGCCAGCTTTAGTGTAAGAGAGACCAGGACTGGGATTCTTTTACTCTCATTTTTTATATCATGCACAATGCTTGACCTATGTACTGTTCAACCCAACAGACTTGGTCCCAGTAGGCCTGTGAGTGAGTGACCTTGGGGTCCTTCCAACATAGGCCCCTCGGGGTCTCCCCAGTCCCATCTGGGATGGCTGGAAGGAGACTAGAGCATTGCCCTGGACCTGCAGCAGCGTTTATGGGACTCCAGCATCTTCACCTGGCTCAAAGCCAGAATCCACATGGGACCTTGGCTGACGGGAGGAAGAATGTCCAGGACCATGATGCCTTAGTGCCTGGGCTTGAGAGACCTGAGCCTGGATCAAGGCACAGCTATTCTAGAATAGGCCTTCATCTTGTAACTCAGGCATGACCGGGCCCTGAACCCTAAGCCAAAAGCCCCTGAAAGAAGAAAAATAAACTCCCCTTGTGTTAAACTCCCCTAGCTACAGCCAATCAGCAGACATCAGGGAAACACCCAAAGTTCCAGGTGTCTTTTCAGGCAGTTATGGTGACTGATAACATTCCAAAACCCTGCAGTTTGGCACGTACACCCTAGAGGCTTGGACCCTATACTTTAGCCAATCATTTTAAAAACCATCAACCCCAAAGCCATCCAACCACCTTTACTAGGTCCATTCCTGCCGCTGGATGCACTAATCAATTTTAAGAGAGGTTCTTTGAATTTCCCGTGGAATGAGATGATTTTTCTGAATGGTGCTATAACGTATAGAATGTCTCTGAAAACCCTATAAAAGCCCTGTTTACTGAAGAGTCTGGGCTCTCAATTCAGACCCGCTGCACCGGTGACAGTTGAGAGTCCAGGCCCGGACCTGCAATAAAACTCTCACATGTTTTACAGTGGTATCAGCTCCTTGGTGGTCTTTGGGGACAATCGAACTGGGCATAACAGGCTTTCTTCCAGCAGCAATTTAGGGAACCCAACAGGCAACAGAGATTCTAGACATGCACCAAGGGTTAGAAAATGTCAAACTAGGAGAGAAAGGAGGGGCGGGAATCCTGCAAGACCAAGACGTTGGTGGGAGAGAAGAAATGCAGTGTGGTCAGGATGCACTCAGGGATCCCTGGGCAGGACTGGGTCACATCGCTGATACACCAGCTCTTCTCTTGGAGGTGATAACACTCACAGGTCCTTGTGTGGAAATGGGATGTGATACAGAAAGTCCCAGCATGTGACAGGTGACCAATCAGTAGCTATTACTTTAGAAGGATGTGCACAACAGAGAGAATTCCCTCTCTGCTCTAATTGAATCTAATTCCTTCCACCTGGAGGGCCTCCCCTCTGGGTCAGAGAGCCGCATAAGGAGGCTGCTAGCTCAGAAGGAAAGTTTTCCACAGGCAAAATGAGGAAGACTTTGTGCAGAGGGAAGGGGCATGGAAAGGCCAGTGGAGAGAGCCAAAGGTCAGTGATCAAGGGAATGAAGGAGATGGGACGCAGCACCTGCCCTTCATGGCCTGAGGCCTGGGGGACATATGTGTTGGTGGGGCAGGGGAGCTGAAGTATCCCCAGGAAAGTGAAGAGTGCAAGAACCAGTGGGACTAGGGTCTCTACCAGCAGGACCCAGGTGCCCCTTCCCTGTCATGGGAGGTATCCACAGGCAGGTGGGGCTGGGAAGGGACTATTAGGTTTCAGCGTGCTATGGGAAACCTATTAGAATTCTCTGTGGCTCAGGAAAGCTTAAGCAAGGTGGTGGCAGCCACTTCTGTAGAGGTCTTGCAGTGTGAGGTTGGGGAGAGTGTGTGAGTGATGTCCCAAGACCAGCATGGGGCAGGCAACTGGGCAGGAAGTGAGGCACTGTCCCAGTGAGTAGATGCTAGAGGAGGCCAGGCAGGGCTGAGCACTACCTGCCTCTTCCCACTGACGCACAGGTGCTGCCTGAGCTACTGGGAGGGGTGGGCTTGTGGAGCAAGGTCCAATCAACGATCCGGACATGATGAACAAACCAAAGGAAACTCTGATGTCACTCAGCTTAGGTAGAGGGAACAGAGCGGAGCTGACAGGCCTGCCTGGTGTCTGGACCATTTATTCCACCAAGGTCTTTGGGTCTCCATCTCTGGGATGCAGGTGACCAAACCCCATTTCCCAGTTATGGGGTGTCCAGGCTGTGGTAGGTCTCCTGTTCCCAGCTGCTCTCTGCCTGCTCTGCAGGAGGATTCCACATCCCTGCAGGTTCGCAGGGCAGGTGGGGTGCCATCCCAGGAAAGCAGGCCACTTCCCCTCCCTGTGGCCATCGAACTCGGCTGGGTCTGAGCAGAAGCTCTAAGAGCCACCATGTGATTTGTCCCAGTTGCTTGCTATTTCACCTGTGCATGAGACCAGCCAGACCCAGGTAAGGACTGTTTGTTCAACCTTGGTCAGTCTTAGAGGGAGGAAGATGGGGAACAGAACTGCAGCCACCCTGTGGTTCACCCAGAGCTGACTTGTGACTGACACACAAGCAAGACGTGGAGCTTTTTCTATGGCAAAAGCTCTAGGCTGACCACTACATTTTTTTTCTAAAGAGAATTTTAAACTACATCTTAGGAAAGGAGATAAAGTGGAATCATGTAAATGACTCATAATAAAATGAGAGGGAACTTAAAAGAGGTTAAAATACAAAGACATCACAAGGAAGTTAAAGAGATAATTGATTTAATCCAACTATATCAATAATTACTTTAGATGTGACTGGGCTGAGCACAGCAATTAAATGACAGAGCTTTTCAGAGTGGATAAAATAATAGAACCCAAGTACATGCAGCTCAAAAGAAAACCACTTAAATCTGAAGACTCAGAGCAGACGGGTTAAAAGTAAAGTGATAGAGAAAGATACACATGTTAGCAATTATCAGAAGAAATCCAGAAGAGGTTTGTTAATCTCAGACAAAGCAGGATTCAGAATGAAGACAATTATTAGTCATAAAGAGTGGCACCATAGAATTATAACAAGGTCAATTCGCCAATCCCATACAATTCTTTAACGGGAGGCACTTTAACAACAGAGCTTCAAAATTCACGAGATGAAGCTGATAGACCCGGGAAGAGGAGTAAGTGAATCCATTGTTACAGGTGGCTTCTCTAATACCCCTATCTCAGTCTTTGATAGAGAAAACAGGCAGAAAGGCAGTAGGGATACAGACGGCCTGTGAGGCCCCACCAATCAATACGATCTAATTGACATGGATGGAATGCTGCATCCACCAACCACAGATCACACTCTTCTTCAGCTGTATGGAACGCTCACCAAGACCGATCACATGCTGAGCCACAAACACACCTGAAGAAAATGGAAAACCAGAAACCAAACGAAATGTTTCTCAGGTCACAATGGAATTAAACTAGACGCTGTGGCGTAGCGGGTAAAGCTGCCACCTGCAGTGCCAGCATCCCATATGGGCACTGGTTCGAGTCCCAGCTGCTCCACTTCTGATCCAGCTCTCTGCTTTGGCCTGGGAAGGCACGTTACTTCCCTAGGCTGCAGAGTAAAGTCTACATGGGTGCCTTCTTCTTGGGGAAGCAGGTGCAGTCTTGTTCCCACCCTATAAAGCCTCCCTCAGTGTAGCCTCCCCTATGCCAACCCCTTGCTGTCTGCCTTGTGAGAATGAATAATTTTTTTTTCTTGAGGATTTTACTTATTTACTTGAAAGGTAGATTTGCAGAGAGACAGAGAGAGAGACAAACACAGAGAGACAGAGACAGACACAGAGGGAAAGAGAGACAGAGAAACGGAGAGAAAGGTCTTCCATCCACTGGTTCACTTCCCAAATTGCTGCAATGACCAGAGCTGGGCTGATCCAAAGCCAGGGTTCTGAAGCTTCTTCCAGGTCTCCCATGTGGGTGCAGGAGCCCAAGTACTTGTTCTGTCTTCCACTGATTTCCCAGGCTATAGCAGAGAGCTGGATCAGAAGAGGAGCAGCTTAAACTAGAACCGGTGCCCATGTAGAATGTCAGTGCCACAGGTAGAAGCTTGGCCCACTACGCCACAGTGCCGGCTCCCAGAACCAAAATTCTTTATGGTCAGGTAGTTTGTCTCAGTTTATCTAACTAGTATTTATTGAATACTTAGTCTGCTTGCTTCCCAAAATTATTTTTATTTAAATAGTAACTCATTTTAATTTGCTTGTTTATTACAGTGAATATATTTTTAAAATCCACTTAGGGTTGGTTTGCATAATATATTTCTTTATATGAATCATTTTATTTAAATTTTTTTGATTAACATGTAATACTTGGATTTTTACAGGGCACAGTGCAATATAACAACACATACATACACAGAGTGTAAATCAATCAAACCAGGCAGCTATCCTTTCCATTCCTTATCTTTTCTTTGCATTGGGAGCCTACCAGCTCCTCTCTTGCAGTTATTTCTAGAGTATATGATCCATTATAGAGTCAGCCTCCTGTGCTGTGGAACAGCAGCGGTTGTGTTTGGTACCTGTTATTCAGCATTCCTCTACCTCTCCTCACTCCACGCTTTTCTATAGTAATCAGCCTTCTAGTTCAGATTGATTATGTTGTTTTTAAAATGATTTGTTTGGGGGAGAGAGAGAGAGAGAGAGAGAGAGAGAGAGATGGCAGGGAGGGAGGTAGTTTATTCTCCCTGCTGGTTCACTTCCAAATGCTGACAACAGCTGCATCTGGGCCAGGCTAATGTGAAGAGCCAGAAGATTAATCCAGATCACCCATGTGGGTAGCAGGAACCCAACTACTTGCTAGTAGTCATCATCTACTGTTTCCCAGGGTGTGGATTTGCAGGAAGTGGAAGCTCAGCCTGGACTCAAATCCAGGTACTTCAATAAGGGGAGGTAGGTATCCTAGGTTGCTTCTTAACCCTACGCCAAATACTCAGTCCTGGATTAACTATGATTTCAATTTCTACCCATGAAAGAACATTCAATGTTTGTCTTTGTGTGTCTGGCTTACTTCATCTAACAATGTTTTCTGGTTGATTCATTTTGCTGCAAATGTCAGAACTTTATTCTTTTTTATGATTGAATGATAGTCCATCGTGCATGTATACCACATTTTCTTTGTCCATTCATCCATGGAGGGACACTTACATTATTCCATGTCTTTACTATTGTGAATAACACTGCAATGAATATGGGAGAGTAGGAGTCGCTTTCATATTCTGATTTAATTTCCTTTGGATTTATACACAGAAATAGTTGTTGGGTCATATGGTAGATCTATTTTTAGTTTTTTTTGAGAAAACTCCATACTGTTCTGCATAATGGCTGTACTAGTTTGCATTCTCACCAACAGTGTACAATAGAGATTCATTTTTTTGCCCACTTTCTTTCCAACATTTGTTATCTTTTTGATAATTGCCCTTCTAACTGGTGTGAGATGGTGCCTTGTTTGTGGTTTTGATTTTCAATCCCTGATGGTTAGTGATACTTAGCTGCCTCTCATATATTTATTGGCTATTTGTATATCCTCTTTTGAGAAATGTCCATCCAGATCCTCTGTCCGTTTCTGAACTGGATTATTTGTTTTTTGGTTATTTGGGTTTTTCAGTCCTATATAGATCCTGTAAATCAACTCTTGGTTAGATTAATAGTTTGAAAATATTTTCTGTCATTCTGTCAGTTGTCTCTTTACTCTATTGGTTGTTTCCAAAAGCTTCTTAGTTTAATATAATCCAATTGATCGAATTTTGCTTTTGTTGTCTGTACTTTTGGGGTCTTATTAAAAAAGTTATTTCCATGCCAATGTCTTAAAGTGTTTTCCTTATGTTTTCTTCTAGTAGCTTTAGTTCCATGTCTTACATTTACATATTTAATCTGTTTCAAGTAGATTTTTGTAGAGCGTGAGAAGTTGGGGTGAGGGAAAAGGTTCAGTCTTTAGTTAATATATAGCTATTTTCTCCAGTACGGTTTATTCATATGATCATATAAATCATACCTTTCCTTAGAGTATGTTTTTGGCTTCTTTGTCAAATATCAATTGACAGTGAATGCATGGGTTCATTTCCGGAGTCTCTATTCTATTCCACTGGCCTCTGTGTCTGTTTCCATGCCAGTACCACGCTATTTTGGTCACAATAACTCTGTGGTATGCCTTGAAATCTAGTATTGTAATGTCTCCAACTTTGTTCTTTTTGTTCAGGGTTGCTTTAGCTGTTCAGAGGCCTTTGTGATTCCATATGAATTTCAGACTTGCTTTTCTTAAAGTTCTGTGAATAATATCATTTTTAAAAAGTGGGATTGCATTGAATCTGCAAATTACTTTGAGTAGTATGAACATTTTAACAATATTAATTCTTCTGATTCATGAACATGGGAGATCTTTCGATTTTTTTGTTTCCTCTTCAAGTTTTTTCATTAGTGTTTGTAATTTGAACTGTAGAAATATTTTACATTCTTAGTTAAGTTTATTCCAAGGTATTTTATGCTTTTGTGTAGCTATTGTGAATGGGATTGCTTTTACAATTTCATTCTCAATGAGTATATAATTGGTATATAAAATGATATAGATTTTAATGTGTTGATTTTGTATACTGCAACTTCACTGAAACGGTTTGCACTTTTACTAGTTTATAATGGAGTAGACAGTGAGAGAGAGAGAGAGACAGAGAGAAAGGTCTTCCTTTGCCGTTGGTTCACCCCCCAAAATGGCCGCTATGGCCAGCGCTGGGCTGATCCGAAGCCAGGAGCCAGGTGCTTCCCCCCGTCTCCCATGCAGGTGCAGAGCCCAAGCATTTGGGCCATCCTCCACTACACTCCCTGGCCACAGCAGTGAGCTGGACTGGAAGAGGAGCAACCGGGACAGAATCTGGTGCCCCAACTGGGACTAGAACCCAGGGTGCTGGCGCCGCAGGCGGAGGATTAGCCTAGTGAGCCATGGTGCCGGCCATAAAATGAATCTTTAAGAAAAGAAAAATGCTAGCAGGTATGGATTCTTCTGCTTGCAGAGGGCCACCTCCTTACCGTGTCCTCACACAGCCTCCCCTTCGAGCTCCCACATCTCCACTCTCTCTTGATCTCACAAGGACACCAGTCCAGTTGGATGGGAGGCCATCTCATGACCTGTTTTTATTTCATCACCTCCATTGAGACCAATTAGGGAGTGAACCAGCAGATGGAAGACCTCTCTCACTCTCTCTGCCTTTCAAATGAAATAAATCTTTTTTTTATTTCTTATTTTTTTTTGATAGGCAGAATTAGACAGTGAGAGAGAAAAAGACAGAGAGAAAGGTCTTCCTTTTTCTGTTGGTTCACCCCCCCAAGTGGCCGCTACGGCCAGCGTGTTGCCACAGCAGAGAGCTGGACTGGAAGAGGAGCAACCGGGACAGAATCCGGTGCCCCAACTGGGACTAGAACCCAGGGGGCTGGCTCCGCAGGTGGAGGATTAGCCTAGTGAGCCATGGTGCCAGCCATATTTATGTTTTTTTTTTTTAATGGTGAACAAATTTCACAGATTTAGGAGCATTGTGATACTTCCCACCCTAACCTCCCTCCCACCCTCCTCCCACTCTCCTTCCTCCTTTCTTTCTTTATTCTTTTAATTTTTTAATTTTTTATTTTTTTAAACTTTTATTTAATGAATATAAATTTCCATTGTACAGCTTATGGATTACAATGGCTTCCCCCTCCCATAACTTCCCTCCCACCCACAACCCTCCCCTCTCCCGCTCCCTCTCCCCTTCCATTCACATCAAGACTCATTTTCAATTCTCTTTATATACAGAAGATCAATTTAGTGTATATTAAGTAAAGATTTCAACAGTTTGCACCCATATAGAAACACAAAGTGAAACATACTGTTTGAGTATTAGTTATAGCATTAAATCACAATGTACAGCACATTAAGGACAGAGATCCTACATGAGGAGCAAGTGCACAGTGACTCCTGTTGTTGACCCAACAAATTGACACTCTAGTTTATGGCGCCAGTAACCACCCTAGGCTGTCGTCATGAGTTGCCAAGGCTATGGAAGCCTTCCAAGTTCACCGACTCTGATCATATTTAGACAAGGTCATAAAAGACAGAGTGAGGATAGTAACCAATGATCCTAAGAGTGGCATTAACCAGGTCTGAACAATTATACAGCCTTAAGTGGGGAAGAGGACCATCAGTACACACAGGTTGGGAGTAGAGCCATTGGTGGTAGAGTAGAGGTTATGATTACAAAGGAATGAGGCCCAAGTGCACTAGACAGGGTCTAGAACAACGGACAGAGTCATTATTAGAGGAGCTAAGAAAGGTGCTGTCTAAGCTAAAATTAAGTTTTCTGATTGAGAGGCAAATAGAACCTGACAGAAGGGACTTGATAATAATCTGTTGGGCTTTAGGCCTTGTGAGTTAAGAGGCCCAGACCCATCGATCTCTTCACATGGGGTATATCCTAAGGGAGGTGTGAACCTCCTAGGGGAAGGCACTCTGTTGACTTTCATTACTTAGCTGGCCTGGGAGAAGAGCTGGCCAGGTAAAGGCAGGTGGCATCTCTAACAAGAAATTTACAGTTCTGCCTGCAATGTTGCTGACCCTACTTGACCATCCCCTCAGCTGCAGTGGTCACTTTGGAAGTTGGGCTGAGTGAAGGGCTTTTCAGCTTAGAGCCAATAAGATCTGTGGCTCTGACCTGGGCATCCTTCGACTCCAGGGTAGGTCCATTTCCAGTGATCCAACTCTTGGCAGAGCTGCCAGGGCTCTTCACAAGTTGACTTCTGCTGAAGCCCAGGCTTACCACATTGAAAGCCACTGCAGTGGACTGGCCTGTTGGGTCTCCTTGAGGGCAGATCACTGTACAGATCAGCCATTAACAGGCCTGCCACCCATTGCTTCTGATGCCGAGCTTTCTTTTCCTCCTGGTTTTTGTTAAAGCAGACCAGAGGATGCAAGTCAAGGGAGTGCCCAAGTCCCATTTTTAATTTTCGGTGGCCTGAACTCTAAGTCTCTAGTCACAGGCATGTTCTGTAGTAGTTTTTCTATGGTAGACAATGCTGTTTTCAGTTTGTTTTATACTCATAAGATTAACCCTACCCTAAGTATTCAACAACTACTAAGAAGAGAAAAACACTGTTCCTCAATAATAGAGACAAGGCTGTAAACAATCATTGAATCTCATAATTTCAACTTCACTTATGTATGTTACATTTTTACATTAGTTACCACAGATCAGAAAAAACATAAGATATTTGTCTTTTTTGGGACTGGCTTATTATTACCAAGTGTAATAGTTTCAAGTTGCATCTACATTGTTGTGTAAGACAGATTTAATTATTTTTATGGCTGACTGTTCTATAGTATATACATACCACATTTTATTATTTTTAAAAGGAAACAAGTGTATCTTTATGTAGGTTTTTTAAAAAGATATATTTATATATTCGAAAGGCAGAGTTACAGAGATGCAGAGGCAGAGGCAGAAGGAGAGAGAGAAAGAGAAAGAGAGAGAGAGAAGTCTTCCATCTATTGGTTCATTCCCCAAGCGGCCACAATGGCCTGAGTTAGGCTGATCATAAGTCGGGAGCCAGGAGCTTCCTCTGGGTCTCCCACATGGGTGCAGGGGTCCAAGGACTTGGGCCACACTCCACTGCTTTCCCAGGCCACAGAAGAGAGCTGGATTGGAAGTGGAGCAGCCGGGACTTGAACCGGCGCCCCTATGGGATGCTGGCACCGCAGGCAGTGGCTTTACTTGCTATGCCACAGTGCTGGCCCCATTTCTGGGGTCTTTTCAAGAAGTCTTTGCCTATGTCAATGTCTTGCAGAATTTCCCCCAATGTCTCCTCTAGTAATTTGGTGATACCAAGTTGTAGATTTAGATTATTGATTAATTTTGAGTTGATTTTTGTAGAAAGTGTAAGGTAGGGGTCTTGCTTCATACTTCCACACATGGAGATCCAATTTTTCCAGGACGATTTATTGAAGAGAATTGTTCTTTCTCCAAGGATTGATTTTAGATCCATTGTCAGAGATTAGTTGGTTGTACATGTATGAATTTATTTCTGGAATTTTTGTTCTGTTTCATTGTTCTACATGTCAATTTTTGTGCCAGTACCAGGCTGTTTTGATTATAACCGCCTTCTAGTATGTCTTGAAATCTGTTATTGTGATGCCTCCAACTTTGCTCGTGTTGTTTAAGATTACTTTAGCTGTTCAGGGTCTTTTGTGTTTCCATATGAATTTTAATATCATTTTTTCAAGATCTGAGAAGAATGTTGTTGGTATTTTGATTGGGATCACATTGAATCTGTAAATTGTTTTCAGTAGTATAGACATTTGATGATATTAATTTTTCCAATCCATGAACATGGAAGATTTTTCCATATTTTTGTGTCTCCTTTTATTTCTTTTTTTTTGACTGTACAAAAATCATGGACTTTATTATACATTAAAAAATCTAACAATGTATTTCCTGAAGGCTTGTTATCAGCAAATACCTATTTTGACAAAATGAAAAAAATAAGTTCTCCACAATCACATGAAGTTGAGTTCTTCAAATCCAATTTTAAAGGGAAACGCATGATTTGTAATTGTACACTGCAAGATTAATAGTCTCAGTGAAATAAGAATTAACTAATTCACTTACATTACAAAATCACCAAATATACAAAGCAATTTTGCACATTAGTTTTAACTTAATCCTCAGTGCTCATATTAACTGAAGTAAATTACATATGAGTGCAGCCATGAGAGATTGGTTACAAAGTATAATATGGTTCCAGTTTCAAATCTTGATGTATTAATGAAAAAAAAGCTAAGAGTAAGACTTGGTAAAAAATAAAATGAAGGACTTGCTTGTTACGATTGGTGAATTTAAATATTTAAAGTACAATTTGAATGCTAGGAGGCTGTTATCAAAACCAGTATTTTCATTTTACTCAGGTAGCACAAAGTTTTACAGTATATTAGCTGTTCGTTACTACCAGCATTTATAAGATGATTTTAAATGGTTCTTATGTGAAAATTAAGCCAGATACCTTAGCACTAAGATGTGTCACCTCAGATGCCACACACATCCTACTGTCCTTTTCCCAAACATAATGGAAACAACTCTACCACCTCCAGACTATGGAGCCTAAGAAGTCTTTCAAAAGTCAAACAATCAGTGCAGATGCGGCAAAAGCTAGACTAGCTTCTGTTCACGGTCAAGTTTCAGCTTCCTGTTGCCAAGTGTTCAGAACGCTAAAAGGGAGAAGCAATAACTGGTTTCCTGTCTACTGACTTCATTACCTTAGTTAACGTACTGTTCCTGTAGGTAGAATGTGCAGCAGAACTAGACAAGCTTAACTTCTGTCTTTTTAAAGTAGTCGTGTTAATTTCTAAAACTATTAAGTCTAAGTTTCAGTCGGGAAAAGGTGGCCCCCATCTAATCCAATCACCATTGAAGTATCACAGAACTCGGAGGGCAACAGAACAAGACGAGCCTTACCGTTAGGCAGAAACTCACAGGCACTGTCTTTATAAACAAAACAGAGCTTTTAAGGTTGATGCTTACAAAGGTGCAGTCATAAAATAGGTCAATAGTAATGGAATTGAAGGTGCACCCTCTAAGGCTGTCTCAACTGGTCAATTTGTACTTGGCACTGGAATGTGTTTTGCTCTGACCTCGGGGCATGGGTGTGTCTTTAAGGAAATCCCTATGACTACAGGACTCAAAAGGAGCTAAATCTGCCAGTACCCTTAACTCTAGCCTGCACTTTGACCCAGAGGGCTAACAAAGGACAGTACTTGGCTGATGCAAAGTTTGAGCCGACCACCACCTTCGTAGGGCCACAGATTATCTAAGTGTAATATTAACAAGATTTAATGAAACAGTAAGTTTACCAATCTCAAAGATCTTAAAAGCATGACTGGCCCTGACATATCAACTACTGACCACAGAAGAAATTTCAACTCCAAGAAAAGGAATGATACACTGTTGTGAAAGCATCCCCTTTAGTCTGTGTGTTCGAAACGTAAGGCTTTTAAGAGTATTAACTAACTATTACTTTTAGCTTCATTTTTAAAGTAAGCTTGAACTTGATGACTTAGGTTTGCCTTGAGTTTTTTTTTTTTTTCCTTAAAAATAATATACTATGCATTAACATTAAAATCTGCGTGTTTAAAAGACACTTATCTCCCTGAAAGAGATTGCTGGGGAATTAAACTTGCTCAAGTGTTTTTGTCCTTCAAATTTTTAAATTTTTATCTTACACTGTAATTGGCTATGAACATAAAAGTAATTTATTCTTCAGGTCCGGCTATTCATGGATATGCTCCCTCTTCATTGGGAATGTTTTGCTGGCAATGAGGAAACATTCAGTTGAATAAGTTTAAAATCCTTTATACAGATAAATTGACGAGTTTGCAAATATTTTAACAATATTAAATGTGCAATAGAACTTTTACAAAAGTATTAGAGATCTTAGTCTTCGGGTTTCCAGTTGTGGCCAGTGGTAGTGGTGATCTGGGGGCACTTCCTTGATTGCTCACATTTCTCTGATGTACTGCACGTGATGCCAGTAGGAAAGCAGTTAATGTCTTCTGGTTCAAGATTGGGACAGATGTTGGCATTTTATTATCACTTCTCAGTTCTCAGGTTGGGACTTCAATTATTGCTGCAGAGCAGTAATGGTTAAAATAAGGTTTTGGAGTTTATTAGAAGATGTTTTTGCTCAAATGCATTTTAGATTAGGACTGACATGTAAAGAGATTGTTATGGGATAATACATTGCATTTTCTGCATTGTATGAAATAACTTTTATTGATAATCAAGTGACATTTCAAGAGAAGTTCTATAACAGTTATGTTTAAAGGAAAAATTCCCAGAGTTTAGTTTAGAAAATGTAGTCTTAAATTTCAGACTGAGAGTCCCCATATTTTCATAACCCTATGTTTTGATAAAGTACTGAATCATCACTTTATATCCACAAAGCCACTGATGTATGAGAGTAGAATAGTTTGCACTAATTATTGTAAATACCTCTGCTCTTCAAGTGAGTCAAAGGTCTCATTCCATGAAAGACTCAAAGTGAATGTTTGGTGTGATATAGGAGAAGTTGACCAAGGAAGGACTTTAGCCTGGTGCCAAGGTTAAAATGCCGTTTCTCTACTGCCTGTCTTCTCTGTCAAAACTTGATTTCTTTTTCTTTAATCAGATTTTTAATATTGCTCATAGAAATGTGTTTAACTTGTATAAGCTCAATATATTGAATAAAATATTTTACATAGCCATATATTTACAAATTTTCAACAGGTTAGTTGCTTAGACTAATTTCAGTAAAGAAAATCCTTTTGTTCATTGATACAGTTTTCTTAGTTCTAAATTAGGAATGGCATCTGTTCTAGTTCTCAAAATATAGCTCAGTTGTCTCACACTTCATATGTACGTTGTTTTCTGTAGGAATGGAAGAATTATATATAGGATTCTGATAGTCTTCTTATCCTTTTATTTCTTTAACGCTTTGTAATTTTCATTATAGAGATCAACCACTTCCTTGGTTAAATTTATTCTAAAGCATTTAATTTTTTGTAGCTATTTTGAATGGTACTTATCTTACAAGTTCCTTCTTAGTCATGGCATTGTTCACGATTATGGAAGATCGTAAGGAGACTTCTCAGAAAGGCATTATTACCTTTGTATACTTACATTTGTTAGCCTTATGCATTATTGTGACCCTACATTGAGATTTACACATTTGGCAGATCTGTCTTCTCTGCATTCTTTATAGGATGGCTGTCAGGGGAATGTACCTCTCTTGAAAATGAGGCTTTGAGAATCAGATTAATAGACAGTGTTGACTTTGGTTTAGTTGGGTAATATGGTGTAGACTCTCTGTAGTTTCTTTGGCTGTACTTGTTGAGTTTTGGTGCAATGCCTCAAGTGGTAGAGCTGGAGCAACCTACTGTTTCCAGCAATCACACAAGGGCAAAGACACTCTACTGGTTCCAACTGATGTGTGCACACAGCAGCGGGGGAGAGGTGTCTACTCTGGGCATTCTGCTAATAGGAGTGGTGGGGCTATAATAAGGATGGGTGTTCCTTCTGGTATTGTTGGAGTGAGCCCTACTGTTAGAGGGGTCCTCTTGCACTGTCAGCCCCTGCAGCAGTGGGAGGCTTTCAGCACCCGCCCTTAATTCTAAGAGCAGGATGGGCACAGGAGCAATCTACTACAGGGTTGGCAAGAGAGCCGTGGAGGAGTTTAGCCCCCTCCCTCAACCCCAGCACTGGCATAGGCCCACAAGCTGCTGACTACAAGGGTGAGTGGCAGGTGAGGGTACAACAGCTGCTATCAATACCAACTCTCAGCACCTGCTCTCAACTTCCAGCAGTGTTGGCAGAAAAGCAGTAGGTGGGAGGGGAGCAGGTGGGCATCTTGACAGCACTTGTTATTAGCCTCTCTCTTAGTCCCCAGCTGCGTCAGCCGAAGAGGGAGAGAATTGAGGGGGAAGAGTTGGATGAGACTGCAGTGTCAACTCTTGGCCCCTGGCATTGTCAGCTAAAATGTGGCTAGTCCGAGGGAGGACTTAGGTGATATTTCAGCACTTGCTCTTGTCATCCACTCTCAGTCATCAGCAAAGTTGGCTGAAAAACAGTGAATTGAAGGGAAAGAGGTGGGTGAAATCACAACGCTCATTTTCAGCATTGTTATCAGCCTCTGGCAGAGTGGGTGGAAAAGTAACTGGTCAAAGGGGGAAGAAGTGATGTGCTGTCTTAGAAGTCCACAGGCTGCTGGCACCGCGGCTCACTAGGCTAATCCTCCGCCTGCGGCACCAGCACACCGGGTTCTAGTCCCGGTTGGGGTGCCGGATTCTGTCCCGGTTGCCCCTCTTCCAGTCCAGCTCTCTGTTATGGCCTGGGAGTGCAGTGGAGGATGGCCCAAGTCCTTGGGCCCTGCACCCTCATGGGAGACCAGGAGGAAGCACCTGGCTCCTGGTTTTGGATCAGTGTGGGGCGCAGCGCGCCAGCTGCAGTGGCCATTGGAGGGTGAACCAATGGTAAAGGAAGACCTTTCTCTCTGTCTCTCTCTCACTGTCCACTCTACCTGTTAAAAAAAAAAAAGTCCACAGGCCAACTTGTGAATGGTCTGGGGTGGCCAAGTATTTTGGCAACTGCCCTTGGTCCTAGCGGTGGTTTTGTCCTACAGGTAACCATCTGAGAAAGGCAGTGACATTAAGTGTAGGGGGAGAGGCCCATGATTTTGGAGGACAAATGCTTTGGAGTCTCCGGACCTGAGGGTGGCTCCCCTTCACACAGCTAAATTACCCAGCCTCTGTAGTGTAGGGTGCTGCTCTGGCTTTGGTGCTGGGTTCATAGGCAGTCCACTGATTTTAGTTGGGATCATGAGACTGCAACCCCTACCCTAATGTAGTGGAGTGACTGTGGGAGACCTGGGACAGGGAGACTCAGAGGGCAGTATGATTTCCAACAGTCTCTCCCTTCTCAGAGCCTGGGCTCTGGAGACTGCAGGAGACAATTGGAGTTCCTTCTCTGAAATGAAGATATTGGGCAAAGCCCCGGCAGCTCTCACAACAGAGCTGCAAGTGTGTGACAACCATGGAGATGTCAGCCAGCCAGGTTTGCTGCTGTGTGCTGGGACCTCCTGGTCACCTGCTCCCTGCACTGAGCAGTCAGGTCAGGTTAGGTTGCACTTTGTTCTTCCTTCTCTGCTGCCATCCCGTGTTTTCCCATCATACAGGGCTGCAGTCCCTCTCTTGTTGAGTTCCAGGTCCCTCCCTGAGTCACTCATTCCAAAATATAGCTGTCCACCATTGCTATGGTTCTTCTCTGTGTACAAGAAAGTGAGTGGGGTTTCGTTATTTGTCCTGTCTTCTATGAACACAGTACAGTCAAATTATTAAATTTACTTTTTTCCTTGCATAACCATCCCAACCTGCTTTATTAAAGCAGAGTTGACTAATGTATAATATTAGTGTGCAACTTGATGTTTCAATGTGAGTGTGTAAGTTCTGTAATGGTTAAATCAAGCCAATTAATTGATATGTATGTATATATATACACACATATATCCTATATTTGTCATTTTCTTGGTGTGTGGTTAGAAAAGTTAAAATCGATTCAGCAACTTTCTTTTTTCTTTTTTTTTATTTGACAGTTAGAGTCATAGACAGTGAGAGAGAGACAGAGAGAAAGGTCTTCCTTCCGTTGGTTCACTCCCCAAATGGTTGCCACAGCCAGCTCTGAGCCAATCCAAAGCCAGAAGCCAGGAGCCAGGAGCCTCCTCTTGGTCTCTCATGCAGGTGCAGGAGTCCAAGCACTTGGGCCATCCTCCACTGCCCTCCTGGGCCACAGAAGAGAGCTGGATTGGAAGAGTAGCAACTGGGACTAGAACCCAGAGCCCATATGTGATGCCGCCACCACAGGCAGAGGATTAACCAACTGAGGCACAGTGCCGGTCCCAAGCAACTTTCAAATATTCAGCATAGTATGACTAACTACAGTCTGAAGTATACAATGCAATGCCATTAACTATACTCACATGCACTGCAATAGCTCTCCATAATTTATTCACCTTGTCTAATGAAAACTTTTGCCCTTTCACAAAGCTCCCCACACCAATCCTTTCCCCAGCTCTAAGTAACCATCATTCTGCTGCAGAATTATCTGTGAGTTTGATATTTTACCTTTGACATTTCACAGATGAGATCATGCAGTATTTCGCTTTCTGTGTCTAGCTTATTTCACTTAACATAATATTTTCCATGGTAATCCATGTTAGCCTCAAATGCCAGAATTTCCTTGTTTTTGTAAGGGCAAACAGTATCTCATTGCATATGTATACCTTATTTCCTTTCCTTATTTATCCGATATCCTGATTTCATTCCTTTGGATATAGATCGAATAGTGTAATTGTGGTATCATGTGGCAGTTCCATTTCTAATGTTTGGAGGAACTTCTGGACTGTGTTCCCTATACTGACTGTACTTATTTGCATTCCCTTGAACAGTGTCTAAGAGTTCCCCCTTTGGAGTGGGCATTGTGGGCCATCAGGCTATTCCCCTGCTTTGAACACTTGCATCCCGTATTGGAATGCCTGGTTCAAGTTCAGGCCGCTCTGTGTTTCCAATCCAGTATGCCAGTTCAGTGCTCATGTGCCTGGGAGGCAGCAGATGATGGCCCCAGTACTTGGGTTCCTGCCATGTACATGGGAGACCTGGATGGAGTTCCCAGCTCCTGGCTTCAGCATGGGCTAGCTTCAGGTGTTGCAGGCAATTGGAGAGCAAACTAGTGGTTGGAAGATTCTCTCTCTCTCTCTCTCTCTCTCTGTCTCTCTCTCTCTCTCTTTTTCTCCCCCCCCCCCCGTGCAGTATATATACTGAGTTCAATAAAGTCCAAAGCCTCTCTATAACTGGAAGCATGGCCAGAGCTGGATCTAGTGCATCTGTAAGCAAATCCCAGAGCCATTCTTCTCAGGGAGAAGATTTGGAATTAGCCATTTAACCTCTGGGCCTCAAGATTCTTGTTCTTCTCACAGCATGGATCAAAGCGAGGGGTACTGTAAATTGTGAAGGGCAACATAAATGCTACGGAGGATGTTTGCACTGATTCTGTCATTTTTCTCACCAGTGACCTTAGCCTGACCTAAGGTGCTTCATTAGATCAGAAAAGACAGGAGCAAAAGTTGTCTCACCATGTCCTCTGTATTCCAGTCAATTTCCTGCAATCATACATTTTCTCTACATTATCTGTTGGCTCAGATGTCAGAGTGACCCGTGTATTACCCTTACAACCAGACAGGATGATGGATTTTCTAATGAAATTTCAGCCTTAATTAAGGAGAATTGCTGGAACTAATGCTCACTGTGTTTAGATAGTAAATAAAAACATGTGAGAATGCATGCAAATACGATCGAGAGGAACATCTGTTCCTAAAATAGGAACGATGGAAACTTCAGGGATTATCTCTGTATTTTCAGCCTGTCTACAAGTGGAATTTCCACTTCCTGCTAATGCCTGCAGTGACTGCACACATACTGCATAATTTCTGGAATTGCTAAAACAAGTAGTCACTCACTATGGATTCCTTGGGGCTCATTTTAAGGGCAGTAGTGTTGAACTCACCTATGATTAATTTACATGCAATCTGCTATTCTACAGGCATGCTAATATAATTTGGGGATAATTTCACAGATAATTGCTCGAATGTTGCTAATTCTAGCATATCTACACAAAACAAAGTCAGGCTACTAAATAAGCTTCAAATATTTATTGAACTGTTGGAAACAACTTCAGATTTCAAATGTCTTAATTATGGAAGAGCTGTGTTGGGATCAGAAGCGGTGATCACGGAAAGACACAGGCTTTGGGGCAGAGAGGATCTGTTGGAAGAGTGCTTTCTCCATACAACCCAGCCACTTACTTTGAGCCTCAGAATGTCCCTCTGTACATTAAGACTTGTGAAAATACACATCTCAAGATTGACTGCTGTCCATCACCATCCTAACCGCTTCATGCATATGATCTCATGTAATCTCCAGTCCTATGAGTCAGGTGCTTCTTCCCTTTACAAAACCGGGGAAACTCAGGGATGCTTTTTCCCCCTGCGCTGGTTTCTTCCCCAGGCTCCTGTGCTTCATGGTAAGAGAACCTGTCCTGCAGGGCAGCCCGGAGGCTCCTATGACTAGGATCACCCCGCCTTGAAGCCCACTTTGCCTGTTCTGCTCTCCTTTACACAAAGGGAGCAGACACCGCACCTATTTTTCCCACCCCACAGCAGTGAAGAAAGGAGAACGGCTTTCTTCTCTCTCCAGACCCAGACCTCCTCTTCATCACGACCATGCGTCATGGAAGGTTTCATCTCACAACTCTTTCCTACTAGAACTTGAGAGATTTGCAGGCTGTTTGACACCATCCTCCACCCCATACCCCGAAAACCTCTTGTCTACATACACTCATTTCACACTCTCAGGTATGGGCACCATATTAGCATGGACCTTGATGAGGCCACAGGACACCAAACTTCAAAGGTATATAAGGGATATTAAGGTAAAACCCTCAGGGGTGAGGCTTTGAGACCTTGGATTTCCTATTCCCCCCGGCAATGCTTGGGTATGGGCTCTCTGCATTCAAGATATGCCTGTGGCTCCCAGGTTCGCAAAGGCATTCCCTTCCCTGGCTTCATTTGCTGCAGGAACATTGCCAGGTGTTTCAAACAGCACTCAATCAGCCACCAGCAGGTGCTCATTAAGTGCCTGTTGAATGCCAGGTGCTCAATGGAACAAGGGGAAGTTTAAGCATCTGCCCCCTGAACCAGGGCCAGGATCCCATTTCAGTAACGACTGCCTTTTAGTCCTGGGGAAAATTGAAACAAAACAAACAAAACAACAACAACAACAAAAGCACGCTGAGCCCGTGGAATACTAGGTGGCATTTACTTTGTTTTTGTTTTGTTTGGAGTCAATGTTCTGCTGTTTATGAAACTGAGAAGGAAAATGAGAACTAGTCTCAGATACCTCTAGTGCCCTGGACCAAAGGGGACGTTGGGACTAGACGGCAGAGAAGGAAAGAAAATGCTGCTCCTCACATGCACATCTCCTGATTCCTTTTGGTCTTGGGTCCTTTCTCAGCCTTCGACCTTTCATCTCAGGGATGTTCAGGTGCATGAACAGAGAGAAGGCTCTTGCCATCGTGGTACTGGAATTTGCTTCTATATCTCCCTTTGAGGCCCCTGGCATAGAGGATCCCTATGCTTATGAGGACATCAAGGGACCTGTGTATCTCTGGAACCTTCCCTTCCCATCCAGCATCAAGGCAGTGCATCTGTTAGATGCTGGAACTCCAAAGACTTCGCACATGCACCTAGGAGAAGAGGAAGGCAACAACCCATGACAAAGAGGTGGCACTTTGTGTGGTTCTGTTTAACACAAAAAGACATACAGAATCGCTGGCTGGAGACATCCTTAACTCTGGAAGGCCTGTGATTCCTGACTGTCATCGCTAAGGTGGGAGCATAGATCGCTCCCCAGACTGTAGACTCCACCAAACCCAGTGTGGCTGATGGCTGGATTCTCTGTCCAGAGGGCCTGGTGGTAAAGAGCACAGGCACTCTCCAAGGTACCTCATGAGGGAGGAGGCAAAACGTGGTTCCCTTTGGTCCCACTTATAGACACTTTCAAGTTAAGGCACTTGCTAAAATGAAGTTGTTCACAAGATGATTGAAACAGAAATCTTTTTGGTGAAGCAAGGTTGTCAGAACCTCTGTTATTAAAGGGGGCCAGGGGAGACAGCATTGTGGAGAATTAGGGGGTGGCATTGTTTACTAGAACAAGCTCTCACTTCCACAGGAAATGTCCTCTTCTCGGTTTTTCTTGTCATAGAGGCTCGGTGTGGTCTTGGTTTCACTGGACCAGTTTTTGTGTTTTCATTGTTTTTAAAATTATGGTAAAATATTCATAGCATAAAGTTTTATCATCTTAACTAATTTAGGTGCACAGTTCAATGACACTAAATAGATTCACTGTTCATGCCATCAACACCCCCATTCATCATCAGAGTGGTTCCAACTTCCCCAATTGAGACTCTGTACCCATTAGACTTGACCTCCTGCCTCCTGCCAGCCCTGCACGACACCATTCCATTTTCTGCCCCTATGAATATAATGACTCCAAATTCACTGAATCACTTTTAAATTTTAGTTTTATTTGAGAGGGACAGAGAGATATCACATGCATTGATTCATTCCCCACATGCTCACAACAGCCAGGGCTGGAACCGGCCAAAGCCAGGAGCTGGGAGCACAATCCAGGTCTCTCATGTGTTTGGCAGAAGCCCAGCCACCCAAGCCATCACCTGCTGCATGTTAGCAGGAAACTGGAATCAAAAGTGGAGCTGGGACTCCAATCCAGGTACTTCAATAAGAGATATGGGCATTGCAAGTGGCATTTGAATCTTTATATACCGCTTTTTAAAAAAAAATAAAAACATTTTTAAAAGATTTTTATTTATTTTTTGACAGGTATAGTTACAGACAGTGAGAGGGAGAGACAGAGAGGAAGATCTTCCTTCCGTTGGTTCACTCTGCAAGTGGCTGCAACGGCCGGAGCTGTGCTGATCCGAAGCCAGGAGCCAGGTGCCTCTTCTTAGTCTCCCATGTGGGTGCAGGGGCCCAAGCACTTGGGCCAACCTCCACTGCTTTCCCAGGCCACAGCAGAGAGCTGGACTGGAAGAGGAGCAGCCGGGACTAGAACCGGTTGCCCATATGGGATGCCGACGCCGCAGGCGGAGGATTAACCTAGTGCACCACGGTGCTGGCCCCTATATACCACTTTTAAAAGAGAGAGAGAATTATTTTTCTGAGCAGAAGGATGAGGGAGGGGTAGAAACAGTACAACAGAAGATATTTAGAGAGAAAAACACAGCTAATGCCAAATGGCAAATAAGCATTCAGTCCCTCATTGCAGAATCTAGGAAGTGGTGGGGCATGCAGGGTGATCAGAAAGCCCAGTTTATTTGGGCCTGAGGGGTTCCAGAAGACAGAAGTTTTACTGCTAAAACTGGGACAGTCCTAGGAAAAGGGGGATGGCTGTCCACCCCACACTGCAGACAGCAGAGCCTGAAATTCACAAGCACCTTCACTTTTCTCTAGCTGATTATTCTGCATGGAAACATCAGACCAGGCATCCTCAGATGTGCCCATAGTCTCTGCACACCTGACTGGCTGGCCCATGTGCTGCTGCACCGTCACCACTCTGCTGACTTAGCCTGGTTCTTTGTCCTAAGTTGGCAAACCAAGTGTGTGTGTGTGTGTGTGTGTGTGTGAGAGAGAGAGAGAGAGAGAGAGAGAGAGAGAGAGAGAGACTACGGATGCCTGGGCACCTCTTTGCCCATCTCCTCTCTTCCAATACACACAAATGAATGGGGTCTTTGCAGCTTTTCTAGGAACTCTGAGACCAGGCAGGCAAATGCAGAAAAAATAAAAATCATGGTCTTCTTTAGTAAAATGAATTTTAAAATGACAACAGCCTAGGGTTTGTCATTGTGGCACAGTGGGTTAAACCACTGCTTTGGCTGCTCCTCTTCCAATCCAGCTTCCAGCCTAATGTGCCTGGGAAGGCAGTGGATGACGGCCCAAGTACTTGGTTCCCTGCCACTCAAGTTTGGAATCTTTTTCTCTCTGTCTGTCTTTCTGTTACTCTGCCTTTTGAATAACAAATCTCTGTTAAATGATATCACTCTAAAAAGCATTTAAGTAAAAGTAAAGCCTTATTGCTAATTCAAAGTTGTCATTTTAAAGTCATTAATTTCCAGAGTCTAGAATGTTCCTTTGTTGCAGATGCACCAATGCTCTTATTTGGAAAGCTCTGGCCCACCTCAGAAATAAATTGAATCAGAGCCTTTCTCATTTGAAAGTAAATCCAATTTGAGCAAACCTCATGGAAATTGGGCCGAGAATATCATTAGACTGCCTATGAATTACATTGTCACAATGGGTTCTACATTTCATTTTGCTATGCTCCACGATCATCTCTGACAAAGAAGGAGCACTCCTGGTGTGCGAACTTCGGAAACTGCAGTTCCTGCTTCAATATATTAATAGCAATAGAACACTCTCTTCTTTATTCCTTAATTAGCATGAAATTCTTTAAATTTCCCGGGCATATTGGGTGAGCTGAGCACACTGGTAAAGTGAGTCGCAGGACCCTTGTGACAAGTATCAGGATGGCTAAGGATGATCCTTTAGAACTTGCGGACGCGGTCTGCTTCCTGAAGCTCCCTCTGCTTTGGAATTGCCCAGTGATGGAGTCCTACTGCAGCAGTGTCAGCCTCAGAGGGGTGCTGGGACTCGGTTCTAGGAAGCCAGAGGAGGCTGGTGGCAGAGAGGGAAGCCTGCGTTAGACCAAGGCTCACTTGGGTCTTCGGCGAGAGAAGACAAGAAGAGGACCAAGGCACACTCAGCTGCCCTAGTGCAATCACAGAAGAGCAAGAGGCACTTGCCGCTGACTTGACACTGAAGCTCTGAGGTGAGCACCACTCCGAGAGAGCCTGTCTCTCTTGGGCACCTCTCTGCTGATCACCTCTCTTCGGCTTCTCCTACTCATCCCACAGACTTCTCTATGTCTGCCCATCATTTCCATACCACTACTCCTCAGTTTCTCAAAGCAAAGGAGATTTCTCACTCTAATATGGGAAGACATCTCCTTGATAGATGGCACTACCAACACAAAGTTTATAATTAAAAAAAATTATGTACTTAATTTTCATTTTATTTCAAAGGCAGAGAGATAGCGACAGAGTGAGATCTTCCATCCATTGGCTCACTCCCCAGACACCTGCAACAGCCAGGGCTGTGCCAAGCTGAAGTTAGGAGCCTGGAACTCCAGTCTGATCTCCCACGTGGGTGGCAGAGACCCAGCTCCTTGTGCCACAATCTACTGCCTTCTCAGAGTGTGCCTTAGCAGAGAGCTGAATCACAAGTGGGACTTGAATCAGACACTGATATGGAATGCAGGCATCGCAAGTGGTGCCTTAACCCCTGCGTCAAACACCTACCTCTCAGTGTTTTCAAAACCCCTTTTTCTTCAATTTCCCTGATTCTCTTCTGTACATTAAAGGCTCTAATGGTTCTTCTGGCCCCTGTCTTAGGTAATACCTGTCAATCATGCAGTAAGTGGAAGCATCTACAAGTTTTGTTCTTGATCTCCTCTGTCATCACATTCACATCAAGTTGGGTACCACTCATGGGTTAAAACTTCCAAACTATACCTGCTAAACCTCAAGTGCTATGTGTCCAGTACCCATCATACATGCCCTTGCTGTTTTCCCTTCTCCATTAGGGGCTGCCTCCCCATTATCGTTCAGACTGGAAGTCCCATGGTTTCCAGCTTCCAGCTTCTTACATCCACAGGCCATCCTTCTACCTCTGCATCAGAAAAGTCTCACGTGGCTGCCTCCTTCCTCCCCCTCCAGTTATCATTGCCCCAGTGTTATCTATTGTGAGATTTACCCAGCTGGTAGCAGGAGCCACTGAACTGGTCTCTCAGCACTTGTTTGTTCTACTTGCAACTCATCTAACCTCACTCTCAGCAGGATCTCAAGGAGGCCACAGAGTTCTGTGGGTTCTGGTTACCAGCCAACGGCTACAGCTGATCCAGCTGTCTGTAATCTTGTTTTATAGCCAACATCCACCCCACTCCCTGCACAAATCCTTTATTGGAGGTTATTCAGCAGAGGAAGAAGGTCAAACTGCACATCCCTGCTGTCAAAAGTCTCCACTACTTGGATTCCACTTGGTTTTCTAGGCTAAACTCATGCTAGAGCCTTCAACTCACCTCTATGCTCCTGCTACAATTTTTTTAAACTCTTTTTGAAAAAAGACTTATTTTATTATTTTGAAAGAGATTTGTAGAGAGGTAGAGAGAGAGAGAGAGAGAGGAAGAGAGAGAGAGAGAGGAAGAGAGAGAGAGATAGGGAGGGAGAGAGAGAGATCTTCCATCAGCTGGTTCATTCCCCAGATGGCCACAATGGCTGGGCCAATCTGAAGCCAGGAGCCAGTAGCTTCCTCAACGTCTCCCACGTGGGTGCAGGGGCCCAAGGACTTGGAACATCCTCTGTTGCTTTCCCAGGTGCATTAGCAGGGAGCTGTATCAGAAGTGGAGCAACTGGGACTCAAATTGGCACTCATATGAAATGCTGGTATTGCAGGCCGGGGCTTTAACCTGCTACGCCACAGCGCCAGCCCTCTTGCTACAAATTTCACACATCAATATCCTAGAGGTCCTCACTTTATATTAGTTTCCAGGAACAAATACAGAATTTCTGAGTAACTTAAATTTCATATGAATAATGAGTATTTTTACTATATGTGTATACCATGGAATATTTGGATCATAGTCACACTAAAGAGTCATTTTAAAAAATCTAAATTAAAATCTAACTGAGCATTTTGAATTTTATTGGAAAATCTAGTTGGGACTTTAGACTTTCATTTTTTATGTTGATAACAGACTTACTGAGCTATAGCACACAAACCAAACAATTCACCCATGGGAAGTGCGTCATTCCCTGCGTTTCAGTGTATTCAGGGTGCAGTCATCACCACAGCCCCATAGGATTATTGCCCCAGGTAGAGAGGAGCTCATTACAGCTGTTGGGTATAGAGTTTGGAGCCACAGATGGCAGTGGGATAGCATCCAGCTCCCAGCCAGGGCCTGTGGGTTTCACACCGTCCTGACATTGGTGTTTCCTATGTTGCATGGAAGAATTCTGGGCTCTCCAGCACCCCCGTGAGCCTCCTCTGTATTCAGATCGTCACAGCTCTACTGGGCAAAGTCCCTGCTTCCTGACACCATCAGGAACTAAGGGAAAGGCCAGTCATGTTCACACTTTTAATTAAATAAGGTTCAAACTGCATAAAATTGCCCAATTCATGAAAGAGATTAGACTGAGGTGTGGGAGTTGGGTATTCCAAACATTGCTTTAATTAAGAAACAGGGATGCAGATGCACCTGACCTTGGTTAAGCTATATGCACTTATAAATATTAGGGTTTGACGGTATTCATGAAAGTATGTTCATGCAGTGAAAACTCTGGCCTTTTCACATTTATGTGAATGTGTTTGCCTGCATTCATATGACATGCTGTCATTATGGAAACTTTCAGATTTTGAAGTTTGGTGCACTCTGGAAGTGATTAAGCAGCAATTCCCCCCAGATCCTCCTTGTTAAATTGCAAAGTAAAACCAATAGCGATTTACCACCTTCCAGGATGAGACAGTTTAGCCCCCAGGGAAGCTTCCAGTTCCATGCTGTCAGAGGTTTCATGCTGAAGCAGCTCCTGTCCAGGTTTCGATCTTCTTGAGTTTTCTAGAGCTCTATAGGAATGGTGTATGCCAAGCCATGTCCATTACAGGCAGCTGCTGCTCAGCTTGTCTTTGCAAGCCTCTCACAAAGTTGTTCTGATTCCAACTCTAATGTCTCCCTCATTTGCCTTTGTCCCTTCACCACTGTCATCACACAGGAGGCCCTCATCCCCTGCTACTCACCGGTCTTCACTTGCACCTTGAGTAATCAGAGGAGACTCAGCTGGTTCTTTTCTCAACAGCCACCCTCTCTTCCTCTTTTGACCACATTATTCCACTTTTAAAGGAATCCATTCTCTCCCGTGCAGCCATTGGTTGTCTAGCAAACATGGCAGGTGGAGTCTACTGGATAGAATGTGTGCCTGACACCAGTTTCTTCCTCTAACAGAGAAAACTGAGAAGTAACCAACTCTGAAAGTTGCATGACAGTTTTCAATGGCTGGAACTGGTGCTGTCACCTTGTGTTCTAGATAGGACCTCTCTTGATAACACAACAATATGCATCCTCCTAGTGGTTCATAGTTTCAGGTCTTACATTAAGTTTTTAATCCATTTTGAATTTATTCTGTTTACGGAATCTACAGGGGTCTCCATTCATTCTGCTGCTTGTGGATATCCGATTTTTCCAGCACTGCTTATCGGAGAGAGAATCCTTTCCCTAGTGTGTGTTCTTAGCACCTATGATCAGTTGGCCGTGGATATAGGTTTGCTTCTAGGTGGTCTAATCAGTTCCATTGATCTATGTGTCTGTTTTTGTGCCAATGACACACTTTACAATGAAAAGATAAAAATACACTGCCTTTTTGATGATATTTTTGTGCTGCTGAATTAACCAAGTACTAACTTTCAACTTATTTTTAGGTGAGATAATGTACATTTTTCTGTATTTAGGTTAAATGAATCATACTTTTCTATTGCTGGTGACTGAGGCATGTAAAATTATCATTTTGCCAAAACCAAATAGATTATTGTCACTGTGTTTAATATCCCCATGGACCCCACAGTGTCCCAGGAAAAATGCAAATTCTTGGCTATGTCCTGTGAAGCCCTCCAAGATCCAACCTGCATCTCCATAACTAGCTTGTCTTTCTTATTTTTTAAAAAGATTTTATTTCTTCATTTGAGAGGTAGAGTTACAGACAGTAAGAGGGAGAGACAGAAAGAAAGGTCTTCCTTCCGTTGGCTCACTCCCCAGATGGCTGCAATGGCCAGAGCTGTGCCGATCTGAAGCCAGGAGCCAGGAGCCAGGAGCCAGGAGCTTCTTCCTGGTCTCCCATGAAGGTGCAGGGGCTCAGCGACTTGGGCCATCTTCTATTGCTATCCCAGGCCGAAGCAGAGGGCTGAATTGGAAGAGGAGCAGCGTGGGCTCTAACCGGAGCCCATATGTGATGCCGGTGCTGCAGGCAGAGGATTAACCTACTGTGCCACGGTGCCTGCCCCTTGTCTTTCTTATTGTCACTCCTCATCACCCCCAAGCTTGAGGATCCTCAGCTTACCATGCACTGTCCTGTTGCAGTGTCTTTGCATCATCTCTGCTATCTTCCTAGAGCACACTCTCCACTTTTGTTTTATCTTGATTTTTCATAGTCACTTCCTCTGGACTCAGCCAAGTTTTGTCTCTGAAGAGATGATTTTCTGATGTTCTGTTCTGCTTGGCTGAGTGGTTCCTATTGTTGCTCCCTCAGCTCCTTGTGCATCCTCTACTGTAGAGTCATCTCCATATACTTTTTATTATTGGTGACATCAGGCTCCATCTCAGACATCATGGATACAAAGATCAGGTGCCAGGATGATGTTAGAGTCTTCCCATGCCTTATTGAGTCCATGATGCTTAGTGAGTATAATCATTGTGACCACTGACACCCAGCTTAGAAAGGCAAAGTACTGTTAATCTATATTTCATCAATGTGTTCTCTTATGATGACAATTTTTGTTGATTTTTTTAAACAGCTTTCAAATGTCTGGTTAGTCACCATGACAATCCGCAGCCTATAATGGCCACAGGGAATCATAATCAGTAAAAGAAGAGAAATGACCTTGTATTTGAACCCAGGTCTGTCACTGGGTAGCTTGAAGTCTTATTGGATTAGGATGGGCAGCACCTAACAGCCATCCTGGGAAATCTCCAGGCTGGTTTCTTGGGCATCCTCTCCCCTGTGGGTCTGGACAAACTGTGTACAGACCTGCCAGCCTTACCAGGATTCTTGCCAGGATCAAATAACTCCTCCATGGTGTTAGAGGGGGAAAGCAGAGTGTCATAGTCCATTTGTGTTGCTTTAGCAAAATATCTGACATGGGGTCATGTATAAAGCAAAGAGGTTTATTTGGCTCACAGTTCTGGAAATTTAGGATCATGGCAACAGCTTCTGCTCTCCTCTTCTGGGGACCTCATGATGGATGGCATCACAGTAGTGGGAGTATGTGCAAGAGACATGACAAGGCAGGAAGCCAGGACAGGTGGACCTGCATCATAATAACCCAGTTTTTAAAATATTTTTTTATTCACTTGAAAGGTAGAGTTACAAAGAGAGGGAGAGACAGAGAGAGATTTTACATCTGCTGTTTCACTCCTCAAATGGCTGCAATGGCTGAGGCGGGCAAGGCTGAGGCCAGGAGCCTGGAATAGCACTCCATTTGGATGTCCCAAGTAGATGACAGGGGTCTAAGTATCTGGGCCATCTACCACTGCTTTCCCAGGTGCATTAGTGGGGAACTGGGTCAGAAATGTAGCAGTGGGGACTTGAATTGGTGCTCATATGGGATGTCAGTGACATAGGCAGTGGCATAACCTACTGTGCCACAACACTGAACCCAACCTAACTTATTCTTTAAACAATGAACCCACTCCATGAGGCACAGCATTAATCCTAGAGCCCCTGAGACCTAATTTTCTCCCTTTAGGCCCTGACTCTTAAGCACTCCACCATCCCAGCACCTCCTCATTGAAGACTAAGGCTAAAGCACGTGAAACTTTCAGGAACAAATTGAAACCATAGCACAGAGAAACCCACCTCATCATTCGATTATGCCCTCATCACCGAGGTAGGTGGGCAAAGCTCAGTGATAATAGCGGATTCAGAACATTACCTCTGCCCATGTCAGAGTGCAATAACCAGCACATGTCACAAATGAAAAATAGAAGGGTAGAAGGAGTGAGGCTAAATTTGTGCCACAAGATAGGGATCTTTGCATGCTAGGAGCTGGGCACCCAGTGTAGATTCATCCCACTTCATTTGATTATCACCTGTTTTCGTCCCTCCAACATTTATTTTGGCCTCTTAGATTTTATGGACTCTGGACTGAATGGTATATTTGATTATTTCATATGCCTTAGAATGTAGCATTGAAAAATTCCCGTGTACCCAGATAGCCCTAGGTCTGAGTTGTAGTCTGCATTCACCAAGAATTTTTGGCTAATTGTTAATTCAGTGTTCAGCATTTCTTCCACCTTTGTGTTTCTACTTTACCTCTCTTTCCTTCCATATTCTCTGTGCCCTCATGCTGCTTCCTTCCTGTTTTCACTTGTTGAGGTTCCTCACTCCAGGAGTTTTCAGAGTTCATATCTTCTCACCTCCTGGACCTTCAAGAATCCTGACTGGGGGAAGAACTGGCCTGTCCTTATCCCAGCGAGCTGGGCTGGAGTCAGCACATGATACAGAGCATATACTGTGTTCTCCGTCTATACAGATGTTATTTGCCTTGCAATGGGTTTGCATCCTAACCAGCACATTGTCAGGGAGAATACCTGAGTGGAACTATTGTTAGTAGAAAATGAGTTGACTGCTCCTAACCTACTGAAGGCCTCCTTATCAACGCGGCAGACTGTGATGGTGGTACTTTACTCTCATGCCCGCAGGGCTGATGGGCAGCTGTGAGTACAGCTGCTGCCCGGCATCATGAGGGATGACTGGACTCAATACCACAAGTCCAGGAAAAGGTCAAAATATGAAATCTGATATTTGAACTCACATCACTTTCGCTCCATTGTAAAGTTAAAAAATCCTAAAGGAGCCATCATAAGTCAAAGAGCATCTGTTCCTAGTCCCTGCCATTACAGGACACAGAGTTCCCTAGGGGATGCAAGTTGGTGTGCCTTGTTAGAGGAATTCTAGAATGATAGAACTGATGGTCTCTTAAGCTAGATGGAGGAAGGAATTTGGAGAAAACTCCAGAGAGGAAGGGATGTAGGAGTTGGACTTTAAGAGAAGAGTGAGCATTAAAAAGAGCCCATGAGAGTATTGTAGGCATGGAAAGCCAAGACACCATGGAAAAGAAAAAAAAAGAAGAAGACCTAAATGAAAGATCTCTGTGAGTGAGATCCCAGTGGAAAGAACGGGGCCATCAAAGAAGGAAGTACCTTTCTCTGAAGGGAGGAGAGAATTTCCACTTTGACTATGACCCTAGCAGAATAAGATCAAAGTCAGTGAACTCTTAAGGCTTCCATAGTCCTGGAAACTCATGACTAGAGCCTAGGGAGATTACTGACGCCATGAACAGGAGTGTCAAATTGTTAAGTCAGCAACAGGAGTCACTGTGTACTTACATCCCATGTGGGATCTGTCCTTAATGTGTTATCTAATGTGCAGTGATTCTATAACTAGTACTGAAACAGTATTTTTACACTTTGTGTTTCTGCGTGGGTACAAACTGATGTGATCTTTACTAATTATATACTGAATCGATCTTCTGTATATAAAGATAATTGGAAATGAAAAAAAAACCCTGGTGTTAAATTGGAAATGGCATAGAAAATTAATTAATTAAAAAATATTATGTAGGATCTCTGTCTTTATTGTGCTGTACACTCTTATTTAATGCTATAACTAGTACTGCAACAGTATTTTTTTTCACTATGTGTTGCTATATGGAGACAAACTGTTGAAATTGTTACCTAATATATACTAAACTGATCCTCTGTATATAAAGAGAATTGAAAATGAATCATGATGTGATTAGTAGGGGAGAGGGAGCGGGAAAGGGGAGGGTTGTGGGTGGGAGGGAAGTTTTGGGAGGGGGAAGCCATTGTAACCCATAAGCTGTACTTTGGAAATTTATATTCATTAAATAAAAGTTTAATTTAAAAAAAAAAGTTGAAAGTCAATGAAGTGTCAGAGAAAACTGTAAAAGAAAGGGCATGGGTGTCAAAGGGATAAAGAGTGAGCTAAATGTAGTTCTCTATCTGGCTGCCTACAGCGCTCCTGCCCTGGACAAATGCTGCCTCTGCTCCCAGCCACTTCTGGTTCCAAGTTGAGTATGTAATCTAACGGCACCCACCCAAAGACCAGTTGTAGCTTCTGACCAGTGTGCAGGAGCAACAATAGGAGTTATCGCAAGGATAAAGATCAAGAAGCACTGATGGTGGTGTGCTGAGAATAAGAGCAGGCTGGAAATACTCGGGAGCAGTAACAAAGGGATGCATCAGGATGATAGGCTGGGAGGGGGAAATGAAACAGACCTACAGAGGGAAGCAGGTGGGGAAGGGGTCGCTTGTGTTTATTTCCCCTTGACCCAGGAGTGTACTGGCTCATTGGAGTTCCATGATCTCCCCAAGGTCACAGAGTTTGTAAGCAGGAGGGCTGGGGTTAGAATTCAGATCCACCTGATGCCAAAATCCACACAGGTGGTATGACACCAGAGCCCATATAGAAAAAGACAGCAAATATAAACAGCAGAACAAATGTTACTTACTGTTCTCCAAGCAAATGCACAGTGTTGTAAAAGGAGATATAGGAGCCCTTCTCAGCGAAAAAACGACTTCCATATTTATCACAACAATAGCTAACATTTATTGGGCTCTTACTATGTGCCAAGCACTGTTCTAACTACTTTATATGAATGATCTCATTTTAGGGGACTTTATGGCCTACTCCATTCTCACACTTATCTTCCCATAAGTTACTCTCCGGGAATCTAGGCTGATTGTTAATGTGCAGTAGTTAGTTTTCAGAGCAGCTTCTGGTTTGATGTGGCTGCTTTGTGTCTTTGCCTCTACTTCAAGAATTTATGCATATCTTACCTCATTTTTTTTCATCACAGCTTCAGTGTAAACCAATGAAAAAAAGCATAGAAGACTTTGGTCAATCACATAACTGAATTAATTATTAAATAAAATGCTTATTGCACATAGTCCTTTACATGTGCAAAACTGTTTGGTATTTTTCAAAGTATTTTCATGATTGCTATATTTTAATTGCATAGAGCCTTGTGAGTTAGTGTGTTATTGAGACCAATCTGTTTTCATAGAAATAAGGGTAAGAAGTAGTCTTATGGGACCCCTGCAACTGGTGATGGTCCCTGTGGGGGACAGGGCTGCCTGAGCTTCCAGGTTGTCTACAGCTCCTGTGTCAATTGTAGGAGAAATGCTATCATTTACATAACACAGTCAATATTTTTTTTTGATAACTATCATGTCTAGTAACACAAGATCATTAGACTTTTTAATTCTCAAACATTTGTATTAATAGCATTTTCCATTATAGAAACTTAAAGTCTGGTACCACATCACATCTTGACAGTCCTTCTAATATAATCCAAATAGACTGATTAGTTGGTGTCTCTATAAGATGACAGACATAGGTCTTTCGATTTTTTCAGTTGGGCCCAAACTGGAAAAACCAAAGTCCAGGATTTACTGGAAATTTTAGAGACCAGATTGTTTGAAACTTTGATTTTTTGAATGCCTGTCAAGAATGCCAAGAAGGCTCAAAATCCAAAATATCTGGTTGAAATAAGATTTCTTAAAATCATGACATAACATGGACCAAATTTGATCATTGTTACAAGGTAATTATTCAAATCTTTGAAAATAAGCACATATTTCAATAACCCATAGCTCTTAATAAAAATGCAGCTGTTTTTGAACAATTAGAATTTAACAGACATCAAGAGAACATAATTGATTACTTTAACACATTGCTTTAACAGAGCATCAGAGTTTAATTCTATGTCAAAGAGAAATTGAGCTTCCTGTGATCTTTTGCTGTGAGGTTTCCTTCCTTTACCTTCTTTCATATTGGTGACCGTGTTTCTGTGTGTAAGACATCTTTAAGCATCTTTTGCAGGGCAGGATGAGTGGCAACAAATTCTTTCAGTTTCTGTTTGCTATGAAAAGTCTTAATTTCACCTTCATTCACAAATGAGAGCTTTGCAGGATATAATATTCTGGGCTGGCAGTTTTTCTCTCTTAGTGCCTGGGCTATGTCTTGCCATTCCCTTCTAGCTTGTAGGGTTTCTGATGAGAAGTCTGCTGTGAGTCTAATTGGAGATCCTCTAAGAGTGATCTGACGTTTCTCTCTTGCACCTTTTAGGATCTTTTCTTTATGTTTCACTGTGGTGAATTTGATTACAACATGTCGTGGTGAGGATCTCTTTTGGTCATGTTTATTAGGGGTTCTATAAGCTTCCTGTACTAAGATGCCTCTGTCCTTCTCCAAACCTGGGAAATTTTCTGCTAGGATCTCACTGAAAATGCCTTCTAATCCTTTCTCCCTCTCCATGCCTTCAGGAACTCCTAGAACCCGAATGTTGTGTTTTTTAATAGAATCCTGTAGATTCCCGACAATATTTTTTAGATTTCTAATTTCTTCTTCTTTTCTTTGCTTTGCCTGTTACCTTTCCTGTTCTCTGTCTTCTAAGTCTGATATTCTCTCTTCTGCTTCGCCCATTCTGTTTTTAAGGCTCTCTAATGTGTTTGTCATTTGATCTATTGAAGTCTTCATTTCATCATGATTTCTAGTCACTATCAGAGTTTCTTGTTCCACTAGTTGTTTCATTTCATTTTGATTCCTCCTTAATATTTCACTTTCACGAGAGAGATTTTCTATCTTGTCCATGAAGGATTTCTGTAGTTCAAGAATTTGTTTTTGAGAACTTCTTAATGTTCTTATCAATAACACAGTCAATATTTCATTGTTTATTTCTCCCTGGTTTGTAGTGTTCCTTGGAAAAAGACCAAAATCAGACTGACTGAATCTTGTGCTTTTTTTTTTTTAACCATGTGAAAATCCCAGCCTTTTAGGTTGGTCTAGATACCCTTCTTGGGGTTCCCAGGGTTCTTATTCTCGTTGTGTCATGGGGTGTCTCAGCTGGTTGATCATGATCTTTCTCCTAGGTCACATTATCCATTCTGTGTATTTAGTTGAATGTTCATTGACAAGCTTATTCACTCCTACACCTATTGGTTAATTCATCTTCTTATTATGACAGAATGCAGGTAACATGGCAATTCCCATCTTAACCATTTTAAGTGTACAAGTCCAGTGGTGTTAATTAATTTCAATGCTATACAACCATCATTTCCATTCTTCTCTGCAACTCCTATCATCTTGTAAAACTGACTCTGTGTACTAGTCAAACAGTAGCTCTCCATTCCCCTCTTCTCCCAGCCCTTGTGAACCACCGCTCTGCTTTCTGTCTCGGTGAATTTGACTACTGTAAGTTCTTCATATGACTGCATCATATAATATTTGCCCCTTTGTGTCTGGCTTACTTCACTCAATGTAACATCCTCAAGGTTCACCCATGTTGCAGCAAGTATTACAATTTCCTCCCTTTCTGATAATGAATGATATTCTAGTGTGTGTATTTATGTATCTATGTCCACCAATTGTCTGTCTGTCTGTCTATCTATCTATCTATCTATCTATCTATCTATTGAGAGACCTCCAGAGACTTCTTTCTCTATCCTGAGAAACACAGAGTCTATTGATGGCTTATGATCAGCCACCTGCATGTTTCTCCCTGCAGGTTTGCACACCGGCAGGGCCTTGAATAGTCCCAGGTGCTGACTTTAATAATGGATTCAGTGGAATGGTGCGATATATAGATGCTTGTTGACTTATCATATGATTATATATTGATAAACCCGCAATAAGCTTAAAATATTAGAAGTGAAAAGTACATTTAATCTCCCAGTAAATCCTAAAGTAAGAAAATCATAAGTAGAACCTTCGTAAGTGGGGGACTATCTGTATCATATTTTGCTTATCCATTCATCCATGTGGAGGAATACTTGGTTTGCTCATTGTAAATAATGTTATGAACATGGACATAAAAATACCTCTCAGAGACCCAGCTTTCAATTCTTGTGAGCATACCCAGAAATGGAATTGTTGGGTCATTCATCATTCTATTTTTAATTTTTTGAACTATTAAGCCATAACATCATATGCAATAACCCAGGAATTAATTTTTTAGTATTTTAAAATATTTATTTTTATTTATTTGAAATGGAGAGAGAGCGAGAGAGAAAGAGATATTTCCCATCTGCTTATTTACTCCCCAAATATCCACAACAGATAGTGCTAAGCCAGGCTGAAGGCAGGAGCCAGGAACTCTCCAGGTCTCCCACATGGGTAGCAGGGGCCCAAGTAGTTAAAGCACAAGTGCTGTCTCCCAGGATATGCATTAGCAGGAAAGTGGATCAGAATAGGAGATGAGACTCAAGCCAAGATACTCCAATGTGAGATGTAGGTGTCCCAAGCAACAGTTCAACTGCTGCACCACAACATTCACCACAGCAGCCATTCATTTTTCTCTCTATTGTGTGGAGTTGTGGAATTTTAGTGTTATACTCTGTTAAAACAGTTAACATATTGAACATTGAATATGAGGTTTACAAAAAATTGAAAGATTTATTTATTTATTTGAAAGACAGATTGATAGAGGAAGAGAGAGACAGAGACAGGGAGAAGGATAAAGGGAGAGGGAGAGTCAGAAGGGAAGAGTGAGAAGGGGAAAGAGAGAGAGAGATAAAGAGAGATCGATAGATCTTTTCTGTTTGCTGGTTCACTTCCCGAATGCCTGCACTAGGCTGGGCTGGACCAGCCTGTATCTGGGAGCCAGAAACTCTGTCCTGTTCTCCCACATGGGTAGCGGGTATTGAAGCACTTGGGCCATTATCTGCTGCCTCCTAGGTGCATTAGCAGGAAGTTGGATCAGAAGTTGAGCACCTAGGACTTGAACCAGGCACCCAGACTCAGGACACAGAAGTCCCAAGTGGCAGCTGAACCTGCTGTGTTGTCACAATCCCTGCCTCTGGTTTTACATATTTTAAATACGTTTTTTAAACTTAATATTTTATTTACTATTTTTTTGAGATAACATACTTTTAATTTATACTCTGGTCAAGGGCTTAATGGCTCCACTCCATAAATGGCTCTGCCTTCTGTGGAGGAGCACAGACAGGGTGGGTCCTTTACATGTAAGTGTACCTCTGACACAGTGCCACCTGGCAGGAAATAGGTGCTCAGGGGATGTGCTGTGAATGGGATGATTTCAAAGCTGTTTGGGAAACGGGGACCTTTCCTCTTCTCCCAGAGTCCTTGAAAAAGGCAATGTCTCTTAACCTCAGACTTGGAGCCTCTTGTTCTTCTCTTCACACTCTCCCCAACCCCACAGGTCAAGAAAAAGCTCTTAACCTCACCCAAAGCCCTATTTATATTCAGTGCATGACACAGCATTTGTGGTTCTGTGGGGATAGGAGTAGGGTTTGCTAGTTTATTTGGTAACCACTTCCTCCCTTTGACTGAGGCACCAAGGGTTACTGGGTTTCCAGAAACTCAGAACTCTGTAATTGTCTCTCTGACCCAGTCGGCACTGGTTTAATCCTCCAAGGCAGTGGTTTGGAAATTTGCCTCAGTGAATTTTAGTAGAAAACTTCATGTTGCAAATATGTCAGTGCATAGAATGTTCCAGGGTGGCTTAAACTTTCAATCCTATAGAAGAGAGACTATTTTTTGATGACTGATTTTTAATATCACTAAAGAAATAATGTCACTGTTTGCATACACCTGCTGTTGGATGATTCATAGCTGGGAATCTGCAAGCTATCACTGCTTGCAGAAAAAGTTATAAAAAAACTCACAGTTTGCAAAGAAACATATGCTCCTGTTACCCGATGTTGGGACACAATGACTTCCTCATAGACAGAAGTTTAATGAAAACAATTGCTTAATTACCCCAACAACGATGGAAATACCTCAAAGAGACATAAAAGCAAACTGATAGAGCTCCTAGTGGACCAAGTTGGAATAAACTGGGGAAGAGCATAACCAAGGGGATATTGGATTATGATTCAAAGTATAAAAGAGATAGAAATAAAGGATTCAGTAAGTCAATGGATGGGTGACAATAGACAGATACTCCATGCAGAAGAATGAGAAATAATTCATGTGGTTGCTTCACCAGTGAGGAGGCAGGACATGATGCTCAACCTTGGAAATGTGGGCTGTGCATTGCGAATTTGTCCTAGAGAGTCTGGCATACAGGATCACAAGATAGCTCATCAGTGGAGAAAACTGACAAAACCAGCCTCACCCGGGAGATCAAGGGCAGCTCCCGCTGACTAAGTCATGGTGACGGCATTTGTCCTAGGTATCGCAGGATGAGAATGGTACCTTACCTCTGTATCCGTCTCGCCCAAACCTCTAGCTCCATGAGACAAATCCCAGCCGAGGGACATCATGCAAATATCTGACCAGTGGTCCTTGTCGTTATCAGAATTATCAAAGACAAGGAAAGGACTGAGACACTGTCACAGTTGTGAGGAGCCCAAAGGCGACCTGATCACTCCACATAATGTGGGATCCTGGATGGGATCCTGAGACTGAAAGCTGAAGTTCAGTGACGAATAGGGATGTGCTAATGATGCATGTGTGTCAGTTGTTCAGAACCTACCATATTTTCTCCATCCGCTCATCTGATACCCCTCAGTTGACTCCATGTTTTGGCTATTGTGAACACTGCTGCTACTAATGTGGTGGTTGCAGATATCTCTTTGATACAAGGTGTTCAAGTCTTTGGGGTGTATACGCAGCATAGTTTTGATGATCCGTGATTATTTTAAAATCTACTGTACATGAGTGAAATGGACACCTTTTCACTTGATTACTGTCTGTAGCCTTTGCCTATAGTCCTGCTGAACTATAGGCTTTTTTTTTTTAACTTGTTGAACTCTTTATTTAGTGGACTGTTAGGCCTTTGACTGTAATGTAAATTAAAAATATGCTATCTCAAAAATTCAAAAAGAAAGGGAGTAAAGAAGGAAAGAAGAAAGAGGAAGAGAGGGAAGGGGGAGGAGATGAAGTATCATTATATTCTTTTTTTAAAAAAGCTTAGTTTATTTATTTGAAAGATAGAGTTACAGAGAGAGGTAGAGACATAGAGAGATGTCTTTCATCTGCTGGTTTACTCCCCAAATTGCTACAATGGTTGGAGCTGACCCCATCAGATGCCAGTGGGTACAGGGGCCCAAGGGCTTGGGCCATCTTCTACTGCTTTCCCAGGCCATGGCAGAGAGCTGGATTGGAAGAGGAGCAGCTGGGACTAGAACCAGCACCCATATGGAATGCCAGTGCTGCAGGCTGGGGCTTTAACCCACTGTACCACAGCACCAGCCCCAGTATCATTATATTCTTAAAATTGTACCTAGCAACTAGATTGAATTTGTTCTTTGTATTAATAATACATTAATATGAGAATGGATGAGAATTCTGTCATAGTAATTATCACACATTTGCTGGGCTCTGAGAATCTATTGCATGAATATATCCCTATAAATAATAACAGTATTTTTCAACAGTTGTGAACAATATACTATGATAATGTAAGATGTTAGTAACGGGAGAACCTGGATTTGAGGTATGTGGGATCCGTCTGCACCGTCTTTGAAGTTTTCCCATCCTTTTCAAAGTGCTCTAAAATTGAAGTTTATTAAAAGCTAAAAAAAAGCGAGTGAGAGAGAGGCAACAGTGAAAAATCAATAATGAGAGAAAGAAGCTTGAGAGCATTGTGGGATTTCCTGCCCTGGTCAGGTTAACGAGTGTGTGCTGTGCTCGGAGTGTACGCGTTGCAGGACACTGCTGGGTCTTTCTCCATTCGGTCCTGTCAAGGAAGCCCTGTTTGAATAATGGCCCACAGACTGCGACCTGACTTCTCCTACTAGCAAGTGAGAGACAGGCTGTGGCTGGGGGGAGGGGTGACAAGGAGAAATGTGAAATAATGTCCACTAAGCTGAATACTTATTTTAATCAGGAATCACTTGGTAAAGCAAAATAGCACCGACTGTTGGAAGAGATCAACAAACTATTTTCTAAAATTGATAGTTTCCAAATTTCTTTGATCATTCACTCCATAGGGGAAAACATGTCAATGCTTCCAAAAATGTATATTTATCTTTATAAGTATGTATTCATATATCAATTACTAACAAACATCCTAAGCTACAAATGTACATTTATGAAGAAATTTATCATCAAGAAAATGGACAATGTTTTATGCTTCAAATTATCTTCATAATAATATATGATTTCTTTGACCTGCTTCATGTCAGACATGAATATTTTTCATTATTTTCACTTCTTATTTAGCAGTACTTGGTTGGCAAAGAGTTTGCATTCAGAATAGAAAATGTCTTCTCTGAAAAAAAATTGGCTTCCTTGTTCTTGCATATTACTGTTTTCAATCTGCAAGGCAGTATGTTTTCAGGAATTGACATAAGATCCTGCTCACTAGAGGAGGGACTCACTGACTTAGCAAAGAAAACACATGTGATTCAACACATGCTGAGACACTCTGCAAAGCACTGGGTACTCGTGGGTGTGGTCAAAGGACCGGCCCCTCCACATGGCAAGCTTTCCTCCTCTGTTAGGCTCCTCACTCCAGAGCTGACCATTATCTCCTGACAAAAGTCCGACTGAGGAGACCAGGACCACTCCAAAGACTGAATGCTAGCAAAACTTAAATGCTAGCAAAAATTAAACAGGGCCAGTGCTTTGGTGTAGTGGGCAAAGCCACTGCCTGCAGTGTCGGCCTCCCAGATGGGCGGCAGTTTGGGACCCAGCTGCTCTACTTCTGATCCAGCACTCCGCTATGGCCTGGGAAAGCAGTGGAAGATGGCCCAAGTGCTTGGGCCCCTGCACCTGTGTGGGAGACCCGAAAGAAGCTCCTGGCTCCTGGCTTCAGATCAGCGCAGCTCTAGCCGTTGCTGTCATTTGGGGACTGAACCAGCGAGAGGAAGACTTCCCTTACTCTTTTTTTTTCTCTGCCTCTGTCTCTCTGTAACTCTCCCTTTCAAATAAATAAATATATCTTTTTTAAAAAAAGAAAAAATAAATGAGGTACTACAGTTCTTACCAGTTTTAAACTAATCATCTCAAGAACTACCTGGATACCTGCACCAGTGCAACTGCCAGTGAAGTTGACCACAACAAGAAGAGACCAGAATTGGTTACACTGTTGGGACACTCAGATAAATGCACCCATGATTCCATGGCTCATGCAGACCACAAGCCCAGATAATGAAAAGGCATCAAGCACCTCACTGAGCAGAGGATGGCCAAGGCGGTCTCTCTTGGCCAGCTCAGAGCACTTGAGTATGTTGTTAGGGGCTTCAGTGACCCAAATATCCAGATACCACAGTTAGTTCTTCTGGCCTGGTTTTGATTATAGCTGATATTTGGCAACATGAGTTAACTTCTTTTTTTTTTATTAAACTTTTATTTAATGAATATAAATTTCCAAAGTATAGCTTATGGGTTACAATGGCTTCCCCCCTCCCATAACTTCCCTCCCGCCCGCAACCCTCCCCTTTCCCGCTCCCTTTCCCCTTCCATTCATGTAAAGATTCATTTTCAATTCTCTTTGTATACAGAAGATCAGTTTAGTATATATTAGGTAAAGATTTCAACATTTTGCCCATATAGCAACATAAAGTAAAAAAACTACCATTGGATTACTAATTATAGCATTAAATAGCAATGTACAGCACATTAAAGACAGAGATCCTACATAATTTTTTTCAAATTAATTAATTTTCTATGCCATTTCCATTTTAACACCAGGTTGTTTTTTTTTTTCCATTTCCAATTCTCTTTATATACAGAAGATCACTTCAGTATATAATTAGTAAAGACCTCATCAGTTTGTGCCCACACAGAAACGCAAAGTATAAAAATACTGTTTCAGTACTAGTTATAGCATCACTTGGCTTTAGACGACACATTAGGGACAGATCCCACATGGGGTGTAAGTACACAGTGACTCCTGTTGCTGATTTAACAATTTGACACTCCTGTTCATGGCGTCAGTAATCTCCCTAGGCTCTAGTCATGAGTTGCCAGGGCTATGGAAGCCTTTAGAGTTCGCTGACTTTGATCTTATTCTGATAGGGTCATAGTCAAAGTGGAAGTTCTCTCCTCCCTTCGGAGAAGGGTACCTCCTTCTTTGATGGCCCCGTTCTTTCCACTGGGATCTCACTCACTGAGATCATTCATTTAGGTCTTTTTTTTTTTTTTTCCCCCATGATATCTTGGCTTTCCATGCCTGCTATACTCTCATGGGCTCTTCAGCCAGATCTGAATGCCTTGAGGGCTGATTCTGAGGCCAGAGTGTTGTTTAGGACATCTGCCATCCTATGAGTCTGCTGTGTATCCCACTTCCCATGTTGGATCTTTCTCTCCCTTTTTGATTCTATCAGTTAGTATTAGCAGATACTTGTCTTGTTTGTGTGATCTCTTTGACTCTTAGACCTATCAGAGCTATCAATTGTGAGCTGAAATTGATCACTTGGACTAGTGTGATGGCATTGGTACATGCCATCTTGATGGGATTGTGTTGGAATCCCCTGGCACATTTCTAACTCCACCATTTGCGGCCAGTCCGAATGAGCATGTTCCAAGAGTTAACTTCTTTTTAAAAAGATTTATTTATTTGAAAGTCAGAGTTACAGAGAGGGAGAGACAGAGAGATTTTCTACCTGCTGGTTCACACCCCAGATGCCCATAATGGCCAAGGCTGGGCAAGACCGAAGCCAGGAGCCAGGAGATTCTTCCAGGTCTCCCACATGGGTGGCAGGGCCCCATATACTTGGGTCATCTTTCTCAGGCCATCAGCAGGTAGCTGGACTGGAAGCGGAACATCCAGGACTCAAACCTACACCCATACGGGATTCTGGCAACCACTATTATACTGTCAATTCTCTGAGATAAACTTTTGCAGATTTTACACATAAGTGAGATGATGTGTGTTATCCTTCCTGTGCCTGGGTTATTTCATTTAACATACAGACATCTAGTTCCCATCTCATTGCTAAGGTCAGGATTTCAGCCTTTTTGTGGCTGAATAATATTCCACTGTGTAAGTGAACCACAGTCTCTTTGTTCACTTGTCAGTAGATGGACACTTCGGTTTTCATTTCTTGGCTACTATAAACGTAGGCGTGTGGAAGTCTCTTTGACAGACTGATTTCATTTCCCTTGGGTATATGCCCAGTAGTGGGATTATGAGATCATACTGTAGTTCTATGTTTAGTTTTTTGATAAAACCCCATACTGTCTTCCACAATGTCTATGTTAATTTACACTTTTACTAACAGTGTGTAAGGGTTCCCTTTTCATCCCATCTCCATCAGCTTTTATTTTATTTTATTTTTTAAAGATTTATTCATTTATTCGAGAGGTAGAGTTGAGAGAGAGAGAGAGAGAGAGAGAGAGAGAGAATATCCATCCTCTGATTCACTCCCTAAATGCCTTTAATAGCCAGAGCTGGGCCAGTCCAAAGCCAGGAGCCAGGAGCATCAGGTCTTCCACATGGGTGCAGGGGCTCAAGCACTTGGATCATCTTCTACTGCTTTACCAGGCCATAAACAAGGAGCTAGATTGGAGGTGGAGCAGCTGGGACTTGAACTAGTTCCCATGGGATGCTGGCAGGCAGAGGCTTAGCCTACTATGCCACAGCACTGGTCCTTATTTTTGTCTTTTAGATAAGAGCTGTTCTGACTGCAGTGAGATATTTCGTTGTGGTTTTGATTTGCATTTCCCTGATGATTGGTGATGTTGAGCACTTTTTTTTTTTTCAGAGAAATCCACGTAGACCTGGAAATTCCTTTGTGAGAATATTTTAAACTTTAATTGCTTTGCGGTTTCAGAACTGTTCTGATTCTTTCTTTCATTTTGATTCATTCTTGTTAATAGTGGTTTTGGAAAAGTTGATGTTTACCTCTAAGTTATTGACTTTATGAGTACGAAGTTGTACGTTGTGTTACTTTATTATTTTTCTCATGGACTCAAGAACTGTAGGGACTTTCTCTGTTTCATTGTGGATTTTGCTGTGTCCTATCTTTGTGTTGCTGGAAGTTTATCAATGTTTTATTTTTAATTTCATTAATTTTTCCTCCCTCCCTCCCTCCTTCCCTCCCTCCCTCCCTCCTTCCCTCCCTTCTTTCCTTCCTTCCTTCCTCCCTCCCTCCCTTCCTTCCTCTCTCCCGCCCGCCCTCCCTCTCTCCCTCCCTTCCTTCCCCATTCTTTTCTTTCTTACCTTTGTCATTTCAATCCTTCTGCTTGCTCTGGGTTTCCATTTCTCTTTCTTTTTGAGATTTTTGAGGTAGTTGCTTAGATGATTGATTTCAAGGCACTTCCTCTTTTCTCTATGGCATTTCATTCTATGAAGCTCCCTCACAGCACTTTGTTTCATTGTACACATCAAAATTTTACACTTGATCTTAGCCAAAAGGCCAAGAAGTGATGACATCATCAACATTTTGATGTGTTTTAATTTTATCTCCATTATTTATGTTTCTTTATTTTGTTTGAGACTTAATCTTTGACGTGAATGATTTAGAAGTCTTCTGTTAATTTTCATGTGTTTGGAGATTTCCTGTTGTTTTTATGCTATTGATTTTGTGTTTGATTACATTTAGGTCAGACAGCACACTGTGTAGTTTGAATTACTTTCCACTGCTTGAAGTGTGTTTTATCATTCAAAATGTGGCCTATTTTAGTGAATGTTTCAGTAGCACTTGAAAAAATCCATGTATTCTGCTGTTGTTTTCTCTGTGAATCAATTATATCCTGTAGGTTTGTTGTGTTGTGCAGATCTTCTACACCCTTGCTGAATTTCTGTATAGTAGTTATATCAGTTGTTAGGAAGGAGATATCAATAGTTGTGTAATTTTCCACTTCTGTCATTATAGAATTGCCTACAATTATGGAATTGTCTATTTCTTAGGCCTATATATTTTTGCTTCATGTATTTTAACCCCCTGTGTTTGGGGCATATATGTTTATGATCACAATACATTGTTTGTGCTTTGATCCTTTTACTATTATTAATGGCCCTTGTGTCTCCAGCAATTTTCTTTGCTTTCTCCAAAGTCTGTTTCATCTGAAACTAAATACTGACACCACTACTTTGAATGTTTGCATGATAAATATTTTACTTTCCTTTTGCTTAATCAAAGTGAATATCTTGTAGATAGCACATTATTGGATAATGTGTTTTTATATATTCTGCCAATCTCCATTAATTATGTTACTTAGACTATTTATATTAAGGTGACATTTTAGGGCTTATGTTTGACATTTTATTATTTCTCTGTTTCTTGTTCTTTTCATATTTTTTGTCTTGCTGTGAGATATTTGAATGATTTTAGGATTCAATCTTTTTTATTGACAATGAGTTTGACTATGTTGCTTTATACAGTATTTAAAAAAGGTTTATTTATTTGAAAGACAGAGTTACTCAAAGACAGAGGTAGAGAGAGAGAGAGAGAGAGAGGTTTTAAAATTGCTGGCTCACTCACCAGATGGGTACAGTAGCAAGGGCTGGGCCAGTCTGAAGCCAGGAGTCAGAAATTGCATATGGGTCTCCCATACGGGTAGTGGGAACCCAAGAACTTGTGTCATCTTCTGCTGGCTTCCCAGATGTATTAACAGGAAGCTGGGTTGGAATCAGAGCAGTGAGGACTCAAAGTGGCACTCCAATGTGGGCTCTGTGTATCACAAGCAGTAGTTTAATCTAGTGTGCCACACCTGTCCCCTGTACAATTTTCTTAATTGTTCCTTTAGGTGTTATAGTACATATGTGCAAGTAACCTATAATAGTCTATTGTTATCAATTTTTTACCATTTTGAGTGAAATTCATCTATTTTACCTTCATTTAGATACCTTTACTCTTCCCATCTTTAGGTATAATGATTTTAAGTGTTTTCACTACATACCTTGAGAACCGTATCAGACAGTACTATAAGTTATTTTTATTTTCATTTTTTAAAACATTTTTTTTATTTGAGAGACAGAGTTACAGAGAGAGTGAGAGAGAATTTTTATTCATTGAGTCACTCCCCAAATGACCTTAATGGCTGTAACTGAGGCAATCTGAAGCCAGGATCCAGCCAGGAGCTTCTTCTGGGTTTCCCACCCAGGTGCAGGGGCCCAAGCACTTGGGCCCTATTCTACTGCTTTCCCGGGCCATAGCAGAGAGCTGGATTGGAAGAGGAACAGCTGGGACATGAACTGGTGCCCGTATGGGAGGCTGGTGCTGCAGGCAGAGGCTTAGCCTACTGTGCAACAGTGCCGGCCCCAACTTTTGCCTTAATCATCACATATGTTGCAAAAATTCATGACTGTAAGGATAGTCTATTATATTTGTACTTACTCCAGTATTCTTATCCATTACAATGATTTTCTCTCCTTTCTGAAGTTCCAAATCTTTTTTGTTGTTATTTTTATTTTGTTTCTGTTTTGAGAAGTATTTTTAGCTTCTCTTTAATGATAGATTACTTGCAACAACTTTTCTTAGTTTTCCTTTGTTTGGTGATGCCTTTATTTCCCTTTCACTTCTTAAGATTTTATAAGATATTGAATCCTCAGTTGGAAGTTCTTCCTCAATACTTGAAAACATAGTGTGACTTCCTCCTGCTCTCCATAGTTTCGGATGAAAGCTCAGGTGATATGGAAATTGGATGTCCTTCTTATCATTTTTCCCTAACTGCTTTCAAGAATTTCTTTCTTATTTTCAATTTTATGAAGTTTAACTATGATGTATTTGTCATGGACTTATTTTGGACTATTGTTTGAGGTTTGTTTAGCTTCTTGAATCTGTCGATATACATCTTTTGCCACATTTGTAAGTTTTCAGCCATTATATCTTTTTATGTTTTTTCAGTCCCTTTCTTTTTCTGCTCTCCTGATTGACACAATTTATCAAAATATAATTCAACAATACATGTTGCGTCAAATGTGAGTATTAATGTTACTAGTCCATGTATTTCTGAGATTTTCTCTCTTCCCCAATCTATTTTCTACCAGTTCAATTGCATAAATTCCATTACTGGGTTTTCCAGGTTACTAATTCTATCCTCTGTCAACTCCACTGCTGAGCCTATCTAATGAGCTTTGTAGTTCAATGATTGTGATTTTGCTATTTTATAATTTCAATGAACACTTAAAAATAAATTGCATTTTTGTTAAGATTTTTTTATTTTCTTCATTTGTTTCAAAAGAATTTTCATTTATTTCTTGAAGAATTGCTGTAACAATTGCTTTAAAAATCCCTGTTTGATAAAGTCAACTTTTGATACATCTCAACTGTTGGTGTCTGGTGATTTTTTTTTTCACTCAATTTATAATATTCTTCATTCTCAGCATGACAGCTGATTTCTAATTGCATGTTAGATGTTTTGGATGCTATATTGTGAGACCATGGATCCTACTTAATTTTATATGAGTGTGTTCAGACTCCTACCACTTCATTGTCTGGTTCCTTCCCAGTCAGAGTGGGTACCACTTGTACAATGGGGTGTAATCTTGGCTCTCTGCTGGTCTCCATTAATGAAGCTGTGGAGAATCAACAAGCCCCACTTCCCACCATTTCACTGTGCTGAATTGATTCTGCATACGCTAGGAGGCTTAGTTTCCCAATGGATCACATTCAGAGACAGTTGGAGGAGTGAAGTACTGAGTAGATATTCAGTCCCATTGAGGTTAGATAGTGTTATAAGCACGAGTATGCCTGGGAAAACAGCAGGAGATAATTCAAGTATTTGGGCCACTTCCACACATGTGAGAGACCCAGAGGGAATTCTTGGCTTCTAGATTTGCTGCCACCATTTGGGGAATGAACCAGCAGATGGAAGATTCTTTCTTTCTCTCTCTCTCTCTCTCTCTCTCTCTCTCTCTCTCTCTGTGTGTGTGTGTGTGTGTGTGTGTGTGTTTCTCCCTCTCACTGTCTGACTTTCAAATAAACACATCTTTAAAAAAATTTGGTGTTCTATCCAAAATGTCATTGGCATATCCAAAATCAAGTAGGTTCTTTTCCTGTTATCTCCCAAGACTTTTTACAGTTTTTTGTATTTACAGGTCAATGATCCACTTTGAGGTTTTTGTGTGTGGATATCTACTTGTTCCAGCACTATTGTAGAAAGACCATCTTTGCTCTTTCATATTGCCTTTGCTGCCTTGTCAAAGATAACTTGATAACAGTTATGTGGATTTATTTCTGTGCTATTTGTTCCATTAATCTATTTGTCTTTTCCTTTGCCAATAACACACTGTCTTGGTTACTGTAGCTTTATAGTAAAACCTGATGCCAGGTAGCATTAGACCTCTGAATTTTTCTTCTTTAATGTTGAGTTGACTATTTTAAGTCCTTTATCTCTCTCTATATAAACTTAGAATCAGCTTGCAGATTTCCACAAGCCAACTTACTGAGATTTTATTGGGATTTATTGCATCTAATTGATAGAACAAGTTGAGAAGAACTGGTATCTTAACAATATTGAATTTGCCTACTGATGAGCATAGGATATAATTCTACTTACTTAGGTCCTCTTTGGTTTCTTTTGCCAGGGGTTTTACGTGATTTCTTATATAGATCTTATACATGTCTTTGTTACATTTTTATCAAAGTATTTCATTTTGATAGGTGCTAATGTAAATGATAATGTGTAAAATTTTAAATTCTACTTGTCCATTATTGGTCTATAGGAAACTGACATTTGCATATTAACTTCACACACTAAAACTTCTTTATAACAACTTGTTAGTCACATGAGTTTTATTGCTTATTAATTGGACTCTTCCACATGTCATCTGAAGACAAATGCAGTATTTGATGTTTTCCTCACAATCAGTATCTGATTTTTCCTTTTCCTTTTCTTATCTTCAAAAAAGATTTATTTGTTTCTTTTGAAAATCAGAGTTAGAGATACAGGGGGGAGGGAAGGAAGGAGAAAGAAAGAGGGAGAGGGTGAGGAGTAGGGAAGGGAGAGGGAGGGAGGGAAGGAGAGACAGAGACAGAGAGACAAAGAGAGATAGAGATCTTCCACCTGGAGTTGGAGCTTCATCCTGATCTCTCACACAGGTGTCAGGGGCCCGATCTCTTGGGCCCCCTCTCATTGTTTTTCCCAGGCCATTAGCAGGGAGCTGGATCAGAATTGCAGGAGGTGTGACATGAACCAGGCTCCCATTTGGGATGCAAGTGACATAGGTGGTGGCATCACCAGCTATGCCACAATGTTGGCTCCATCTCTTCACATCTTACTATATTAACTAGAGTTTCTGGTATGGTGCTGAACGAGGAGGCTTCTTTGCCTTGTTCCAGATCTTAGCAGAACATCTTCAAGTTCTCGCCATTAAAGGTAATGCTAGCTGTGGTTTTATGTAGATATTCGTTATCAATATATTCTCTTCTTTTTTTTAAAGATTTATTATTTATTTGAAAGTCAGATTTACACACAGAGAGAAGGAGAGGCAGAGAGGAGAGAGACAGAGAGAGAGAGAGAGAGAGAGAGAGAGAGAGAGAGGTCTTCCATCCACTGGTTCACTCTCCAATTGGCCGCAACAGCTGGAGTTGTGCCGATATGAAGCCAGGAGCCAGTACTTTCTTCTGGGTCTCCAATGTGGGTGCAGGGGCCCAAGGACTTGGTCCATCTTCTAACTTCTTTCCAAGGCCATAGCAGAGAGCTGGATCTGAAGTGAAGCAGCCAGGACTGGAACGTGTGTCCATACGTGATGCCAGCACTGAAGGTGGAGGCTTTACCCATTATACCACAGTGCTGACCCCAAGACATCCTCTTCTAACCCTGGTTTGCTGAGAGTTTTTATCCTGAATGAGTTTTGGATTTGTTCAAATGCTTTTTCCTTACATATGAATATGATAATGGGATTTTTTTCCCTTAACCTTTTGGTGTAATAACTGCGTTAACTGATTTTTTAATGCTGAAACCTTGTATACCTGGGGTAAATACTACTTAGTCTTGATGTATAATTTTGCTTATACATTATTACATTTGATTTGCTAATATTTTTGATTTTTTGTCTAGTATTTTTGAATTTTGCTTATGAGAGATAATGAACTGTAGCTTTTTTTTCTTTATAATATCTTTATAATATCTTCGTATAGCTTCTATATTAGACTGATGCTGCCTTTATGAAATGAATTGGCAAACATCAGAAATGAGTTAGGAAGTAGTCCCTCTACTTCTATCTTTTGGAAGATATTGTAGTATAATTTCTACCTTAATATTTAGTAGAATTCCCCAGAGCCATATGGGCCTAGTGCTTCCTTATTACATATTTAATTCTTCTTTTGTTTCTTTCATCAGAGTTTTGTACATTTTATCATGTAGGTATCATATGTATTTTTAAGTTATTTTGGGTTTTGTTTTGGAAAATTATTTATTTAGCTAGTCAATAGATACAGGCCCATTCAAATCATCGATTTATAAGTGAATTTAACCATTAAAGGATATATTTAAGACAAATACAACTGATGAATATTTATCTTAGTCAAAGTGTAACTGACCAGTTATGATGGAAGTTCCAGAATAAGTAGTTGAAGATAAGGGCACCAAAACCATATGGATTGATGAGAATTTTACAAATCAGAAAAAAACAATGAAACTTAGAAAATGTTAGATTATGTAAATTGAAAAAAATTACAAATTAGTTTTATGATGCAAGTATTACCTTGAAATTAAAACTGACAAATGATTATAAATATATATACATATACATATAATATCTTCACAGTTTTATTATTTTTAAAGATTTATTTATTTATTTGAAAGTCAGTTACACAGAGAGAGAAGGAGAGGGAGAGAGAAAGAGAGAGAGAGATCTTCTATCTGCTGGTTCACTCCTCAATTGCCTCAATGGCCATAGCTGGATTGATTCAAAGCTGAGAGCCAGGAGCTTCCTTTGGGTCTCCCACATGGTACAGGGGCCCAAGGACCTGGACCATCTTCCTCTGCTTTCCCAGGCCATAGCAGAGAGCTAGATTGGAAGTGGAGCACCCGGACTCAAACTGGCTCCCATATGGGATGCTGGGTCTGCAGGCAGCGGCTTCACTACCTATGCCACAGCGCTAACCCCCACAATATTATTAAAATAATGGATATTATTTAAAATATGTTAAATAGAATACTAGCAAACAAAACTTAATAGCATTTGAAAATAATGCATCATTATCTAGTCATGTTCTTGTTAGACTGAACACTATCCTAACTTTAACAACCCTAATAAAATAAAAGCCATAAAGTTTTTATCTATATCAAGAGAATTTGCTTATAAACACTATTTTTTTAATTAAACTTTTATTTAATGAATATAAATTTCCAAAGTACAGCTTATGGGTTACAATGGCTTCCCCCTCCCAAAACTTCCCTCCCACCCACAACCCTCCCCTTTCCCGCTCCCTCTCCCCTTCCTATCACATCATGATTCATTTTCAATTCTCTTTATATACAAAAGATCAGTTTAGTATATATTAGGTAACAATTTCAACAGTTTGCCCCCATATAGCAACACAAAGTGAAAAGAAAAAAAAAATACTGTTGGAGTACTAGTTATAGCATTAAATAAGAATGTACAGCACATTAAAGACAGAGATCCTACATAATATTTTTTTTTAAAAATTAATTAATTTTCTATGCCATTTCCAATTTAACACCAGGGTTTTTTTTATTTCCAATTATCTTTATATACAGAAGATCGATTCAGTATATAATTAGTAAAGATCTCATCAGTTTGTACCCACGCAGAAACACAAAGTGTAAAAATACTGTTTCAGTACTAGTTATAGCATCACTGCACATTAGACAACACATTAAGGACAGATCCCACATGGGATGTAAGTACACAGTGACTTCTGTTGCTGACTTAACAATTTGACACTCCTGTTCATGGCGTCAGTAATCTCCCTAGGCTCTAGTTATAAACACTATTTGGAAAAGCAACGGATGTAGGCTTACTTCTTCTAGGCGTTAAAATATGCAATAAAAAATTCTTCAAGTATAAAGTAAAGCAGTGGAATATTGCTACAAGAAGAGCAGAGAGTTAAGTAAGATTGGACACCCAAAACCAAATCTATGTATATTTAAAAGTTTAATGGAACACTCAGGTGGGATCTCACATCTGCGGGGAAAAGAAAGATGTTAAAAAGAAATGTGTTTCTGGCTAACTGGAAAAAGACATGAAATTAGATTGATTCTTCACTCAATACATTAATTTAAAAGGGATCAGGGATTTCAGTGTTAAAAAATGGAATAATACATAAGTTAAAACAGAAAGCATGAATGAACATCCTGTATGAGTTGGGATTGATTCAAGCTCTAGAAAAAATAATATTGAAACTGTCTAAGTTTGACTAATAAAAATTTAAAAAGTGGTTTTCAGGGCTACACTATAAATAAAGAATGACATATTACAGACCAGAAAAAGTTGTTTTGAATTTATTTTATAAGAAATGGGTTTTTATTCTTAATATGCAAATAGTTTCTAATATTAAAGAAGAAAATGACTAAGGACCCCAAAGAAAGATGAATTAGAGTAACATATCAGTTACAGGAAATTAGATGTGAATGGTTCTTAATCTATGAAAACATGCTCATATTTGCTAATAAACAAGTCATATTGAACCTAAATGAAGATTTCACTTCTTATCCTACTAAATTGGCAGGAATCCTAATTTTAACAATATGTATATACTTTCTTGGCTCGGCTAGGAGACTGGCACTGCTGTATATTGTTAGCAGTAATAATTTAATGTGAATCACTTAAAAAAAAGATTTATTTATTTATTTGAAAGGCAGAGAGGGTTGGGTAAGAGAAATCTCCCGTCCACTGATTCAATCTCAAAATGGTTGGCCCTGAGTGGGATTGAAGCCAGGAGCCCCCAACTCCATCCAAGTCACCCACATAGGTGACAGAAACTCAGGCACTTGAGCCATCATCTGCTGCTTATCAGGCATGTTAACAAGAAACTGCATTGGAAGTGGAGTAGCCAGGACTTGGACTGGACTGGCACTGAGCCAGGAGACTCAGGTGCTCCAAGGCACAGTTCAACCTGCCAGGCCGCTGCATCCACCTGATGTGGATCATCTTAAATCAGCAAGAAATGATGAAACTGGATTTGTTTTTCAGGCTATGAATCGAGAGTAGGATTTGGAAATGTCTAACAAAACTGCAGAGGCCTTTATTCTTCTGCCCAGTGATTGTAACTGTATGAATCTACACCACAGATACACTGACAGAGTAGTTAGTTCTAAAGGCCATTCCCCTCAAGCTTCTGTAGCCAAAAAATTAGACTAGAAATGACTTACATATCTTTTTTTAAAAAAAGATTTTATTTATTTATTTGAGAAGTAGAGTTACAGACAGTGAGAGGGAGAGACAATGGTCTTCCTTCCGTTGATTCACTCCCCAAATGGCTGCAACAGCCAGGGCTGTGCTGATCTGAAGCCAGGAGCCAGGAGCTTCTTCCTAGACTCCCATGTGGGTGCAGGGCCCAAGCACTTGGGCCATCTTCTACTGCTTTCCCAAGCCGTAGCAGAGAGCTGGATTGGAAGAGGAGCAGCTGAGACTAGAACTAGCGCCCATATGGGATGCCGGCACTGCAGGTAGAGGATTAACCTAGTGCCCCACGGTGCCAGCCCATTATATATCTATACATAAAGTTCAATATGCTATGGTGTATCTACACAATGTCATAAAATCGTTGAGAGGAGTATCTATTGACCTATACACAGTTGTATCAGTGAAATAAAAATAAAGCCAGGTAGAAAAAAATGGGTTTAGTGTACTGCCATTTAGCTGAGAAGGGGCGATATGGTTACACATACATACCTGTCTACAGCATCCAAACACTCCACAATAGAAGGATATGATTTAACTGCTTGCCTGCAGAAGGGACAAAACCTGGAGGAAAAGGATAGAAGCTAGACTTCCGTAAGACCTTGCTGTATAAACTTGATTTTAGCACCATGAAAACATTTTACATAGTTATAAAGGAAATGTGACTTAAACTGGGCTTGAAAACTTAAATAAACTGAGACAAACTTTCAAATGTGCGTCCACTTGGTTGCATAATCACACACAGAAGAATGTTCTAAGGGGCTTGAAAACACTGTGATTTGTACATTTCTAGCGGTATAGTCTTATACAAAATCTGTTTGCAAAACAAAGAGCATAAGTAAAATCCTTTTCAGTGGTCATATTGCTGGAGTAGTGTGGGTATACTGAGGCTATCAAAACATGGTCTGAGAATAATTAGATGATTCACCACCATTCTAAGTGTTATTGAGAACTGGAGTTCACTGTGAGGGAGAGAAGACACAGACATGAGGTTGAAAGGGCTAAATAAAAATCTTATAATTATGCATTTGAATTTGCTAGCTTTATTTAACACCTCAAACACACATATTTTTGTCAACTAAAGTGTCCTTGAAAATCACAAATCCAGAAGTAAGGAGTAAGCATAGAGCTCAGAGTGTAGATTTTGGCCCTGAAATATTATACCCCATTAAAATGAGCCACGGCCCTGGGGGAAATGACTGATTCCACCTCTGGGGAAGAAATGTGGAGACTAAACATGGCAGCTATCACAGATGATAGGTGCCAAGAACTACTAAGGTCATCTCAAAAAACTCCAGAGGTTGGGAGGGCATTTATCCTAGCAATTAAGACTGTTTAAGACACCCTTATCCAATATTTGAGTGCTTGGGTTTGATTCCTGGGTATAGCCCCTGACTCCAGCTTACTGCTACTCATGGTGCAATAATTAGTTTCCTGCACCCCACAGATCTGACTCCAGGCTTCAGCATGCCATAACCTTGGCTACTATAGAGAGCAAACAAAAGAGCAAACAAATGAAAGAAAAAGTTCTCTCCTCTCCACTCTGTGTCTCTGCCTCTCATTAAAAAAAATCCCAGGAAGCATCTTGAATATAGTCAAACTAGCCAGAGAAGAAACACTAACTACAGTTGATTGATACACAAAAAAAATGATGAAATCCATGTCACCTATAATGACATGTCAAAATTGAGTATATGTTTCATGTTGGAGGAGCAGGTGAACCAACTTTTTATTTAGAACACTTGTAAATAAAGAGAAGCAAACATTTCCCTGACTGTACTACTCGGTAGGCAAAGTTTCTCTTTGTGAAAGATTTCAGTTTATAAATAAAAAAGAAATACAGCATTAGAATGCCATCATTTTGGGGTGGGCATTTGGTGCTGTGGTTACAAAGCTGTTAGGGACACTCCCATCTTATATTGGAGGTCCTGGGTTCGAGTCCTGGCTCTGCTTCTGCTCAGCTTCCCGCTAATGCACATTATGGGAGGCAGTTGATGATGGCTCGAGTATTTGGCTTCCTGCCACCCATACAGGGAAATGGAATTGAGGTTTGGACTCCTGACTTCTGCCTGACTCTGCTTCAGGTGTTGGTAGCATGTGGGAATTGAACCACTGGATGGATGATCTCTTCCTCTCTCTGTCTTCCTCTTGCTCTCTGATAAAATAAATGAACGTTTTAAAAAGAATGCCAGCATTCTGTCACTCCTGGTGAATCAGTGGGTCTGGGGTTGATGATCAAAGGCTGCTATCATCACGAATAGGCAAACTGCAACCTAGTGGAAGGATGCATCACTGATTAAGCGTCTAACAAAGAAAATGAACAGTCGAGGTGAGGAGGGGAAGAGGAGAAAGAGAAAAAGAAACCAAATCTGGTCAAAACTCTACGTTCAAATTTACAAAAATACAGAGGATTGCAAAACATACAAAACAACACCCTGGGGATGCAATCAGAAACACCAATTGTGAAATATCCATAGAACAAACAACTTTCTTTGTTTGACAAATGAGCTGCAGAAATAAAAAGAGATGTAGGGAAAATATTTAGAGGCGAAAGAGATTTAAGAAACATATCATCCAATCACAATACATAAACTTGATTTGCCTATTGGTATAAACAAATAAATCATTGGGAAAAAACAACCTTTATGACACAATTAGAAATATGAACACTGACTGGGAATATGATGATCGGAAAGAATTATTGTCAGTTGTTAGACTTGGTATGCTTAAAAAATCCTCTTGTTCCAGAGAAACATTAAAACGCTTGTGAATAAAATTACATGATGTCCTAGATTTTCTTCTGAATAACTTGGAAAACAAGGAACTAAGTGAAAGAATAAATAAAGCAAGACTGGCCAAGAATGGGCAGCAGCTGAACTTAAAAATGGGTACAAAGGGATTCATTACAATGTTGTTTTTTTGCACTTATATGACATATTCTTTTTGCATTTTTATATATTTGACATGTTTTAAACTTAAAAAGATAGACAATATATTTCACAAGGAGTTAAGAATTTTTCACTGATGCCCCTATAGGCATCTGACTTTGTGATCAACTGCGTATTTTCTGAAGCACTTAATGGCATCATTATTTTGTATTCTCTGAGAAAATCCCAAGGAATTTTTATTTGTAATGGCTTTTTTTGCAAGTGTATTTCCACCTGCATTTGCTTCTCATGGCTCCAAAATTGTTCTCCAGGTTTGGGTAGAGACATCTGGCCATTTCAGATAAGTATACTTGTTGGCAGGTGGGCTAGCTTTCTCCATATGGACCATAGCATTATCATAAATCCATATGCATAAATATACATGTAATAGGTGCCATATGTTGGCTCACTGTTTAAAATTCACAGAGAAGTCTTCCCCCTCAATAACCTTTCTTTCTCTCCTTTCATCTTCCCTTTTGTCTAATCACTAGGACACCTGATTTCATCCTGTGCTATTATTTCTTCTTTCTCACTTTTTTTTTTTTTTGCTGCTTTGGAAGGACACAATTGTCTCCCACAACCAGGGAGGACGTGGTGCTACATCAGACAAGGCATGAGGGTATCAGTGTTCACTGCACATGTGGAGACCACAGGACCATTGGGATACGGAAGATGAAGAGGCTGCAAAGCTACATAGGGGGTTAATTTGCATAGCAAGATTGGAAGCTCCAAGTACAGGATTAAATCTTGATTTTGTTTTTCTGTTGCTGCATAACAAATTGCCTCTAAAAATAGAGGCTGAAAGCAGGAACCATTTCACTGAGGGATTCACCTGGGGTATACTTCTGCTCTAGGAGATGTTAGTGGGGGATGCAGTTATCTGAGGCTCAACTGGGCTAGAAAGTCAAGGGTGGGAAATGGCCGGAAGGTTAGGCTCAAGTGGGTTCTTGCAGTACCTAAGTCACTCTCCTCCTAGATGTCTCAGGTTCTCTTCTGCATTGTTTAGCCTCCCCATGGGATTTCTTTATTGTGTCTCACAAAAGGTAGCAAGACCTTTTATACGATAGCTTGAGGGTCCCCAAAATGCACAACAGAAACCACCAGGCCTTTGAAAAGTGTGGGCTCAGAATTGGTGCAGTACCATTTCCATCATGTTCTGCTGGCTAACCTGAGTCATAGGCAACCACAGACTCCATGAGGGATGCAGGCCATGTTTGCTAAACAGCTTTCACGGTCCTCTCCAGCATCGCTGACTTCTCCCTTATAAAACATACTCACTTCCTTCAAAGCCTCCCAGGTCTTCTCCCAGCATTGCATCATGTTCAGGCTGTAAGTTCTAGGATCTCTCCCTGCCCATCAAACCCAGTGCAGACAGTGGTCTTGGGTCACAGGCTCCTTGGGTATTTCTCAATCATTGGCTCATCTGAAGAGAAGTGCTGTGAATAAACAGGCTTAGTGTCTGTCATCATCCAGTGTCCAATAATGAGGCAAAGATAACTGCAGTAGACAATCTAGTAGGGAGACTGAAGTTGTATCAAAGATGCTGGTGCACCTTGGTCCTGGAATTGATTCAGACACATCTATTCAGTGCACAGCTCCTGAAGCTGCCATCCAAGTCCTCCTCCGGATTCCACAGGACATGGTACCCAGTGCAGGTGACTGGCATTCTCAGACTGCTTCCTTCCTGTAGAAGATCGAGCCCTGGAGAACACTATTCATGTTGAACTGTCACGCATCCTTTCAGGTTGAGCTGAAAAAATTTCTTTTAAGAAACTATAAATGTATCACATGTTAGATGAAAATTCCTTTCCATTTCCTTTTTGGGATAGGCCATGTGTGAGGTTGCTATTGGACAGTCCCCAAAATCTCTGAGAAGTCTTTTCAATCCAGCTGAAAGGTCTTGATAAGGAACCTCACAGTTGTACTTTTGAGCTGATATTTCCCTGAGTTAATTTCCTTGTGGAGCTTCAGATGAGTTCGATGCTCAGGGATTCCTTTCCCCTTTGTGGTTCATAGAAGCCAGATGCTGCAGTTTTTGCCCTCGAAGTCGTTCCACTTTTGCCTCTGCTGAGCTTCTCAGGGTCTTCATGGGCCACGGACCAATTTTCTCATTAATTTCTCAGCTTGGAATTTCATGACACAGTAGTGAAAATTTCGAATGAACATTAGCACATGGCACAGCAAAGGGGGTTACTTTATTTTTCCATGGGAATCCTGAGCAGTTACATATTTTCTTCCCACTTTCCTGGTCCTGCTTGGTACACTTGTTGAGTTCCTCCTTCTTGAAGAAAGACAGTGGAGCATCATGGTATGTTCCAGATTGAGAAGTGGAATCACTCAGCTGGGGCTGCAATCCTCATTTCTCTGTGACCTCAAGCAGTTAACTGCCATGCACTCAGGATCCTCCTACATGAAACGATGATAACGTGATTCTTCTCAGCTGTTTATAGCAGACACTGCTGGCTGTTCATTAACCTTTCTCCTCTTCAACTAGGGCACAATGCTGGAAGAACCTCCCAGGTTCCTTTACTGTTACTGAGTTTAATCAATGGGCTATGGATGTAAGTGATGTGAGCTGCTTCGCAGCCTGGCCCATAAACAGCCTGCATCTCCTTTCTCCTTCCTGCTGTCTGCAACAGAGACTAGTTTCGAAGTGATCTTAGAAAGGTAGTTTGAAGACAACAGAGCTTCTATCATCCAGAGCTCCTGAATGGCTCCATAGAAGGAGCACCCTTGACCTATACACCTGTCCAAGCCAATACTGTTTCAGGAGACAGAAATAAGCCTTTGCTTTAGTGCTGGGTCCATTATATGTGCTATAGTTTTTTTTTTTTTAAATAGTACCCGTCTTCTTAATATATGCACAGTCATTATGAGAATTAAATGACTTAATAAATGTGGAATACTTAGGATCTTGCCTAGAGCACAATAAAGGACCGATTATCATTATAGGTGATGCATCACCATCAGGTTTCTGCAATGTTGTTATTGTTAACTCCTTGCTTAGCCCAGGCCCAAGGCTACCTCTTCTAATCTCATTTGGTTGGTCAGACTCTGGCCACTGGTGTCTCTATTTACTTTTGATATCTCTCTGTGTCCCAGAGGCATTAGCTCACTTGTTTAGAATATTGGCTGGGCACTCCTTAATTTCTGCTTCCTGAGGATATACCTTTCTTTCAATTTCTAATAACTATTCTAAAATTATATTTTACATGGCAGTCCTGATTAAAGCACAGAATGCTACATTCGCAATGTCTTGCCATGCTCTAAGTGGTGATCCAGACTCTAAAAAGCTACATAAAGCAGTCTTAGGAGCTGCTAAAATGTGCACATTATTGGAGACCATTGAGTAAAAGCAATGTGTAACAGGTGTATTATGCACCCAATATACTGGATTAATCTCAAGCATTCTCTTGAATTCATAATTATAATTATTTAATTTTGGAACTTATCCAAAATTAAAATGTAGAGCTTTAGTATAGCAAAGAAAAGTCACCCATCAACATTTCCAGCGTTGTCAGAACTTCAAGGTACATGCAAGTATTCTACATCATTTTCATCACTTCCTCTGCACTTTCAGATGAGGAAACCCCGAATCACCTTAAAGTTCTTGATGAAATGAAGCTCCCCAGAATTGTCCTCCACCCAGTGGTAATTTGTTAGCTTGAGCTGACATTTTAATTTAGTGTCATATTTTGGGATGATAAAATAATTTTTCTGATTCCATTCTTATAGATACCTTAGGGGTGAAAAGTGAATTCTCAGGTTATCTGTCAGGAATTTCATCAAAAAGAATTAAACCCAGATGGCAACTTTTAGAAATAAGATCAGGGAATTACACCTTCAGGTTTTGGTATGAGGATGTCTAGCTCATTTCAAAACAGCTAAGTTTTCAGATCACTCTACACAAGGTTTAAGTTACAGACTTACTGTTTTAATAAACACTATCCTTATCTCAAAAATGAGAATAGCTAGGGTTAGAACCAAGTGAGAATGTGTTAAAGAAAAAACTCAGCACAGGAGACCCACAGTCATAACAGCTGTGGGAAAAGGGCTTGGTTCTTCTTGCCGCAGCACAGTAGCATGTGCTTTCCTCGGAAGACAGCTACAAGGCCTGGATTAAAAATAAACAAAAGGAAACGTGGGATGACCTGGCCTGGCAGCCAGAGGCAACACTCCAAGAAAGGAGGCAATGCATTTAAGTGTCATAGTATTTCCCAGGACCCTGACCAGTACTCAGTGTGGGAGACTGAGCAGGGGAAGCAGCAGCCTCCCTGTTGAATTTGGGGGCCAGAAAGATTGAATTTGGGAGCTGTCATAGTGACACAGACTGAAGTAAAGATCTTGGAAATGCCAGAAACACAAAACTGAGGCAGAACTTCTGCTTGCGATTTCCCTTTGAGGTGTTAAAAGGAAAAACTCGGGACAAATTACATTTAACAGAGCTTAATTGAATACAGAAAGATGGGAGAATTGGGCAGTGCTCAGAACCAGAGGAGATTCAGGAAGACTCCTACTTATAATGGAGTCTGCAAAAACATTTAGAGAAAACTGGATTAGTTCTGGTTTCGTATTTGCCTTATTTGAACATGGGTTGGAGACTTGGTTGCCTGGGGTTGGCTGAAGCTCAGCTGCTGTGATTGGCTGGAACTCACTCCCGAGTTAGGGTTTTAGCTTGCTGAGGTACAAAGGTTGGATTGCAGTTTTTATTGGAAGAACTTCAGAATGCAAGTACAGGGACCCTCCAGGGTCAAGTTCGTTTTGTTTAACGGAGATGATTGCCAAGCAGAGATTTCCTCAGGCTCATGATGTCCAGGAGCAGCACATCCTGAAGGGGTCCTGGTGAGCACAGCAGACCCCACTAAGACCCAGGAGTGAGAGCCACCCCTTAAGAGTAAGAGGCCACTGGGAACAGGTGCAGCAAAGCCCAAAGCAGCCTCACCTTGATTAGGGTGATATGTCCACAGCCCAGCTGTTCCCTAGAGGAAGATGTTACCCAGAGAACCAACATTTATTTCATACACAACACATGGGTATTGAGTACAAAAATTACCAGGCATGCCAGGACACAGGACCAAATGACTAAAATGTCCACAGGAAAAAAAATGAACAATGGAAACAATTTAGATATTGGAGCTATCATATATCAGACTTTAAAAGGACTAAGATTTATATGGTCAAGAACCTCGAGAAAACCATGGAGAATTTTAACAGAGAGAAAGCGTCTATTGAAAAGCATCTATTGACAATTTTATAAATAACAGGTACATAACTGAAATAAGGAATTCTAGAAAAGGAGATAATGGGGCCAGCATTGTGGCACAGTGAGTTAAGCCCCCACCTGGGATACCTGCATCCCATATCAGAGTGCCAGTCTGAGTTCCAGCTCCTCTACTTCCGATCCAGCTTCTTGTTAATGAGCCCGGGAAGGCAGTAGATGATGGTTCAAGCACTTGAACCTCTGCACTCATGTGGGAGATCCAGATGGAGTTCCTTCCTTCTGATTTTGGCCTGGCCAAGCCCTGAAAATCCCCTGAAGGATACACGGGAGTCCTCTGAGGGGAGAGGTTGGTAGGGCTGAAGGTCAGCTACAGCCATCATAGCTGATGCCACCACTGATTCACTCTTCTTGGTGACCCACTGCTCACCCAAACCAGATGTTCGGTTTGAACCCCATCCCTGATGAGGCCATCAGCTGGCTTCTGAAGAAGGGTTTTCCATTGGCATTTGATTCTGTACTTAAAATGTCTCCCACAGGGGCTGATGTTGTGGGGCAGTGAGTTAATCCACCACTTGCGACACCAGTATCTCATATAAGAACAAGGGTTTGAGTGCCGGCTGCTACCCTTCCAATCCAGCTCCTGGCTAATGTGCCAGGGTAAACAGCAGAAGATGGCCGAGTGCTTGAACCCCTGTCCCCCATGTGGAACCCAGAATGGAATTTCTGGCTCCAGGTTTCAGCCTGGCCCAGCCCTGACCATTGTGGTCATTTAGGGGAGTGAATCAGCAGATGGAAGATTTTCTCTGTCTTTCCCTGCTTGTCAAATAAAATAATCTTAAAATGTCTCCCACAACAAAACCAAGACCATTAGGATGGGAAAATTCAGTTTTTGTGTTGTATGTTGGCTAAGTATGTTTTTAGGTAATTTGATCTATGTTTTGCTCCAGTATTAAAGATATAACATTAGAATACACTTAAATACATTTTCATATATCTTCAGCTGTAAATATTTCATAACTCAACAATTTTCTGGCCCAGAAACTACTTTGTGGGTCTTTTCTGTTGTATTGCTTTTATTTTGGTTCTTGTAGCAAACGTTAAGGTCAAGTAATATTGGAATTTTTGAATCTCAGTGGTCATTTCAGCGATGCTCCATCCCTAGAAGCCTGGTGTCCAACATTGCTAAGTATCTGAAATGCAGAAAGGTTGACTCATAGTTGATAAATAGATAATAAACAGGTATTGATTTAAACTCTGGTGATTATACAGATTTATAGCTCTAAGAAGCACATATTGACTTTAAAGAGTAAGACCAAATTTTGACATTGAATTAGCAATAAATATTGATATATACCCGAGCCTAATGGCAGCAGATGTAAATAATGCTCTCAGCACATTGAACCTAAAAATGAAATCATTTGCTCTTCCAACCCCAAGTTCCCAAGACACACACACAAAAAGACTTGTTAAAACACCAGGAAGAAGATGCCTTGTTGCAGAGTTATTCAGACATCATCTGAATCAGCTACAATGTAACAATATTAGGATAATCACTAAAATATTAGTGCCTGTAGCTGTGAGACTACAGTTGCTCCCAGATTGATTTCACCCAGGATACCAGGTTGGTTGTAAAATAATAACATACAAGAGATTCTACTTACTCTGGCTAGTTCATGGAAATAGTGCTATTCTCTACCCTATGTCAGAGAGATCTAGTGAATCCTACCCAAAATTGCCACCTTTACAACATGTAAGGGATACATGCATAGATAAAGGATCCAAACAGAAAACAAGAAATGTAGTCCAAATGTTGTGAGATGAATCTTCCTTTTCTTTAAGGCACTGCTATGACTTTCTCACTCCAAGAACACTTTACTCATCATATGCTTCCCTTAATGTGCTGTTGCTGAACTCTTGATGTCAATGGAGAGAGACACTAAGCAGAGAAACTTGTTAGAGTCTGGTTTGTACAATAGTTAACCATGATGTCCATTGATACATTTCAGCAGGACCGCAAAGGCAATAGAATGGTATAAAGATTACATGTGTGTAATATATACATGTGTTTTTAGAACCATGTAGTCCACAGGTCTTGATACAGCCTAAAGTGGTTTGCAACCTGAAAGAGGGTAAGATTTTAGCAACAAGCATCTGAATTGCTAAAGAAGAAAGTGGCAGTAGATTTATTTTTGCAATCTTTGTTGGTTTTGTTTGGGATTCTAGCAGAGGCAGCAATCCAGACCAAAATGATTCTGAGAGCCTTCCCTATCAGAGGGGCTGGTTGTATTTATATCCAGAGAGAAAGAAGTGACCTACAGAAAATGGAAGTGAGGAAGATACAGACTTCTTGGTGACTGCTCTCTGCCATCTTATTTGAACATAACTGGAGTTGTCAACCACTTGTGATTGGCTGAGACTTGGCTACTTGTTATGAAGACAGGTTATAGTCTGTTCACACATCATTAGGCTACAGTTCAAGGCACATGAGAAATCTTTAGGTCACAGTTAAAATATATCAGGAGAGAACTTTAGACATAACAATTCAACTTCACACGATTAGAATGGAAGGAAGGGATACTTAGAAGCATTTCTGAGATACAGAAGGCGTTTCCCTTCATTCTTTCTCATGGTAGTCGGGCACCAGGATGGTGTCTGTAGCTGCAGCGGGGCACACATACATCAACCCCATATCACGTTGGTGCCTGGAAGTGGGGTGCTTTCATGTCTTCTCCTGGCCCACGCCTGCCCTCCTGGGAAACCCAGTTCAGTTAGCGACATACATTCACAGGTGTTCATGGTTCGTCTTCTCCCCTCAGGTGCATTGCCTTCCCATGGGTATGTAACAGTATCATCATGTCTCTTTTTTTTAAAAAAAAATTTTGACAGGCAGAGTGGACAGTGAGAGAGAGAGACAGAGAGAAAGGTCTTCCTTTTTCCGTTGGTTCACCCTCCAATGGCCGCCGCAGTAGGCGCGCTGCGGCCGGCGCACCGCGCTGATCCAAAGCCAGGAGCCAGGTGCTTCTCCTGGTCTCCCATTGGGTGCAGAGCCCAAGGACCTGGGCCATCCTCCACTGCCTTCCCGGGCCACAGCAGAGAGCTGGATTGGAAGAGGGGCAACCGGGACAGAATCCGGCGCCCCGACCGGGACTAGAACCTGGTGTGCTGGCACTGCAGGCGGAGAATTAACCTATTGAGCCATGGAACCAGCCTCATCATGTCTCTTAAAGACATCACTGAAGCAGCACTTTTGGGAACCCCGTGGGTATCCTCTGCTCCTCCACCATGATTCCTGTTGTCCTGTTTGTTTCTCCTGCTCATAGAACTGACCAGACTCCACTGTAATCACTCATTTTGTCTTCCTCCCTCACATGGCTGTGAGCTCCTTGAAGGCAATAGGCTCAGCTTTTTTGGCTATTTACCCAGAGCCTTGCAACAAGGAGAAGCCCAGGAAATGTGAGTGGAAGGAGCTCCCTGTAGCCCAGTTCTACCTCTGACCTCTCCAAACAGCTTGTGCAGGGTGCGCTGTGTGCATTACAAACCTGGTGATGCTCTTCCTGTTGGTAGCTTCCAGGTTCTCTGTGGTTAATATCAACATCAGGGGCACATGAAGGCTCCTTGGAAGGAGACACGGTTTTCACATACTCTAGCTTGCAAAATTCCTGCTCTACCTCATCTAATTGGAACACTTGGAGGGATAGGGTAGGCACTAAGCAAATGTGATCAAGAGATGTTGAGTTCCTCTGGGAAATACTGCCTCTGACCCCTCACAAAGGTGAAATTAAGGAAAAACATGGGGGTCTGGCGCTGCAACATAGAAGGTTAAGCCTCTGCCTGCAGTGCCAGCATCCCATATAGGCTCTGGTTTTAGACCTGACTGCTCCACTTCTGATCCAGCTCCCTGATAATGAGCCTAGGAAAACAGTGGAAGATGGTCCAAGTGCTTGGTTCCCTGCACCCATGTGGGAGACCTGGTATTTGTATACCAATAACGAACTCATTGATGAAGAAATTAAAAGAGAAATTCCATTCAAAATATCTACCAAAAAAATAAAACACCTTGGAATAAATTTAGTCAAGATTGTGAAAGATCTTTTCAATGAAAAAGACAAAAAAACCTAATGTACGAAGTTTACCACAATACACAAAAGAATGGAAAGAACTTTCATTTTCATCAATGGAAAAATGAACATTGTTTAAATATCCATATTACCCAAAGCAAATTGCAGATTCAATGAAATCACCATCAAAATATCAATAACATTCTTCATAAAACTAGAAAAATATCTTAAAAATGTATATGGAAACAAAAAAGACCCTGAATAGCCCAAACCATCTTGAACAGTAAGAAGGAAACATGATACCAGATTTCAAAACACACTGTGAGCTGTTGTACCAAAAACCCATGATACTGGCATAAAAATAGGCACATAAGTGAACGGAATAGTGAAAGAAACCCCAGAAAGAAATCCATACGTTTACAACAAGTTTATCTTTCACAAAGTAGCTAAAACACATGCCAGGGCAGAGACAGTCTTTCTTTTTTTAAAAAAACATTTTTCTTTATTTTTATGTTAATATTATATTAATACAAGTGGAACAGATTCAATGTGGTTCATAGACACAATTCTAAGAGTATAGTGATACTCCCTTCACCCCTCCCTTTTTTCCCCGTCCCTCAACCTTGTTTTTTTTTCCACCTTTTTTCCATTCCTTCCACCCTGTTTCTCTCTCTTTTCCTTCCTTTTTTCCTTCTCTCATTTTGAATTTTTGAGATGAAGTAGTTTAATTTACATTAAAGAGCTTAATGCTCCACTAAACAAAGACTTCAATAAGTAAAAATAGAAACAACCGATGTGGTGGGACAAATGGATGTCTGTATACAAAGGATTGAAATAAAAACCCCCACCCACCTCTCACTCTATATAAAAGTCACATCAAAATGGATCAAGTATTCAAATTTAAGACCTGAAACTATGGAATATTTAGAAGAAAGCATAGGAGAATACTTCAAGACACTGGCATAGACAATGACTTTTTTGGATAACAGCCCAAAAGCATGGGCAACAAAAGCAAGAACAGAGAAGTAGGATTAAGTCACACTAAAAAACCCTCTACACTATGAAAGAAACAATTGGTAGAATGAAGAAACAACCCAAAGAATGTGAGAAAACATTTGTCAACCATGCATCTGACAGGGATCAATATCCAGAATATATAAGCATCTTAAAAAAACTAAAAAACAAAATAAATAATAATCTGATTATAAATAGGCAAAGGATCCAAATAGACCTTTCTCAAAGAACAAGTGAAAATGGACAACAAATACATGGAAAAAATGCTCAATATTACTTCCTGTCAAGGATTTCAATGAGATATTATCTTAGTTGCTGTTTGAGCAACTATTATCAAACAGACAAATAATAATGCATGGAGGTGAAATGTGGAGAAAAAAGTGTTCTTTATATACTGTTGATGAGCATGTAAATTAGTATAGCCATTATGGACAGCAATAATGGAGTTCTAGATGAAACTGAAAATAGCTATACCATATGATCCAGCCATCACACTTCTGGTTTATATGCAAAGTAAATGAAATTGGCATACAAAACAGATAACTGCACTCCCATGTTGATTGCAGCAATAGTCACAATATAGAATCAACATAGGCGTCTCTCAACAGATGAATGGACAAAAAATGTGGTATATACAAAATAGAGTGTTATTCTGCCATAAAAAAGAATAAAATCCTGGCTGTTGCCAAAAAAATGAATGGAAATGGACATCTTCATGTCAAGTGAAATAAACAAGACACAGAAAGACTGATGCTACATGTTCTGTCTCATACGTTTGATCTGAGTTTAAAATAGTGATTGCCAGAAACTGGGATGTGTGTGGTGGCACCTAGACTCAGTAGGGCAAATGTATCTCCTGGTGTTTTTTGCAGAACACTGTGGTGGCTTTGTTCATGATAATGTATAATAACCTTCTGTGTAAAGAACTGGCATAGAGGAGCTGGTAGGCTCCAAGCACAATGAAAATATAAGAAAATAGAAAGCCTGGTTGCCTGATGTGGTTCATTTAAGCTATGTGCATGAAAAGTTGCATTACCTTAGAAATGTTCAAGAATTACATGTCAATCCAATATTCACAAAGGAAGTCCGGAAAGTTTCAAATTATTTCATATATCTGGAGCAGAGACTGCCTGGAGATGATGCAGCGTGTACAGCTGGAGATCGGAGGATCCTGTCAGTTTGGACATGTGGACACTGTCCATGGTTGGTAGAGGAAACAGGCAGGTTTTGACTTACAGAATGTTGCTATGGTCACATTTCAGGAAGAACAAGGGGCAGAAGAGACCAAGGCACTTATCTCATAGTCAACTGCATTCCCACAGTCCCCCAACATGTTTTTGCCGTGAAACTGTGCTAAATACTTTCTTTCTTCCCAAATCTTATCTGCCTCAACAAGCAATGTCATTGTCCCATCTCCCACCCTGCACTCTTGGCTTCTTCAGTGGTCCTTCTAAATGCTGGCTCCTACATATTGCAATAGTTAATCTATTGCTGTTTTCTCAAGCAAAAAGCAATTATTTCTTAATGCCTCAGTATGGCAGTGGGGTAGGGTTGTCCTGACTGTAGATTTTTCCTTGCTTGATGACTTTTGGTAGCAAAGCAAACATTCCCTTCAGCTCATCTCTTTCTTCTAGCAACTGGGAAAGGGGCAGATTTGGGCTACATGAGAAGTATCAATCACCCCTCCAATTCTTGTGGTATCTTTTTTTTTTTTTAATAAATAAAGAATCCAAACCGTACACCTGCCAGTCTTAGTAGGATTAGAAAAATACGAAATGCTCAACTGATGTATAACCAATCAAAATTACAACACACTTATAAATTATCTAGGATGTACAGGCACAATGAGCAAGAAGTAACAGTCACCATGTGGATTGCCAAAATCCTGAGTTGGATTCTTCCACAGACTCCTTTCCTTAGGCCTGCTGTCTTTTTAAATTTTTTTTATTTTTAAATTTTATTTATTTTTATTTATTTATTTTTTGACAGAGTGGACAGTGAGAGAGAGAGAGACAGAGAGAAAGGTCTTCCTTTTTCTGTTGGTTCACCCCCCAGTGGCCACCACGGCTGGTGCAATCTGAAGCCAGGAGCCAGGTGCCTCTCCTGGTCTCCCATGTGGGTGCAGGGCCCAAGCACCTGGGTCATCCTCCACTGCACTCCTGGGCCACAGGAGAGAGCTGGCCTGGAAGAGGAGCAACCGGGACAGAATCTGGCGCCCCGACCGGTACTAGAACCTGGGGTGCTGGCGCCACAGGCAGAGGATTAGCCTATTGAGCTGCGTCGCCAGCCAAGCCTGCTGTCTTGAAAGTGGTCTAGCCCCATACTTGCTGCCTTTCAACATTCCAACAGAAATATTGAGGCTATTTGGAGCAGTGGGACAGAGTATTTTTGGGGAAGGAGAAGTGAATGGAAGCTAACTCAAATATCCAGCAGAAGAAAGGGTGTAGGAAAACTACTCAGAGTATAGGAAATGGAGATTGTCAAGCTGGGAATGAACCAAGAGTGCCAATACCAGTGAATTAGTGTTTGTCTCTGCAGCCCCCTGTGTCTTCTAATCAGTGTCATTTCCCACCTGGGATCTTCTGTTGAGCCACCATGCTGATCACTCTGGTTTTCCACTTATCGAAGAACCTCCATTCCTGTCCCCACAGTGAATCAAGTGTGTGGCCAGCCCTTTGACTTGGAAGGCTGTACTGCTTTTTGCCAGCCAGTCCTGCCTGTTTCTGGTGAAAGCTGCAGTTCTGAGCCAGCTGTCCTAAGCAGGGTGGTGCCTGGTTAGATTCAGTCCCCGAGAGTGGTCCAGAAGAAACATACATGCAAAGAAATAAGTCCAATGCAGAGGGGGTGGAGTTGTCTTGATAGGAGGGGCAGGTGGGAGGTCCTGATAAACACAGGGATTAGACCCACCACTCAAGAAGGCTACACACAGGAGGCAACTTGAAGAGAGTCTTAAGAGAGGTTCATCGGAATTTTCTGGGCAGACAAGGTTGTGTGGGGTAACATCATCAGGCTCTTTGGATTACCTTCTACAGCACTTGACCGTGTCTCCCTTTCTTTCTGCAAGACAACTAAGCCAACACAAGTCACCCTTTCATGCAACTCTTGTTTTTCGTCCATGAGTCAATAAATTTTCAATAAATGAGCCATTCCTTCCTCTGAATGCATAAATAAAATGATTTCTGCAAATGCTGAGCAGAATTACTGAGGAAGGGTGCCAAGCCGCCTAGGAGGCAGACAGCTATAAAACATGATGTTGGTAGATGTAGTGCGTTTTACAGCTTTCAAAGCATTTTGACATCTATTCATTCTTTCAATCCTTAAAAACTCCCAGAAGATATGGGACATTATCCTCATTGCACAAACAGGTCAAGTCTCAGGGAGATAACAGGACCTCCAAACCTTCAGATGTGATGAGACGTACGTGGACAGGTGGGAACACCTAGCCCCTGGCCCAGGGCCATGATCCTCAATTTGGTGATGAATTACACTTTGCACTACTGTGCTCTGAGAATCAGGAATTGGTCTGATAGTCTCAAGGTCTGTCACAGATGTACAAAGTGGAACTTGTCACCAAAATGGCAATTCATGACTCCTGCTTAGACTTATTTATTTTCCATGACCTGAGCTGGGAGCATATATTTATCAAGGTGAGTTCAATGGGAGGGGATAGGAAGAAATGAATGTCATCGATGAAAAATTATAATCAAATGCTGCATGTATCCTTCAAAGATGTTTGAACTCTTTTCTTTCCTTTATAAATATTAGGTATCACCTAGAAAATGTTGGGGCCAGAGCTGTGGCATAGAGGGTAAAGCTGCCGCCTGCAGTGCTGGCATCCCAAAAGGCGCCAGTTTGAGACTTGGCTGCTCCACTTCCAATCCAGCTCTCTGCTATGGCCTGGGAAAGCAGCAGAAGGTGACCCAAGTGCTTGGCCCCCTGCAGCCATGTGGGAGACCTGGAAGCCCTTGGCTCCTTCCCAGCTTCAGATCAGCCCAGCTTCAACCATTGTGATCATTTGGGGAGTGAACCTGTGAATGGAAGCTCTCTCTCTGCCTTTGCTTCTCTGTAACTCTGCCTTTCAAATAAATAAAGAAATCTTAAAAAAAGAAAAATAAAAATGTGGGCCACTGATGAAGACACTGTCCCTGATCAAGCTTTGGTCAGATTGTGAGAAAGAAGGACCCTGGCCGGGTGAAGGTATTGATCTAGCAAGTAAATGCACATTCTCCAATTGCTAGCAGCATTTGAAAAATTTATATGGAAAGCGATTTTGATTTCCAGTTTCGAAAAGACAAACATGGGGTTTGGAAGATACTGGTCCAGATTCATACTGTGCTTCTGTCTAGTTTTACTCAACAAAACCTGCCGGACCATCTACCAGGTACAAATATCAGCCCAGGTCATGACTATGTGGACAAGGGGAGCCACCCCTACCTGTCTGAGTCTTTGCTTACCACGTTCCCTCTGCTAGATCACCCCCTTCCCCATCTCCTCCACACCCCATTATCTAATGCTGATTGTACCAGTACTCAGGAGGCTTCCTGTTTTCTCCACACTGTACCCCAGGTGGAGCCAGGGACTGGGGACCCTCTCTCCATCTTCTGGATAGCTGAATCATCCCCTCTGGATTGGGAGTCCCAAAGGCAAAGCCTGGGGCACATCCATCTCTTTCCCTGGCATCTCCCAGTGTCTAGCACAGAATTATATTAGATAAGCACGTATCCTAGAGAAAGTACTGTGCTGTGAAGGCATAGCCCTTTAATGATATGAAACCATATTATCTTTGTTTCAGAGAGCTCCTGAAAAACATGGGGCTCTGAACACATCTCACAACAGGGAGAAGTCTTCCCTTCTCAAGGATTTGCTGAGGAAAAACTCTAATGGTCATCCACAGGGCACCAGGGCACCTGTTCTGGTACCATGCATGCCATCCCTTAATTAATTGGCCAGTTACAAAATTTTTGTTTGTGGCACAACCACATGCCATGTTGTTCACATGCAAGGTTCTCCTGGAAGTGAGGTCAGGGTCTGAGGACCTACTTTGTAGAGCAGGAAGGATCATAGCCATTGGATATAGTTGCAGAAGGATTGTAGCCATTGGATATAGCCACAGCTCTTCACTGGTCCTAAGGACTGTGCAGCAGCTGCATCTTCAGGCAAACACACTCACAAAAACAGAATTGGTCTCGTCATATCCCCATGAGAGGGCTAATGTTAAATTCACCTTGAGTCATGAAAACAAAACCCACACCCTCTACTCCTTTAACTCCCAGGAGTAATGGTGTGTTTGCAGCACACCTCAAACAATAGTGTTACAGTTTCACCTTGAGAACCTCTGGAAGGTGATAGTGACCCTTGCATATTTGGATGGCCAAATGTCAGCACAGATGTTGGCAGGACACCCAGGGATGTGAGAGCGATGCTCTGCAGTGGCATTAAGGGCTTCATCATCAGAGTGGGAGCTCCTGTTTTGAGATGCAATGATTTTGAACAGCCCTTGTCTCAACTGTTGAGGAATAGTGTTTTTTTTTTTTAACTTTATACTATTTGTTGAACTCTTTAGTTAGTGAAGGGTAAATCTTATGAATATAAAAATAACTTAAAATAGATCTTTGTAAAAAATAAGAATGGGAATAGGAGAGAGAGGAGGAAGAAGGGTGGGAGTGTGGGTGCAAGGGAGGGTAAGGTGGGAAGAATCACTTATGTTCCTAAGTTTGTATATATAAAATGCATGAAGTTTGTATTCCAGAAATAAAATTTTAAAAAAGAAAAAATACAACTGAATAATTGTATAGAATGTGATACATAGTTACTAACATGAAACGTCTGGATTTCAGCAATTATGCCCTACAGTAAGGGACAGCAAGAGTACAAGTTATGTTGCAAAACAAGGGTTCAATTTTTGAATTTAAACCTAATAAATTCCCTTTAAAAAGATTTATTTACTTGAAAGGCAGAGACACAGAGAAAGGGAGAAAAAGAGAGACAAAGATATTCCATATTTCATTGGTTACTGCTCAAATTGCCACAATGGCTGAGACCCTGCCAGGCTGAAGCCAGGAATCTGGAACTCCATCCAGGTCTCCCACATGTACTTGGGCTATTTTCTATAGTGTCCCAGGAGCAAAAACGTGGTATTGGATCTGAAGAGAAGCTGGGTCTACTATGGGTGCTCCGATTTGGAATGTGGGAGCTGCAGTTAGAAGCTTAACCTGTTGTACCCAAAATATATTCATTTTGAGAAGAATGATCATTAAGGGGTTACTATCATGTTGTCCATTTACAGTGCAAGAGTGACCACCCTTTACTGCCTGCTGTTTTCAGATGTGGATTGTAGAAGATTCTCAGGACTGTAGAAAACTTGCCTTTCGGCTGAAGAGGAGGGAGAAGCCATCCAATCTTACTCATCTCCTCTACTCAGAAGGCTTCTTCCAGATCCCTCAGGAGGTCAGACTCTGAGTAGGGAAGAAAATCCATTCCTTTGTGCTAGTAGGGTGATGCCTTTAACTTGTGTCATCAATAAGGACTGGACTAGGAGAGGAGAAGCATGGATTTGCCTTGGTGTAAAATCTAAAGGGGCGGGGCCAGTGCTGTGGTGCAGTGGGTTGATGCGCTGGACTGAAGCACTGGCGTCCCATGTGGGCGCTGGTTTGAGACCTGGCTGCTCCACTTCCAATCCAGCTCTCTGCTTTGGCCTGGGAAGGCGGTAGAGAATGTCCCAGGTTCTTGGACCCCTGGACTCACATGGGAGACCCGGGGGAGGCTCCTGGCTCCTGGCTATGGATCAGCGCAGCTCCAGCCATTGCGGCCAACTGGGGAGTGAACCATTGGATGGAGGACCTCTCTCTCTCTCTCTCTGCTTATCTTCTCTCTGTGTAATTCTTTTTTTTGCCAGACAGAGTTAGACAGTGAGAGAGAGAGAGAGAGAGAGAGAGAGAGAGAGAGAGAGTTATAGACAGTGAGAGAGACTAGACAGTGAGAGAGAGACAGAGAGAAAGGTCTTCCTTCCGTTGGTTCACTCTTCCTAATGGCCACTACAGCCGGCGCTGCGCCGATCTGAAGCCAGGAGCCGGGTACTTCCTCCCGGTCTCCCATGCGGGTGCAGGGACCCAAGCACTTGGGCCATCCTCCCCTGCCTTCCCGGGCCACAGCAGAGAGCTGGACTGAAAGAGGAGCAACTGGGACTAGTACCCGGCACCCCAACCAGGACTAGAACCCAGGGTGCCGGCGCTGCAGGCGGAGGATTAGCCAAGTGAGCCACAGCGCAGGCCCTCTCTGTAATTCTGACTTTCAAATAAATCTTTTAAAAAAATCTAAAGGGGTACAACAACTCAGTAATCAAAATAAATAATGTTTAATTAATTCATTTATATTTGTTTTATCTGATAGGGAGAGAGGGAGATGGCTTGTTGACTGATTTTCTTCCCAGTTGCCTCAACAGCTGGGGGTGGATAGTTTAAAACCAGGACTCACGAATTCAACCCAATTCTCTCATGTGGGTGGCTAGGATTCAACCACCTGAGCCATCACCTGCTGCCTCCCAGGGTGCACGTTAGCAGGATGCTGGAGCCAAGAGTGGAGCTGGGACTCAAATCCCTCACTCCAGAATGTGATTCAGGTGTCCCAACAGACATCTTAAATAGTGGATCAAACAGCTGTCCCTTAACTTAGGAAAAACAACTAATTCATACAAACAATATACAATCCATGGTATTTCCTTTTTTCCTTTTTCCTTAGTCTTTCGTATGACTTAGCATGACATGTTATTCATCCTGTGACCTCAAATTTTGATATATTGCTCATCCTAAACTTCTTGCATTAATTTCTATTTAGTATTACTCATCAATGAGAGAGAGAGAGACAGAAAGAGAGAGAGAGAGAGAGACAGAGAGTGTCTCTGGCTGTTTCACTCTCCAGATAGCCACAATGACCACAGCTGGTCCAGGAAGAAGCCAGGAGCCTGAACCTTCATCTGGGTCTCCCAGGAGGGTGGCAGGAGCCCAAACACTTCGGCCATTCTCTGCTGTTTTTCCTAGGCCATTAGAAGGGAGCTGGATTGGAAGTGGAGCAGCGAGGACTCCAACTGGCACTAATATGGGATGCCAGCGTCTTAGGTGGCTGCTTTATCCTTTATACCACAATGCCAGCCTTGAGAATGGTAAAATTTTATAAGTCTATGAAGGGTTTATCTCTGTCTCGCTCTGTCTCTGTCTCTCTCTCCTCCTCTTTCCTTCTCCCTCTCTCTCACTTTCTCCCCTCCTTTTCCTATACTTTCTACACTTGCTCACTTTGACGTTGTGAAGCCAAGATGAAAAAAATCACCTGTCTTATTTTCACTTTGCAGGTGTTGTCTAATATAAGATCTTCACTTACAGCTTCCTAAAATACCCCTAATTGGTAAGTTGCAGTTCACAGGATATTCTTGGTTTAGAACAAAGTTAGGGCCAGGACTGAATGTATTTCCAGGACATCTATAGGAATCATAAAATATTCAGCAGCTCCCTATAAAACACCTTCAGGCATAAAAAGTGTATTAGGAGACAGCGGGTGATTTAATAGCCTTCTCCAATTGCCAAGCGTTTCTTCCATCTTGATGTGTTGGTATGGAGTGATATTGATTTCACAGGCAGGTGTGAGGACTGCACTTAGAATAGTATCCAATTCAAGTAGAACTGCACTTATGCACAACTAGGCACAGAGAGATGGATGGAACCATGTGAGGATACTTCAAAAGCTTCATGGAAAAATGGAGCTAAAGGTAGGAGTTTATTTTGCTGCAAATTTTTTTGGTGGAAAAATTTTCATGTATATTATGAAAAAGGTGCACGGATTTCAAAAAATCCTTGTAACAAAATAAATTTGTACTTTTTGGGGAGTTTCTTTTTTACTTATATTAGGTAAACAAGTGTTGTGTATTTCATATATGCAGATTTAGAAGCATAGTGATATTTCCCACCCTGCCCTCCGTCCTTCCCACGCTCCTACCCTCTGTCCTCCTTTCTTATCCATTCTTTTAATTTTCGATTTTTTTATATAATTTTATTTATTTATTTAGACAGGCAGAGTGGATAGTGAGAGAGAGAGAGACAGAGAGAAAGGTCTTCCTTTTTGCCGCTGGTTCACCCTCCAATGGCCGCTGCGGCCAGCGCATCTTGCTGATCTGAAGCCAGGAGCCAGGTGCTTCTCCTGGTCTCCCATGCGGGTGCAGGGCCCAAGGACTTGGGCCATCCTCCACTGCCTTCCCGGGCCATAGCAGAGAGCTGGCCTGGAAGAGGGGCAACCGGGACAGAATCTGGCGCCCTAACCAGGACTAGAACCCGGTGTGCTGGCGCCGCAAGGCGGAGGATTAGCCTGTTAAGCCACAGCGCCGGCCCATTCTTTTAATTTTCACAATGATATACTTTCAGTTCCTTTTACAATCATAAGCTTAACCCTCCACCAAGTAAAAAGTTCAACAAACAGTATGAAGAAGAAAACATTTTCTCAACAGTAGAGACAAGGGCTGTAAATAATAATAAAATCTCAAAATGTCAATTTTGCTCTATCAATTAATTTTTTTTACTCTATTACTCTATTTGGTACTCTCTTAGTACAAACTAATATTTGTCTTTTGAGATTTGTCTTTTGGGGACTGGCTTATCTTACTAAATATAATGGCTTCCTGTTGCATTCATTTTGTTGGGAAAGCCAGGATTTCGTTTTTTTTTTTTTTTTAATAGCTGACTAGTATTCCATAGTGTATATATATCATATTTTCTTTATCCAATCAGCAGTTGGTGGGCGTACTGATTGATTCCATATCTTAGCTATTGTGAATTGAGCTGCAGTAAACATGCGACATATGAAAGGTAACTCTTTCATATGCTAATTTCATTTCCCTTGGGTAAATCCTTAGGAGTGGGGTGGCTGGGTCATATGGTAGGTCTATATTCAGATTTCTGAGGTATTTCCATACTGTCTTCCACAATGGCTCTACTAGTTTACTTTCCCATCAGCAGTGGATTAGGGTACCTTGTTTTTCCCACACCTTAGTTCATATTTTTAGTGAAAATTTTGAACTATCCACCGAATATTAACAGTGTTTATGTTGGAGCTGTAGGAGGAATTTGGGGTGATTTTTTGTTCCTTCATTATACTTTCATTTACTTTAAATTCTTTTTGCAATAAGCACATATTTAAAAAAATTTTTTTAGTTAATTTTAAAAAAGGTAGATGGTAAATCAATGTTTCATAAATCCAACAAATATCGAGTAATACAGAAACATCTGAGCAATATCAAGTGTGACAGGAAGTATGGGTGGGTTCCAAAAAATATTAATTAAAAACTCTGCCCCAATGGTCCCAGTGAGTGGCTCTGTGATGAGAAGGGGGTCATGTCTCATGCTTCAGAGCCTTAGATCTCTCATCTGTTGGGAATGTTCCCATCGGAGTTATCCCATTGGGTTGAAGAGGTCACTGCAGCTGCAGACTTCACACGAGAATGAGATGATCATAAAGGTTATCAGGGGAAAAATTGTTAATTTAGCACAATTGGGTGGTGATTTCTTGCAGCCGACCTAAATCCATAGCTACACAAGGAAAAAAAAAGTTGGGAAAATTCCATCTGGGAGAGCTGAAGCTCCTCAGTGAAGAATGTTCCATTACCAAGAGGTGGCCTGAGAAGGGGGGTGGAGCTAGGAGTCTTGAAGAGTGCTAATGGGTTTGCATCAGTTACCCTGGGGAAAGCAGTAGGGGTCATCAAAGATGGGCATGGGATCCTGAAACCAGAAGTGGGGAACCAGGGTCCCTGTTATAGGTATGGGGCAGGCGTGGAGACTGCAGTCTATGCTTGATCAGGTTGATACAATCTGCGTGTGTGTGTGTGTGTGTGTGAGAGAGAGAGAGAGCGAGAGAGAGAGCGAGAAAAAGAGAGAGAGAGAGAGCACGCGTGCGCACTCGAGAGAGATATGGGGGAGTGTTGTCAACACAAACTATAGCCTGAAGCAGAGATTGAGACAAGCCATAGGAGCCATGCTGGTCTCCATTCCCAACATAATGTGAATGTGAGATCAGGAGTGAAGAATGATGTTGAAGCTAAAGTCCTAGGAAGGTGAATATTTACCTGTTTTGTTCATGTATCCAGAACTCACATATTAGACACCCAGTGAATGCCTGTTAGATAAATGGAGGAAAAAAGAAGCAAAGAATGGGTAAGTACTAGGAAGTATACCATAAGGAGGGGGTAGGACAGAGATTCAAACATGTGTGGATAGGAGTGACATTGATCCCAGGACTTACTTTAGAGTCATAGCACAAAATACAAGATGGTACTGGAATAAGAACAGGCAAAAAGATCAGTGGGACACATGGAGAGTCCAAAGATATACCCACATTGATAGGGCTAATTGATTTTCAACAGAGACAGAAAAGCAATGCATGGGAAATGATTAAACAATTTGCTCTGTAACAACTGGATAAATAGAAGGAAGAGAAGTAAAATGTCAAGTCTCTTCCTGACATCACACTCAAAAATTAACTCAAGAAGAATCACAGACCTAAACAAAAAAGCTAAAACCATAAAGATCTTTGAAGAAAATATGTGAAAATATTTTTTCAAAGATTTATTTATTTTTTTATTTGAAAGTCAGAGTTACACAGAGAGAGAAGAGGGAGGGAGGGAGGGAGGGAGAGAGAGAGAGAGAGAGAGAGAGAGAGAGAGAGAGAGAGAGAGAGTCTTTCATCCAATGGTTCACTCCCCAATTGGCCACAATGGCCAGAGCCAAGAGCCAGGAGCTTCTTCTGGGTCTCCCATGTGGGTGCAGGGACCCAAGGACTTGGGCCATCTTCTACTGCTTTCTCAGACCATAGCAGAGAGCTGGATCAGAAGTGGAGCAGAGGGACTTGAACTGGCAACCATATGAGATGCCCACACTGCAGGCAAGGCTTTACCCACTATGCCAAAGCACCGGCCCCAAAAATATTTTTGTGACTTGGGATAAGTGAAGATTTTGTAGGTGGGTACAGAAACCAATAATCACAAAAGAAAATACAAAGATGATTAATTATACCTCATACAAATTATATCATTAAAATGAAATAGCAAGCCTTAGAGATAAAATTTTCACCAAATAGATCTCTAACAGTCTCAAGAATATGTAAGGAACTCAAATAACTCAGTGAGACAAGGACTGCTGTGTTAAAAATGGCGAAATATTTCAATCTACTAATGAAGACATATGAATGGCCAATAAGTGTGCAAAGATTCTTAACACTATTGGTCAATAGGGAAATACAAAGTGAAACCACAGTGAGGTACCACTCTGTCTGTAGCAGAGTGTCGAAAACTAAGAAGGTTGGCAGCACGAAATGTTGGCAAGAATGCAGAGCCTGTTGGCCAAAATTCTTATATGTTTCTGATGGGAATGTGAAATGATATGGCTTATGAGAAAATACTACAGTGTAAGATAATTAAATCTTGTGAATTGGAACAGGCGCCCACTCTTTGACCTCACTATTCTAATTCTAGTTATTTATCTAAGAGGATGAAATGAAACTGTGCTTTCAGACAAACACTGGTACATAAAAAACATAGCAGCTTCATTCATATTCGACAAAACCTGGGGAGAAAGTCAATATCCATCCAAAGATGCTAGGCAAATGATGATATATTCCTACAATGGAAGACTTCTCAGAAATGAAGAGGCGCAAATTACTGAGACTCACAACAACATAGTTAAACTTACAGACTGCTGCTCCAGGAAGGTGAGACACAACAGAGAACACTGTGAGATTGTATTTATGCAAAGTTCCAGAGCAGACACAATCAATACAGGGTGAAAATAATTAGAACTGTGGTTGCCTTGAGGAACCGAGGGACTAAATAGGAAAGAACAGAAGTAAACTTTCTGGAGTGATAAAAAATGTTCTAAATTATCAAGGATTTGGGTTACACAAATATAAGTATGTATCAGAATTTTATGATTCAGATTTGCAATGCTAATATATGCATACTTTATCTAAAGTAAAAATAACTGTGATAGTAATATTAATAAGGACAAATTGAGTGTAGACGGGGGTAGAAGAAAGTACGTATGAAACAAGAAAAGCAAAATATGAATAACTGATTTCTTGCAATGATATATAGGAGCTTATTATACCTTTCAGCTTAATTTTCTTAGTTTGAAGATTTTCATTAAAAACATAAATGTAGTCTGGAAATGAGCCTTTTCAGGATCTGATTGTGTGAAGAATAGTATTTAACAGACAAGCCACTATCCTAATTCATTCATGCAGGTGTAGCTGGTTAAAAACACGAGCCTGAGCCGAGCAGTGAGGAAGGTGGTTTTCAGGGAAGAAGGTTTGGAGCTTGGAAGAGTTCAACGGCTTTCTCCTCCAACACTTAGCATTTGAGTGGGAGAAGTATAGGGGTGAACAGCAAACATAGCCAGATGTAAATACTAACAGTAGAATATGGGATGAAAAGGGGAGGCCAGCACATCAGGTGGGACCTTACTGGAAATGGATCCAGTGAATGGGACTGACAACACACTTCATCCACTTGCTTCCACATCATCTCCCTTGAAATAGTTATAAAAAACGGAAAATTATGGGACTGGTGTTGTGGTGAAGTGGGTTAAGCCAACACCTGCCATGCTGACATCCCACACAAACACTAGTTTAAGTCCCTGCTGCTCCACTTCCAATCTAGCTCTCTGTTACCACACCCGAGAAAGTAGGAAGACAGCTCCAGTGCTTGGGATCCTGTCACCTGTGTGGGGGACCTATATGGAGCTCCTGGTTCCTGGCTTCAGCCTGGCCCCTCCCTGGTCATTGCAGTCATTTGAGGAGTGAATTTGTGTCTGAAAGATCCTGCTCTCTCTTTCTCTCCCCCCCCCCCTTTTTTTCTCTCTGTCTTTCAAATAAACAAATAAATAAATCTTTAAAAGTAGACAATTAAACCTGCAACACTAGAAAACAAGAGAGGTATTTTCTGTGAACCAGAAATATAGGTATCTAGGAAAAAACAGGAGTCAGATAGGGTGGTGCAAGAGGAAGTGACTGCCCAAAATATGAAGTGGAAATAGTTTTAGAAAATGTGGTCCAGCATCCTTGGCTCCAGGTGTGGAGATGGTGGCTTGCAGGCTGGTGGGGGACCCGCTGCCAATATGAGGGTGAGTTAACTCTGGATGCACAGGCCATCTCACCATTTATTTCTGGCAAACCACACCCGTAACGTCTTTCCTTTCTGGAGCAGGAGCAACAGGGGGAACGTCCCAGACTCAAGCTGTCTCCCTGGATGTGTCATGGGGTTGCTGGCACATCCTGGCCTTGCTACACACAGGACAGTACACAGATACACCCCAAGGACAGGCTGGCAAGGAATGTCTGGATCAGGATGAGCACACACCAGGACTCTCCCAATGTCCATAAAAGGCCATTACAGGAGGAAAATAGGAGAAAGAAAACCTGATCAATCCAACAAAATTCAGGGATAATAAATGTGAAAGCATAGTTAAGTAGAAAGAGCAATGATTTTCCAATACTTTCATCAATAACACACAATTAGAAAAATGAAATAGGAAAAATCTCAATTATTGTGGCTACAAAAATCTATAACAAGAGCTGATACAACCTTCCCATGAAATGCACAATGCATAATGTAAAACCCATAAACCATTACAAGAAAGCAGAAAAGGGAGAACCAAATAAACGGACACAGCACATTCCTGGAAAGAAAAGTTCACTATTTTAGAATTTGGAGTCTACACAACTTTGCTTCTAAATTCAATGCTATCTCAATCAAAATTCTGAAAAGTGTCATAATCAACTGGAGAAAATAATTATAAAGTTTTTGTGAGGAATGTAAAGCTCAAGAACAGCTAAAATTATTGCAAATAGTCACAGAGGAATGACAGCAAAGAAAAATAGGTCAATAGAACAGAATATTCCGGAAATAGACTCATTTATATTTGAGAATTCAGTTTATAATAAGTGTGGCAGTTCAGATCAATGGTGAAAAAAATCCATACAGCAAAAGGTTTGAGGATAATTGACTATTTTCGGTTTCTCAATCTCAAGAGTTATAAAAAAATACATCCAGGATGGATTTTAAAAACCTCTCACAAAATTATTTTGCATATATTTTTTGTGCATATGTGCACCATAGAGCTATTAAACATAATATATGCAAATATATTTATAACATTGGAGAATGCCTTCTTAAATAATCATATTTCTTAAATCAAATAGGAACATTACATAGACACTTATTGTTAAGTAGACATAAAGCTTCATAAAAAGCTATAAAGTAAAAGATTGATAATTTGATTGACTGAAAATTTAAAATTTCCACGTGAGACCCCATAAACTAAATTAAAAGATAAGATATAAACTTGCACTCTGGCCAGGGTCAGTTACCACAGACTGGGTTTAGCCCTCCCACCTGAACCAAGAACAACAGAAACCAGAGAGTATGTTGAAAATCATGGGTTCAGACAGCAGGCATCATGCCAAGAAGGGCTGAGATCCCTGAGACAGTGGGAACCAAGGAGATGAGCCCTCGGATTGCACCTGCTTGCTACCCAGAGACTTTCAGACCACAGTTTAAGAAGGGGAGCTCAGATGACATCCAGGGGTGTGCCTGAATTAAAGAGGGAGAGAAAGAGAGAGAGAGAGAGAGAGAGAGAGAGAGAGAGAGAGAGAGAGAGAGAAAGAGATCTTCCATCCTCTGGCCGGCACTGGACCCAGCAAAAACTAGAAGCCAGGAGCTTCATCCAGGTCTCCCATGTGAGCAGCAGGGTCCCACTTTGGCCATCTTCTGCTCCTTTTCCCAGGTCATCAGCAGGGAGCTGGTTTGTAAGTGGAGCCACCAGGAAACGAAGATGACGTAGCAGGCAGCAGCTTTACCAGCTGATAAATTACTATTGATTGGATTTTTTTTTTTTTTTTTGACAGGCAGGGTTAGACAGAGAGAGAGAGAGACAGAGAGAAAGGTCTTCCTTTTCCATTGGTTCACCCTCCAAATGGCTGCTACAGCCAGCGTGCTGCAGTTGGCACAGTGGCAGATTCGAAGCCAGGAGCCAGGTGCTTCCTCCTGGTCTCCCATGTGGGTGCAGGGCCCAAGGACTTGGGCCATCCTCCACTGCCTTCCCGGGCCACAACAGAGAGATGGACTGGAAGAGGAGAAACCGGGACAGAATCTGGTGCCCCAACCGGGACTAGAACCCGGTGTGCCGGCACCGCAGGCGGAGGATTAACCAAGTGAGCCGCAGCGCCGGCCATGGACGTCTTATTTTTAAAGTAGGTGTCTACCACTTGGAAATTTACTTAAATAGTGCTCTAGATGAATTGTAGAAAATTTGGTATGTTGTATTTTTGTTTTCATCCATCTAAAAGCATTTTCTAATTTTTTTTGTGATTTCTTTGGTCCATTATTTAAGAATATGATGTATATCTTCTATACATTTGTGTTATTTACTAATGTTCTTCTTTTGTTGATTTTAAATAACACTCTTCTAATTTTGCTTCATTCCATGACCATAAAATAGGGTCAGACACCACATTTTATATGAGCTCAATTCTTTCAAGTTTCCTGGGACATTTTAATGTTCTAAAATATGGTTTGTTCAGAGAATGTCCCATGTGCATTCAGGAAGAATGTGTACACTTCCGTTGTTGAGTGCGGTGTTTCATGGATATCTGTCAGATCTGGTTGACTTAATGTGTAGTTCAAACCTTCTATGTCCTTAGTTATCTTTTGTATATTTCTGTGTTCAAATTGCAGTTTTGGTGTCTTTAAAAATTATTAATTGTATATTTCTTTTTAAGATTCTTTCAATGTTTGTTTTATTTTTTGCTATGCTTTTAGGTGCATAAATGTTTATAAGTGATATATATTCTTAATGAATTGACCTTTTGTGATTGTGAAATGTTCTTTTTTGTCTGCAGTAAGATTTTTACACGAAGTGTATTTTGTCTCATGTTAGTATTAACCATCACTATTTTAATTAAATATTATTTATTTGAAAGATGTGTTGCGGGGAGAGAGAGAGAGAGAGAGAGAGAGAAGGAGAGATACCTCCCATTTGCTGGTTCACTGTCCAAATGCTCAGAATAGCTGGCCCAGGCCAAAACCAGGAGCCTGGAACTCCATCAGAATGCCAGCCTCTTGCGTTCTGTTTTTTGAGTTTTTTAACCTCTTTTGTAACGTTCAATAAGCATTTTGGCTTAAAGCTACACATTTTGGATTAATAGTAAAGTGAATTTAGTAACATAAAGAAAATTTTGCTCTTATGCTCTTAATTCTTCCACACTACTTTTTTCCTATGATGTTTATACAAATTACATTTTTAGATGTTATATGCCCATTCATTCAGTTTTATGTTTACTGCTTTATGGAGTTTTCTTTTAATTCAGAAAGAAGGGATTTATAAGCAAAATGTGTGGTTATACCCTGTTTTACATTTCCATGTGTAGTTATCTTTACTAGTACTCTTTATTTCTTCGTATATGTTTGAGTTACTATCAAGTGCCCTTTCATTTTTACCCTAAGGACTCTCAATAGTAATCCTTGAATAGAGATACAGAGATCTTGCCTGACAGTCTTTTCTTCCAGCAATAACTATCCCACTGACTTCCATCCTACCTTGCTTTGGTTGGTAAGATAAGCTATTAATATTATTTAGAGTTCTCTGTTTGGGACAAGTTCTTTTTCCTTCCTGATTTAAAGGTTTTGTATTTATCTTTCTTTTTCACTGTTGGATTATGATATGTTAGCCATGGATCTCTTATTTGGGATTTTATCAGGCATCTTGGATATGTAGATTAATGTTTCTCATTAAATGTTGATGTTTTAAATCCATTGTTTCTTCAAATATTCCTTTTTAAACTTTATTTACCCTTTCTCATTTTATGTTTGTTACTATGCTTGGTGGTGTCCAGCTGGTTTCTGATGCTCCCGAATGATCTTAGTTGAGTTACTGTAGAATTCTCTGATTATTTTGTCAGCTGAATTTTTGTGTTGAGCTGTTCTAGCAAAACTTTCAATTTGATTGTTACCCCTTTTGACTCCAGGGTTCACTTTGGTGCTTTCAGAATAAATATAGTCTTTTTTATTGATAGTGCTATTTGGTGACAAATTGGTGTCGTAATATACTTTCTTCTTGTTCTTTTCTTAAAGATTTATTTATTTATTGGAAAGGTGGAGTTACAAAAGCAGAGGCAGACAGAGAGAGGACGTCCATCTGCTGGTTCACTTCCCAAATGGCTGCTTTGAGGGAATGAACCAGCACACAGAAGATCTCTGACACTTTACATTTTTTAAAGTCTTATTTTATTTGTTTGAAAGACAGAATTACAGAGAGAGGTAGAGAGGTAGAGAGGTAGAGAGGTAGAGAGAGAGAGATCGAGAGAGATCTTCTTTTCTGCTGCTTCACTCCCCAGATGGCTGCAACAGTCAGAACTGAGCTGATCCAAAGCTGGGAGCCAGGAGCTTCTTCTGAGTCTCTCACATCGGTGCAGAAGCCCAAGGACTTGCCCATCTTCATCTGCTTTCCCAGGCCATTGCACAGAGCTGGATCAGAAGAGAAGCAGCGGGACTTGGTGCCCATGTAGGATGCTAACACTGAAGGCAGTGGCTTTACACACAATGCCACAGCACCAGCCTCATCTACTTTCTTTCCTTAGATATGATTTTTATTAGTTCTTTATAGCTGATTTAACATTTCCTTAGTTTAGTCTCTGTCCTTATGGGTATGTTTATTGACCATGTCTTTCCCCTGTGTTTGGCCCATACTTTCTTGCTTTTTATATGTCTTATAACTTCTTCATTGAAAATTGAACATTTAAAGTAATTTTGTTATATGGTAGCTCTGGATTTCTTGCCTGCTTAGGATCTGGTGTTTTTTGCATTTGTTGTTAAATTAGTTTGCTTGGTGACTTTCCAAAATTGATTCTGTGATGTCTACAGTCTTTGCTCTCTGAGGTCCTTAAGGTCTATGCTTGGTTAGCTTCATCATCAGCTGCTGATTGGATAGATGTTTCCTCAAAGACCGAGAACTACTATGCTATCCCGTCTTGCTGAACAGCTCCATGAGCATTTTAGGTTATCCTTCTGTGTATAGGGAGACAGTGTATAATTCTGCATTCACTTTCATTTCCTGCTTGTCATGAGACTCAAAGCCAGCCAGAGAGAAGAGAATAGGGTCTTTTTTTTTTTTTTTTGACAGGCAGAGTGGACAGTGAGAAAGAGACAGAGAGAAAGGTCTTCCTTTTGCCGTTGGTTCACCCTCCAATGGCCGCTGCAGCCGGCGCATCGCGCTGATCCGAAGCCAGGAGCCAGGTGCTTCTCCTGGTCTCCCATGCGGGTGCAGGGCCCAAGGACTTGGGCCATTCTCCACTGCACTCCCTGGCCACAGCAGAGAGCTGGCCTGGAAGAGGGGCAACCGGGACAGAATCCGGCGCCCTGACTGGGACTAGAACCCAGTGTGCCGGCACCGCAGCCAGAGGATTAGCCTAGTGAGCTTCAGTGCCAGCCAATAGGGTCTTTTTCTGTCCTAAGCTGTCAAAGAACCCTTGGCATATGTGCAGACAGATGCAAGTGTGTGGTTTTCTAGATTACCCAAAATAATCATGGCTTTTTAAAACCCCAAGGACATTTACTTCCTTAGTTTTACTTTCTTTCTTACTTTCTTTCTTTCTTTCTTATCATTTTTAATGGTCTTCCTTCTGTTGGTTCACTCCCCAAATGGCCACTATAGCCGGCGCTGCGCCGATCCGAAGCCAGGAGCCAGGTGCCTCTTTCTGGTCTCCCATGCGGATGCAGGGGCCCAAGCACCTGGGCCATCCTCCACTGCTTTCCCAGGCCACAGCAGAGAGCTGGACTGGAAGAGAAACAACCAGGATAGAACCTGGCACCCATATGGGATGCCGGTGCTGCAGGCGGAGGATTAACCAAGTGAGCCATGGCACTGGCCCCTAGTTTTGCTTTCCAAGTATTAAGTCAGGACAAGGCATTTGGTATAGCAGTTAAGACATCACCACATTCCATTTCAGAGTGCCTGGGCTTGAGTTCTGGCTTCACTCTGCTTCGAGCTTCCTGCTAATATACATCCTTTACAGCAGGTTGGGTCCCTGAAACCCATGTGGGAGTCTTGGACTGAGTTACTGGGTCCTGACTGGCTTAGGCATTTTGGGAATGAATCAGCAAATATAAAATCTCTCCCTCTCTCTCTCCCTTTCTCTTTCTTTCTGTCACTATGACTTTTGCATGAAAATTAATTAATGAATCAAAAAACTATATTGTTACCTCCTGTTTGATTTCAATGTTATTGCCTCCTTAGGCAGATACCTAAGGATGTTTTTGTCTGCCTGTTCCCGACAAATACCTCCTTGGAAAATATTATTTAAATTTGGATAACTTGATTCAGTTTGCATAGAGACAAGGCCTGTGACTGGGACTTTCCATGGAACATCCAGACACATCAAATATGACCATTTTCTGATAAAGATGATTTGGAGGAGTTCCAAATATGCTCTTTCCTCTCTAGTTGATTCAAAGTTACTGGCTTTGGCTAGGATTGTGCAGTTATTGGTTTATCAGGAAACCACAGGACTAGCAAGAGGAGATTAGGAATAAGAGAAGCTAAAATGCCATGAAACTTGTTGTTCTTACTCAAATACAGTGTTTTCTTGAATAACCAGTCTTTTGAGTGAGTCCTGACATTGATGAAGTTTACAACTTCTGCTAGTGTTTGCTCTTCTGCTAATAGGAACAGATTCTGGAGATCATTGCTGCTGACCAAACTGCTGATCAACCTGCTGATGTCATCTCGACTGATTTTTTACAAAAATATAAAAGCAATTCTGGGGATTAATACCTTTTTCAGCAAGTGAAAATGGATCATATGTGAATGGAATGGGAGAAGGAGCGGGAGATGGGAGAGTTGTGGGTGGGAGGGAAGTTATGGGGGGGAAGCCACTATAACCCAAAAGCTGTACTTTGGAAATTTATATTTATTAAATAAAAGCTAAAAAAAAGAAAATGGATCATAGACTACATTGGATGAAATTCTCCAAAGAGAATGCTTCCCCTCACCAGCACCCTCGCAAAATACAAAAGGTTTATGGGAAATGCATATGGAAAAAAAAACTATAATACATTTCAATTTTTTGACACCCAAATATGCTTGTACCAACTCATTATAACAAGTCTGAGCAGGATCTAGTTTGAGGCACACAGAAGGATACAACATCAGTTTGAAAGAGCCACAAGAGCATAGTGCTGTGGCGAACTGGATTAAGTTGCTGCTTGCAGTCCTGGCATGCCAGAAGGGGTGTGGTTCCAGTCCTGGCTGCTCTAGTTCCATTCCAGCTACCTGCTAATGTTCCTGGTAAAGCAGCAGAAGATGGCCTAAGTCCTTGGGCCCCTGGCACCTACATGGGAGACCTGGGAGACGCTCCTGGCTCCTGGCTTTGGCCTGGCCCAGTCTTGGCCGTTGCAGCCATTTGGGGAGTGAACCAGCAGATGGAATCAATCTCTCTCTCTCTCTCTGTCTCTCCCGCTCTCTTTCTGTAACTCTGGCTTATTTATTTATTTATTTATTTATTTATTTATTGTAAAGAGCCCCTATCAGAGCAACATGAATTCTGTTAAAGTTGAAGCAAGAACAAACACCAGATTTTTGGTGAAGCTCGGGTGGAAGAACAGTGTAATCACTGAAGTCTTATGAAACGTTTATGAGGAGAGAGCCCCAAGGAAATCAGCAACTTACAAAAAGATAACACATTAGGATGAGATGATGTTAGAGATGAAGCTGGCAGCACCAGGCCGTCCAAATGAATTTGTGTGGATAAAATGAATCCCTCTGTATCCTAACTGAAGAGAACTGACGATTAACAGCTGAAGCGATAGCCAACACCATAGATATGTCAGCTATTCAGCTTACACAATTCTGACTGGAATATTAAACTTTCTGCTCTGTGGATGCCAAAGCCGTTGTACCCAGGTAACCTGCAGGCCAAGGTAGAGCTTTCAAAGTAAAATTTAAACAAGTCAGATCAAAATCCTGAAGCATTTCTTGGAAGAATTCTGACAGGAGATGAAGCATGGCTTTGCCAGTATGGATAACGAGGCCACAGTGAGAGCAATTGCTACCAAAAGAAGGAAGTGGTTGGGGCCAGGGCTATGGCATAGTGGGTCAAGCCTCCTCCTGCAGTGCCAGCATTCCATGTGGGCACTGGTTCGAGTCCCAGCTGTTCCATATCTAACCAGCTCCCTGCTAATGGCCTGGGAAAGCAGTAGAAGATGACCCAAGTGCTTGGACTCCTGCACCCACATGGGAGACCCAGAGAACCCTCCGGGTTCCTGGGTTTGGATTGGCCCAACTATGGGCATTGTGGCCATTTGGGGATTGAACCAGAAGATGGAAAACCTCTCTCTGCCCCCCTCTCTTTTTTAACTCTGCCTCTCAAATAAATAAATAAATAAATATTTTTTAAAAAAAGAATGAAGTAGTCCAGTCAAAGCAAAAGCAGACCAGCCAAAAGCAAAGCTTATGGAAACATCATTTTCCAGATGTTCAAGACATTTTGCTGGTTGACTCTCTGGAGGACCAAAGAATGACAGCTTGTTCTTATTATGAGGGTGTCTGGAGAAAGAGAGCCAAGCTTCTACAGAAGAGAGTCCCTTCCCACTGCTAAAATGTTCCTTTCCATTCTTCTCATAAAACTAATTCTCACCAGCGTGAGAGAGGGGTAGTGAGAATTTCAATGGATAGTAGTTAAGCATTCACCTAATAGTCTTTAATTAGCTCCTTCTGACTTTGTTCTGTTTTCTAATCTTAAAAAGTCCTTAAAGGACAATCCAATTTTATTCCATTAAGAATGTTAAAAAAAATCCACTATCTTGATATTGTTAAATTCTCAAAACCATTAGTTCTTTAAGGGTGAACTACATTACTG